>NC_091286.1:54482581-55940081 GCF_032444005.1 Ranitomeya imitator | reverse complement strand
AACAAAGACCAATTAAACTGATCATAACGTCCCAGTGAACACAAGGAGGCTCACCTGGTATTTCTGGACTTTCTCTGTGAATTCCCCACCCTGCTCAGTACTTGCCACTATAATTACCCTGACCAAAATACTGTGAAATTACCGCTCTGATCTGCTAATAGATGAAGAAAAAAAAAAAATCAAGCTTTTGTGGTTCCATGCCAAGGGGCTCCGGCAAGATGGCGCAATGCTTTCTGACAGAGACGACAACTTCTAAAAACTCAAAAGGAGAAAATTAACGGGATGGGGTTTACATTGCCAAAGTCTGTTCATTAATTACCAATTTAATCGCCGCTGGAGGCATGACATTACAAAAATCTGGCTGAAAGTTCTAATAGATTATGAAGACCACCTAAGAAGAATGACCAAGAAATGTACAAAACAATTAATACTGTTTCACTGCTATCAAAGGCACTTAGATTATTATACATCAAGTGAAGCAAAAGAATTAGTAGCTTCACAGTGCCACCACTTGGAACAGTAAATACAATGGCACACAATTAGTAATGCACATGTGACTTTTCATTCAAGGCATATATCCTTGGGAAAGCTAGAACATGATAAGGAGAACAAAAGGAACATTTTAAATGAAATGAATAAAGATTTTAACTCTGCTCTGGTGCATGCTGAGCAAAACAGAATAGGCCGAGCAGAATCCAGGCTCAGGGTAATGGTGATCTCATTCCAGGATTACAATAAACCAAAATCATGGCAAACCCAGGGAGCAAGGAAAGAAAGGGAGTCCGAGACGTCGCCTGGTATATGTTAGAATACATTAACTAGTCATCAGATATCTACTTTGGTGAGATATGAAAGTGCTTGTGTGACAGACAATGTTGTTTTTATACATGCTCAATCGTATAAACACAGAGCTAAAAATATATATATATATATTTATTTAACGACTGAGCCAGATTACATCTATTCTATGAATATCTTTCGTATCAACCAATGTCATCTGCTGCTCATATTGTTTTTATAGCATACATGGAATAAGTAATCAATAGCGGATGTGTTGGGGTCCGACTCCCACCGATCAGTGGATTGAGAGGCCACAGAATGTATAGGAGAAGCTTTGCAGTGTCATCCATGGCCACTGCACAATTAATAGAGATGTGTCACTTCTAGACCACAGCGGCCTCTTCAATCAGCTAATCGCAGGGGTGCTGGGCGTCGGACCTCCACTGATTTGCTGTTGATTAACTATACTGAGCATAGATAAAGCTAAAGTGTTGATTTTCAGGAAAGCATTGCTCCCCAGCCTCCTGCTTGACTGATAGTTTGTGGTATCGCTGGCCCATATTCTGGGCACTCTGATGTTGGGTGCTTTGCCTCTGCAGCATTGGAGGAGCGCAATGGCACTGAAGCTGCCCGGATCCAATGATCAGGCCAGCGTTAGAGCAGTGTTTCCAAGCTCTATAGGGAACAGCTTGTAAGTGCTGTGTTCCTTGCCCTAGGAGACCAGCTACTGCTGATACACTGCAGAGTGGCCGGTAACCTAGGCAATGAACAGTAAACAATAACATTAGACATCTCTCAGTTCTTGAGAATGGATATTTTTTTCACCAATAAGTAAATGGCAAAGTAGCTTGTCTTCACAACCACTTTGCAATTTGAACCATTAATAATGATGAGAAAATCCTTTTAACCTGGTCATGTTATTTCAGTAAAACACAGCCCGCAGCTTCTTACATTATCTGACTAGTCAGAAGGTGCAAGCTTTTAAAGGAACAAGGAAAGGTCTTAGGCTGGGAGACTTTATTAGTAAGGTTAAGAACACTCAGTGATCTCAACTGGATTCATAGAGTCCCAAGTAATGGGACAGCAAACCTTGCAATTGTTCTGCTTGGATAAGACCCTCCCCCCCTCCCCCCCCCCCAAAAAAAAAAAAAAAAAAAAAAAGAATAAAAAAATATTTTCATAAGCTTGAAAAAAGGAGAGTGGGTTACGGTAAGTGAAGCCTCCAAACTCTGACTTAAAATGAACAAGAATTCAATTTCTACAGGCAAAACCTGCTCTCTTGGCGGTAAAGAAGCTGCTTACAAAAAGCAGGTTTTGCTGTGTTTTCTCTGCTTTTCTGGGGGCGCTGAATAGATGTGTCATTTGTCTACAGTGCATGCTTAATAAAGTTCGTTTTATTCACCAAAAATACAAAGTGTGAACATAGCCTTAGGCTGAAATATACATAAAGTTTTTTATGCAGTTTTTAAAGCCAGCAGTGAGAACGTTCCCTTCTTCCTGCTGGTCCACTTCTGTATTGCGTGCGTCATACATGTGTTATTCTAGCCTAAATCAATCCTCAATTTTATTTATTTATTTTTGTATTACCAGTGTTGTCACTTTGAGAACACATACTTCTGTTATTAAAGAATCCGGGCCTATGTAATTATTTTACTATGAGCGTAAGAACTTACTAACTTGCTAACTAGCTGCCTCTCGTGCCTGGCGTCAATTTCCATGGATGCACAGTGGTCACAGACCGCTCCTGCCGGCGATTCAGCAGCTTCTGCTGATGTCATGTAGACAGAGTAGCAGCTTCTCCTCCGCTCTGGTGTGTTGGTGGGGCCTGATTGCATAACTGCAGGGAGGTGGCTGTCAATCAACATGACATCAACAGTCACACCCCGTCAACAGGACAGCCCGGAAGAGGAAGAGCTGATCAAGGTCAACGGAGCCGCTCATACATATACATCATATGTCATCATATTGGCCCATCTAAATGAACTATTAACCAACAAAGACACAAGAGACAGGTTACTGCAATTGGGACATGTCTGCTCCTGCTCTCCTGTCTGTCACACTGCATACAGGTGTAACAGAGAGACCGACTTTCAGTTCAGCTAAACTGTATGTGTGAATCACAAGGTCGTGCATGTAAGAAAGACCGGAGACAAGTTGTTTACCTGGAGGGCTTCAATCATTACCTGGGTATTGAGAATAAAAGTTTCCTAAGAGTTAATGGCAGTAAATTCTAGATATATGCATGTAATCTTTCTCATTGTGGAATGATGGGCTCTAAAAAATTTGGAAACTTTTTCCAGATAGTTGGGCAACAACAATTGATTCTCTATGATCACTGCTGATGTCTTTCCTCTTTTGCATAGTGTTAACACATGCCTGAATTCTCCAGATCAGCATCCTGCCAAAACTGTTTCTATAGAGGTGTTCACACTTGCTGATAAACCATTAATCCAGGGTATTCGATTAGCAGAATCTGGCCACTACTTACACCCTAAATTCATATGGAAGCAGTAAGGGTATACTACATTTTTCACACACTGCTTCCGCATTTTGGTCTTGATTTTGTTAAATTATGACAAAGTGTAATTTGTCACGTGTTGTTTTGTATCTGCAGCCGTATCCACTAAACGTTAAGCCCTTGTAAGGACCAGATTTTTTTTATCCCACTATACGTAAAACCATAGAAGTTTAAATAGGACGTATTTAGATTTTCTTGTCACTTTGTACATATGTACACATATACACATGGTGGTCCAAAAGTAGGTGGACAGTATGTGTAATAGGGTTATGAAGGGGGAGATTTATCAAACATGTTTTTTGAGGTTCAATGTTCTCACCACACATCTAGATAAGTTGTTTGGGGGGTCTAGTTTCCAAAATGGAGTCACTTGTGGGGGGTTTCTTTAGGCACATCAGGGACTTTGCAAACGCAACATGACGCCCGCAGACCATTCCATCAAAGTCTGCATTCCAAAACGTCACTACTTCTCTTCCGAGCTCAGACGTGTGCCCAAACAGTGGTTTAGTCCCACATATGGGGTATCAGCGTACTCAGGACAAACTGGACAACAACTTTTGAGGTCCACTTTCTCCTTTTACCCTTGGGAAAATAAAAGAATTGTTGCTAAAAATAATTTTTGTGACTGAAAAGTTAAATGTTCATTTTTTTCTTCCATGTTGCTTCTGCTGCCGTGAAACACCTGAAGGGTTAATAAACTTCTTGAATGTGGTTATGAGCACCTTGAGGGGTGCAGTTTTTAGATTGGTATCACTTTTGGGTATTTTCTGTCTTGTACACCCCTCAAACTGACTTCAAATGTGAGGTGGTCCCTAAAAAAAATGGTTTTGTAAATTTTGTTGTAAAAATGAGAAATCGCTGGTCAACTTTTAACCCTTATAACTTCCTAACAAAAATTACAAAATTGTGCTGATGTGTCACATAACTCTCTGGTTTAACAGAATAAAAATTCAAAATAAATAATAGAAATAAATCAAAATAAATGCTATTTTCTGTCAACCTACTTTTGGACCACCCTGTGTGTATATGTGTGTATATATATATATATACATACATACACATATATATATATATATATACACACACACACACACACACACACATACATACATACATACATACATATATATATATATATATATATATATATATATATATATATATATATATATATATACTAGATGCTGGCCCGATTCTAGCGCATCGGGTTTTCGAGAATATGCATGTCCACGTAGTATATTGCCCAGCCACGTAGTATATTGCCCAGCCACGTAGAATATTGCCCAGCCACGTAGTATATTGCCCAGTCACGTAGTATATTGCCCAGCCACGTACTATATTGCACAGCGACGGAGTATACAGCACAGAGCCACGTAGTATACAGACTTAAAATAAAAAATAAACATATACTTAACCTCCGTTGAAGTCCTGGCCCTGTGTGCGGTGCACGCGGCAGCTTCCGGTCCCAGGGTTGGTATGGGCGCAGGACCTGTGATGACGTCGCGGTCACATGATCGTGACATCAAGGCAGGTCTTTCTCGCAGGACCTGTGATGACGTCGCGGTCACATGACCATGATGTCATGGCAGGTCCTTGTCGCATACCATCCTTGCCACCGGAACCTGCCGCTTGCATGGACTGGTCACCGGAGCGTCGCGAGGAGAGGGAAAGGCTCCGGAATGTGAGTATATGATGATTTTTTTATTTTTTTTAATTATTTTTAACATTAGATCTTTTTACTATTGAGGCTGCATAGGCAGCATCAATAGTAAAAAAGTTGGTCACACAGGGTTAATAGCAGCGTTAATGGAGTGCGTTACACCGCGGCATAACGCGGTCCATTAGCGCTGCCATTAACCCTGTGTGAGGTCTGACTGGAGGGGAGTATGGAGCGGGCACTGACTGCGGGGAGAAAGGAGCGGCCATTTTTTTCCGGACTGTGCCCGTCGCTGATTGGTCGTGGCTGTTTTGCCGCGACCAATCAGTGACTTGGATTTCCATGACAGACAGAGGCCGCGATCAATGAATATCCGTGACAGAAAGAGGCTGGCCGATCAGCGAAGCGTGGTTCAAATCTGGCACCAATTCACGGCCGGACTGCGCCTGTCTCTGATTGGTCGCGGCCGACCGGGCACGACCAATGACCGAAGCGGTGTTTAAATACCACGCCAATATCGCTGATTGGTTGTGGCCGGACGTGCGCGACCAATCACTTAAGTGGTGTTTAAATCGCGACCAATCAGCGAAGCGTGGTTTAAATCCCACGTCAATCCGGGGCTGGACTGCGTCTGTCACTGATAGGTCACAGGATGTCGGGGGTTCGGGGTGCAGGATATAGTACAGCCACGTAGTATATAACACAGCCACGTAGTATAAAACACAGCCACGTAGTATATATATAAAAAAAAAGAATTAAAATAAAAAATAGTTATATACTCACCCTCCAGCGTCCACAGATGCGCGCGAGCGGCGAGGCTGCTGCCAGCTTCCGTTCCCAGAGATGCATTGCGAAATTACCCAGATGACTTAGCGGTTTCGCGGAAGCTGGCGGCAGCCTCGCCACCCACATCGGTGGACGCGTTATGCCTCGGTGTAACGCAGTCTGTTTAACGGACTGCTAAAACACTATGTGGACGGCGGGCGCTTACTGGGGGGAAGGGGGGGGGGGAGTATGGAGTGGGCACTGACTGCAGGGGAGTAGGGAAAGGCCATTTGGCGTTCGGACTGTGCCCGTCGCTGAATCAGAGACTTGGGATTTCCGTGACAGACAAACAGACGGAAGTGCCCCTTAGACGAATATATATATTGATATATACAGTTAGGTCCATATATATTTGGACAGAGACAACATTTTTCTAATTTTGGTTATAGACATTACCACAATTAATTTTAAACAAAACAACTCAGATGCAGTTGAAGTTCAGACTTTCAGCTTTCATTTGAGGGTATCCACATTAAAAATGGATGAAGGGTTTAGGAGTTTCAGCTCCTTAACATGTGCCACCCTGTTTTTAAAAGGACCAAAAGTAATTGGACAATTGACTCCAATGCTATTTCATGGACAGGTGTGGGCAATCCCTTCGTTATGTCATTCTCAATTAAGCAGATAAAAGGCCTGGAGTTGATTTGAGGTGTGCTGCTTGCATTTGGAAGGTTTTGCTGTGAAGTAAACATGCGGTCAAAGGAGCTCTCTATGCGGGAGAAACAAGCCATCCCTAAGCTGAGAAAACAGAAAAAACCCATCCAAGAAATTGCTACAATATTAGGAGTGGCAAAATCTACAGTTTGGTACATCCTGACAAATAAAGAAAGCACTGGTGAACTCATCAATGCAAAAAGACCTGGGCGCCCACAGAAGACAACAGTGGTGGATGATCGCAGAATAATCTCCATGGTGAAAAGAAACCCCTTCACAACAACCAACCAAGTGAACAACACTCTCCAGGAGGTCGGCGTATCAATATTCAAATCTACCAGAAGAGAAGACTGCATGAAAGTAAATACAGAGGGTTCACTGCACGGTGCAAGCCACTCATAAGCATCAAGAATAAAAAGGTTAGACTGGACTTTGATAAAAAAAAATCTAAAAAAGCCAACACAGTTCTGGAAGAACATTCTTTGGACAGATGAAACCAAGATCAACCTCTACCAGAATGATGGAAAGAGAAAAGTATGGCGAAGTCGTGGTACAGCTCATGATCCAAAGCATACCACATCATCTGTAAAACACGGTGGAGGCAGTGTGATGGCTTGGGCATGCATGGCTGCCAGTGGCACTGGGTCACTAGTGTTTATTGATGATGTGACACAGGACAGAAGCAGCCAAATGAATTCTGAGGTATTCAGAGCCATACTGAGTGCTCAGATCCAGCCAAATGCAGCCAAACTGATTGTCCATCTGTAGTATGAAACGACGACCAATGACCCAAAACATAATGCCAAAGCAACCCAGGAGTTTATTAAAGAAGTGGAATATTATTGAATGGCCAAGTCAGTCACCTGATCTCAACCCAATTGAGAAGCATTTCACTTGTTAAAGACTAAACTTCAGACAGGAAGGCCACAAACAAACAGCAACTGAAAACCACCACAGTGAAGGCCTGGAAGAGCATCAAAAAGGAGGAAACACAGCGTCTGGTGATGTCCATGAGTTCAAGACTTCAGGCAGTCATTGCCAAAAAAGGGTTTTCAACCAAGTACTAAAAATGAACATTTTATTTAAAATTATTGAATCTGTCCAATTACTTTTGGTCCATTTAAAAACAGGGTGGTACATGTTAAAGAGCTGAAATTCCTAAACCCTTCATCCAATTTTAATGTGGATGCCCCCAAATGAAAGCTGAAAGTCTGAACTTCAACTGCATCTGAATTGTTTTGTTTAAAATTCATTGTGGCAATGTTTATAACCAAAATTAGAAAAATGTTGTCTCTGTCCAAAAATATATGGACCTAACTGTATATACATATACACACACAGTACAGAGCAAAAGTTTGGACACACCTTCTCATTTAAAGATTTTTCTGTATTTTCAGGACTATGAAAATTGTACATTCACACTGAAGGCATCAAAACTATGAACTAACACATGTGGAATTATATACTTAACAAAAAAAGTGTGAAACAACTGAAAATATGTCATATTCTAGGTTCTTCAAAGTAGCCACCTTTTGCTTTGATGACTGCTTTGCACACTCTTGGCATTCTCTTGATGAGCTTCAAGAGGTAGTCACCGGAAATGGTCTTCCAACAATCTTGCAGGAGTTCCCAGAGATACTTAGCACTTGTTGGCCCTTTTGCCTTCACTCTGTGGTCCAGCTCATCCCAAACCATCTCGATTGGGTTCAGGTCTGGTGACTGTGGAGGCCAGGTCATCTGGCGCAGCACCCCATCACTCTCCTTCTTGGTCAAATAGCCCTTACACAGCCTGGAGGTGTGTTTGGGGTCATTGTCCTGTTGAAAAATAAATGATGGCCCAACTAAACGCAAACCGGATGGAATAGCATGCCGCTGCAAGATGCTGTGGTAGCCATGCTGGTTCAGTATGCCTTCAATTTTGAATAAATCCCCAACAGTGACACCAGCAAAGCACCCCCACACCTCCTCCTCCATGCTTCACGGTGGGAATCAGGCATGTACAGTCCATCCGTTCACCTTTTCTACGTCGCACAAAGACACGGTGGTTGGAACCAAAGATCTCAAATTTGGACTCATCAGACCCAAGCACAGATTTCCACTGGTCTAATGTCCATTCCTTGTGTGCTTTAGCCTAAACAAGTCTCTTCTGCTTGTTGCCTGTCCTTAGCAGTGGTGTCCTAACAGCTATTTTACCATGAAGGCCTGCTGCACAAAGTCTCCTCTTAACAGTTGTTGTAGAGATGTGTCTGCTGCTAGAACTCTGTGTGGCATTGACCTGGTCTCTAATCTGAGCTGCTGTTAACCTGTGATTTCTGAGGCTGGTGACTCGGATAAACTTATCCTCAGAAGCAGAGGTGACTCTTGGTCTTCCTTTCCTGGGGCGATCCTCATGTGAGACAGTTCCTTTGTAGCGCTTGATGGTTTTTGCCACTTCACTTGGGGACACTTTCAAAGTTTTCCCAATTTTTCAGACTGACCGACCTTCATTTCTTAAAGTAATGATGGCCACTCGTTTTTCTTTACTTAGCTGCTTTTTTCTTGTCATAATACAAATTCTAACAGTCTATTCAGTAGGACTATCAGCTGTGTATCCACCAGACTTCTGCACAACACAACTGATGGTCCCAACCCCATTTATAAGAGAAGAAATCCCACTTATTAAACCTGACAGGGCACACCTGTGAAGTGAAAACCATTTCCAGTGACTGCCTCTTGAAGCTCATCAAGAGAATGCCAAGAGAGTGCAAAGCAGTCATCAAAGCAAAAGGTGGCCACTTTGAAGAACCCAGAATATAAAACATTTTTTCAGTTGTTTCACACTTTTTTTGTTAAGTATATAATTCCAAGTGTGTTAATTCATAGTTTTGATGCCTTCAGTGTGAATGTACAATTTTCAGTCATGAAAATACAGAAAAATCTTTAAATGAGAAGGTGTGTCCAAACTTTTGGTCTGTACTGTATATATGTATGTATGTATGTATATATATATTCATATTTTTTTTCACACACTGCTCAAAAAAATAAAGGGAGCACACACAACAGAATATAGCTCCAAGTAAATCAGACTTCTGTGAAATTAAACTGTCCTCATAGGAAGCAACACTGTTTGACAATCAATTTCACATGTTGTTGTGCAAATGGAATAGACAACAGATACAATTATTGGCAATTATCAAGACACACTGAATAAAGGAGTGGTTCTGCAGGTGGGAACCACAGACCACATCTCGGTACCAATGCTTTCTGGCTGATGTTTTGGTCACTTTTGAATGTTGGTTGTGCTTTCACACTTGTGGTAGCAAGAGACGTACTCTACAACCCACATAAGAGGCTCAGGTAGTGCAGCTTTTCCAGGATGGCACATCAATGCGAGCTGTGGCAAGGTGGTTTGCTGTGTCTGTCAGTGTAGTGTCCAGAGGCTGGAGGAGTTACCAGGAGACAGGCCAATACACCAGGAGACGTGGAGGGGGCCGTAGGAAGGCAACAACCCAGCAGCAGAACCGCTACCTCCACCTTTGTGCAAGGAGGAACAGGAGGAGCACTGCCAGAGCCCTGCAAAATGAGCTCCAGCAGGCCACAAATGTGCATGTGTCTGCACAAACGGTTAGAAACCGACTCCATGAGGATCGTCTGAGTGCCCGACGTCCACAGATAGGGGTTGGGCTCACAGCCCAACACCATGCAGGACGCTTGGCATTTGCCACAGAACACCAGGATTGGCAAATTCGCCACTGGCGCCCTGTGCTCTTCACAAATGAAAGCAGGTTCACACTGAGCACACGTGACAGAAATGACAGAGTCTGGAGATGCCATGGAGAGCATTCTGCTGCCTGCAACATCCTTCAGCATGACCGCTTTGGCAGTGGGTCAGTAATGGTGTGCGGTGGCATTTCTTTGGAGGGCCGCACAGCCCTCCATGTGCTCGCCAGAGGAAGCCTGACTGCCATTAGGTACCGAGATGAGATCCTCAGACCCCTTGTGAGACCATATGCTGGTGCGGTTGGCTCTGGGTTCCTCTTAATGCAGGATAATGCCAGACCTCATATGGCTGGAGTGTGTCAGCAGTTCCTGCAAGATGAAGGCATTAAAGCTATGGAATGGCCCGCTTATTCACCAGACCTGAATCCGATTGAGCACATCTGGGACATCATGTCTCACTACATCCACCAATGTCACATTGCACCACAGACTGTCCAGGAGTTGGTAGATGTTTTAGTCCAGGTCTGGGAGGAGATCCCTCAGGAGACCATCCGCCGCCTCATCAGGAATCATGCCCAGGCGTTGTACAGTAGGGAGGACTTACAGGCACGTGGAGGCCACACACAATACTGAGCATCTTTTCCTTGTCATGAGGCATTTACATTGAAGTTGGATCAGCCTGTAATTTTATTTTCCACTTTTGATTATGTTTTATTGTTCTGAACACATTCCACTATGCAATGAATAAAAATATGCAACTGGAATATTTCATTCAGAAATATCTAGGATATGGTATTTTAATGTTCCCTTTATTTTTTTGAGGAGTGTATATATACATAAAAGGAAAATGGAGGAGTGATGGAAAATAAAATCTAATGGAGATGCTTGGGCCTCCATTTTTTAACTTCCAGGCATTCATTGTACGTGCGATTGATCAATAGCTTGTCTGCCCCAAAATGAAAGCACACCTCTCCAAAGGAGTATCTAGGGGTGTCAGGTGGGGCATGTTCCCCAAGCGCTACTGGCAGGAGGACGCATACTGCAAGTACAACTGAAGCTCTGTCCGCTGGTTCAGGGCGATGTCAGCAGCGTGATAAGGTCATGTGATCACGCTGCTGATGTCACTCGGCGAGATGAGACACAAAAAACATTGGTGGCAAGTGCTCCAGACCAGTGGAGCTGAAGACCCAAAACATTTAGTGTAACGGGGAAGATTTAGTGTGGGAAGGGGGAATGTATGCGGACACAGTATAGTGAATGAGTGGGGGTATGGGTGAAGACACGCTATGGTGTGTGTGGAGGGATAGGTGAGCACACAGTATGAGTAGCAAGAGGAAAAATGTATGCAGACAGTATGGGGAGTGAGAGTGATGGGATGTGTGCAGACACAGTATGGGGAGTCCTTGGATGTCTGAGGAAGCAGTATGGAGAGTTAGGGGGTAAATATATGAGACAGCATGGCTAGCAGGGGGATGTCACTAGACATGAATGGCTTCACTCAATGAAAATTAACTCATGCCTAGTCATAATGTGACCAGAAGTATACAAATTACATACTTGTGCTGACTTGACAGTCTACTGTCGTCCTGACAAGGGGGAATCCTAAAACTGTGCAGTGTATGCGCTGTGAGAATTTAGAAGCCTGCACTCACATAGCGTGACTGCGAACTTTCATCTCAAACCTGAACAAGCCCTTTAATTATAAAATCAAGCCATGTAGCAGTGGGGTATCCAGGGGGGGCAGCCGGGGCATGTGCCCCGGGCGCAGCCGACAGGGGGTCGCCAGCGGGCCGCCTGATGATGCGGCGGTCCTAGGAGGCTCCTCGTCGGCGGTATTCTGCCACCCCCACACTGAGAGAGTCCCGTTCTCTGAGCTGGCTGTCAAATTCACAGCTGGATCAGAGAAAGTTCTGCGCGTCGAATCCCAGCGGCGTAACTACCACACAGCAGAGCCCCTCCACCGCAGAGAGCCGCACACCACAGCTGTTGATGCCGCTGCTCTGTGCGGATAGGACCTGTGATGACGTCACAGGAGGGGAGGAGTCAGGAGTCACATGATGAAGGGCCTCTGTGTAGTGCAGGACTCTGCTCGTTCTCATGGTGCTGGAGGAGGGTAGGCTTTTGTGTGGGGTCAAGAGTGGTTTGTGTGGATGTAGCAGAGCCGTGTGTGTACGAGGTGTACAGAGCGGAACTGGGTGAGTGCAAGGTGTATGGAGCGGAGCTTGGTGTGTACGGAGCGGAGCCCTGTGTGTACTAGGTGTACAGAGCGGAACTGGGTGTGTATGGAGCGGAGCTGGGTGTGTACGGAGCGGAGCCGTGTGTGTACTAGGTGTACAGAGCGGAACTGGGTGTGTGCAAGGTGTATGGAGCGGAGCTGGGTGTGTACGGAGCGGAGCCGTGTGTGTACGGAGTGGAGCCGTGTGTGCACTAGGTGTACAGAGCGGAACTGGGTGTGTGCAAGGTGTATGGAGCGGAGCTGGGTGTGTACGGAGCGGAGCCGTGTGCGTACGGAGTGGAGCCGTGTGTGTACTAGGTGTACAGAGCGGAACTGGGTGTGTGCAAGGTGTATGGAGCGGAGCTGGGTGTGTACAGAGCGGAGCTGTGTGTGTATGAGGTGTACAGAGTGGAACTGGGTGTGTGCAAGGTGTATGGAGCGGAGCTGGGTGTGTACAGAGCGGAGCTGGGTGTCTATGGAGCGGAGCCGTGTGTACGGAGCGGAACTCTGTGTGTGCAAGATGTATGGAGAGGAGCCGTGTGTGTATGAGGTGTACGGAGCGGAACTCGGTGTGTGCAAGGTGTATGGAGCGGAGCCGTGTGTGTACGAGGTGTACGGAGCGGAACTGGGTGTGTGCAAGGTGTATGGAGAGGAGCCGTGTGTGTATGAGGTGTACGGAGCGAAACTGGGTGTGAAAGGTGTATGGAGCGGAGCCGTGTGTGTGTACGAGGTGTATGGAGCGGAGCGATGTGTGTGTATGAGGTGTACGGAGCAGAGCCGTATAAGCAAGGTGTATGGAGCGGAGTCGTGTGTGTCTATGAGATGTATGAAGCGGAGCCGCGTGTGTACGAGGTGTACGGAGCAGAGCCGCATGTGTACAAGGTGCATGGAGCTATATATCTGCATACTACAGCCCGTCACTCATATATCTGCATATTACAGCCCGTCACTCATATATCTGCATATTACAGCCCGTCACTCATATATCTGCATATTACAGCCCGTCACTCGTATATCTGCATATTACAGCCCGTCACTCGTATATCTGCATATTACAGCCCGTCACTCGTGTATCTGCATATTACAGCCCGTCACTAGTATATCTGCATATTACAGCCCGTCACTCGTGTATCTGCATATTACAGCCCGTCACTCGTATATCTGCATATTACAGCCCGTCACTCGTGTATCTGCATATTACAGCCCGTCACTCATATATCTGCATATTACAGCCCGTCACTCATATATCTGCATATTACAGCCCGTCACTCATATATCTGCATATTACAGCCCGTCACTCATATATCTGCATATTACAGGCCGTCACTCATATATCTGCATATTACAGCCCGTCACTCATATATCTGCATATTACAGCCCGTCACTCGTATATCTGCACATTACAGCCCGTCACTCGTATATCTGCATATTACAGCCCGTCACTCGTATATCTGCATATTACAGCCCGTCACTCGTATATCTGCATATTACAGCCCATCACTCGTACTCATATATCTGCATATTACAGCCCGTCACTCATATACCTGGATATTACAGCCCCGTCACTCGTATATCTGCATATTACAGCCCCGTCACTCGTATATCTGCATATTACAGCCTGTCACTCGTATATCTGCATATTACAGCCCGTCACTAGTATATCTGCATATTACAGCCCGTCACTCGTATATCTGCATATTACAGCCCGTCACTCGTATATCTGCATATTACAGCCCGTCACTCGTATATCTGCATATTACAGCCCGTCACTCGTATATCTGCATATTACAGCCCGTCACTCGTATATCTGCACATTACAGCCCGTCACTCGTGTATCTGCATATTACAGCCCGTCACTCGTATATCTGCATATTACAGCCCGTCACTCGTATATCTGCATATTACAGCCCGTCACTCATATATTTGCATATTACAGCCCGTCACTCATATATCTGCATATTACAGCCCGTCACTCGTATATCTGCATATTACAGCCCCGTCACTCGTATATCTGCATATTACAGCCCATCACTCGTATATCTGCATATTACAGCCCCGTCACTCGTATATCTGCATATTACAGCCCGTCACTCATATATCTGCACATTACAGCCCGTCACTCATATATCTGCATATTACAGCCCCTCACTCGTATATCTGCATATTTCCGGTCCGTCACTCGTATATCTGCATATTACAGCCCGTCACTCGTATATCTGCATATTACAGCCCGTCACTCATATATCTGCACATTACAGCCCGTCACTCATATATCTGCATATTACAGCCCGTCACTCGTATATCTGCATATTTCCGGCTCGTCACTCGTATATCTGCATATTACAGCCCGTCACTCATATATCTGCATATTACAGCCCGTCACTCGTATATCTGCATATTACAGCCCGTTACTCATATATCTGCATATTACAGCCCGTCACTCGTATATCTGCATATTACAGCCCATCACTCGTACTCATATATCTGCATATTACAGCCCGCCACTCATATATCTGCATATTACAGCCCGTCACTCATATATCTGCATATTACAGCCCGTCACTCGTATATCTGCATATTACAGCCCGTCACTCATATATCTGCATATAACAGCCCGTCACTCATATATCTGCATATTTCAGCCCGTCACTCGTATATCTGCATATTACAGCCCATCACTCGTACTCATATATCTGCATATTACAGCCCGTCACTCATATATCTGCATATTACAGCCCGTCACTCATATATCTGCATATTACAGCCCGTCACTCATATATCTGCATATTACAGCCCGTCACTCGTATATCTGCATATTACAGCCCATCACTCGTATATCTTCATATTACAGCCCGTCACTCGTGTATCTGCATATTACAGCCCGTCACTCATATATCTGCATATTGCAGCCCGTCACTCATATATCTGCATATTACAGCCCGTCACTCGTATATCTGCACATTACAGCCCGTCACTCGTATATCTGCATATTACAGCCCGTCACTCGTATATCTGCATATTACAGGCCATCACTCGTATATCTGCATATTACAGCCCGTCACTCGTATATCTGCATATTACAGCCAGTCACTCATATATCTGCATATTACAGCCCGTCACTCGTATATCTGCATATTACAGGCCATCACTCGTATATCTGCATATTACAGCCCGTCACTCGTATATCTGCATATTACAGCCAGTCACTCATATATCTGCATATTACAGCCCGTCACTCGTATATCTGCATATTACAGCCCGTCACTCGTATATCTGCATATTACAGCCCGTCACTCGTATATCTGCATATTACAGCCCGTCACTCGTATATCTGCATATTACAGCCCGTCACTCGTATATCTGCATATTACAGCCCTTCACTCATATATCTGCATATTACAGCCCGTCACTCGTATATCTGCATATTACAGCCCGTCACTCATATATCTGCATATTACAGCCCCTCACTCGTATATCTGCATATTTCCGGTCCGTCACTCGTATATCTGCATATTACAGCCCGTCACTCGTATATCTGCATATTACAGCCCGTCACTCATATATCTGCACATTACAGCCCGTCACTCATATATCTGCATATTACAGCCCGTCACTCGTATATCTGCATATTTCCGGCTCGTCACTCGTATATCTGCATATTACAGCCCGTCACTCATATATCTGCATATTACAGCCCGTCACTCGTATATCTGCATATTACAGCCCGTCACTCATATATCTGCATATTACAGCCCGTCACTCGTATATCTGCATATTACAGCCCATCACTCGTACTCATATATCTGCATATTACAGCCCGCCACTCATATATCTGCATATTACAGCCCGTCACTTATATATCTGCATATTACAGCCCGTCACTCATATATCTGCATATTACAGCCCATCACTCGTACTCATATATCTGCATATTACAGCCCGCCACTCATATATCTGCATATTACAGCCCGTCACTCATATATCTGCATATTACAGCCCGTCACTCGTATATCTGCATATTACAGCCCGTCACTCATATATCTGCATATAACAGCCCGTCACTCATATATCTGCATATTACAGCCCATCACTCGTACTCATATATCTGCATATTACAGCCCGCCACTCATATATCTGCATATTACAGCCCGTCACTCATATATCTGCATATTACAGCCCGTCACTCGTATATCTGCATATTACAGCCCGTCACTCATATATCTGCATATAACAGCCCGTCACTCATATATCTGCATATTTCAGCCCGTCACTCGTATATCTGCATATTACAGCCCATCACTCGTACTCATATATCTGCATATTACAGCCCGTCACTCATATATCTGCATATTACAGCCGGTCACTCATATATCTGCATATTACAGCCCGTCACTCATATATCTGCATATTACAGCCCGTCACTCGTATATCTGCATATTACAGCCCATCACTCGTATATCTTCATATTACAGCCCGTCACTCGTGTATCTGCATATTACAGCCCGTCACTCATATATCTGCATATTGCAGCCCGTCACTCATATATCTGCATATTACAGCCCGTCACTCGTATATCTGCACATTACAGCCCGTCACTCGTATATCTGCATATTACAGCCCGTCACTCGTATATCTGCATATTACAGGCCATCACTCGTATATCTGCATATTACAGCCCGTCACTCGTATATCTGCATATTACAGCCAGTCACTCATATATCTGCATATTACAGCCCGTCACTCGTATATCTGCATATTACAGCCCGTCACTCGTATATCTGCATATTACAGCCCGTCACTCGTATATCTGCATATTACAGCCCGTCACTCGTATATCTGCATATTATTATTGTCTTTTCATCTTGCTAACAGTCATTATATGTGGGGGGCTGCCTTTTCCTTTGGGGTATTTCTCTGAGGCAAGTCAGGCTTGTTTTTCTATCTTCAGGCTAGTCAGCTCCTCAGGCTGTGCCGAGTTGCATAGGTAGTGTCAGGCGCAATCCACAGCTGCCTTTAGTTGTGTTTAGGTTAGGTTCAGGTATTGCGGTCTACAGAGATTCCACGTCTCAGAGCTCGTTCTATTGTTTTTGGGTTATTGTCAGATCACAGTATGTGCTCTGATTGCTGGCACACTGTGTCACTGGATTGCCTACATAACAGTACAAGGAGCCAGCCTAATGATTCTCAATAGAGGGAAAAAAGAAGTTCTGACACCTTATTTTTTTCTCAGCTCTGTGTTCAGTCTTTTTTTTCCCCTAGACATTTGGGTGTTTCAGGACACAGGTGTGGACATGGATATTCAGGGTCTGTGCTCTTCAATGGATAATCTCGTTACACATGTACAAAGGATTCAAGATACTATTGATCATAAATCTATGTTAGAACCAAGAATTCCTATTCCTGATTTGTTTTTTGGTGATAGAACTAAGTTTCTTAATTTCAAAAATAATTGTAAGCTATTTCTGGCCTTGAAACCTCATTCTTCTGGTAATCCTATTCAACAGGTTTTGATTATTATTTCTTTTTTGCGCGGTGACCCTCAGGACTGGGCATTTTCTCTTGCGCCAGGAGACCCTGCATTGAGTAATGTCAATGCGTTTTTCCTGGCGCTCGGATTACTTTACGATGAGCCTAATTCAGTGGATCAGGCTGAGAAAAATTTGCTGGCTTTGTGCCAGGGTCAGGATGATATAGAAGTATATTGTCAGAAATTTAGGAAGTGGTCAGTACTCACTCTGTGGAATGAATCTGCGCTGGCAGCTTTGTTCAGAAAGGGTCTCTCTGAGGCTCTTAAGGATGTCATGGTGGGTTTTCCTATGCCTGCTGGTTTGAATGAGTCTATGTCTTTGGCCATTCAGATCGGTCGACGCTTGCGCGAGCGTAAATCTGTGCACCATTTGGCGGTATTGTCTAAGATTAAACCTGAGCCTATGCAGTGCGATAGGACTATGACCAGAGTTGAACGGCAAGAACACAGACGTCTGAATGGTCTGTGTTTCTACTGTGGTGATTCCACTCATGCTATTTCTGATTGTCCTAAGCGCACTAAGCGGTTCGATAGGTCTGCCGCCATTGGTACTGTACAATCCAAATTCCTTCTGTCCATTACCTTGATATGCTCTTTGTCATCGTATTCTGTCATGGCGTTTGTGGATTCAGGCGCTGCCCTGAATCTGATGGATTTGGATTATGCTAAACGTTGTGGGTTTTTCTTGGAGCCTTTGCGGTGTCCTATTCCATTGAGAGGAATTGATGCTACACCTTTGGCCAAGAATAAACCTCAGTACTGGACCCAGCTGACCATGTGCATGGCTCCTGCACATCAGGAAGTTATTCGCTTTCTGGTGCTACATAATCTGCATGATGTGGTCGTGTTGGGGTTGCCATGGCTGCAAACCCATAATCCAGTATTGGATTGGAACTCTATGTCGGTATCCAGCTGGGGTTGTCAGGGGGTACATGGTGATGTTCCATTTTTGTCTATTTCGTCATCCACTCCTTCTGAGGTCCCAGAGTTCTTGTCTGATTATCAGGATGTATTTGAAGAGCCCAAGTCCGATGCCCTACCTCCGCATAGGGATTGTGATTGTGCTATCAATTTGATTCCTGGTAGTAAATTCCCTAAAGGTCGATTATTTAATTTATCCGTGCCTGAACACGCCGCTATGCGCAGTTATGTGAAGGAATCCCTGGAGAAGGGACATATTCGCCCATCGTCATCACCACTGGGAGCAGGGTTCTTTTTTGTAGCCAAGAAGGATGGTTCGCTGAGACCGTGTATTGATTACCGCCTTCTTAATAAGATCACTGTTAAATTTCAGTATCCCTTGCCATTGTTATCTGACTTGTTTGCTCGGATTAAGGGGGCTAGTTGGTTCACTAAGATAGATCTTCGTGGTGCGTATAATCTGGTGAGAATCAGGCAAGGAGATGAATGGAAAACTGCATTTAATACGCCCGAGGGTCATTTTGAGTATCTAGTGATGCCGTTTGGACTTGCCAATGCTCCATCTGTGTTTCAGTCTTTTATGCATGACATCTTCCGTGAGTATCTGGATAAATTCCTGATTGTTTACTTGGATGACATTTTGATCTTCTCAAATGATTGGGACTCTCATGTGAAGCAGGTCAGAATGGTTTTCCAGGTCCTGCGTGCTAATTCTTTGTTTGTGAAGGGATCAAAGTGTCTCTTCGGTGTGCAGAAAGTTTCATTTTTGGGGTTCATCTTTTCCCCTTCTACTATCGAGATGGATCCGGTTAAGGTCCAAGCCATCCAGGATTGGACTCAGCCGACATCTCTGAAAAGTCTGCAAAAATTCCTGGGCTTTGCTAATTTTTATCGTCGCTTCATCTGTAATTTTTCTAGCATTGCCAAACCATTGACCGATTTGACCAAGAAGGGTGCTGATTTGGTTAATTGGTCTTCTGCTGCTGTGGAAGCTTTTCAGGAGTTGAAGCATCGTTTTTGTTCTGCCCCTGTGTTGTGTCAACCAGATGTTTCTCTTCCGTTCCAGGTCGAGGTTGATGCTTCTGAGATTGGAGCAGGGGCGGTTTTGTCACAGAGAGGTTCTGGTTGCTCAGTGTTGAAACCATGTGCTTTCTTTTCCAGAAAGTTTTCGGCTGCTGAGCGTAATTATGATGTGGGCAACCGAGAGTTGCTGGCCATGAAGTGGGCATTCGAGGAATGGCGTCATTGGCTTGAAGGAGCTAAGCATCGCGTGGTGGTATTGACTGATCATAAGAACCTTACTTATCTCGAGTCTGCCAAGCGCTTGAATCCTAGACAGGCCCGTTGGTCGTTATTTTTTGCCTGCTTCGATTTTGTGATTTCGTACCTTCCGGGCTCTAAAAATGTGAAGGCGGATGCTCTGTCTAGGAGTTTTGTGCCCGACTCTCCGGGTTCATCTGAGCCGGCAAGTATCCTCAAGGAAGGAGTCATTGTGTCTGCCATCTCCCCTGATTTGCGGCGAGTGTTGCAAAAATTTCAGGCGAATAAACCTGATCGTTGTCCGGCGGAGAAACTGTTCGTTCCTGATAGGTGGACTAGTAAAGTTATCTCTGAACTTCATTGTTCGGTGTTGGCTGGTCATCCTGGAATCTTTGGTACCAGAGAGTTAGTGGCTAGATCCTTCTGGTGGCCATCTCTGTCACGTGATGTACGTACTTTTGTGCAGTCCTGTGGGATTTGTGCTAGGGCTAAGCCCTGCTGTTCACGTGCCAGTGGGTTGCTTTTGCCCTTGCCGGTCCCAAAGAGGCCTTGGACACATATTTCGATGGATTTCATTTCTGACCTTCCCGTTTCTCAAAAGATGTCAGTCATTTGGGTGGTCTGTGATCGCTTTTCTAAAATGGTCCATCTGGTGCCCTTGGTTAAATTGCCTTCCTCCTCTGATTTGGTGCCTTTGTTCTTCCAGCATGTGGTTCGTTTGCATGGCATTCCTGAGAATATTGTTTCTGACAGAGGTTCCCAGTTTGTTTCAAGGTTTTGGCGAGCCTTTTGTGGTAGGATGGGCATTGACCTATCTTTTTCCTCCGCTTTCCATCCTCAGACTAATGGCCAGACCGAACGAACCAATCAGACCTTGGAAACATATCTGAGATGTTTTGTTTCTGCAGACCAGGATGATTGGGTGTCCTTTTTGCCGTTGGCTGAGTTCGCCCTTAATAATCGGGCCAGCTCGGCTACCTTGGTCTCTCCATTTTTCTGCAATTCTGGGTTCCATCCTCGTTTCTCTTCAGGACAGGTTGAGTCTTCGGACTGTCCTGGTGTGGATTCTGTGGTGGACAGGTTGCAGCAGATCTGGACTCAGGTAGTGGACAATTTGACCTTGTCCCAGGAGAAGGCTCAACTTTTCGCTAATCGCAGACGCCGTGTGGGTCCCCGACTTCGTGTTGGGGATCTGGTTTGGTTATCTTCTCGTCATATTCCTATGAAGGTTTCCTCTCCTAAATTTAAACCTCGTTTTATTGGTCCGTATAGGATTTCTGAGATTCTCAATCCTGTGTCTTTTCATCTGACCCTCCCAGACTCCTTTTCCATACATAATGTATTCCATAGGTCGTTTTTGCGGAGATACGTGGCACCTATGGTTCCATCTGTTGAGCCTCCTGCCCCGGTTTTGGTGGAGGGGGAATTGGAGTATATTGTGGAGAAAATTTTGGATTCTCGTGTTTCTAGACGGAAACTCCAGTATCTGGTTAAATGGAAGGGTTATGCTCAGGAAGATAATTCCTGGGTTTTTGCCTCTGATGTCCATGCTCCAGATCTTGTTCGTGCCTTTCATGTGGCTCATCCTGGTCGGCCTGGGGGCTCTGGTGAGGGTTCGGTGACCCCTCCTCAAGGGGGGGGTACTGTTGTGAATTCTGTGGCTGAATTCACTCCTGTGGTCACAAGTGGTACTGCAGCTTCTGAGCTTCCTCAATCAGGTGTTCTGGTGAGCTCGTTGGCTGCTTTGTTATTTAACTCCACCTGATTCTGTCTTCCTTGCTCCTTGTCTATGTTCCAGTGTTGGATCTGAGCTTCTGGATCTTTCCTGTGGCCTGCTGCTCTGCTTAGATAAGTGCTTCTTTGCTTTTGTTGCAACTTTTTCTGTCCAGCTTGTCATTTCATTTTGCTTGAAGCTCTGAGACGCAAAGGGTGTACCGCCGTGCCGTTAGTTCGGCACGGTGGGTCTTTTTGCCCCCTTTGCGTGGTTTTTTGCTTTAGGGTTTTTGTAGACTGCAAAGTTCTCTTTGCTATCCTCGCTCTATCTAGAATATCGGGCCTCACTTTGCTGAATCTATTTCATCCCTACGTTTGTCTTTTCATCTTGCTAACAGTCATTATATGTGGGGGGCTGCCTTTTCCTTTGGGGTATTTCTCTGAGGCAAGTCAGGCTTGTTTTTCTATCTTCAGGCTAGTCAGCTCCTCAGGCTGTGCCGAGTTGCATAGGTAGTGTCAGGCGCAATCCACAGCTGCCTTTAGTTGTGTTTAGGTTAGGTTCAGGTATTGCGGTCTACAGAGATTCCACGTCTCAGAGCTCGTTCTATTGTTTTTGGGTTATTGTCAGATCACAGTATGTGCTGGCACACTGTGTCACTGGATTGCCTACATAACACATATTACAGCCCGTCACTCGTATATCTGCATATTACAGCCAGTCACTCGTATATCTGCATATTACAGCCCGTCACTCATATATCTGCATATTACAGCCCGTCACTCGTATATCTGCATATTACAGCCCGTCACCCGTATATCTGCATATTACAGCCCGTCACTAGTATATCTGCATATTACAGCCCGTTACTCGTATATCTGCATATAACAGCCCGTCACTCGCATATCTGCATATTACAGCCCGTCACTCGTATATCTGCATATTACAGCCCGTCACTCATATATCTGCATATTACAGCCCGTCACCCGTATATCTGCATATTACAGTCCGTCACTCGTATATCTGCATATTACAGCCCGTCACTCATATATCTGCATATTACAGCCCGTCACTCATATCTGCATATTACAGCCCGTCACTCATATATCTGCATATTACAGCCCGTCACTCGTGTATCTGCATATTACAGCCCGTCACTCGTATATCTGCATATTACAGCCAGTCACCCGTATATCTGCATATTACAGCCCATCACTCATATATCTGCATATTACAGCCCGTCACTCGTATATCTGCATATTACAGCCCGTCACTAGTATATCTGCATATTACAACAGGACAGTAAACAACCAACTATCAGCAAAGAAAGTTCTAAATCAATAAAATGACTGATAGGGACAATGCTCGGTCTCCTTATATTGCGATTAGATGGCCAAAAGCTGCTTTTCTTATCCAGAGATCTGGTGATCATATCTCAATCTGTCACAATTATCAGCAGGGCAGAGCCGTCCTTTCAATCAATGTTTTCCAATTAACATCAAAGGAGCAAGGTTGCATTCTGGTAAGTTGTGTTGTCCTGAGGATCCCTGTTCTCCCCTCCCTGTTAAAGTCTGTAAAATGAAGTTACAGGTTTAATTGCCAGAAGATGAAGAAGAAAACAAAACAGCAGCTTTCTCTCCACTGGAGGAACGATTTATCCAGGTCTTTGAAACCTTTGTGCTGCTCTGTGAAAAGCAAAGCAATATATGCCGCACTCACTGCTAAGTAGTAAAATAAATACCGTTACTACCAAAACACAGCCAAGTGGAATTGAACATTTCAGATTGTTGCTAAATCTTAAATTAATTACGGAGTTAATACAGGGACCGCCACCAGACCTGCAGCATGTTAACCCACTCTTTGCTCCACACTTTGATTACTCAGGCATGGCTTACATTCACATTATACTGTGTGTGGAAAAGAAAGGGCCACTACACAAGCATTCTTCGGGGGATTTGCGGTTTTACCCTTTTTTTTTAACTTATGGATTTGCAAGTGAACCTTAGACTCAGGTCAAAGCAACTCTGGGATTAAAGGACATCTGAAAAAAATGGCCAGTAAAATCTTATGTTAAAAGCAAAAAAAAAAAAGGGACATAAAGTTTTACATTTATTCATTTGATGCAAACCCCCTTTTCTGCACCCACAGTGACATGTAAAAGTTTGAATAAATAAGGCAGCACTCTGTAGCGCCAAAACTTTCATACATGAAATGTGAAAAATTGAGAAAGTTTAGCGCATAAATTGGCCAATTCATGGGTACCTGGAAGCCACGATAAGGCATTTCTCGTTTACCAGGACCTAAAAATGCCAATCCCCGCTTAGAATAAGGTCTTCATCTGTATGGAAACCTGTGAATCCTCTCTTAGACTAAAATCTATATCTTTGTGGAGGGGTAGGATCCTGCCTTGATTAAAAACGCCTGTAGCTAAGAGACTGAGTGCTCAGTCAGAAGGCTAATGAATACAAATTTCACAAAAACTGACTGTCACATCCAAACATAGACTAGGTGTGAACAGGTGCTAGCCTAGAGTCACCAACTCATATACAATCAAATAAATAAGGCAGCACTCTGTAGCGCCAAAACTTGCAAACATGAAATATGAAAATTGAATTGCATTACTACGCCTCATTATTGTACTACCCCTCCACAGAGATATAGATTTCAGTCTAAGAGTGTCTATTGTGACACCCTGTTATTGTGAACAGTTAAGCAAGTTGAAGATGAAATGATCTCTAAAAAGCCTAAAGTTACAGATGACACTTTTATTTTGTATTTCAGTAAACACATATATATATTTTCGTCTTTTACATTTTGAAGATTACAAAAAGGAAAATGGGCTAATGGAAAGGTTTAGGCACCCTGCATGATTAGTACCGAGTAGCACCCCTTTCAATAGTATCACAGATTGTAAAAGGTTTTTGTAGGCAAACTGATTTGCCTCTCTAGCAATCCTACAAGAAAATGTCACTGAAATTTTTCTTGGTCTTCCAGACCTTATCTTGACCTCCACTGTTCCTGTTAACTGCCATTTCTTAATTACATTTTGAACTGAGGAAAGGGTAAAGGCCCCTTCACATTAAGCGACGCTGCAGCGATACCGACAACGATCCGGATCGCTGCAGCGTCGCTGTTTGGTCGCTGGAGAGCTGTCACACAGACCGCTCTCCAGCGACCACCGATGCCGGTAACCAGGGTAAACATCGGGTAACTAAGCGCAGGGCCGCGCTTAGTAACCCGATGTTTACCCTGGTTACCATGCTAAAAGTAAAAAAAAAACAAACACTAGATACTTACCTACAGCCGTCTATCCTCCAGCGCTGCGCTCTGCTTCTCTGCACTCCTCCTGTACTGTCTGTGAGCCGGAAAGCAGAGCGGTGACGTCACCGCTCTGCTTTCCGGCTCACAGACAGTACAGGAGGAGTGCAGAGCACAGCGCTGGAGGACAGACGGCTGTAGGTAAGTATCTAGTGTTTGTTTTTTTTTACTTTTAGCATGGTAACCAGGGTAAACATCGGGTTACTAAGCGCGGCCCTGCGCTTAGTTACCCGATGTTTACCCTGGTTACCAGTGAAGACATCGCTGGATCGGTGTCACACACGCCGATCCAGCGATGTCAGCAGGAGTCCAGCGACGAAATAAAGTTCTGGACTTTATTCAGCGACCAACGATCTCCCAGCAGGGGCCTGATCGTTGGTCGCTGTCACACATAACGATTTCATTAACGATATCGTTGCTACGTCACAAATAGCAACGATATCGTTAACAATATCGTTATGTGTGAAGGTACCTTAACTTGAAGCCGCTTTGCTATCTCCTTATATTCTTCTCCTGCTTTTGAGGCCTCTACCACTTTCATTTTCAGAGAGCTAAGCAGCTGCTTAGAAGAACCCATGCTGTTTTTTGGGCACAAGGTTCGAGGAAGCTGAGTTTTTATAAAACTGGAAATTTGCATCACCTGGCTTTTCCTAACGATTCTAGTGAACAAGTCATAACCCTAACAGGCTAATTAAGACTTGAAAACTTGGTCAAAGTTATCTGAGCACACAAATCTCCAAGGGTGCCCAAAATTTACATCAGCCCATTTTTCTTTTTGTAATATTTAAAATATATATAAAAAAAAACTTACTATATATATTGTATATATATATATATCTAAAATACAACAAAATATGTAATTTTTAGAGATCATTTCATCTTCAACTTGCTTAACTGTTCACAATAACAGTAATTTTGACCAGGGGTGTCCAAACTTTTACATGACACTTTATATAAATTCACTATAGTGAAATAACTTTAATCCAGGATGGATAATCAGATAATCTAACCTACTGGATGCCATATGACAGGAATTTAATTACATATCACAAATGAGCAAAATGAGTGACAGGACTCTGGTCCAGTGGCCATAGTTGTAGTCCATGGCTGCCGAAACTCCTAACTGCCAGCATCCCCGTCACCTCGTTTGATTAGTAGGTCAGGCACAAAGACAATACATATGGTGGCTCAGTGGATAGCACTGCAGCCTTGCAGCGCTTGAGTCCTGGGTTCTAATCCCACCTTGGACAACATCTGGACAACATCTGCAAGGAGTTTGTATGTTCTCCCTGAATTTGTGTGGGTTTACTTGCGGTACTCCGGTTTCCTCCCACATTCAAAAAGACATACTGATAGGGAATTTAGATTGTGAGCCCCATCGGGGACAGTGATGATAATGTGTGCAAACTATAAAGTGCTGTGGAATATGTTAACGCTATATACAGATTATTATTATTAATAATACATGCATCACGCCACAACAATGACATTGTTCCAAGCCTATTAATCAGAAGAAGCTCCGGGAATGCCAGAAAGTAGGAGGAGCTAGGCAGAGCTCTGATCCGGCAGCCATAGGTCACCAACACGGCTTCCGGACCAGGGTCCTGCAAATCTCGACTATTACATATTCATCCAACCTTTCAGCCTTAAATGCAGCATTTTCTCTATTCTATGAAAGTTAGCTGATGGCCAAACAATCATTTGGCTAACAGTTTCTCTCTTGAGTCCACCATACACATGCACACTCTGCTCGGCTGAGCGTACATATGTGTTCAACTAGAAGAGTGGAATAAGCTGCTGCCACACACCTCTAGTAACTGCTTGTCTCCTGAGATGTAATTCAATATACCATAGTATATACACCCGCCATCATCTGATATGGCTGAATTTAATCTACTGTGTATGGTGGCTCAAAAGATGATAGACAAGAAATGATAATACAAAATATATATATATATATATATATATATATATATATATATATATATATATATATATATATAAAACTAAGAATATTAAAGCGGAAATAGTAAAAATCACTTCATCTATCAGATCAAAATTCATAACATTTCATAATTTTGTTACTGTTCTTCAAATTTTTGGATCTATTTAAAACTGAACATTCAATATTACAGTAATTATCATCATAAAGATTTAAAGGGTTATTCCCAAAATAAGTTATCTTCTATGCATATTTTAGGGGATAACTTGCTGATCATTGGGGGTCCTACCAATAAGACCCCTAGTAATCCTGAGATTGGGACTCTGCAGTACCATCCTCAATAGAGGGAAAGTGCATGTGCTTGGTCAACACTCAGTTTATTGTCTGGCATTGCTGGAGAAAGTGGTGTACAGCGCTCGGCAATTTTGGGCAGTCCCCAAAACAATGAATGGAGTGAAGGTCTAGCTAGAGCACCTCCGCTGCATTCAGAGTCGCATTATTTGGGCTCCAAAGCTCTGATCTTGGAATCACAAGGGGTCCCATAACGTGCTTTATTGGATATAACCCTAAAGGTACCTTCACACATAACGATATTGTTAACGATATCGTTGCTATTTGTGACGTAGCAACGATATCGTTAATGAAATCGTTATGTGTGACAGCGACCAACGATCAGGCCCCCGCTGGGAGATCGTTGGTCGCTGAATAAAGTCCAGAACTTTATTTCGTCGCTGGACTCCTGCTGACATCGCTGGATCGGCGTGTGTGACACCGATCCAGCGATGTCTTCACTGGTAACCAGGGTAAACATCGGGTAACTAAGCGCAGGGCCGCGCTTAGTAACCCGATGTTTACCCTGGTTACCATGCTAAAAGTAAAAAAAAACAAACACTACATACTTACCTACCGCTGTCTGTCCTCCAGCGCTGTGCTCTGCACTCCTCTTGTACTGTCTGTGAGCCGGAAAGCAGAGCGGTGACGTCACCGCTCTGCTTTCCGGCTCACAGACAGTACAGGAGGAGAGCAGAGAAGCAGAGCGCAGCGCTGGAGGACAGACAGCGGTAGGTAAGTATCTAGTGTTTGTTTTTTTAACTTTTAGGATGGTAACCAGGGTAAACATCGGGTTACTAAGCGCGGCCCTGCGCTTAGTTACCCGATGTTTACCCTGGTTACCGGCATCGTTGGTCGCTGGAGAGCGGTCTGTGTGACAGCTCTCCAGCGACGCTGCAGCGATCCGGATCGTTGTCGGTATCGCTGCAGCGTCGCTAAGTGTGACGGTACCTTAAGACACTGATCTCCAACCTGCTACTTTCCAGCTGCTGCAAAATTACAACTTCCAGAAAAACACAGACTATTAGGAGTCCAACTGTTTTGTGGCTGAAAGAAGAGCAATACATTGAAGGGCAGGCACAGTATAATAATGGGATCCAACAGATGTAAGATAGGCTGAGGAATTAATATTTTACAGTTAATTATAAAATTAATGAGGGGTTCCTGACTAAGATGTACGAGCCGTATGTATAAAAATCCATGCTGATGTATTGTAGACCTATGTTTGTTCTGGTCATGGAGCCTATAAGGAAGAGTTGGGATACTTTGGTCAGTGAGACCAATGTCCTATTGTACAGCATCAGCTCACACCCTACAGGACGGCTAAGGAAACAGAAATTCTGCGGCTCTGAGGTCTATCTGCTTCGGAAATGCCATTATGAAAACTAAATCAGCGTGAATTCCCTGGGGATGATGATCTTACAAGGTCATCTAGGAGGTTATCAGAGGGGCACCAAGAGAAAGCTAACAAAGCAGGCTTGATCGCACCTGGCCTGTCACGTTGTATTTCCTTCAACACTACTCATAAGATTGTTCTGAGCATAGAAACGCCAGGAAAAAGGTACTGCTATCATTACTATCAGAAAGAGGTGGTTGCCAGGTATCTCTGTAACCCAAATTACCACATCTAGCCATCTTATATCTATCTATCTATCTATCTATCTATCTATCTATCTATCTCATATCTATCTCATATCTATCTATCTATCTCATATCTATCTATCTATCTCATATCTATCTCATATCTATCTCTCATATCTATCTATCTCATATCTATCTATCTATCTCATATCTATCTCATATCTATCTATCTCATATCTATCTATCTCATATCTATCTATCTCATATCTATCTATCTATCTCATATCTATCTATCTATTATATATTATCTATCAGCTATCTATCTATCTATTTATCTCATATCTATCTATCTATCTCATATCTATCTATCTATCTATCTATCTCAAATCTATCTCTCATATCTATCTATCTATCTCACATCTATCTATCTATTTATCTCATATCTATCTATCTATCTCATATCTATCTCATATCTATCTATCTATCTATCTATCTATCTATCTCTATCTATCTCTATCTATCTCTTTATCTATCTCATATCTATCTCATATCTATCTATCTATCTCATATCTATCTATCTATCTCATATCTATCTATCTCATATCTATCTATCTATCTCATATCTATCTCATATCTATCTATCTATCTATCTATCTCATATCTATCTATCTATCTATCTATCTCATATCTATCTATCTATCTATCTCATATCTATCTATCTATCTCTATCTATCTCATATCTATCTATCTATCCCATATCTATTTATCTATCTATCTATCCATATCTAGATCAGTCCTAGGCCCCCTCCTCTTCTCTTTGTATACTGCCCCTATTGGACAAACAATCAGTAGATTTGGTTTCCAGTACCATCTCTATGCTGATGATACCCACTTATACACCTCTTCTCCTGATATCATGCCTGCCTTTTTAGTAAACACCAGTGATTGTCTTACCGCTGTCTCTAACATCATGTCCTCCTTCTATCTGAAACTGAACCTGTCAAAAACTGAACTCCTCGTGTTCTCTCCCTCTACTAACCTACCTTTGCCTGACATTGCCATCTCCGTGTGCGGTTCCACCATTACTCCAAAGTAACATGCCCGCTGCCGTGGGGTCATACTTGATTCTGAGCTTTCATTCACACCCCACATCCGATCACTGGCTCGCTCTTCTTATCTGCATCTCAAAAAACATTTCTAGAATTCGCCCTGTTCTTACTTTCGACTCTGCAAAAACTCTTAATGTTTCACTTATTCATTCTCGTCTGGACTATTGTAACTCTCTACTAATCGGCCTCCCTCTTACCAAACTCTCCCCGCTCCAATCTGTCCTGAATGCTGCTGCCAGGATCATATTCCTCACCAATCGTTATACCGATGCCTCTACCTTGTGCCAGTCATTACACTGGTTACCCATCCACTCCAGAATCCAGTACAAAACTACTACCCTCATCCACAAAGCGCTCCATGGCTCAGCACCACCCTACATCTCCTCTCTGGTCTCAGTCTACCACCCTACCCATGCTCTCCGCTCCGCTAATGACCTCAGGTTAGCATCCTCAATAATCAGAACCTCCCACTCCCGTCTCCAAGACTTTACACGTGCTGCGCCGATTCTTTAGAATGCACTACCTAGGTTAATACGATTAATCCCCACGGTTTTAAGCATGCCTTAAAAACTCATTTGTTCAGATTGGCCTACTGCCTCAACGTATTAACCTAACTATCCCTGTGTGGCCCATTCAAAAAAAAAAACAAATAAAAACAAAACATAATTGGGTTCCTCGCATCATGCTCTCATACACTTTATTCAGTTAATAGCCCTCTGTGTCTATACTGCTACATACTAGGAGCGATCCAAAAGTAATGATAATCGGTTATTTCTATTGCACACGGAAATTAAAATAAAATGTTTTCTTCTCTCTTAGGTACCCACTAGTCCAGGAAAAAAAAATCACTTAAATAGACCACGATTCCCAGGAGCTACATTCATTTGAATATGAACTGCCGAGGTGTGAACATCAAAATGGAAAAAAACGAGCTCAGAGCTGTCATCAAATATCTCTGCTTGGAAAAAATGACTACCAAAGACATACACAGCGACATGGTGGAAACATTGGGGGACTCTTCTCCTCCATATTCCACAGTTGCACGCTGGACCAAGGAATTTAAGCTGGGAAGAACATCGACGGAAGATGAACATCGTGAAGGACGCCCATCCACGTCCCTCAATGAAGAAAACGTGAAAAAAGTTGAAGAAGTTGTATTGGCAGATCGAAGAGTGACTATCAGGCATGTAGCTGAGGTCACAGGGATCTCATATGGCAGTATTCAAAGAATCCTTGCAAAAGAATTGCATATGAGAAAGGTCTCCGCGCGTTGGGTGCCAAAAATGTTAACCGACGAGCAAAAGAAGAAACGAGATGACATTTCAATAGCAAATCTCGAAAAGTTCCAAGCAGACAAGGAAAAATTTTTGTCACGTTTTTCGACCATCAACGAGACCTGGATCCACCACTTTGATCCCGAAACTAAACAATCATCGATGACATGGAAACGAGCCGACGAACTGACGCCGAAGAAATTCAAAGTGTCAAGCTCAGCAGCTTTACATGAACACCTGAGCCTTACACTATGGCTGGTCCGACTAACTAAAGCAATTGTTACCATCCACCTCTCGTGTCTCCCCTTTTCCTCATAGTTTGTAAGCTTGTGAGCAGGGCCCTCACTCCTCTTGGTATCTATTTTGAACTGTGATCTCTGTTATGCTGTAATGTCTATTGTCTGTACAAGTCCCCTCTATAATTTGTAAAGCGCTGCGGAATATGTTGGCGCTATGATGTTCGTCCTTCATTTTCGAAGATAACCATGACTTCAGGGTTAGAAGAGAATTAATAGTTATGGGTCCGGAGGTGGCTGATGAGTCCAATCCGGGCCCTGAAGGTTCGCCCACATACTTGACATACGATATAAATAAATATATTGATATAAATAAAATTAATAATAATATCTATCTATCTATCCCATATCTATCTATCCCGTATCTATCTATCTCGTATCTATCTATCTATCCATCCCATATCAATCTATCTATCTATCCCATATCTATCTATCTATCTATCTCATATCTATCTATCCCATATCTATCTATCTATCCCATATCTATCTATCTATCCCATATCTATCTATCTATCCCATATCTATCTATCCCATATCTATCTATCCCATATCTATCTATCCCATATCTATCTATCTATCTATCTATCTATCTATCTATCTATCTATCTATCTATCCCATAACTATCTATCTAACAGCAAAAAAAGTAAGAGCAGCACAAAAAAGAAAAAAACAAAATTAGGGTGCAAGGCCCCTCAGGCATGTACCAAACCTTGTCATAGAAATCCAAAAATCAGAGGCAGCACACCATTGTAGATTAGGTTTTGGAGGTGTTCAAGTTTAACAGCCCATCATGCCATGATGGGCTGTTAAACTTGAACACCTTCAAAACCTAATCTACAATGGTGTGCTGCCTCTGATTTTTGGATTTCTATCTATCCATCCATCCATCCATCCATCCCATATCTATTGACTTCATAGGTGGTGGATGTGGAGACCATATAACTGCAGAGGCCAAACCTCCTCTTCTATCTACATCAGCACAAAACTGTGGCCCTACCTGCAGCTTCCTGGCATGCGTTTGCATCACCGAGCAGCTTTATGCAATCCTTTTTTTTTTTATTAAATAGATTTTTATTGAAAGCGAATATGAACAATACAATTTATGCATTTTCCAGTATATTACAAAATTTTTACATTTTCCAAACCCCCAACAATCCCAACAAAACCCAAACCTCCCCCTCCCCTGACAGCTCATACCCAGTTATACTTTGTTACCAGTATTGATGGCTCTTTGAGCCATTTGAATCACTTATGTCCGCTTGTTCTTTAGCACTCTCTTCCTTTCAGAGGCCCTCATCCTCCCATTTCCCATACCTACTATCCCAGCTCGAGCCACGGAGACCACATTTTATCAAACGTTTCTATTTTCCCACGTCTTTTGTATACCCCCTTTTCCAAATTGAGACCATGTTTAACATATTTCAGGAATTCACCCCTTGTAGGCGGCTCATCCTTGATCCAGTTCCTTGCTATTACCTTCCTTGCCATATATAATAGCCTAGCTATTGCTATCTTCCAGGTGTTATCCACTCTAATTTCCTCTACATGTCCCAGTATACACACTATCGGATCTCTCGGCACTCTGCATTTATACGCCCCTTCCACACGGCTCATTACCACCAACCAGAAAGCAACCAGTCTTGGACATGTCCACATCATGTGGTATATTCCTGCATTCTCAGTCTTACATCTCGGGCATTCAGAGTCCGCACGCAACCCCGCTCTGTGCAACACTTCCGGTGATTTATAGACTCTGTGCAAGATGTACAGCTGCGATAGTCTATACGGCTCGCTCAGTGACACTCGTGGAACCCACTCCAACACCGACTCCCAGGTTTCATCCTCCATTGGGCCTAAATCTCTTTCCCATTTCGCTCTCGCTTTTAGAGGGAAGTCTAGTAAATATGCATGTAGAAGGTCCTTATAAAGGGTGGTAATGACTCCCCTTGTGGACCCTTCCCCACATACGTATTCCAGAACTATGTCCTCCTGGATCTCAACACCACCGCCCTTGTTTTGCGCTTTAAAGGCATGTTTCATCTGAGCATATTGATACTCCCCAGTCGGTCTCAATCCAAACTCTCCCTGCAGCTGCGAAAAGGACTTTAATCCTTGTTGTTGAATTATCTGAGCCACCAAGTGGATTCCTTTGGCCTGCCACTCCGCCAGCACTCCAAGAGCCGCAAACTCAACCAAATTATTATTAAGCCATATCGGTGTAAATTTAGTCAGCCCCGTAACCCCCCGAATATGTCGCAGTCTGGTCCATAATTTATGTATCAAAAACATAGTTGGGTATAATTTCCCCAATACTCCCAAGGAGCCATCCTCCAGACACTGCGCCACCGGTCTTCGGTTTGTCACCCTCTCCATCAAGTGTTGTATCGCACTGGTAGACGCTCCCCGCGCCCAGCCCTTCAAATGCTGGCTCTGGGCTGCAAGAAAATATAACTCAGGATTGGGTAAAGCCAATCCTCCATCTTCCTTGGGTCGCTGAAGCGTCTCCAGGCGAATACGTGGGTACCGCCTCCCCCATATCAGGCTTCTAAAAAGAGCATTAATCTGCCGGAATTTCCCACGTGGAATCCAAACTGGCGCATTATGTAGGACGTAAAGTAATTTGGGCATCAGAACCATTTTAATGAGATTAACCCTACCCACCACCGATAGGTGTAATTTATTCCACGCATCCACTTTTGCTTTAAGGGCGCCCATGAGAGGAGTCAAATTCCTATACAAAAACTCTGTAACTGGCATCGAGATCCATATTCCCAGGTATTTGAAAAGGGATGCCACCTTAAGCCGCCCCTCTCCCAATGGCTCACTTCTGCTCTCCTCCACCCCATCCACCTCGAAGAGGACCGATTTATCCCAATTTATCCTCAATCCCGACAAGGCTCCAAATTTCCCAATGATCTCGATAGCCCCATTCAAGGCTTCATCCGGGTCCGCCAGGAACAGTAAAATGTCATCTGCATATAACGCGATCTTCTCCTCAACACTCCCATATCTGAACCCAGGAACCTCATCCGATTGTCGGATCTTAGCGGCCAGTGGCTCCACAGCTAAGGCAAACAGAAGGGGCGACAGTGGGCAACCCTGCCTCGTACCTCTGGCCAACTTTATAGGCTGAGAAAGTTCCCCATTCACTCTAATTCTAGCTGTTGGTAGTGAATATAACAGTTGAGTCCATGCCACAAATTGCGGACCAATACCCATACACTTCAACACCCGCCAGAGATATCCCCACTCCACACTGTCAAACGCCTTATGGGCATCCAAGGATGCAATAACCCTTCAGCCACAGTTGTCAGACTTCAGCTGTAGGTTCATATGCAGCCTCCGCAGATTAACCGCTGTAGACCTGTCAGGCATAAAACCAGACTGATCCGGATGTACAAGGCTAGCAATGACGCTGGACAAACGGGTAGCTAACACCTTGGCCAAGAGTTTGACATCGATGGTTAACAGAGAGATTGGTCGATACGACTCAGGCTTCCCCAGATCCTTATCCTCCTTCGGAATAACCACTATAATAGCCTCCCTCATAGATGCTGGGAGATACCCTTGGCATCCAGCCTCCTCCAGTACTAACTTTAATCTGGGAATCAGCACTTCCTCCAAACTTTTATAGATTTCGGCTGGTAACCCATCAACCCCAGGTGCCTTCCCATTAGCCATAGACTTCAGCGCCCGACTCAGTTCCTCCTCGGTGATAGGGGCATCGAGGCTCACCCCATCCTCCTCACTCAATTTCGGAAGACCCAGACTCTCAAGGAAAGTCTCCGTATCTCCGGCTGACTCATTGACCCTGGAGGAATATAAGTCCGCGTAAAAGTCCGCAAAGACCTTTATAATTTCAGGTGTTTCAGATACCCTGCTCCCCCCATCTGAAACCAACGAATGTACATACGAGGTACCACGCTGAGCCGCGGCTACCACCGATAGCATGTGTCCCACTGTTTCTCCCTCCTGAAAATAAGCCACCCTCTGAAACTCCCGCTTCCTTTCAGCTTTTCCCAGCAGAATCTTTTCCATACAATTTTGCGCTGTTCTCAACCTTTTCTCTGCCTCAGAAGTCCCCAGCACTACCATCTCGTCCTCTGCGGCTTTCAGCTCCTCCATCGCCACTCTCTCCGCCTCCCTTGTCCTCCTCTTACACCTACTAATGTCTCTAAATAGTAACCCTCTCAGGTACGCTTTCATTGCATCCCAAACAGTTAGAGCATCTGTACTCCCATCATTTAAAGCAAAGAATTCCGTCACCTCCTTCCCTATACCGTCCAAATCAATACTCTGTAACCAGTTAGGATGGATCTTCCATTCTCTCCCACTTGCGGTCCGTGTCCCCAACAACCTAACCTCCACCTCAATTGGACTGTGATCCGAAAGGGCCCTCGGCAGATAACGCACCTCTCCCACCATTGTGTCCAACAGGCGGTTACCCAGCGCCATATCAATTCTGGATAGCGTAGCATGAGCCGGCGAGTAGCACGAGTACCCTCTCTCCCCAACATGTCTAACTCTCCATAGATCAATCATGCCTATTTCACGCACATAGGTACCAAATGTTGTAGTGTGCCCCTCCGACCTGTTCTGGGTGTTCTTATTTTTATCCCAAAAGTCATCACAGATATTGTTCAAATCCCCAATAATTAAGAGTGGTAGTGGTTCCCATCGTTGCACCCTCTCCAACACCTCCCTGATCTTCTTACTTGAATATGGAGGTGGAATATACATTGCCGCCACACACAATCTCACTCCATACAATATACATTGTATCACCACATACTGACCCTCAGCATCCACACATACTTTCACCTCTTCATACTGCACTCCCACCGGCACCAACACTGACACACCTCTTGAGTACGTCGAAAAGGTAGAATGATACCCTTTCTGTATCCAACGTCTATTCAGTACATCCACTTTCTCCTGTATCAAGTGCGTCTCTAGCAAGCATATCATAGAAGCCCGCTGATCCTTCGCATACTGCAAGCTCGCAGCTCTCCTAGATTTATCCGCCAGACCTCTCACATTCCAACTCAAAATCTTAAAGCGGTCCCCTATTATGTGACTCATCATCTTTAGTTATGTCTTTACTTCCCGTTCTGAGCTGTCTAACTTCCCTCCCCACCCTTACCCCTACCCCCCCTCCCCCACACCCCCCAATACTATACATTCTGCCTCTTATCAAGAGTGGGGCACCATCACCCATTGCGAACACTCTTGTTAACGTAACCTTCTCCTTCCGCCTCCCGCTACCGTTTATAACAGAATTCGGCGCAATTCTTAGAAGAACAATATAATTCAACCTGTATTAAATTACAACTGCAAGAAACTAAATAAACTTTTAGTACGCTGCACACCCTTCCTCCCTCGTACTTCTCCGCCGCATCAGCACACCCAGTACATTCCCTGAATAATACCCAGCTCCACCCTCCAACCTTCACATTTCAATTACCAGTGTACTGTCAGTCCATCTCTTTTTCCCCTTTTTGAAAGAATTAAAATACCTCCCGACTAACCCACCCCACATTTTCAATCTCCTTTCCCTTTAAGCTTTTTAGCATTAAGATCTATCCACTGGGTAGCGTCCTCCGGCGTCTGGAAAAAATGAATCTTATCCAGCGCTACCACTCTCAGTCGTGCCGGAAACATCATGGAGTATTGCACTCCCAGTTCTCTCAGCCGTCTCTTGATACCCGTGAACATCATCCGTTGTTTCTGTACCAGGGCTGAATAGTCAGGGTAAATAGCAACTCTTTGACCTCCAATTGTCAGATCCGTCATGTCTCTAGCTTTCCTCAGGATAATGTCTCTGTCTCTGTAGTTTAGGATTTTGGCAAGCATGGTACGGGGATTTGCTCCAGGGACAGGTGGTTTCGGTGGGACCCTGTGGGCTCTTTCTACCGCAAATACTTTTGTCAGTGCTGCATCACCAAAGGTCTCAAGGAGCCAGCTTTCAATATACTCCGTGGGATTCCTCCCCTCAATTTTTTCAGGGACACCCACTATACGAATGTTATTTCTTCTGGACCTGTTCTCCAGATCCTCATTTTTTGCAGCCAGCTCCGATATTGCCTGAGTAAACTTCCTCTCCGCTTTCTGCAGCTGCACTATATGGTCTTCTGCCGTGCTCACTCTTTCCTCCACAGCCCCCACACGTTTGTCAATCTTCTGCAGGGCTGCATTTATCTGGGCTGTATCCCCCTTGACCTCCTGTAGCTGCTGGGTGAGGGATTGTTTGCATGATGATACCAGTGCAAAAACATCTCTAAGGGTGGGCTCTGCTCCTGACTCCTTATCTTCAGATCCCCCTACTACCACCGCCATGTCACCATCCCTGCTCCCCTGTTGTACCTCCTGCTCCTCTGCTGGGCTTTCCTCCTCTCCTTCTGTGTCTGTGTCTGCTCCGGCATCCTCCTCTGCTTTTCCTGTGTTCCCTGCGGCCTCCACTCTAGCAAACTGCTGGAGCTTTGCCGCCGCCGACATTCTCTTCTGGCATGCCGCGTTGTCCTTCTCCGCCTTCTCTCTGGCGTCGGCGCCATCTTGGCTGATCCCAGCCTCGCCGGCTCCTGCATCTCTTTGCCTCCTCCTGGTCATATTTGTTGACCTCGAGGCCGCCTCTATTCACCGCCGCACTCCCGGGACTTTCCTGCAGCCGGTAAGCGCCTTGAATCGCCGCTCAGCTGCGGCTTATAAGGATAAATTGAGCGTTAGCAGCGGGAGCGCTCTGTCACACGTCCGCTCACATGGACGTTCAGGCCACGCCCCCCCTTTATGCAATCCTTACATCACCAAGAACAATGCTAACTGTCAGATGTAGTGGTATAAAGCAAGACGACACTTGGCTATGGAGCAATGGAAACGTGTTTTTTGCAGTGAAGAATCACTCTTCCCTCCCTTGTCGTTAGATTAGCAGTGCATGGACTGGCCGCACATATTCTGACCTGAGCATGAAAGCTTCATAGAAATATATGGAACGGTCACGCTCGGGTCAGGAGATGTGCAATCAGTCCGTGCAATGTGAACCAACATCAGACTGATTATCAAGGACATCTGAAAGAGCCCTAAGGCATACAAGACATTTTGGTCCATTGTTTGCTTCAAACTTTGCGAGAACAGTTTGGAGAAGGCCCTTTTCTGTTTCAATGGCTGTGCCCCAATGCACAAAGCAAAATCCATAAAGACACGGATGGGGGAGTTTGGAGTGGAGGAAAATGACCGGCTGCACAGATCCCTCACCTCAACCCCCTCAATGAACTAGAATGGAGATTGTGAGCCAATCCCTATCCTCCGACATCAGTGTCTGACCTCAGGAACACTCTTTTGGGCGAATGGGCAAAAATTCCAACAGATGCACAACAACATCTTGTAGAAAACCTTCTTAGAAAAGAGGAAGTTGTCATAGTTGCAAAATGGGGACTCACGTCATATTCAAGCCTACAGATTTACAGTGAAAAGTCAAAAGCTCCTCTAGCAGGTGTAATGTGGAGGTCCCCCATAAAGTGTATCTCACAACTATAATGAGAAACAAAAGGACAAGCAAAATTTGAATGCAAGCCATGAGACATGCAGCCACGGTGACTCGAACATAGTATTAGAGGAGATAGTCTGTTAGCACCCGAGCATGCTCAGATAACACTATCAGAGCACGTTCACTCAACACTAATAGCTAAGTATATCTCATATCTATCTTCTTCATAGCTATCTACCTAGAGTACCAGTTTAAAGTTTGGACACGCCTGTTCATGCATTGGTTTTCCTCGTTCTTATTGGAATGTGCACATTGTAAATTCCAACTGAAGGCAGCAAACCCATGATAGGAAAGAAATGGAAACAAGGAATAAAGAAATATGTGTGAAACCAGAATGTCTTCAACCTTAGTTTCCGCAAAATGATCCTTCTTTTACTCTGATGACAGCTTTGTACCCCCACTGGCACTCTCTCCAATAGCTTCCTATGGTAGTCATCTGAAATGGCTGCCAACAGTCCTGACAGAGTTCCCAGAGGTGCTAGGGCACTTGTCGGCTGCTTTGCTTCCACTGTGTGGTCACAATCATCCCAATTGAGGACAGGTTATTGTGGAGGCTGTGTCATCTGATGTAGCCTCCTTCCATCTCCCTCTGTCACATACCCCTTACAGAGCCTCAAGATGTGTTTTGGTTTATTGTTCTGCTGTAACATAAATGAAAGTTCCATTAAGTGCAAACCAGATCGGGTGGCATGAGGTTGAAGAATGCTGAGGTAGATATGATGAGTAAGTGCGCCTCGACTAATTTATTTCAAACACCTAAACTGACAATCCATGCAATAAGGCTTATATGCTTTAAACAACAAATATACCAATAAGGAAAAAAAAATGCAAACTATTAAAATCATACTCAGATCTTTATTAACCCTTTCACCTCTGTGCTGGTTTTCACCTTCATAACCAGATCAAATTTTACAATTCTGACCACTGTCACTTTATGATGTAATAACTCTGGAACACTTCAATGCATCCCATTGCTTGTGAGAACGTTTTTTCAAGACATATTGTTCTTCATGGTAGTTGTAAAATTTCTTCGATATGACTTGTGTTTATTTGTGCAAAACCCCGGAAATTTTGAAAATGTTTCAATTTTCTAACTTTTAAATTTTTATGCCCTTAAATCAGAGAGATATGTCACACAAAATAGTTACCATAATAAATAACATTTCCCGCATGTCTACTTTACATCAGCACACAATTTTTTAAACATTTTTTTTTGTTAAGAAGTTATAAAGGCTAAAAGTTGACCAGCGATTTCTCATTTTTCAAACAAAATTTACAAAACCATTTTTTTAGGGACTGCATTACATTTTAAGTTACTTTGAGGGGTCTGTACGACAGAAAATACCCTAAAAACTGCCCCCATCAAAAGGGTTCAAGAACTCTATTAACCATTCAGGTGCTTCACAAGAATTAATGGAATGTCGAAGGAAAAAAAATGAACATTTCACTTTGTTTTACAAAATTTTACTTTAGACCCAATTTTTTTTTATTTTTACAAGGGTAACGAGAGAAAATGGACCCCCAAATTTGTTGTGCAATTTCTGCTAAGCATGCAGATACCCCATATGAGGGGGGGAAACCTCTATTTAGGCACATGGCAGAGCTTGGAAGGGAAGGAGCTTAATTTGAGTTTTTAAATGTAAAATTTGCTGGAATTATCAGTGAATGCCATGTCGTGTTTGCAGAGTCCCTGATGTGCCTAAACAGTGGAAACTTCCCACAATTGACATCTTTTTGGAAACTAAACCCATCAGAGAACTTGTCTAGATGTGTGGCAAGCACCTTGAACCCACAGCTGCTTCACAGAAGTTTATAAACGTTGAGCAGTGAAAATAAAGAAATCACATTTTTCCCACAAAAATTTCATTTTAGCCTAAGATTTAGCATTTTCACAACGGTAATAGCAGAAAATGGACCCCAAAATTTGTTGTGCAATTTCTCATGCGTTCACAGGTACCCCATGGACAAAAACTACTGTTTGGGTGCACAACAGGGCTCAAAAAGGCAGGAGTGATGTTTCGGAACACAAACTTTGATGGAATGGTCTGTGGGTGTCATAACCCCACAAGGATTTTATCTAGATGTGTAGCGAGCACCTTGAACATACAAGTGCTTCACTGAATTTTACGTTGCTCTGTGAAAATTAAAAAAATATATATTATTCCCACAAAAATGTTGTTTTAGCCCATTTTTTTAAAATTTTCACAAATATAGGAGAAAATGGAACCCATAATTTGTTGTGCGATTTCTACTGAGTACATCGATACCCCATATGTGGTCGAAAACTACTTTTGAGGCACAGTGTAAAGCTCCGAAGGGTAGAAGCGCCATTTTGGAGTTTAGATTTTGCTGGACTAGTTTGAGGGTGCCATGTCAAATTGGCAGAGCCCCTGAGGTGCCAGAACAACAGAGTCCCCCCATAAGAGACCCCATTGACACTCCACTACAGGTAGACCACAAAATTTTATACCATTGGCAGTGAAGTAAAAAATAATTACATTTTTACAACCAAAATTTTGTTTTAGCCTAAAATTTTACATTATCACACTGAGAAAATGGGCCAAAACATTTATCCCACAATATTATTCTTTTACTGTTACCCACATTTGTATATACGCTTTTGCTTATATGTAATTTATCAAGAAATTTACTACAGTTTAACGTTTTCTTGTTGATGTCCCTCTATTTTCATTTATTAACGTCGTTTATTTATATGTTTTTTAATATAGTCTTTTTGTATATATTAATAAAGATCCGAGTAGGATTTTAATGGCTTGCATTTTTTTCCTTATTGGCATATTTGGAATAAATTAAGTGTCACCAGCAAAGCAACCTCAGACCATCAAACTTCCCCCTTCCATGCTTCACAGTGGGAACCATGACATTTTCTGCATCTCACAAAGAGAGTGGTTGATACCAAAAATTTTGACTCATCAGACCACAGTACAGATTCCCACTGATATAATTTCTAGTCCTTGGGTTACTTGGCTGACACAAACTCTTTTTGTTTGTAGTCTTCAATAGTAGCTGATTTGCAGCTATTCAATGATAAATTGCCTGCTTCTCGCAGTCTCCTCTGGATAGTTGATGTTGAGATGTGTTTGCTACTTGGTGTCTGCACATCCTTTATAAGGTCTGTTATTTGAGGGAGGTTGTCAATTTGCATTTTCTCTGGCTCTTAACTGTGATGAACTTATCCTCTGCAGCAAAGGTAATTATTAGACTTCCATTCCTAGGGAGATCCTAATGAGAGCAAATTTCATCATAGTTTTTGATGATTGTCATGACTATGCTTGATAGATACATTCAAGGTCCTAGCAATTTTTCAGATTGACTGATCATCATGTCCAAAAGTAATGATGAACTGTCATTTAGGGTTACTTAGTTGAGTGGTTCTTGGCATAGTCTGGTTTAGTACAGTTGTTGAAATGGGGATCAGCACTGTGTGGAACTGTGCACAAACACTGCATTTGAAAAATACGCCAAATGTCCTAAACATTTTTTGAAAAGCAGTGATTCCATTAATGAACTCTTGGGGAGACATACCTGATGACTATGCTTGAGAGAATGCCAAGGTGATATAAAGTAGTTATCAGAGAAAAAAATGGGGTACTTTGAGAAATGTAAAGTTTAACACATATTATGGTTTGTTTCACACATGTTTCTTTATGTAGTTTTCCATAGGAAATCATAATGTGTGTGATGGGGACACTGTGGGGACATGATACTGTCTTGTGTACACTGTGGGGACATTATGCTGTGTTGGGAGCTCCATGGAGACGTCATACTGTATTGGGGACCCTGTGGGGATATCATACTGTGTTTGAGACATTGTACTATGTTGGGACATTATACTGGGTTTGGGACACTGTGGGACATGATACTTTATTGGCATTGTAGGAACATGATGCTTTTTTAAGCTTGCAAGCAGCAGGTCCCTCACTCCTTTTTGTATCTGTTGAGTTATGTGTTACTCTGTAATGTCCTTATTGTCTGTACAAGTCCCCTCTCTATTGTAAAGTGCTGTGGAATATGTTGGCGCTATAGAAAGAAAAAGTTAATTTATTTAGGAATTTCCACTAATGATGCATGCCTTTATATGTGATCTCTGGGACTCTCACTCTGGGAAAGCACTGCGGCACCTTCAATAATATTTCAAACACAGTAGTGCACCTTGGAAAAGCAGCGCAGCGGAAGGAGACTTACATCACTTATCTGCTTAGCACGGGTAGTGGCTGCAGCGGGTGGTCTCGGCTTGTGTCCTGCTTTCAGTGCCGCATCCCTTCTCGCCTGCTCCAGCAATAACCGGGCTCGCTCTTTCAATTCCTCTTGACGAGATAACATTCGTTGCTATAAGACACAAATAGAAAAACGAGGATCACAAGGGAACAAATATATTGCAGTACTGGAGTTGTCACCTGTTTGAAGTAATCCTTTTAAAATCCCTCTTAGCCCCTTTAAATAAAGTTATCGTCATTATTCAAGTTCTTACTGCACATCTAGGAACTTCCGAAAACTTGTGTAACTTTTAAAATAATTATTTAAAAGGCAAATCCACGTAAAAGTGATGATCTGACATCAAACTCACAAATCAGTAAATAGCATTAGTGTATCTCCTAAAGAGGGTATGTCCCCAATCTTCACTATATAAAATTGCCTAGATTAAAAACATCTGAAATATGATTTGGCCGTTGTACTTACTGTAAAAATCAATGTCAGAATAGCTGTGTAATTGCTGCTAACAGACAGCAATTGTCAGTGGCTAAATAGTAAACAATTACGTATTCATGAGATTTTTAAGTTTCACTAATATACTGTAAGGGTATGTGCCCACGATCAGGAACTGCTGCGTTTTGACATTGCGTATTTATGCGGCGTCAAACCCGCAGTGACCAGATGTTACAGCATAGTGGATGGGATTTCAGGGAATCCTATGTCCCCTATACGTCCACAGACGCCAGCACCCGAGGAGACGGACATGTGGCGCGTCTTTCCAGACAGTAGTATGTCAATTTCTAGTCTCCGCAAGAGAAATTACATCAATAGAAATGTATTGGATGTGGTACATGCGCACGGTTCAGTGAACACATGCGGATTCACCTGCGAACAATGGAAGGAAACTCTTTGGATGCTGTGAATCCAGATCATGAGCACTCAGCCTAAAAGGTGCTGAATGCATTGCTTGTTACCAGTAAGGGTATAAGAGAACATATTTCACCCCTTTATAATTGCAGGGTACCAGCATGAATGATCCACTTTAGATTGCGGCTCCAAAGTGTCATTCCATAGATCCACGCTAGCCCCATCTCAAAACACCCGAAATGTCAACTCAGCCAATAATTGACCACAGTGAAGGAAAATCTAAGTCAGCGACTGGATGTGAAGCGTGAGGGATCGCTGAACTTATTGCCCCTTTTTACTTAATTTATTTAACAAGTCTGAGCACTCTTAAGAATTATTTTATCTGCTGTGCAACCCCATTTAACATCACTTTACCCACTGGCTGTTCCTTCATCCCTTCTTTGCAAATCTAGCTATATTTTTGAGCAGGCTCATTGGCTTCAGTTGCTTCTCATGGCCCATGTTAAAGTGACACGTGCTGCCTGTATTTTACCTACATCCTGAGAATGAAATACTGTCCCTCTTACAAGTTCAGCAAATTAGTAAATTAATAGGCTAATTACCAAATTGTAATTTGAAAGAAAAGACTCAAAGTGCCAGAAATAAGTCATGCTCCCTGCTACTGCGCTGCCATTAATCTGTGACTAGACATAATGACTCGGGAGAGATTTACAATCCAATAATCTATGTGAAGTGATTTACAACCTGAAAGGAACCAAATGTGACACGTGTGCAGCAAAGCACATAAGGACGGTCCCAGCCCTCTAATTTGTGATCTGTATAAACAAAATGTGTCTTTGTTAATGTGCATAATGCGAGGTTATGTGATGAAATTAAGGAAGTGCTCCTGCTTGCTGATCCTCGGGTGGCAGACGTTCCTCCCTTGTTGTCTGCACTCAGAAGATTCCTTTACAACCCAAAAATACCCTATAACAATCGTAGCTGCACTCCCTCTGTTCGTATAGGACACACACTCCATGAAACAACGCCATTAACTTGTAACAGAAGTTCTGGGTAGATCATGATACACCGCATTTCCCCAGCAGAACCTCTATATTAGGAGATAGTAAGGGGTCCAAGTCAATTTTGGTTAGAAGGTTTTTAAAGAGGTGGACCCCCAAATGTGACTACCCAGCTGTAGATAATACTGAGCACTAGTGGTACCTGGGATGCCACAGCAAATACTAATATTTAGAGTCAAAGCTCTAAGTCTGGCAGTTTACACTTATGTGTGAATAGTACATTGATAAATTCTCTGGTTTTACATAAAGTTTAACCTCCAGAGATGAGCATAAAATGTACAGGACCCTGGGCCAGCATCCATATTGGGTCCTGTACACTGGACCCTGAATATTCGGTCCTGGACCCTGTATATTGGGTCCTGACCCACTAGGGTCCTAAGACAGTTATCGGTGCCTCTGATGTTTACTAGGCTCCCAAAATGTTATATATTGCATCGCGCACCAAGGTCATGATGTCACAGAAGCTTTGTAAACACCAGAAGGGTGACCAGGATGCTGGCCCTCGAGTGCCGGCCAAGGAAGTTCTCATGAACTTGGTCTGGTTGACACAAAGTACCGACTTGGATGCCGGACCTGGGTTCTGCAAACCTTTTTGCTCAACTCTACTCGCCTCTATAGTCCTGTAATTTTCTAAAAACTCAAACTTTATGTTCAAGTTTTCAAGAGATTAGTTTTCAGTCACCGATTGAGATCCTTATAAACTATATTTTGAGGCAACAACCTGGGGCATATCTAGTCTTGCTCACAGCTAAACACTGGGTATAGTTGTATCCAGTCTAGTCAATGATTAGTGAGATAAATACATGAGCAGCACACATTTCGATTAGGTTTCTTCAATGTTTCACACTGGCATCCAGACAGTGGAGTACAGGTTACAATGAAGTCTGAGAAGACTCGGTAGTAGATTCTGTCATTCTAACATGAGGAATAGTATAGCAAGCTGTGTTATTTTTCACGGTAAAATGACAGACGCTGTAACAGAACCTAACAGACCCCATCATAACCAATGGGATCTGTCAGTGCCGATGGACCCCTCTTAATTCCACTTTTTGTTCTTGAACAGAAAAATAGAATCCCTGATAGATCCTTTGCTCACTGAGCAGTACCTGGACCAGACTATGGTATCTACTTCTATCCATACAGTAGGATTAGCTAAGCACTGGTCTGGAGCCTCTGTACACAAACAATAGTGTTCGCATTCACTGATGGCAAACAGAACTTGAAAATGATGGGTGAATTGAAACTAAAAATATTAGAAAAATTTTTAATTTTTCACTTATTCACTGATTCAGTTTAATTTAATTGACGTAGAAATGGACAGCTTCTTTACCATGGACATTCTTCAAAATTGCTATTTCATGGGGAATACAAGTATTTAGTAATACAGAAATGTCAGTAAAGCTGACAAGTTCTATTTGATGAAGGAGCAAAGGCAAGAAGTTGTGTTTAACTAAAAAACGTTATGTAATTTCCATTATAGAACACAGAAACGGTCTTCGCACTAAACATGGAGGCAGTCCAATAGTAAAACTTCTCAGAATTCACCCTTCTAGTTACATGGAAGTAAGTATTTTTTTGTCAGTAAAATATTTAGCATTGCAAACAACTGTGACTCCACCTAGACAGACTCCCAAAAACCAGATCTGACAGATCATGATTTATTAGGTGGGGCAGTTTATGAATTTAATTAACCCCATTTTATATAACCATATCAAAACATTGTTCATTTGTACATTAATGACGAGGGCAAAGGAAAAAAGTAAAGCGTACAGCAACAAGACAAACACAACTTGTGCAAAACAAGAATATGGGCAAGAAACTGGAAGCAGTGTGGTCACCTACCTCGGGGGTTTTTCCAGTTTGATCAGAATGGTTTGAGGCCGTTTTTGCAGCATCCAGAAGAGCACTGATCCCAGTCTGTGGAATAGATGGGACTTTTAGGGAATTATCAACAACTTTCTCATATGAGTCTCCAATTAGGCCAGTAGATGAAACATTGGTAATTTTTACTTGGGTGCGAACTTCCAGCTCTTTACATTCTAGTTTGGAGGGTGGGCAATGCTTTGCTTGTTCCTGTAAACCGCAACCATGAGATTCTCCAGACCTGGAACTAGAAGGCGAGATTTCTTTACTATTGTCTGAGATACTAGATAAATCGCTAAGATCCGCAACGTCTGGTTTCAACAACTTCCTTTTAGCAGCAGTTGGTGGTGCTTGGGAATGACTTGTGTATGTGCCAACAAACATCGGTTTCTCAAGTTCATGAGTTTTAGTAGAGCCCTGGATTTCTAGTTGGCTTCTAGTCCTAGGTGTAGGAAAGTCACTTTCGTTGCTGACTTGTTTACTTACGTCTTGGGATTTGATATCATAGTTCCTAATAACATTATCACTAGTTACAGAGGAGTCAGTTTGAGACACCACATCTGGCACGGTGCCTGCTGCTTCTTGCTGCTCAGATGTTGGTTCATTGTTCAAATCACTAAGTTCAGCATAAAACTTCTCCTGGTCAATGGAGCTGTTTGTGTCCGTTTCATAATTGCCAACCAAGTATGTGCTTTTACTACTGTTTTCTTCAATCTGAACCACATTTAATTCTTGCCCGCAAAAATGTGCCCGAATTTGATACAGATAGGTCATAACAGTCAACTTGTCGGGGATTGCTAATAAAACCATATCGGATGGCTCCAGTAGACGAGAAATTCCTATACTGGCAAATCCATCATAAGCCTGAAAAATAATGTGAAAACAACACATTTAAAAAATTATACATGCTATGTGATTATTATTATAAGAAAAAACTAACAATATTTTGATGAACTTTGATTTGGATAATGGTGCAACCTAGCAATTTATATAAATTTTGATTAATACTCATCAACCACAGTTACAGTGAGTTTCTTTTTTACTCTCTCACAATTTTTCTACCTTGCCGCGGAGGTTCTCATGCTAGACATTTGCACTGGCGCCCCTGCTCACAGACGGCTTTTTCTAGTTTGTACTATAATACTCAAGTGTCTATTTCATGAACTAACAAATTGTTATAGGGACAACATCAAGTCATGGTGGGAGACCCAGTGTTTGGAAAACTACATAAAAAATAGAATTATCCCCCCTAGGTCTAAAATTGAGTATCTCACCAGCACAGAGCAAGAACCCCTGAACTGAAGTGACAAAAATAACTTATTGATAGTTCTAATAGGATTATGAATACTTCTGACTGAAGAAAAGATCACTTTTGAGAGGACAGGTGAAAAAAAAAACTATCTGATTCCATCGGTAACATCCTTAAATGTAATAGGGAACCTGATTCTGCAAGACATGCGTCCATCCCTCAAACCAACATATAAAGATTTCAAAGAGAAATCAAAGAAAGAAAACAAAAACAATTTAACAGAGATAATATAGATTTTAAAGAGAATTGTCTTTCATTTTTTAAGGGAAGATCAACCTTTGAATAGTGGTTAGAGTAACACAGATATTTCATCTTCAGATTCAGAGGTATTTGATAGCGATTCAGGGGGTACAGTGAGAACTGCTGAAAATAATAACTTCATCCGAAATCAGAGATCCCAGAGAGAGAAACGGGGAAAATCATAAAGAAGAAGATTCCCCTGTAGGAAAGCAAACATGTCTTTTGCAACACAAAATGGCACACCATCCTTGGGTGCATCCTCGACCTCCTCTTTTTTTTTTTTCTTCTATAGAGAGGAGAGGCCTAGGAGTTACCTACGATCAGTGGAAACGGACAGGCACTCCGCATTATTTCAACAAGTAGATAAGAACAGGATTATTATTATCCTTTATCTAATTGTGAACTATCTACCCTACATAAGTGCTTATCATTAGTGCCTACAAATAAGTTTAAAGTATTTGATTGGGTACAGGATATAAACCTGTTTTTAAGGAAACTGAAATGGAAGAGGTTTTTTCAAAACTCATGACAAAACAGAGTGTATGGCCCTAGGAATAGAAAAGGATGAATTTGAGAATGTGACACTGCTGACAGGCCTGAAGGACGAAAGTTCAAGGCCACTGGGCTATTGCCCATTTACAGATCTGAAGCCAAAGAGTATCAAAACGCCTCCATGTTCCAAAAATATCTACCATAGATATCTTCACCAAGCTTGATATGATTGACCTCAAGAAATTATGTACACAGATGAGGAGGAGTAGCATTAGATTCACTATCAGAGAATGATGAGTTGATATTCAAGACATTAGATTAATGTGGCAACTTCGTTATTATAGCTCATCTTATGTATGGAGAGATGTGACAAGATACTAACAGATGAACCAACTTATGGTATCTTACCTAGGGACCCTACCGATGCCTTCAATGTAGAACTACATTCTCTATTAAGTTTAGAGTCCAGAGTTGAAATTATCTCCAAAAATGAGAACGATTTCATATTTCAATGGACCCCACAATCCCAGTGTTCTATGCACTCCTCAAAATCCATAAGGGGTTGACCCCCTTAAGTGCTGACCCAAAGAACCTGGGAATAACTCCACCCAGAACTGTGGAATATATAGCGACATGGTAGACAGTTTGTAATGTCTCTACCCTTGTACATACGTGATATGTTAGACCAATTGTTGAAAATGGAAGAACTAGTAGTGGATGACAATGTACTGTTGGCCTCGACTGAGGCAAAAGCCTTTTTATACAGCAGTATTCCACACAAGGTCGGGATTCAAGCTACTGAATTTTATTTGAGATCTAGAGGAGTAGATCTAACCCCACTTAGTGAATTTGTTAGTAGACATCTGAGATTTATATTGGCACACAATTACCGGTATTTTGTTTTTGACAAAAAGTTTTACCACCAGCTAAGGGGAACAGGTATAGGGAGAACATGTGCCCCCACATATGCCAACTTGCTCCTGGACTGGTGGGAGGACAAATTTTGTTTTTTGGAGATGAGGGGTCGTTCTGGTGGTGCTCCTAGATACTATTCTTTGGGTGCTACATAGACGACAACATCGTACTATGGAATGGTGATGCAGCCCTGTTTGATGATTTTTTGTGAACTCCATATCAAGGATACAGGGGTGAAATTTATATCTGAATCCAACCCTACATCTACTGATTTTCTGTATATTAACATCGCAAAAAGGAAGGGGTGACTTCAGACCAAAACCTTTAGGAAACCCTCGTCAACAAATAATCTGTTGAGATGGGACAGTCATCATCCTTTCATCCTGAGGAAGCACATCCTCAAGGGCTGCGCGTAATGCATGGTCTCAGTCTATAAATGAACGGTTAGTTTAGCGCTTTGAGGCATGATGGGTTTACGAGTATACGGAATGCACTTCCGTACATATGTAGTCTAGACTGGATCACATCGTGACACGCTGAGCGACGTGACTTAGCCATGCTCTTAGCCTCAATACGGGCCATATGCACCATGGTAAGTGCTTTATCCTGTTAGAAAGCACACCGAACGTGGGGGAATCCATATAAAGGGACGATTATGAGTTGATAACATGAAGGCCATCCTGAGGGCACACACTCTCTGCAATTGGATGGGCCTTATCAAATGTCGTCCCTACACGAGAAGTTACAATCCCGCTGATTAGCTAAGTAGATAATTTTTATGCTCTTTATTACCTACTAGCTGAAGAGCCCGGCGTTGCCTGGGCATAGTAAATATCTGTGGTTAGTTATAGCACCTCACTTTTCTTATTTTCCCATCACATCTTTCATTTTCCCCTCATCTCTCATTTTCTCCCTCACACCTCTTATTTTCCCCCTCACTCCTCTTATTTTCCCCCTCACTCCTCTCATTCCCCCTTAACACTTGTCATTTCGACCTCACATCTGTCATTTTCCGATCACTCCACTATTTTCCCTAACTCCTCATTTTGCACTCACATCTCTTCATTTTCACCTCACACCTCTCATTATCACCTCACACCTCTCATTTTCCCCTCAGTTTATACATGTTTGTCATCGCCCTTATATATAGTATACACCTGTATGTCATCTCTTGTATATAGTATATACCTGTATGTCACCTCCCCTGTATATAGTACATACCTGTATGTCATCTCCCCTGTAAATAGTATATACCTGCTGTATGTCATCTCCTCCTGTATATTGTATATACCTATGTGTCATCTCCTCCTGTATATAGTACGTACCTGTATGTCATCTCTTCTGTATATAGCATATACCTGTATGTCATCTCCTCCTATATATACAGGTCCTTCTCAAAAAATTAGCATATAGTGTTAAATTTCATTATTTACCATAATGTAATGATTACAATTAAACTTTCATATATTATAGATTCATTATCCACCAACTGAAATTTGTCAGGTCTTTTATTGTTTTAATACTGATGATTTTGGCATACAACTCCTGATAACCCAAAAAACCTGTCTCAATAAATTAGCATATCAAGAAAAGGTTCTCTAAACGACCTATTACCCTAATCTTCTGAATCAACTAATTAACTCTAAACACATGCAAAAGATACCTGAGGCTTTTATAAACTCCCTGCCTGGTTCATTACTCAAAACCCCCATCATGGGTAAGACTAGCGACCTGACAGATGTCAAGAAGGCCATCATTGACACCCTCAAGCAAGAGGGTAAGACCCAGAAAGAAATTTCTCAACAAATAGGCTGTTCCCAGAGTGCTGTATCAAGGCACCTCAATGGTAAGTCTGTTGGAAGGAAACAATGTGGCAGAAAACGCTGTACAACGAGAAGAGGAGACCGGACCCTGAGGAAGATTGTGGAGAAGGACCGATTCCAGACCTTGGGGAACCTGAGGAAGCAGTGGACTGAGTCTGGTGTGGAAACATCCAGAGCCACCGTGCACAGGCGTGTGCAGGAAATGGGCTACAGGTGCCGCATTCCCCAGGTAAAGCCACTTTTGAACCATAAACAGTGGCAGAGGCGCCTGACCTGGGCTACAGAGAAGCAGCACTGGACTGTTGCTAAGTGGTCCCAAGTACTTTTTTCTGATGAAAGCAAATTTTGCATGTCATTCGGAAATCAAGGTGCCAGAGTCTGGAGGAAGACTGGGGAGAAGGAAATGCCAAAATGCCTGAAGTCCAGTGTCAAGTACCCACAGTCAGTGATGGTGTGGGGTGCCATGTCAGCTGCTGGTGTTGGTCCACTGTGTTTCATCAAGGGCAGGGTCAATGCAGCTAGCTATCAGGAGATTTTGGAGCACTTCATGCTTCCATCGGCTGAAATGCTTTATGGAGATGAAGATTTCATTTTTCAGCACGACCTGGCACCTGCTCACAGTGCCAAAACCACTGGTAAATGGTTTACTGACCATGGTATTACTGTGCTCAATTGGCCTGCCAACTCTCCTGACCTGAACCCCATAGAGAATCTGTGGGATATTGTGAAGAGAAAGTTGAGAGACGCAAGACCCAACACTCTGGATGAGCTTAAGGCCGCTATTGAAGCATCCTGGGCCTCCATAACATCTCAGCAGTGTCACAGGCTGATTGCCTCCATGCCACGCCGCATTGAAGCAGTCATTTCTGCCAAAGGATTCCCGACCAAGTATTGAGTGCATAACTGAACATTATTATTTGTTGGTTTTTTTTGTTTGTTATTAAAAAACATTTTTATTTGATTGGATGGGTGAAATATGCTAATTTATTGAGACAGGCTTTTTGGGTTATCAGGAGTTGTATGCCAAAATCATCAGTATTAAAACAATAAAAGACCTGACAAATTTCAGTTGGTGGATAATGAATCTATAATATATGAAAGTTTAATTGTAATCATTACATTATGGTAAATAATGAAATTTAACACTATATGCTAATTTTTTGAGAAGGACCTGTAGTATATACCTGTATGTCATCTCCTGTATATAGTATATACCTGTATGTCATCTCCCCTGTATATAGTATATATGTGTGTCATCTCCTCCTGTATATAGTATATACCTGTATGTCATCTCCTCCTATATATAGTATATACCTGTGTGTCACCTGCTCCTGTATATAGTATATACCTGTGTGTCATCTCCCCTGTATATAGTATGTACCTGTATGTCATCTCCTGTATATAGTATATACCTGTGTGTCACCTGCTCCTGTATATAGTATGTACCTGTATGTCATCTCCTCCTGTATATAGTATATACCAGTGTGTCATCTCTCCTGTATATAGTATATACCTGTGTCTCATCTCCCCTGTATATAGTATGTACCTGTATGTCATCTCCTCCTGCATTAGACCTTGTTCACACGTTATTTGGTCAGTATTTTTACCTCAGTATTTGTAAGCTAAATTGGGAGCCTGATAAATCCCCAGCCAACAGGAAGCCCTCCCCCCGGCAGTATATATTAGCTCACACATACACATAATAGACAGGTCATGTGACTGACCGCTGCCGGATTTCCTATATGGTACATTTGTTGCTCTTGTAGTTGTCTGCTTATTAATCAGATTTTTATTTTTGAAGGATAATACCAGACTTGTGTGTGTTTTAGGGCGAGTTTCATGTGTCAAGTTGTGTGTGTTGAGTTGCGTGTGGCGACATGCATATAGCGACTTTTGTGAGATGAGTTTTGTGTGGCGACATGCGTGTAGCAACTTTTTGTGTGTCGAGTTGCATGTGACAGGTTAGTGTAGCAAGTTGTGTGCAGCAAGTTTTGCGCGTGGCGAGTTTTATGTGTGGTGCGTTTTGAGTATGTGCAAGTTTTGTGTGAGGCAACTTTTGCATGTGTTGCACCTTTTGTGCATGTGGCAATTTTTCCGCGTGTGCAAGTTTTGCGTGTGGTGAGTTTTCCATGAGGTGAGTTTTGCACGTGTGGCGAGTTTTGCGTGAGCCTAGTTTTGCATGTGGCGAATTTTGCGCGTGGCGAGTTTTGAGCGGTGACTTTTGTGTTTCAACTTTTATGTGGCGAGGTTGGTGTATGTGTGGTGAAATGTGTGCTGAGGGTGGTATATGTGTTCAAGCACGTGGTAGTGTGTGGCGTATTCTGTGTGTGTGTTCATATCCCCGTGTGTGGTGAGTGTCCCATGTCGGGGCCCCACCTTAGCAACTGTATATACTCTTTGGCGCCATCGCTCTCATTATTTAAGTCCCCCTTGTTCACATCTGGCAGCTGTCAATTTGCCTCCAACACTTTTCCTTTCACTTTTTCCCCATTATGTAGATAGGGCAAAATTGTTTGGTGAATTGGAACGCGCGGGGTTAAAATTTCACCTCACCATATAGCCTATGATGCTCTCGGGGTCCAGACGTTTGACTGTGCAAAATTTTGTGGCTGTAGCTGCGACGCCTCCAACACTTTTCCTTTCACTTTTTTCCCCATTATGTAGATAGGGGCAAAATTGTTTGGTGAATTGGAACGCGCGTGGTTAAAATTTCGCCTCACAACAAAATGTTATGGCTGTAGCTGCGACAGTGCAGATGCCAATCCCGGACATACACACACACACACATTCAGCTTTATATATTAGATAATATCACTCCTGATAAACCTTCAGAAAAAGAGAAAACGTGGTGAGTTGAAAATACAGTGATAATGTGGTTATAAAGTAAATTATTTTAGAAAAGTTCCATAAGATTTACAAATTCTGCTGTCAATCAAACTCACTGATGGATTTACAGGTAACTCATTCTGTAGCCAGCTACGTACAAGCTAAGTAAATAGGCTGCAAAGGACAAAAGATAAAAGATTTGAATTATAAAAAAGCATGCTAGTAAAAAAAGTGTCCATAGGTTTTAAAGCTTTTATATATATATATACACGTTTTAAAGCTTTTATATATACGTTTTAAAGCTTTTATATACACCTTCAAACAATTTTGTTATAGTTCGAATAAAATGAAAAATAAAGCAAATTTAGCAATACTTCTCAAATATAAATATCCTACTGTTTAGATTCTAAAGCTTAACATCCCATCAATTTTGCCTTTATTGTAAGTGAGATACCCAAACCTGATGAAAATTTTAGTGTGTCTGCCCTGTGAGACCATTACTGCATGATTACACATTCAGCCAATGAGGTATACTCCACGCACGGTGGCTCAGTGCTTAGAACTGTTGCTTTGCAGCTTTCAGGTCCTGGGTTCAAATCCCACCATGGAGAACATCTGCAAGGAGTTAGTATGTTCTCCTCGTGTTTGCATGGGTTTGATCCAGGTTCTCTGGTTTCCTCCCACTTTCCAAAGACATACTGATAGGGAATCTAGATTATGAGCCTCAATGGAGACAGTGATGATAATGTCTCTAAAGCGCTGGGGAATTAATGGCGCCAAATGAGTAAAATAAATAAATAATAAACTCCATGGGAGGACCCACCAAACTTTCAAAGGTTGAGCAGTACTAAAGAATTGTGTTTAGCGTAGTAATAGCCAGGATTGCCAACCGGAAAGAAAATCCTGGACAGTCTGTAAAAATAGTTCACAAACCTCATCATCAACTACAAAAAAACGTCTGACTGCTGTGCTTGCCTACAAGGCTTTTGCCACCAAGTATTAAGTCTTGTTTTCCAGAGGGATCAAATACTTATTTCTCACTGCAAAATGCAAATAAATTTACATACCGGTAATTTATACAATGTGATTTTCTGGATTTTATTTTTGATATTCTATCTCTCAATGTTAAAATTAACCTGCCCTTAAAATTATAGACTGTTCAGGTCTTTGTCAGTGGGCAAACTTACAAAATCAGCAAGGGATCAAATACTTATTTCCCCCACTGGATTTAAATGTATGTGCTCATTAAAATGGTAATTTACAAATTTATGTTGACTTACATGAAACATTGAATTACTGTTATAAAAAAAGCTATGAAAAACTGGAATAAAGTAATATGTAGGATCCAAGTCTCTATAACTATCCCCCATCACTCCAACCTTGGAGCCCAGTGACTGTCCTTTTCACACATGGCTTTATTCCTGATATGCCACTAAAGGATCTCAAGTATGTCATCAGAAGCAGTTATCTGTGTAACACTGGTCTAATATTTTTCAGACCACGTCCCTCCGGTGATTGACAACCTGAGACAGATCAGAGTTTATCAACCTGGATCTACTGACAAGCTTTTCCAGTGGTATAAAGATATCACTTGCAATCTGCAACTCCTGAGGACTCAATTTATTAACTGCAAGTATTCCAGGAGATGGTTACTCATCGGAGAATCTCGTCATTCAAGTTTAGCAATAAAAAATACTTATTGGAAATTTAGTCCAAGAGTTAAAATATTGAAAAGTAATGGCGGATATTAACATACAGAACAAATAGCAATCTAGTAATTTTAGTAGAGTTCTTTAAAACAACCATACAGGACCTAAAACGTAACCCTACTGCCACGACCATGACAAGATAGTTCCCAGACATTTTTTTTTTATCAAGGAAACCAAGAGCAACAAGTCTGATTTTTTGTAATCTTGCAGATGTGATTTTATTAGTTTCAATTAAAGTTAATTCAAAGAAGCAAATTTTCTACTGTGGCTCCACGGAAATTAGCAAGTGTTGTGTGCGGAATGTGCATGGATTTGATCTAGTGCAAAACTGACAATCCGCAGCATAAATTGTCATACCGCATATTTAGAATCCGCCCTGAAAATTAGTTACCATTGCAGATTGTTATGTGATTTTCTAAAACATTTACCCACTTTAAAGAAATCTAGATGAAAAATCTGCAGTGTATCTGCCACATATAAACATACCCTAACTCCTTGAGGTCAGACTTGAAAAACGCTGATCAAAAACATCCACACACGCCCCACCCCCGCCCACGCGTGTTATAATCCCAAGTATATATCCTCAAATTACATGAAAATATCCATTAAGCTAGGGTCAGACGAGCGTATAAAGAGATCGCTCAGAGTTTCATCCAGAAAAGTGGGGCAATTGTTTTCCTCACTTGTCATCCACGAACAATCCATTATATTATAGCAGCAGCTATTGAAATTTATAGTTTTCTGTGTTATACAATTACAGTGTATTCGTAAAAATCAGATGCTGTAATGGAGCTCAATATTGTATCCATTTTTTTTTTTTTTTGAAAAACACAGATTCAGTGAGTGAACAAAAAAATAAAATCGCTCATTTGCACCACCCTAGTCAAGCACATTGAGCATGGTGCTTTTTGTGTTGTGAATTCAGTGTAAGCGGTTTATACCTTGTGGGAATAAAAGGACTAGAAATAGGAAAAACCCAATGTGGCTAAACAAAGAAGTAAGACAGGCAATTAACAGTAAAAAGAAAGCATTTGCACTACTAAAGCAGGATGGCACCATTGAAGCTCTAAAAAACTATAGGGAGAAAAATACTTTATCTAAAAAACTAATTAAAGCTGCCAAAAAGGAAACAGAGAAGCACATTGCTAAGGAGAGTAAAACTAATCCCAAACTGTTCTTCAACTATATCAATAGTAAAAGAATAAAAACTGAAAATGTAGGCCCCTTAAAAAATAGTGAGGAAAGAATGGTTGTAGATGACGAGGAAAAAGCTAACATATTAAACACCTTCTTCTCCACGGTATTCACGGTGGAAAATGAAATGCTAGGTGAAATCCCAAGAAACAATGAAAACCCTATATTAAGGGTCACCAATCTAACCCAAGAAGAGGTGCGAAACCGGCTAAATAAGATTAAAATAGATAAATCTCCGGGTCCGGATGGCATACACCCACGAGTACTAAGAGAACTAAGTAATGTAATAGATAAACCATTATTTCTTATTTTTAGTGACTCTATAGCGACAGGGTCTGTTCCGCAGGATTGGCGCATAGCAAATGTGGTGCCAATATTCAAAAAGGGCTCTAAAAGTGAACCTGGAAATTATAGGCCAGTAAGTCTAACCTCTATTGTTGGTAAAATATTTGAAGGGTTTCTGAGGGATGTTATTCTGGATTATCTCAATGAGAATAACTGTTTAACTCCATATCAGCATGGGTTTATGAGAAATCGCTCCTGTCAAACCAATCTAATCAGTTTTTATGAAGAGGTAAGCTATAGGCTGGACCACGGTGAGTCATTGGACGTGGTATATCTCGATTTTTCCAAAGCGTTTGATACCGTGCCGCACAAGAGGTTGGTACACAAAATGAGAATGCTTGGTCTGGGGGAAAATGTGTGTAAATGGGTTAGTAACTGGCTTAGTGATAGAAAGCAGAGGGTGGTTATAAATGGTATAGTCTCTAACTGGGTCGCTGTGACCAGTGGGGTACCGCAGGGGTCAGTATTGGGACCTGTTCTCTTCAACATATTCATTAATGATCTGGTAGAAGGTTTACACAGTAAAATATCGATATTTGCAGATGATACAAAACTATGTAAAGCAGTTAATACAAGAGAAGATAGTATTCTGCTACAGATGGATCTGGATAAGTTGGAAACTTGGGCTGAAAGGTGGCAGATGAGGTTTAACAATGATAAATGTAAGGTTATACACATGGGAAGAGGGAATCAATATCACCATTACACACTGAACGGGAAACCACTGGGTAAATCTGACAGGGAGAAGGACTTGGGGATCCTAGTTAATGATAAACTTACCTGGAGCAGCCAGTGCCAGGCAGCAGCTGCCAAGGCAAACAGGATCATGGGGTGCATTAAAAGAGGTCTGGATACACATGATGAGAGCATTATACTGCCTCTGTACAAATCCCTAGTTAGACCGCACATGGAGTACGGTGTCCAGTTTTGGGCACCGGTGCTCAGGAAGGATATAATGGAACTAGAGAGAGTACAAAGGAGGGCAACAAAATTAATAAAGGGGATGGGAGAACTACAATACCCAGATAGATTAGCGAAATTAGGATTATTTAGTCTAGAAAAAAGACGACTGAGGGGCGATCTAATAACCATGTATAAGTATATAAGGGGACAATACAAATATCTCGCTGAGGATCTGTTTATACCAAGGAAGGTGACGGGCACAAGGGGGCATTCTTTGCGTCTGGAGGAGAGAAGGTTTTTCCACCAACATAGAAGAGGATTCTTTACTGTTAGGGCAGTGAGAATCTGGAATTGCTTGCCTGAGGAGGTGGTGATGGCGAACTCAGTCGAGGGGTTCAAGAGAGGCCTGGATGTCTTCCTGGAGCAGAACAATATTGTATCATACAATTATTAGGTTCTGTAGAAGGACGTAGATCTGGGTATTTATTATGATGGAATATAGGCTGAACTGGATGGACAAATGTCTTTTTTCGGCCTTACTAACTATGTTACTATGTTACTATGTTACTAATTCTGTGGCAGAGCTCCCTCCTGTGGTCACAAGTGGTACTTCGGCTGATTCTCTCTGGGAGCTTCCGTTTGTGGAGGAAACTGGTACTGCTGCTTCTGAGTTTCCTCCCTCAGGTGATCTGGTGAGGTCGTTAGGTGCTTCTCTACTTAACCCCACCTAATGCTTTGATTCATGCTTCCTGTCAATGTTCCAGTGTTGGACTTGTGTTTCTCTGGATCATTCCTGTGGCCTGCTGCTCTGCATAGCTAAGTGCTTCTTTGCTATTTGTTGCTATTTTTTCTGTCCAGCTTGTCTATTTGTTTTGCTGGAAGCTCTGGGACGCAAAGGGTGTACCTCCGTGCCGTTAGTTCGGTACGGAGGGTCTTTTTGCCCCTTTGCATGGTTTTCTTTAGGGTTTTGTGTGGACCGCAAAGATATCTTTCCTATCCTCGTTCTGTCTAGAATATCGGGCCTCGCTTTGCTGAATCTATTTCATCCCTACGTTTGTCTTTTCATCTTACTCACAGTCATTATATGTGGGGGGCTGCCTTTTCCTTTGGGGTATTTCTCTGAGGCAAGGTAGGCTTATTTTTCTATCTTCAGGCTAGTTAGTTTCTCAGGCTGTGCCGAGTTGCATAGGTAGCGTTAGGCGCAATCCACGGCTGCCTCTAGTTGTGTTTGGAGAGGATCAGGGATTGCGGTCTGCAGAGTTCCCACGTCTCAGAGCTCGTTCTGTTATTTTGGGTTATTGTCAGATCACTGTATGTGCTCTGACCTCCATGTCCATTGTGATACTGAATTGCCATTCGCAACAGTACAGGAAGCCCAAAGTACTAATGATTCTCAATAGAGGGAAAAAAGAAGTTCTGAGACCATTTTTTTTCCTCTGCACTGTGTTTTGCCTTTTTTTTCCCCTAGACATTTGGGTGGTTCAGGACACAGGTGTAGCAATGGACATTAGAAGTCTGTCTTCATGTGTGGATCAGCTCTCGGCAAGAGTACAAAAGATTCAAGACACTATTGATCAGAAATCTATGTTAGAACCAAGAATTGCTATTCCTGATTTGTTTTTTGGAGATAGAACTAAGTTTCTGAGTTTCAAAAATAATTGTAAGTTATTTCTGGCCTTGAAACCTCGTTCCTCTGGTGATCCAGTTCAACAGGTTTTGATTATTATTTTTTTTTTGCGCGGCGACCCTCAGGACTGGGCATTTTCTCTTGCGCCAGGAGATCCTGCATTAAGTAATATCAATGCGTTTTTCCTGGCGCTCGGATTGCTGTACGATGAGCCTAATTCAGTGGATCAGGCAGAAAAGAATTTGCTGGCTCTTTGTCAGGGTCAGGATGAGATAGAGGTATATTGCCAGAAATTTAGAAAATGGTCAGTGCTCACTCAATGGAATTAATCTGCGCTGGCAGCTATGTTCAGAAAGGGTCTCTCTGAAGCCCTTAAGGATGTCATGGTGGGATTTCCTATGCCTGCTGGTTTGAATGAGTCTATGTCTTTGGCTATTCAGATCGGTCGACGCTTGCGTGAGCGTAAATCTGTGCACCATTTGGCGGTATTACCTGAGCTTAAACCTGAGCCTATGCAGTGCGATAGGACTTTGACCAGAGTTGAACGGCAAGAACACAGACGTCTGAATGGGCTGTGTTTCTACTGTGGTGATTCCACTCATGTTATCTCTGATCGTCCTAAGCGCACTAAGCGGTTCGCTAGGTCTGCCACCATTGGTACGGTACAGTCAAAATTTCTTCTGTCTGTTACCTTGTTCTGCTCTTTGTCATCATATTCTGTCATGGCGTTTGTGGATTCAGGCGCTGCTTTGAATTTGATGGACTTGGAATATGCTAAGCGTTGTGGGTTCTTCTTGGAGCCCTTGCAGTGTCCTATTCCATTGAGAGGAATTGATGCTACGCCTTTGGCCAAGAATAAGCCTCAATACTGGACCCAGCTGACCATGTGCATGGCTCCTGCACATCAGGAGGTTATTCGCTTTCTGGTGTTGCATAATCTGCATGATGTGGTCGTGTTGGGGTTGCCATGGCTACAAGCCCATAATCCTGTATTGGATTGGAAATCCATGTCGGTGTCCAGCTGGGGTTGTCAGGGGGTACATGGTGATGTTCCATTTTTGTCAATTTCATCATCCACCCCTTCTGAGGTTCCAGAGTTCTTGTCTGATTACCGGGATGTATTTGATGAGCCCAAGTCCGATGCCCTACCTCCGCATAGGGATTGTGATTGTGCTATCAATTTGATTCCTGGTGGTAAATTCCCAAAAGGTCGACTGTTTGATTTATCCGTGCCTGAGCACACCGCTATGCGCAGTTATGTGAAGGAATCCCTGGAGAAGGGGCATATTCGCCCGTCATCGTCGCCATTAGGAGCAGGGTTCTTTTTTGTAGCCAAAAAGGATGGTTCGCTGAGACCTTGTATAGATTATCGCCTTCTTAATAAGATCACTGTTAAATTTCAGTACCCCTTGCCTTTGTTATCTGATTTGTTTGCTCGGATTAAGGGGGCTAGTTGGTTCACCAAGATTGATCTTCGTGGTGCGTATAATCTGGTGCGAATCAGGCGAGGCGATGAATGGAAAACTGCATTTAATACGCCCGAGGGTCATTTTGAGTATCTAGTGATGCCATTCGGACTTGCCAATGCTCCATCAGTGTTTCAGTCCTTTATGCATGACATCTTCCGAGAGTACCTGGATAAATTCCTGATTGTGTACTTGGATGACATTTTGATCTTCTCGGATGATTGGGAGTCTCATGTGAAACAGGTCAGAACGGTTTTTCAGGTCCTGCGTGCTAATTCTTTGTTTGTGAAGGGATCAAAGTGTCTCTTCGGTGTGCAGAAGGTTTCATTTTTGGGGTTCATCTTTTCCCCTTCTACTATCGAGATGGATCCTGTTAAGGTTCAAGCCATCCATGATTGGACTCAGCCGACATCTCTGAAAAGTCTGCAAAAGTTCCTGGGCTTTGCTAATTTTTATCGTCGCTTCATCTGCAATTTTTCTAGTATTGCCAAACCATTGACCGATTTGACCAAGAAGGGTGCTGATTTGGTCAATTGGTCTTCTGCTGCTGTGGAAGCTTTTCAAGAGTTGAAGCGTCGTTTTTCTTCTGCCCCTGTGTTGTGTCAACCAGATGTTTCTCTTCCGTTCCAGGTCGAGGTTGATGCTTCTGAGATTGGAGCAGGGGCTGTTTTGTCGCAGAGAGGTTCTGATTGTTCAGTGATGAAACCATGCGTTTTTTTTTCCAGGAAGTTTTCGCCTGCTGAGCGGAATTATGATGTGGGCAACCGAGAGTTGCTGGCCATGAAGTGGGCATTCGAGGAGTGGCATCATTGGCTTGAAGGAGCTAAGCATCGCGTGGTGGTATTGACTGATCATAAGAACCTGACTTATCTCGAGTCTGCTAAGCGTTTGAATCCTAGACAGGCTCGTTGGTCGCTGTTTTTCGCCCGTTTTGACTTTGTGATTTCGTACCTTCCGGGCTCTAAAAATGTGAAGGCGGATGCTCTGTCTAGGAGTTTTGTGCCCGACTCTCCGGGTTTATCTGAGCCTGCGGGTATCCTCAAGGAAGGAGTAATTGTGTCTGCCATCTCCCCTGATTTGCGGCGGGTGCTGCAAAAATTTCAGGCTAATAAACCTGATCGTTGTCCAGCGGAGAAACTGTTTGTCCCGGATAGGTGGACAAATAAAGTGATCTCTGAGGTTCATTGTTCGGTGTTGGCTGGTCATCCTGGAATCTTTGGTACCAGAGAGTTAGTGGCTAGATCCTTTTGGTGGCCATCTCTGTCGCGGGATGTGCGTTCTTTTGTGCAGTCCTGTGGGATTTGTGCTCGGGCTAAGCCTTGCTGTTCTCGTGCCAGTGGGTTGCTTTTGCCCTTGTCGGTCCCGAAGAGACCTTGGACACATATCTCTATGGATTTTATTTCAGATCTTCCCGTCTCTCAAAAGATGTCAGTCATTTGGGTGGTCTGTGATCGCTTTTCTAAGATGGTCCATCTGGTACCCTTGTCTAAGTTGCCTTCCTCCTCTGATTTGGTGCCATTGTTCTTCCATTATGTGGTTCGCTTGCATGGCATTCCAGAGAATATCGTTTCTGACAGAGGTTCCCAGTTTGTTTCGAGGTTTTGGCGAGCTTTTTGTGGTAGGATGGGCATTGACTTGTCTTTTTCCTCGGCTTTTCATCCTCAGACTAATGGCCAGACCGAACGAACCAATCAGACCTTGGAAACCTATCTGAGATGCTTTGTTTCTGCCGATCAGGATGACTGGGTGTCCTTTTTGCCTTTGGCTGAGTTCGCCCTTAATAATCGGGCCAGCTCGGCTACCTTGGTTTCGCCATTTTTCTGCAATTCTGGGTTCCATCCTCGTTTCTCTTCAGGACAGGTTGAGTCTTCGGACTGTCCTGGTGTGGATACTGTGGTGGACAGGTTGCAGCAGATTTGGACTCATGTAGTGGACAATTTGACCTTGTCCCAGGAGAAGGCTCAACGTTTCGCTAATCGCAGACGCCGTGTGGGTCCCCGACTTCGTGTTGGGGATCTGGTTTGGTTATCTTCTCGTCATATTCCTATGAAGGTTTCCTCTCCGAAGTTTAAACCTCGTTTCATTGGTCCTTATAGGATTTCTGAGGTTATTAATCCTGTGTCTTTTCGTCTGACCCTCCCAGATTCTTTTTTCATACATAACGTCTTCCATAGGTCATTGTTGCGGAGATACGTGGCACCTATGGTTCCATCTGTTGACCCTCCTGCCCCGGTTTTGGTGGAGGGGGAATTGGAGTATATTGTGGAGAAGATTTTGGATTCTCGTGTTTCAAGACGGAAACTCCAGTATCTGGTTAAATGGAAGGGTTATGCTCAGGAGGATAATTCCTGGGTTTTTGCCTCTGATGTCCATGCTCCCGATCTTGTTCGTGCCTTTCATGTGGCTCATCCTGGTCGGCCTGGGGGCTCTGGTGAGGGTTCGGTGACCCCTCCTCAAGGGGGGGGTACTGTTGTGAATTCTGTGGCAGAGCTCCCTCCTGTGGTCACAAGTGGTACTTCGGCTGATTCTCTCTGGGAGCTTCCGTTTGTGGAGGAAACTGGTACTGCTGCTTCTGAGTTTCCTCCCTCAGGTGATCTGGTGAGGTCGTTAGGTGCTTCTCTACTTAACCCCACCTAATGCTTTGATTCATGCTTCCTGTCAATGTTCCAGTGTTGGACTTGTGTTTCTCTGGATCATTCCTGTGGCCTGCTGCTCTGCATAGCTAAATGCTTCTTTGCTATTTGTTGCTATTTTTTCTGTCCAGCTTGTCTATTTGTTTTGCTGGAAGCTCTGGGACGCAAAGGGTGTACCTCCGTGCCGTTAGTTCGGTACGGAGGGTCTTTTTGCCCCTTTTCTTTAGGGTTTTGTGTGGACCGCAAAGTTATCTTTCCTATCCTCGTTCTGTCTAGAATATCGGGCCTCGCTTTGCTGAATCTATTTCATCCCTACGTTTGTCTTTTCATCTTACTCACAGTCATTATATGTGGGGGGCTGCCTTTTCCTTTGGGGTATTTCTCTGAGGCAAGGTAGGCTTATTTTTCTATCTTCAGGCTAGTTAGTTTCTCAGGCTGTGCCGAGTTGCATAGGTAGCGTTAGGCGCAATCCACGGCTGCCTCTAGTTGTGTTTGGAGAGGATCAGGGATTGCGGTCTGCAGAGTTCCCACGTCTCAGAGCTCGTTCTGTTATTTTGGGTTATTGTCAGATCACTGTATGTGCTCTGACCTCCATGTCCATTGTGATACTGAATTGCCATTCGCAACATTTTTGGTAATGGACAGCACTCGGACTGTAAATATGGTAATGTAAAATATGGTCAGGGCTCACATCACATTTTATCTCCCGCTTTGTCACGTCATCCAGAACTTACATGTGAAAACGGAAAACTGTATTCAGTCGCACCCCTGACATAACTAAAAGAATTCAACTTTTAGACAGTTTTAAAGGTGTACGTATATACACTGCGCATCAGCACAAACGCACAGTGTACGTACAGTGGCTTGTGAAAGTATTCACCCCCTTGGCATTTTTCGTGTTTTGCTACCTCACAGCCTGGAATTTCACTGTTTTTTTTAAGGTTTTGCATCATTTCATGTAAAGAACATGCCTACAACTGTGAACAATTGGTTTTCTTTTTATTGTGCAGCAAATCACAAATATGACAAAATAACTGAAAACTTCAGTGTGCATAACTATTCACCCCCCTAAAGTCAGTACTTTGTAGAGTCTCCTTTTGCGTCCCAATCTCAATTCATTGACAGGTTTTCTTCAAAAATTTCTGTGTATTTCGTACCATTCATTTTCCCCTTGACTCCGGACACTTTTCCTGTCCCTGCTGCCAAAAAACATCCCCACTGCATGATGCTGCCACCACAATGTTTCACTGTGGGCATGTTTTTTTGGGGATGATGAGCTGTGTTGGTTTGGCACCAGACATAGCAGTTACATCGGTTGCTAAAAAGTTCAATTTTGGTGTCATCTGACCACAGAACCTTCCTTCATACATTTGGGGAGTGTCCCACGTCTTTTTGCAAACTCATAATGAGCCTTACAATTTTTGTCTGTAAGTAAAGCCTTTGTTCTACCCACTCTTCCATAAAGGCCACCTCTAAAGGCTTATTATGGTCGCATGGACAGATACTTGAGTCTCTGCTTGGAAACTCTGCAGCTCCTTCAGGGTTACCTTCGGTCTCTGTGCTACCCTCTCTGATTATTGCCCTTATTGTCCATGCTGAGTGTTTTGGTGGAAGTCCCTCTCTTGGAAGGTTTGTTGTGGTACCATGTTCTTTCCCTTTGATGATAATGGACTTGCTGGTGCTCTGGGGGATCATCAGAGATTGCGATTTTTTTTTTTATAACCCAACACTGAATTGTACTTCTCAACAACTTGACTTGTTTGGAGATCTCCTTGGTCTTCATGGTGTTGTTGGTTAGTGGTACCTCTTGCTTAATGGTGTTGCAGCCTCTGTGGCCATTCAGAAAAGGTAAAGTGTATATACTGACAGACATGTGACACTTAGATTGCACACAGGTGGGTGCCTGTTCACTAGCATGCGATTTATGAAGGTAATTGCATGAACCAGAAATTTTTAGGGGCTTCTTCGCAAAAGGGGTGAATATATATGCATATGCCATTTTTTTGTGTTTTGATCCCATAAATTTAATTTATGCCTATTTTTTTCTCACTTCACCAACTTAAGACTCTTTAGTGCTGTTGTATAACACAAATTCTAAAAATATTTAAAACACAGGTTGTAATGAACTAAAATAGGTAAAAAGCCAAGCCAAGAGGGGTGAATACTTTCACAAGCCACTGTATATATATTTGTATGTTGGCATGAGTGTATTTGGGCACCTGCAAAGTAATTCAATACTTAAGGTGTACAGAGCCTTTTTTCGAAAGGGGTATTCTTAATTAGGGAAGCTATCCCCTCGCTCCCCGATCACCGAGGGTCTGACCACTGGGATCTCGCTGATCTAGAGAACCAGGTATCTTAATGGGACCAACAGCTGGTGTTCGGCACTTGAGGTCCCAGAATCCAGTCCTACAGCAACTGGGAAAATAAATCTTCCAAATTTGAGAATACCTGTTTAAAGTTACATTATACAAATTTATCAAGGATTCTCATACTGGAAGAAAAATATTTAGAATTGAGAGTCCTCAGTGGTTGATACCTTTTAATGGCTAACTGAAAAGATGGTAACAAATTGCAAACTTTTAAGACTACTCAGGTCTCTTCATCAGGCACAGACTAAAGCAAATTCTGAAGAATCGCATATTTATACACAGCACAGCACAGAACTGTCATTATGGGAGGGTGATAAGTAGGACTCCATCAGTAGATGATGTTTGTCGAGATAAGGACAACACAACACTAATCTGTCTTTGACTTTATCATTGCTGATCAGCCTTCCCCTCTTGAGTGCTGTGTAATTGCAGTTATTTGTTCTACTGAAAAACACCCAAGATAACCAAATCACCCCACATACAATCAAAATTATCTGATACAAACTTCTGGGATGTCGGAGGATGGTGATAAGTGGAGGATATAAATGTCTCCATACACAATCGAAATGATCTGATACAAATTTCTGGGATGTCGGAGGATGGTGAGAAATGAAGGATATAAATGTCTCCATACATAATCGAAATTATCTGATAAAAACTTCTGGGATGTCGGAGGACGGTGAGAAGTGGAGGATATAAATGTCTCCATACACAATCGAAATGATCTGATTCAAATTTCTGGGATGTCGGAGGACGACAAGAGGTGGATAGAAGTGTCTGCACACAGGGAACCTTGTATTATGGTGGACTGTATGTTATCCACAACTGCAGAACATGGTATGTGTAATCCCAGGAAAATGTACACTTTCTATGCCAAAAATCAAGAGTACTATACTTTGGGCTCCTTTGCAATTAATTTGGCTTTTCAACTGTATACCAGGACCTTAATTAATATTTGGGGTGTCTAGCATTCCATTTTGTTTGTCTAAATCTACTCCTACATCAGTATTTTCCATGTATGAGAAAAACAGGCTTATTATTTTGATCAGAGCCTGATCAGAGTGTGGTCCCAGTGATATCAGTTTTTCTCATATGTGAATAAAAAAAGAAAAGTTCCTCCACCTTCTCCTTTCTGACACATTCGGATGTCATCTGTCACTAGGATCAAAATCGGGCATTTCTCCGTTTCCCCCCCCCCCAAAAAAAAACAAACCAGACAGCACATGGATGAATCCGTGTCACTTCTGTGTTCTGTATTATTTTTTTTGCCTTTTTACGCTATAAGAAAAACACATGACGAGCGATAAAAAAAAACTACAAATGGCCCCAAAACCAATGAAAAACTTATTTTTTGTTGCATGTTCAGCTGAAGGACAGACGAAACGTGCTTATATTACAATATTGTAGGCTCAAAGGTGAATTATTGTAAAAATGTCGTCAACTATGATTAGTGAACTTAGAAAAAAAGGCTTGTAAGAAAAAGAGAAACTCATTAAGTTGGATGATTCAAAAGATCGATTCTCTTAAATTTGCCTCCAACATACATGTAAAAAACAAACAAATGTGCAAACATGACGATACAAAGTTAAGAAAAGGCGTAAAAAGTGCAGTAATCATAATATAGAAGAAATTCCCTTCCCTGTTATAAAATGAAGGAACTGACCCTACAAATGAATCAATGAACCAGAATTAATCATTTCCGTACAGAACATCTTAAGGAACAGCTAACTTTTATAAATCAAAGTGTGAACAGCCCAAGACATTGTTCTGTTATACTCTGGTGTTGTCGGTACATGCATCGCCTGTAGGGAAATGCTCCGTAATTCTGATCTCACCCACCATATAAGTCTAGCTTATAACTAAATACGATAAACAGTACTGAAAGGTAATGCACCACCCTTCTTAAAAAAAAGAAGAAAATATAAAATAAAAAAATAAAAAAGTAAAAAAAATAAAATAATAATACTAATAATAATTCATTAGAGAACATGTATTGATCGTTAGGAGCCAGGAAAATAAAGTAGAACGTCATTCATGGTATGCAGCTCTGCAGTTACCACACTGAAGATGGAGCATATGTATGCATGAGCGACAGCCAGAACTATAAATATATATCAAAAATGACCAAACAGGATATTACTTTGTAAAATGCCTGATTGACAGCCATCAATAGCTGACTGTCAAGAAAAGCACCACAGGCAGTTTCCCAAACATTCGCCAATTATACGACACACTGACATATTGGACGGGATCAGGTGACACAGGTAAATGGCTTTCTTTAAATTTGCTGCTGCGCCTGGATTCAAAGAAAGAAAAGCTTTGTTTGATGCAACTTGGGAGCGGAAATAAAAGCAAATCTTTTGCTAACTTGTGGAACACAAACAGGCTGAGTATATTGTACTGTTTTATGCAACTGGCTTTATTAGACATGAGGAAGGTGATTAACATCAGAAATACTTTTTATGTAACTCGTGTGTTTATTCTTACTTTTTGAGCAGTTTTTGGTCCATTGTTTTAACCAATATTGGGTCATATTAAGACATATTTGGAATAATATGTGTCAAAAAAATGTTCCATGACTTGCAGCATATTTTCTGATATATTTTGTACACTTTACAGGACTTGTCCAACTAGGATAGGTTGTGACTTTGCTGAAATAGGGCAGGGAAAGCACCAAAAAAGGCAGGTGTCCAGGGGCGGACATTCCAGGGGCGGATATACCAGGGCAGACATGCCTTTGGTACAACATGTGCAGCTGCGCAAGGCCCAAAAGGTAAGGGGGTCCATTTCTACTTCCAAATCAGGTAGTATTGTATATTATTATGAGCTATTGGACTACAACTATATTGTTCTTGCAAGGGGCCCTTCTTCGGCCTGTGCCCGCTACAAGGTGTCGCAGTGCCAGAACATTCACTTCTATAGAGCTGCAACATGGCAGCGGCACCGTGAGAACTTCAGTCGCGGCCAAAGTCACTATGCAGCTGTAGCCCTAAGGTCAGCTGCTTCAGGGCGCTGAGTAACTACAATTATATATATATATATATATATATATATATATATATATATATATATATATATATATACACACAGTACAGACCTAAAGTTTGGACACACCTTCTCATTTAAAGATTTTTCTTTCTGTATTTTCATGACTATGAAAGTTGTACATTCAAACTGAAGGCATCAAAACTATAAATTAACACATGTGGAATTATATACTTAACAAAAAAGTGTGAAACAACTGAAAATATGTCTTATATTCTAGGTTCTTCAAAGTAGCCACTTTTTGTTTTGATGACTGCTTTGCACACTCTTGGCTTTCTCTTGATGAGCTTCAAGAGGTAGTCACCGGGAATGGTCTTCCAACAATCTTGAAGGAGTTCCCAGAGATGCTTAGCACTTGTTGGCCCTTTTGCCTTCACTCTGCAGTCCAGCTCACCCCAAACCATCTCGATTGGGTTCAGGTCTGGTGACTGTGGAGGCCAGGTCATCTGGCGTAGCACCCCATCACTCTCCTTCTTGGTCAAATAGCCCTTACACAGCCTGGAGGTGTGTTTGGGGTCATTGTCCTGTTGAAAAATAAATGATGGTCCAACTAAACGCAAACCGGATGGAATAGCATGCCACTGCAAGATGCTGTGGTAGCCATGCTGGTTCAGTATGCCTTCAATTTTGAATAAATCCCCAACAGTGTCACCAGCAAAGCACCCCTAAACCATCACACCTCCTCCATGCTTCATAGTGGGAACCAGGCATGTAAAGTCCATCCGTTCACCTTTTCTGCGTCGCACAAAGACACGGTGGTTGGAACCAAAGATCTCAAATTTGGACTCATCAGACCCAAGCACAGATTTCCACTGGTCTAATGTCCATTTCTTGTGTTCTTTAGCCCAAACAAGTCTCTTCTGCTTGTTGCCTGTCCTTAGCAGTGGTGTCCTAGCAGCTATTTTACCATGAAGGCCTGCTGCACAAAGTCTCCTCTTAACAGTTGTTGCAGAGATGTTTCTGCTGCTAGAACTGTGTGTAGCATTGACCTGGTCTCTAATCTGACCTGCTGTTAACCTGCGAATTCTGAGGCTGATGACTCGGATAAACTTATCCTCAGAAGCAGAGGTGACTCTTGGTCTTCCTTTCCTGGGGCGGTCCTCATGTGAGAAAGTTTCTTTGTAGCGCTTGATGGTTTTTGCAACTGCACTTGGGGACACTTTCAAAGTTTGCCCAATTTTTTGGACTGACAGACCTTCATTTCTTAAAGTAATGATGGCCACTCGTTTTTCTTTACTTAGCTGCTTTTTTCTTGCCATAATACAAATTCTAAGAGGCTATTCAGTAGGACTATCAGCTGTGTATGCACCAGACTTCTGCACAACACAACGGATGGTCCCAACACCATTTATAAGGCAAGAAATCCCACTTATTAAACCTGACAGGGCACACCTGTGAAGTGAAAACCATTCCCGGTGACTACCTCTTGAAGCTCATCAAGAGAATGCCAAGAGTGTGCAAAGCAGTCATCAAAGCAAAAGGTGGCTACTTTGAAGAACCTAGAGTATAAGACATAAGTTCAGTTGTTTCACAGTTTTTTGTTACGTATATAATTCCACATGTGTTAATTCATAGTTTTGATGCCTTCAGTATGAATTTACAATTTTCATAGTTATGAAAATACAGAAAAATCTTTAAATGAGAAGGTGTGTCCAAACTTTTTGTCTGTACTGTGTATGTATATATATATATATATATATATATATATATATATATATATATATATATATATATATATATATACATATGCTTTTTAAGAAGCTCTAATGCAACAAATTCCTTAATAGCTAGTGAAAAGTGTAGTCCTAAAGTGGAGTGTACTTCACAGAAGATGACAATATAATTAGGGCCTCTCAGCTTCTATTTGTCTATGCCCAAATTGCTAGTAGAGTCCCCAGTGTATTACCACGAAGGTTATCAGGGAACAACTATGTAGAGGAGGAAAGAAATCTGCAGGAAGCAAGTAGCATACTCCATGTTGCTGTCATGCTTGGCTCTGTGGGGTGATGACAGGACATACAACTGCACAATAACAGAGGCTAATTACATTTTAGATTCCAGGAATGGTATACCACTAGTGAAAGGATGTAAACCAAGACAGCAATGGCCAGATTGTGTTTCCTCTTGTTTGCCCCCAAATCCCCTGATCCGAATGACTACCGCAGTCTTCTGCCTACCTACAGAGCTGCAAAATACGATCCCTTTAAAAATGTTTGTAGTGGCAAAAAAAAGCTTCTTTTATAGTGTACAATCAGGGATACAGCATATTAGGCTTTCCTGTCCATTGAGAAGTTCTAAACAGAGAAAGTATAACATCTCAACAATGGTTCCTTATACAGCTGCCATTGCCAGAGGTGATTTGGTTTGGCTGCCTCTCTATCTGGGCTCCGAACTGAAGGTAAAGTGTTAATCGATGGTGAACAGTCCCTGGACAGTTCTTATAAGGCACTGTGTAAGCGAGTATAATATATATGGATATTTTTGTCCATAAAAGAAATAAATAAGAGAACATTTCAGCAAGTTTTAACCCTTTAAAAAAAAACTGGCTACGTAATAAAAAGTTGCTAAAAAAGCTAAATAAAATGTAGCTTTTATTTCTTAAGTTTTGTTTCTCCTCTCCATTGCAAGATATTGTCTTCTGAACTTTAGAGAGCCCAATATATTAACTTGTCCTTTAACCATGGGTGCGTTTCCAGAGAATCTTGTCTGGGGGGAGTTTACTTCTTCCCATCTGTAAAACATTGCTTAATCATAAGAAGGCAGCGTTCAGGGGAAAAATATCAAATGCTCCCAGAAGAGGTCCTAGGTATCAGGGAATGATGACTCCATTCCAGAGATAGATTTTATGTAAGACTCTTCCAGCTCAATCATCTTCTTCATTGCTTGCACACTGCAGCTCTCCTCTGCCTGTGCTGTAATGTTATTGATAATGTAATGGGATGACAGTGCCAGGAGACTAGAGCTGCAGTGTGCGAGCAGCAGTTCTCGCATACAACACTCCGAATTTATCCCAGGTATCGAGGCATCATTCCCTAACATGCCGGTCAGATCTCCAGCATTGTAAGTGCTGACATTACATTGCACTATCCTCTTTTCCCAGCACTTGCTATTTCAGGTCAGGGTTAGACGTGATCAGTCTCGTCACACAATGCTGGAAAAGCCGGCTCAGTGGAAGTTTGCTCCTTCCCCCCCGTATGATGCTACCTTCTTATGATTGCGCCAACTTCATGAAGGAGGGGAAAAAAGTTAATGTCTCCAGAGAAGTTTCTGTGTTATCGCCCTGTGCCTTTTGGTGAAATTAGCATATTAGCATCCTAAAGTTTAGAATCATGCCTTCGCAGGGGAGAAGTAAAAAAAAAATAAAGCTATGTTTTACTCAGCTCTTAAGCCCCTTTATTATAAGGTAGATAAACCTTTGGGCTTTATTTAACAAAAGAGGCTAACAAAAATGGCCTTGTTGCCACAGTGCAGTTAAGATTTTTTACAGGGCAAGCTAAAAATGAAGCTGTGCTCTGAGTGAATAGGCAACATACCTTAAAGACTGTGGACTTGTGAATCCTTACAGCAAACGCTCTACGCGCTGTGAATTCTCCAGTGCCAGCCGATTTGCATACTTCTGGCCACATTCTGACTAGACTTTACTTGCTTTGAAATAGGCCACACACGTCTAGTCAGTGCGTGACCGCATGTATGCAAATTCCATACTTGCAGTCATACCCTTCTCCTCTCCCGGCCCCGGAGAATCCTTACAGCGCACAGTGCACGTGCTGCGAGGATTCACAAGACTACAGTCACACAGAGTGACTGCAGACTTGTAGCGTAAGACCAGAGAAACCCTGTAAAGGGTGGCTACACTGGTTCTTAGGAAATGGATTTTATAATATTAATACTATATATTACTATACACACACACTAACAACCCCTTACATATATCTTTTAGTAACAGACTTTGTAAATATTTCTGAAAAAAAATCTAAAATATGCCACAAATAAAAATTAACATAAAATCCAAAACATAAAATATAGTAAAAATATTTTAATTTTTATTAGCGTTTCCCCTCTCTCTATAGTTCTGTGAAGGGTTAATCAGGAGACTGGAAGTGCCAGAATATTAGTGGTCAGGGACAGGATTCATGACCTAGGCAGATGAAGCAAATGGCGCCAAGGGCGTGTGGGCCCTGGGAAATTACCCAGTGTCACTCCCCCAAACGCTGGCCCTGCTCAGAGGAAGGGAAGAAACCAAAATTGCAAAGAAGTGAATAAAGCCGCTGAAAAGGACGAAAATTGCACTAGATATTACTCAAGAGATGTATTTATCCTATAAAATTTCTGGGATAAGCTTTTTAAGAGCGGTTTCAGCTGTCCATAATAAAGAAGCATTTTAGCACGTGACCTGCAGTCCGGCCTCATTTAGTCCTAGGGTTTAGCAGAAGAACAGGAGATCGGTTATTGCTGTGTAAAATTAATTCTAAAAGTGGTCATCTAAAACGGTGCTCAACGTTATTCAGCTATAGATCAAAGAACGCAAAATTACCCCGCAATGATCTAATTGGGAGTAAAAACAGTTACTGTGAAAAAAAAGAGCTTGAATGGGTTTCGATGATTACGGTATATCAATCAAAAATATATAATGTGTAACTAGGTGGAGAATGTAAGTTGACACAGGGACATCCTTCGGCCATAATACATAAGGTTACACATATTCGTCAGATTGCTTTTATTTATGCAGACATTTTGTGCAACAAGCAAAAGGCGGCAGAAAAAGTGACATCTTGGAACCGCATCAAAGACTATTTATAATTATAGTTTGGCTGAAACTTTTACTTATACCCTCAGGGACAATTTCTTTAATTGCTAATACTACCTATATTTTGGGAAAAGACAGGAAATGTGATCGTTCTCAAATACTGCTTCGTTATCACACATTAGACTATTTCAATTTGTTTTTTGATCTAGTGAATTGGATTGGTCAATAAACGAAGACTCAGCAGAAGGAGATGCCGAGAGGGTGTACTGACAATCGTAAGGCAGGAGATTCCCCGAAACTCTTTACATGATGGAATAGTCAAAACCCTTGTTAAGGTATAAACACATCACAGGTTTTTTTTTTCCCCACACGGGTTCACTTTGAAACTAGTCTGAAAAAGTATTAACTAAGCACTCAAAAGAAGGAATATAATACGGTAATTTCTACGTAGAGACGACTCGCTGTTCTTATTTTCAGGGTTTTGAGTGTCTTTTAACCAATATAGACTTCCAAAGATGTCAAGGGGTTAAAAGAAGCGTTGGACCATTCTTCATTCTGCTCTGAGGACACTCTGTCCTCTACAATACAATTCTCAGAAGATGGGTAGGCTGAAAAGATGCCTGGAAGATGCTCAGTCGTCTTTTTAGAGGGTTTCCAGCATTTTTGCTTCATTGATGAATAGAGTAAAAACAAAATAAATAGAGTTTTGAAAACACTGTTTACAAAGGTGCCCTAAACCTTTTGTGAAATGCTAAAAAAAACAAAAACAAAAAAACCAAACAAACAAAACACAATTCTGTGTCCAAAGATGCACTAAAAAAAAACACTTCAGGGTTAAACACGCCAAAAAAAAGGAAGAAGTCTCTTCCTCTTGAAAACGATTTGTTTGGAAAACATGTGTACACATACCCTAGTGTTCCCCAATTCCAGTCATCAAAAGCACCGACGGATCATGTTTTCAGGATTTGCCTAGTATTGCCCAGATAATGGAATTATCACCTGGACAATACTAAAGGTACCGTCACATTTAACAACGCTGCAGCGATATAGACAACGAGCCGATCGCTGCAGCGTCGCTGTTTAGGTCGCTGTAGAGACGTCAAACACCGGCAACAGCTGAACGATGCAGGAGCGATCCAGTGACGTACTTATCGTTCTCGCTGGTTGTTCGCTCCATGAAAAACCATTGCAGGCATCGTTGCTTTTGCTGTCAAACATGACGAATCACGCCGACCTGACGACCAAATAAAGTTCTGGACTTCTAGCTCCGACCAGCGATGGCACAGCGGGATCCTGATCGCTGCTGCGTGTCAAACACAATGAGATCGCTGTCCAGGACGCTGCAACGTCACGGATTGTTGTCATTCTCGTTGGAAATTTGCTCACAGTGTGAAGGTACCTTAAGGAAATCCTGAAAACATCATCTATTGGTGGCTCTTGAGGACTGGAGTTGGGGAACACTATCCTAAAAAGTGTGCGGCCCCTGCAGCATGAGCTGTGCACTTCAGAGCAGTGTTTTGACCAGTTTGTTGGATTCTTAGATCCCAGACCCCCACCGATCAATAGCATATGGCAGCCAACATAATATAGATTTGTATTCGTTTTGCTTGCAAATAAAGCCCCATTAATTCCGAAGCTCTTTCCAGACATTATCATCACGGTTCCCATAGGGGCTCACAATCTAATTCCCTATCAGTATGTCTTTGGAGTGTGGAAGGAAACTGGAGAACCCGGAGGAAACCCACAGAAACATGGGGAGAACATACAAACCCCTTCCAGATGTTCTTGGTGGGATTTGAACCCAGGACTCCAGTGCTGCAAAATTATAAGGCTTTAGTGCAGAAGCTTAACAGGCCACATTGTAAAATGGCTCCGGATATTTTTTATAAAGCTTGTTTTATCAGACATTTTACACATGGATTTAGTAGCAAAGTAACTAAGCAAAAAACTGAATTTTCCAGTGTAAGGCAGAAAATTGGCATTAATATCAGTATTACATGAAGGGCATTTCTAGTATGGTTCATGTCTGCCAGAATGGAAGCCACTCTTCCAAAATGTCTCTCTGGTCCTGGTCTCACAGGGAGGAAATATTGATTATTAATGCTCTCCCTTGTATCTAAATAAATGCTTTTTCTTGGACACATAAAACGTAATAGCTTTGAAGATTCAATGAATGTGTGTATTTTGCACTTTACATGGACAATGTAGGGAAGCACATGTTAACCAGTATGCAAAAATGCATTGTAACAAATAAAAACAAAAATTGCATTTTGTGCAAATGTAACCAAGAACAATTAAGCAGTTTTTTTTTTTTTTATCAAAGAGCTAAATCATCAGCGAGTAACTGCAAAATATACAAGTGCGAGGCTGGGTGTCAGGTGCTTTCCTTACAGTCAGGCTGGTGCAGCTACAATACCCAACGCTGCCAATGAATAAACATTTCTTCCACCTATTATCATATTAATTGGAGTCTCACATAAATGTTCTCAGTTGTCTGGAGCAATTTAAATTGTCTGCAAAAATAATAACTGCACGTGTGTGTTACATTTGTGCTACGTTAATGAACATTAAAGGGAACCTGTCACCCCGTTTTTTGAGATTGAGATATAAATACTGTTAAATAGGGCCTGCGCTGTGCGTTACTATAGTTATGCAAACTCGGCTTTGGGAAAATGGCCGCCGCGATCTCTTCTGCGCACGCGCGGCATCCCGCGGCCATTTTCCTGAAGCCCCGTGCAGCAGAGCACTACATCTGCGCACGCGCGGCCCCAGGAAGATGGCCGCCCGCACCGATGAAAGGAATGACAGCGCAGATCGCGCGCTGTGTCTTCACGTGGGCACAGGGAATCCGGACCTTGGACATGCGCACACCACTACGCCACCAACGGAAACCTGGGGAAGAAAAGAACGCTGTGAACACGCCCACCTGACCAGACCAGCCTGATTGACAGGCGAAAACGCCGACTTTGGTAATGTATTTCTCGGCATACATGGGGAATCAGGGTACACTACATACACCATAGTAACGCACAGCACAGGCCCTATTTAACAGTATTTATAGCTCAATCTCAAAAAACGGGGTGACAGGTTCCCTTTAAGCGCTCTCTAATATATACAGTATGTATATTCTCTAATATATATATATTCTCTACATACATATACAGTCATGGCCAAAAGTATTGACACCCCTGCAATTCTGTCAGATAATACTCAGTTTATTCCTGAACATGATTGCAATCACAAATTCTTTGTTATTATTATCTTCATTTAATTTGTCTTAAATGAAAAAAACACAAAAGCGAATGAAGCAAAAAGCAAAACATTGATCATTTCACACAAAACTCCAAAAATGGGCCAGACAAAAGTATTGGCACCCTCAGCCTAATACTTGGTTGCACAACCTTTAGCCAAAATAACTGCGATCAACCGCTTCCGGTAACCATCAATGAGTTTCTTACAATGCTCTGCTGGAATTTTAGACCATTCTTCTTTGGCAAACTGCTCCAGGTCCCTGATATTTGAAGGGTGCCTTCTCCAAACTGCCATTTTTAGATCTCTCCACAGGTGTTCTATGGGATTCAGGTCTGGACTCATTGCTGGCCACCTTAGAAGTCTCCAGTGCTTTCTCTCAAACCATTTTCTAGTGCTTTTGAAGTGTGTTTTGGGTCATTGTCCTGCTGGAAGACCCATGACCTCTGAGGGAGACCCAGCTTTCTCACACTGGGCCCTACATTATGCTGCAAAACTTGTTGGTAGTCTTCAGACTTCATAAGGCCATGCACACGGTCAAGCAGACCAGTGCCAGAGGCAGCAAAGCAACCCCAAAACATGAGGGAACCTCCGCCATGTTTGACTGTAGGGACCATGTTCTTTTCTTTGAATGCCTCTTTTTTTCTCCTGTAAACTCTATGTTGATGCCTTTGCCCAAAAAGCTCTACTTTTGTCTCATCTGACCAGAGAACATTCTTCCAAAACGTTTTAGGCTTTTTCAGGTAAGTTTTGGCAAACTCCAGCCTGGCTTTTTTATGTCTCAGAGTAAGAAGTGGGGTCTTCCTGGGTCTCCTACCATACAGTCCCTTTTCATTCAGATGTCGACGGATAGTACGGGTTGACACTGCTGTACCCTCGGACTACAGGGCAGCTTGAACTTGTTTGGATGTTAGTCTAGGTTCTTTATCCAACATCCGCACAATCTTGCGTTGAAATCTCTTGTCAATTTTTCTTTTCCGTCCACATCTAGGGAGGTTAGCCACAGTGCCATGGGATTTAAACTTCTTGATGACACTGCGCACGGTAGACACAGGAACATTCAGGTCTTTGGAGATGGACTTGTAGCCTTGAGATTGCTCATGCTTCCTCACAATTTGGTTTCTCAAGTCCTCAGACAGTTCTTTGGTCTTCTTTCTTTTCTCCATGCTCAATGTGGTACACACAAGGACACAGGACAGAGGTTGAGTCAACTTTAATCCATGTCAACTGGCTGCAAGTGTGATTTAGTTATTGCCAACACCTATTGGGTGCCACAGGTAAGTTACAGGTGCTGTTAATTACACAAATTAGGGAAGCATCACATGATTTTTCGAACGGTGCCAATACTTTTGTCCACCCCCTTTTTTATGTTTGGTGTGGAATTATATCCAATTTGGCTTTAGGACAATTCTTTTTGTGTTTTTTCATTTAAGTCAAATTAAATGAAGATAATAATACCAAAGAATTTGTGATTGCAATCATTTTCAGGAAGAAACTGAATATTATCTGATAGAATTGCAGGGGTGTTAATACTTTTTGCCATGACTGTATATACACATATATATATATACATATATATACACATGTACAGTGCAAAAGTTTGGACACACCTTCTCATTTAAAGATTTTTCTGTATTTTCATGACTATGAAAATTGTACATTCACACTGAAGGCATCAAAACTATGAATTAACACATGTGGAATTATATACTTAACAAAAAAGCGTGAAACAACTGAAATTATGTATTATATTCTAGGTTCTTCAAAGTAGCCACCTTTTGCTTTGATGACTGCTTTGCACACTCTTGGCATTCTCTTGATGAGCTTCAAGAGGTAGTCACCAGCAATGGTCTTCCAACAATCTAGAAGGAGTTCCCAGAGTTCCCAGAGATGCTTAGCACTTGTTGGCCCTTTTGCCTTCACTCTGCGGTCCAGCTCACCCCAAACCATCTAGATTGGGTTCAGATCTGGTGACTGTGAAGCCCAGGTCATCTGGGTCAAATAGCTCTTACACAGCCTGGAGATGTGTTTGGGGTCACTGTCCTGTTGAAACATAAATGATGATCCAACTAAACGCAAACCGGATGGAATAGCATGCCCCAACAGTGTCACCAGCAAAGCACCCCCACACCATCACACCTCCTCCTCCATGCCTCACGGTGGGAACCAGGCATGTAGAGTCCATCCGTTCACCTTTTCTGCGTCGCACAAAGACATGGTGGTTGGAACCAAAGATCTCAAATTTGGACTCATCAGACCCAAGCACAGATTTCCACTGGTTTAATGTCCATTCCTTGTGTTCTTTAGCCCAAACAAGTCTCTTCTGCTTGTTGACTGTCCTTAGCAGTGGTTTCCTAGCAGCTATTTTACCATGAAGGCCTGCTGCACAAAGTCTCCTCTTAACAGTTGTTGTAGAGATGTGTCTGCTGCTAGAACTCTGTGTGGCATTGACCTGTTCTCTAATCTGAGCTGCTGTTAACCTGTGATTTCTGAGGCTGGTGACTCGGATAAACTTATCCTCAAAAGCAGAGGTGACTCTTGGTCTTCCTTTCCTAGGGTGGTCCTCATGTGAGCCAGTTTCTTTGTACAGCTTGATGGTTTTTGCCACTGCACTTGGGGACACTTTGAAAGTTTGCCCAATTTTTTGGACTGACTGACCTTCATTTCTTAAAGTAATGATGGCCACTCATTTTTCGTTACTTAGCTGTTTTTTTCTTGCCATAATACAAATTCTAACAGTCTATTCAGTAGGACTATCAGCTGTGTATCCACCAGAATTCTGCACAACACAACTGATGGTCCCAAACCCATTTATAAGGCAAGAAATCCCACTTATTAAACCTGACAGGGCACACCTGTGAATTGAGAACCATTCCCGGTGACTACCTCTTGAAGCTCATCAAGAGAATCCCAAGAGTGTGCAAAGCAGCCATCAAAGCAAAAGGTGACTACTTTGAAAAACCTAGAATATAAGACATAACAAAAAAATGTGAAACAACTTAAATTAAGTATATAATTCCACATGTGTTAATTCATAGTTTTGATGCCTTCAGTGTGAATGTACAATTTTCATAGTCATGGAAATACAGAAAAATCTTTAAATGAGAAGGTGTGTCCAAACTTTTGGTCTGTAATGTGTGCGTGCGTGATATACTGTATATATATATATATATATATATATACTGTATATATATATATATATATATATATATATATATATATATATATATATATATAGTATGTGGTCAGAAGTATTGCAGTTTCACATCACACCATCAGGAGCTTTGACGACATCCCATCCATGGGCATTAATACGGAATTGGCAACTTTGCAGCTATAAGTTTCCCCTCTCTCGGGAAGACTTCCTAGAAGTTTTTGGAGTATCTCTATGGGAATTTTTCTCGTTCATCCGAAGAGCTTTTGTGTGGTCAGATATTGATGTTGGAGGGGAGGGCTAGGCTCGCAATCTCTGTTCTATTTTATCCCGAAATGTGTTGGTTGGCATGGCGGTCAGTAATGTTCTTCCACCAAACTCCCCCAACCATGATTTTATGAACTTTACTTTGTGCACTTGGCAGACATGCAGAAACAGAAAAGGGTCTTCCTAAAACTTTATCCACAAAATTGGAAGCTATAATTGTCCTGGGATGCTGAAGTATTAAGATTTCCCTTTACCTGAACAAAAGAAGCTAGGCTAACCTGGGAAAAACAGCCCCGGAGCGTTATCCCTCCTCCATTAAACTTTACAGCTGAATCAATACAGTGAGGCAGGTAACGTTCATCTGGCATCTGCCCAACCAAGACTTGTAAATACGACTTCCAAAAAGAGAAGAGCGATTCGTCACTACAGAGTCTAGTTGAAAATTGCTTTCCCCTAACCCATCCAAAACTAGGCATTGTTGCATGTCATGAAACCCCAAGAGCAAAGTTTTTGTATCGGAGAGGTTTGGTCTCTGCAGTTATGGAGTCAGCAGAGCATTGGTGACTTTTACGCACTAAGCTCCTCAGGACTCAATGACCACCCCGGTCTCTAATATCACGTGGTCTCCACTTTGTGGCATAATTGCCGCGGTTCCTTCCACTTTCCATTAATAACACTCACAGTCTTTAAAGATTTAGGAGGGAAGAAGCATCAAGACTTACACTGGTGACTCTACTATAGGACCGCGCTTTTATCAATGAGATCCTTATAACGAGCCGTTCTGTCACAAATGTTAGTAAAGCAGATGGCATGGTGAGGGGCCGCGAGTGTCAAATTTTCCTTAGGGTTATTTCAGACGTCCATGATCTTCGGTCCCATCTTGGACAGGAATGATTGGACTGACTTGCCCATATCCTGAACCAAGCATGACCGCCTCATAGAAATATGAGGCTGTAATGCTCAGTTTGGGAGACGTGCGCTGCCTTCCAAGATGGTACCGATGATCATGGATTTCTTACTGAAAAGACGTCCTGCATTTCCGTTTACGCAGGTCTGCCGCCTGCGTGTTTTTTTTTTTAGAGAGCCCTGAGGCGATGTTCACACATGCATCGGAGGCTCCATTTGGAACCTGTATGGCAGGATCTGTCATATTTGCCAGATAGTGAAGCACGTAGCACTATATTTTATGATATATGATGAACACGGGATCAATTTTTTTTTGTGTCAACACTTTATTTCATTTTTTTGTAAAACCTTTTTTTTTTAATTAATCGTGTTTTTAAATGAAATAAAACCATTCCAATTTGAGCAAAGTTTTCATCTTTCAGCTCTTACCTTTTTGTTGTTTTCTTTAATATCTTGAGGATTGAGGGACTTGTAGTCACTGAAGGAGAAAATGGCAAAGTCGGTACAAACAAAATTTGATATTTAAAAAAAAATCAGTATATTTTTTTTAAACAAGTTTCATCTAAAAAATAAATAAATAAAAAGTCATAGAATAAAATCGTATGGCAAGGAGTAATTTTTCAGCAATTCAATCAACAAAACTAATAGTGTGGAAAATTAAAACGGACAAAAATATATTAATAAACAATATGAATATGGCTGTTTTCAGCGCCTACAGCTTTTTGTCTAAAATAGGCGGCAAGGGCCAGGGACGAGCTTTGACAGCCAAATTTGCCATGTGGTAATCCCTTGTCGTCAGTGTTCAAAGAGCTACGGGCTTATTTCTCTCATCTCATTTCAACACGAACAAAATTTTTAATAGCATCTTGAGGTCAGTAGTTTCTATAGGATTAAGGCAAAGGAACATCATAAATGAGATGGCAGCTTAAAATGAATGGGGAACATTGATAGTCAAAAGGTACATGATATTAACCCCCTGCAAATCGGCATTCCTCATTCCCTAGGAGAACATAGTATAGGTATGTTGGCATTTCCTTTCAAAGTGGATTTTATAGGTCTCCATACTTACATCAAGTCCGGTCTAAAGTAGTTTAATATTGCACAAAACGCCAGACCATTCCTCCAGGAGGTGGTGAAGTTCGTTATTTTTACTCCTCTATAGGACTTTGTTACTTCCTTGCACCATGCGAGCAGTGACTGGCTGGCATTGGGTTGTCTCCCGAGGGTTGGACTTGGTAATGGACTTGGCTGCAAAGATAAAAAAAAATAAATAAATGCTTGGATGCGTTAGTGAAAATACATTATGCAAGAAAAAAAAAAAGCTTTAGTAGAAAATGTTGTCTGGTGCTCAGTTTTGCGTGGTACTGTACTCAGTCCTACTCACTTAGGGCTCAGCCGTAATACAAGTCACAACCAAATGAGAAGTGAGGGACTCTTTCTGGGAAAAAGTGGACAAGTGTCACAAGTGTTTTTTATTTTGCATGAATATATAGGCAGAAAACATTATGTGTACGTTATGTCCGTTTTTCATCCTTGATTGATTTGTTTTTAGTTGTGTTTTTTAGGGATTTGATTAAATGGGTAAAAAAAAATGCTGCAAAAATAGCTAAAAAGGTTGACATGCTGAAAATTTTGAAAAAGTATTGCGACTTTAAACAGGCAAGGAAAAAACGCAGAATGTGGGTGACATTTTGGAAATTCCATTCTTTAAGCTGGGACAGTAAACGTTGCGTTTTTTTGCGCACACAGAAGATAAAAAAAGCTGTGAATGCTCAATTTGTGAACACGCCCTTAGACGTCAACACAGAGAATAATAACCGAGCACTAAATTCCCGAGGCCCAATATTATTCCATATGTATAGTCGGGATATCAATTCATCAAAAATAATTTGGGCAAAAAATAAAAAAAATAAACCTACAATTTATTAACTTTGAATTATAATACCCAAATCAAAAGTCTCTTAACTTAGACTGAATAATAAATTAATCAACACCTTTTCAAGATGCTAATTATATATTAGCTCAATACTAAATGTCCAATTATAAATATGAATGTCCAATTACAGCATAATATGGATATACATATACTCTTAAGGAAAAAAAACAAGAATAAAGGAAGTGATACTCCTGAAATATAATGAACACCTACGCACAAATTGATGCACACCAAATGATAAAAAGTTAGAAAAAAATCAATACTTTTAATACAACATAATCCTTATAGAATTAAAAAATATATATAAAATATAAGGAAGTGTTAGTCTAGTAGAAAACAGTCAAACACTGGATCGAAAGTAATATTTGAACATGTGTACAGAAATAATGGATATGTAGTCCGGTAGCTATTAATTTCCTGCTGATAAAACACTGATTTTATTGAAACTACAACACACAGTGACACATCGCTGGAATCAGGCTCTCAGCCACTACATCATGATAGATTTACATTATGGTACTTAGCAAAAACCTGCAGACAGATTCCCTTTAAAGCATGAAAAAAAATTAAATCAGCATGCAATGGTTTTCTTCTATGCTAACACTTCCCTGTACACTCCCTGACAGAAGTTATGTCGCTTATTCATGTTATGTAAGTAAAAGCTTATAACCGGACGTTAAATTCATCCATTGGTTGTATAAATTATTCTTTTGAAAGCTGAAACCCTCCGAAATGTGGTTTAGGTAAAGAAAATAAATTGGCATCAATGCAGAAATATTCATCAGTTAATGGACACAGAATGGTCAGATTTTGGCAAGACAAAAGTTTTGTCGCCCACAGAAAGTAATGTGATATTCAAAAAAATAATTAACTTAAAATACAAACATATGTTGCATAACATTGGTGAATGAAGTTGTGGTGCTATTAGAGTCATATTTAATATTTTGTGTGACTTCCATGAGCTTGAAGGACTGCATCCATGTGGTTCAACAATGATTCATACAATTTATTAATGAAATCATCAGGAATAGCAAAGAATGCAGTCTAACATGCCTCCCAGAGTTCATCTAGATTATTTGGTTTTATCTTCCAAGCTTCCTCTTTCATCCTACCCCAACATGCTCAATTTATTATTATTATTATACATTTTTATAGCGCCATTTATTCCATGGCGCTTTACATGTGAATACGGGGCAAATATAGACAAATACATTAAACATGAGCAGATAACAAGGCACACGAGTACATAAGGAGGGAGGACCCTGCCCGTGAGGGCTCACAGTCTGCAGGGGGTGGGTGAGGATACACTAGGAGAGGGAAGAGCTGGCTCAATTAAATTTAATTCCTAATTTTACATACTATGTACACAGCGGGTGCTGGATACAACTCCCATCATTGTCACCTGTTTGCGCTGATCTCAGGGAGACCAGGAAACAATGTTGAGAGCTGTTTTCAGCACCCAGTGCCTGGGAACAGCGTGAACTGTACCACTTTTTCCCATCTGCCAGTATGTGTCACGCTGATGACACACGTGTGTGGGACTTTTTGAGGCCCGTGCTGCTGATAAACATAAGGACATGTCTGCAGGTTTTTCACAAAGACACATGGTCCATGTGAAAAACCCGACATGTGCACACCACCATTGAATACCATGGGTTTGCGTGTGTCCGATTTGCGGTCCTAATGGACCACATACGGACACGAAATAAGGACTTGTGAAGGGAGCCTTAGAAGGATGTTCAAGATCATTTGTTATATGAAAACTCCAATAAAATGGTTTAACGTTTACAAGTCCTTAGTTACACTGGAATAATATGTGTCTATGGGAAATAGATTTGAGCACATCACGAAATGATAAGAATACAACAATCTGATCCCACGTTTCTATGTACATGTTCATTGTCTTTGTATTGATAATGTGATATCTAATATTTGTGTATTTAACTTTGGAAAATAGTGCAGACTCTTAATATTTGTGCCAAAAATTATTAAACTGTATCAGCGAGGTTTAGAACGAACAAAGGGTGGGAGGAGGGGGGTTGTATGACAATGTATTTTAATGTTTATGTTGTATTCGGAAAAACTCAATAAAAATCCTATCTGATTAAAAAAAAAAGTTTACAAGTCATGGCATTCATAGATCATGTAACTAACAGGATTCTCAGAAGCACAAGATTTGTAAGGTAAAAAACAAACAAACAAAAAAACAGAATACATAGTAATACATGTTTGATCTATGGGAGAAAAGCCATACCTAGAGCATGCTGTGCTTTTGGTGAAAAAAGTGAGCATTGAATCTCGGTATATGTACATAGCTTCACTCACTGTGCGCATGCGATTGAAATAAAGTGCTAGTGATGCCCATTGCATCACTAACAACGCACTGGAGACAGCTTAGTTGCTAAAAATGACATGACAGTTTCCCTTTAAGTGAAGGACTACGAGTCGACAGGAAGAAAACCATAGAAGGAAGGTGAGGAAAACCGAATCATCATAGTTATTAATTAATGTTGGCCCCATGGCAACACTTTGTCCATTGTTGTCTGGATTCCATTTCTTGTCTGCATATTCGTAAATATAGAAAGTGGTTGCAATAGGGCGAGATTCACAAAATCTTCTCTAAAGTGTTTATCCCATCTTCATTGAAGGGTATAATTGAACAGCGCTTGTAAAAACAAGCAACTTTCTGATTTACTATTTAGCAATTTCCCCCCACCCTCGCTGATAATTATAGTTACACTGAAATTACAACACCTAGTAGGGAAAGGATAATATACAAATGATGAAAAACTGGAAGCAAAGTTTTCAAGAAATCTTGACTTATTCAGTATGGAGTTTGAGAGCCACATTCAGAAATCCCCAGGGGCGTGGTATGGCAGAAAAAATGGAGGCTGAGTGTTTCAAGTGCTTGGAGCTGGAGATGTGTGGATCTCCTTTGTGTTGGTCTGTGCCAAGGCCTAAAGAACCAGACACTATCCTGAGCGGGCGGACCCGCTGTATGTTGTATGGACTTTTTCATTTATGTTTTCACTTTGTGCCGGAAAAGGCTGTTTTGTTTTTGCCATCCTGATCAGTTTATGAACTTTGAATAAACTTGGCTGGACATTGCAGCAATAACGCTTCCTGTGCCTACCTCAACCGCAGCTGAGTGAGTACAAAGCTCTACAATATATAAAGTGAATTTTGGAAATGATTGATTAAAAAACATGTGTTAGTGATTGCAGTTTAGTTGCTAAAAACAACAGGTTCCCTTTAAACCTGGCTTTGATTTTCCACCATGATTTAATGTCTCAGGTCCAAAAGTAATATAAACTCATAACTAATAATAAGTCATAACGCCAAGTTAATTGCATATGCATTAAGAGCATCTTTCTACTTTTAAAGGGAACCTGTCACCAGGTTTTCCCCATATAAAGTATGGCCAGCATCCTTAAGCCCTCTTTTATAGCATACTAGTAAGCTGTATGTACTATATGTCCCCAATCCCTTAAGCAGACAGCATGGTCCGGTTCAATGGGCGTCTCTGGTCTTGATTCGGTGCTTCCTCTCTTCTTATGTTCTACATCTTCCTTCTCTGCTTCATGTGGATGACGCGTCATACGTCATCCAGTGTCTCTAATGGCGGTCCTGCTTGGGCATACTTCTCTCTGCCCTACCGAGGACAGAGCAAAGTACTGTAATGTGGATGTGCTGGGAAAGGCCAAAGAGTGCCAATGACCCAGAAGTAAAGGCGCCGCATGTGCACTATAGAGAAGTGCGCCTGCGCAGAAACGCGATGGAGGACACTTTGTGGATGACCTAGGACATGTCATCCACAAGAAGCAGGGAAGGAGTACGGCAATCGTAGAGAGAGGAGGTCCCGCAACAAGTCGAGAGAAGTCCATCTGACCGGACTGCCCGTCTGTGGGTATAATAAAAGCTCTTTTTTGTGCCTTGCATCGGGGATTGAGGACATATATGGAGCATTCTAGAATGCTGTTACAGAGGGCTTACAAGTGCTGGGCGTACTTTATATGGTGAAAACCTGGTGACAGGTTCCCTTTAACCCTTTTTGCTTTTCTACTTTTTCCTAGGTTTCTTTTTCTTTACTTTGCATGTTGTAAAACAACTAAAATAGGAAAAAGTAGAATTTTGGAATTAATCGGTGTGTCACAGAAGTATTTTGAGATGTAAAATATGTCTTCACAGAAGAATCTTGTCTATATTGACAGTAAGGACAATGTAGTTTAGAAATGACTGAAGGTGTGAATGTCCCGCATATTTGACAGCGCTGCCATCTAAATACGGCTATAAATATATCACAAAGAAATAAACAACTACAGTAAAAAAAAATATACCATTTTGTGCCGATGACAAATGCACTGTAAATGTACATAAAGAGTGAAAAATGGGATTTTAATATGACAATATTTATGACCCGGCAGTGGAGAACATGCGCCTTGTCTTAAAGTAAAAAATACTGTATGTTCCCCACCCTACTTGTAATCCTTTGATGTCAGTAATAGCTGACAGCTCGTAGACACATAGTGAGCAGTCTATATTGAGCCGTAGCCTGTGGCGTGCCCCTTCCTATGAATCTAGCACGGAGCGACGGCGCTAGTCTTCTGTCTGGACACAAATGGTGCCGAGCGAAACAGTTTGATTGTGATTTCGACACTTCAGGCACTATATACATATCTGTAAGTGAAACACACCCTTCCTAGAGTGAAGTCATGTAAAATTATCTTTTCAGCTACAATGGAAAATATGACAGTCAAAAATATAAAAGAATAACTTCAACATTTTGCTGTCTCTTTGATGACAACACAAGTGGATATGACATTTCACAAATGGCGTCTGTAGGTTTACAAATGTAGGCTCATTGACAGACTTTTCGTTGTGCATTTTAACCCTTTGGTGCTCTTCTATGTGAATATGGAGGATTTTTTTTACCATGTGAGTGAAAATTAATTATGCAAGAATTTAGATGCAAGATAGATTATTTCTTTCTACAAAGTTTACCTTGTTTTATAAAAAGGAAAAAAAAACAGAAATGGGAAAGGAATTTGGACCCTATGAAAGAAGAGGACTGCTGGAATACACGTGAAAGGATACTACAGCTTTCCCTTAGGCAACGTACACACATTCAGTATTTGACCAGTATTTCACATCTGCATTTGTAAGCCAAAATCAGAAGTGGGTGAAAAATACAGAAATGGTGACATATTTCTATTATACTTTTAATCCTGATTTTGACTTACAAATACTGATGTAAAATACTGACCAAACACTGAATGTGTGAACGTGGCCTTACTGTGCTTCTGTAGTGGGGTAGTCACACTGAGCAATAGGGTATATAACTTGCATGTGGATCTTTCCCCGGTTGTGCGTGTCTTGGGTTATGTTGGGGACCTTCATGCCTCCAAACCACGTAAGATGGCAGCAACTAGTTTGTTATATACGGCTCAGAAGCTTATCGCACAACATTGGACACAAGAACTTCAACCTACTAAAAGAGAATTCATCAATTGGATTATCTCAGTGGAGAAAAATTGTTTACCAGAATATATATACAATTAGAAAATATGAAGCTTTGTGGACCCCATGGTTTGAAGAATTGGGACTTGCCCCTCTTCATCTAATTGGGGATCATATATTGCGGTGTTAAAGATTCTCTCCTGCCTCCCTTTTCCCACCCCCACAATCCTTCCAACCCCTGTTTTTCTTTCCTTATACATAAGAATAGAGATATATGATCCAATAAAGTGCTGTGGAAATGTCTGGATTCTTTGGTAATCGCTCATGTCATTATGTAAATAGTAATTTTCTTGATTACGAGATAGTTTTCTCAGATGGGGTGAAACTGGATATGTATCGACAAGTGAAGAGGGGTGGGTTTAAGGATTGGGTTGTGGGGTTGATTAGTCTAGTTGTTTTTCTTCAATGTTTAAATTCAATAAAAAAAAATATGTGAACAAAAAGGATGAAAAAAAACAACTTAGGACATATTTAATTTTGGACTTTATCGTGGAAAAAAACCCAAAGGAATTAGTTTTGCAATGAAGCCTATTTGTTTCCATATGTTTCATATAGATCATTTTGGCATCAGTTCCAATACTTTTTTGTCCCACTAATTAAGAACAACCAAAAAATTCAAACACCTTGGCTTCATCAGTAAAACATTATCAGGGCTGCCAAAGTAGCCAAAGTTCTGATCCCGACTCCTATTTTTTCCAGACTCTGACTCCATCATAAATAAGTAGTAAAAACAAATGTACTGTACTAAGATGGTGACATCAGGCTTCTTCAGGCTTAGATGACTGCATCCGTGTCTAGTAGTGAACTCCCTCTCAGTCCTTCGAGCCTAAACTGTGCGCTCTCCCATCCAGCAGATTTGCCTCTGCATCATCGGAGGAGCGCAGAAGTGGCCGGCAACAAGCTGTAAACAGTGGAATTAAACATCCCTCCATTGTTGAGATCAGAGAGGATATTTAAGTAGAGGTAAATTGAAAAGTTGAATTATACAATATTAATGACAGATAAATATAAATATAATTTCTTGAAAGCTGGAGTCAGTACATTTCTCCTGACTGACTCCAAACACCAGTTCGCATCCAGCATCAAGGATCCTCAAAGTCTCTTGTGAGCGTGAATAATTTGGCCAAAATATAGAGTTGGGTGAGGATTCTCAGGCCTCTAACTGTTCTCTTAAAAAGAAGGGACTGATGGACGTCCCTTAGTTCTAACTATCGGTCATCATTCCACCAACAAATTACTAAATGTCTCTATGGCATATTTTACTTACTTGATGTATTTTATTCATTTTGTTAAATTGATTGAAAACATGTTTGCATATAATTTTCCCAAATAATTTGGATCCATGACGTAAAGAAAAAAATAAACTAATCAAACATGTATTTCATAATTTTAAATACCAGGAACTTGTTTAAAACACTTTCAGCACAAAATATGAAAAGAGACATGATGAGGTTAATGAGAAGAATCAACACGGTCCGGATTCCGCAGACATCTTTGAGTTCCTTGACTAGAAAGCATTCTATAAGATATCACGCATGTGACAAGGGGGTACGCATTTATCAGGCATAGGAGTCATGAGGCCAGAAGTATGGTACATGACTGATGAGGCCGTCAACCATCAGCGGGGAATAAGGGGTGAAAGGTTTATTTATTTATTTATTTAAATGAGAAACCGATTTTTGTAAATTTGGGTAATTTGGAAAACCTTCCATATCACATGAATCCAGAATAACACACATAATCATATTGGTTCAACTGTAAACTTCTCAGATTAAAAAAATAAATAAATAAAAATTTGTATCATGCTTAAAAAGGACTCATATTGCCATCTGCCCTATGTCTGTGCACTATACGCATGAGCCATAACACTAAAGTATCAGAGCAGTGGATTGGTTGGTAATAAGACAGGTTAAGGATGGCGATAGGTGGCAGTATTTTTATGACAATGGATTTCCAAAATATTATAATTTGTGAGTCCTCAGTGGTTGATACCTTTTAATGGCTAACTGAAAATATGGTAAGTCGCAAGTAATGCATTATTCCTGTGTGCATAAATATGTGACTCTTCAGGTTTTGTGTTAGTCTACGCCTGATGAAGTGCCCTGAGTAGTCTCGAAAAACTTGCAATTTGTTACCATCCTTTCAGTTAGGCTTCTTTCACACTAGCGTCGTACTCGGCCCGTCGCAGTGCATCGGGCCGACGTACCGGCGCTAGCAGTGAATGCGCCGCACGACGGGGGCAGCGGATGCATTTTTCCAGCGCATACGCTGCCCTATTGTGAGGTGCGGGGAGGTGGGGGCGGAGTTCAAAGATATATATTTTTCCTGTATCAAAATGGACTTCTAAAACATTTACATAAAGACTAATTTGAGACTCGAACTAAAATGGTTAAGGAGCCTTAAAAAAAAGCAGTGCCTCACAGTACTCCTACCAGAATCTCAAATTGATCAGGCTTGAATTAGATGTTCAATGAAAAAAAAACTAGAGTTTTTTTTTTCCTTTATGTTTTCAGGTCATAAATAAAAAAGACATGACAAAATGTTAGACAAACTCCAACAAAACCTACATAACACATGAGACTATTAAAATAAGTTAGATGAGGTTCTCACACTGTAAGGGCTCGCGTAAATAGTCATGAGCATGGTGAGCCCGCAGCTTTCCCGACCTGAGCGTGACAGCCTCAGAAAAATATCAAGCTGTGACGATCGGGTCGGGAGAGCCCCGGCCAGTCCGTGCATTGCAGTCTGAATTGAACTACGTTGGTTTGCTGTTACTTGTTGATTAGTGGAGGTCACAACGCCGGGCCCAGTGTGATCTTCAGCACAAAGCAGCTGAAGCTTGAATTTGGGTATTGTAGCTTTGCTTTTCTTGCACAGAAGAGCTCCTTGCTACTTTTAATCCTTTCTATTCCTGGGCAATTTTTCGGTTTTGCTCTTTCATTTATTTCTCGCTTTCTTCCAAGACTCTCAACTTTTGAAAATTTTCATTGAAATAGCTGTATGAGTTTTTTTTAGGGGGAGTTTTACCATTCAATGTACTGAAAACTGGTTAAAAAAAAACCCAACTGGGATGAAATGGTGAAAAAAAAACAGTATCCATCATTTTTGGGAGGGTTTTGATTTTATTGTATTGTAAAAAAAATAAATAAATACTTGGAAACATGATTTTTCCCAGTCAGTATAATTACGGAGACACCAAGCTTGCATACATTTTTTTTTTACTTACCCAGTTAAAGATCAAATAGTTTTTGCATCTTTCTTTTGTGATGCCTACAACTTCATTTTCAAGTTACAGTAATACTTGGTTTTATTTTTTAGTCAATATTAGTGGGAGAATAAGGGTATGTGAACACGCTGCGGATCCGCAGCAGCGGTTTCCCATGCGTTTACAGTATAATGTAAACCTATGGGAAACTAAATCCGCAGTGCACATGCTGCGGAAAAAAACGCGCGGAAACGCAGTGGTTTACATTCCGCAGCATGTCAATTCTTTGTGCGGATTCCGCTGCGGGTTTACACCTGCTCCAATAGAAAACTGCAGGTGTAAACCCGCAGCGGAATCCGCAATAGAAAACGCGATAAATCCGCAGGAAAATCCACAGCCCTCAGATACATGTGCACATACCCTAAAGGAAAATCGTGTCTGCTTTTCACATTATTTAGGACTACAAAAGAACCACTAAAATACATTTACAAATGTTTTCTTCTTTCATAACAATTATTTTTATATATCTCATACATATTTGTTTTCAAGGAGGGTTGGGCGAGTAACAGTAATTTCTATTGTTACTTTTTTTCCATATGTCTTTTTCATTTACAGTATTTCAAACATCAAGCCCCCAATACAGCCAAAACGACATTTAAATATTTACGGTAAATAATTTTTAACATTAAAAACATTTTTATTTTTTAGTTGATCTAGCTGTGAGGATTTTGTAAATTTTTTTTTTTTTCGTGGAAAACTGAAGGTTTTACCGATACTTGAACGAATGACGTTTTGATCGATTATTATTATTATTGCCATTTTTTAGGGAGGCCTGAAAAAACAAAAACTGGTTTGATTTTTTTTCCCTCTAAATCAGTGTTCCCCAACTCCGGTCCTCAAGAGCCACCAACAGGTCATGTTTTGAGGATTTCCTTAGTATTGCACAGGTGATTGAATGCTTGCTTGTCCAGGTGATGCAATTGTCAAATCCTCAAAACATGACCTGTTGGTGGCTCTTGAGGACCGGACTAGGGGAACACTGCTCTAAATCATCGAGCAAATACTGTAATTCTATATTTTGATAAACCAGACTTTTACAGACACTGTGATATCTTTACCTTTAAAGCGATAAAAGTGTGGCGGGTGAAATCTTTATATTTTTAAAAAAACTTTTTTTTTTTAAACTTTACTAGGAGACTTGAAGCAGCGATCATCTGATTGTTTATACCTTAGGCCACGGTCACACAGTCAGTATTTTACATCAGTATTTGTAAGCCAAAACCAGGAGTGGAACAACCAGAGGAAAAGTATAATAGAAACATATGCACCACTTCTGTATTTATCACCCACTCCTGGTCGTGGCTTACAAATACTGATGTAAAATACTGACCACATACTGAACGTGGCCTTATTCTTTGAACTATACAGTAAAATTGTGGTTTTCTTTGAAGTTCATTCTGTGTCTGATCTGCACAGAAGTATCAAGATGGCGGTCCTCAGCAACGCACCGGCAAGCTCTCAATTTAAAGAGATTGACTGCTCTCACTGCTAACCGTTCTCATGCACACAGATTTAGTGATCTTTTTTTAGAAAAAAACAAACAAATTTAGTCAGATAAAATTCCATCTGCACACACCAATTCTTCTAAATCATTGACCAATATTCTTCGGTGAACAAAGTTTTTCTATCCAGAAAAAGACATTTACCTCATTACATTTATCCATTTGTCAAACAATTCACATGATGAATGGAGAATGTAATCCTGTATGGGAAAGCAGGCAGTAAAATCACAGCAGACAAGAATAGAGTCAAAATTCTGCATACGAGCCTGTACGCACCTTTATCATGCCTTTTATATAAATTGTTTCAGACAACTAGAACGCAACCACATTTTAGAGTCTGTTTAAATAATGTATTTTCAGAAAACCAGTTTATCCCCTTGGCGACATGCGCCGCACATACAGTATATGGCAGATAGATGGCACAAGATGTATAGAACGGGAGACCCGTACATTGCAGATGCTGGCGCCCGACATTAGGCAGTGAATGTGATGCTTCAGTGACAATCACCCATCGACTGGCCCCCCCAATGGAGCAAATGAAGGGTACCAACAGTGTCCTGGCAGTTTGGGGACTAGTAAAAGCCCTGTGGCTGCCATGTTTGTGGAGAATACTGTTAATTCTACAATAATCTGCAATATTTCCGCATTGCTCAAGTGATCTCAAGTTCAAGTCCTTGAACATGAAACATGATGCATGGACTGACCACCGGTCTCCCGACCTGAACTCAACCATGACCAATCCATGGTTCGTACACAAACCATGTTTTACAGAATTAAAATTTGTCCATAAACCGGAAGCCTTACCTTTTTATTTTTGGTCATTCGAGGGATTGTTTTTTGAGACACCAGCTGTAGTCGTTATTGGTACCATTTTGGGATACTTGTGTGTCCCTTTTTTTATTTGTTTATTTTTCATGTGAAGTGGCCAAAAGATATTGATTTGGCACTTTCGATCTCTCTTTCCTTCATCCAACTTCTAGTAAAAATATTATTATGGTATATTTTATTTTTTTCTACTCGGTATATATATATATATATATATATATATATATATATATATACATACATACAGACACACACTAATATATATACCGTATATATTGTATGTAGAGTGCGTGTGTGTGTGTGTGTGTGTATATATATATATATATATATATATATATATATATATATTCACACACACATAAAGGGTGGTCCAGAAGTAGGTGGACAGGAAATAATAACATTTACCGTATATACTCGAGTATAAGCCGACCCCCCTAATTTTGGCACAAAAAACTGGGACAACTTAATGACTCAAGTATAAGCCTAGGGTGGGAAATGCAGCAGCTACCGGTAAATGTCAAAAGTAAAAATAAATACCAATTAAAGTAAAATTAATTGAGACATCAGTAGGTTAAGTGTTTTTGAATATCCATATTGAATCAGGAGCCCATATAATGCTCCATAAAGTTTCATGGGCCCCATAATATGCTCCATATTAAAATATGCTCCATATTAAAATATGCCCCATATAATGCTGCATAAAGGGTAATAACGGCCCCATAAGATGCTCCATAGAGATATTTGCCCAATATAGTGCTGCACAAACGTTATGGCCCCATAAGATGCTCCATACAGACACTTGCCTTATTATAGTGCTGCACAATCGTTATGGCCCCATAAGATGCTCCATACAGTCACTTGCCCCATATGCTGTGGCTGCGATAAAAAAAAAATAACATACTCCCCTCTCCGTCGCTCAGGACCCGGCACTTTCCCCTGCTCCTCGTTCGGGTGCGGCTCCGTCTAGCACTGACGTTCAGAAGAGGGCACGCACTGACCACGTCATCGCGTCCTCTGACCTGAGCGTCACTGCCAGAGGATGCTGATGACGAAGCCGCACCGGAACGAGGAGAGGTAAATATCGCGCAGCGCTGCGCTCCCCCTCCCCATATACTTACCTGCTCCTGGCGGGGTGCAGTCCCTGCTTCTCCCGGCGCCGCATATTCTTCCTATACTGAGCGGTCACAGTTACCGCTCATTACAGTAATGAATATGCATATTCATTACTGTAATGAGCAGTACGATGTGACTGCTCAGTACAGGAAGAATATGCAGCGCTGGAAGAAGCTGGGACTGCAGGGACCGCGCCAGGAGTAGGTGAGTATAATTAGATAGCCTCCGCTCCCCCTACCCTGCCGACCCCTGGGTATGACTCGAGTATAAGTCGAGAGGGGGACTTTTAGCCCCAAAAAATGGGCTGAAAATCTCGGCTTATAATCGAGTATATACGGTAATTTGATTTATTATTATTTATTTTGAATTTTTATTCTGTTAAACCAGAGAATTATGTGACACAAAATAGTTAATAAATAACATTTCCCACATGTCTACTTTACATCAGCACAATTTTGGAAACAAAATTTGTTTTGTTAGGAAGTTATAAGGGTTAAAAGTGAACCAGCGATTTCTCATTTTTACAACTAAATTTACAAAACCTTTTTTTTTTTAGGGACCACCTCACATTTGAAGTCAGTTTGAGGGTTCTACATGGCTGAAAATATCCAAAAGTGACACCATTCTAAAAACTGCACCCCTTTAGAAAAAATGAACATTTAACTTTTTAGTCACAAAAATGATCTTTTAGCAACAATTTTTTTATTTTCCCAAGGGTAAAAGGAGAAAGTGGACCTCAAACGTTGTTGTCCAGTTTGTCCTAAGAACGCTGATATCCCATATGTGGGGGTAAACCACTGTTTGGGCACACTCGGAGCTTGGAAGAGAAGTAGTGACGTTTTGGAGTGCAGACTTTGATGGAATGGTGTGCGGGCGTCTTGTTGCTTTTGCAAACCCCCTGATGTGCCTAAACAGTAGAAACCCCCCACATGTGACCCCATACTGGAAACTAGACCCCCCCCATGTAACTTCTCTGGATGTGTGGAGAGAACTTTGAACCCCAAAAACCATGTTTGATAAACCTCACCCTTCATAACCCTATTACACATACTGTCCATCTATTTTTTTACCACCTTGTGTGTATATATATATATATATATATATATATATATATATATATTCATGTACAAACACACCATGTATGTGTATTTCTGTATATCTACTTCCTTGGACAAAGTTATTACTATCCAGAAAAAGACATCTCCTCATTACATTTATCCACGTGAATAGAAAATGTAATCCCATATGGGAAAGCAGGCAGTAGAAAAACATATAGAGTGTGTGTGTGTATATATATATATATATATATATATATATACAGTGGGGCAAAAAAAGTATTTAGTCAGTCAGCAATAGTGCAAGTTCCACCACTTAAAAAGATGAGAGGCGTCTGTAATTTACATCATAGGTAGACCTCAACTATGGGAGACAAACTGAGAAAAAAAAATCCAGAAAATCACATTGTCTGTTTTTTTTATCATTTTTTTTGCATATTATGGTGGAAAATAAGTATTTGGTCAGAAACAAACAATCAAGATTTCTGGCTCTCACAGACCTGTAACTTCTTCTTTAAGAGTCTCCTCTTTCCTCCACTCATTACCTGTAGTAATGGCACCTGTTTAAACTTGTTATCAGTATAAAAAGACACCTGTGCACACCCTCAAACAGTCTGACTCCAAACTCCACTATGGTGAAGACCAAAGAGCTGTCAAAGGACACCAGAAACAAAATTGTAGCCCTGCACCAGGCTGGGAAGACTGAATCTGCAATAGCCAACCAGCTTGGAGTGAAGAAATCAACAGTGGGAGCAATAATTAGAAAATGGAAGACATACAAGACCACTGATAATCTCCCTCGATCTGGGGCTCCACGCAAAATCCCACCCCGTGGGGTCAGAATGATCACAAGAACGGTGAGCAAAAATCCCAGAACCACGCGGGGGGACCTAGTGAATGAACTGCAGAGAGCTGGGACCAATGTAACAAGGCCTACCATAAGTAACACACTACGCCACCATGGACTCAGATCCTGCAGTGCCAGACGTATCCCACTGCTTAAGCCAGTACATGTCCGGGCCCGTCTGAAGTTTGCTAGAGAGCATTTGGATGATCCAGTGGAGTTTTGGGAGAATGTCCTATGGTCTGATGAAACCAAACTGGAACTGTTTGGTAGAAACACAACTTGTCGTGTTTGGAGGAAAAAGAATACTGAGTTGCATCCATCAAACACCATACCTACTGTAAAGCATGGTGGTGGAAACATCATGCTTTGGGGCTGTTTCTCTGCAAAGGGGCCAGGACGACTGATCCGGGTACATGAAAGAATGAATGGGGCCATGTATTGTGAGATTTTGAGTGCAAACCTCCTTCCATCAGCAAGGGCATTGAAGATGAAACGTGGCTGGGTCTTTCAACATGACAATGATCCAAAGCACACCGCCAGGGCAACGAAGGAGTGGCTTCGTAAGAAGCATTTCAAGGTCCTGGAGTGGCCTAGCCAGTCTCCAGATCTCAACCCTATAGAAAACCTTTGGAGGGAGTTGAAAGTCCGTGTTGCCAAGCGAAAAGCCAAAAACATCACTGCTCTAGAGGAGATCTGCATGGAGGAATGGGCCAACATACCAACAACAGTGTGTGGCAACCTTGTGAAGACTTACAGAAAACGTTTGACCTCTGTCATTGCCAACAAAGGATATATTACAAAGTATTGAGATGAAATTTTGTTTCTGACCAAATACTTATTTTCCACCATAATATGCAAATAAAATGTTAAAAAAACAGACAATGTGATTTTCTGGATTTTTTTTTCTCAGTTTGTCTCCCATAGTTGAGGTCTACCTATGATGTAAATTACAGACGCCTCTCATCTTTTTAAGTGGTGGAACTTGCACTATTGCTGACTGACTAAATACTTTTTTGCTCCACTGTATATATATACTAGATGGTGGCCCGATTCTAACGCATCGAGTATTCTAGAATATGCATGTCCACGTAGTATATTGCCCAGCCACGTAGTATATTGCACAGCCCACGTTGTATATTGCCCAGTCACATAGTATATTGCCCAGCCACGTAGTATATTGCCCAGTCACGTAGTATATTGCCCAGCCACGTAGCATATTGCCCAGTCACGTAGTATATTGCCCAGTCCCGTAGTATATTGCCCAGCCACGTAGTATATTGCAAAAAAAATGATAAAAAAACAGACAATGTGATTTTCTGGATTTTTTTTTCTCAGTTTGTCTCCCATAGTTGAGGTCTACCTATGATGTAAATTACAGACGCCTCTCATCTTTTTAAGTGGTGGAATTTGCACTATTGCTGACTAAATACTTTTTTGCCCCACTGTATATATATATATATATATATACATATATACACATATATATATATACACATATATACATATATATACACACACACTAGTATATATATATATATATATATATATATATATATATATATATATATATATATATAATGAATATATAAGAAAATAGAGCGCACTCGCCGATCGCTTTATTCAAACATCGTGCTGTACATCTGACCCGTTGAAGCGCCAGCCAGGCGTGAAACGGCCGTCGTCCCGCTTTGCTGCACTCTCTGTACAGCACCCCCGGTCGTGAAGATGTACAGCACGATGTTTGAATAAAGATTCCTGCACTGGATGATCGGCGAGTGCGCTCTATTTTCTTATATATTCATTATTTCATATGGACTTTTCTCCAGCGGAGCTACGCACCCAAGATCAGATATCCTGGCTCCACACAGGTGAGCGGTTCCCACTTTGTTCTTCCTGGCAGTGGTGCTGTCTGGCTGTTCCTTTTGTATATATATATATATATATATATATATATATATATATATATATATAATACATATACACACACACTAGTGTGTATGTATATATACATCCGAAACGTTGCCACGCCATTCAGGCATTAAAAGCCCACTTTTCCTTTTTTTCTGTGTGCTGTTTTCCTTTTTTTCACATATTATTGGAGCCATTGGAATATTGGTTTGGAGAGCTTTGCACTACAAGTGTGGTAATATGATGATGTTCTAATTGTATATATATATATATATATATATATATACACACATATACATATACACACACGCATACACACTGCTCAAAAAAATAAAGGGAACACTTAAACAACAGAATATAACTCCAAGTAAAACTTCTGTGAAATCTAACTGTCCACTTAGGAAGCAACACTGTTTGACAATCAATTTCGCATGCTGTTGTGCAAAAGGAACAGACACTAGATGGAAACTATTGGCAATTATCAAGACACACTCAATAAAAGAGTGGTTCTGCAGGTGGGAACCACAGACCACATCTCAGTACCAATGCTTTCTGGCTGATGTTTTGGTCACTTTTAAATGTTGGTTGTGCTTTCACACTTGTGGTAGCATGAGACGGAATCTACAACCCACACAAGTGGCTCAGGTAGTGCAGCTCATCCAGGATGGCACATTAATGCGAGCTATGGCAAGAAGTTTTGCTGTGTCTGACAGCGTAGTGTCCAGAGGCTAGAGGCGCTACCAGGAGACAGGCCAGTACACCAGGAGACATGGAGGGGGCCGTAGGAGGACAACAACCCAGCAGCAGGACCGCTACATCAGCCTTTGTGCAAGGAGGAACAGGAGGAGCACTGCCAGAGCCCTGCAATATGACCTCCAGCAGGCCACAAATGTGCATGTGTCTGCACAAACGGTTAGAAACTGACTCCATGAGGATGGTCTGAGTGCCCGATGTCTACAGATGGGGGTTGTGCTCACAGCCCAACATCGTGCAAGATGCTTGGCATTTGCCACAGAACACCAGGATTGGCAAATTCGCCACTGGCGCCCTGTGCTCTTCACAGATGAAAGCAGGTTCCTACTGAGCACATGTAACAGTCGTGACAGAGTCTGGAGACGCCATGGAGAGCGATCTGCTGCCTGCAACATCCTTCAGCATGACCGGTTTGGCAGTGGGTCAGTAATGGTGTGGGGTAGCATTTCTTTGGAGGGCCACACAGCCCTCCATGTGTTCGCCAGAGGTAGCCTGACTGCCATTAGGTACCGAGATGAGATCCTCAGACCCCTTGCGAGACCATATGCAGGTGCGGTTGGCCCTGAACACATTCCGCTATGCAATGAATAAAAATTTGCAATGGGAATATTTCATTCAGGGATATCTAGGATGTGGTATTTTAGAGTTCTCTTTATTTTTTTGAGCAGTGTATGCACATACAAATATGTATACATCCACATGCATAAATATACATATATGTATATACACACACATGTAGAGTGATATATATGTAGAGTTATATCTCTATCTATCTATATATCTCTTCATGGATGTCTATATGTTGTGTACACATGCAAAGACCTTAGAAAAAGCAGCCCTGATCCCTAGAAATAATGAAGCCTTTGAGCTTCATATCCAAAAAATAGATGGGCGGAAACATTTCATCTATGTGGTAAATACGGTAAAAATCTGCATTTTTTGCCACTGGATCTGCTAGTCTGGAGTGTGGCCTTTTTCTACCGCCCCGAAAGAACACTCCACCCCATTATCCAGAATAGAGGTTTTCAGCTCTACCAAATCTTGTCCAATTCTTTAGATGACCAACTTAAAATGAATGTTTGGGACGGTACTGCTTTGTGTAAAACAATATATTTCTACAGTATAAAGTAATAATACAGAAGACACCGCAATAGCGACACTACTTTTAAGACTGAACCACAGTTTCATCATATATTCCCTCGGACTCTGTACATTCGAGTTTCTAGAAGTAATTTAGAATGAAATTCTGGCAATATCGCCTGTATTATATATAAATGTTCTAGAATACTGGACAAAGTGGATCCTGCTATGCAGTTCATGCGGGGATAGGGGTAGGCCGGCTGATGAGTATATATATATATATATATATATATATATATATATATATATATATATATATATATATATATATATATATATATATATATATATATATATATATATATATATATACACATACACACACACACTCTATATGTTTTTCTACTGCCTGCTTTCCCGTATGGGATTACATTTTGTATTCAAGTGGATAAATGTAATGAGGAGATGTCTTTTTCTGGATAGTAAAAACTTTGTCCAAGGAAGTAGATATACACAAATACACATACATGTTGTGCGTGTGTGTGTGTGTGTGTGTGTGTGTGTGTGTGTATATATATATATACACACACACATATGTATATATATATATATATATATACAGTGCCTACAAGTAGTATTCAACCCCCTGCAGATTTAGCAGGTTTACACATTTGGAATTAACTTGGCATTGTGACATTTGGACTGTAGATCAGCCTGGAAGTGTGAAATGCACTGCAGCAAAAAAGAATGTTATTTCTTTGTTTATTTTTTTTTTAAATTGTGAAAAGTCTTTTCAGAGGGTCATTTATTATTCAACCCCTCAACCCACCAGAATTCTGTTTGGTTCCCCTAAAGTATTAAGAAGTAGTTCAGGCACAAAGAACAATGAGCTTCACATGTTTGGATTAATTATCTCTTTTTCCAGCCTTTTCTGACTATTTAAGACCCTCCCCAAACTTGTGAACAGCACTCATACATGGTCAACATGGGAAAGACAAAGGAGCATTCCAAGGCCATCAGAGACAAGATCGTGGAGGGTCACAAGGCTGGCAAGGGGTACAAAACCCTTTCCAAGGAGTTGGGCCTACCTGTCTCCACTGTTGGGAGCATCATCCGGAAGTGGAAGGTTTATGGAACTACTGTTAGCCTTCCACGGCCTGGACAGCCTTTGAAAGTTTCCTCCCGTGCCGAGGCCAGGCTTGTCCGAAGAGTCAAGGCTAACCCAAGGACAACAAGGAAGGAGCTCCGGGAAGATCTCTTGGCAGTGGGGACATTGGTTTCAGTCAATACCATAAGTAACGTACTCCACCGCAATGGTCTCCGTTCCAGACGAGCCTGTAAGGTACCTTTACTTTCAAAGCGTCATGTCAAGGCTCGTCTACAGTTTGCTCATGATCACTTGGAGGACTCTGAGACTGACTGGTTCAAGGTTCTCTGGTCTGATGAGACCAAGATCGAGATCTTTGGTGCCAACCACACACGTGACGTTTGGAGACTGGATGGCACTGCATACGACCCCAAGAATACCATCCCTACAGTCAAGCATGGTGGTGGCAGCATCATGCTGTGGGGCTGTTTCTCAGCCAAGGGGCCTGGCCATCTGGTTCGCATCCATGGGAAGATGGATAGCACGGCCTACCTGGAGATTTTGGCCAAGAACCTCCGCTCCTCCATCAAAGATCTTAAGATGGGTCATCATTTCATCTTCCAACAAGACAACGACCCAAAGCACACAGCCAAGAAAACCAAGGCCTGGTTCAAGAGGCAAAAAATCAAGGTGTTGCAGTGGCCTAGTCAGTCTCCTGACCTTAACCCAATTGAAAACTTGTGGAAGGAGCTCAAGATTAAAGTCCACATGAGACACCCAAAGAACCTAGATAACTTGGAGAAGATCTGCATGGAGGAGTGGGCCAAGATAACTCCAGAGACCTGTGCCGGCCTGATCAGGTCTTATAAAAGATGATTATTAGCTGTAATTGCAAACAAAGGTTATTCCACAAAATATTAAACCTAGGGGTTGAATAATAATTGACCCACACTTTTATGTTTAAAATTTATAAAAATTTAACTGAGCAACAAAACTTTTTGGTTTGTAAGATTTATGCATCTGTTAATAAATCCTGCTCTTGTTTGAAGTTTGAAGGCTCTAACTTATTTGCATCTTATTAAACCTGCTAAATCTGCAGGGGGTTGAATACTACTTGTAGGCACTGTATATACATATATATATACACATACACACACTGTACATACAATTTATATGGTATATATATTTATATATTAGAGTGTATATATATATATATATATATATATATATATACATATATATATATATATATATATATATATATATATATACACACACACACATACAGACCGAGTAAAAAAATTAAATATGAAACATAATATTTCTACTATAAGATGGATGAAGGAAAGAGATCGAATGTGCCAAATCAATATTTTTTGGCCACTTCACATGAAAAAAGAAAAAAAGGGACACAAAAGTATCCAAAAATGGTACCAATAACGACTACAGCTGGTGTCTCAAAAAACAATCCCTCAAATGACCATAAATAAAAAGGTAAGGCTTTCTGTTTATGGATGAATTTTAAGTTTGTAAATCATGGTTTGTGTATGAACCATGGATTGGTCATGGTCGAGTTCAGGTCGGGAGACCGGTGGTCAGTCCATGCATCATGTTTCATGTACTACTCCATATGATGAAAGAAGTTGGGGGTTCCAATAAAATACCAAAGTTGCTTTATTAGAAATCCATTAAAATATCATCATTACAGAGCATTAAAACATTATGGTGACGCATTTCGAGCAAGGTCTTAACCAGAAGAGGTTTGCTGGGGACTCTGTGCTATACTTGGTGGTGGAGGAACTGAACTCTCTTTCCTCAGGTTTCATGGATATCTCAATTTGCCCTTAGGTAGTAAAAAATATGAAATAACTATCTAAATTTGGTATCAACACAACCATACTGACCCACAGAAAAAGGTTAACACGTCACAAAAAGTGAATGTCATAAAAACAAAACCCAAAACGGGAAATTGCTGCTTTCGTTTCTCCAGTTCGACCACACGCACAATTTATTTCTCATTTTCAGCACATTATATGGTAAAGTGAATGGTGTTATTAAAAAAGGTAAGTGATCACTCGTTTGGTTACTTCGATGGGAAAAAAAAACATGGCTTGTTGAAGGAGGAGGAAAAAAAATGTAAGAAAAAAAAAATGTCTGCATCCTCAATGGGTTAATAACTTTTGGCCACAGTTTGGGAAGAACTAATCCATCTCCGTAGTGGCGTCATCATTGGTATAATTGTGGACACAGAATAAAAATAAAGTGTTACCGTTTTTCCATATCATTACAGAAAGACATTTCTATAAACATACATAACCGCTCAGGTGAAAAATCAAATGAGGACAAACACCATTAGCATACAGGAAGGAAAAAAAAAAGTTCCTCTTGTAAAGGTAAAGAACGCCCCCATTTGGTGGTAGGGAGTCACTGCCGCACAGACGCTACCTGTCAGATTCCTCACCGCTGCGTGATTTATGTATCCATCGCTTGTGGGAAGACAACAAGAAGCATAGCAGGAAGGCAATAATTCACTGAAATGACACGCACGCTAATGAGTTCTCCGAAGGTTGTAACCACCAACCTGGCAAAATAGTTTATTTACAATTCTCATGTAAATCACAAAATGAACAGATAGAACAACCTGCTGATAGTCGGAAAACAGGAGCGCGCTCCGACAATACTCTGCTCACACACAAATTTACTAAAACTATAGGGTTTTTTTAATTTATTTTTAAGCAAAAGAGATCTGAATAGAATTATTAACTTATTATATTATATGACTAGAATCATTAAGTTACAGTCGGTCATGTGGGGTTTTTTTTTCTGGCAAATCTGATTTTTTTTTATTGACCCGGAGACTTGCATTGTCGAATTTGATTTACAACTCACAAAAAAAAAAAGTCGGACAGGTATCGGTGTTTCGGTGCGGCAACTCTGCGTGAAAATATACATGGGGTTGTGAACAGTCACATAGTCAACGAGGGGTAGACGTTCTATCAATGAAGAATGAGCCCAAGACGTTCACTTGTTGAAGAAGATTGCACCAAAAATCCAAAAGTTATGTAGTAGAAAGTCATTAGGGTTTTCAAAGCCAAAACATCAAGTGGCGACGAATTCTGTGTTGCTTTCAGATCTGCTTATTTTATTGCCAAATTGAAGACAAAAAATATAGACTTTGAATGAAATATTTATTATGCTACATTACTGGACGGTAATCTGATTTTTGTCTAAAAATACAAGGAAAGAACTGCACCAAAAAATGGCAATAAAATCAAGCTCAAGCTGCAGTCGAAAAAGAACCTGTCACTGTAATATGTAAACCTTTATAAAAAGAAAAAAGAAAATAAAAAAAAGGAACTGATCCGCTATAATATGGGTGCCTGGAAGAGCTGCCATGATAGGCAGTTACACAGACTGACTGATAAATAATCCAGTGCAGATAGGCGGCCATTGTGCTCGACAGCGCATTACATAGGATAATGTGCTGCCGAGAATGACGATCTTCTATGCAGCACAAAAGATTGTTTCACCAGACCAATCGTTCTTCAGGTGATCATCAGCCTGAATAGACTACGTGACTATCACGAAACAGGCCAGCAGTGAAAATGGACTATACACAGTGGTTTTAGTGATCAGTGGGAGACTTTGGGCAGGTTCCTTAGTGATCAATAATATTTCAGAGGTGCGAAGACTTATCAAAAATGCATTAAAAGTTGACTTAAGCTTTAAAAATCAAAATAAAGAGAAAACACAGAAATAAAGAATAATAATTAAAAATATGTATACGGACACAACGACACATTCACCCTATAGACAGGCTTCACCTAAAGTTGTACTAGAGCCAACTAGTGACCATTTCTTTTAATGCAGAATGATTCCATTGTATGTATTACATATTAACATGTCAGTAATCCCACAATTCTGAATTAAAAAAATAAAATAAAATTCAGCAATAAATTTAAAATAAATACAATTCTAAATCAATCAATTAAACAAGTCCTGATATGTCTGAAATGCGGTTTCTGACAGCAGGACCTTCCAGGTTTTTCAGTCTCGGAAGCTCTGACATTAAAACACTGGCCGGCTAGCAAGAACCTTTCAGCAGTTTTAAAATTAACCCTAAACTTTAAGAATACATTTAATTTAAAGACATATCCTGTCTGCGAAAAGACAGATCCTCAAGGGAGCAAAGGGATTAATGTGTCAACTTTATGTCTTATTCAAGAAAAACTGGTTTTGGCACTTAGAAAACAAACTGGTTGAAAAAAAAATAAAATAAAAAAAAAGTGTAAAAGCTGCGAACATAGATCCCGAGAAATGATAAAATAGTAAAAGTAAAAAGAAAATTATTCCAGTTTTCTCCCTGAATATTATTCCAACCCTTATTCATGTAATAATAAATAATAATAATAATAATGTATATATTCTACGAACGAGCGTGAGTCTGTTAAATACTCATTTCATTCCGACACAAAGCTAATAACATTACAACAGCTTAATCTAATACTTTAATCCAACTATGTTATTCTTAAGTTTGGAAATTATCCCTTATCTAAGTAATAGATAAGTGAGTAACTTCCCAATCACTGGGGCGTCCACTGATCCTGAGGACCAGAGTGCGTGTGAATGGAATAGTGGTCAATCATGGTCACTGTCACTTCAATTATTCCTAATGGGACCACCAGAGATAGCACAGCGTTTCGCTGAGCTCGTCTTCGGCACCTGAACAAGCGGCAGTCTCCATTTGCATGAGGCTCTATTTTTTGGGACTTGGTATGTCTCCCAGAGGTCAGATCCCCAACGATTGGTTAGTTATCCCCTACCCTATAGATACGGGATAATACTACCCCTTTAACCATGTCAACTTCTAGAATGATAATTTCACTGCAGTGCAAATGGTGAAACTGCAGCAAAACGGCACCACTTCCCCTTTTTTTTTTTGCTGTGGATTTTCCGCTGCAGATAACTCCCGCGTGCAGGCGCCTACAGATGAGATGTAATCGGAATTGCAATACGGTTAAACACCAGCAGCATTTTCTATTAAACAGAGGGGAGGAGAAGCGCTGGCAGCACCCACCTCCTGGCACGGACACGTCTGTTAAGAGATTAGCATGGAAGAGAACATGAATACCTAATAAGATCCTTACAGCCTTACTGTTTAAGTGTCAATTATGTTATTCTCACAAGGCATTTCACTTATAATCTTTACTCTGTCAAAGGGCTCAAAATCGTTTTAAACGGCTGTGAAAAAAAAAAAAGCTTGTAAAATTGCCACACTACAATGTAAGGCTGTGAGAAATGCACGGGAATAATGGGCATAAATGCACCGTATAGAGGTTGTACACACGGCTTAGGAGAACAATTAATGGTTGGGGGTTTGTAAAAAATATTGCTAAGAGCTCCTGCAACCATCACTTGTGAGGTCCACGTGATATCGCCAGACTACCGCCTACATGGAGTGAGACGAGCAAAAGCACCGGATCATTGCGGCAAAGTAAATGCTAAAAAAATAGAACAACAAACACAGACTCGTGCTAGACAGTGATTTTTTATGGACGGATTGCCACCTAAATTGCCTGTTTTTAGAAAGGTAAACAACTATTTATTTGTACATGTAGCTCTTTCACAGACAAGTCCTGCAGTACCTTTCCATGGCCAGTCCTTTCCTCCATTACTGAGAAATCAGCATTTGAATTGACATGGTAGATCTGAAGCCTCCGTCACTCCAGCTCTATTCCACACCCAGTGCCGCCCGGACGGGGAATGGATGATAAACTTTCTATTAGATAAACTTTGAAATGGGATTAAACAGCCATTTTGAGATGGATTATCACACTACGGCCACGTTCACACTGAGCGTTTATGCTGAGTTTTTTTTTTTCTGCAGCAAATCCTGAGTGCTTGGCAGGAAAGAAGCTGCGGCAAAAACGCAGGTTTTGGTGCGCTTTTTTTTCAGAGTTTTCGGTGCGTTTTTTTTCCATTCAATTCAATAGGTGAAACCGCTGAAAGAAGTCACATGCTCTATGTCCAAAAAACCGCAGCAAAGCACAAAATACTGATGACAAAAAAAAAAAAAAAACATTTGTGCATGATATTTCTGAAATCTAAGACATAGCTGGTACTGTCAAATGCAGCTGAAAGTTAGCATAAAAAAAACAAACAAAACAACAGCAAAAACGCCCAGTGTGAACTTAGCCTAAGTATAGCAATAACATTTAGGCCGAGATCTGCTTAATAATGAATGTCGTTTATATTGAGAAATCAGGTTACAGATCTCCTTTATATATAAGGTATATATATAACTTTACTTAATACAATAATACACGTAAATTAACCAAATGCCAATATGGTAATCACTAACATACGTAGGGGGTATATGGAGAAATCGTCAGGGGTGTTCTTTACTTCTTACTAAATTTTCTTGTGGAAAATATAAAAATCTGCAGAAGTGCCAAGTTTTTGCTTTATCAGTTATAATTACCATTCAGGATAGAACTTGTCGTTGAGGCGGTGTCAGCTTCAAGCAGTGATATGAATTTATGAACCAGAAAGTGTCAAATGTAGATGAGCAAGAAGAAAAATAAAAAATAAACCCTTTATGGTCTACACTTAAGCTCTATGAGAAGTCCAAAGCATTCCCCAAACTGCGAACCTACAGTTATAGAATAACTGTGGTCATAATTCTGCAAGCTTCAGAGCTGAAATCTTGCAGCATTCTTCGCTGACTCAGTGCTTGCTATGGTGATTAGCAATGTGATCTCTATATCGGAACTGTAAGAAAACCTACATGAGAGATATTTATCTGCTGTGATAAAATGATTTGGGTGATCATACACAAACTAATGAACAGAGGCAGCTAACACGAGATGGATCTGCTAATATAGACGTGTATAATCCTCTTTTGCTTTTTTTGCCAGTCATCTCCTCACTTACAAAGCCCCTTAAAGGGAATCTGTCACACGTTTCTGCTACCTCATCTGTGAGTAGTGTAATGTAGGCAAAGAGAAGCTGAATTAAATGATGTATCACTTAGTTTACAGGTTGCAGCTGTTCTGACACAATCAGAGCTTTTAGATTTAGCATGAAGCACAGCGGAGAAAGCTAACCCCGCCCACACCAGGCTCTGTATGTACAAAGTCTATAGACAGTGAGCTGCTTATCACAGGAGGAGGGGCGTTGCCAGACTAGTGCAGTCCGGCAATGTTAATCTCTGAGTGATAAATTCTACAGTTAGTAAACAACAGCACGTACTTTGACAAATGACACATCCCTGAAATCTGTGTTTCAGCCCCTTTCTTTGCCGGCTTCATATTACATAGCAAAAACCTGCTGACAGATTCCCATTAACGGAGTCATAAACCACGGAAGTGAAGCCTAGCTGCAACATAGGACCAGGTCAGAGCTTAGAACAGGGTACTGCAAATCTTTTTGCTCATCTTTACTAATAATGAATCGTTCGTTCTAGAAGCAAAGGCCTCTGTTGCAGTAAAACTGTATACATATTAGATGAATATTTCGGGTGGGACAAAGCTTATTCAAAATGCATGCATGCTCTGCCACACTGAGTATGCATGTGTACGGGCAGTCTATTAGGAATGGCGTTTGGCTGACAGCTTCTTAAAATTGGAGTTAATTTACTATTTAAAGGGGTAATTGGTTGATCATATGACCTCACAGACCTTGCTAAGCCACACACTGAATCGGATTTATCTGACGAGTCGTCATTGCAGTTTGAGCTTCATTCAGCCTGTATTTCCATCTACAGATCTATTCATAATGGCAAACAAATGACTATATTTTATGTTGTTTCTTATGTTGCCTTATATATTTATCAGTAAAATAAAAAGTATTGGGATTTTACTTCCTCTTGGATATTGGTACTCAAATTTGTTGTTGTCTACGGAGATCTATTCAGAATGTTGCTGGTTTGTAGGCTAAAGTATCCAAGCGGCCTTCTTCTTGTTCAATGTCTTCATCATTAATGAATTAGCAGCCAGTCAATGTTTAGGAATTCGAAAACTAAAGCTGGCCCTACACAAGACTGTGCGTTCAGCAGACTGCTACCTCTTCTAATGCCCACCCATAAACGTGAGCCCTCTAGCATTCATGTGTTTTCAGCGAGGAGAGGGGAGAAAGCTGCTGCCAGACCCCTTTATCATCAGATGATCTACACTGAAAACAAAAGGATCAGGCATTGAAATTTCTATTGTCTGATCCTGGTCTTCTCCAACATTATCTGTCTTAGGAGAGTTGGGAAGCCCCATGCACATCACATGGTCCCGCCAATTTTCAGCCAAAGTGTATGGTGGCCTTTATCATAGTGCAATACTTTGGGGATGAACTAGAACAGAAATTGGGAGCCAAGTCCAACCTCAGTGCCTGACCTCAGAAATGCTCTTTTTGGTGAATGTGCAAAAATTCCAAAATCTTGGGTCAAATTCTTCCCAGAAGAATGGAAGCTGTCATAGGTGCAAAGGAAGGTGGATCAACTCCATATTACAACAATTTAGTTGGAATGGGAGATCATAAAAGCTCCTGCAGGTAGGAACCCTGGAAGTCCGTTTTCTTTGCATATAAATATGACATGAAAAATTAAGTAATAGAAAAACGAAAAAAAAATCAGTAAAAATTCTAGAAAAATAGGTTTACCATAAAAAATTAATTTTAACAATGAGTCATAACACATTCCCTTCAGAAAGGCTGCATGTATAATTACCCTTGCATAGTAATGAACCCTTCAATGACTCATGTGATTATAAATTTAAATAGAATATACATGTAAATTGCTCTTGCCCATCAAACGTTCTTATCTTCTATCTCTCACCTTTTCACACCAGGGTGACGGCAGCAGTCGAGATTTCATAAGCACAGAAAGTAATGACAATGTTAGGAGTGGCACATCAAAGTGTCAAGAATGCAGTAGTAGCTCCTTGGTGCTTTTCCAACATGTGTCACACACAATGAAGATATAGGTGGGATGAAGTGAACCTACTTATCTGATAGGAACTGATACTAGTTGGGTCCTAAAGGGTGTCAGCACCTAATGAGGCCTGAAAAAATATATTAACATACATTAAAATTCTATTATATCACATAGAGAAGACAACGCACAATTATTACACATATTTAAATGTGCATTGTCCAAGTATTTCCATGAAGAGTGTGAGATTTCTAGTGCAATTACATGTAGACCAAGCCAAAGGCAAACACGAAGGCAAAATGCAAAACAGTCAAGTGAATAAAGGCCCCCCATACAGAATGGATTAATGGCGGGCTCTACCAACCGTCGGCTGTGTATAGGGGCCTTTCGATCCTTCTCTGACATCTTTCAATTTTAGACCATAGATTCTTTGGTTCTGAACGAGAAAATTCCCCACCAGAGGAGTGTGGCAAAGTCGCTCTCATAGTGAACACAAGCGCGCTCAGCAGAGTGAGCACTACTGAGTAGTTGGGAGAGACAATGGCCAGTTGAACAATCATAGAAACCATCATTTGGCCAAGTGCTATTCATTTTGTAAAGAAATACTCAAGAAAGGAGCCCATCAACAACGATGATCAATTACCCTAAGTGGCTACAAAGAGAGTCTTTTGGGGTTCAATGGAGCACTTCATACATGTGTGCACTACAAAAATAGCAAGACTGAAGTAGATGTAATAGTGCACCACAAAAATAGAGAAATACAGCACAGGTTTCCCATAGACTAAGATGGAACGCTTGGGAACCTAGTAGCAAGACATCCTGCGATATTAATTAACTACACAATTATCTTATTACAATGGTACATGTTAAAATATTAGGCTGCAATTCAAATGTCAGGTCTGGAACTTCATACGTTGAAAAAAAGAAAATAGATGAGCACTAAGACTGTGACAAGAGCCAAATTGTCATGGCTAGTCAAATGGGTCAGTGCATCCCAAAAGGGTGTTCCCAAAAAGCAGTTGTCAGTACCTACTAGAGTTGAGCAAAAAAATTTACAGGACCCAGGTCTAGCGTCCACGTTGGTCCTCTGTGGCAGGGCAGAGTGAACTTCCTTAGTTGGCACTCAAACACTGGCACCATGGGCCCCTCTTGTGATTGCTAGCAAACGCAAAGTTCCAGATCATGGTTTGATCCAACAGAAGAGCTGATGTAGCACAAAATGCTGACAAATTTCTGCTCAACATGATGGAAAGGAGTCTGAACATACATAGCAGCTTGGACCTTGGAGCAATGGAAGGAGGTGGCCTGGTCTAGAAAAATAAAATTTTCTTTTACATCATGTGACTTGTTGAATGATCTCAACAGGATGCACTTTGTAAAGACGACAAAAGTGAGGAAGTGTAATGCTCATTCACATGGATAATGCTTTGACACGTCTCACCTACCTAAACATTGAACAGATCAAGTATGTCGCTGCCGAGCAATGGCTTAACCTAATAACAGTGCCTCTTTCAGCAGGATAATGAGCCCCGCCACCCTCCAAAAATTGTACAGGAATAGTTTAAGGTAAATCGGAGTTCAGTGTACTGACTTGGCCTCCAAATTAGCCAAATCTCACTGCGACTAATCATCTGGGGATGTGATAGACAAACAATTGACGGATTGTGTATGTATATTATTGGATGATCTTAAAAAAGTATAATTTTATTAAAAGAAGTCCTAAATAAAGTTCCCAAAAATATGTGAAGGTCCAAAAATAGTACAGTAATAAAATCTGTAACATCCTTACCTTTAAAATGTGCCCTTGGATGCGGCCTCTGAGCCCAATGCTTATGTCTCAGCTATTGATGATGTGCCATCAATAGTAAAGGGAAGGACCAAGAGGGAACTTCGAGGCTCACCTTTTTAAGCGTTTCTTCAAGGTACTTTTCCTATTTTTTAGCTATTTCCTATAAATTTTAGCTGTGTTTGGAAGATTTACCACTGGCAAAACCTCCTTTCCAAACGCAAATCAACAATCCTTCCACGTTCCATGTCGGCTACATCTGTTGCTTTTTCCCCATTGTTGGAAATTCCAGACTTAATCCTATTTGACTTTATGTATGCAAAGGTCATTGTGAATTCGACAAATGGAGAAGTGATAGCGGGAGAGATGCGGGCTCAAAAATGACAACTGTTCCTGTAGAGGACACAGCTAGTGTGCCGGGACTATCTCACAAGTACTTTGTTTACTGTGCAGGATTCCCGCATTAGGCGCCGTATGTAACATCTCCCTAGATAAAGCCGCTGGCGGAAATAAAATTGAAACGCCATAAGGTGGGTGTACGCTTTGAGCCATTGTAGGATGATCTGCATACTTGATGAAAAGTAAAGCCTATCTGGAACTTTGCAGGATTTGTTTAATTATGAAGAAATTCACTTAAAGGATCAATGCAAAGACACTTCACTTTGCCGTAGGAAAGTGTTATCTCAACAGCCAATGAAGCTGAAGTCAATGATGGTTACCACCAGATCCCCGGGGACAGATTGAAGAATTTCTACAAATTAGTTCCTCTGGGGTGTTTAAGGCGATTCCTTGAGGACGACTTTTCTACGGTAAAGAGTTTTTCTGCCAATTGAAGAAGATGAATAATAAATCATTCATACTAAAAGAAAATCACCTACGTAACTTTCAACTTTTTCTATGCTTTTATTATCGGATTGTAGATTTTTTTATTGTATTTTCTGTACTTTATTATGACAGCGTTCATCTTGACCGAGCTTTCAGTTAAGAGTATTTAGAGACAATGCTTTACAGCAGTCACCGGGACCACAGTCAGCAATAGTCTGTAGATAACTGGATGAGGGGAATTTATCAATTTTAGCACAATGTGACCCAAAAGAATTGCTCCATATTTATTAATGTATTGTAGGACAGAGTCAGACGGTCGTATAAATCGAAGCGAGATCGGAACGCAGTGCACGGACTGGCCGGCGGCTCCTGCAACCGGAGCTTCACAAATGCATTGAAACACAGGCAGCTGTCATGATTGGGTCAGGAGAACTGTGTACCGATCTCGCTTCGATTTATACGGCTGTCTGACTCTGCCCTTAACATTTTCTGTGGCCTCACTAAAATGGGTCAGGTAGAGTAAAAAGAAGGGGTTGTGCCTAAAATGTGACACTGTGCACCAAAATTTGGGTGCAAATAAGGCATTATCCGTGCATGCTCGGGTGCTAACTGAGTGACTTCGGCATGTTAGAAAAATATGTTCAAGTCCTCATGGCTGTTCGACAGCCGCAACACATACAGGGATTGTCTGTTTGTTAGGCAATCTCTGCATGTGCTGTATATGTCGAACAGCCGCGGGGACTCGGACATCCTTTCATGCCAAAGTCACTCGGTTGGCACCCAACGATGCTCGGATTTCACCTTATCTTAGCACGTTCGCTCATCACGATTATTTATCTGACAAATTCTTTACTGTAAGAGCAGTGAGACTATTGAGCCCTCGGCTACATGATGTACTGGTTGATTCACTACTAAACTTCAAGAAGGATCTGGACGCCTTTCTCGATAAATATAACGTTATAGGTTATAGATTTAGTGATGAGATGTCGATCCAGGGAACTAGTCCGATTGTTATATGGAGTCGGGAAGAAATTTTTTCCCTAATACGGAGCCATTAATGTCTTTCCCAGCATCGGATTGGGTTAGCAAAGGCCAACATTGATTTTTGGGGTCCACTGTTCAAGTACATGCAAAAATATCCTGACCCTAGTGCATACATTTATTTTTGCTTCTATACAATATTAATTTGGCTAACTTGTTAATAAATTATTAGATTATACCTTTTTCTGCAAATTGTGTAGGAGCACTACTGGACACGATGACGTTGGGGTCCCTTCCAACTCTAAGATTCTATGATTGGCACTCCCTCACAGGGGCCTACCGGAGGATTCTCCTATTCTCCTGTGGGCCAGTCCAAGCCTGGACTGCCCCGTGCGGGTTTTTGCCTTCATTTGGATCAACATGTTAGATTATAGGTTGAACTCACCTTCAACCTTCATAATGATGAAACTGTTACAAAACTACATAAAAGTATAACATTAGAAAAAGAATACAAGTAGTCAACAATTTAGTCAAAGATGATATTACTGCAGCCAAGGGGGCGCTCATGCAGAAGAAATGGATCACTCATATGCTCAAATGGTAGGTACAACATCAATGAGGTTGGCTTTATAGTCCGATAAGCACAGTGCTAACAGCCATGATCATAAGACAGTCCTTCGGTTACTTAGGGCATGTTCACACGTTTGTTTTTTTTTGTTTTTTTTAACGTGGCTACTGAAACTGATCAGCTTCAAAACTCACATGAAAGTTTTTCATGCCAATTTTAATGTGGAGCTTACAGATTAGTGCGAAGATATCCTTAAAAAAAAAAAACACCCGTAATTCCTATATATCAATGTGAACCCCTTGGATCAAGGAACATTTATTGGAGCTTTCCAAAAAGTTGAAAAATCATAGGTACTTTCCATACGTTAGAATCCACACTTTCTTGATGAAATAAGGAGGTTATGGACGCTTGGGAAATGTTTCATAAAAAAATGTAAAGATATTTATCAAGTCGTATAAAAATCATATTTGTAATGTATAATTCTCTAATTTTCGGGAAACAGCTGCTGGACAAGACGAGCGCGAGAGATCGCTGGGATGAGACAGTCATGGGCGGTGAGTGCTCTTCCGTACGGCCCCAGCATCCGGCGTGTTAGACAGAATAGGAAATAGTTCCAGCCTTCCATGGTGATTTCTACCTATAATTGCACAGTATTTTTCAGAGAAGAGAGGCCATAACTCTGCATTCATTACTGAATTACTGGAATCGGGACAAACAGCTATGTAAACAGCCCGAGACATCTGATGGTAAGGTGCACTTATAAAGCTATAACTTATGTTATAACATGACAGGCATGAATATACATAGGACCTTAAGTGGTGCAAACACATGCATACCTGATACACTTATATTTACTTTATACTTGACTCACAGACTGATCCCCCTGCAGGCATTTCTCTGCTTCTCCCATTTTCCACTTTTTTTTTTTTTTTTTAACATTGCACTGTAATAATCCGATATGTTCTACCCATGTAAGACAATCCAAATGACTCCAGCATAAAACACTCAGTGGCGGTAATAAATCTTCACGCCGGGGCTGAGGACAGACTGCCGATCTGCTAATTACCCCGAAACATTTGGCAGTGTTTACAAACAAGCTGCAGCACGGCACATTACGGCACATTACGGCTATGGCTTCCCGCTCAGCTGTTCTGCTTAATGTCGTTGTCGGAGTAGGAACGCCAAGTACACGCTCCTTATTTTTCTCCTATTGTTACCACTGTACAATGATGCCATGCCATGCATAATTACTGCACCAAAATGCAAAACTTAAAAGACGAAATTAGGCGGCGGGGGATTAACTCATCTGATGAAAACATACAAAGATTCTCAAGGTGGAGAAGGCAGGATTTTAACATGCCCCGTACTTACACATAAGGAATATGGGCTGTACTATTGTGCATACCTACACAGGTTAAACCCAACCTTCAGGCAAGAGACAGAAGAAAAAACCTGCGCACTTGTTATTTGCCAGCACAACAACGCTGTGCCCAAACACTGGCGGTGAGAGCTTCCTGGCACAGTCAGGTGCCCATTTTAAATGCAAGACTAACTTTGGGTCAGAAAGCAACCGAACCTGCAGTCTGCATTTAAAAGAAGACACTTACCGTAGCTTCAGAATATATATGTATGTCTTCATAAAAAAGCTGTAAAGGGAATCTGTCAGCAGTTTTTTGCTATGGAATCTGAGATCAGCACGATGTACGGGAAGAGAGCCTGATTCCAGCTATATGCACTGGGTTGCTTGGTGCAGTTTTAATTATTTAGTTATAAATTCCAGCCATCCCTAATATAGATGTAGCAGTGCTCAGAATGCTGAGCCCTGTATGAGGCTGGTTTCACACTTGCGTTTCAAAACGCATGCGTTTTAAAAAAAAAAACGCATGGTGAAAAAACGCATGTAAACGTGTGCAAACGCTGCGTTTTTTTGACACATGCGTTTTTGCATGTGGTGAAAAAAACGCAGCGTTTTGTCGCTTTTACATGCGTTTTTTCATGCGTTTGCATTTTTTAAACGCATGCTGAGAAATGTGTGACAGCTGCCAATCATCAAAATAAAGTAAAAAACCCACTATAAACAGAAATAGTTAGGGTTAGGGGTAGGGATCATAACCCTAAAGGGATCCTAACCCTAACCCTACCCCTAACCTTAAAGGGATCCTAACCCTAACCCTAAAGGGATTAGGGTTAGGGTTAGGATCCCTTTAGGGTTAGGGTTAGGATCCCTTTAGGGTTAGGGATAGGGTTAGGATCCCTTTAGGGTTAGGGTTAGGATCCCTTTATCACCTTTATGGTGGGGGGTGGTATATCAGTGTGTTTTCTGCTTTTTTTTTAAATAAAAACGCATGCGTTTTTAACGCAAACACATGTGCTTAAAAATGCATGCGTTTACATAGACATCAATAGGTTTTTTGCCGTGAAAAAACGCATGCGTTTTTTTGCGGCAAAAAAAAACGCCGCAAAAATTACTACATGTTGCATTTCTGCAAATGAATGCATGCAGAAAAAAAACGCATGCGTTCATAAACGCGACCAAACACGTATACAAAAAAACACATGCGTTTTTAATGTTAAAGATAGGGAAAAAACGCATGCTTTTTTTGCGGTAAAAACGCTGCAGATGAAAAAGCAAGTGTGAAACCAGCCTAACCTGCCCTTAGCCCTGACCAGCAGCTTACTGTGTACACTGCCAAGCTGCCAGCTGGAGGCAAGGGCTTACACAGATAGCTGGACTGTCCTGCACACGACACCTAGTCTTGTATGTATGTAGGTATGTAGGTAGGTATGTATATAGATATATAGATGCGAATGCATACTCTATATAGATGCACACACGAATGTGCAGACATACAGTATATACACTGTATAGATGCACACAAACGCAGGCATATAAATAAATATATATTATATATGGTACATATACACTTTCCTTTCCTCACATCACTTGATATCCAAAGTCCAAAGACAGAAGCCTGGTCATATCTCACATCGCTCAAATCAAAAGGAAAGACACCCATGTTACACACATACATACACCCCAAGTATATTATCTTATATTAGCATAGGTTATATTACATATTTAATGTGCATTTTACAAATGTCATGTAGCAATAAATGTGACTCTTCTCTCATTGCTAGTCCTACTATTGCATATGTGCAGCCTTGTCATTTTTTATTACATCTTACAATAATATATCCGCCCTGTTTCACAGCCCACAGGAGCCCCCTGCTGGTGCGTTATAACACAGGAAATGATTATTATAACATTAGAAAGCTTGCAGACAAGGATGCAGACATATCATGAACATTCGAAAAGGACTTGAGTTAGTGCCGTGATTGTGGGGAAAGACATCCTACAATAGGGTGTAGACATTGTTTATAGCACACATATATATAGTGATAGTCCTATATCTTCCTATACATAAACCAATGGTGAGGATAAGATATGGCATACGTGTACCTTAGGGGAAGAGGAGAGCTCCTTGCCAGAAGGTACAGAGAGGGGGGTGCGCGGAGTCTCCTCTTTCTTTGGTGTGGGTGCTGGAGGAGCTGGAGCTTTCCTTTTCATCTTCTTCTCCTGCTCGGCCTCTTTAATAGGCCAACTCCGGACTACATCTGCACCCTCTTTTGGTTCATAAAATGGGTTTGACCTATAAAAGAAAGACATGAAAAAAAGCTGACTTCACTTAAAAGTAAGGTAGACTCCCTCCACACAGCTCTAATAACTACTATAAGGAAGCCTGGATCTGTGACTGTCTGGAAGACAACAGTGAAAGTGGCTAGTGAATGAGAGCAAGCAGAGAAAATACTAAAAAAATGACACAGACGATGTATAGTGCTTGAAAAAGTATTCATACCCCATGAACTTTTCCACATTGTTACAACCTCAAACATACATGTATTTTATTGGGATTTTATTTGATATACCAACACAAAGGAGCAAGTATTTGTGAAGTGTAAAGGAAATGATACATTGTATTCTAAATATTTAAAAAATATAAATCTGAAAATTATCAGGTGCATGTTTAATCAGCCCCCTATAGTCTGATACATTGTAGGACCACCTTTCGCTAAAATTACTGCTGCAAGTCTTTTGGGGATGTCTCTACCAGATTTACATGTCTAGAGGCCGAAATTTTTGCCCATTCTTCTTTGCACACTCGTTGTTGCTCAGTGAGATTGGATGGAGGCGTCTGTGAACAGGAATTTTCAAGTCTTGCCACAGATTCTCAATGGGATTTAGGTCTGGGCCACTGAAACTCATGAATATGCTTTGATCTGAACCAGTCCTCACGGTCCCCACATGTCATGTTTTCCAGATATCCTTAACATTGCACGGATGATGGAATTATTATTAAGGCATCAGAAACTGCAACAGATTCTCACACCTGTGCAATACTGAAAAAATCCAGAATACATGATGTGTTGGGGGCCGTGTGGCCGGGGATCGGGAAACACTGATCTAAACTATTCCATAGCAGCTCTGTCAGTAGTATGTTTAGGGTTGTTATCCTGCTGGAAAGTGAACCTACATCACAGTCTCAAGTCTTTTGCAGCATTTAAAAGGTTTTCCTCGAGGATTGCCCTGTATTTAGGTCCGTCCATCTTCACATCAACTCTGGCCAATTTCCCTGTCCCTGCTGAAGAAAAGCATCCCCACAGCATGATATTGCCACCACCATGTTTGACAGTGAGGATGGGGTTTTCAGGGTGATGTGCAGTGTTTCTTTTCTGACACACGCAGCATTTTGCATTAAATACCAACAGTTCTTCAGTCTCATCTGACCAGAGCGCTTTCTTCCACATGCTACATGGCATATGGAAGAAGGTGCATTGGTCAGATGAGACCAAAGTAGAACTTTTGGGGCTAAATAAAAAAGGCTGTGTGTGGCAGAAAACTAACACTGCACATCCATCTGAAACACCATCCCCACCATCAAACATAGTGGGGGCAGCATCACACTGTCGGATGGATTTTCTTCAGCAGAGTCTGGGAAGCTGGTCAGAGTTCAAGGGAAGATACATGGAGCTAAATGCAGGGCAATCCTGGAGGAAAACCTGTTAGAGGCTGCAAAAGACTTACTGGGGTGTAGTTTCACCTTTCAGCAGGACAACAACCCTAAACATACTGAAAGAGCTTCAACGGAATGGTTTAGATCTAAGCATATTCATGTATGTGAATGGCCCCGTCAATGGAAATATATAATATCACATTGAAAATCTGTAGCTGGCAAGACTTGAAAATAGTCTCCATTCAATCTCACTGAGTTAGACCTATTTTGCAAAGAAGAATGGACAAAATGTTCAGCTTCTAGATGTGCAAAGCTGGTAGAGACATCCCCAAAAGAATTGCTGCAAAAGGTGGTCTTTCAAAGCATCAGACTACAGATGGCTGAATACAAATTCATATAATAATTTTTAGATTTATATTTTTAAAATATTTAGAAAACCCTGTATCATTTACTTTAAATTTCACAAATACTTGCTACTTAGTGTTGGTATATCACATAAAATCCCAATAAAATACATTTAAGTTTGTGGGTGTAACCTTATAAAATGTTGAATAGTTCACAGGGTACGAATATATTTTCAAGGCACTGCATTGGAAAGTTGTGTCATTTTTCATTCACCCATTGTGGACTTGTATTTTTCCTTTTAGTCAATGTAGTACGTTGTTCTTGGTTCCCAGACCGTAGCATTTAGTTAGCATTTTCTATCGATAATATTTCACCAAAAATGTTGGGGGAAAAAACTTCAATTCTGATGAAGTTATATTTATTTATAGGGCATATACCAATTATCATACAACACTATAAATTTATGCCATAGAATTTTGTGGTTGGAATGAACAAATGTAATCTAATATACAAAAAGTATTAGGAAGATGTAGAAAAAATCCTGCAAAGTAAAAATATTTTAAAAAATAGGAGTGTAATTAGTTTACTTTTATCAGTTAAAATGAAAAGTGAACGAACCAAAGGTAAATCTAAATCAAATCAATATTTGGTGTGATCGCTGGTGCCTTCAAAGCAGCATCAATTCCTCTAGGCAACACTTGCGCAAAGTCGGGGATTTTGTAGTTTTATAATCGAGTGTATAAGTAACCAAATATACCAAACTAGACGGTGGCCCGATTCTAACGCATCGGGTATTCTAGAATATGCATGTCCACGTAGTACAGGTCCTTCTCAAAAAATTAGCATATAGTGTTAAATTTCATTATTTACCATAATGTAATGATTACAATTAAACTTTCATATATTATAGATTCATTATCCACCAACTGAAATTTGTCAGGTCTTTTACTGTTTTAATACTGATGATTTTGGCATACAACTCCTGATAACCCAAAAAACCTGTCTCAATAAATTAGCATATTTCACCCATCCAATCAAATAAAAGTGTTTTTTAATAACAAACAAAAAAACCAACAAATAATAATGTTCAGTTATGCACTCAATACTTGGTCGGGAATCCTTTGGCAGAAATGACTGCTTCAATGCGGCGTGGCATGGAGGCAATCAGCCTGTGACACTGCTGAGATGTTATGGAGGCCCAGGATGCTTCAATAGCGGCCTTAAGCTCATCCAGAGTGTTGGGTCTTGCGTCTCTCAACTTTCTCTTCACAATATCCCACAGATTCTCTATGGGGTTCAGGTCAGGAGAGTTGGCAGGCCAATTGAGCACAGTAATACCATGGTCAGTAAACCATTTACCAGTGGTTTTGGCACTGTGAGCAGGTGCCAGGTCGTGCTGAAAAATGAAATCTTCATCTCCATAAAGCATTTCAGCCGATGGAAGCATGAAGTGCTCCAAAATCTCCTGATAGCTAGCTGCATTGACCCTGCCCTTGATGAAACACAGTGGACCAACACCAGCAGCTGACATGGCACCCCACACCATCACTGACTGTGGGTACTTGACACTGGACTTCAGGCATTTTGGCATTTCCTTCTCCCCAGTCTTCCTCCAGACTCTGGCACCTTGATTTCCGAATGACATGCAAAATTTGCTTTCATCAGAAAAAAGTACTTGGGACCACTTAGCAACAGTCCAGTGCTGCTTCTCTGTAGCCCAGGTCAGGCGCCTCTGCCACTGTTTATGGTTCAAAAGTGGCTTTACCTGGGGAATGCGGCACCTGTAGCCCATTTCCTGCACACGCCTGTGCACGGTGGCTCTGGATGTTTCCACACCAGACTCAGTCCACTGCTTCCTCAGGTTCCCCAAGGTCTGGAATCGGTCCTTCTCCACAATCTTCCTCAGGGTCCGGTCTCCTCTTCTCGTTGTACAGCGTTTTCTGCCACATTGTTTCCTTCCAACAGACTTACCATTGAGGTGCCTTGATACAGCACTCTGGGAACAGCCTATTTGTTGAGAAATTTCTTTCTGGGTCTTACCCTCTTGCTTGAGGGTGTCAATGATGGCCTTCTTGACATCTGTCAGGTCGCTAGTCTTACCCATGATGGGGGTTTTGAGTAATGAACCAGGCAGGGAGTTTATAAAAGCCTCAGGTATCTTTTGCATGTGTTTAGAGTTAATTAGTTGATTCAGAAGATTAGGCTAATAGGTCGTTTAGAGAACATTTTCTTGATATGCTAATTTATTGAGACAGGTTTTTTGGGTTATCAGGAGTTGTATGCCAAAATCATCAGTATTAAAACAATAAAAGACCTGACAAATTTCAGTTGGTGGATAATGAATCTATAATATATGAAAGTTTAATTGTAATCATTACATTATGGTAAATAATGAAATTTAACACTATATGCTAATTTTTTGAGAAGGACCTGTATATTGCCCAGCCACATAGTATATTGCCCAGTCACGTACTATATTGCCCAGCTACATAGTATATTGCCCAGCCACGTAGTATATTGCCCAGCCACGTAGTATATTGCCCAGCCACGTAGTATATTGCCCAGCCACGTAGTATATTGCCCAGCCACGTAGTATATTGCCCAGCTACGTAGTATATTGCCCAGCTACGTAGTATATTGCCCAGTCACGTAGTATATTGCCCAGCCACGTAGTATATTACCCAGTCACGTAGTATATTGCCCAGTCACGTAGTATATTGCCCAGCCACATAGTATATTGCCCAGTCACATAGTATATTGCCCAGTCACGTAGTATATTGCCCAGCCACGTAGTATATTACCCAGTCACGTAGTATATTGCCCAGCCACGTAGTATATTGCCCAGCCACGTAGTATATTACCCAGTCACGTAGTATATTACCCAGTCACGTAGTATATTGCCCAGTCACGTAGTATATTGCCCAGCCACAAAGTATATTGCCCAGTCACGTAGTATATTGCCCAGTCACGTAGTATATTGCCCAGTCACGTAGTATATTGCCCAGTCACGTAGTATATTGCCCAGTCACGTAGTATATTGCCCAGTCACGTAGTAAAATTAAAATAAAAAATAGTTATATACTCACCTTCCGGAGCCCCCGGATCCAAGCGAAGCGGTTACCGACGCTTAGTCCTCGCGCGCTCCAGTCTGAAGAGTGCATTGCGGTCTCGCGAGATGATGACGGAACATATTTGGAAGGTGAGCAGCAGTGACTGTATGAGGTGAATATTGCAACTCTTATTTATTTATCTTAAAACCCATTCTTAGCATTTTAGAAATAATATTTACGCTCCACGTAACGTCTTTAGCACTATATCTATGCAGTGGGTTTAGAGCTCTGCATTAGAAAAACAAAGCTTCAACCAACAAAGGAAATAGATGAAAATTAAGTCTAGACAGAACATTGGACCTAAAAATGACATGATATATAAAGGTGATGAACCTTCCAGTTACTGAACGCTATGAGGCAAGCCAACAATGACTCCTGAAAAGTGTCACCGAGAGGTAAAAATTATATGCCGAATTCAGATAAAGGTCATCCATGTAACCACCCTGGCTCATAGAGGGAGAGACCTGTGTGGGTGTGGTGCTCACTAAGATGTCCTTTCAACCTATGGACAGGGACTGTCATGGTAAGACAACCTTTAAGGGTAAGTCCAGACGGAGTGGCTTCACTGATGACTTCTTTGCCTGAAGTCACACAACATAGAGGCTGTCCGTCAAAACAGGAGGAAGGGGCGGGGTGAGGATAGAGCCAGTGTGACAGAGGCTTCAGATCAACCTAAGCCACTTGCATGTGGAGATTAGAGCTGGAGTGACAGAGGCTTCAAGTCTACCAATTCAAAAGTGGATTTCACAGTAATGGAGGAACGGAATGGACATGCACATATGAATAGTTTTGGGTGTAATCCTGCAGACAGATTCCCTTTAAAACACTTTTTGAGTAATGCATTGGCTGCTGTATTCTATAAAAAATAAAAAAAAAAATAAAAAAAAAAACCTAATAGAGGATCCTTTATCGGATCAAATTGAGAAAGATGGAAATTCTAAATATATTTGAAAATTGCATAATAAATAACTGCTCTTTCTCGTTTTAAGATATTTTTCCGACTTGGTTACATTTTACAAAATATTTAAGGCTAACGTGCATAAAATGATAGTGAGACTATAGATATAGGACTACGGGCTACGGCATCCTCCACCCATTTTATCCACTAAAGTAGAGTTTGGCTGGCAGTCAGGACTTCTTGTGCTACCGTCGGTCAGTAAGTAAAATGCACAAGGAGATAAAGAAGGGCAAAGACACTGATCAGAATACAGAAATAAGACATTCATTTTCATGGCATAAAACGGAAAAAAATAAATAAAAATAAAATAAAGGAAAAGACTGAAAATATAATTAGGGTCATATACCAAGAGTACAACTAAGGCCTAACACATACTTTGTCCTCGTGTTCGTTTACCCGTTATAGTCTATGTGGCTGTTTGAGTGACCCTCAAATAAATCATGGTCGACGTGCTCGTTTTCAATCTAATTCACGGATGAAAATTACCCATACAAGTCTATGGATTGGTGAAAATCACGTACAGCACACGTGGGCCGTCAATGTGCAGTCTGTTTTCTGCCCTTGATTATTAACATTGCAATGGATGGGAGAAGTTTTGCAATTTTTCTGTTTTTGACAATCACTCATGGAACTCTGATGGTAAAATTGTCTTATGGACCAAACACTGATGAATTTTTCAGTTGTGCCTCGGTTGATTCTTTGCAGCAGGCTGTAAACTGTCACATAGTGAGCGCTTGTCAGGGAGGCAGCTTGTATACTGTTGCTAACAACTGAATATTTAGTGGTAATGGGCCTCCACCAATTACTTTAGTTAAAAGTGTATTCTCATTTCTAAGATCCTATCCTAATATGTAGTAGGTGTAATAAAACCAATATTAACAAACACTTCCAATTAGAAATATGGTATAGTTCTTCTGATTCACTATGTCTCTTACCCCATGTGCAGGGCTTTGCAGTAGTTTAGGTATCCATGGTTATGACCACTAAGAGCTAACTAACACTATATGAGTGGTTGTAACCATGGATACCTAAGCTACTGCAATGCCCTGCACATGGGGTAAGCAACCTAGAGAGTCAGAAGAACTAGACTACATTTCTAATTGGAGTATTTGCAAATATTATTATTACACCTACTACATATTGGGATAGGGTCTTGGAGATGGGAATACCCCTTTAATTATTTATAGGTTGATCTTAATAGAAAGATTTATAGGTAGATCTTAAAGAAAAATCATAGTTAAAGATCCAGCTGATGAGCAGGAGATGAGACTAGTCTGTGAACAGCTTCCCGGCAGGGGCGTTTCAGATAAAACACAGCAAACAGCTATGCAAAGTACAGCGGATCTAAAACTAGGTGTTTTTGTCATGTAAAAAAAATATATATATGATACCAATAAGAATGATTTCTAAACTTTCTATACAGAATGTCAGGTGGATGTCCCAATTATTCCCAAAAGTTATAATATATAACTATAATATATGATAAACACAATACAAAATAAAAACCTATTTATGACATAATTGCTGCAAATGAACCCAAATGTGCGGCACCCTTCTAGAAATGCTCTCCGCAACACAGGAACGGGCATCTTCGTATTAAGGCTGCAGTAAATCGAATTGTAAGACATTAAGGCTGCGACCGGCTTTCCAGACAGTAAATTAAAAAGCCTATTTGCATTACACTGGAAACGAGAGTCCACAGGGGCTAATATGGCTAATGGGAAAAAAAGCGCCGGACAAAAACTATACGGAGCAATTTGGAAATGGGGAATAGAAATTTTCCTGGCTGAGAGGTTGTAATCCATCAAATGTATTATTTTTTTCACCCCTACACAACCCGTGCCTTCCCACTAAAACCTTAATGCAATCAGGAATATGTGAAGAGTATTGGATTTCAGCAGGGCGGCAGCCAGAACCGAGGTGTCACAAATCGCGTTAGCCTAAGAGTCACACCGGCGATGAACATCTTACTCAGACGGAAGGACTCGCACAAAGGAATGAGACCGCTTCAGTGTTACACAATCAGATCTCGATAACTCACAGAACACAATATATCGCTGTGGAAAAAAAGACATACAGTGGGGAAAAAAGTATTCAGTCAGCCATCAATTGTGTAGGTTCTCCCACTTAAAAACGTGAGAGAGGCCTGTAATTGACATCATAGGTAGACCACAACTATGAGAGTCAAAATGAGAAAACAAATCCAGAAAATCACCTTGTCTGATTTGGTAAAATTTATTTTGCAAATTATGGTGGAAAATAAGTATTTGGTCATTAACAAAAGTTCATCTCAATATTTTGTTATATATCCTTTGTTGGCGAAGACAGTGGTCACACATTTTCTGTAAGTCTTCACAAGGTTGGCACACACTGTTGGTGGTATGCTGGCCCATTCCTCCATGCAGGTCTCCTCTAGAGCAGTGATGTTTTGGGACTGTCGCTGGGCAACACGGACTTTCAACTCCCTCCAAATGTTTTCTATGGGGTTGAGATCTGGAGACTGGATACGCCACTCCAGGACCTTCATATGCTTCTTACGAAGCCACTCCTTCATTGCCCTGGTGGTGTGCTTGGGATCATTATCATGCTGACAGATCCATCCATGTTTCATCATCAATGCACTTGCTGATGGAAGGAGGTTTGCACTCAAAATCTCACCATACATGGCCCCATTCATTCTTTGATGTACACGGATCAGTCGTTCTGGTCCCCTTGCAGAGAAACAGCCCCAAAGCATGATGTTGCTACCCCCATGCTTCACAGTAGGTATGGTGCTCTTTAGATGCAACTCCGCATTCTGTCTCCTCCAAACATGACGAGTTTTGCTCCTACCAAACAGTTCTACTTTGGTTTCATTAGACCATATGACATTCTCCCAATACTCTACTGGATAATCCAAATGCTCTCTAGCAAACGTCAGATGGGCCCGGACATGTACTGGCTTAAGCAGGGGGACACGTCTGGCACTGCAAGATCTGAGTCCCTGGCGGCGTACTGTGTTACTGATGGTAGCCTTTGTTCTGGTGGTCCCAGCTCTATGCAGGTCATTCACTAGGTCCAGCCGTGTGGTTCTGCTCAGCGTTCTTGTGGTAATTTTGACCCCACGAGGTGAGATCTTGCGTGGAGCCCCAGATCGAGGAAGATTATCAGTGGTTTTGTATGTCTTCCGTTTTCTTATTATTGCTCCCACAGTTAATTTCATCACACCAAGCTGCTTGCCTATTGCAGATTTAGTATTCCCAGTCTGCTGCAGAGCTATAATTTTGTTTCTGGTGTCCTTTGACAGCTCTTTAGTCTTCACCATAGTGGAGTTTGGAGTGTGACTGTTTGAGGTTGTGAACAGGTGTCTTTTATACTGATAAGTTCAAACAGGTGCCATTACTACAGGTAATGAGTGCAGGACAGAGGAGCCTCTTAAAGAAGAAGTTACATGTATGTGAGAGCCAGAAATCTTGCTTGTTTTTAGGAGACCAAATACTTATTTTCCATCATATTTGCAAAATAAATCTTGCCAAATCAGAAAAGATGATTTTCTGGATTTGTTTTCTCATTTTGACTCTCATACTTATGGTCTACCTATGATGTCAATTACAGGCCTCTCATCTTTTTAAAGGGAATCTGTCACCCCAAAATGGCCTATACACTGCGGCCACCGGTATCAGGGGCTTATTTACAGCAATCTGTAATGCTGTAGATAAGCCCCCGATGTATCCTGAAAGATAAGAAAAACAGGTTATATTATACTCACCCAGGGGCGGTCCCGCTGCAGTCCGATCCAATGGGCGTCGCAGTCTGGGTCCGGCACCTCCCATCTCCATATGATTGCGTTCTCTTCTTTTCTTCCTGCCGCGGCTCCGGCGCAGGCATACTTTGTCTGCCCTGTTGAGGGCAGAGCAAAGTACTGCAGTGCGCAGGCGCTGGGCCTCTCTCTGACCTTTCCCGGCGCCTGCGTAATGCAGTACTTTGCTCAACAAGGCAGACAAAGTACGCCTGTGCCGGAGCCACCGAGTGAAGACCAGAAGAGGACGTCATCGTATGAAGATGGGAGGCCCCGCACCGCGACGCCCATCGGACCGCACCGGTACCGCCCCTGGGTGAGTATAATATAACCTGTTTTTCTCATCTTTCAGGTTACATCGGGGGCTTATCTACAGCATTACAGAATGCTGTAGATAAGCCCCTGATGCCAGTGGCCGCAGTTTATAGGACATTTTTGGAGTGACAGATTACCTTTAAGTGGGAGAACTTGCACAATTGGTGGCTGACTAAATACTTTTTTTTTCCCCCACACCATATTGTGTGGACACCTAGACCAAAACAAACCAAATTTTTAGAAATGGCATCCATAGAACTGAGGATACCGGAGTATCATACTATACAGTTAACGGGTTGTCTGACACTTATAATGTCCCGTATAAATGTCCGATACCTATAATGCCCCTTATAAATGTTCGACATTTTTATATATATATATATATCTATATATATGTATATGTATATATATATATATATATATATATATATAGATAGATATATATATATAGATAGATATCTATCTATATATATATGTATATATAGATATATATAGATACATATATATATATATATAGATATATATATATATATATATATATACATATGTATATATAGATATATATAGATACATATATACATATATATATATACATATCTATATATCTATATCTATCTATATATATATATATGTATATATATATATATATATATATATATATATATATGTATGTATATATATATATATATATATATATAGATAGATATAGATATATATCTATATAAACACCCTAACCCTAGGGATCCTAACCCTAACCCTAACACAAACTCTAACCCTAACCCTAACACAAACCCTAACCCTAGGGATCCTAACCCTAACACAAACTCTAACCCTAACCCTAACACAAACCCTAACCCTAACTAAAACACAAAACCTAACCCTAGGGATCCTAACCCTAACACAAACCCTAACCCTAGGGATCCTAACCCTAACCCTAACACAAACCCTAACCCTAACCCTAGGGATCCTAACCCTAACCCTAACACAAACTCTAACCTTAACCCTAACACAAACCCTAACCCTAAACCTAGGGATCCTAACCCTAACACAAACCCTAACCCTAACCCTAGGGATCCTAACCCTAACCCAAACACAAACTCTAACCCTAACCCTAGGGATCCTAACCCTAACTCTAACACAAACTCTAACCCTAACCCTAACACAAACCCTAACCCTAGGGATCCTAACCCTAACACAAACCCTAACCCTAACTAAAACACAAACTCTAACCCTAGGGATCCTAACCCTAACACAAACCCTAACCCTAGGGATCCTAACCCTAACCCTAACACAAACCCTAACCCTAGGGATCCTAACCCTAACCCTAACACAAACTCTAACCCTAACACAAACCCTAACCCTAAACCTAGGGATCCTAACCCTAACCCTAACACAAACCCTAACCCTAACCCTAGGGATCCTAACCCTAACCCTAACACAAACTCTAACCCTAACCCTAGGGATCCTAACCCTAACTCTAACACAAACCCTAACCCTAACTAAAACACAAACTCTAACCCTAGGGATCCTAACCCTAACCCTAAGGGTTAGGGTTAGGATCCCTAGGGTTAGGATCCCTAGGGTTAGGGTTAGGGTTACAGTTTGGGTTAGGTTTTGTGTTACAGTTTGTGTTACAGTTTGTGTTACAGTTTGTGTTACAGTTTGTGTTACAGTTTGTGTTACAGTTTGTGTTTTAGGGTTAGGGTTTGTGTTAGGGTTAGGATCCCTAGGGTTAGGGTTAGAGTTTGTGTTACAGTTTGTGTTACAGTTTGTGTTACAGTTTGTGTTACAGTTTGTGTTTTAGGGTTAGGGTTTGTGTTAGGGTTAGGGTTACAGTTTGGGTTAGGTTTTGTGTTACAGTTTGTGTTACAGTTTGTGTTACAGTTTGTGTTACAGTTTGTGTTTTAGGGTTAGGGTTTGTGTTAGGGTTAGGATCCCTAGGGTTAGGGTTAGAGATTGTGTTAGAGTTTGTGTTAGAGTTTGTGTTAGAGTATGTGTTAGAGTATGTGTTAGAGTATGTGTTAGAGTATGTGTTAGAGTATGTGTTAGAGTATGTGTTAGAGTATGTGTTAGAGTATGGGTTAGAGTTTGGGTTAGAGTTTGGGTTAGAGTTTGGGTTAGAGTTTGGGTTAGAGTTTGGGTTAGAGTTTGGGTTACAGTTTGTGTTTTAGGGTTAGGGTTAGGGTTGGGGGATGGCTTATAAGTGTGTATTCTTGTGTTTTTCTATAAAAACGCATGCAAACGCATGTGCTTAAAAACGCATGCGTTTACATAGACATCAATGGGGGGTTTTTTACCGCGAAAAAATGCATTTCGTGGCAAAAAAACGCCGCTAAACGCCGCTAAAATTACTACATGTTGCATTTCTGCAACAAAACTAATGCAGAGAAAAACGCATGCGTTGCAAAAACGCGTCAAAACGCATGCAAAAAAACGCATGCGTTTTTAATGTTAAGTATAGGGGGAAAAAACGCATGCTTTTTTTGCATTTTTTACCGCAAAAACGCAAAAAAAAAAATGCAAATGTGAAACCACCCTAATCTGGTCTTGCAATCATGTTGTCCCTACTTTTTGATAAAGAGATTGTCCAGCCTATTATTTTACAGAAATGAGCTTTAAAAAGAAAAAAACAAAGAAAGAAGTTACATCATTTATTAATAAGCAGGGAGATATCCGCTCCAGACCCGGATATGGCAACTTCACTTCCAGTACATGTTTATTTCAATAGTCAAGCCGGGGTACTACTCTGTCACAATCAAAGCATAAACAGAACAAAGGTGATGGTCTAGGATTTGATATAAGCAGTCAGCAAGCCCCCTCCACACACAGGATTATGTATAAGTATAGGAACAGCTGCCCTTTGATGGTAGCAGGGTCATGAATGAACCTGCTGGACTCAAAACTTCAACATCTAAGGGCTCATGCAGACGTCTGTTGATTTTCGGTTCCATCATAAACCGCAATGCGTGGAACAGCCGCGGGTCCCTTGACCCGAGCATGACCGCCTTGTAGAAATGCATGAAGCTGCCATGTTCCATTCTGGAGACTCGCAGCCAATCCACGCATTGCGCTCCGTTCACAGACGTCTGCATGAGCCCTAACCGGAGGCGTAATTAAACTACATGGTTACTTTTTCATAGCTCATTTATGTACCGTATATATTTTGGGGGCTGGACAACCCCTTTAACCCATTATCCCTTAATTGTTAATGGCCAGGTATACAGAAGAGACCTAAATTAATTGTAAATACAGGGAAAATATTTAGAGTTTTAGAAATAATTATTGCAGCCTCCTTTTGCAATGTTGGCTCGGCCTCAGGACAGATAAGAGAATCACTAGCATAAACTAATTATGTGGCAATCACAAATACAAATAGGCACCCTGCGTCCGGGATTATTAATACGGTACAAAAAAAAAGGGTTTCAAAATAATTGTTTAATCACTGCAAAATAAATCCACACCAAACCTGACAGATCTGAATGTTCACCTGCAATTTTGCAGCTAAATTAGATTTTTAATGTGAGGTTCGCTGCATTCCAGCCACACGCCCCGTACATTATATTAGAACATCAACTCTTACCGCTCCGATATTCTGCTTCATTAACGTTATATAAACGATTTTACTCTCACAATAGCAAATAAAAAAGGGTTTATTGGCAATATAGATCCGAAATTGGCTTCATAACCAGGACTTCTATCATCCAAATTACAAGGAGGGGTTAAAACCAGCTAAACCCTGGCAGTCTAGACATGGTTTTGGCACACTGCTTAGTGAGTCAATGACTAACCTGCAGAAAGATAAAGGAAAGCGATGCATTATTAAAAGGGACACGGCACACCCAATATGAGACTTTAAAGGGAACCTGTCACCTGAATTTGGCGGGACAGATTTTCGGTCATATGGGCGGAGTTTCGGGTGTTTGATTCACCCATTCCTTACCAGCTGGCTGCATGCTGGGCAGCACGGTGGCGCAGTGGTTAGCACAGCAGCCTTGCAACATCTGCAAAGAGTTTGTATGTTCTCTCCGTGTTTGCGTGGGTTTCCTCCGGGCACTCCGGTTTCCTCCCACATTCCAAAGACATACTGATAGGGAATTTAGATTGTGAGCCCCATCGGGGACAGCGATGATAATGTGTGCAAACTGTAAAGCGCTGCGTAATATGTTAGCGCTATATAAAAATAAAGATTATTATTATTATTATTATTATGCTGGCCGCAATATTGGATTGAAGTTCATTCTATGTCCTCCGTAGTACACGCTGTGAGGCTGTGGCCTCTGATACAGCTAGGGGGCGCTGTTTGTTCTCACCAGAATGTGCATGCAGACGGATGAAGTCCATAGGTGTGCATGAGAGTCACGGATCTCCGGTCCGGGTTTTCCAGGTGGCTGAAGGCCACAGGTTTGTGTGTGTTTAAAAGCCCTGCAGTAAGGGGTATGGGTGTATCAGGTGTCTGGCCAGGTGTGCGAGGTGCACGTCAGTGTCAGTCTGGTGTGTGCTGGTCTGCAGAGTGCATGGAGGCCAGCAGACCCAGCACCCAGGGCAGCTGAATAGCCTGGCTCCCGCAGCGTACACGGATGCAAGTCGTCCATGGTACTGGTCTCGGATGTGGACAGTCCTGTGCCCGGAGGTGGATGACCTGTGCCCGGATGAGTCGGATGTGGACAGTCCTGTGCCCGGAGGTGGATGTCTTGTACCCGAAAGAGGACTAGCATGTGCAACGATTGCAAACAGGTGGATATGGTGCCCGGCTGCTATCCGGAGGATATCCTGAACTGTGTACGACTGTGTGAGTAAAGAGTCTGTAAAGAGACTGTGATACAGCAATGCAGGACACCCATGAGAACTAGTCAGAGGAGGGCTGGCGTGTGTAGTGTCTGCAACATATGAGGCTGTGTGTATGGAGACGTATAGAGACTATGAGATGGCGTGCGGTCGCCCAGGGAAACTGGACAAGGGAAGTCTGGCCTGTTTAGGGACCGCAAATCTAAAGCCATGTGATATGTATTGCTTTGAACTGGTGTAAACTGGTCACTGATAATATCCACTGAAGCTATATGCATTTACGTGAATTGGACTTTAATGCTGCGAAGAAACACATTAAAAGAGACTTTTGTGTTTGAATTTGTGGGTCACTGCTTCTTCACTGCGTACGATGCTACTGCAGCTTTACAACGCCAGGGCAAAGCAAGATTGCGCAGGCGCAGGCGTGTACTACGGAGGACATAGAATGAACTTCAATCCAATATTGCGGCCAGCATGCAGCCAGTGGGTAAGGAAAGGGTGAATCAAACACCCGAAAACTCCGCCCATATGACCGAAAACCGGTCCTGCCAAATTCAGGTGACAGGTTCCCTTTAAGGGGTTGTCATTTAAAGTCTCATATGGGTGTGCGGTATCCCTTTTAATAATGTACTGAACAATCCCAGGCTATTAAATTCAGGAGCCCTAATTAAAAAAAAACAATGTATATTCCCCTTCTGTTCCTGGAGAGTGACAAGTTTGTTCTGTTGAGTTAGTAAAGGCGGCAGCTCATTGATGGCCGCCTGTATGTGATACAGAAAGTCCCTTCATTCCCGGAAACAGCAGCACAGCAAGAGGTGATACATTGTTTTTATTTTTTATTACAGTCTTAAATTAAGTTGGGGTTGTCCAATAGTGAACAACCCCTATAAGGCCTACATACACATTAGAGAGCTGGATTCTCTAAGAAAGGGTTGCCGCCAAACTCCTCTGGCAGCGGCTTATCACCCGGAGAGAAAAGAGGATTGGTTACTAGAAATCCTAAGTACCGGATCCTTCTCTCCTCCCCTGAGATCATCTACCGGGTAAAGTTGAGAGGTCCCCATGCACATTAGACTGTCAGGTGATCCAGGTGATATCAATGAGTTCAGAAGAGTACAGAGTGTAAAAAAAAACCTTAAATTTTAATTCTTGTGGCATTTCTGCTTGGAAAACACTCTAGATTCGCCTACTAAATGAATCGGCAAAAAATGATGCTCCTCACACAAAAATACAGGTCAAAATCTACACCAAAATACATTTTTTTTGTTCTGGAGCTGTTTGATGTCGTTTTTTAAGCCTGAAAAACCCACTTTAAGAAAACTATGTGAACAAACCCTTAAAATGGATTTTGCTGTTATATTCACTGCAGATCTCACTCTAAGGACGCAGTCAGATGGCCATATAAGTAGGACAGAGATTGGAACGCAGTGCACGGACTGGTCGGCGGCTCTCCCTACCGAGAGCAACAGCTGTATAAAAATACAAGAAGCGGTCATGCTCGGGTGGGTAGAGCCGCCGGCCAGTCCGTAATTTGCAGTCAGATTGATATGGCCGTCTGGCTACGCCCTAACACAGTGAAGGGGTGAAATCCTTCCAACAGCTATCAGGGTACGTTAGGGGAATTGGAGTTTCGCAATAGCTGAGGCACCGCAGGTTACTGACCGCCAGCGGGTAGAAGTTATTATGCAAAATACATAGACTTGGGCATTTATTTTATTAGAAGATCAGACTATATTGGAATTTCATACATGTCCTGCATATATGGGAAAAAGTGTAGCGTAACCTGCTGAGATGCGTAATAATCCCGTCCACCTCTGGCCTCTGTGTATAGACAGATACTCCCAACCCATGCATGACTGGGATGGATAGCCCCCTTTATGGTGGATGATGGGTATGCACCATAACATCGCGTTTCATGTGTCGGTGTTAGGTTCATGTAAGGGGTTCAAAGAAGGCCCCGTATTTGTGAAATAAAGTGCCTTTAAATTACTGGGCGGTTTTCCAACGTGCACAGCAAATTTTCAAGAATGGTGCATGTCAGGCGGCTTAACATCTCCATTTCACCCCGTACTATCAAATGTTCTTTTGTCACACATGGTATCTGGACTTGCCATGTTGTTTTAAGAGAAACTTCTGCTTATACAGTGAAAGTTAAAATTCATCAGGTCATATAAAGGTGTATAGATTCCACTCACTCATCGAGCTCATCCTCTTCCTGTCTGGCTTTGTTAGCGTAGAGGTATTTGGTCATATCCACAGGTCTGGCATTCTTCCTCTTTGCTGGCTGTGGAGGGGATTCCTTATGCAGTTCAATAGCCAGGTCAGGCCCCAGATCAGGCTCATCAAACGGGTTCTGGTATGTTGTGGACTCAGGGTCTTTAAATGGGTTATAATCATCAAAAGGCTCCTCCACTTTTAAAGGGGTTTTATCAACATTAATGTCTTAAAAAAAAAAAAAAGATGTACATGAACACAATAAAATTATACAGTTAAAATAACTCTGGAAGTCCTACCCCCAGTACAGTCAACAATGATTAGTCAGTGTCGGGGTGAAGTCAGACGGCCGTAAAAATCTGACCAAGTTCAGACTGGCCCACTGCTCTCCCGACAGAAATACATGAAGCTGTCATGTTCTAGAGAGCCGCCAGCCAGTCCGTACATTGAAGTCCAATTTACACGGCTGTCTGACTGCACCCTCTGAGTGTAAGGATACACCCATTTAACAATAACATTGATAATGCCCATTTGTCAATATAATTCAGATTTATTTCTCAAAGGAATAACAGAGGAATGGCCAAACAAGAGGGCGAAAACTTGTTATTTTATGGAGAACACAAGTACTGTATTTACATAAACCATATTAACGACCAATCATTAGGATCAGATAATAGCTGATTGGTGCCGAGCGTAGAACCCCCTCAGAACAGATAGGTTATCAATATGTTGTATCTAGACCATCTCCTTAAGTCCCTCCAATGCAAGATGTATATGAATAAATGGAATTCCAGGCAAAATCTTCACTAGTAATAAACGCATTAACACAAAAAATCTACATTTATATTCACCAGCTACAATTAAAACACAAATTCTACTACAAATTGGTAGAAGAAAGTGAGAGTAAAAACATAATTTTTAAAGGGAGTTTGTTTCCAAGTGCATTGGTGCTTTCAATGTAAAAATATCACAACATCCTGATTACCGTATATGGTTCTCAAATTTTCATATAATAGGTAATCTTAATATGGGCAGGAAAATGTCATTACTCACTTGACATAAATGGAGCACGGCTATTTTCTTTTTGAGCGGGCGAGGGATAACAACAAATAAAGTACAAGGAGGGCACGTGTGATAAACCATCATATCGGTAAAAAAAGCAGCAACATCCTGTTGGGTGTCATCAATGCATCTGACACCTTGCCAGTCCACAGTTACACCAATGGCCACACAATTTTACGTGTTACCCAACGTGCCAGGCAAAAGTGATCCCTGTGCAGGATGTATCACCTGCCAAAGGTTCCTGACCCCGGTTATACAATGTAGATAGTAGAGGATATAGGTGGAGACTTGAAGAACGTCTGCTGGAGGAAGACTCATCATCACAGAGAGAATCTATTCTATCATGATGCATCCCGTACATGAGTGATGAAAGGTGCGAACGATCATAAGATAAGAGGTGAACCAGCAAATGAGCTTATTATATTAAGAAGACAATTACGCTATGAAAAACAACTGATTTTACACAAAAAATATAAGTGAAAATAGCTTTAAAGGGATTGTACCAAGTTTTTATGGTTCTCTATGGGACAGTCACATAGAAAAAGAACGATTCACTCGGACAAGGCTCTGCAAGGTTCCAATTCAATGGATAGGAGATAACTTAAAAACCTGGCACAAATTCCTTTAAATATTCCCTCATGGGTTAGTATCCTCCCTGTTACCTTCAGTGTCAAATGGATTGAGTTCTGTTGCTTCCGAACTTTCGAAGGGGTTGGATCCAGAGTTCACCAAGTCATGATCTTCATCCAGAAAATTTAACTTATTAATAAGCTCTACAACAGATTGAGAATGATTTAGACCACTAATGAGGATCAGTGCTACAATTATGCACAATTATGGATTCATTACGTGTATGCAGACATGCAAAATCAATACAAAAAACATAGTAAATTAATATATATATTTAAATAAATAATAATGATGATAATAATAATAAATAAGGTCATGCTGACATAGCGGTTTGATAACAGAGGGATGTACTTTAAAATGGTCGTCTGTTTTTTTTTGTAGCAAACCCAACACTTGCACAAGGGTGGAAATTGTAAAGCACAAGTTAGAATGTAATCTAAGGCCCCTTTTACATGGAGGCTGTACATTGTGGAAGTTGTAAATGGGCTTTACGGGGATACAACACTAGAATCAGCTGTAGGAACATTTCTTGAAGAAAGGCATACCTAACTATACCTGAAGAGACTGTATGCCAATCTGCAATGTTTTCACATTGGACAGACTGAACTGAATGTACTAGATTCAGGCTGACAGTATATGGGTCATCAGAAATTGTTCAGGCTTGGTTAGCACTGGTGTAGTAACCTGGAAGAATTGGACGCTGGACCAACAAGACAAAACATGGACTGGTAAATGCTAACGAGACTTCAGAGCCTAGGAGATGTTGCGATACAACTCTGAGGGTGTAGATAGACATTGCCAGACCACAATAGGCAAGTGTTAGCAATGAGCACTTCGATTTGCGCTGCCATGGTCGGGTATCCAGTACAGTCTTCCATGGCAGCCGGTGTTCACCTCCACACCCACGATCCTGGGTGCTTCTGGCACTTACTGGGTCCTGCGATGTCATCCTAGGATGCCGGATTGAGGATACTTGATGCAGGAGTGAAGACTCAATGTTGGCTTGGAGGATCAAACTGAAAACTGAACCAAGCCAACGCAAATCGCATTACTCATCTATATCAAGTAGGATAGAATGTATTTAGGCTAATCATATGTTGACCTGTCCACTCCTAAATTTTTGTGTTGTTCCTTACTGTCCCTCTTGGCTTAACACATTCCGGAAAAAATGGCCCAAGAAGACCAGTTTGAAAATGAAAAGAAGATTTTGCAATACTCTGTCAGGAGATGTTTATGCTATCGACTTGATGAAGTTTTTTTAAAGAGAGAAATCTAAGGGGCCAATTCATCAATGCTTTTAGGCTACAAAAGTGGTATAAAAGTTGTGAAAATTTGCGGTTGCGTCTTTTGGCACTTTACAACATGGCTGGAACAGGCGAAGGGTCGGGGTGCGATAGGGCGTGGACACAACTGCCCGTCCAATTAATAAAAACTTCCAGCATTTTGCAGGGCAGAAAGGCTGCTCCATTCCCTGAATAGAGTAGCATTTTTGGCATGGCACACACCACTCAGAGGAAGCATGAAATTCAATATGTGAAGTGCGCCTCTTAATGAATTTGGTGTCTCTTGAACTGTTAAAAAAAATCAACTAGAGCGAGCGTGTGATGAATCGGCTCTTAAGACTTTTAAGAAGTTGTAATATATACAGTACAGACCAAAAGTTTGGACACACCTTCTCATTTAAAGATTTTTCTGTATTTTCATGACTATGAAAATTGTATATTCACACTGAAGGCATCACAACTATGAATTAACACACATGTGGAATTATATACTTAACAAAAAAGTGTGAAACAACTAAATTTATTTCTTATATTCTAGGTTCTTCAAAGTAGCCACGTTTTGCTTTGATGACTGCTTTGCACACTCTTGGCATTCTCTTGACGAGCTTCAAAAAGTTGTCACAGAGAATGGTTTTCACTTTACAGGTGTGCCCTGTCAGGTTCAATAAGTGGGATTTCTTTCCTTATAAATGGGGTTGGGACCATCAGTTGTGTTGTGCAGAAGTCTTGTGGATACACAGCTGATAGTCCTACTGAATAGACTGTTAGAATTTGTATTATGGCAAGAAAAAAGCAGCCAAGTAAAGAAAAACGAGTGGCCATCATTACTTTAAGAAATGAAGGTCAGTCAGTTCGAAAAATTGGGAACACTTTGAAAGTGTCCCCAAGTGCAGTGGCAAAAACCATCAAGCGCTACAAAGAAACTGGCTCATATGAGGACCGCCCAAGGAAAGGAAGACCAAGAGTCACCTCTGCTTCTGAGGATAAGTTTATCCGAGTCACCAGCCTCAGAAATCGCACGTTAACAGCAGCTCAGATTAGAGACCAGGTCAATGCCACACAGAGTTCAAGCAGCAGACACAACTCTACAACAACTGTTAAGAGGAGACTTTGTGCAGCAGGCCTTGATGGTAAAATAGCTGCTAGGAAACCACTGCTAAGGACAGGCAACAAGCAGAAGAGACTTGTTTGGGCTAAAGAACACAAGGAATGGACATTAGACCAGTGGAAATCTGTGCTTTGGTCTGATGAGTCCAAATTTGAGATCTTTGGTTCCAACCACCATGTCTTTGTAGGACACAGAAAAGGTGAACGGATGGACTCTACATGCCTGGTTCCCACCGTGAAGCATGGAGGAGGAGGTGTGATAGTGTGGGTGTGCTTTGCTGGTGACACTGTTGGGGATTTATTCAAAATTGAAGGCATACTGAACCAGCATGGCTACCACAGCATCTTGTAGCGGCATGCTATTCCATCCGGTTTGCGTTTAGTTGGATCATCATTTATATTTCAACAGGACAATGACCTCAAACACATCTCCAGGCTGTGTAAGGGCTATTTGACCAAGAAGGAGAGTGATTGGGGTGCTACGCCAGATGACCTGGGCTCCACAGTCACCAGATCTGAACCCAATCTAGATGGTTTTGGGTGAGCTGGACCGCAGAGTGAAGGCAAAAGGGCCAACAAGTGCTAAGCATCTCTGGGAACTCCTTCAAGATTGTTGGAAGACCATTGCCGGTGACTACCTCTTGAAGCTCATCAAGAGAATGCCAAGAGTGTGCAAAGCAGTCATCAAAGCAAAAGGTGGCTACTTTGAAGAACCTAGAATATAAAACATAATTTCAGTTGTTTCACGCTTTTTTGTTAAGTACATAATTCCACATGTGTTAATTCATAGTTTTGATGCCTTCAGTGTGAATGTACAATTTTCATAGTCATGAAAATACAGAAAAATCTTTAAATGAGAAGGTGTGTCCAAACTTTTGGTCTGTACTGTGTGTATATATATATATATATATATATATATATATATATATATATATATATACATACATATATATATATACACACATATATATATATATATATACATATATATATATATATATATATATATATATAATGGATGGGAAATATGCATCAGAGAGGTGGGTGTCCTCTGTGATGTAAACCTGGAGTAATGCTCCAGTACATATGGTATTCAGAGGGGTTAATTAGCCATGACAGGTCTAAGTTTAATGTGAGCAGCTGCAGAGTTACTTGGGACAGCTACCCACCATATATCCACCCTTAGGTGTGGCTCACATTATAAAATGGGTCCTGTTTGTCTCACACATGGTCTGTGTGTGGAGGTGTGCAGACCTCCAAGATTGTGTACTGTTGCTAAAGATCTAAGAAGCTGGACTAAGCCAAGCAGGTGAACACGTACTATTGTATGGACTTTTTACTTGCCCCCTGACGAAGGCTCTGCCGAAACACGCGTCGGGGTGATGTGGTGATCCCTGGCTTCCTGGTGTGCCCCCTCTGACCAATTTTGGTGATTCACTGGATCTATATTTGGGACCATCCCTGACGAAGGAGACCGTGTTCTCCGAAACGCGTTGGAATTGGTCCTCATCGTGCCTCGTACTCCGCCAGTCATGTGACTGCCAACGTCACGCAAGGTCCTACTCCTACGGACTACAAGCACGAGCACATCCATGCTCCTACGCTGGCAGTTAGCAGGCTCAGGAAGCGTGTGTCACCGGCCGGGACCGCGCTCCTGCAAGGTATTTTTTTTCCTTCCTCTCGTTTTTTTGGCTGCTACAAAGAACTTATGAATATGGACTTCAGCGCCTGAAGAGGTAACCCTCTGTGAGGTACTTTACACACCAATCGTTCTATATTGTATACGTTGTGGAGCCACTCTGCCCACTCTTGGGACTGGTTTTACATTTCTCTATGTGATCCTTTATTGTGGGATTGTTTACACTAGTCGCTCTATTTCTATACATTGCGATGCCATCTAGTTCATTTCTGGGACCCGCTTCATATTTTATTTTATGTGATTTATCATTTGGTTTAATCTATTAGTGGTTTGTAGCTGTGATATTTATATTAAAATTGTTCACTAGGTATTTTTGCGCACATTACGCACTTGTATTTAACTTTTCACTTTATGGTTTACTTGGAGCAAGACAAGTGGTGTGATGTGGTTTATGAGGAGTGAAATACCTCATCCGGACTGTTTGGCTGCAGTAATCAAGTGATGCAATGGCGCACTACCAAAGATGCATCTGATGATGGGCGAGTATACTTCTTTAATATATTCATCAATCCCACACACACACACATTTTTTAATTTAGTTTTTTTTTTTTTTATATTGGACAACTTCGATAATGAAATTTACAGACGAGTGAGGGTGGATACATCTGAAAGTATCGCCAGGTGTCCAGTGGCCATCTATTCTTATTGCAGATGAAGGCTCTGCTAATCGAGGTCGGGTTACTGTTGTGATACTTCTAGAGGGAATGATTTCAATAATATTTCATTAGGTAACTGCCACTTAGAGCTATAGTCTTTAGTCTCTCAAAAGAAGCGTTCATTTATTATAAACCATAAGTATTAAATCAGTAACCTAACCCACCATCCAAATGTGCATTTTCCCAATCCTTTACCTTGCTGGTTTTACTACAAATGATCACAGACAGCAATGAAGTAAAGCCACAATAACAAAAGATGGAGGCATACACGGCCAGCAGAAGGAAGTAAAGCAGACAGATCAAGGACAGGATGAAAAGATAGCAAAGACCAAAGACCTTCTCGAGGACTGGATGGTTTAGCTGCAGGCATATGTGCTCGCTTTATGGACTCATCTTGATCTTCATGTAAGTTGCTCAAGGCATTCAATTGGTTTACAATTTCTGTAGACAGAAATCAGTCAAGAGAGCTATCAGGAAGGAAACGGATTATTACAGGAGAAGAAGCAAAAAGCATCAGGCCCTTGTCCAGAGAGAAAAGAGAGATGTTAGATGTCAGAAGTGAATGCGGAGGAGGCTGCACCACCACTGAAGCCCTCACAGGAGGAATATACAAGCACCTTCCCTTGCTGTTGGTACAGATCCGGAATATAGTGCCCATAACGTACCAACATCTCACAAATTTTACACAGGGGTACAGGCAGTTTATTCTTCTCTTGGCTTACACAATCTTATACTGTAGTACAGAGGTATTCTCCCCGAGCAACAGTGAAACCCATACAGTAACAGAACCCAGTGCAGACTATGCCACCATAAAAGGTCTGCGCCTGTGGCTTGCCATGCGAATTAGCGCCTTCCTTATTCTTGGGACCCTTCCTATGCTCCTGCAATTTATTATGCCAATTTTTGTAAGATTTGGTCAAGTCGTCCATGATGAGATATTTTACAAGTTCACTACAACCTATCAATCTCACTGAGGCCTTAGGATCTCGTGTTTGGAGTCACCGGATGACAATCCGGGACATGGTGTTGGTAATTGGTGAGAGGCCGTTTTGTACCAAATATGCCTCCATCAGAACACGGTCTAAAATACATGGGGGATTTTATTTATTTACGGTATTTTTTAAATATTATCTCAGTAATTGACAGTGGATGCTAAGAACTTATCAATAAAGTATAGCTAAGGCATATAATGGAATAGGCCCTGTCTATATCCTCAGGATCGAATATAATAGCAGCAGTGGAGGATATCCATTATATAAAACATAACTTTTAATACATCTAGTTAAAATATGGATCCTAACAAACACAAACAGAAAAGAAAACCGTGCTCAAGTGAAACAGTGCTCAAGATAAAAAATTGGAGCAGTCTTACCAATTAGACGGACAAATAAGGGAAATCCCTCAGATTGTAGGAGGAAGGTGGTACCGATTGTACTAGCCAGGTAAGAGGGTAAGGAAATAATATGTAAACCACTGTCTTCCCTGTGAACCCTCCACGAGCTCCTGTCCTGACAAGGACAGGCCCCAAGTAGATCCTGCTATGGATACCCACCAACCAAAGAGAAAAAACAATAAGGAGTCCCTTACAAGTTACGGATATAACGGACATCTGTTAACTTCATATGGGTATTCCCTGCCACTGCGGGACCCAGGCTTTACACGGACCCTCATGAATGAGATCTGATTATTTTTTACGGACTACCGCAGACCCATTGGTTGTGAATCATACAACTCCCCTGATGATTCTCCCCCATCGGAGTTGAAACGCGTTGGGAGATTATAGACATTATTTTCTTTTCTTTTTTTTTCTATTGTTTTTTCTCTTTGGTTGGTGGGTATCCATAGCAGGATCTACTTGGGGCCTGTCCTTGTCAAGACAGGAGCTCGTGGAGGGTTCACAGGGAAGACAGTGGTTTACATATTATTTCCTTACCCTCTTACCTGGCTAGTACAATCGGTACCACCTTCCTCCTACAATCTGAGGGATTTCCCTTATTTGTCCGTCTAATTGGTAAGACTGCTCCAATTTTTTATCTTGAGCACTGTTTCACTTGAGCACGGTTTTCTTTTCTGTTTGTGTTTGTTAGGATCCATATTTTAACTAGATGTATTAACCCCTTAATCCCATATGACGTACTATCCCGTCCAGGTGACCTGGGACTTAATTCCCATGGACGGGATAGTACGTCATATGCGATCGGCCGCGCTCACGGGGGGAGCGCGGCCGATCGCGGCCGGGTGTCAGCTGCCTATCGCAGCTGACATCCGGCACTATGTGCCAGGAGCGGTCACGGACCGCTCCCGGCACATTAACCCCCGGCACACCGCGATCAAAGATGATCGCGGTGTGCCGGCGGTGCAGGGAAGCATCGCGCAGGGAGGGGGCTCCCTGCGGGCTTCCCTGAGACGATCGGTACACGGTGATGTGCTCACCGTGTACCGAGCGTCTTCTCCCTGCAGTCCCCGGATCCAAAATGGCCGCCGGGCTGCATCCGGGTCCTGCAGGGAGCACTTCCGGGTCAGGATCAGGCTGCAGCTGCAGCTCTAATCCTGCCCGGCTGTATGTCAGATCACCGATCTGATAGAGTGCTGTGCACACTGTCAGATCGGTGATCTGTGATGTCCCCCCCTGGGACAAAGTGAAAAAGTAAAAAAAAAAATTTCCACACTTGTAAAAAAAAAAATAAAAAAAAAATTCCTAAATAAAGCAGAAAAAAAAAAATATTATTCCCATAAATACATTTCTTTACATAAAAAAAAAACAAAAAAACAATAAAAGTACACATATTTAGTATCGCCGCGTCCGTAACGACCCGACCTATAAAACTGGCCCACTAGTTAACCCCTTCAGTGAACACAGTAAGAAAAAAAAAAAAAAAACGAGCCAAAAAACAACCCTTTATTATCATAACGCTGAACAAAGAGTGGAATAACACGCGATCAAAAAGACGGATATAAATAACCATGTTACCTCTGAAAACGTCATCTTGTCCCGCAAAAAACGAGCCGCCATATAGCATCATAACCAAAAAAATAAAAAAGTTATAGTCCTCTGAATAAAGCGATGCCAAAATAATTATTTTTTCTATAAAATAGCTTTTATCGTATAAAAGCGCCAAAACATAAAAAAAATGATATAAATGAGGTGTCGCTGTAATCGTACTGACCCGAAGAATAAAACTGCTTCATCAATTTTACCAAACGCGGAACGGTATAAACGCCTCCCCCAAAAGAAATTCATGAATAGCTGGTTTTTGGTCATTCTGCCTCACAAAAAAATCGGAATAAAAAGCGACCAAAAACTGTCACGTGTCCGAAAATGTAACCGATAAAAACGTCAACTCGTCCCGCAAAAAACAAGACCTCACATGACTCTGTGGACCAAAATATGGAAAAATTATAGGTCTCAAAATGTGGAGACGCAAAAACTTTTTTGCTATAAAAAGCGTCTTTTAGTGTGTGACGGCTACCAATCATAAAAATCCGCTAAAAAACTCGCTATAAAAGTAAATCAAACCCCCCTTCATCACCCCCTTAGTTAGGCTAGGTTCACATTGCGTTAATGGGTTAACGCTAACGGACAGCGTTGCACGGCGAAAATGTCACAATTAACGCCGTGCAACGGGTCCGTTAGCACAACCATTGACAGCAATGTGATTTTCAGGTGTAGCGCATCGCTAGAGCGTGCCATTTTCGGCTCGCGCTAGCAAGGTGCCATTCTTTTGTGGCGCGCCTCAGACGCTGCTTGCAGCGTCCGCGGCGCGCCCGAGGTCCGATCCCCGATCTTCCAGAGCGGGGACGTTAACGCGACCACTAAACACGACACCTAAAAAGACATTGTGTTAGCGCAATCCGCTAGTGCTAAACGGATTTCCCTAACGCAATGTGAACCTAGCCTTAGGGAAAAATAATAAAATTAAAAAAAATGTATTTATTTCCATTTTCCGGTTGGGGCTAGGGTTAGGGTTTGGATTACATTTACGGTTGGGATTAGGGTTGGGATTAGAATTAGGGGTGTGTCTGGGTTAGGTGTGTGGTTAGGGTTACAGTTGGGATTAGGGTTAGTGGTGCGTTTGGATTAGGGTTTCATTTATAATTGGGGGGTTTCCACTGTTTAGACACATCAGGGGCTCTCCAAACGCGACATGGCGTCCGATCTCAATTCCAGCCAATTCTGCATTGAAAAAGTAAAACAGTGCTCCTTCACTTCCGAGCTCTCCCGTGCGCCCAAACAGGGGTTTACCCCAACATATGGGGTATCAGCGTACTCGAGACAAATTGGACAACAACTTTTTGGGTCCAAGTTCTCTTGTTATCCTTGGGAAAATAAAAATTTGGGGGGCTAAAAATCATTTTTGTGGGAAAAAAAAGGATTTTTATTTTCACGGCTCTGCGTTGTAAACTGTAGTGAAACACTTGGGGGTTCAAAGTTTTCACAACACATCTAGATAAGTTCCATGGGAGGTCTAGTTTCCAATATGGGGTCACTTGTGGGTGGTTTCTACTGTTTGGGTACATCAGGGGCTCTGCAAATGCAATGTGACGCCTGCAGACCAATCCATCTAAGTCTGCATTCCAAATGGCGCTCCTTCCCTTCCGAGCTCTGCCATGAGCCCAAACAGTGGTTCCCCCCCACATATGGGGTATCAGCGTACTCAGGACAAATTGAACAACAACTTTTGGGGTCCAATTTATTCTGTTACCCTTGTAAAAATACAAAGCTGGGGGCTAAAAAATCATTTTTGTGAAAAAAAAAAGAATTTTTATTTTCACGGGTCTGCGTTATAAACTGTAGTGAAACACTTAGGGGTTCAAAGTTCTCACAACACATCTAGATAAGTTCCATGGGAGGTCTAGTTTCTAATATGGGGTCACTTGTGGGGGGTTTGTACTGTTTGGGTACATCAGGGGCTCTGCAAATGCAACGTGACTCCTGCAGACCAATCCATCTAAGTCTGCATTCCAAATGGCGCTCCTTCCCTTCCGAGCTCTGCCATGCGCCCAAACAGTGGTTCCCCCCCACATATGGGGTATCAGCGTACTCAGGACAAATTGGACAACAACTTTTGGGGTCCAATTTATTATGTTACCCTTGTGAAAATACAAAACTGGGGGCTAAAAAATTTTTGCGAAAAAAAAATAAATTTATTTTAACGGCTCTGCGTTATAAACTGTAGTGAAACACTTGGGGGTTCAAAGCTCTCAAAACACATCTAGATAAGTTCCTTAGAGGGTCTAGTTTCCAAAATGGTGTCACTTGTGGGGGTTTTTAATGTTTAGGCACATCAGGGGCTCTCCAAACCAACATGGCGTCCCATCTTAATTCCAGTCAATTTTGCATTGAAAAGTCAAATGGCGCTCCTTCCCTTCCGAGCTCTGCTATGCACCCAAAAAGTGGTTTACCCCCACATATGGGGTATCGTCGCACTCAGGACAAATTGCACAACAACTTTTGTGGTCTAATTTCTTCTCTTACCCTTGGGAAAATAAAAAATTGGGGGCGAAAAGATCATTTTTGTGAAAAAATAAGATTTTTTATTTTTACGGCTCTGCATTATAAACTTCTGTGAAGCACTTGTTGGGTCAAAGTGCTCACCACACATCTAGATAAGTTCCTTAAGGGGTCTACTTTTCAAAATGGTGTCACTTGTGAGGGGTTCCAATGTTTAGGCACATCAGGGGCTCTCCAAACGCAACATGGCGTCCCATCTCAATTCCAGTCAATTTTGCATTGAAAAGTCAAATGGCGCTCCTTTCCTTCCGAGCTCTGCCATGCGCCCAAACAGTGGTTTACCCCCACATATGGGGTATCGTCGCACTCAGGACAAATTGCACAACAACTTTTGTGGTCTAATTTCTTCTCTTACCCTTGGGAAAATAAAAAATTGGTGGCGAAAAGATTATTTTTGTGAAAAAATATGATTTTTTATTTTTACGGCTCTGCATTATAAACTTCTGTGAAGCACTTGTTGGGTCAAAGTGCTCACCACACCTCTAGATAAGTTCCTTAAGGGGTCTACTTTCCAAAATGGTGTCACTTGTGGGGATTTCAATGTTTAGGCACATCAGGGGCTCTCCAAACGCAACATGGCATCCCATCTCAATTCCAGTCAATTTTGCATTGAAAAGTAAAATGGCGCTCCTTCCCTTCCGAGCTCTGCCATACGCCCAAACAATGGTTTACACCCATATACGGGGTATCAGCGTACTCAGGACAAATTGGCCAACAATTTTTGAGGTTCAATTTCTTCTCTTACTCTTGGGAAAATAAAAAATTGGGGGCGAAAAGATCATTTTTGTGAAAAAATATGATTTTTTATTTTTACGGCTCTGCATTATAAACTTCTGTGAAGCAATTGGTGGGTCAAAGTGGTCACCACACATCTAGATAAGTTCCTTAGGGTGTCTACTTTCCAAAATGGTGTCACTTGTGGGGGGTTTCAATGTTTAGGCACATCAGTGGCTCTCCAAACGCAACATGGTGTCCCATCTCAATTCCTGTCAATTTTGCATTTAAAAGTCAAATGGCGCTCCTTCCCTTCCGAGCTCTGCCATGCGCCCAAACAGTGGTTTACCCCCACATATGGGGTATCAGCGTACTCAGTACAGATTGTACAACAATGTTTGGCATCCATTTTATCCTGTTACCCTTGGTAAAATAAAACAAATTGGAGCTGAAATAAATTTTGTGTGAAAAAAAGTTAAATATTCATTTTTATTTAAACATTCCAAAAATTCCTGTGAAACCCCTGAAGGGTTAATAAACTTCTTGAATGTGGTTTTGAGCACCTTGAGGGGTGCAGTTTTTAGAATGGTGTCACACTTGGGTATTTTCTATCATATAGACCCCTCAAAATGACATCAAATGAGATGTGGTCCCTAAAAAAAAATGGTGTTGTAAAAATGAGAAATTGCTGGTCAACTTTGAACCCTTATAACTCCCTAACAAAAAAAAATTTTGGTTCCAAAATTGTGCTGATGTAAAGGAGACATGTGGGAAATGTTACTTATTAAGTATTTTGCGTGACATATCTCTGTGATTTAAGGGCATAAAAATTTAAAGTTGGAAAATTGCGAAATTTTCAAAATTTTCGCCAAATTTCCGTTTTTTTCACAAATAAACGCAAGTTATATCGAATAAATGTTACTACTAAAATGAAGTACAATATGTCACGAGAAAACAATGTCAGAATCGCCAAGATCCGTTGAAGCGTTCCAGAGTTATAACCTCATAAAGGGACAGTGGTCAGAATTGTAAAAATTGGCCCGGTCATTAACGTGCAAACCACCCTCGGGGCTTAAGGGGTTAAAAGTTATGTTTTATATAATGGATATCCTCCACTGCCGCTATTATAAGAACTGATCAATGCAATGTACCATCTGGTAAAAATGAGCTGACAATCTAGTAATGATCTAATGTCATTTTGGCATTAATGGACATGAGGACCCTACCCAGGATAAATTGTTCTTCACTGATCTTCCATAGAAAGAAAATCAGTTCTAAGGTTTACCAGCAGCACACAAGCATACATTGTGGGAATTCATGGTTGACGACTGATTGTCTGACCTATTAGTTATTCTATGTGTATGATCACATATAGATAGATTAAAGAACTAATGCACGTTTTGAACTACTCATCCAATCCATTAGCATCCATTATACAAAAAAATATTGTATTGTCATAATCTACCGTATATACTCGAGTATAAGCAGAGTTTTTCAGCACAATTTTTATGCTGAAAAAGCAGCAACGGAGGAGCAGCGGGTCACAGGAGACAGGTGCCGGCTGCCGCTGCTAACTCCTGTGCCCACTGCTAAAGAGAAATGAATATTCACTGTGCTTGCAGTGAATATTCATTTATCTTTAATAGAGGGAACAGTAGACGCAGTGACTGGCTTCCTGCAGCGACCGGGCGATCACGTGTGCCCACTACTTAAGTGGGAGTGAAAGAATATTCACTGATATCCCATGGGCATGGAGTGTAGTGAATATTCATTCCCTTTAGTAGTGGGCATACGTGATCGCCTGGCCGCTGCAGCTGCTGGCATCGGAACAAGACACTGCGAGGGAGTGTTTTAAGGCAAGTAGGATGTTTTGGGTTTTTTTTAATGTTTTTCTGGGGCCATGTATACCAGGATAGGGATGAGGGGCCATGTCTACCAGGATAGGGATAAGGGGCCATGCCTACCAGGATAGGGATAAGGGGGAAATGCATACCAGGATAGGGATGAGGGGCCATGCATACCAGGATAGGGATAAGGGGGAAATGCATACCAGGATGGGGATAAGGGGGAAATGCATACCAGGATAGGGATGAGGGGGCCATGCCTACCAGGATAGGGATAAGGGGGAGATGCATACCAGGATAGGGATGAGGGAGCCATGCCTACCAGGATAGGGATAAGGGGGAGATGCATACCAGGATAGGGATGAGGGAGCCATGCCTACCAGGATAGGGATAAGGGGGAGATGCATACCAGGATAGGGATGAGGGGGCCATGCCAACCAGGATAGGGATAAGGGGGAGATGCATACCAGGATAGGGATGAGGGGCCATGCCTACCAGGATAGGGATAAGGGGGAGATGCATACCAGGATAGGGATGAGGGGGCCATGCCTACCAGGATAGGGATAAGGGGGAGATACATACCAGGATAGGGATGAGGGGGCCATGCATACCCGGCTTATACTCGAGTCAATACATTTCCCTAGCTTTTTGTGGTAAAATTAGGTGCCTCGGGTTATATTCACATCTAGCTTATGTTACTGGCAGTCACCGTCACGAGAGAAAAATCTGAAACTTAGTCCAGACTATAAACGTAAGGTGTCTGAAATTAAAAGAAGAAATGAAGACTGCAGACTGAAAGTTAGTGGTTGCCTTCAGTTAATAAATTTGCACTAATTTTTGTAAAAAAATTTTTAACAAAATGTTAGTTTTTATTCATTTAAGCAGCATAATTGATCTTTTGTCTGCATTTCTTAATCCAGTGAACATATTAGGATTTTTTTTATGGTTTAGTTTTTAAGAAAAAAACCCCCAATGAGATCAGTAGTTTGAACAGAGTCTGCTTCCACTTTTTACTTAAATAATAAGACAAAACATAATCATTCTGGCCCTTATAAGTACTAACTGTGTAAATTTGAGAATTTCTGGCATTTTGAACAGCTGCCGTCCTTGTTATTCTGGTGGTTAAATCCATAATTACAGGTTCATGTTATTATCTTGACAACTCAAAAGGTGCAAAAATATCATTAATGCATTAATGGAGTCACCTGAGGTTACAGAATGTGCTGGCTGCATTCATGTGATATAAGGGGGTCAGGTACGGCACACTGGGGTGCGCACAACATTACCTGCTGCACTTGGGAATTTTCTTGGAAGTTGCAGCGAGTGTCGACTTGTTATTCTATCCCTAATAACTACCAGGCTTATGTAATGTAAAACTTCGTATCGAACAGCCTCGCGGTGTGCACCTGCACCCAGGTTAGGAAAATCGGTATTATCTCTGCACTTCTATATGATAGGCCACATGTCTAACAGGACCTATAACCCAACGCTCCCTGCTTACATCAGCCATGTAGAATAAACTAATTGCGAGGACTTTCCATGCTTAATGTCAGATGGGGCGGGAGACCAGGCCCCGATTCATGAAGACCTGTGTTTTCCATGCAGGTCCTGATGAGGGGTCCGGGTGAAGTCTGAGGCTCTAGGTTCTTAATAAATAAGTGGCCCTGCTGGAGTAAGATTTGGAACATAACGAATTCCACCGCTCGTCATGAATTTAACAAGAAGGGGTTGTCACGCGTCTGCCCACTTTGTTGGAGTTGGGCACGAAAATCTCACATTGCGCACAAATTTTGCAAATCTTCACAGCTTTTCACTCCAGAATTCTTGCTAATTAGGCAGTTTAATCGTAACCTCTGGTTATGACCCCCTTTTTGTTTGTGACTGTTTTATACAACAAGCCCCTCTGTGACTTAGGCTATGTGCACACATAGGAAAAGAGGTGCAGAATGTTCTGCACAAAATCCGCATCTCCTGGCAGAATCTGCAGCCACGGATTTGCAGCGGTTGTTATGTGGATTTTGTGCGGTTTTTATGCGGAATTGATGCGGATTTTGTGCGGCTTTTCAGAGGATTTTGTCACTGCGGAATTTTAACATGGAGGGGTGCAGAAACGCTGCAGATCCGCACAAAAGTAGTGACATGCAATTCTCTGAAATCCGCAGCAATTCCGCACTGATTTTTCAGCACCATCTGCACAGCATTTTTTTTCCCATTGAATAACATTGTACTGTACATCACAGTGCGGATCTGCAGCGTTTCTGCGCGGAAGGATCCGCAGCAAAATTCGCATCGTGTGCACATAGCCTTAAAGAGGACCGGTCACCTAGTTAAAAGTACAATTTTTTGGTCTTCTTTTATTTCCGCTACTCTACTAAGTATTCCAGTTTTTTTTTTTTTTTAATCTATTATGCGGTTGCAGAGATATGGGTCTTTTTATTTAGTGCAATTTTTTTATGGTCCTTAGCAAGAAGGCATTGCTCCAAGAGGAATTATGCAAAGCAGCCTAAAGACTCCTCCCCACCGAATGTCCTGTGAGCCCCTTGGTAAAGACCATAAGAATTAGCACTAAATAAAAAGGCCCATATTTCTCTAACTGTATGGCAGAATAACAAAAAAAAAAACAAGGAAAAACATTATACGCAGGGAGAGCAATGAAAAGAACAGCAAAAACTGGTCACTTTTGAGCTGGTGACAGCTTCTCTTTAAAAGGGAATGGGTCTTCAGAAAATGACCAAAATCAGATTTTTTATTAAATGTACTACTTTAAAAAAAAATAAAAAAATCATTTTTTTCAATATAGCTCTATCAAACGAAACAAACAAACAAACAAAAAATGTCTGAGAATTGCACTTTCTACACTGCCTTATACTAGACTCGCTTCCTGTTCGGTACATTATCCTAACTTCCAGGATTATTATGACAGGTTGTTCCCCCTACATCCACGATGACCGGTGTCCTGACGACAGAACGCTCAATAAATACTTTAATACAATTCAGTAGGGTCTAGGTCAGTCCATTGCTGCTAAGGTCCATGTTGTAGTATGAAAATTGCAAGTTATTATTTAATTTTTTTTAATATATATTGTCACTGATCTGAAACCATACTCTCCCCCCCCCCCAAAAAAAAAAAAAAAGTAAGCACCAATGCCCCTTAGTGACGGAGCCACTGACCAGTGTCACTTTATGAGGCAATAACTCTGAAACGCTTCAACAAATCCCAGTGATTTTGAGATTGTATTTTCACGACTCATTATGCTTTATGATAATGGTAAATTTAGGTCGATATGTTTTGTGTTTTGTGTTTATTTATAAAAAAATATTAGACATTTGAGAAAAATGCAAAAAAAATTAGCAATTTTCAAACATTGAAAGATTATCCCTTTAATCCAGATGGTCATACCACAGCAAAACATTAATAAATAACATTTCCCTCATCTTCTTTACATCAGCACCACTTGTAAAATGTTATTTTATTTTGTTAGCATTTTAGGAGGTTTAAAAATGAAGCAGTAATTTTTAATTTTTTCAAGGAAATTTACAAAAGATATTTTTTAGGGACTTATCCATGTTTGAAGTGACTTTAGGGGTCCCATACATTGGGAAAACCCCAAAAGTGATACCATTTTAAAAACAGCACCCCCTGACATATTGAAAACTGCAGTCAGGTAGTTTATTAACAGTTCAGGAGATTTTCAGGAAATAATGCAAAGTGGCATGACAGAAATGAAAAAGTGTATTTTTACCACCTAAATGTCGCTAACTTCTGAACAGGTTACAACAGCCGTCAGACTCTAAGGCCGCTATTTGGTCATGAATTGCCATGGCAAACATCAGGACCACACAATCATGATCTGAGGGCACCAATTGGGATAAAGAGGAAGCCCCCACACTCTGTTAACCATTTATATTGATGTAGTTACTATTGACAGCAGCATCTAAGGGGTTAAACAGATATGTACGGTGCAAACACTGATCATGGCTGATACAGCAAGTTGTCAGCTATAGTGTACAGCCGACAGTTGCTGGATTGTCACCTGTATGAGGAGGCTAGTCACTTATATCTCAGGTCAGTTAAAAGAAGTATTGGCGGTCATTAAGGGGTTAAAAATAAATTTAACAGAAAAAAAGGACATAAACAGCAAGTCACTTTCTGATGACATTCCCTTAAAGGGATTCTCCTGGATTTAAACCTTGATGGTAGATGTTTGCAGGACCCCATCATTTTTGCATTTTTGAACGGTTCGCCTACACGGGCAGCGGTGGCGGCAGTTACTACATCTGGCCCTAGTCACTACCCAAGAGATCGGACTCCTTCATTATACACCGATGGCCTATCAACAGAACAGAACAACGTGGATTCTGTCGGACTTGGCAAATCCAAGCGATATTACTTTTCTGGCCAACCGCAAATGACTTCACATGATTCAATCTCTGAGGACAATCAATAGGATAGCTGCTTGTTCCATCACGATTCACATAACGTAATTCATAAATAAATCTACAGAATAACTTGAAAATGGTGAAAACGCAAAATTGTTTAAAAAAAATAAAATAAAATTGACTTGTTGGGAACCTTGTTCCTTATTAGTATTGGAGACATACAATTCGACTTCATAAATGTTTCGCAGACATTAGATGGAAATACAGCTCTCTTTGTGGACATTAATAGCATTGTAATGGTATTTCATTCAGCATGTGGAATGTTAATCCTGCTCTGGCCAAATTCCAGCTCAGGTCACATAATCCTGTCTGTTCATGTCCCACCTGTAAACAAACAGATAAAACGGCATATTCAACCCAAACCCCTGGGATAAAACTGGCCGCTAGACTCGTAGTAGGTGGGAAAGGGAGGCGGCCAGAAGATGGAACAAAAATAAAAGTATGGTGGAGGGCGTGCAAGAAGTAAAAGTGTTGCTGTAAATTTCGCCTGGCTCCTCGCCCCGATGGTGACCACTCCCCATATGGCTGTGTGCAAAAGGTGGGGGAGTAGGTGTATTGGTGTCTGCACAGCAGAGCAGCCTTTAGTGAAATTACGCAACCAAACGGACCGCCGCACAAATCTTTGTGGCGCCTCTGCTTTAGTTTGAAACAGAACTGTATCGTATGCTAATTCGGTTTATCTAAAGGGAACAAACAGGCATGTGAACAGCGCCTAAGCTGCGCTAGATTTATTGTGTAGTCCTTTCCCATTATCGGGTAGACAGTGAGCCGGCACGGGCACAGCCCTCTCCTTTCTGTACCAGTCTGTCATTGTTAGTTCTCTGCAATTTATACTTGTATTTTGTATGTCGCCCTCGCTTATGTACAGCACCATGGAATCAAGGGTGCTCTAAAAATAAATAATAAAATAGTCCTAGGGGTATCCAAGCTGTTCTCTACAGTGTGGGTAGGTATCCAAGCTTTATGTATGTAATCTAGCGTACAGCACAGTATATAATGTACCTAAGTGCTTTTTTTACGCAGTATTTGTGTACCCAAACTGTTCTCCCTATAACTCACTGCACAGCTGTCATGCATCTGGGTTCAAAACCTTGAGCCTGTGCATTGTGGTCCACTGAGTCACAGAAGATACACTTTTTATCCAGGTGTCTAGTCTGGGTATCCTTGCTTCGTTCTTTTTAGGATAGCAGGTGTTTTCATTTACTCATTTATTTGCCCTCCGTTTTTTTTGAGTGGGAATGTGAAGCACTCGACGGACTTCCAGGCAGCAAAGGTCAGAGTTGCCATCATCTAGTCATTTGTTTTTAGTGTGTTGCCTATTTTATCCGAGTGAGTTGTTAGACTATCATAACAACAGCGTGGGTAAGTATCCAAGCTTTTTTCTATATCTATATATAATCGTCTAAGGGTCACTTCCGTCTGTTTGTCTGTCTGTCTGTCTGCCACGGAAATCCCGAGGCCGCGACCAATCAGCGATGGGCACAGTCCGACCGCGAATTCGCCCCTACTCTTTGTCAGTGCCCTTTTCCAGTCAGCGCTCACACAGGGTTAATGGCTGCGTTACACAGCGTTATGCCGCGGTGTAACGCAGTCCGTTAACGCTGCTATTAACCCTGTGTGACCAACTTTTTACTATTGATGCTGCCTATGCAGCATCCATAGTAAAAAGATCTAATGTTAAAAATAATAAAATAAAAAATCATTAAATTCTCACCTTCCGTCGCCTTTCCCGCAGCTCCTCGCGACGCTCCGGTCCATGCATTGCGGTCTCATGAGATGATGACATAGTGCGCTCGCGAGACCGCTACGTCATCATCTCGCGAGACCGCAATGCATTCTTGGGACTGGATCGTCGTGAGAAGCATCGGTAAACGCCTGGGCTGGATCCGGGGGCCGATGGAAGGTGAGTATATAACTATTTTTTATTTGGATTCTTTTTTTTTTTTTTTTTAACAGGGATATGGTGCCCACATTGCTATATACTACGTGGGTTGTGTTATATACTACGTGGGCTGTGTTATATACTACGTCTCTGTGCTATATACTATGTGGGTTGTGCTATATACTACATCGCTGTGCTATATACTACGTGGGCTGTGTTAGATACTGCATGGGCTGTGTTATATACTACATATCTGTGCTATATACTACATGGCTGTGGTATATATTACGTGGCTGGGCAATATACTACATCGCTGTGCTCTATACTACGTGGGCTGTGTTGTATACTATGTGGCTGTGCTATATACTACGTGGCTGTGCAATATATTACATGGCTGGGCAATATACTACGTGGGCTGTGTTATATACTGCATGGACTGTGTAATATACTACATCTCTCTGCTATATACTACGTGGCTGTGGTATATATTACGTGGCTGGGCAATATACTACATCGCTGTGCTCTATACTACGTGGCCTGTGTTATATATTGCATGGGCTGTGTTATATACTACGTCTCTGTGCTATATACTACGTGGCTGTGCTATATACTATGTAGTTGTGCAATATATTACGTGGCTTGGCAATATATTACGTGGCTGGGCAAAATACTACGTGTCAGTGCTATATACTACGTGGCTGGGCAATATACTACGTGGGCTGTGTTATATGCTACTTGGCTGTGCTATAGTTCTCTGCTGTATCTGTGCATCATGAATTGTGGTATGTGTTAAAGAGAGGGGCCCACTGAGCCACTGAGATTCTTTCGCCCGGGGCCCTCAAAAACCTGGAGCAGGCCCTGGCTTCACTGATTGTTCGCGGCCGGGCGTGACCAATCAGCGACAGGCGCAGTCCGGCCGCGAATTGGCGCGGAATTTGAACCACACTTCGCTAATTGGTCGCGCCCGGCCGGCCGAATCCTGAGTATAAATTGCATTATTCTGAAAACTTCATAAATAAACCACATACATATTCTAGAATACCCGATGCGTTAGAATCGGGCCACCATCTAGTAATCTAATAAACAGCACAGAATAAAGTGTATCTAAATGCTTTTTTCTAATGCATAGTGTTAGTGTATCAAAACTATTGGCTATCTAAACTTTTCTCTACATATAATCGAATACACTTCATACTGTGCTGTTTATCTAAAACCTCTCTAGATTGGATATTCCAACGATGGACTGAAGGCACTTCGTACTGAATGATCGTTGGGCACATGTCATCACCAAATAAATGCTTCTTGACTGGGCACAGGCATTAATGATTGTGCCAAATTGTAGTTTTTCCTGCTTCTATTAACGATAGAAATCTGTCGTAACTTGGTGTGACTCCCTTCTAATAAAGTCAACCATGTTGTGCATGTTTGCCATTTTGCTTGGTGCAGACTGACAGCAGCATAATGAAACTCCTAAACAAATAATAGCATAACAGCAGCCATGTGCTATATTCCCTGGTGTAACTGCAATTTTCTGGCCGAAGAGGAACCACTGTGGGAAAGGCAGCAGCAGATTAACTATTTCTGGATTGCCAACGACAATAAACATCACTGTGGAGTAAGCAGCTGCACAAAATTAGAAGTTCTGGTGATAAGAAAGAGGGAAGAGTAGATAGAATCTGCTCACATGGCGGAGTTGTGTAGGTCAGAAACAACTCTGATAAATGTAATAGTGAAGTCGTATTCCTCATATAGATTGATGCTCCACTCGTTGAAGCTGACAGAACGGCTTATTAAAACAACGGCGAGGCAAAAAAGTAAGGGAAAAAAGTTGTGGTGGGCGTTGTTACGATGAAGCCAAGGATGAGAAGGTGTAGAAAAACAATGACCATTTTCTTAAAAGACAGCAACGGGTTTCAAAATCGGTCTGATTTCTTCCCCGGCTATCATACAAAGAAGTACGGTAAATAAAATAACTTGTAAAAAAAAAAAAGATGTGATCCAAGGAAATTATACATCCCATCTACTGGTGAGTATCAAAACCAGAGACGCAATAGAACAACATATAAATAGTTTACAATCACCACACTAATAGAGAACAGAAGATTATATATACAATCTCTAGATGAAAAAATTATGGAAAAAAAATACAAATTCCCCTAAAATTTAAAAACCAAAACACATTTTTGAAAAGGTTTAGGAGGAAATTATTTTTATTTCAGAATTATTTACTTTTTCATCTAGAGCTGAAATCTATTCTTTATTGTTAATTTTTTTTTTCTTCTAATTTTATGCCACGCAATCCCCCCATAAAGGACTATAAAGATATCACTAAATAAAAAGGTCCACATAAAATAAAATAATCGGGAGAAGCGGGAGTAAAATGCAAGATTAACTGGGCACTTTTGACCAGGTGACAGGTCCTCTTTAAAAGAATAATTTTGGAGTCAAATTTTGTGCCACAAGTCGATGACTTCTTATAAAACCCTAGAAAGTGTGAGCGGTAGGGAAACGAGATGGAATGGCTGTGACTGCCCTCTGTGTACGACACTGCAGAATCATGAGGCTGCTGCACAAATATGTGAAGAATGTTGCATACATTTCCATAGGACATTGGAGATTTTTTTCTCACCAGGTTATCATTAGACCTGAAAAACATAACTAGCTAAGAGCGTCACCAATTGGACTGTTCAAGAATGTCAGGTGTTGGCGTGTCATTAGCGTCACCTCCGGTGCTTTACTAGTGTACACACCTGTAATTTTAGCAGTCTTCTCTTCCTGGTTAACTCTATTCTCCTCGTCATCCTCGTTGTCTTCCTCAAAATCATCCAGGTTTCCTATGTCCGCTTGCTTCATGCTCATCAAACTGGCCAGACTTTGCATGTCTTCATCCCTGAAAGAAAGCCACCACAAATCCTTGCCATTTACACCTTCTCATAAATAATAATGACAGCTTCATCAATACACAATTTGCTCAAGATAGAGAGGAAAAGTAGTCTTGAATCAGAGCCTGACCGCACGATTGCTGCCAAGTTTGCGTTCTCAAATGCTTCAAAGTTTCATAAAAAACAGTTTAATGATCCAACCGGAGAAGAGAAAATTCCGATGATGACTCTAGGCGGCTTCTTCTTGCACTGCCCTAGGTGATTGACGGTAGCCTCTCCTGGTGTACACACATGGGAGAGAACTGTCAATCACCTGTAATGAACTAGTCACGTCTCCGCCTTTGGTCCCAGGAACTCCTAACTATATTTCTCTATGACACTTTGGAGTGTTAGAGAAAAGCATACCCAGATGTCATCGCGTAGCCAGGCTCCGATTCATACTGCCTGTGGTTTGGGCAGCATGAATCAAATGACAGGTTCTCTCTAAGGCTAGGTTCGCATTGTGTTAGGGCAATCCGTTAAGCGCATAGCGCTAGCAGATTGCGCTAACGCAATGTTTATTTTGTGGCCGCGTTCGCCGTCCCCGCTAGCGCAGATCCCCGTTCTGCGGTAGCGAGGGACGGACCTTGGGCGTGCCTCAGACGCTGCAAGCAGCGTCCGCGGCGCGTCACAAAATAACGGCACATCACTAGCCCGGGCCGAAAATGGCAAGCGTTAGCGATGCGCTACAGGCAGAAAGAACATTGCTGTCAATGGGTGCGCTAACGGACCCGCTGCACGGCGTTAATTGCGACATTTTCGCCGTGCAACGCTGTCCGTTAGCGCTAACCCATTAACGCAATGGGAACCTAGCCTTATAGCTCCATCATGGTGCATAATATGGATAAATAAAAAAAAAAAAAAGAAGTCTACTTCCCTCCAAGACACACCACTCCTCTAATCTCCCCACTGTCTCTCCTGACTCTTTTAAATGGGTTGTATCTGGTATCGAACTAACCAGAAATACTGGACACGACCATGGACAGATGTATCACTGTTTCTGAAAAAAACTATAAACTCCTTTTTGGTAATTCTTGGCAACCCCAAATCACATAAATAGTATTTCTTGACAATTTTCCAATATTCTTTCTGTATCAGTCCTTCATGGTTTTCAGAGTCTCTGCTTACTGTCAAAACCTCTTCACTGTTTGACCCTTTTCTGACACGCGACTTCAAGTACCGCTAAACGGAGAAGGCTCGGGAGCTGAAAATGCCCAATATGTAATGGACAGGTGCAACCCGTCTGGCACCATTCGCTCCCCGATGTTATTGTAATAGCCGCTGGCTCTGCCATGTTGGTACTCTTCTGAAACCATTCCTTTCCAATTAAAGTGTTGCAGTGTATTTAACAAAATCACAGGTTCAAGTCGCCTAAAGGGACTAAAAACAATGGACATTTTTATTTATTTTTATTTTTTTAAAAGGGGCATTTAAAAAAAATAAAAAAATAACTCAAAAGTTTATATCTTTCCCCCTTTTCCTGCACCAGAAATTATTTATTTGTTTTTAGTGAGCACATTTGGTTTCACGGAGTCTGTAAAATTATTCACCCTGTACAGTGAGTGAAAACAATTTAAATTAATTTAAAAAAAAACCTCCAGAATTGGCGTTTTTCAGTTACTTGACCCAAGGAGTTAACGTCTCCCACAAGAAAAGTGATAAAAGTTTTTAATTTTTACAGCCAGTAAAATATATACAAAAAAAATACCTATAAATTTGTTAGGTATCGACATAATCGTGCTGACATGAGGTTTATGAATAACGGGGAAGCAAAACAAAAGCCCAAAAGTGAAAATTGAATGCTGTGGGGAGGGCTTATCTTTCGCGGATAAAAACATCTGATTATGTGATGCACTGGAATTCCACACCCATATCCCCATCAAATCCGCTAACATTCTACATCCAATGCATGTGAAGGAATTTATTGTAACCCCATGGTGGAGCATGCATCATATTTTTGTCGCATCCACATGGAAAATCTGGGAATGAGTCTTTGTAAATGAACACATCGCTAATCTTCATGTGAATTCATGGTACATCCACATCTAAAATCCAAGAATCAGCATGCTATGGTAAAATACACATCGGATTTGTCATAGGAAAATCCGAAAATTGCAAATATAGGAGTAAGGAGTTTGCACCTGTGCATTATGTGACCAGGGCAGATTTAATCCATTGGGAGTAAACAATGACAGCAAACAGAGATCTACAAAACCACGATGAGGAGGAAAACAAGAGGAAACTATATTAGAAAACCATAGGCCATGCTTTTCTAATATGTCCTGTAGGCATTTGGAACAGATTTACGCATTTTATTACATCAGTTTCATTATTTGCTTATACATAGTTTTCATCTCAAAAAGAAGATAACTCAACTAACAGAAAACAATTTCATACGTTCATATTAATCAGACGTCTGCATTCAGAGGAGCCATCATTGTACCGAATGCTTACAAAGCAGGGGCGCATTTGTATTGTGCAATATGCAAGAAAGATTAATATTACGCAGCAGGGTTACAGTGCTGGCTATTTGTAAAAAAATATCTGTCACTGACGCCCAAACAGAAAAAAATGTTTTCATATATTCATTTTATTTTATTTGTTTTTTTATTAAGAGAAATTATCTATTTCGGAAAGGCAGCAAATAATACCCTATCTGCATTTTGATGGCTTCCTCGCAATTTAATGATATATTTCTGTAATTGGCATTCCGTACAATTCACACTCACAATGTGTACTATAGTGTTGCGGATTAACACTGGACATTGAAATAGACTTTTCTCTGCCTCCCAAGGAATCCGCACATTTTAATACCCGTGGAGATGATTGCAGGATAGAATACAATTAAATGTTGTCAGGCAACAAAACTGAACTTTGGTAATGTGGCAACAAAGAAGAAAGACAAAAGAAAGAGGGAAAAAAAGGGGATGAAAAGAAATGAATGGATTACAAAAAATAAAAAAATATAGCAAATCTACAAATTAAAATTCAGTAGAAAGGTCCAAATTTCTTCTTACAGTAATTGAATGCCCCCACCCCCCTCTTCGGAAAGTCAAAACAGCCCCTGCTTAGAAAATGTTATTGCCCTACATTAACATTCCATTAAGTGTACTAACAGCTGGTGCTCCAGAACATCTATGGGAACACGAAACATTCACAAAATACCTCCAATTAACACAGCCAGTTCTCCGATCATTGCTTCCCTGGCAAAATCCATCTTAGACCAAGTACAATAACATTGAAAAACTAGACTGGCATCAGAATAAGACTTACGTAGCTTTGCCCTCTCTGAGGAAAATGCAAGATAAGGAGAACTGCAGAGTGGCGGATACAACCTTCTTGGACAGGGGTTTAAATTTTAGCTTGACGTCAGTTTGGGTAGGCATGGGACTTGCGTATTGCTTCATGTTGATGTTGCTGGTGGCAAGTGCTTTCCGACGACCGGATGGAGATTCCTATAAAAAAATATATATATGTAAAAGCATGAAAATTTACACCACCACTCCTGTACCACATAATAATTATTCAACAACTAATGATCGGCGTTGGCTTTTATGACTGGCAAAAAAAAGTTGTCACAACCCTAAACTAGGTCTTATTCTACAGCTGGTTTCACACATCTGACATCCACGGTTGGGTCCAGACCATGAGCATGTCTCCTGTCCCAAGTTCAACAGCCTCATAAGCTGTTGAGCTTAGGTCAGGAGACTGCAGCCAGGCCGGACATCGAATGTCGGTGAATGCCCCAGGTAGCCACAATTCGTTTTTATGATTGGACACAAATAAAGGATTGATAAAGCCTTACTTCTTGGGTCTAATTACAATACAAGATTATCGACAACCGACAGCTCTACCCCAAATTCCCCATACACAATTACACTTGGTTTGTTTGAGCTCCTATGTTCTCCCGGAGAGATGATTCCAGACTCCTCTGGCAGCAACTTATTGTCCAGAGAACAAAAGGATCGGCTATCGGAAATCCAACAGGCTGGATTTATTTCTCTGGGAACATTATCTGACGAGGGAGAGTTGGGAGTCTCCGATACATTTTAGATTCTTAGCCGATCCCACTGATATCAAGTGGATTCGTCCTACTATGGGGTAAAGCCATATGGCATATTTGTCTGATAGGTGTGTGGCCCAATCCATACACTTTAATGGAGAGGTGGCCATATTTGTGTGCTGCCCTCTCAATTCAAGTATGTGAGAATGACAGGATAAGACGAACAATTCTCACTTGGCATTTTACGTCAATCCCTAAGGATTCCATAGAGGTGATTCTATTGAAGTCTATTCAGGTCATGAGTCCCACATTCTCCCAATATGTGAGGGTTTTAGTTTTGGGACCCAGACACATGAAGACCCTAAATCTGGAAGATGGGAATCCCAGTTTAAGATGTTTTATCATATACCGTTGCAGTGATAGGTAAAATTATACAAGTTTACACTTTCATGCTTGGCAATATATACAACATCAAATTTCCTGCAACGTTTCAAGGTGAAATCTACTTAAATTTTATGCAAATAGAAGTCCCCACATTATAATTAAATCTCTCCATTGTTTCGCTTGGTTATGTAATATGACCACTTCCATTAGTGTTAAGGAAGAGGTACTCCAATGTAAACACTTAATGGGATCATAAACCAGTTTTACGAGTCTGTCATTAGTTCCAATATTAATATAAGGTGAAGAGTTCAATTTGTCCAGAAATGAGAACAGTCTGCCATTGTGGAGCTCCCGGGGAGCTCGTACCATCAGACGTCGCCTTTGAAGATGTACAGTCTGTTGGATGCTCCGGCTAAGTAAGGTCGTGGAGCGATACACCTGGGGTCAGGGTGAGGTGCACTGCACCTAATAGGTCAAATTATAACTTTGTAAAGTATCGAAAAGTAAAAAAAAGAAACACAAGACATTATCCTGTTTGTTCGATTTTTGACACAATTTCACAGCTTTAAGTTAAATTAGATTTTCAACTTCCTTAAACGTAAGGTATGAAGAAATATATACTGCATGTACCACACCTCGATCATTATAAATGTCAGTGCCAGGGCATATTAATAGGCACGCCTTGCATGGCAGCCAAGGACTTAAAAAAAAAGTCAGTGTAAATCACCCAGAAAACAATAAGGGAGTTATAAATGTAGAGCGAGTTTGGGCATGTTGCGAGCCATTTTGATAACAGAAAAAACCCATTATGGTACTTCTGCCGACCCAGACAATACTAATCACTGCCCGATATAAAAAGACATGGGCCTAACTGGTACAATCTTGGTTCCTTCATCTCTACTACTAGAGTGATTGACAGCTCCGCAGCCCTGGTCATCTTGAGTGGTCAAGTCTTAGGGTACCGTCACACTATACGATTTACCTACGATCACGACCAGCGATACGACCTGGCCGTGATCGTAGGTAAATCGTAGTGTGGTCGCTGGAGAGCTGTCACACAGACAGCTCCCCAGCGACCAACGATGCCGAGGTCCCCGGGTAACCAGGGTAAACATCGGGTTACTAAGCGCAGGGCCGCGCTTAGTAACCCGATGTTTACCCTGGTTACCAGCGTAAAAAACAAACAAACAGCACATACTTACATTCCGGTGTCTGTCCCTTGCCGTCTGCTTCCCGCACTCACTGACTGCCGGCCGTAAAGTGAAAGCAGAGCACAGCGGTGACGTCACCGCTCTGCTCTGCTTTCACTTTACGGCCGGCAGTCAGTGAGTGCGGGAAGCAGACGGCAAGGGACCTGACGGACACCAGAATGTAAGTATGTGCTGTTTGGTTTTTTTTACATTTATGCTGGTAACCAGGGTAAACATCGGGTTACTAAGCGCGGCCCTGCGCTTAGTAACCCGATGTTTACCCTGGTTACAAGCGAACGCATCGCTAGATCGCATCGCTAGATCGGTGTCACACACATCGATCTAGCGATGACAGCGGGAGATCCAGCGACGAAAGAAAGTTCCAAACGATCTGCTACGACGTACGATTCTCAGCAGGATCCCTGATCGCTGCTGCGTGTCAGACACAGCGATATCGTAACGATATCGCTGGAACGTCACGAATCGTACCGTCGTAGCGATCGAAATGGCACTGTGTGACGGTACCCTTACATTGACATGTAACTAAAAGTCAAGAAGTCCAGTTTGACCTGTGAGGAGGACAATTTTTCAATTACTTTACACCCAGGGAATAGTATTCACTAGAACAGAAATTGAGTCATCTGAAGAAGTCAATTAACTGGAACAATAGGTTAAACAAGGCAGCCAGTTCACGTACTCACTGGAAATGGAGGTGAAATGTGTTACTCAACATGACTAGATGACAACGCAATTACCCTTAGTAGAAGACAAGTCATGACCCGCAATACTTCAGGTCTATGATGACTTTTTTAATTGGAGCATGCAACACATTTTGCAAATAACACTCACGTTAATCAGGGCAGGCTGAAAAATGAAATGACTCAATTAGCAAACCAGCCCGGGACTTATAGTTTTGTATAAAGCAGAACAGTAATATTTACCGTACTAACTATATCTACTGTTTATCTAATTTTGTTTCTTCTTTTTCTAAATACATATTACATACAAAGCTGCGCCATAAACATAAGGGTATGTTCACACGTTCAGGATTTCCATCCTTTTTTTTTCAGGACAGTTTTTTTAAAAAACTGCAGCTCTTGGCAGAAAACGCAGGTCCTTTTTTTGTCCGTTTTTGATGCGTTTTTGATGCGTTTTTTGATGCGTTTTTTTATCCTTTTTTTACTGTGTGTTTCCTAGGAAGCTTTTTAGGGCTAAAATGGCTGAAAATACCTAACCCTACCCCTAACCCTATCCCTAACCCTACCCCTAACCCTACCCCTAACCCTACCCCTAACCCTAACCCTAACCCTACCCCTAACCCTAACCCTACCCCTAACCCTACCCCTAACCCTAACCCTATTCTAACCTTAGTGAAAAAAAAAAAAAAAAATTCTTAATTTTTTTTATTGTCCCTACCAATGGGGGTGACAAAGTGGGGGGGTGTCATTTACTATTTTTTTATTTTGATCACTGAGATAGGTTATATCTCAGTGATCAAAATGCACTTTGGAGCGAATCTGCCGGCCGGCAGATTCGGCGGGCGCACTGCGCATGCGCCCGCCATTTTGCAAGATGGCGGCGCCCAGGGAGAAGACGGCCGGACGGACACCGGGACGCCGGGTAAGTATAAGGGGGGGAGATTAGGGCACGGGGGGGGCATCGGAGCACTGGGGGGGGGGCATCGGAGCACGGGGGAGGGGCATCGGAGCACGGGGGGCGGGATCGGAGCACGGGGGGGCGGGATCGGAGCACGGGGGGGCAGCCACACTCCGCCCACGCACTTCCGCCCGCTCCCCCGCACTTCCTGCTGCAGCGGTTCTGCACATCAAATCGCAGTAAAACCCGCAGATATATTTTTGATCTGCGGGTTTTACTGCGATTTTGACCTCACAATGGAGGTCTATGGGTGCAGAACCGCTGCGGTTCAGGAAGAAGAATTGACATGCTCCTTCTTTTTTCCGGGAGCTATTCAGCGCGTCTTTTTTTTTACAATTTCCGGACCATGTGCACAGTGTGTCCTGTTTTCCATAGGGTACAGTGTACTGTACCCTGCATGGAAAACAGCTGCGGAACCGCAGCGGCAAAACCGCCGCGGTTCCGCGGTAAAAAACGCACTGTGTGAACATGGCCTAAAGGGTATGTTCACACTGAGTTTTTGGATGTGGTATTAACTTTATTATGGGGTGTGGCAGTGTTTTTCAGCTACAAAGACATTGAAAAACAGGATTAAAACGGCAACAAAATTGTGCATTTTGCTACAATTTACAACTGGAAAATTTTCCAACGCTTTTTCTACTACGTGTTAAAAAAATCCCCAGAATAAAACATGATGTGCACTACCGCTACATTTTATTACTCAAATAAATGCAAAGTTTATTTAAAGTTTATTCAAAGCATTTTTGATTAAGATTTCAGTGTAGGATCAAAAATGGCACAAAAAAAACCCTCTGTGTGAACATATGCTAAGAGCACTGAAGTAATGGCGTGGTGCACACAGCAAGCTAGTCCTGAGCTCTAGGCACCCAAGGGATTTTCTCATGTTGCATCTTCAGGAGCGCACCGCTTCCCTGCCTCTCGGCTCCCTGGCTGCCGGGTGCGATACCCTCCTGAACATTGACAAATTAGACCAGCTGTAATACAGGACAAATAAAAATCAAAACTGTCACCATTTTGGAGTAGATTTCAGCAATGATTCATAACCCTTGCATCTATAAATTTACCCAGAAATATAGGGACTACACGGTCTTGTCTTGCAATTGCCACTGCAAAAATTATTATAAAACTACATGATCTCCTACAGTATAGGGAGCCTGTGTGATGCAAATGTCAATACCTGTACCCGTGACTGTAGGAGAGGCTCAAGGCAGTGCATACTAGGATTGTTATGAGGAAAAACTAGGCTGCAATTTATCCATCTTGAGACTGTATAGGAGTTTCAGGATGGTGCTTTGTAGGTGGACTGGACATGCACTGAGCGTGGAAGTGTGTGAGCAGGTCCCCCTGCTCACACCAGCACATGTCCAGGCCCGTTTAAGTTTGCCAATGACCATCTGGATGATCCAGAGGAGGCATGGTAGAAGGTCATGTAGTCAAATCAGACAAAAATAGACCTTTTTGGCATCAACTCCACTCGCTGTGTTTGGAGGAAGAAGACGGATGAGTACACCGTCCCGTCTAGAATGGTGGGAAAAAAACATCATACTTTTGGGGTTCTTTTCTCCAAAGGGGACAGGACGACTGCACCATATTGAAGGGAGGATGGATGGGGTCATGTATCTTGAGATTTTGGCCAACAACCTCCTTTCCTCAATAAAAGCATTGAAGATGGGTCATGGTTGGGTCGTCCAGAATTGTACTGACCCAAAGCACACAGCCAGGCAACTAAGGAGTGGCATGTAAGAAGCATTTCAAGGTTCTCGACTGGCCTAGCCAGTCTCCATACCTGAACCGAACAGGAAATCTTTGGAGGGAGCTGACACTCAATGTTGCCCAGCGACAGCCAGAAACCTGAAAGATCTGGAGAAGATCTGTATGGAAGAGTGGGCCAAAATTTCTGCGGCAGTGTGTGCAAACTTGGTCAAGAACTACAGGAAACTTCTGACCTCTGTAATTGCAAACAAAGGTTTCTGTACCAAATATTAAGTTATGTTTTTCTATTGTATCAAATACTTATTTAATGCAATAAAATGCAAATTATTTCTGTAAATAACATACAATGTGATTTTCTTGATTTTTTTTATTTTTTTTTTAGATTCTGTCTCTCACAGTTGAAGTGTACCTACGATAAAAATTACCTCTCCATTCTTTGTAGGGGAAAAAACTTACAAAATTGTTAGTGTATCAAATACTTATTTTCCCCACTGTAGCTTTGGTAGGAAAGTCATTGGAAATATAATTTAGAGGTGGCAGGAATCTCAGAACGTAACGGAAACAAACCATATGGATGGCTGCAGAAGGCTGAAGGGGAGCTAAAAAAAAAAAAAGGTAACAGGGTCATTGGGAACAACCATATATACTGTATATGCTGACGATTGCGTAAACAAACGCATTACTGTCTATGGGAGCGCATTGGTACGCAATGACATGCATACGAATGCGTTCGATACGCATGCGTACTTTAAACTGCGCATGTCAAAAAAAATGCAAACGCACGGCAAAACGCATTTAAACGCATACACACGCAGCATTTTTGTTTGCGTCATGCGCAAGATGATGCACAGGCGTAAGCATGCTTTTGCGTATGCAGATGATACGCTGCGCACAGAAACGCTAATGTGAACTTAGCCTGAGACATATTTATCAATTATTCTGCCCCACCTCACCAACACAGAGTGGAACTCACAGTTCAGGATATACTGTTCCCAATCTCAGCCCTCAAAAGCCCAAATATTAAGATATTATATGCTCCTTAATAAACCAAAAGACCATTTTCCCCCTTCCACATTCCTAACCAAATAGCCTAGATATATACCGGAAATCACTATACGAAAATCTACATACAGCGATTGATTATAGCCATAAGTTTCTTCCTTCTGCGCTATATATATATATATATATATATATATATATATATATATATGTATATGTATATATATATATATATATATATATACATATACATATATATATATATATATATATATATATATATATATATATATATATATATATATATATATATATATATATATATATATATATATATATATATATATATAGAAATGCTTCCAAATCCGACACAGGGCCTATGTTACCCCCACTGGAGGACATAGGGTGGGTATTTTCTCAAGCACAATATGGTTTTGCCCACAAATATAGTCATCATGGACAAAGACTCATGCCTTAGGATCTAATAGCCTCACCAATTTCGCCCTCATTGGTCCTGTCTGGGCCATTTTTGGATATCTGGAGGCAGAAACATATCGGTGCAATCCTGGTGTATGGAAACTTATATACACAATTGCAGAAGTGGGATCCAAATCAATACTTCACACGTGGCTTGGTCAGCAAATCCCTCCATGCCTCCTTTTTGATGAAGATGGACTGGGTGGAGGTTTCTTTATTAAAGGAACATAATGTTCAAGATTTCTTTGATGTTTGTGAGACTTTAATAGAACTTTTACCTTGCCACAAATCCTTGCATCACTGCTTTGAATCAACCACATGGTTTCAACAATGGCCGTAGATAGGAGATCCTCCGATATTACCTTAGTTTTCCACTACTGGTTATGTCTGCGACATGGAGACGCAAAGTCAAGCACCATGAAGAGGAGATTCACTACTACTACTTCCACCACAAGCACTGTATTTTTACATGATGGGAGAGAGCAGGTAACATGGGCAATTGCTGTTATTGGCACTTATTTGCCAATATTGCTAAAACTTGCTTCATTGTTCACCAACCTATGGCACAGCAATTTATATTGCTGCATTGACAACAAAAAGGGGATATATAGAATGATTTATCTTTTAGTAGAATCAACCACTTATTACTCTTTACTTTGCTTGTATACTTTGTGTTTTTGTAATTCTAATAAAAATATTCTTAAAAAAATAAAAAGTAAAATCCAGAAATCCATGAGGATCGCACCAGGAAAAATCTATACACATTGTGCTGTGCCTAGTGCAGGGATAGAGGGGTTGGTGCTTGACATGTAGAAGGGGGCAGGCTTGGTTATTGAAATCCGTAGTACGCGGACCGCTTCAGATACTGCAGAGGTCACTTGTTGACAAAGGAAACGTTACCATGCGTTGAATGCAGGAGCCCTGGAACCACCAGAGCCAAGAAGCTACATTAGGAACTTACGGTATATAATTTACTTTATCAAACTGTTTTACCAATTTTTTTTCCCCTTGAAAAACTTATTTAAGAGGTTATGTTCACATTATAAATATTGGATGCGTCAAAATCCACACCAAATCCTCTGGCTTTCCATGTGAAAATTTAAACCTTTTGAATTACAAAAAAGTGAAATCTGATGTAAAAAGAAAAAAAAAAGCAACAGCATAAATTGACATTCTGCAAATGTCAACTCCAAATTTCGAGGCCCATTTACGCTGCAGTTTTTTTTCTGTAGTGCGCAGATAAAAATAGGGACTAAGGACAATGTTCTGCTGTAAAACCTTGGGTCCTGACATTCATGTAAATGTAACTTTACAGTGGCATACCCTAATAGCCGCCTCTTTCCTGAGAATTAAGTCCTTTTATTTTGGAAAAATTGTCCCTTCTTGGAACGGTTTGGGGACCATCACAAAGTACAAGGTGTTGACTTGCTTCCGACAATTGAAAATAAAAACTCTTCCAACGACAGTTTCCATTTCTGACTTACTTTAAAAAAAAAAAAAAGGTTTGTGTCAAAAATTCAAAATTTAGAAAAAAAGTTTTTGTGATCTACAGCTCAGGTGACCATTTTGCAAATGGCAGCACCAACCATTTTAGATGTGCCCAAACAAATATCCAAAGTAATATCCACTTAACAATAACTGATGAGGCTTTTTACTACAAAACAAGAAGCAAAATGTTGAAAACTTACATGGCTGTGGGTCCATGTACTTCCGTGTGCACAACCCACAGGCTTCTCTTACAAGTTCTCAAAACTTGTAAGCCAACTCCGAGGCCCTATGTTCAAGCAATGCATTATGGCCGGCACCCTACGGCCATCAAAGCATCTTTCTCAAAGATTAGCAATCACTTTTATTTGTCAAGTTAGGAAATAGGCAATATGTGAATCTGGTCTTCAAAGGCCTTTGAATTTTCTCGTAGCGAATTATCTTTTTTCGGAGAGATGTGTCATAAACAAAAGGGCTTCCCACCTCCACCCATTAAATAGAGCCAGGTTGTGAATAGTAGAGAATAATACACCAGACAACTCCATCATTTACTTCCATGTAACCAATTCAAGTGAACACAAAAAGCTTCGTAAGGAGGTCCTTCAGGTTGTCTATAAGATCCTCACATTGAAGAGGTTTATATTGTGAGTTCATTTACTCATTTCATTTGTATTCACATTGAGTGGTGGCGTTCTACAAGAGGGTGGTGGCTCGTCACTGAGCATATACCCACGAGAACGTATCTGGCGAGGAACAATCATGTAAACATCAGATATAAGAACTGTTGGGGGCGAACGTCTCTTCATCAATGTGAATGCCCGAGCAGGGACCCCCAACTATGCGCATTCAGAAGGTTTCATAATAATGGACGATCTCTAGGTTATCACAATGTGTCCTTTGTGCATGGCTCTGCTGTTAAATCTACTCATCCTAGACAGATGAAGGACTTGACGAAAAATGGCTGCCTTTGCTGTTTGTAAGAATATCAGTTTATAGACGGATCACATATTCACCACCGCGGGGTAACTAACTTTGTAAAAAAATGAATTCAAGGTGAACAAACACTAGACCACATGTGTAAGAAAGACCAACCAGTCATGAAGGTCTAACATCGTACATGGAGCACATCTGAAGAGCTCACACACAGGGGTCTATTCCCCCCTGGCACTTGTCATTACATACTTCAACCCCAACTCTTCCCTCCAAAAAAAAACCCAAACAAACAAACAATAGAAAAAACAAACTTTGCACGTCTTGTTGTTCTCCCCTTTGTAAATTGGATGGGTGCAAGTTGGACCTCTTTTAACCCACCTTTGGAATATTATACAATACAGTGTGATTAGCTGCAATGAGGATACATTCAAAATACTAAAATCGCCCTTTTTAGCAGCTTTTTTATTTTAAATTGAGCACTTATAGGTGAGGAAATGTCACACTCAGACCTTATTCAGACGTCTGATTTTCTCACCCCCAGAAAAATGGACCGATTATTTGGATCAGACTGTGATCAGAGTTGTCTGAATGTCATCATTTCTTTTCTGACAGTCCATGAAAATCAGAACGGCACTTAGGTTTCATGAGTGAAGTACAATTTTTTCACGGGCTCCTAGACTTGCAGATTTTGATCCGACCCGGAGGTCAAAATCATACAGGTCTCTGCGATTTTCCACTGACTTATCGGCCCATGAAAAATCAAGGACATATCATTTGGTCCCACAGTCATTCATTGGTTGGAGTACTATCCGTAAAAAACATCTAAATGAGTCCTAAGAGAAAGATTCCACCAGGTCTAAAGATGTAGTTGCATTGTATGTGTGGTGCGCCTTCATTTACCACTCACACAATATACTTACCATTACATCAGAAACCAAACAGGTCTGGACCTATAGAGCAGAATTTATTAGGACTGTCATTTCATACTTCAGCCTACAAGTATGTTCACACGAAGCATTTTTTATATTTTTTCCTAGTGAGTGATGCAGACTTTTGGCAGCAGAAAACTGCAGAGGAAATTATCTGCATTTTGGTGCGGTTCTGATGCTTTTATTGGCGCTAAGCAATTCTTATCTCAGTGGGAAAGTGACTGCAGTTAAACGCTTTAAGAACTTTTATTTAAAAAAAAAAAAAAGGCAAATCTCATACATTTTGCTATTGCTATAAAATGGTGCTTCTTTACTATGCGGACTGTTGGTCCGTTAAAGGCCGGTCCGGTTAAATGCTCTGACCACTTCTCTTATCACTTGAAACAAAGAAAAAAAACAAAGTGCAATTTTATGAAACCATAAAAGTGATACATTCCCAATATTTTTTAAGCACAAAAATGGTAAAAAAAACATTGTAGTGCCCTTTTGTGTCTGAAAAAATTGCGCTTCATTTCTACTTATCACAAGCAAAGAAAAAGGAGGGAAAAAAGGCACACAAAAAAAAAGAATTTGGACTTCATAGAAAATGTTACTGTATTTTGGCTGGAGGCCAATCTGTATATGGCCCATACTGAGTTGAATAGGTGCTGCATATACCTTGGCCTCCTAGTGATAGCGGCAGGCAGACCAGAGCTTTCCTAGTGGTGTGGATGAACAGAGGGACAGTGCTATGGATGAACAGTGCTATGGATTAACAGAGGGACAGTGCTATGGATGAACAGTGCTATGGATGAACAGTGCTATGGATGAACAGTGCTATGGATGAACAGTGCTATGGATGAACAGTGCTATGGATGAACAGTGCTATGGATGAACAGTGCTATGGATAAACAGTGCTATGGATGAACAGTGCTCTGGATGAACAGAGGGACAGTGCTATGGATGAACAGAGGGACAGTGCTATGAAATAAAAAAACAAAAACACCATTGTATCCTTTTCAAGAATTTCAACAACTCTCTAAATTTCTGCTTCTGTAAATAGTGGAGAAAATTAAGGTCCACTTTGGCCACAATGAATTGCAGACTGGATCTGTAATACAATCTCCCTTAGCCTGAAAGCCTAGCGTTGAAAATTTAAAAGGGAATCTCGCAGGACGATTTTACTAATCAGACTAGCATTATGTCTGTATAAGTCCTATAACAATACAAATTATAACTAATCTGATGTGCAAAGCTGAGAAATCAAGCCCTGAAACCACATGCAGACGATCCTGGAACTAGCCGCTGAGTGCACTGGCACTCCCCACTGCACTGGCACTCCCCGCCTGCACTGGCACTCCCCGCCTGCACTGGCACTCCCCCTGCACTTTAAGCATTGAAGTCACATGCAAATTAGCCTGGAAGTGCACGGGGAGTGTCGGTGCACTCACTGGTTCCTTCTTTGATGATTTGCGTGTTACTTCAAAGCTTGATTTCTCAGCAATGGCACATGGGGTCGCTGCCATACAGGTTATGATTTTTACTAGAAGAAAGAACCTGGCACTCAACTTAATGCTCGTGAGATTTTAATGGTAGTAGCCAAAAAAACGTTTCGGTCCTATATCTGGACCTTCATCAGTTACGTACTATGATGAAAAAGTGAATGACTGTAGTGTCTGAGACAAGCGGGGATTCCGTGTCTGGACACAAGCACAGCACCTATCAGCGTTAATAAGTCCAATCTGTGTGCCTAAACCTATCTGCGCAAATACCAGACGCAGACCATGCTGTGCCTTATATGACACTACAGTCATTCACTTTTTCATCATAGTACGTAACTGATGAAGGTCCAGATATAGGACCGAAACGTTTTTTTGGCTACTACCATTAAAATCTCACGAGCATTAAGTTGAGTGCCAGGTTCTTTCTTTTAGTATCACATGGTGTGGGAACCTACCTGGGCACCACTAGTAGTAGTGCACACGGCTTTATTTATGATTTTTACTAGGACCTATACCACTGCGTTCAGTAGTAAAATCATCCTGCCTGCAGAACACAGCACAGTACGGAGCTGGGGTAGTTGTCCCCACCTGACACCCTCTTAGTGTGGGATTTTCAGTTATAGGTGGAAAGTCCTGCTATATCCAATGCGACAATCAGGGCAGACCGGCTCACAGAACAGACTCCAATATGACGGACACGACTCCTCTCGGAGTGACATTATTTACAGCCAATTTCCATTTAAAAAGCAGAATAGTGATCGGCCTTACACTTTACATCCCAGAACGTGGCCTGGTACATGAACCTGAGCAGAATGCATTGTGTGCCGCATGAATGGGGCGCTAGCAATGATTTGGGTGCAGGAAAACACTCCAAGAAGTGGATCTAAAGGATTCCATTACTCAGCAGTTCAGCCGCTCCCTCCTGTATGCTCCCCAACATTACGCATTCACGGAGCATTGTTTGACACACTGCCATGTTGATGATATATTGCAACCTACAGCTCAAATAATTCTAGCCATGGATTAACATTTCAGAGGCTGAGCCACAGATTATGTGTGTGGATCTTGAATTTCATCAGCCCCCCTGGCACAATAGGCTTATTCTTCCCATTTTCCTCTATTTTCTCATGAAGGGTCAGGGAAGCTTAGCTTGGCTGTTGCATCCATCTCCTTTCTACCAGATACCTTACCGTCCATACTTCCAGGCACATGCTGCTCCCTGTGTCCCGAATACGCCTGGAAATAGCAATCAAAGGCTGCCATCTGCTGGCCTCCAGCAGGACAACACCGCGGTCCGTTTTAGAATGCTGCGTTTATTTAGAAATTGGCTCATTGCTTTCTTTGGGCTCATTGAGATATCAGATGCTTTTTTTCCACGTGGAAAAAAATGGTCCTAGTTTTACTAGTGATTTTGTTCGGATTTTATCAGGATGCAATCCGCATTTCATCAGTTTTTCATAGTTGAGAAGAAAAAAAAAAAGGTTTTCTACCTTCAACTACCTAGCAGTCGATTTTCTCACTGACCTTGCATTGACAATTTTGATCAACATTTGGACCAATATCGGAAACGTCGCCACAGTTTTGCACAACTCAGTAACAAAAATAAATAAAAAAATTGGACGTGTGAACAGCCCCCCAGACTTCATGAGATATGAGGTCTATCCATGAGAAACACAGCCAGCACGTGCACGCTAAAACAGATCTGAATGTGACCTGAGATGTTGCACGATATTAAGGACTAGCTATTGAACCCGTTCTACGCCCGGGTGGCGAGCATTTATATTGGTATATGGTCTCTATCCTGTCATGAGCTGCTCCATCCTGCATCCCCATCCTGTCATGTGCTGCTCCCGTCCTGCTCCCCCGTTCTGTCATGTGCTGCTCCCATCCTGCGCCCCCATTCTGTCATGTGCTGCCCTATTCTGTCATGTGCTGCTCCCATCCTGCGCCCCCGTTCTGTCATGTGCTGCTCCCATCCTGCGCCCCCATTCTGTCATGTGCTGCCCTATTCTGTCATGTGCTGCTCCCATCCTGCGCCCCCGTTCTGTCATGTGCTGCTCCCATCCTGCGCCCCCGTTCTGTCATGTGCTGCTCCCATCCTGCGCCCCCATTCTGTCATGTGCTGCTCCCATCCTGCGCCCCCGTTCTGTCATGTGCTGCTCCCATCCTGTGCCACCGTTCTGTAATTTGCTGCTCCCATCCATATGCCCCGTACACTGCTCCATAAAGGTTGATGGCCCCCATAAGATGCTCCATATTATATGCCCCGTATGCTGCTCCATAAATGTTGATGGCCCCCATAAGATGCTCCATAGTATATGCCCCCGTACACTGCTCCATAAAGGTTTATGGCCCCCATAACCTGCTCCATAGTATTATATGCCCCGTATGCTGCTGCGATATATAAAAAAAAAAAATAACATACTCACCTATCGTCACTGGGCGCCGAGTGTTGGGGGGCCTGAGCAGGCGGGGACACCGGCGCCCTGTGGGGGTCAGGTGCCGGAGTCGCCGATAGCTCAGGCCCCCGACACTTGCTATAGTCACCTGGCCCTGATCCAGTGCTGCGTGCCGCTCCGTGTTCCGGGTCCTCTGGCTGTGACTGTTCAGTCAGAGGGCGGCGCACATTAAGCGCGTCATCGCGCCCTCTGAACTGTGAACGTCACAGGCAGAGGACCCGGAACACGGAGCCACACGCAGCGCTGGAACGGGACAGACAGGTGAATATAGCTTATACTTACCCTCCTGGCGCATCCCTGCCTCTCCGGTGGAGATCGCGGTGTGCGTTCAGTGCTTACGCATACCGCGATCTCCTGGGTCTCATCATGGCCTCAGGGGCTTGTCCTGGTCTTCCACCATGCTATAGCTTCCAGCACTGCTTATTTACAATAGATATTTTAAAGGGAATCTCTCAGCAGGATTTTACTACATGATCTGAGGGTAGAATGAGGTAGGCACTGAGATACTGATTTCAGCGAAGTGTCACTTCTTAGGCTGTGTGCTGTTTCAATACAATGAAGGGGAGCAATGTGTGGGATACAAGGACGACGGCGGTTTCCCGCGGATGTGCTTCTACGGGTCACGTAAAATGGCCATCGTCCTTGTATCCCACACATTGCTCCTCTGCTGAAGATTTTTTTACAGTTTCAATAAACTACGGATTTTACAGGACGGTGAGTGCCAGCCCACTCTTTCTTTATTCATAGACTTTTGGTGATTTTTTTCTGGATTGAGAGCCTGTACGTCCGGGCATGTGACCCCGCAGCTGGGTTGGTTGATTTGGCGGTGCAGCAGAGCGGATTGTTTGTTTCTTTACTATTGTTATTCTGTAATGTCATTATTGTCTGTACAAGTCCCCTCTAAATTGTAAAGTGCTGCGGAATATCTTGGCGCTATAGACATATAATAATAATAATAATAATAATAATAATAATTTTAAGTCCTGACCCCAAGTACAAGGATCCAACAATACCGAATAGTTGAATGTAATCTGTCATCTACACGTGGTGTGACATCGCTTATGGGTTGATTGTCCATTATGTCCTACAGAAGACATGACTGGGAAGTTAATAAGTATCAGGGCAGGGTCAGAAGACCGTTTTCTCCACATCCCAGAAAAATGGTCTGATGATTCTGATCAGAGTTTGATCAAAGTGACTTCAGTTTTTCTCAGACGTGGAGAGCAAAAAAAAACAACAACGGATTCTCCACCTTCTCCATTCTGTACCTCTGTGAAAATCTTGCATTGCTAATACTGGTCCGACAAGCGGATCAAAATTGGACGCGTCTCGGATTATTTCGGCAGTAAACATATCGGACATGTGCACAGCCCATCGAATGACATATGTACGAGTGCTGTCCATGAAAACTGCGGATAGCACTCATACAAGGAAATGGTTCATGCCCACGAGCCCTTAAGAGTAGTGATGAGCGAATATACTCGTTACTCGAGATTTCTCAAGCATGCTCGGGGTCCTCCGAGTATTTTTTAGTGCTCGGAGATTTAGTTTTCCTCACCTCAGCTGAATGATTTACATCTGTTAGCCAGCATGAGTACATGTGGGGGTTGCCTGGTTGTAGGCAACCCCCACATGTAATCAAGCAGGCTAGTAGCTGTAAATCATTCAGCTGCTACAAGAAAAACTAAATCTCCGAGCACTAAAAAATCCTCGGAGGACCCCCGAGCATGCTCGAGAAATCTCGAGTAACGAGTATATTCGCTCATCACTACTTAAGAGTTCACAGCCGTTAAAGCATGGTCACATGGGGGATTTGTTTCTGGATATTTGCACTGGTATCCACAGCAGAAATCGGAAGCGGACCTTGGCATTTACGAAGCCGGTTTGCGGTTTAAACTGGGCAGGAATCATCTATATTTGAAGGGGCTAAAATTCTGCGTAACCGGCCATGTGAACAGCAACATGGATTTCCTAAATAGAACAATGAAAATTGGTTTGTCGTCAGTTTTCAAATGGATTTCGGTAGAAAAAAAAAAAACCCTTGTTGGGAACAAACCTTCGGAGTCTGGTGAGAATAAAAAAGATTCTTCATGAATGATTCATGGTGACAGCCACTCTGTGTATAAACCCCCAATATCGTGAGACACCGGGTCACATCTTAGTCATAGCAAGGCTAAACATGGCCGCACACAATATAGACATGTGAAAAATTCACATTTTTATCTGGGGGTCTCCGGTACAGACCGGAAAATACTGAAGCCACTGGCCTCCTGACCGAAATAGGTCAGCCTCATATATACCTATGAAGATGTTGAGGTGCGGTCAGAAGACCCACGGCCAGGACCCGAATCATGGCTGTGTGAATGCGCCCTTAAGAAGATGTCGCTGAACAATGATCATTTAAAAAAAATAAATAAAAATAACCAAAGCCAAAATGTATTTAAAAAGGAAGCAAAAGTTTTGCCATTTCCTTCCGTGGAAAAAATAAAGACACCCCTAAGGCTTTGTTCATATGCGAAAGCATGTCTCACGGCTGCTCAACAGCTACAGGACACGCGGGGATTTCCTGTTGGTTAAGCAATCCCTGTCAACCAGCCGTGAGACATGCATCCGTGGGGACCAGACGAAGACATTCGGCTAGCACCCGAGCATGCTCAGATAACACCTTATCCGAGCACGTTCGTTCATCACTAGAGTGCACCTCTTAATGAATTTGGGAATCTTATTCCTGCATGGTCCTCAATTCAGACCGTGGTATGAAATGCAAGTCTCAGGGAATTACGGCCTTTGTAGGTTTAGAACATAATGGAGAAGATTTATCAATACTGTCATTTCGATAGACAGAGCAAACTTAGATTAGACAATCTTAAAATGCACCAAATTTATCAAAGTTGTTCATGATGGTTGATAAACCTGGCTCATGATGAGACTATCTAGTCTAAGTTTTACCCCACCTATTACTTCGCTAACATTGTGCCTGAAATTTGCCAGCATCGCCAACAGTTCTGCGTATTCCAAAGACAGTATCCATAGGAGTAACCACTAGATGGCAACGTATCACGCATGTATAAAGATATACAGTGAAACTAATGATGACCGAACCGAGAGAAAATCAAAGTCCCCAAATTTTCCCTCAAAAATTTGATTTGCGTCAAATAAATTTGCCCTACCAAAAACTCACTAATTGCCTAGAAAATGAGAGAGTGTGAGAAAAAGTGTGAGGCCGGATATTATACATCTGAGGGGTGGGGCGAGGGGTCGGTTATTATACACTGGGAGAGCTAGGGACCGGATGTTATACACTGGTGGGTGAGGGGCCAGATGTTATACAGTACAGACCAAAAGTTTGGACACGCCTTCTCATTTAAAGATTTTTCAGTATTTTCATGACTATGAAAATTGTACATTCACACTGAAGGCATCAAAACTATGAATTAACACATGTGGAATTATATACTTAACAAAAAGTGTGAAACAACTGAAAATATGTCTTATATTCTAGGTTCTTCAAAGTAGCCACTTTTTGCTTTGATGACTGCTTTGCACACTCTTGGCATTCTCTTGATGAACTTCAAGCTACACTGAGGGACGAGGAAACAGATATTATACACCGGGTGGCGAGGGGCCGATTGCTATACACTGGGAGGCCGAGGGGCCGGATGTTATACACTGGGGGGCGAGGGGCCAAATGTTATACACAGATATTACGCACTGGAGGGCAAGAGATCAGATGTTCTACACTGAAGGGGTGAAGGGCTGGATGTTATACACTGGGGGTTGGGGGGGCGAGGGGTCAAATATTGTACATTGGGGTGTGAGGGGCCGGATGTTATACACTGGGGGGCGAGGGGCTGGATGTTATACACTGGGGAGGGGGGGGGGGGCGAGGGGTCAAATATTGTACATTGGGGTGTGAGGGGCTGGATGTTATACACTGGGGGAACGAGGGGCCATATGTTATACACTGGGGGGGAGGGGCTGGATGTTATACACTGGGGGGGCGAGGAGCTGGATGTTATACATTGGGGGGGGAGCGAGGAGCTGAATGTTATACATTGGTGGGACTAAGGGGTGGATGTTATACACTGGGGGGGCGAGGGGCTGGATGTAATACACTGGGGAGACGAGGGGCTGGATGTTATACACCAGGGGTCGAGGGGACAGATAATACATACTGGAGGGCAAGGGATCAGATGTTACACACTGGAGGGCGAGGGGCCGGATGTTATACACTGGGGGGTGAGGGGCCGGATGCATTTTGCAATGAGAAATAAGTATTTGATACTTAGTGGCAAAACCCTTGTTGGCAAGCATAGCAGTCAGACGGTTTGTGGTTGATGATGAGGTGGTGTGCGCACATGTCAGGAGGAATTTTGGTCCACTCCTCTTTGCAGATCATCTCTAAATTATTAAGATTTTGAGGCTGTCGCTTGGCAACTCGGAGTTTCAACTTCCTCCACAAGTTTTCTATGGGATTAAAGTCTGGAGACTGGCTAGGCCACTCCATGATCTTAATGTGCTTCTTTTTGAGATACTCCTTTGTTGCCTTGACTGTATGTTTTGGGTCATTGTCTTGCTGGAAGACCCAACCATTTTCCAATTTTAATGGGGGGGGGAAGGAGGTTGTCACTCAGGATTTTACGGTACATGGCTCCATCCATTCTCCCATTCATGAAGTGAAGCAGTTCTGTGCCCTTAAAAGAGAAACACCCCCAAAATATGTTTCCACCACCATGCTTGACAGTGTGGACAGTGTTCTTTGGGTCACAGGCAGCATTTCTCTTCCTCCAAACACGGTGAGTTGAGTTAATGCCAAAAAGCTCAATTTTTGTGTTATCTGACCACAGCATCTTGTGCAGGGGGACCTTGTGGGCACGGCAGGATTTTAAACCTTTATGGCGTAATGTGTTAGCAATCGTTTTCTTGGTGACTGTGGTCCCTGCTACCTTGAGATCATTAACAAGTTCCCCCCGAGTAGTTTTAGACTGATCTCTCACCTTCCTCATGATCAAGGATACCCCACGAGGTGAGATTTTGCATGATGCCACAGATCAATGTCGATTGACAGTCATTTTGTATTTCTTCCATTTTCTTACTATCGCACCAACAGTTGTCTCCTTCTCACCCAGCGTCTTACTGATGGTTTTGCAGACTGTTCCAGCTTTGTGCAGGTCTATGATCTTGTCCCTGACATCCTTATAAAGCTCTTTGGTCTTGCCCACGTTGTAGGGGTTAGAGTCTGACTGATTAGTTGAGTCTGTGGACAGGAGTCTTTTAGAAAGGTGACTATGTCAGCTGTATTTAATGCAGGTAACAAGTTGATTAGGAGCATCCAACGAGTCTGTAGGAGCCAGAACTCTCAATGGTTGGTAGGGGATCAAATACTTATTTCTCACTGCAAAATGCTAATAAAATTTACATAATTTATACAATGTGATTTTTTGGATTTTATTTTTGATATTCTATCTCTCAATGTTAAAATTAACCTAACGTTAAAATTATAGACTGTTCATGTCTTTGTCAGTGGGAAAACTTACAAAATCAGCAAGGGATCAAATACTTATTTCTTCACTGTAGATACTTGGACTTTGCTTGCAAATATCAGTTTTAAGAATATTTGACTCCATAGTCAGCAGAAAGGTCTGTATAGTTAGAGAAAAAGTCGCTATGCAACTATGCAACTGTAAAACTGGTATGTTGCTTGCAGGTCATGGTGTGCAATTTTGGTCTAAGTGTTTTGTAAAATATGGGAACTCCTAGTCCAGACACCAGCTGCCTGGATTCGAAGTAAAATGCTATAGCTGGGGTCCCATATTGTGCCACAATGCTCCCACTGACATATTAAACAATGGATTCCATAAAAATCTTAAAAGGGAACTTGTCAGATATGATAACTATTCGGCTGCCGTCACACTATCAGTATTTGGTCAGTATTGTACATCAGTATTTGTAAGACAAAACCAGGAGTGGGTGATAAATGCAGAAGTGGTGCATATGTTTCTGTTATACTTTTCCTCTATTTGTTCCACTCCTGGTTTTGGCTTACAAATACTGATGTAAAATACTGACCAAATACTGCTAGTGTGACGGCAGCCTAAAGGTACTGTCACACTAGATGATATCGCTAGCGATCCGTGACGTTGCAGCGTCCTCGCTAGCGATATCGTCCAGTGTGACAGGCAGCAGCGATCAGGCCCCTGCTGGGAGATCGCTGGTCGGGGAAGAAAGTCCAGAACTTTATTTCGTCGCTGGACTCCCCGCAGACATCGCTGGTTCGGCGTGTGTGACACCGATTCAGCGATGTCTTTGCTGGTAACCAGGGTACACATCGGGTAACTAAGCGCAGGGCCGCGCTTAGTAACCCGATGTTTACCCTGGTTACCATCCTAAAAGTAAAAAAACAAACAGTACATACTTACCTACAGCCGTCTGTCCTCCAGCGCTGTGCTCTGCTCTCCTCCTGCTCTGGCTGTGAGCGTCGGTCAGCCGGAAAGCAGAGCGGTGACGTCACCGCTCTGCTTTCTGGCTGCCCGGCGCTCACAGCCAGACCAGAGAAGCAGAGCGCCGAGGACAGACAGCGGTAGGTAAGTATGTAGCGTTTGTTTTTTTACTTTTTAGGATGGTAACCAGGGTAAACATCGGGTTACTAAGCGCGGCCCTGCGCTTAGTTACCCGATGTTTACCCTGGTTACCGGGACCTCGGGATCGTTGGTCGCTGGAGAGCTGTCTGTGTGACAGCTCTCCAGCGACCAAACAGCGACGCTGCAGCGATCCGGATCGTTGTCAGTATCGCTGCAGCGTCGCTATGTGTGACGGTACCTTTAGACTGGAGATAAAGGGCTAATCTGCAGATTAATAGTGTTATGAAGGTGCCCAGCAGCAGTACTGAAGGTGAGGCTCTCGGGAGAAAATTACCTTTATTTCTCCCTGGAGCCGCCGGCTTTCAGTCATGCAGTCATCACTCACAGCACTGAGAGATATGGCAGTAAGCATAACCCAGCACTCTGACTGATAGCTGTCTCTGAACTAATGTACTGCTGAGCCGGCTGTCAGTCATAGTGTTGAGGTGTATCAACAGCAATCTTTCACAGTTTATCCCCGCCTGCATAACTGAAAGCTGGTGGCTCCCAGGAGAAAGAAAGTTAATTTTTCAGTACGGTGGCCGGGCACCTTCATAACCTGAAGTTTAGCCCTATATCTGTATGTTAATAGCGTTATTGGACCTGATAGGTTCCCTTTAAGGATTTGTCAACTTTAATTTAATGAGCATATGGGGAAGCTAAGCAAAAATTTAAAAAAAACAAGAAATAAAATAAAAAAGGGCACTGATAAAAATAATAATTCGTCATCTCAATATCAGAACTAAAAAGCGGTTTTGTCATTATTTGTGTCACAGAACAAACCCACAGGAGACATGGACAGACATTCTACATTATGGAACCGTTACGGACGACATTCATGCTCCGTCCTAAAGCTGCTGTCAGCATCTCATCCATAACATGTGCCAAGAGAAAATCTTCTATTCTCACTGATATTCTTCATCATTGCACAGAATTTGCCAGGGCAAAAATATGGGCACTTATCATTTTTATCCACTAGATGGTGCTGTTATACCATTTAATACATTTTAAGGCGTTTAGTAAAGAATGACAATTACTTTTATAACATATTTTTATATAAAGCCGATATAATACTAGACACAGACTTATCCATGCTCTTCTGAAAAATAAAATAATTATATAAAAAAATAAAAAAAATAAAGCAACTATAGAGAGACTGAATAACCTTATCGTGCAAGTCACAACTAATTTCAAAGAACGGAGGGGCAGCTGTGGTCCCATACTGATCTTATTGTGATGATGTAGACCCTGTTGGATATCCCTTGGCACACGGAAGTGGGTAAATTACTTTTTTATATGGTAAATATATTTTACTTACATTTTCTATTACGAATGTCCATTCTTTGTCTTCAAACTCTTCTGCATGGGGGTCCTAGGAGACAACATTAAGAGCCAAGCGTCAGCACATTATTATAGAGGGATAGCATGGATGTTCCCTTTCTAACTACATTGGACACAGAATGGTGACACATCAGGACAATAAAGCCACAGGGATGAGTTCTGGCGTTACACCCACTATGGGGTCCGGTCCGTACACTCATCCCTTAGAATGGACAGGTTCATATTTTGTAGTACAGTCCCCAAGAACCCCCTCACTTCTCTAGGACTCTAAAGTGGGTTATATGTGCACGTAAACTTACATTTCATTTTCTGATCTGAACACATCAATGCTGAAATCAACAATGGCCAACAAGTAAAATTTTTAATAATGGCTGACCTCTTCTAGAACCAGTCCCGCATTGGTCCACAGGTTGTGACTGCGGATTACAGCTCCACTGAAGTTAATGGGGCTAAGAGGAAAAACCACACAACCTATAGAACGCAATGGTTACCTGAATGAGGGTACACATATCTTTCCCATTGTCATAGATTAACTGGATTTCTATTGAATTGGGCCAAGTATATACAAATTGTCTCTTCAGAGAGGAAGAGGACTAGAACTCTAGCGCCACCTATTGGAAGTAGCAATCCTAACAGTCAATGTCGACAGTTTTTGGTGATTTTTGGAAAAATCACTCAGCCAAACTAGATCTTCACTTTGCACTGACAAGGGGCAGTATACCGAAACACAGTGTCTGCAAATTGAGATTCTGGTTTGGCTTTTATCCTAAGTCATGTGACAAGGCTCGTTAAAGGGTCGACATTGACTGTCAGGATTGCTACTTCCAATAGGTGGCACTAGAGTTCTAGTCCTCTTCCTCCCCGAAGAGACAATTTGCATATTTCCCAGAGGAGCATTGCAACTTCAAGTCTCCTCACCTCGACATGCTTATCATGTCACTCTACGCAAGGAGAAACGATACTTCTTGGAGCCAAGTATATAGATATGTGTGTGTACAGTCTTTAGATTGAAGATATGGTTGCGTCACCCGTCTGAACCGTCTGTGCTCTCGTCTTTGCTTCTCCAGCATCGGAGGAGCGCAGGGGCACTGAGGCTGCCTTAATCTAGTGCACAGCACCTTGCCTTGGAGACCTGCCACCACTGATAGACTGCAGAGGTGGCCGGAGAGCTAGGCAATGAGCAGTAAGGCTACGTTCACATTTGCGTTGTTGGGCGCAGCGTCGGCGACGCAACCCACAACGCATATACACAACGCAGCATTTTGTGACGCATGCGTTGTCATAAAATAGTAAAGATCAGTAAATTCGGCGCAGGGAAAACGCTACAAGTAGCATCGTCTGCGCCCTGTCTTGTGCGTCAAAATGACGCATGCGTCGTAAAACGCATTACAACGCATACCGGCGCATGTTCATGCGCCCCCCCCCCCCCCATGTTAAAGATAGGGGCGCATCACGCATGCGTCGGTATCTGTCGACGACGCTGCGCCCAACAACGCAAATGTGAACGTAGCCTAACCTAAACAATTTTAAATCCCTCTGTTCTTGAGAATGGAGATGATCTTTAATAACGGGTAGATTACAAAGTTGGGCGATTTGACAAACACTTTACAATTCTACTCTCTTAAGAAGTTGAGACAACTCTTTAAAAGAAGTCAAATTCATTTTAGTGCAACCTTTGCAGATCTATTTTAGATACGTCTATGCAAAACGCAAAAAATCTGCGGAACTGCAAAGCTGAAAATCCCCAGAAATGATTGACTTGCTGTGGATTTAAGGGGAATCTGTCAGCAGTATTTCATCCCCCCCAAACTATGGATATGTGCATGCAGCTCTTTCAATGAAAAGGGCAGCAAAACCTTTATAAGGCCATTCTATTCCTCCATTAGTGAGAAATCGGGGTTTGAACTAAAATGAAAATGAGGCGAAGAGCTATTTACAGATCTGATGCCTCTGTCACTCCAACTCTATTTTCCGCCCAACACCTCCTCATCCTACTTGACTGTCGGCTCCTGAAGTCACGCAGCATTAAGGTTGTCAGTCAATCAGGAGGAGGAGGCTTGGAGGGGAATAGAGCTGGAGTGACAGAGGCTTCAGTTCTAGAAATAGCTCTTCGCCTCATTTGTATATTAATCCAAACACTGATTTCTCAGTAACCGAAGAACGGACTGGCCATGTAAAGGTATTACTGGACTTGTCTGCTGTCCTTGTCTGCATGAAAATATAAATAGTTAGGGGTGTGAGATCCTGCTGATACATTCCCTTTAAAATCAGCACCACATGTCCTTTTATCTGTGCCTAAAATTTTTCATAGTGTGTGGATGAGACTTGGTAAAACCAGATACACTTTGCTGCAGCTATAAATGTGTTGCAAACAAGGCATGTGATCATACACGTACAGTACACTTACCTTAAAGAGGGTCACAGTGATTTCAACATTTTCAGGAACAGGCCACACCACAACCCCACGATAGGGGTTCTTTATACCGGGCTGCCAGCTATGTGCCTGCAATGCAACACGACACAGTGTAACTGATTGTACTGTAATAGAAGAAGATACTAAAAAGACAAAGCACACAAACTACATTTCCATAAGATTATATGAAATAATTTGCAGACATAGTCCAGTAAGTAAAGGTTTGCTAAAGTTTATCACAGGAGAGTTGATAAATGTATGATCGTCGTGGATCCAACCACCATGACCTCCACAGATAACACCTAATATCTTTCTCCTTCTCATCACGCTTCCTAAAGCTCAATGTGGACAAAACCCAATTCATCTATAAATGATATCATGTTTTCTCTTGTTCTGCAAGTCCGCTGCCTCGGCATAACCCTCAACTCCGCCCAGTCCTTCAACCAAACTCTTTCCTCTTCTTGCTGCCTTCAACTCAAAAACATTTCTAGAATCCATCAACCCTGAATCTATTAAAATGTTAGTGCATGCCCTCATCATCTCCCACCGAGTCTACTGCAATATCCTCCTCTATGGCCTCGCTGCTAAGACTCTTAACCTCTCCAGTTCGTCATCAATTCTGGTGCTTGACTAATCCACCTCTCTCTTCGCTACTCCTCCACTTCTCCCTTCTGCAAATCCCTTCATTGGCTCCAAATTCCGCAATATATCCAGTTCAAATTACTAACACTGACCTACAAAGTCGTCCATAATCTGTCTGCACTGTATATCCCCAATCTAATCCCCCAATATCTTCCAACATGTAATCTCTGGTCCTCTAAAGACCTCCTCTCCTAAACATTTATACGTTCCTCACCCAGTCACCTCCAAGACTTCTTTCGAGTATTACCCAACCTCTGGATTTCTGTGCCCCATACGATTATCCAAATTATTCGGAACTTTCAGACGGAACTTGGAAACTCATCTTTTCAAGACAGCTTACAACATGCAATGACCCCGCTGCCACCTCATCAAAATCGTAGCTACTGCAAACCCCCAAACTACTGTCTCTTTCCCCAATATCGTACAGACCCTAAGCCAGCAAGGGCCGGATCCTCTTCCCTCTGTAGTAGTTTGTTATTGTTAATTTGTTCATCTTATTTTAACATCCATCTCCTCTCTTCATACAGGTACGAACATCTCTGCTACTCGCTGTTATCTGCCGCCTCTAATCCTGCACCTTTCCCTTTAATGGTACGAACATCTCTGCTACTCGCTGTTATCTGCCGCCTCTAATCCTGCACCTTTCCCTTTAATGTGCCTGTTGACTGTATGCTAAATGCATTTGTTGCATTGTATTACTTACTGCTGTCCATCCATGCTGGGGTCACAGGAGACATTATTGTGTTCAAGGTGTTATAGCAAATGTTTGCAGCCAGGTCTAGTGCCTTTGATCTTGTAACCTCCCCCGGGGTGTTGGCCAATTGCTAATTTATCCCAAATAAGGACCCACAATCCCTCTCACCTGATCCTTTAGTCAGTCCTATAAATTTAGTAGCATCTTAAGGGGTGCACGCGTGTGAGGTCAGGCACGCGCATCCCTGCAGCAAAGCATCACGGCAGCTAAGCATACAGACGCCGCAGTTATTTCAACGGCAGGAGTCACGACCCCACTCTATGTTCTGTTTCTTCTGGGTGTGTCTTCCGAGTAAGCACTTCTTATTACTTGGATCTAGCTTTTTTATTAACCCATCTTACTTCTTTGCCATGTTTACCTGTGCCCCTACATTGTTTGCTCCACTAGTCCTCTCTCTCCTTCGCTATCACAAATCCCAGCACTCCCTAACCTAATAATCATCTCCCCTTCCCTCTTACCTCCCCACCTGTCCTCCCCTGCTGACCTGCTCCTCAACCTCAAATCTGTCCAACAAACACATAAAACAAGTTGCCCACTCTCTTTCTCCCACCTGCTCTCTCTCTCTCCTTCTCCTCACTGCTGGAGACATATCTCCCATCCCTGGACCCCCACATCTCATACCTCCCATTACTACTCCTTCCTATCACTCCCTATCCAACATGAACTTCCGCAATCTTTCCAACATAAAACCCGTGCCCCTGACGCCCACCCCCCCTGCTCCCTCTCTCTGGAGCACTCTGGAATGCCCGCTCAATCTGCAATAAGCTTCATGTGATTCACGACCTTTTTCTCTCCCGCAATCTTGCCTTCCTTGGCCTCACAGAAACATGGCTAACACCCTCTGACACCTCCTCCCCTGCTGCGCTGTGTTACGGAGGCCTCCACTTCACCCACACCCCTCGACCCGGCAACAAACATGGTGGAGGAGTGGGTCTTCTCCTTTCTTCAAACTGCACCTTTAACCCAATCCCACCTCTTCCCTCCCTTATCCTCCCCTCTTTTGAAGTCCATTCTGTCCGCATCTACTCTCCCTCCAACCTCCAAGTGGCCGTCATATACCGACCTCCGGGCCCGGCCACTGCCTTTATTGACCAATTCTCCACCTGGCTTCTTCACTTTCTCTCTGCTGACACTCCCACCATCATCATGGGTGACTTCAACATCCCCATTGATACCCTTCAGTCAACAGCCTCCAAACTTCTGTCCCTTACCTCATCCTTTGGACTTACTCAGTGGTCCTCCGCAGCCACCCACACGGATGGGCATACACTAGACCTGGTATTCACCCGTCTCTGCTCTCTATCTATCTTCACCACCTCCCCTCTCCCTCTATCCGACCACCATCTGCTCACCTTCTCATCACTGTCCTCCTCACCAATCATCCATATCCAGCAACATGCGCACCCACGCAGAAACCTTGCACACCTAGACACCCACACACTCTCTGACTCCATCCTACCACTGGCATCCATATCCTCACTCCACGACACAGACAGTGCTGCTGCTTTCTACAATGCCACTCTCGCATCAGCTATTGACACGGTTGCCCCTCTCGTCCATGGCAGAGCGCGACGTATCAATAGACAACCTTGGCATAATAACACCACCAAAAAGCTAAGGCAAGTGTCCAGGGTTGCGGAGCAGCGTTGGAAGAGAACACACTCGCAAGACGACTTCACTGTATTCAAACAAGCAACACTCGCTTTTAAATCTGCACTCACCTCTGCTAAACAGGCCTACTTCACAACCCTCGTATCTTCCCTATCCCACAACCCCAAACAGTTATTCAAAACATTTAACTCCCTCCTCCGCCCCCCACTGCCCCCTCTAACCTCCCTCATCTCTGCTGAGGACTTTGCCACACACTTTAAAAATAAGATCGACCAGACAAGGCAAGACTTTATTGTTCAACCACCACAACCCCTTTGAATACCAGACCAATGCCCAAACCCCATAACCTCCCTATCCAACATCACTGAAGGGGGACTTAATTGTCTCCTCTCCAAATCCCACCTCACCACCTGTGCGCTCGACCCCATCCCATCCCACCTCCTCCCCAACCTCACCACCACACTTATCCCATCCCTAACCCACCTCTTCAACCTATCGCTAACTTCTGGCACCTTCCGCTCTGCGTTCAAACATGCCACAATCACGCCTATCCTTAAAAAGCCAACCCTCGATCCAACTGCTATGTCCAGCTATCGCCCAATATCGCTGCTCCCATTTGCTTCCAAACTCCTGGAGCAGCACGTCCATGCTGAACTCTCCTCCCACCTCTCATCTAACTTGTTGTACGACAATCTACAATCTGGTTTCCACCCCCATCACTCGACTGAGACTGCCCTGACCAAAATCACTAACGACCTACTTACCGCCAAAGCTACTGGACAATACTCTGTACTCCTCCTTCTAGACCTGTCCTCTGCTTTCGACACAGTTGACCACTGCCTCCTACTGCAGATGCTCTCCTCCTTTGGCATCAAAGACCTCGCCCTATCCTGGATCGCCTCGTACCTTTCCAACCGAACATTCAGCGTCTCCCACTCCCATACTACCTCCTCATCCCACCCTCTCTCTGTTGGAGTCCCCCAAAGCTCTGTTCTAGGACCCCTACTCTTCTCAATCTATACACTTGGCTTGGGACAACTCATAAAGTCCCATGGATTCCAGTACCACCTCTATGCTGACGACACTCAGATCTACCTCTCTGGCCCAGATGTCACCGCTCTGCTGTCCAGAATCCCAGAGTGCCTATCAGCCATATCCTCCTTCTTCTCCTCTCGCTTCCTCAAACTCAATGTGGACAAAACTGAACTCATCATCTTTCCTCCATCCCACAAATCTTCCTTACTTGACCTATCTATCGCAGTCAATGACATCATGCTTTCCCCTGTACCCGAAGTCCGCTGCCTCGGAGTAACCTTCGACTCTGCCCTGTCCTTCAAACCGCACATCCAAGCTCTTTCCACCTCCTGTCGCCTCCAGCTCAAAAATATCTCCAGGATCCGTCCTTTCCTCAACCCTCAATCTACTAAAATGCTTGTGCACGCCCTCATCATTTCCCACCTTGACTACTGCAACATCCTTTTCTGTGGCCTCCCTGCTAACACCCTTGCACCTCTCCAGTCCATCCTTAACTCTGCTGCCCGACTAATCCATCTCTCTCCTCGCTACTCCTCCGCTTCCCCCCTCTGCAAATCTCTTCACTGGCTCCCATTCCCTCAGCGTATCCAGTTCAAATTGCTAATACTGACCTACAAAGCCATCCACAACCTGTCTCCTCCATATATCTCTGAACTAATCTCTCGATATCTTCCCTCACGTGACCTCCGGTCCTCCCAAGACCTCCTTCTCTCCTCCACACTTATTCGCTCCTCATCCAATCGCCTCCAAGACTTCTCCCGAATATCCCCCATCCTCTGGAACTCTCTGCCCCAACACGTCCGACTATCAACCACAGTCGGATCCTTCAGACGGAACCTGAAAACTCATCTCTTCAGGAAAGCCTACAGCCTGCACTGACACCGCTGCTGCCTCATCACTATCGAAGCTACCGCCTCACCAACACCGGAGCTACCGCCTCACCAACACCGGAGCTACCGCCTCACCAACACCGGAGCTACCGCCTCACCAACACCGGAGCTCCTGCAACCCTCAACCTACTGTCTCCTTCCCCATAATCCTGTAGAATGTAAGCCCGCAAGGGCAGGGTCCTCGCCCCTCTGTATCAGTCCGTCATTGTTAGTTTGTTTACTGTATGTGATATTTGTAACTTGTATGTAACCCCTTCTCATGTACAGCACCATGGAATCAATGGTGCTATATAAATAAATAATAATATTTGTATTTTGTGTGAAAACCATTCTCATGTACATCAACATGGAAGCAATGCTGCTCTACAAATAAAAATAAATAATAATATTGTGTAAGGAGGAGTAATGGGCTGAAGAAGATCCAGGAGAGGAGATTGCAACCTAAATATCTATTACTCCCTGTTGGAAGTACAACATCCCCAAAGGGGCCAAGCAATTCTGACCCGTTTTGTTGCTCAGGCTGGTTTATGCAAACTCTTGTCAATCGTAGTAAACTTTTGTGTTAATCATCTCCCCTTGTAGGGGGACAGGACAGGCCATCTCAGCATCTGAATTAATTTTCCATTGTAAACAGCGTGCACTAGAAGCTTTCAAGTGTTTAATGAAAATTTCTTGTAACATCTGTAACAGGTCTCACTCAGGATTTGAACTCAGAATCCGTAACCTGGAAGGTAGAAACCCTAGCAGTGAGCCCCAGGCTGCACGGTCATTAGTAAGAGAATTTTCTCTGCTTGAAGATCTACTTGACTGGGTATTCGTCTTCTTTGCAGGCACAATGTTCTGTTACATAGATAAGTATCTATACAGACACTGTGTGCAGAATTATTAAGCAAGTGACTTTTTTGGACCATATCAGTTTTATGCAGATTTTCCAACCCTAAGCTGCATAAAATTTAATGTTTATTGACTGAAATAGATCAAGTGATGTGCATTTGTGTAATGAGGGAGCTTGTGGACTAAGGATACAACACCCTTTATCAAGCTATGCAAAATTATTAGACATCTTGTTTTACTCAGAAAAAAATGGGCCAAAAAAAGAGAGATTTAACCGAAGTAAAAAACAGTCTTACAGAGGAATGCAGCACTCTTGAAATTGCTAAGAGATTGGAGCTACATCACAGAATCAAAGTTTTTTTGTTTTGCAAATAGTCAACGAGGTCACATAACATGTGCTGAGAAAAAAAGATGCACATTAACTGCAAAACACTGGAAGGAGAATTGTCCTGCTTAAAAGTCATGGGTCTCTTGAAATATTCAGACTATTTCTTGCACCACTGCTTGAAGAAAGCACCTTGTCGAAACTTGGAGTTGGAAGTCAGTTTTGAGTCCATCTTCAACTTGAAAATGTCCAACCAGCTCATATTAAATAAAACCAGGACATAGTAGTGCTCATCACAGATTCAGCCATGAGCCCATCCATCTGGTTTGTTTAGAGTCATTCCCATCTCATCACTCCATAAAACTTTTGAAAAAAAAAAAAAAGAGTCTTCAGCGGCACTGCCCTATTCATTCATGGAGGAGGATAGAGCAGGAGAGCAGCTGTCCGACATTATACGTCTCACACACTGAGAAGCCTGCTCTAAGCTAGTCAAGGCATGTTCCTTTTTCCTTTGTGCATTGCTGTCTACTTATGATTGGTGCTGAAGAAATTAGTTGGCACCAAAATAACAGTCTATTACATTAATTTATTCCCTTAACATACAAGCTATGTGATCTCTACCTCGACCCATGGAAGCGTTGCACTAACGTGAAACAGCTGTTGTTCTCTCTCCCCACACACGCTGCATTCCATGTATGTGTCCCAAAGTATGGAATAAAGGACTTGTATTGTTAAACGGATTAGTGTGTGCCGCTCTTGCTCCTCGCTTTGCATGAACTGCTTATGATTGGTAAGCATCACACAGGGGAAGAAGTACATGCCCTCAGTGAAAACCATCTGGCATCTAATAAGTTAACAACTTGGACTTTAAAAAAAAGTTTTATTCTACTATTTCATCATGTGTCCAGTTCAACATTAAAAAATTGGTAAAAGGTCCTCTTTAAATAAACATCAAAAACCAGTAAATAATATTATATTTAGTATTCCAGTGGTCGTAACAACCTGTACAAAACACAGTCCAGATATTAGTTATGGAGATTGATAAATGGAATAAAAATTGTGCAACAGTTTTTTTAAAATTTCCCTTTGACTTTTTTTTTAGGCTCCCATTTGCATATCGTAAAAAAAGCACTGTGGAGACACAGTATTGTATCTTAATTAACCAGATGGCTATTTTTAGGAAGCCAGAAAGAATAGTTATTTATATGCTGACTTTAGAATTTATGTGCTTCCTTCTGGTTGGTCAAGAAAAGACTTTTGCTTGTGTTAGCCTGTAATATTGACTTGCAAGTTGACATATGATATAACATATTGTGCTCTTATCCTTGATGACTAGTGATGTTTACTGATATGCTAATTATGCATTGTCTAGGCCAGATAGTTTGTTGCTTCGGAAACAGAAGAGGAAAAACTATGCAAATAGATTAATTAATCAAGCAATGCTACTTGATCTCATCTCCATTCTTACCCTTTTGTAAATACTGAATGAAGGACATTTGTTAATTATAAAAAGAGGTTACATGCCTCTATATTGAGAGACAGCGTCAGAAAGAAAGCCAGAGGTTTAGCCAAGACATCCAGGGACTCTACAGGACTGCCTCCAAGACATCATGGCTCAATGACAAGGGACACAGATTTGTCATTCTACAGGATGCCAATCTAGGGGACCTCGGCCCCGGTTGGAAGAATACAGATCTGCTCCATTGATTATCGCTGAACCATGGATACGTTTGGAGAAAGCCAGAATTGGCACCTGCTGGTCGCCTAGCTCCATGGAGATGTTCGGAGAAGCTAGGTTGTGACCCTCCGGTCAACTGGTCTTGAACCTGAATGGACTGTCACCTTCCTAAGCTTGTCATTACCTTCTGTGGGTGCCACAGGTGCGGTAATAGGCCCTGGAAGATGAAGCCAGGTTGTGGCCCTCCGGTCAACTGACCTTGTACCTGAATGGACTGTCATCTTCCTAGGCTTGTCGTTACCTCCTCTCTGTGTATGTACCACAGGTGGAGTAGTCGACCCTGGAGGCTCTGAAGTAACAGCTGCCATTATCCCGGCGAGTCAGCGGAAGGGGGGAAACTCTAATGTATACCATATTGGGGCATTTTGATGGAACTGTTTTATGTGTTATCTGACTGTTTTGTGGTTCTATAAAGCATTGCCACACTGTTTTACCCTCACGCTGTGTTGTCTGAGTAGCATTATGCCCACGATAAAAGGAGAGTGGGCATGCGGTGGTACAACCCCTGCTGGATGTGGTTTCGGCTAGCGGACCGGGGCGCCCGCTGAACCCACGTGTCTCCACAAACACCTAAAAAATATTTCATATAGCAAACTGCATGAAAAAGTTATAGCTCTTATTGATATGAATGTTGGAAAGTGAAAACAAAAATCTTGCTCCGGTCGTCTAATCAAAAGTAAAAAATTTTGATCAGCTAAGACAGAGGTCCCCAACTCCAGTCCTCAAGGCCCACCAACAGGTCATGTTTTCAGGATTTCCTTTGCATTGCACAGGTGATGCAATTATTACCTGGGCAAGACTAAGGAAATCCTGAAAACATGACATGTTGGTGGGCCTTGAGGACTGGAGTTGGGGACCTCTGAGCTAAGAGGTTAAATCACAAACCTTATTAGGGATATGTTAACATGTGAAAACGAAGAGAAGAGTCCACCTTCTAGTTGAATCATGAAAAAATTCAGTTTAATTTGAAAATCTTACAATTCCATACAAACAGGTGGGGGAGCAGGAAAGCAGCACATGGTGACGCGTTTTCAACACATTCTTCCTCAAAGCCTAAACATGCGTCAACAGTTCCAATAGGGTAACGGTCACTTGATATATAAAATAGATGCAAAACAGACAATCACAAACATTAAACACGCAAAAGATACATACAAAAAATACATATCCAGGTGAAATGAAGAAGATCTAATGTAAAACAAAGAATGAAAAAACAAAATCACAATGAGAGAACAACTTAGTAATGACACATAACATTTCGGCATAAACTCAGACCATTGGGAAACCTAGTTCCCAAACTAAATATCCAGAAAGCTTCCAGTGTCAATAATAATCTTCTTATATCACCGCCGTGCGTCGGTGACTTCACTGTTTCAAAACTGAAAGCCCGGAAAGAAGAAAGCTGACCATGACGACAGGTAATAAAATGTTTGGCTGAAGAGAAATATTTCTATTATTAATACTCCTGGCATTAGAATTATCATTTAAATGTTCATTGACACGCATTTTCCTTTTGTGGCTGTTACATACTAATGTAAAGTAAGAAACACAGCAGATACAATAAACAACATTTATAGAATCACAATTAATGTCTTGTTTGATTTGATGGGTTTGCGTATTGACTGCACATTTCATATTGGGTCGCCCCGCACCTGTAAAAACCCTTGTAATTGACTACACCTGTCAGACTTGGTGAAAGGACAATCCCAAAAGAAGGTGCCGTTTTAGCCACTATATGATAACCCGATTTTAACATTTCAGACAAAATTTTGTCCTCATACAGTAATGGTAAAAATTCTACACCAAGATGTTATGATGTTATGTGTCATTACTAATTTGTTCTCTCATTGTCATTTTGTTTTTTTATTATTTGTTTTATATTAAGATCTTAATCACCTAGATATTTTTTTTGTATGTATCTTGAGCATATTTAAGGTTTGTGACTGTTGGTTTTGTATCTATTTTAAATATCAGTGACCGTTACCCTATTGGAACTCTTCACACATGTTCATAGGGATTATGGAACATTTTCCCATCAGGCTTTGAGGAAGAACGAGTCGCCATGTGCTTTCCTACTCCCACACCTATTTGTATGGAATTTCAATATTTCCTAATTAGCGAGGATTTTTTATGATTCACCCATAAGATGGACTCCTTTCTTCGTTTTCATTGCTGCCACGCTGGATATCTTAACATAGTGAACTGGATTTTTTTCTATTTCTATATGTTCACACGTACAGAATTTTTTGGTGAAAATTATAGAAAAACATGGCAACTACATTTTGTGTAGTGTACGTACGCTAACGTTCAAAAGTTTAGGGTCACCCAGACAATTTTGTGTTTTCGATGAAAACTCATACTTTTATTAAGCCCTTAAGCCCCGAGAGTGGTTTGCACGTTAATGACCGGGCCAATTTTTACAATTCTGACCACTGTCCCTTTATGAGGTTATAACTCTGGAACGCTTCAACGGATCTTGGCGATTCTGACATTGTTTTCTCGTGACATATTGTAATTCATTTTAGTGGTAACATTTATTCGATATAACTTGCGTTTATTTGTGAAAAAAACGGAAATTTGGCAAAAATTTAGAAAATTTCGCAATTTTCCAACTTTAAATATTTATGCCCTTAAATCACAGAGATATGTCACGCAAAATACTTAATAAGTAACCTTTCCCACATGTCTACTTTACATCAGCACAATTTTGGAACCAAAATTTTTTTTTGTTAGGGAGTTATAAGGGTTAAAAGTTGACCAGCAATTTCTCATTTTTACAACACCATTTTTTTTAGGGACCACATCTCATTTGATGTCATTTTGAGGGGTCTATATGATAGAAAATACCCAAGTGTGACACCATTCTAAAAACTGCACCCCTCAAGGTGCTCAAAACCACATTCAAGAAGTTTATTAACCCTTCAGGGGTTTCACAGGAATTTTTGGAATGTTTAAATAAAAATGAATATTTAACTTTTTTTCACACAAAATTTATTTCAGCTCCAATTTGTTTTATTTTACCAAGGGTAACAGGATAAAATGGATGCCAAACATTGTTGTACAATCTGTACTGAGTACGCTGATACCCCATATGTGGGGGTAAACCACTGTTTGGGCGCATGAGAGAGCTCGGAAGGAAAGGAGCGCCATTTGACTTTTCAATGCAAAATTGACAGGAATTGAGATGGGACGCCATGTTGCGTTTGAAGAGCCCCTCATGTGCCTAAACATTGAAACCCCCCACAAGTGACACCATTTTGGAAAGTAAACACCCTAAGGAACTTATCTAGATGTGTGGTGACCACTTTGGCCCACCAATTGCTTCACAGAAGTTTATAATGCAGAGCCGTAAAAATAAAAAATCATATTTTTTCACAAAAATGATCTTTTCGCCCCCAATTTTTTATTTTCCCAAGAGTAAGAAGAAATTGGACCTCAAAAATTGTTGGCCAATTTGTCCTGAGTACGCTGATACCCCATATATGGGTGTAAACCATTGTTTGGGCGTATGGCAGAGCTCGGAAGGGAAGGAGCGCCATTTTACTTTTCAATGCAAAATTGACTGGAATTGAGATGGGATGCCATGTTGCGTTTGGAGAGCCCCTGATGTGCCTAAACATTGAAATCCCCACAAGTGACACCATTTTGGAAAGTAGACCCCTTAAGGAACTTATCTAGATGTGTGGTGAGCACTTTGACCCAACAAGTGCTTCACAGAAGTTTATAATGCAGAGCCGTAAAAATAAAAAATCTTATTTTTTCACAAAAATGATATTTTCGCCCCCAATTTTTTATTTTCCCAAGGGTAAGAGAAGAAATTAGACCACAAAAGTTGTTGTGCAATTTGTCCTGAGTGCGACGATACCCCATATGTGGGGGTAAACCACTTTTTGGGTGCATAGCAGAGCTCGGAAGGGAAGGAGCGCCATTTGACTTTTCAATGCAAAATTGACTGGACGACGCCATGATGGGACGCCATGTTGGTTTGGAGAGCCCCTGATGTGCCTAAACATTAAAACCCCCCACAAGTGACACCATTTTGGAAACTAGACCCCCTAAGGAACTTATCTAGATGTGTTTTGAGAGCTTTGAACCCCCAAGTGTTTCACTACAGTTTATAACGCAGAGCCGTTAAAATAATTTTTTTTTTTTCCGCAAAAATTATTTTTTAGCCCCCAGTTTTGTATTTTCACAAGGGTAAAAGAATAAATTGGACCCCAAAAGTTGTTGTCCAATTTGTCCTGAGTACGCTGATACCCCATATGTGGGGGGGAACCACTGTTTGGGCGCATGGCAGAGCTCGGAAGGGAAGGAGCGCCATTTGGAATGCAGACTTAGATGGATTGGTGTGCAGGCGTCACGTTGCATTTGCAGAGCCCCTGATGTACCCAAACAGTAGAAACCACCCACAAGTGACCTCATATTGGAAACTAGACCTCCCACGGAACTTATCTAGATGTGTTGTGAAAACTTTGAACCCCCAAGTGTTTCACTACAGTTTACAACGCAGAGCCGTGAAAATAAAAAATCCTTTTTTTTTCCCACAAAAATGATTTTTAGCCCCCCAAATTTGTATTTTCCCAAGGATAACAAGAGAACTTGGACCCAAAAAGTTGTTGCCCAATTTGTCTCGAGTACGATGATACCCCATATGTTGGGGTAAACCCCTGTTTGGGCGCACCGCAGAGCTTGGAAGTGAAGGAGCACTGTTTTACTTTTTCAATGCAGAATTGGCTGGAATTGAGATCGGACGCCATGTCGCGTTTGGAGAGCCCCTGATGTGCCTAAACAGTGGAAACCCCCCAATTATAAATGAAACCCTAATCCAAACGCACCCCTAACCCTAATCCCAACTGTAACCCTAACCACACCTCTAACCCTGACACACCCCTAATTCTAATCCCAACCCTAATCCCAACCGTAAATGTAATCCAAACCCTAACCCTAACCCTAATGGGAAAATGGAAATAAATACATTTTTTTTAATTTTATTATTTTTCCCTAAGGCTAGGTTCACATTGCGTTAGGGAAATCCGTTTAGCACTAGCGGATTGCGCTAACGCAATGTCTTTTTAGGTGTCGTGTTTAGTGGTCGCGTTAACGTCCCCGCTCTGGAAGATCGGGGATCGGACCTCGGGCGCGCCGCGGACGCTGCAAGCAGCGTCTGAGGCGCGCCACAAAAGAATGGCACCTTGCTAGTGCGAGCCGAAAATGGCACGCGCTAGCGATGCGCTACACCCGAAAATCACATTGCTGTCAATGGTTGTGCTAACGGACCCATTGCACGGCGTTAATTGTGACATTTTCGCCGTGCAACGCTGTCCGTTAGCGTTAACCCATTAACGCAATGTGAACCTAGCCTAACTAAGGGGGTGATGAAGGGGGGTTTGATTTACTTTTATAGCGTTTTTTATATCGGATTTTTATGATTGGCAGCCGTCACACACTAAAAGACGCTTTTTATAGCAAAAAAGTTTTTGCGTCTCCACATTTTGAGACCTATAATTTTTCCATATTTTGGTCCACAGAATCATGTGAGGTCTTGTTTTTTGCGGGATGAGTTGACGTTTTTATCGGTTACATTTTCGGACACGTGACAGTTTTTGATCGCTTTTTATTCCGATTTTTTGTGAGGCAGAATGACCAAAAACCAGCTATTCATGAATTTCTTTTGGGGGAGGCGTTTATACTGTTCCGCGTTTGGTAAAATTGATGAAGCAGTTTTATTCTTCGGGTCAGTACGATTACAGCGATACCTCATTTATATCATTTTTTTTATGTTTTGGCGCTTTTATACGATAAAAGCTATTTTATAGAAAAAATAATTATTTTGGCATCTCTTTATTCTGAGGACTATAACTTTTTTATTTTTTCGGTTATGATGCTATATGGCGGCTCGTTTTTTGCGGGACAAGATGACACTTTCAGAGGTACCATGGTTATTTATATCCGTCTTTTTGATCGCGTGTTATTCCACTTTTTGTTCAGCGTTATGATAATAAAGCGTTGTTTTTTGGCTCGTTTTTTTTTTTTTTTTTCTTACGGTGTTCACTGAAGGGGTTAACTAGTGAGCCAGATTTATAGGTCGGGTCGTTACGGACGCGGCGATACTAAATATGTGTACTTTTATTGTTTTTTTGTTTTGTTTTTTTAGGTAAAGAAATGTATTTATGGGAATAATATTTTTTTTTTCTGCTTTATTTAGGATTTTTTTTTTTTTTTTTACAAGTGTGGAAATTTTTTTTTTTACTTTTTCACTTTGTCCCAGGGGGGGACATCACAGATCACCGATCTGACAGTGTGCACAGCACTCTGTTAGATCGGTGATCTGACATACAGCCGGGCAGGATTAGAGCTGCAGCTGCAGCCTGATCCTGACCCGGAAGTGCTCCCTGCAGGACCCGGATGCAGCCCGGCGGCCATTTTGGATCCGGGGACTGCAGGGAGAAGACGCTCGGTACACGGTGAGTACATCACCGTGTACCGATAGTCTCAGGGAAGCCCGCAGGGAGCCCCCTCCCTGCGCGATGCTTCCCTGCACCGCCGGCACACCGCGATCATCTTTGATCGCGGTGTGCCGGGGGTTAATGTGCCGGGAGCGGTCCGTGACCGCTCCTGGCACATAGTGCCGGATGTCAGCTGCGATAGGCAGCTGACACCCGGCTGCGATCGGCCGCGCTCCCTTCGTGAGCACGGCCGATCGCATATGACGTACTATCCCGTCACTGGGAATTAAGTCCCAGGTCACCTGGACGGGATAGTACGTCATATGGGATTAAGGGGTTAATCAAATGAGGTGACAAATGAATTCAAAATCTAGTCCAGACATTGACAAGGTTCGAACAAAAGATTTTTTTATTTGAAATAATAATTTTCTCCTTCAAACTTTGCTTTCGTCAAAGAATGCTCCCTTTGCAGCAATTCCAGCATTGCAGACCTTTGGCATTCTAGCAGTTAATTTGCTGAGGTAATCTGGAGACATTTCCCCCCATGCTTCCAGAAGCCTCTCCCACAAGTTGGTTTGGCTTGATGGGCACTGTTTGCACCATACGGTCAAGCTGCTCCCACAACAGCTCAATGGGGTTGAGATCTGGTGACTGTGCTGGCCACTCCATTACAGATAGAATACCAGCTGCCTGCTTCTTCCCTAAATAGTTCTTGCATAATTTGGAGGTGGCTTTGGGTCATTGTCCTGTTGTAGGATGAAATTGGTTCCAATCAAGCGCTGTCCACAGGGTATGGCATGGCGTTGCAAAATGGAGTGATAGCCGTCCTTATTCAAAATCCCTTTTACCTTGTACAAATCTCCCACTTTACCAGCACCAAAGCAACCCCAGACCATTACATTACCTCCACCATGCTTGACAGATGGCGTCAGGCACTATTCCAGCATCTTTTCAGTGGTTCGGCATTTCACAAATGTTCTTCTGTGTGATCCAAACACTTCAAACGTGGATTCGTCTGTCCATAACACTTTTTTCCAACCTTCCTCTGTCCAATGTCTGTGTTCTTTTGCCCATATTAATCTTTTCCTTTTATTAGCCAGTCTCAGATATGGCTTTTTCTTTGCCACTCTGCCCTGAAGGCCAGCATCCCGGACTCGCCTCTTCACTGTAGACGTTGACACTGGCTTTTTGCGTGTACTATTTAATGAAGCTGCCAGTTGAGGACCCGTGAGGCGGCAATTTCTTAAACTACAGACTCTAATGTACTTGTCTTGTTGCTCAGTTGTGCAGCGGGGCCTCCCACTTCTCTTTCTACTCTGGTTAGAGCCTGTTTGTGCTCTCCACTGAAGGGAGTAGTACACACCGTTGTAGGAAATCTTCAGTTTCTTGGCAATTTCTCGCATGGAATAGCCTTCATTTCTAAGAACAAGAATAGACTGTCGAGTTTCACATGAAAGTTCTTTTCTTCTGGCCATTTTGAGAGTTTAATGGAGCCAACAAATGTAATGCTCCAGATTCTCAACTAGCTCAAAGGAAGGTCAGGTTTATAGGTTTTCTAATCAGCCAAACTGTTTTCAGCTGTGCTAACATACTTTCACAAGGGTTTTCAAGGGTATTCTAACCATCCATTAGCCTTCTTACACAGTTAGCAAACACAAAGTACCATAAGAACACTGGGGTGATGGTTGTTGGAAATGTGCCTCTATACACCTATGAAGATACTGCATTACAAACCAGACGTTTGCAGCTAGAATAGTCATTTACCACATTAACAATGTATAGAGTGTATTTCTGAATCAATTAATGTTAGCTTCATTGGAAAAAACGATCCAAAACGCAAGGCCAATTCGACCGGTTATTGGCTTCAGCAGAACAAAGTGAAGGTTCTGGAGTGGCCATCTCAGTCTCCTGACCTCAATATCATTGAGCCACTCTGGGGAAATCTCAAGTGCGCAGTTCATGCTAGACAGCCCAGGAATTTAAAGGAAATGGAGGCTTTTTGCCAAGACGAGTGGGCAGCTTTACCATCTGAGAAAATAAAGATTCTCAACCACAACTACCACAAAGACTTCATGCTGTCATTGATATTAGAGGGGGCAATCCAAGGTATTAAGAAATGGGGTATGTGAACGTTTGATCAGGGTCATTTGGATATTTTGGGTTGTCATTATGATTTAGAAGAAGAAAACACAATAGTTTGACAATAAATGGCTTCATCCAACCACTAACCATGAGTGGAGAAAAGTTTTGGTGTTATCATTCATATTCTCTGAAAAAAGGTCAAGAAAGCAAAAATTTTGCTGGGGTATGTAAACTTTTGAGCACAAGTGTGCACACTATATATGTTTATGCTTAATGTCAGTTTGATGTTTTAACGTGCAAAGAAATCCAGATTTGGATCTCAAAACCTAGGAAACATTTCCCCAAGTCTTAGTTCTCTCTACCTTACATATGAGAGACTTCTGTTTAGGTGTAAGCACTCATCTCTTCAAGGCTTGCTCAGTATTAAGAACATTTCTAGTCCATTAAAGGAGACATATTGTAAACTAAAGAAGCAAAACTGCAAACAATCAAGAGCAATGGAAAAAGAAAAACTCTGCCATGTTTTAGCAAAACTGAGGGCCTGGCATTCAAAGAAAAACACGCTTTAAAACTGGCCTCGATAAGTCTTCATATTTTGTCCAACTCTCCAAATTTCTTAAAGGGAATCTGTCAGCAGGTTTCTGCAACATCATGTAAGAGCAGCATAGTGTAGGGGAAGAGACCCTGATTCCAGCAATGAGTCACTCACTGGGCTGTTTGGTGCAGTTCTGATAAAATCACAGATGTATCTGCTGCAGATCTAGCAGTTCTCTGAATGCTGAGCTTTGTATAACTCTGCCCACCACACGGATTGGCAGAAAGTGGTGGTAGGGTGGGCTTATACAGAGCTCATGAATATGGAGGACTACATGGCAGCAGGTTTACTAGTCTTTTACTAGTCTTCTACTGAATCTGAAGTGGGTTTCATTTTTAATCAAAACTACAGTAAGTAGACCAGTAAGTGACACATTTTTGGAATCAAGGTCTCTGTCTCTACACTATGTTGCTCTCAGATTAGGTGGCAAAAACCTAGTGGCCGATTCCCTTTAAGAAAAATCATAGCGATGCCACAATCTTGTTTAGGTACGCTATAGAAACTAAAAATACATTTTTATTAAACGTAATTAACCTGGAATAACCACATATAATATCCACTTGCCATTTCCATGGCACGAGGCAGTAATCGCGCAGCTTTAAGCTATTTAATTCTGTAACCACCTGCTGAGAGTTGCAAGGAGATGAGTAGGAAAAAAATCCAGCTCATGCAAGCAACATATCTGACAGCGTACCACCCATGCTAAATGTCACCCTGGGCTAATAAATTGTGATGTTTAATATTTCATTGCTACGTCTGCTCTTCTCATTACAGTAAATGGCCGCCGGCAACTTATTAAATGAAAATGACTTAATGTACATAATTGTTCATGGGAAGTGCGACAAGGCAGGAAAGGTAGAACTAGCTAATTGTACATGAATGATAAGGAATAACTGAGTGGAACTCAATATAGGAATTATAGCGGGGATTACACTGGCTGTGGGGTACCATAATATTCGGTTAGGTACAGAAATATTAGGACAGTGACCGAATCTTTGTGATTTGGGCTCTGAATGCCACTATTCTGGATTCCAAATGAAACAAATGAGATGCAATTTAAGTGTAGACTTTCAGGTTTAATTAATGGGGTTGAACAAAAATATCCTGTGAAACATTTAGGAATTGCAAGCATTTTTCTACAAACCGTCCTCATTTCAGGGGCTCAAAAGTAATCGGACAAATTAACTTTACCATAAATAAAATGTTAATTTTTTACACTTCGTAGATAGAGAATCCTTTGCTGAAATCTGGAAGCCATGGACGTCATGATTCTGCGAGAGCACTGTTCATAGTTAGGATGGCGACAACCCAAAATTTAAAGGGAACCTGTCATCTGAATTTGGCGGGACTGGTTTTGGGTCATATGGGCGGAGTTTACGGGTGTTTGATTCACCCTTTCCTTACCTGCTGGCTGCATGCTGGCTGCAATATTGGATTGAAGGTCATTCTCTGTCCTCCATAGTACATGCCTGCACAAGGCAAGATTGCTTTGCGCAGGCGTGTACTATGGAGGACAGAGAATGAACTTCAATCCAATATTGCAGCCAGCATGCAGTCAGCGGGTAAGGAAAGGGTGAATCAAACACCCAAAACCTCCGCCCATATGACCCAAAACCAGTCCCGCCAAATTCAGGTGACAGAGTCCCTTTAAATTGCGAAGATAAGGAGTACAACAGAGGCAGCGGAGGGGCTGTGGCTGAGCCGAAGACCCTACCAACAGTCCTGCCCCATAGCACGAAGAGATGAGGAAACCAAAATGTATCATGTTGAGCAATTGTTACCATCCACCTCTCGTGTCTCCCCTTTTCCCCATAGTTTGTAAGCTTGCGAGCAGGGCCCTCACTCCTCCTGGTATCTGTTTTGAACTGTGATTTCTGTTATGCTGTAATGTCTATTGTCTGTACAAGTCCCCTCTATAATTTGTAAAGCGCTGCGGAATATGTTGGCGCTATATAAACAAAAATTATTATTATTATTATTATTTAAAGAAAACCAGACTCCTTTAAGGCTGATCGATGGTTTGTACCTTGTGGTGAACCCTCTTTATTTGCTCACATGAAGTATTCTCTTTTTAGTAGACTTAAGATACTGAAACACCTATTTCCTGGAGAGTGTTCTTCACATGGGTGGATGCTGAGAAGGGGTTTTTCTTCTCCATGGAAAGGATTCTGCGATCATCCACCACTGATACCTTTTGGGGATGTCCAGACCTTTTTGAGTGCCCAAGGTCACCAGCTTAATTTTCTTTTTGCAGAATGTACTAAACTGTTGATTTAGCCACTCCTAAAATTCATACTCTCTCTCTGATGAATTACTCCTTTTTTTTCAGCCTAACGATGGTCTGCTTCTCTTCTACTGAGAGCTCCTTAGACCGCATATTGTGGGTTCACAGCAACAGCTTCCAAATGCAAATGCGACACCTGGAATCAACTACAGACCTTTTATTTGCTCAATTGATGGATTAATGAGGGACTAGCTCATGCAGCCCATTAAAGAGATTTTGAGATAATGATCCAGTTACTTTTGGTCCCTTTAAATAGAGACAGCTACTGTTATTAAAGAGCTGTAATTCCTAAATCCTTACTCCAATTAGGATGTGAATACCCTCAAATTAAGGTTGAGAGTCTGCACTTTCAGCACATTTTTATTATATCTCTATCTTAACCCCTTCACGACCTAACCCCGCATTTTTTCCGGCACATGACAGCTGATTTGATCCAAATATATTCACCCCTTTGTTATTTTTCATGTTTTGCTACCTCACAATCTGGAATTTCACTGTTTTTTTGAGGGTTTGCATTAGTTCATGTAAAGAACAGGTCTACTAATGCGAACATTTTATTTTCTTTTTTTTGTGAAGTAAAGAACAATTTGGATAAAATAACTAAAAATTTCAGTGTGCATAACTATTCGCTCCCCTAAAGTTAGTAATTTGTAAATTTGTAGAGCCTCCTTTTGTGGCAATTTCAACAGCAAGTTACCTTACGAGCATGGTCATGAAGGGGTTTAATATGTTTTGGTAACCTAGCTGTATCTGGTTCTGCGTATGAAAGAAAAGCTTTAGCAGTTTTGTCACCATAAAAAAAGTTGAAGGCACTTCATAGGTTATGGTTATGGGGAGAAACATATCTATGTGCATCGTCATGCATACTGAACGCTATGGCAGCCTTTAAGATTAATACCTATTAGAAGAAAAAATTGTCCTAACCCACTGATTTTTGAGGGAATGGCAAACCATTTAATGTGTATGGGACTCCTGAATGTCCCCCGGGTGGTCAGAATTTTTTCATTTACACACTGGAAGGAGTCTCATCAACACCAATGGCTGGCAAAGCATCAGACCATCCCAGGGAGTCCAGCTACCCTTACTTGCACTTCCTGTATGGTAGTAACATGCCCTTTAAGTGTCCATCCCTAAGGGCATGTTCAGACAAGATTGTTTTTTGCTCTGTGTGCTATCAACCTATTGCGGCTCTCTTCTTGCTTTGTGTCAATGACATGTCCTATGTCACCCACACAGTGTCCTTTACATAGCGCTCCTGCGCAGGCGCACTTCTCTACCCTGCCGAGGGCAGAGCAAAGTACTGTACTGCACATGTGTACGCCGGTGCTCTTTGTCCTTTCCCCGTGCATGAGCATTACAGTACTTTGCTCTGCCCTCGGCAAGGCAGAAAGAGGTGCAAGAAGAGAGGAGACGCCGGATCAAGAACAGTGACGCCCATCGGACTGGACCACTCCATAAGCAAGTATAATAAAAAAACTCTTTTTTGTTTTATGGAGAGCGCATTGGGAATATATAGACGGCATTCTAGAATGCTGGGCAAACCATGGTGACAGATTTCCTTTAAAAAAAATTATGGACAGGGCAAAAAAGTTCCCTATTTTTACAGACTGTCCTGGAATTTCTGGACGGTTGGCAATCCTGACGACAGTGTAATCACGCATGCGCCATTTCACTGAAAAGTAAGAAAAGCATAAATCTACTGAGGATGTGCGTCCTTTCATTAAAGAACTGCTGGTCTTATCCATGGGCAACTAACTAGGCAAAAGCCTCCGACATACAGACTTAATAAGGTCAATATCGGGAGCAGTGAGCCCTTTTGGAAATTGACTGCATTTGACAACTTTATTTTAGAATTTAAGCCACTGATCTATGACTGATTTTATGGTAATACCCTTTAACCCACAATTATTAAGGACAACACATTGATTTTATCACCAAAATGTCTTCTCACCTTGGAAGATTTCCTTCGACTTCTTCTGGTCCACACCACAACCAATTTGTCTGGCTGCCTATATTAACACAGAAAACATTCTTGTTATTCATTTAAATTCTTGAAAATAAAAAATCAATAATAGCTGTCTTAATTCACACAAGCACATAGGCCCCAATTCATCAAAGTGTTTCAACCAGAAATGTGGCATAAAACACTTAGAACATTTTAGTACAAAACAGAGTTGTGCAAACATTTTGCATGTTTTGGTCAGCTCTGCCAAAATGGGTTAGGCTGGGGCAGGACAGGACATGACGACACCTGCTCGTCTAATTCATAGCGAGTTATTGTGTTCCTTATGGCACAAATCTTACTCCAGTCTCTGACTAGAGTAAGACTTTTGGTGTGGTGTACAAAGGCACATGTGCCCCTTTTACAAAAAGCCTGATTTGTTAAGAGGAACGTTTCTTAATCATTCACTTCTAGCTCCAACAAGCCGAACAACATGTGTATTGTTGAATCGGAGCCATAGATTCAGTAAGACACATCCATATAGTGAATTCATGAAAAAATACACAATTACAAATGCTACAGAGGAGGGGAGTTGAATTGGTTGGGACTAGTTTACCTAAGACATTGGCAGAGCATGGAGTTTGTAGGACACTGTTTACTTTCATACTTTAGTCGGCCCTTGAGTTGGTCAGGCATTGTTCAATTTCACACCAGTGTTCACTTAACAAATATCACTAATTTAATTAAACTATACTAATCCTGACTGCCATTCTCAGGTGAGGAGACCAAGACATTATGGCTTAAATTTGGGAAAAAACACAAAAAAATTGGTTTCACATCCTGCTGTGCATGCTTTTTTTTTTCACTAAAAATACAGCATCACCTGATACCTGCGTTTTTAACGTGTGCTTTTGCTGTGTTTCTGCACTTACTCATTGCTTTCTATGGGAGCAAAAACAGCTGCAAAAACTCTGAAAGAATTGACATACTGCAGTTTTCAAAAAACGCAGTCGTTTTCCAATTCAGTCAGGAAATTAAAAGTGTGTGTGCACGAGGTTTCTGAAATCTCATAGCTTTTGCTAGAAATGTAAAACGCAGCTTAATTAAAACTTGCATTAAAAAGCAGCAAAAACGCAATGTGTGAACATAGCCTAAAAGGGATTTTATCATCATCTTTCTCCAGGAACAAACCACTCTCCTGCCTGCCGGCTTCCTGTTTGCCAGGGTCAGTGGACTCCTTATGATTCACAGTTCAGACCAGCGGCATGGATGAGTTGCTGGGCCGAACTGAGTGCAGGGACATTGAAGCTGGTCACATTCAGTAATCTGGACAGTTTCAAAGTGAGAGGAGAGTGACACACCACCATATGTCACTCTCCACAAGGAGAAACCTTACCCCTTAGACCCCAGTCCAGAGCCTCTCATCTAGCCAAATCAGTTCTCATGCTTCGCACTGACGAGGGCCAACAGCCCGAAACACCGTGTCTGCGAATTGAGATACTGATTTGGCTTTTATCCTAAGTCATATTGCAAGGCTCGTTAAAGGGTTGATTGTGACTTGTAGGATCGCTACTTCCAACAGGTGGTGCTATAGAGTTCCTCTTTTTCTCTGAAGAGGCAACCTGCATAAAGCAAGAGGAGACTTACAACCTTAGGCTACGTTCCCACTTTGGTTTTTCTCTGCAGGCAAAACCTGCTCTCTTGGCAGTTTAGAAGCACCTTACAAAAAGCAGGTTTTGCTGCATTTTTGTTGTCTGTTGCGCAAGCTCATAAGTTTAGTGCCCCCTCCCCCCCCAAAAAAAAAAACACAATACAACTTTCTTAGGTTTCTGCACCAAAAACGCTGCAAAACCGGATACTTGCCTTTTTTGCTGCGTTTTTGCACTTACCCATTGCTTTATATGGGTGAAAAAATGCTGCAAAAACTCAGCACAAACGCTGAAAGAAGTGCCATGCTGCAGTTTTCAAAAACACAGCGGTTTTTCAAATCATTACCTTTTCTGGTAATGTAAAACGCAGATTAAAAATTGCGCAAAAAAAAAAAAAGGCAGCAAAAATGCAACGTGTGAACATAACCTTAGAAGACTGACCAACTCTGTTAAATTGCAAAGGTGTCCGGTAAGCTAGGCAATGAACAGTAAACTGAAAAATCCCCCCATGCATAAGAATGAGGAATATTTTTAATAAGAGGTACATTGCACAGTTCCCTCTTCTTACAAGCACTTTACAATTTTCACCATTTACATAAATAAAAAAACCCATCTAATGAAATGATGCTCTGGTATTTTTATTCCATGGGGAATGCAAGAAATTACTCCCAGGATATGAATTTATTGCGTGATTTATGGTGAAAGGAATCCTTTATCAATGCCAAAAAACCACCAGCATGTATGTCATCAAGCAGCTAAGATTTAGCGCCTAAACATGTCTATGGCCATTTGGACATTCGGAAGTAAAAGCAGCTCTCCAGGCCGGCAGCACGTGCACGGCATAAAAAAGCCAAAGCCGAAAAAGCCAAAGCCGGCACGTCTTGCTTTACCGCACTTGTGCAGGGTCTCAGATCATTCTGAGTACGGTAATTCACTTAATACCTAGAGCTGATAAAGGTGGTTTCATCATCGGCACGTCCGTGAAGCCAATCCAAGCCTGTATATACATACAGTGGAGATTTAGTAGCCCCAAAACTAGGGGTGGGGTCCCTTTAGCTACTGGGACCCTCTTAATGCAACGAGGAATCTGTGATGCAGAGTCTTGTTGATAATACCGCTGTGTGTTAAAAATGTAAATGGGGTCTCTGTACGAAAGTAACATTTGTCTGAAAATGCTAAAAAGTAGTATCCATCTTCAGAGCAATCAGCCATAAAATTATGATACGGTTCATGATCAAAGCGACATTAAAACACATTTATATAATATTCAGAGGTAGGACATAAAAGTGTAATCTGGCCAGTGATAATTAGCATTAATGATGCCTATTATGGCTATGCTACTGGAAGGCCAGGTTCAGACCGCTGTCTGTGCACAGCACGCTCTTTGCTGGGTTTCTATATGAAAGGAAATGCAATATGAAGACATAATCCTACATAATACCTGAGCTATTCTTCCACTTTCTGATCCCTTATTGTTTGTATGCCTGTCCCAGCTGGCCTAGAAACTGGAAACCATTGTGCAGGACTAGCTGCCAGTTGTATGCGCTCCGGACTTCCTTTCCATCACTTCCTGCATTCTATGTGATTTTTTATATATATGATAACTAAAAAGTAAAGCATTGGGGTTACAATGATTGTTTAAGGCTATGTTCACAAATTGCTTTTTTTCTGCAGCCAATTCTTGATCTCTTGGCAGACAAAAAGCTGGTATTCTGTTTTTTTTTGATGCTTTTCTTGCTGTGTTTTGGAGGATCCCAAAATTCAGCTTTGCTTCAACCATGCAAGCATGAACAATATGAGGTTTTAGGCCACCAATGCAAGACGAGTGTGAAACCATTAAAAAAAAAATGAAAAAAGGGCAATTTGATCAAATTATTTAGTGGACAAAAGTTTTTATGTGTGAAAAAAAAGTGACTGTTCTGAACAAAAAAAGTTCACACGAGTTCATGAAAAAATACAAATGTATCTCTCATTTCATTTCATATGAAAATGAAAAAATACAATTGCAAATGTAAAAACGGCAGGGGTGTTGAGGGTCAGGCATAGTTTACCCAAGACATTAAGCAGTGCCCATTAAATATAATGATGAACAGAATGCAGTTTGGTAATTAAGCTAGGTTACGTACGTGCTCACTCTGTGGAGAAACCCGCCTCCCCACCCCCACAAAAGTGCGGAAGCTCATCCTGCTTGTCTGTAACTATAGACAAATAAATCTTGACAACAGGCAGAGGAAAGCAAGTTGCTCAGGGTAGACACACTTTGTGACTAGGGATGAGCGAGTGGTCATACTCTGATATCACTCGAGTATCATGGTGCTATGATGTGCTCGGCACTTGGAGATCACTAACAGGTGCTCGAATTTGAAACTCAAATCCCCATCCAGCATGTGTGTCGCATGTTACACAGCCAATAAGCATGCAGGGATTGCCTGCGAGTCACTGTAATGCCGTTGCCATCTTGGTAGTGCCACTACTTCATCAGAGGTTATAAAAGGACAGGCGCCGCCGCGCTCGACTCACGGACGCCATTGCACAGTTCAGGGACAGTTCTTATTGGAGGGAGAGAGCGCTTGTCCAAACCTGTGTGTGCACAGTTTAATGAATCAGAGTCCTCTAGTGTTGCTACTGGTGCTGAAGCATCATACTAACAGTCCTTCTAAGGGCTAATCTTGTGCTTTGCTGTGCGTATCAGATACATTCTGCATTTAGCCTAGGAAGGGACAGTTGCAGGAGCTGGTAGAGTGGCTCAATACAATCTCTAGGCAGGGCTTAAAGCTTTGCAGTCCGTTGCAAAATATACAGCTCTGGCAAAAATTAAGAGACCACTGCAAAATTTTCAGTTTGTCTGATTTTTCTTTTTATATCTATATTTTTGAGTAAAATGTTCTTTTATTCTATAAACTTCTGACAACATGTCTCCTAATTTCAAAGCAATACATTTTGCATTCTTTTTCTGAAAAGTAGAAATGGTCAAAATGGAAAAAAAAAAAAACCTCAGTGCTTTCAAATCTCAAATAATGCAAAGAAAACAAGTTCATAATCACTTAGAAACAACAATACTAATGTTTTAACTCAGGAAGAGTTCAGAAATCAATATTTTGTGGAATAACCATGATTTATATTGACAGCTTTCATGCGTCTTGGCATGCTTTCCACCAGTCTTTCACACTGCTTCTGGCGCAAAAATTTAAGCAGCTCTTCTTTAAATAATGGCTTGTGACTATCCATCATCCTCTTGATTACATTGCAGTGAGGTTCAGGTCTGGAGATTGGGCTGCCCACAACAGGGTTTTGTTGCACCGGTCTCTTAATTTTTGCCAGAGCTGCAAAAATTTACCCCTTTTTTTTTTTTTTGGGGGGGGGGGGGGGGGGGGCTGAAAAAATTGACTATATTGTAATAATCTATAGAGTATTGTGCGCTTTGTCGTACATTTTGGTGTTATATAACACTCCCAAAGAGTTTAAATTTTTTACCGTATTCAATTACTCATCCATAATTATGTGCTCTGTGGTACATTTCTGTGCTATATAACACTCCAAAAAAGTGTTGAAACATTTTTCTAAATTCAATTATTCATTCATATAATATTAGTGCTTAGTGGCCAACAAAGATGACAGAATCCCGTGAAACTCCCAAAGGAGAGATGGGAGGAATATTGGAGCCAGATCAAGATGGCGTGACAGCAGGTGGCAGGAGTCTGTGGTCCGGAACAGGTCAATTTCCCGGAACCACCAAGGCCCGAAACCAGGTCGCAGCCGTCACTGCTGGGGTTCTTGTGAACTGCAGACAAGATCGCCATGATCCAACTAGTGAGCTGACTGCATTTCTTAGACTGGTCAGAAAAGAGGAGGACCAGGGCTGGAGACATGCTAGAGGGCCTGCTAGCTGTAAGGTACCGACATCTGGCATCCTGGAGAGATGTTGTTACATATGATCGGTAGCGGAGATGGGGGTCCATCGAATAGTTTGGGACCCGTCATTACACCTTGTTCAACCAGCGGGCAGTAGAAATGGAACACTTGCCTCGAAAGTTGCAAGAGCTGAGGACTGGAACCAAGTTCACATTCCTGAAAGTGGAGGGGCAACATCGCTGGTATGTGGTTGATGTGTTCTGAGAAGGAAAGGAGCAGGATGAAGCCTTCTTGAGACAGGAACAGACCTGGAAGAGGCTCCTCGAGGCAGCTCAAGACAGGGCTACCACCCCCGAGAGATTGGACTGTTCTTGAGGTACTCCACCTCCTATGCTGGAGCAGGCAATGATGCAGGTGACACCACAGGTGGCTGTCATCCATTTCTACAGTCAGGGGCTCTGGCACTACACGAAGCCAGGTTACTTACATCCCAGGCACCTGGGAATCGGGCTCCAGGAAGCAGGTGGAATCCCACCAGTCTCCTGTGGAAGGAGAAAAAACAGATACCTGAAGAGGATTACTGAATTACTCTCCTTATACTTTTTTCCTGGCTTTGCATTCTGTGCAAAGCCTTTATGAGTGTAGAAGACTGGAATACATCAACTACACTTTCAAAATATTTGAATGCAACCCACCAGTTGTTGCCTTTCAGGGGTGTGTGAATGAGTGGATGACCCTCCTTATTTTTTCCTGGTGTAAAGCCTTTATAAGTGTAGAAGGACCACAAATAATCTTTGTTCACAATATTTGAATAAGGTACTACAGTTGGTGCATTGAATAGTGTATGGATGATATTGCTTGTCATTTTTGGCAGGCTTTCCACTTAGTGCACAGCCTTTATGCGCCTAGGGGTACCACTACATGACAATTTGAAGTGAATGTATATGAGGCCCTCCTTTGTCACTAATACAGGTTATATCGGAGTCCCTTTTCCATCATATTTTTTGGCAGTTCTTGCTTTCTTCATAAATTACACTGTAATTTCCAACGTTTTAATAAAAAATTAAATTTTGGTTTACTTGAATTATTTTTATCTTTTTTAAATTTGCCTTATATTACAAGTCATTACACAAAAAAGAAGGTTTAACATTTTTTTTTCCTGTAAACTCCAATTTCGCGTTTTTGAATGTTTTCTTGTCACTCCTTAAAGTGGAGTAAAAGAGTGACACCTGTTGTCAGCATCGATCAGGGAGTCAGATGCTTACAGGGGTCTTCCCCATGCTCTTATCGTTCCATTCAGCACTTTTTCCAACCATTTGAACATTTTTACTGCCCCCAGACCTCTTTGTAGGGTCTGCCGAAAAAATGCTCAATTTCCCTTTGACTCACATAATACTCATTACATGAAAAAAGCACCAGAGCAGCATTAGGAATTGCTCAGCTCGTGTAACAAGCATCTGAGCATTTTAGTGCTTGCTCATCTTTATTTGTGACCACAAGTTTAGAGCAATTTTATTTTTATTTATTTTTTACACACAATAAAACATTTTTATTAATAAAAGTACTGTATATTTCATTTTTGATCGTGTCCTCATTGGCAATCTAATAAGCAAAACTTTTTGGAAACCAATAAAAAGGTCTAATTCAATGTAGTGGAATAAAACTACACACACACAAAAAAAAAAAAACATGCTAGGGATCTTCAAATTCAAAGCATACTTATCCTTGTATTAATACTTTGAATTTCCTCTAAACTTTCAGTGTTCCCCCATGGATTACCTATGGACATACTCCCCTACAATTATTTGCCACTTCTTGACCTTCAAAAATTAGAAAAAGGGTATTTTCCGAAAACAACACTGCAAATCACCATGGACTACAATAGAGATTGCAGCCCAGCCACTTTACAAGAGACAATTGTTTGCAAAAACGTAATACAGGTGTTTTATTAAGCAAGGAGCAGTCAGAAACAATTTTTTCTGATATTATCAGGTTGCTTATTTTCACATGAACTACTGATTTAAGAAACAAAAACTTAAAACTAGTCATCCAAACTGAAAAAAAATAGTTAAATATTGCAGAGCCTGGCTACCAGTAGAAAGCATGTACGGTAACTGCTCTTGGCCATTGATTGCATCAGTCACATACTTTAATAAAGGCCGAGTGGCCCACCAGAACGCCAATCCTGGATAGAAATACTGGGAGAAATTATAATTTTTTTATAATAGTTTTAGAAGGTGTTTTTTTTTTTTTTTCTTTTTTGTTTTATAAAATTAGCTTTTTTTTTCAGTAGTCGTATAACCCTGTTATTGCCTTTTCCACTCCCTTCAGTTGAACAAAAACGATGTATTTTATTAAAATGGGTATATATGGGCAGTTTTTCCATAATGAAAGCAGACGTCTCATTTTGGGGAAGGAGTAAGGCTACGTTCACATTTGCGTTGTGCGGCGCTGCGTCGGCGACGCAACGCACAACGCAAATATGAACGCATGCACAAACGCTGCGTTTTGCGACGCATGCGTCGCTTTTTGCATGGTTACGGGTGCAGGAAAAACTGCATCATGCTGCGTCGCCTGCGCCCTGACGCATGCGCTGCAGCGACGCATGCCTCGCAAAACGCAAATGCAACGCATGTCCATGCGCCCCCATGTTAAATATAGGGGCGCATGGCTCGTGCGTCGCCGCGGCTGCGCCCGACGCAGCCGGGAGCGGCGCAAATGTGAACATAGCCTAAGTGCTGCCAACAGCGATGATCTCCGAGTGTTAACCCAATATTGATGGTGGCTTCGTGCTCTACAGATCTGACTCTGCCATGGTTTATACTTCATTACTGGTCACTCTGACACCGGCTCTTATCACTAAACTACAAGGTTTAGATAAACTGCTTGGTTTTTCCCAGGGTCAGACAGGTTTCCGTCTCTGTTACAAGGTCGTCACTTAGCCAAAGAGATTTGATGACACAAACATAGGCTCTTGTCCTATAATCTGCCATCCGCTTATCAATAACAAAGCCATGGAAAAACAAACATTGCCACTTAACAACTATTGTGCTATCGAGATAAGTTTTTAGTGATTCTGCATAGTCTGCTGGTACATCTTACTATATTATCTTCCTTTATTATACACTATTATGCGCTTCTTATAGGAAAAGGTTTTTCTTCCCACAGCAGCTTGCTCTAGGTAAAATAAAATCAGCATTACTCACCATCTGCTGCGCCAGCACTGTCTTTCCGCTACTGACCCTTATATTTGAAGACAGGCTGCAGCACTGACATCACAACAATATTCATGACCACTGCTACCAATCACATATTCGCCAAACACCCCTTAATATTAAATTCGGACACATCAATAGAACTAGATGACTCATTTATAATATATGACAATGTCCCAAGATTAGATCGAATGGTCTGCATCCTTCTAGAAACTATGGGGACGTGTCTTGTATTGCAATTTAAAGGTTGAATTTTGATTTTCCTGCAATACACGACAGTGCCCCCTGGAGAAAAGTAGCGCTGTAACTTCTGCACAAGGCATAAATTAAGAGGGTCCTTTAACATGAGCAGATTTCTGGCCTACAACAAGCACCAATCGTCAATATAACAAGTTGATTAGCGTTCGTTAAGTATGAGGTCCAACTTGGGTTCAGAACTCCTAAAGCAGCTGCTAATGAGCCACGGTCTATCAGTTACGGTAATTACCACGAGCTTTCTAATAGGTAATGATCACATTGATTTGGAAAAACCCCATGGCAATTAGGCAAACCATTTGCAATTAATTTCTAATGAAAACTGCTGCGACTTTTCCTTACTAGCTGCACTTCAAATGTGGGCTACAGGGTCTCTGAACGCTAGGTGGGACCCCAGCCTTAAAGGGTCTTTTAAAAGGGCAAATTAAACTGTACAGAGACCAATGTCTGTTATCCTCATCATTGGGATCCCAGTTTGCATATTGTGGGCATCATAGCCCCGGGAAACGTGCAAATTTTCTTTTCTGTTTGATTGCAGTGGTGTTAATTATCAGCCAGTGCAACCCACTACTCTACCTCCTGATCTAGCAAAGCAAGACTACCTTGTGACCAGGAGCCAGTTTACAGAATACAAATATACTTTTTACAGCATTATGCAATATGGTGCAGCTTAAAGTGAACCTGTCGGCACAGTAACCTACAGTGTCAGGTCGTTATACTGATTACAATGATTCCTGGTGATGAAATCTGTCTTGTGGTTGTTTAATCTTTATTTGTAGTTTTGAGTTAATGATATGGTCGGGCTCCGGGGCGGCCTGTGGGGGTCTTCATGTGATGCTGTGATTACGTATTCATACTGCAGACTGCTGACAGGTCTCTGATCTCTCTCTGACCTGACCCCTAGTTTATATAATGAATATTATATATATACACATTGAAAGGAAAAAAAAACCAAAACCTTCTGCTGGCAGGTAAGGGCCGCGGCACCTGCGCTGCAACATAATCGCATGTGTAATGTGCATATAATTAATATGGATGAGGTGATCCTGATATTAAAAAAAAAAAATAATCCATCTGAGAATGGCGCCTGAAAGCTATCGGTGTATAAAGAGGTGATCTGAGAGCTGCTACTGCGCAGGCGCCACCCTCTTTATATAGAGAAAAAAAATTCCTTTTCCAAGATGGCGCCTGCGCAATAGCAGCTATCAGATCGCCTCTTTATACACAGATAGCTGCTACTGCGCAGGCGCCATTTTCAAATGGATTTTTTGGGGGGGAATATCAGGATCACCTCATCCATATTAATTATATGCACATTACACAGGCCGATGCCTGGCAGCAGAAGGTTTTTTTTTTTTTAGTATGTCATAACCATACAGCTGAATGGCTGATCTGAGCACCACATGAAGGACCCCCCACAGGCCGCCCCGAAGCTCGAGCATATCCTTAACTCAAAACTGAAAATAAAGATTAAACAACAACCACAAGACAGATTTCATCACCAGGTATCATTGTAATCAGTATAACGGCGCTGACCAGACACTGTCTGTAGGTTACTGTGCGCAGTCCTGCTGACAGGTTCACTTTAATACTATAACAGTCTCCTCTTTCCCTATAATATAACAAGCACAAAATAGGATAATGCTAAAGGACTATTCTCAACAAATTTTCAGGAGCACATCGCTCCCCTGCCTCAAGACTTCCTGCTTGCTGGGGGAGCAGTCCTGAATGATTGACCGTACAGATTATCTCCACTGTCACGACATTGGCTCGAACTGTACGCTCTCCTAAGCGGCTAGCAGAGGCAGCCATACATCTATAGCATTGGAGGAGCGCACGGTCACTGAAGCTGGAATTGAAGTAAGCTAGCTTTAGACCAGTGCGTGCAAGCTCCATAGCAAAGAGCTTGTAAGCGCTGTGCTCCTTGCCTAGGAAACAGGCCACCACTGATAGAATACAGATTTGGCTGGTGGTAACCCAGGCATTTGGCAATTGTGCCCATGATAATCCCTTTAAAAAATAGAAAGTTTCTGAGCGACAAAATGAAGTGTGACCAATAGAGGGGATTCTCTTCTCAGACACACAGCTGTAGAATTTGGACAGCTTAATACTGCCAAGAAAATTATAAGAACAGTTACTGTTCTGCAAGATCAACATAGCCCACAGAAAATAACACACAAAAAGATCAGAATGTAATCCAACAGCGATCTGAGTGTCACATGCATAAATGAAGGAAAAACCACAGGTTTGATCTTTTAAAGAGAACTTCAACCCCATGAACTACCCTCTTCAAAGAGGACCAGGTTATCTGTCAAAAGTGGCCAGCTGTATTCCCATTGTTCACCTGAGCGTTCAGAGTTTATTTTTTTTGTTTTTTTAATTGCTTTTAATTTTAATATCTTTTAATTTGCTATACACTACAAGAGCTATGGGCCTTTTTATTTGAGGTTGTACATTTATGGTCTTTACCAAGGGTGCGTGTCTCAGAGGATTCCCTGGGGGCGTTTCTTTAATGTTGCTCTGCATAATTATCCTGTGAGCACCACCCCCATGGTACAGACCATAAAAATCAGCAGCAAATAAAAGGACTAAATCTATGCAATTCTAAGAGGGAGTTAGAAAAAAAAAACAACTTGAATACTTATGGAAGCAGAGGGAATGACTTAACAAAAACTGGTGACTTTTGACCCGATTACAGGTCCCCCTTAACAATCCAATATTGCTTCCAAGGTGAAACTTCCCAGGTCCCTTGCAGGTTTCTATTTATCCGGCTGACGTGACCAGACGCGGACATACCATTGGTGCACAAACTTACACAGAAGGAAAAACCAAATGTGACAAAAACTAATAAATGCCTACGAACATATAAGATATAAACCTATAAAAGTGTATCTAAAAAACAGTCGCTTTGGGATAATAAAACTTATCAATTGCACAAAGACACCTTGTTAAGGGGTTTGGTCTTTTTGGTTGGATTCTATTTATATTCACTGTCATTAATAATTATATCATTTTTATTTACAATGTGTTTACACAAGATGTAAAATATATTTTTTAACATTAATATTGTATTAATATGCAATTACTGTATATTGAATTATTGTTGACACCTCTACCGTGTTTACATGGGATGCACATCCCTCCCCTTCCCCTTTTTCTTCTAACCTCTCCTTTTTCCCCTTGTTCTATCATGGTGTTTTGTCATGTTTTATTGCAGTAATAAATATTTAAAATTTTTATTGATTTGAACACATTTTTATAGGTTTATACCATTGGTGCAACCTGTGCAGCCGCCCAAGGTAAGGGGGCCCACATACCTCCAATGCAAGTGGAATTGTACATTATGATGAGCTATTGGACGGCAATGGCCCATATGTTGTCCTTGCACAGAGGCCCTCTTCTGTCTGTGCTGCCAATGTAGCCGTTCACTAGCTGCCGTGACCTCAGTGGTGTAAACACATCAAACAACAGACACTGCTTAGCTGCAGCGGCCATACGTTCTAATGCCACCTCTTTGCCCAGCAGAACCATGGAAGAATAAGCATGGGAGCACAAAGCCATTGTTAAGGATTACTCCTTTTGATATTTTAGACAATTAAAGTGATTTATAATACATGTTACAGGGTCAGACAATCCAATTCATGAGAAACTCATGCATACAGTATGTCTGTTTCGGGATTTGGATGTTTCGCCCCGGTACATTTACTTCACCTGTGGGAAGTTATACCATCTAGCTGCCATACCATCACCCCAGAGGACCCCTTTATGCAGCATCGGTCCCCACTGACCGAGTACCACAGGTGGCATCATGAACAAACTTTATTCTTAAACTCCCTTTAAAGACCTTTCACTTTACTTGGGCGCCCAGGGCCACGGTGACGTCCCCTTCAAGTACCAAACCTGGTACCGAGTACCCCACTGCCCTGGCGGGCGACTCAACTTGGCATCACAAACAGGATGTACCCGGGGCAAACTGCTGAGGGCAAAACATCATATAACCATCTGTTTCATACCTCTGTAGGGATTCACGCTCTCAGATAGGCATTAGGTAGTGTTCACACAGATACTGGATTCGTGGGTCAAAACAATGTGACATTTATTTACACTGGTTGCACAGCAAGAAAACCACCAACACAAAATTCCCAAATCCCTAGCCTTGTCCAGGCTCTAACGTAAAAAAAAATTATAAAAAATAGACCCTGGCCACTCACACACAGCTGAGCTAGTCCTAGTTTGATCAAACCCAACAGGTCCATACCAACCAGTGATACTTACAGTTTGATGTACATGGCCTGTGCAGTCTCTTCTGAGAGAAATTTTGGCTGGTCTCTCTCAAACTCCAATACAATCCACCCTGGTCAGCTTCCCCCAACCGACTGACTAAGGCCAGTCTCACACTTCCAGATAATTCCGGTACCGGAGTTATCCGTGTCCTCACGTAGGCCATCCGTGTGGGATCCGTGTGATGTCCGTGAGTACGTTTTTAAGGTCCGTGTGCTGTCCAAGTGCTGTACGTGTGTCCGTGTATTGCAACAATTTTTACAATTTTAACCGTATGACAGGAAAAACGCACACGGTCAGCACACAGATGGCACACGGACAGCATCCGTGTGCGGTACGTGTTTACAAGGACCCATTGACTTTAATGGGTCCGTGTGATCCGTGCGCTCCCACGAACACTGACATGTCTCCGTGTTTTGCAAACGGACACACGGTCCGTGAAAACACGCTGACATGTGCAGAGACACATTTACTTTCATGTGTCTACGTGAGTCAGTGTCTCCGGTACGTGAGGAAACGGTCACCACACGTACTGGAGCCACTGACGTGTGAAACCGGCCTAAGGTGAACACCTAGCCTGGTTATAATCAGAGCCCGCAGAGCTAGGATTTAACCTTAGCTTTCCTGGCATTGCTACATACCACCCTATGCCCGAAGCCAAGGGCTGGGCACCATCTGTAAACACACAGAGCCTACAGGGCTTTAAATTGACCCGAACATGAGGCTCGTGCCAGATGATCCGAGGGTGACCTAAAGCCTGCCCCATAGGACAGAACTTTGTGGTACCCCACTTGAAACACTCTTCCAATTGGATGTGCAACCATTTATCACCACTCTTTGAATACGATCACTCAGCCAGTTATGAATCCACCTAACCATAGCCTTGTCAATTCCATACTTGGTCATTATTAAGGATAGTATGAGATACTTTATCAAATGCTGTGCTGAAGTCCTGATATACTATATCTACGGCATTTCCCTGATCAACCCAGTCAGTGATTCCATCATATAAGGAAATTAGATTAGTCTGGTATGACTTGCTACAAACCCAACAAGAACAAGATACACGGCACTCTATAGATTTGTGAGCAGAGGTGCTCAAGTAGGGTTTCCAGCCCCTTAAATCAACTGTATCAAAAAACTTGGCACTCAATAATGCTTGTAGAAAATAAAGTCATTTATTTTGCATCAGGACAAACAGATCAGCTGTAGCTCGTATCTTGCTAAACGTTTTCGGTCCTTTGTGGACCTTCCTCAGAGCAAGTTTATCTGGAGCGTAGGATCTGGACATATACCCAGATGCATGAGTATGCTGACACTATATGTAGAGGCAAATTTCAGAGGCACTAATGGAGACCGTAACTGAGCAGATAAAGCTGCTTGGGCATACGATGTGCCCACACTGTGCACGTTCTATTGCCTGGAGCGCTGGTGGCGTGCTGAGACGCAGCGTGACTCCCTCAGCGTCTCAGCACGCCACCAGCGCTCCAGGCAATAGAACGTGCACAGTGTGGGCACATCGTATGCCCAAGCAGCTTTATCTGCTCAGTTACGGTCTCCATTAGTGCCTCTGAAATTTGCCTCTACATATAGTGTCAGCATACTCATGCATCTGGGTATATGTCCAGATCCTACGCTCCAGATAAACTTGCTCTGAGGAAGGTCCACAAAGGACCGAAAACGTTTAGCAAGATACGAGCTACAGCTGATCTGTTTGTCCTGATGCAAAATAAATGACTTTATTTTCTACAAGCATTATTGAGTGCCAAGTTATTTGATACAGTTGCTACACACCCATGCTGGCTTTGGTTAATTACTGTATTCTTATCCAAGTACTTACATACATGCTGTTTAATAATTTGCTCAAAGATCTTTCATGGTATAGAAGTAAGGTTCACTGGCTTGTCTCTCTCGAACTCCAATACAATCCACTATGGTCCGCTTCCCACAGCTGACTAAGGTGAACACCTAGCTTGGTTAAATGGTGAGCCAGCCAGGTGCAAATAATCAGAGTCTGTAGAGCTAGGATTTAACCCTAGCCTACCTGTCTTTGCTACACCTCCTGATTTAGAAGCAAGGTTGGCATTGGTGGCAAAAGTCTGCCTCAAACAAATCACATATGGCACACTTTGCAAATTGGATTGGTGAAACTAAAGCAAGTTCCCTGACTCTAGTAACATATTAGCCAGTTGCTGTCTTCAGCATATGCGGAGGTCGCTCCGCTGTAGAGCCACCTCCACAGACCACAACTTCGGACTAACCAAAAGTCAGAGAAGACGGACATACACAAGGTCTCAATTTAATTCTGTTACAGCCTCATACTGGCCCCGTTCTGGCTCTAATAGACTTACGATGAGTTAGGACTTCCGACTCAACCAGCAAACAATGGAGCAATCAAGCAGGTCACAACCAGCAGAAGACAGCAGGTAAGTATATTACTAGGAGCAGGGAAGATTGTTGGAGCAGAGTTTTTACCGTAGAGCTAATAAGCAATATACAGAATTTAATCTGAGATAAAGCAAAATTTCAGAGAAAGTTACCAACACTGTACACTAAACCAAGTATGTAAGTGAAGAATGACCAATAGGTTGTTTATATTCAGAGGTTTTTCAAAAAGGACAAAAGTGCAAGTTCCGTACAAGGGCAGGAGCAAGAAGTTTCATGACTACAACGTGCCAGATTAATAACATTTATGTACGCTGGCTGTAGTTGTAGAATTCCAAAGAAAGTAATCCTTTTTCCTTCTGTGAACATCATAATTCAAAATAAAAGAAAAACGATGCGTGAGAATCCGTACAAAGGAATTCTAATTAAATGCATTCTTTTTCCTTTGTACATAAAACTGCATATTAAGGGGCCTATAAACAGCACTCATCCCCTTGGACTTTTATAATCCAGCATTTAATAACCTTGACCCACAAAAGATTTACAGAGGGTTTCCTAAAATATTTAGTGTTAACAAGGCTATGAAGAAAACCTAAAAAAAAAAAAAGCCACAACCAATAAACTTTTCTTAGATATTTCATGCCATTGCCATACTACAGTCACTGCCCTTAATACTATGTGCCCATGGTGAGTTTTTGATGCTGCATATTTTCAATGCATTAAAAATGCAACATCCTAAATACTCACCAATAATATGTAATAAATCAATCTCTTCCACATGACATGGCATGAGCATGGACACATCATTAGGCTCAGTTGACAAACGTGATTATAATAAGCCACGTCATCAGGTGTGAATAGTGTATATAAAAAGTAGCTGGTCCTAAATATTAAAGGGGTTGTCCACTACTCGGACAAACCAGTCTTAAATACTATTTTCCCGCTTGTAAAATAAAAAATACCATCTACTCGCCTCCCGTACTGGCGCTGCTCCAGCTGCAGCACCATCACTTCCTTCGGACAAATCTCAGACTTCAGCAGGAAGTGTAAATGCTGAAGCCCATTAAACTGCTGATTGTTATGCGACGGGACCCCTGCAGTCAATCATATGAGCCTCAAGAGAGCTGGTGCTGACATTGCTGGAACAGCCTCAGTATGGGAGGGGAGTACAAGGCGTTTCTATTTTACAAGGTGGAATAAAGTAGTCAAAAAGGCGTTGGTTGAGTAGTGGCCACCTCCTTTAAGAATATATTAAGTGATACACTCCTGTTAATAACAAATTTAAACACAAGTAGGAGATTTATCAAATCTGTTGGAAAAAAGTAGAAAAGACCATAGTAAATCTCTGGGAAACGAGAGGAGGAATTTTGTTATTATGGGAAATTATGGTACTTTAAATTTTCCTATGCACCAGTTTTGATAGATGTTCCCCACGGTTCAGTCCAGGACTTGGCAAACTGACAAGAAGTAAAGATAAAGGATTCACATGTGGGCCTCTATGTTTTTCCTCCCCTTTCAAGCAATTACATAAAACTTTTGTCCTTGACTTCTGGCCTTTACCCAGTAGCAAATTTCATAAATCAACAAGAAAGACTAAAAAGCTGAAGACTTTTAAGGAACTCTAAAAATGAAATAGTAAAGAGCTTTTCAGTTTTACATAAATAAAACAACCGAAAAAAGTTATTATTGATTATTATATATAAAATAAAAAATAATCAATGACATAATATACATACACACAAACTGCTAAAAAAAAAAGCACTAAAATACCACATCCTAGTTATCACTGAATGAAATATTCCGGTTGCTAATTTTTATTGATAACATAGTGGAATGTGTTGAGGACAATAAACATACAAATCATCAATGTAAATCAGAATTAATATCCCATGTACCGTGCCTTGCGAAAGTATTCTGGAACTTTTCAACCTTTTCCCACATATCATGCTTCAAACGTAAAGATACCAAATGTAAATTTTTGGTAAAGAATCAACAACAAGTGGAACACAATTGTGAAGTGCGGTGTATGAAGTTTAACCCCTTTCTGACATCTGACTATCCACCACTATCCCGTCGTGGTGGTATGGGCCCTATGACCCCCGACGGGATAGTACGTCTAACACGATCAGCTGCGCTCACGGGGGTAGCGCGGCCAATTGTGGCTGGGTGTCAGCTGACTATCGCAGCTGACATCCGGCACTATGTGCCAGGAGCGGTCATGGACGGATCCTGGCACATTAACCCTCGGAACACTGCGATCAAACATGATCGCAGCGTTCCGGCGGCACAGGGAAGCATCGCGCAGGGAGGGAGCTCCCTGCGTGCTTCCCTGAGACCCTCGGAGCAACGCGATGTGATCACGTTGCTCCGAGGGTCTCCTACCTCCTCCTCCCTGCAGGCCTGAATCCAAAATGGCCACGGGGGGCATTCCGGGTCCTGCAAGGAGGTGGCTTTCAAGGTCCTGCTGAGAGCAGGCGCTGGGAAGCCACCCTGCAGTGCCTGTGTGATCGCTGAACTGACACAGTGCTCTGCAAAGTGTCAGATCAGCGATCTGTCACTATACTGTGATGTCCCCCCCTGGGGCAAAGTAAAAAAAAAAAATATTTACATGTGTAAAAAAAAAAAAAATTCCTAAATAAATTAAAAAAAAATATTGTTCCAATAAATACATTTCTTTATCTAAATAAAAAAAAATAATAATAAAAGTACACATTTAGTATCACCGTATCCGTAACGACCCGACCTATAAAACTGTCCCACTAGTTAACCCCTTCAGTGAACACCGTAAAAAAAAAACCGAGGCAAAAAGCGACGCTTTATCATACCGCCAAACAAAAAGTGGAATAACACGCGATCAAAAAGACGGATATAAATAACCATGGTACCGCTGAAAACGTCATCTTGTCCCGCAAAAAACAAGCCGCCATACAGCATCATCAACAAAAAAATTTAAAAAATATAGTCCTCAGAATAAAGCGCTGCAAAAATAATTATTTTTTATACAAAATAGTTTTTATCGTATAAAAGCGCTAAAACATAAAAAAGATATAAATGAGGTATCGCTGTAATCGTACTGACCCGAAGAATAAAACTGCTTTATCAATTTTATCAAACGTGGAACGGTATAAGTACCCCCCCCAAAACAAATTCATGAATAGCGGGTTTTTGCTCATTTTACCTCACAAAAATCGGAATAAAAAGCGATCAAAAAATGTCACGTGCCCGAAAATTGTACCAATAAAAACGTCAACTCGTCCCGCAAAAAACAAGACCTCACATGACTCTGTGGACCAAAATGTGGAAAAATTATAGCTCTCAAAACGTGGAGAGGCAAAAACTATTTTTTGCAATAAAAAGCATCTTTTAGTGTGTGACGGCTGCCAATCATAAAAATCTGCTAAAAAACCCACTATAAAAGTAAATCAAACCCCCCTTCATCACCCCCTTAGTTAGGGAAAAATAATAACATTTTAAAAAATGTATTTATTTCCATTTTCCCATTAGTGTTAGGGTTAAAGTTAGGGTTGGGGTTAGAGTTGGGGCTAAAGTTAGGGTTTGGATTACATTTACGGTTGGGATTAGGGTTATGGATGGGATTAGGGTTAGGGGTGTGTTTGGATTAGGGTTTCAGTTAGAATTAGGGGGTTTCCACTGTTTAGGCACATCAGGGGCTCTCCAAACGCGACATGGCGTCCGATCTCAATTCCAGCCAATTCTGCGTTGAAAAAGTAAAACAGTGCTCCTTCACTTCCGAGCCCTCCCATGTGCCCAAACAGGAGTTTACCCCTACATATGGGGTATCGGCGTACTCAGGACACATTGGACAACAACTTTTGGGGTCCAAGTTCTCCTGTTACCTTTGGGAAAATACAAAATTGGGTACTAAAATATAATTTGTGTGGAAAAAAATGATTTTTTATTTTTACGGCTCTGCGCTATAAACTGTAGTGAAACACTTGGGGGTTCAGAGTTCTCACAACACATCTAGATACGTTCCCTGGGGGGTCTAGTTTCCAATATGGGGTCACTTGTGGGGGGTTTCTACTGTTTTAGGTACATCAGGGGCTCTGCAAATGCAACTTGACGCCTGCAGACCAATCCATCTAAGTCTGCATTCCAAAAGGCGCTCCTTCCCTTCCGAGCTCTGTCATGCGCCCAAACGGTGGTTCCCCCCACCACACATATGGGGTATCAGCGTACTCGGGACAAATTGGACAACTTTTGGGGTCCAATTCCTCCTGTTACCCTTGGGAAAATACAAAACTGGAGGCTAAAAATAATTTGTTTGGAAAAAAAACTAAGTGAAACACTTGGAGGTTCAAAGTTCTCACAACACATCTAGATAAGTTCCTTAGGGGGTCTAGTTTCCAAAATGGTGTCACTTGTTGGGGGTTTCAATGTTTAGGCACATCAGGGGCTCTCCAAACGTGACATGGCGTCCCATCTCAATTCCAGTCAATTTTGCACTGAAAAGTCAAACAGCGCTCCTTCACTTCTGAGCTCTGCCATGCTCCCAAACAGTGGGTTACCCCCAAATATGGGGTATCAGCGTTCTCGGGACAAATTTTACAACAACTTTTGGGGTCCAATTTCTCCTGTTACCCTTGGTAAAATAAAACAAATTGGAGCTGAAGTAAATTTGTGAAAAAAAGTTAAATGTTAATTTTTGTTTTTTCAAACATTCCAAAAATTCCTGTGAAACACCTGAAGGGTTAATAAACTTCTTCTTGAATGTGGTTTTGAGCACCTTGAGGGGTGCAGTTTTTAGAATTGTGTCATACTTGGGTATTTTCTATAATATAGACCCCTCAAAGTGACTTCAAATGTGATGTGGTCCCTAAAAAAATGGTGGTGTAAAAATGAGAAATTGCTGGTCAACTTTTAACCCTTATAACTCTCTAAAGTTTTTGCCAAATTTCCGTTTTTTTCCACAAATAAACGCAGGAAATATCAAAGAAATGTTACCACTACCATGAACTACAATATGTCAAGAGAAAACAGTGTCAGAATCATCAGCATCCATTGAAGCGATCCAGAGTTATAACCTCATAAACGAACAGGGGTCAGAATTGTAAAAATTGGCCCGGTCATTAACCGAATACACTGTTTATGTGGACAAACCGTGCCCGAGTGCTTTAATCCCGTGCCAAGCGAGTGTCCCCCAAACCACTCAGGTAGCGCTTGCTCACAATGATGTGGTCTACTACTACTACGGAGGCAGCGCTGGGTCTGGAATAGGGCCGAGGATTGGGAAGAGTTTCCACACAACGAAAGCACTTTAGCCTCATCTGCATATCTATTAAAACACTGATTTCTCACTAACAGAGGAACAGATTGAATATGTAAAGATATTGCTGGACTTGCCTCTAAAAGCTACACGCACATACAACCCCTGGCAAAAATTATGGCATCATTGGTCTTGGAGGAGCGTTCATTCAATTGTTTAATTTTGTAGAAAAAAAGCAGATCACAGACATGGCACAAAACTAATGTCATTTCAAATGGCAACTTTCTGGCTTTAAGAAACACTAAAGGAAATCAAGAACAAAAAATGTGGTAGTCTGTAATGGTTACACATTTTAACCAAGCATAGGGGAAAAATTATGGAATCACTCAATTCTGAGGAAAATATTATGGAATCATGAAAAACAAACCAACAAAAAAAAAACACTCCAAAACATCACTAATATTTTGTTGCACCACCTCTGGCTTTTATAACAGCTTGCAGTCTCTGGGGCATGGACTTAATGAGGGTCAAACAGGACTCTTCATCAATCTGGCTCCAACTTTCTCTGATTGCTGTTGCCAGATCAGCTTTGCAGGTTGGAGCCTTGTCATGGACCACTTTCTTCAACTTCCACCAAAGATTTTCAATTCGACATTGACCTTATGTCTTTTTTCAAGGAATGCTTTCACAGTTTTTACCTATTGCAGGATGCATTATCATCTTGAAAAATGATTTCATCATCCCCAAACATCCTTTCAAATGATGGGATAAGAAAAGGTCCAAAATATCAACATAAACTTGTGCATTTATTGAAGATGTAATGACCGCCATCTCCCCAGTGACTTTACCTGACATGCAGCCCCATATCATCAATGACTGTGGAAGCTTGCAAGTTCTTTTCAGACAGTCATCTTTATAAATCTCATTGGAACGGCACCAAAAAAAAGTTCCAGCATCATCACCTTGCCCAATGCAGATTCGTGATTCATCACTGAATATGACTTTCATCCAGTCATCCACAGTCCACGATTGCTTTTCCTTAGCCCATTGTAACCTTGTTTTTTTTCTGTTTAGGTGTTAATGATGGCTTTCGTTTAGCTTTTCTGTATGTAAATCACATTTCCTTTAGGCAGTTTCTTACAGTTTGTTCACAGACGTTGACTCCAGTTTACACCCATTCGTTCCTCATTTGTTTTGTTGTGCATTTCCTGTTTTGGAGACATACTGCTTTAAGTTTCTGGTCTTGACGCTTTGAGGTCTTCTTTGGTCTACCAGTATGTTTGCCTTTAACAACCTTCCCATGTTGTTTGCATTTGGTCCAGATTTTAGACACAGCTGACTGTGAACAACCAACATCTTTTGCAACATTGCATGATGATTTACCCTCTTATAAGAGTTTGATAATCCTTCATGTCAGTTCACTTGGTGCAACAGCTCTCCAAGGTGTGATCACTCCTTTTTAGATGCAGACTAACGAGCAGATCTAATTTGATGCAGGTGTTATTTTGAGGTATGAAAATTTACAGGGTGATTCCATATTTTTTTCCTCAGAATTGAGTGATTCCATAATTTTTCCCCTATGCTTGGTTAAAAAAAGGTAACCATTACTGACAACAACATTTATTGTTCTTGATTTCTTTTAGTGTTTCTTAAAGCCAGAAAGTTGCCATTTGAAATTACTTTAGTTTTGTGCCATGTCTGTGATCTGCTTTTTTTCTACAAAATTAAACAACTGAATGCACATTTACCAAGGCCGGTGATTCCATAATTTTTGCCAGGGGTTGTATTTTGGGGTATGAAATCCTGCTGACAGATTCCCTTACAGAAAGACAAAAAAAAAAAAAAAGAGACTGAATTTTTCCAAAAGTTACATAAACTACAATCTTTATGGGAAAATGTTCTATAGACAGATGAAACCAAACTACAGCTCTCTGCACGTCAGGGTTATATTTACAGATGATGAAATAAAGCCTATAAAGACAAGAAAACCCTACTTATAGTGAAACATGGAAGGTGATGGATAAAGCTCCGGATCAGCTCTGAGACTGGAGGCCTTGAATGTGTTACAGGAACAATGGAATCAGACGAATATCAGAGCATTTTAGAGCAAAATGTTCAGCCCAGTGCAAGAAAACTAGGTTTGAAATTATCAAAATGAGTCCTAGATCAGGGTAGTGACCCAAAGTACACATCCAAAAGTCCACAAGAATAGTGAAGGAGAAATAGAAGATGATCTCAAAGTGTAAATCCTTGGAGAGATACGAAATCTGCTATTGAAAAAATGAACCGTCAGAGATTCTAGAGCTTTAGAGAATTAAAGGGAATCTGTCACCCCAAAATTCGCCTATAAGCTAAGGCCACCGGCATCAGGGGCTTATCTACAGCATTCTGTAATGTTGAAGATAAGCCCCACGATGTAACCTGAAAGATAAGAAAAACAAGTTAGATTATACTCACCCAGGGGTGGTCCCAGTGCGGTCCGGTCCGATGGGTGTTGCGGTGCGGGTCCAACGCCTCCCATCTTCATACAATGATGTCCTCTTCCTTGCTTCTGTCGCGGCTCCTGCTCAGGCGTAATTTATCTGCCCTGTTGAGGGCAGAGCAAAGTACCGCAGTGCGCATGAGCTGGTCCTCTCTGACCTTTCCCGGCGCCTGCACACTGCAGTACTTTGCTCTGCCCTCAACAGGGCAAATAAAGTACGCCTGAGCAGGAGCCGCGACAGAATCAAGAGGACGTCATCGTATGAAGATGGGAGGCGCTGGACCCACACCGTGACGCCCATTGGACAGGACCGCCCCTGGGTGAGTATAATCTAACTCATTTTTCTTATCTTTCAGGATACATCGGGGGGCTTATTTGCAGCATTACAGAATGCTGTAGATAAGCCCCTGATGGCGGTTGCCACAGCTTATAGGAGAATTTTGGGGTGACAGATTCCCTTTAAGCTTAAAGATGGTGGCAAAAGGCATTTGGGGGCTGTTACTGTTGTAAAAAATTGTGCATCCACTAATAAGGGAAGGCTATATTATTAAAAAATAAAATCTGCATTCAACAAAACACAGATTTTTTTGTAATTCGATTCTGTGCAGATTTAGCAGCCGTCTGGTCGCCATTTTACTGAACTGTGAAAGGATCATCAAGAGGTTAAAAATAGAGGCTCATTCAGGGCTCCATGCACATCGGTCTCAGATTGGACCGCAATGTATGGACTGGCACTGAAAGTACATGAAGCGGTCCCGCTTAGGTCAGGAGACCCGCAGCCAGTCCGTACATTAGTGGTTCGTTCAGATGTGCATGGATCTGAATGAACATTGGCGCTCAGCTCTCCGGCCCCTCTGCTTCACACCGTCACCCTTATGGTCCTTGTCACATTTTCCTACTGTCAGTGAGAGCAGTGAAATCCTGGGCCTCGCAACTACAAGACTGAGAAGGTTCTGCACATGCGCGTAAGGAAAAGTGTCCCACTGCAAAATTATTTTATATGCAATTTTTTTCTATTTCTCCCCATTAAGAGATAAAGGTGAGTCCTGGTGGAGGACGTGCTCTCCTGAAGATCGACCCTTTGGTAAATGTGCCGCCATGACCAGAATATGAAATTGGTACACAAAGTAAATTTAAAACTTGAAGAACTTTACATACAAAATAAAGGTTATTTGTTGAAACCACAATACCCTTTAATGCACTCTGCCAAGAGCAGATTATTTTTGGTCCAATTTATCTGATCGCATCCATCTCTGCTGCAGAAACATCCCCATGATAGGTGGATGGAACGGATTTCAAGCAACAGAAATACATGCAGTAAATCTTTCATGTGTGAATCCTCCTTTATTACACAGACATCCATTCTAACACTACTGGGGCAAGTATAGATCTGATGGTGAGGTGTCATCAGGATGGTGAAAGTATGTATGAAGTACAGATGAGGAGGGGTACGACTGCCCCATCCCTCAGCACACAGCCCATTACATAATCGGGAACAGGTGGATTTGCTCTTAGTGTAGTTTAACCATTTCCAGTCCCTGACGTTGCCACGTAGTATGTGTATGTCTTGTTATGCCGCTGCCTGATCCTCTATTGAGCAGGAGAGGGTTCAGCATCTCCCAGGAATTTCAGTCTTGGAAGACAGAATAGGCTTCTTTCCCAGTTGCATAGTAAGGCCGGAGGGAGGATCACAAACCATTTGCAGGGAAAAATGCTGCTGAACACAAGCTGGTACTTGCTGGCGAGGTTACTCCTTAACCCTTTCACAGTCATGTAAATTAACCATGGCAAGACTGTTGCGCTGAAATGTTTTCCATCTCCACTGAGACAAACAGATTACTGTGGGCGCGCAAAACAAAGCCAACATTTATTTATTTTAATTTTTTCTTTAAAAGGACACTACAATGTGCCACCCAAAATTGCAATCTGAAAAGTGACAAAAATAACTAATAGCATCAATAGTAAAAAGATCTAATGGTAAAAATAATAAACAAGACAAAAAATCATTATATTCTCACCTTCTGTCGCCTTTCCTGCTGCGCCTCGCGACGCTCCGGTCCATGCATTGCGGTCTCTTGAGATGATGACGTAGCGGTCTCGCGAGACCGCTACGTCATCATCTTGCGAGACCACAATGCATTCTTCGGACCGGAGCGTCCCGAGAAGCATCGGTAAACGCCTGGGCTGGATCCGGGGACCGATGAAAGGCGAGTACATAACTATTTTTTATTTTAATTTTTTTTTTTTTTTTTTTTTAACAGGGACATGGTGCCCACTTTGCTATATACTACGTGGGCTGTGTTAGATACTACGTGGGCTGTGTTATATACTGCTTGGACTGTGTTATATGCTGTGTGCGCTGTGTGTTATATACTACGTGGCTGTGATATGTATTACGTGGCTGGGCAAATATACTACATCGCTGTGCTCTATACTGCATGGGCTGTGTTATATACTACGTCTCTGTGCTATATACTACGTGGCTGTACAATATATTACGTGGCTGTGCAATATATTACGTGGCTATGCAATATATTACGTGGCTGGGCAATATAGTACGGGGGCTGTGCTATATACTACGTGGGCTGTGCAATATACTACGTGGGCTGTGCAATATACTACGTGGGCTGTGCAATATACTACGTGGGCTGTGCAATATACTACGTGGGCTGTGCAATATACTACGTGGGCTGTGTTATATACTACGTGGACTGTATGATACTTGGCTGTGCTATATTTCTCTCCTGTATCTGTGCATCATGAATCGTGGTATGTGTTAAAGAGGGGGGCCCACTGACACTCTTACGCCCGGGGCCCTCAAAAACCTGGAGCAGGCCCTAGCTTCACTGATTGGTCATGCCTGGCCGCGAACAATCAGCGACAGGAGCAGTCCGGCCGCGAATTGGCGCGGAATTTGAACCACGCTTCATTAATTGGTCGCGCTCGGCCGGACGAATCCTGTGTATAAATTGCATTATTCTGAAAACTTAAAAAATAAACTACATACATATTCTAGAATACCCGATGCGAGAGAATCGGGCCACCATCTAGTTCCTTATAAACAGGGCTGTGGAGTTGGAGTCATGGAGTCGGTGTCCATTTTCGTGGAGTCAAAGTCAGTATAAAATGGACTGACTCCTAAAATATATAATAAATTGGATACAGTAGTACAATGCAGGATGTGCTGTAAATATTTTCATAATAATTTGGGAAAGTTACTAAATGTTCTATAAACGTATGTTCTGTTCCTCATCCAAGGATCTGGGCTTTTAGTTGAGATGAATCTGTGCTGCACTTTATGTATGCAGTGCCCCAGAGACCTGGTCGTTGCAGTATAGCGCTCTGCCACTAAGGGGAGCCGCGGTACGTCTGATGGCACTAAGGAGTTCTCCTGACCAGGTATCACCAGAACACATTACACTTCCCACTCCGGCCACTAGGGGGAGAAAAAGGCTTTATTTACTGGGCCACGCCTCACACTGGTAAAACTAGGGACTGGGGAGGAAATTAGTCAGAAGCTGACTGGGTTGGAACCAGGCAACCTCCCGTGGCAGGGGGTGTTGCAGGGAGAAGGCACAGGGGGTCCCTGTCAGGCGTGGGAACCTGGCAGGTGCCTAGCGAACAGAACAGAACGTAAAGGAACCGCGCCTGCACACCTTGCAGCGGTATCCTAAGAGAGAGACACGAAGGGAAGGATATTGTGGAACAGTGTAAACAAGATCAGCCAGTAAGAGTTGTGCCGAGAGAGAAAGGCAACATCTTACTGAGGCACGTAGTCGGTGGCCGGATCACCGTAGGAGTAACTGACTTCAGGCCTTACTTCAAATTCCGCTGGACAGTTAATTATGGGTTGGCTGTCTACCTTCTACACCTACGAAGACATAGGGGGCAACATTGGGAGAGGGGCATCTCTAGGGTCCCGGAAGACCTCCAAGCCTTCCCGTCAAACAGGTGGTGTCCTAGCCATAACATATCTGGGGGACGTTAGAAACTAGCAACATCTGGAACCAAAGAACAAGAGAGAGAGAGAAAGCTGTAGAGAACGAACGAATGAGAACAGCAGTTGTGAGGACTATTCCGAATGCTCAGCAGGGTAGGACTACAACACACAGGCGCTATTGGTAGGCAACGATTTCCATCTGCGAGGGAAACTCTGGATGTGCCCATCGGACCGGCCGGTCTCTGATAGCCTGGTTGAACGTGCTCTGGACTGAGTATATTGAAGCCTTCAGTAAAAAGGTAAAGAGACTGCAACCTTGTGTCCTCGTTATTGCCTACACCTCACACCATCACCATCCACCTTACTGGGAAGCCCTGGGGATATACTTCACCTGTGGGAAGGTACACCATCCAGCTGCCATTCCATCACCCCAGCGGACCCCACTGCAGCGTCGGTCACCCTGACCAAACACCACAGGTGACAGACTGTACTACCACCTTCATTGGACGCCCCTTAGCAGGGTCACGACCGGGTCCAGCCACCGTGACAACCGCAGAACCGAAGGAGAAGGGACCGGTACCGAGTGACTTGTGGCCCTGTGTCTGGGGGCGCACCATGTACATGCTCAGCAGTGACCAGTGCTCTGGGGTCCTAGCGGAGATGAATCTGTGCTACACTTTATGTACATGCTCAGTAGTGACCAGTGCTGTGGAGTCGTAGTTGAGATGAATCTGTGCTGCACTTTATGTACATGCTCAGCAGTGACCAGTGCTATGGGGTCGTAGTGGAGATGAATCTGTGCTGCACTTTATGTAGTAGTGACCAGTACTGTGGGGTCATAGCTGAGATGAATCTGTGCTGCACTTTAGTTACATGCTCAGTATGGGGCAGTGCTGTGGAGTCGGAGGTGGAAGTCAGGGAAATTGAGGAGTTGGAGTCAGAGGATTGGCTTACCGACTTCATAGCCCTGCTTATAAAGCAAATCCTAAATAGATTTCAACACAAAAAACACCTTAGGGCAGGAGGTTCACATGAGCATATTTACAATCAGTGCTATCCGTGAAAAAAACTGACCTCACACTAATAGCATTAGGACCAATGTTATTCAATGGGACTGTTGATATGGCAGTGCTTTATCACACGGACTGCATGACCGCATGTAAATAAATAAAATAAAATCACAGTATGCTCTAGTGTCTTCTGCATTTCGGAGGAGACTCGCCTAGTCAAGTCTATGGGTGCGACAAAATAAATCAGATCCCCCATACGGATCATTGTATATATACATCGTATAATTTTTTTATACGCTTGTGTGAACTAAACGAGCGCGATCAGTGGTTTTGTCAGATAGCTGTTGTGTCCATGTTATCCTATGGGGCTGTACACATGTCCGTTTTTTTCCAGCAGCACAGATGACGGGGGCCAATACAAGTTTATGGGTCAGTGAAAAACAGGTACAGCCACGGATGGCATCAGTGTACTGTCCCGTATTAAACATTGCAATGTGTATGAGAAGCTTTGTAAATTCTCTCTTTATTCACACTGGAAAAACACTGATGGTAAAAACGGACACACGGATGAGACACTGATGACAACGGTACCATTTCTTCCCATACATGATTAAACATGGACTTGTGAATGAGACCTTAAACTGGGAAACTATGGGAGAGCGATGGCAGAACATGTTCAACCGCTCATCCCGGTCACTCCATTACCTTAGCCTTTCCTGAACCGTCCCGCCCATCTCTCATACATCAGACTGGTGTAATATACCCCATAATGGTTATGGAAAAGTTGATAAACATCCCCCTATGAGATGGGTAATGGTGGCCATATTGACTGTCACTCAATTTTCCCATAAACAGACAAAACTGTCTGATAATCCTCTCATGCTCTTCTGTGAGGTAATCATGAGGTAATGTTCCCCGGCAATGCCAATTAACACACTAAGGAGAGTTAACAATATTTTATAAGATGGCGATTTCACAAGATTATCAAAATGATGCACAAATGATTATAAATTTAGTGCAAGTCAACACACACGTAAAACCTTAGGCCACAGCCACCATATGGCTGAAGAACGTGCACCTATTTTGTGAGACAATAAATAGTGCACTCTTAAGGGGGTTGGCTAAGATTAGTGAAAAGCTGCGCATAGCCAGCAATACTGTTAAGAGAATGAAATCATATATCTCTATTTCATCGATGCGTCAGTGCCAGTATACACCTTACATTGGCTGCTATGTGATGGCTGCAGGTATTTACTGCTGAGGTGGGGTATACGGGCTGTGACGTCTACCGCCATTGTAAAACGAAAGCATTGTGGACGCAGCACTAGGACTGAATTTTAATGCTCCTCTTCACCATAAATATAATATTACAGGTTATGGGCATCCTGCGTTGGGACGTTGATGCAGGGAACTAGTCCGACTGTCGTGGGGTCCGGAAGGAATTTTTCCCCTAATATGGAGCTATTAGTGTCTGCTCCATGGGGTTTTTACCTTCCTCTGGATCAACATATTGGTTGAATTTGATAGCCTTAAAGGAAACCTGTCAGCAGGATTGTTCACAGTAACCTACAGACAGTGTCAGGTTGGCGCCATTATACTGATTAAAATGATATCTTGGTTGTTGTTTAATCTTTATTTTCAGTTTTCAGTTAATGATATGCCCGTGCTCCAGGGCGGCCTGTGAGGGGGTCTTTACTGGGTGCTCTGTTTAAGTGTTCATACTGATGGCTTATGTCAGGTTATTGATCTCTCAGAGACCTGCCCCCTATTTTATATACTGAATATAATATGTATTGAAAAAAAAATAAATCACATTATGCATTAAATTATTTTATTTAGTGATATACATTTATTCTGAAAAAAAAATTCTCTAAAAATGGAGCCGGCCGCGCCTGCGTAGTAGCATCCATCGGCGATCCACGCATCTATTGGTGATCCACACATCTATTGGCGATCCACGCATCTATTGGATCGCCGATAGATGCTACTGCTCAGGCGCCGCCGCTGCCATCTTGGTGTAAAATTTTTTTCCCCCTAGCAAAATGGCACTGGAAGCGTCTGCGCAGTAGCATCTATCGGATCGCCAATAGATGCTACTGTGCAGGCGGCTCCATTTGGACACCAAATTTTTTTTTTTTTCAGAATAAATGTAGATCACTAAATAAAAAAATGTAATGCATATTACAGATGTGATCATGCTACAATGTAGGCGCCTGCCTGCTGAATGTGATTTTTTTCCAATACATATTATATCCAGAACGTAAAATGAGCGATCTGTGACCTGTCATAGGCCATCAGTATGAATATGTAAGCAGAGCACTAAATGAAGACCCCCCACAGGCCGCCCCATAGCAGGAGAATTGCATTAACTGAAAACTACAAATAAAGATTAAACAACCACAAGATGGATTTCATCTACCAAGCTATCATTTTAATCACTGTCACTGTCACTGTCTGTAGGTTACTTAGCAAAATCAATCCTGCTGACAGGATCCCTTTAAGTCTACCTTCAACCTTAAAAACTGTGAAACCATGCGACCATGCTAAGAAGGTGCAAAAAAAAACAGCGATTTAGAATTCACCATGTACTCAACTTTTTATTGCAATTTCTCAAACTGGTGCATTTTGCTTAGGAAACCTTCACCCCCACCCCACACTTCCTTCTGCTTTTAGGAGAGAACAGCGCATGCATTCTGCAGCTTGTACATGCAGGACAGAAAAACGGCAATTAATTCCCTCTCTGACAATAATAATAATATTATAATTTTTATTTATATAGCGCCAACATATTCCGCAGCGCTTTACAAATTATAGAGGGGACTTGTACAGACAATAGACATTACAGCATAACAGAAATACAGTTCAAAACAGATACCAGGAGGAGTGAGGGCCCTGCTCGCAAGCTTACAAACTATGGGGAAAAGGGGAGACACGAGAGGTGGATGGTAACAATTGCTTTAGTTATTCGGACCAGCTATAGTGTAAGGCTCAGGTGTTCATGTAAAGCTGCATGAACCAGTTACCTGCCTAAGTATGTAGCAGTACAGACACAGAGGGCTAATACTGCATAAAGTGTATGAGAACATGATGCGAGGAACCTTTTTTTTTTTTTTTTTTTTATTATAAATAGGCCACACAGGGATCGTTAGGTTAATGCGTTGATGTGGTAGGCCAGTCTGAACAAATGAGTTTTTAGGGTACGCTTAAAACTGTGGGGATTGGGGATTAATCGTATTAACCTAGGTAGTGCATTCCAAAGAATCGGCGCAGCACGTGTAAAGTCTTGGAGACGGGAGTGGGAGGTTCTGATTATTGAGGATGCTAACCTGAGGTCATTAGCGGAGCGGAGGGCACGGGTAGGGTGGTAGACTGATACCAGGGAGGAGATGTAGGGTGGTGCTGAGCCACGGAGTGCTTTGTGGATGAGGGTAGTAGTTTTGTACTGGATTCTGGAGTGGATGGGTAGCCAGTGTAATGACTGGCACAGGGTAGAGGCATCGGTGTAACGGTTGGTGAGGAATATGATCCTGGCTGCAGCATTCAGGACAGATTGGAGCGGGGAGAGTTTTGCAAGAGGGAGGCCGATTAGTAGAGAGTTACAATAGTCCAGACGAGAATGAATAAGTGAAACAGTCAGAGTTTTTGCAGAGTCAAAAGTAAGAAAAGGGCGAATTCTAGAAATGTTTTTGAGATGCAGGTAAGAAGAGTGAGCCAGTGATCGGATGTGGGGGGTGAATGAAAGGTCAGAATCAAGGATGACCCCAAGGCAGCGGGCATGTTGCTTTGGAGTAATGGTGGAACCGCACACGGAGATGGCAATGTCAGGCAAAGGTAGGTTAGTAGAGGGAGAGAACACGAGGAGTTCAGTTTTTGACAGGTTTAGTTTCAGATAGAGGGAGGACATGATGTTAGAGACAGCGGTAAGACAATCACTGGTGTTTTCTAAAAAGGTCGGTGTGATATCAGGAGCAGAAGTGTATAATTGGGTGTCGTCAGCATAGAGATGGTACTGGAAACCAAATCTACTGATTGTTTGTCCAATAGGGGCAGTATACAACGAGAAGAGTAGGGGGCCTAGGACTGATCCTTGAGGAACCCCAACAGTAAGGGGAAGGTGAGAGGAGGAGGAACCAGCAAAACATACAGTGAAGGATCGGTCAGAAAGATAGGAGGAGAACCAGGAGAGAACGGTGTCCTTGAGGCCGATGGAGCGGAGCATAGTGAGGAGGAGCTGATGATCCACAGTATCGAATGCTGTAGAGAGATCCAAGAGAATTAGCATGGAGTAGTGACCATTAGATTTAGCTGTTAGTAGGTCATTAGAGACTTTAGTGAGGGCAGTTTCAGTAGAGTGTAAAGAGCGGAAGCCAGATTGAAGAGGGTCGAGAAGAGAGTTATCTGAGAGATAGCGGGTAAGACGGGAGTGGACCAGGCGTTCGAGGAGTTTAGAGATGAAGGGAAGATTAGAGACAGGTCTATAATTAGCGGCACAGTTTTGATCGAGGGATGGTTTTTTAAGTAATGGATGTATGATGGCATGCTTAAATGAGGAGGGAAAAATACCGGAAGTGAGGGAAAGGTTGAATATTTTTGTTAGGTGAGAGGTGACAGCCGGGGAAAGGGACTGGAGGAGATGTGATGGAATGGGGTCACTGGTGCAAGTGGTCGGGCGAGAAGATGCAAGGAGCCTGCTTACTTCTTCTTCTGTAACTGCTTCAAACAGACAAGCAGACACTCATAAAAAAATGCTACTGCAATTCTGATATCAACTTAGACAATTGCTAACAATACAATTCCATATACAAACTAGAAAAATATTTAGATTTGAGAGTCCTCAGTCCTCTCAAATCAAAACATTTTTCAATCACGGTACAATTATTATTATACATTTATACAAAACCAGGAGTGGGTGATAAATGCAAAAGTTATGATGTGTTTCTATTATACTTTTCCTCTATTTGTTCCCCTCCTGGTTTTGGCTTACAAATACTGATATAAAATACTGACCAAATACTGCTAGTGTGAAGGCAGCCTTATAGCGCCATTTATTCCATTGCGTTTTACATGTGATAAGGGCAAATATAGACAAGTACAATAAACATGAGCAAAACAAGGCACACAGGTACAGAAGGAGGGAGGAACCTTCCCGGGAGGGCTCACAGTCTGCAGGGGATGGGCGAGGATACACTAGGAGAGGGTAGAGCTGGTTGTGCGGCGGTTCAGTAGGCTGAGGATCACTGAAGATATATATCTTTCCTGTATCATATATAAACTATGAAGTGGTTAACAAAATGGACAGTTGGAGATCTATATTGCTTCTTAGACCCCTGTCCTGCCAGAGGCCTCTCATACAGCCAAATCAGATCTCATGCTTTGCACTGAGGAGGGGTAATACCCCAAAACATGTCTGTAAATTAAGATGTAATTGAATTGAATTCTGGCTTGGCTTTTATCCCAAGTCATGTGATAAGGCTCATTAAAGGGTCAATGGTGACATTTAGGATTGCTACTTCCAATAGGTGGAGTTAAGAGTTTAAAGGGAACCTGTCACCCTGTTTTTGCGATAAGAGATAAAAACACCAAGGTTACTTTCTGGTAGCCAGTTTTTCCGGAGCCCATGACAGCACACCTGAGAGAGAGGGATCCGCCCAGTCGGGACAGGAAACCTACTGAAATAAAAGGGCGGTACCTCTCCCTCGCTTCAGTTGGTTTTCAGAGCATGAGAAGCCCCCTTGGTTAGTACACATGGCAATCTACCACCACATCATAATAATAACAAAAAACACCCAGCTAAAAGTGCGCACCAAAGGGTGAAAAAAGAAGGGAGGGAATATACAGGTGCTGTCTTGGGCTCCGGAAAAACCGACTACCAGTAAGTAACCTTGGTGTTTTCCCGTCTCCCATGACAGCACACCTGAGAGATTTTTGGAGAAAGAAACACCTTAGGGAGGGACCACCGCTTGTAGCACCCTTCTACCAAAGATAAGGTCAGTTGAGGAGGATAGATCTAGTCGGTAGTGTCTAAAGAAGGTAGACGGTGAGGACCAGGTAGCGGCCTTACAAATTTGATCAATCGATACCTCTGCTTTTTCTGCCCAGGAAGTAGCCACAGCTCTGGTGGAGTGAGCCTTGATGCCTTCAGGGATCGGGGCACCACGAGAAGCATAGGATAAGGAAATGGCCTCCCTAATCCACCTAGCAATAGTACCCTTGGATACCGCATATCCCTTCCTGCTACCCTGGAAGGCTACAAATAGGGACTGATCCTTCTTCCACTGACTAGTCAAAGATATGTACTGCAAAATAGCTCTTCTTACATCCAGTGTATGAAATTTCTCTTCCCCGGGGTTCTTGGGATTATCACAAAAAGAGGGTAATACAATTTCTTGACTCCTATGGAACTTAAGTACCACTTTTGGCAGATATGCCGGATCTGTTCTGAGTACTACTCGGTCATCAAATATTTGCGTGTAAGGAGGGGAGATAGACAGGGCTTGCAAGTCACTCACCCCACGGGCTGATGTCAACGCTACCAGAAGCACTGTTTTAAGAGTGAGTACTTTTACCAATGATTCCTGCAAAGGTTCAAATGGACTTCTAGTTAGAGCCTCTAACACCAGATTCAAATCCCACGGAGGAACTCTCTGAATTACCACTGGTCTAGACCTACTACCAGATTTTATAAAGCGGGACACCCACTTATTGGAGGCCAGATTACCATTATACAAGGCTCCTAATGCCAACACTTGTACTTTGAGCTTATTAATTAGTTGCCAACCCTAGTTGTAAACCCACTTGTAAAAACTCTAAAATAGTACCTACAGGAGCCTCGTCCCCCAAAGGTTGCCCTGAAAAATCCAGAAACTTTTTTCCATGTTCTACCATAAATTCTCGATGTGACCGGTTTTCTACTTTTCAACAAGGTGGAGACTAACCCTGGTGAAAACCCCTGCCTACTCAGTAATGCCCTCTCAAATTCCAGGTTGCAAGATGGAAGCGCTTCACCTGAGAGTGGCATATTGTACCCTGGGTAAGCAGGTCCGGAATCTCTGGTAGAATCCATGGATCGGTTATTGACATCTGTCTTAGGAGGCAGAACCAAGGTCTTTTCGGCCAAAATGGAGCAATCAAAATTACTCTCGCCTGCTCCATTCTGATCTTTCTTACCACTGCTGGAATCATCACTATCGGTGGAAAAACATAAGCAAGACTGAATTTCCATTGAATTTGAAGAGCATCCACTGCAAAAGGTTTCTCTCTCTGGTCTAACGAACAGAAACTCTCCACTTTCCTGTTGCTCAGAGTGGCAAATAAATCTATTACAGGTATGCCCCAAGCCTGTACTATCTGTTGAAACACCTGGGGATTCAAAGACCACTCTACCTGTCTCAGTGTCTTGCGACTTAGGTAGTCCACTTTCGTATTCTCGACCCCCTTTATGTGAAGAGCAGAGAGGGATAGTAGGTGGCGCTCTGCTAGTTGTAGGAGGACAGACGCTGACTTCATAAGGGAAGGGGATCTTGTCCCCCCTAGGTGATTGATATACGCAACCACTGCGTGATCGTCGGACATGACTCTGGTATGGTGACACTGAAGGATAGGGAGGAAATGTTTTATAGCTTGCTGTGATTCCAGTTGGGACCAGGATCCCTGAACTGAGAGAGTCCCTAAATGAGCCCCCCATCCTGTACTGCTTGCGTCTGTGGTGATGATCTTCTCTATCGGAGTTACCCACTGGACCCCCGACGCCAAATGATCTCTTACTGCCCACCATTTTAGGGAATCTGTTACATCCAACAAAAGGTGTAGCTTCCCCTCTAAATGCCCTTTTAACCACTTTTGTGCTGACAGGACCTCCCGCTGTAATGTAACTGTCTTAGATGAAACTGCACCCATCTTACTGCGGGTATACAGGACGTCAGAGAACCCAACAGGGACATTGCCTTTCTCAATGTCATTACAGGGTTTTGAATTGCTGATTCCACAAGATTTTGAATTTTGACCAATTTGTTTTCTGGTAGGAGACAAAGCTGACGCCTGGAGTCCAGAACTAAGCCCAGAAAGGACTGAACTAGCTCCGGCATTAACCTTGATTTGGTGAGATTTATCTAGTGTTGCCGTGACCTCTTTTATTTGTGCCAGGCAGTGTGCCGCTGAATTCCCTATTATAAGGAAGTCGTCTATTTACGGAACTATAACCACTGTTATGAATAGGTAATTAAGAACCACAATGGACATTGAAGTTCAGAGCACACAAAGTGACCTGACAATAACCAAAAAACATAGGACAAGCTCTGAGACGTGGAAACTCTGCTGACCGCAATCCCTAAACCTATCAAACCACACTAGAGGTAGCCGTGGATTGCGCCTAACGCTCCCTATGCAACTCGGCACAGCCTGAGAAACTAACTAGCCCTGAAGATAGAAAAATAAGCCTACCTTGCCTCAGAGAAATTCCCCAAAGGAAAAGGCAGCCCCCCACATGACTGTGAGTTAAGATGAAAATACAAACACAGATATTAAATAGATTTAGCAAAGTGAGGCCCGACTTACTGAATAGACCGAGGATAGGAAAGATTGCTTTGCGGTCAACACAAAAACCTACAACAACCACGCAGAGGGGCAAAAAGACCCTCCGCACCAACTAACGGTACGGAGGTGCTCCCTCTGCGTCTCAGAGCTTCCAGCAAGCAAGAAAAACCAATAAAGCAAGCTGGACAGAAAATATAGCAACAAAAGTAACACAAGCAGAACTTAGCTTATGCTGAGCAGACAGGCCACAGGAACGATCCAGGAGGAAGCAAGACCAATACTAGAACATTGACTGGAGGCCAGGATCAAAGCACTAGGTGGAGTTAAATAGAGCAGCACCTAACGACTTAACCTCATCACCTGAGGAAGGAAACTCAGAAGCCACAGTACCACTCACATCCACCAACGAAAGCCCATAGACAGAATCAGCCGAAGTACCACTTGTGACCACAGGAGGGAGCTCGACCACAGAATTCACAACAAACCACGTTCCGAGATCGGAGGAAGGACATGACCTCTGACATTAGCTTGGTAAATATTCTTGGCGCTATTGACAGGCCGAATGGGAGGGCAGCGTATTGATAGTGCCTGAGACTTCCTTCGACAAACTGCTACTCTTAGAAATTTTTGGCAGTCCCGATGGATTGGGACATGGTAGTAGGCGTCCTTTAAGTCTATAGCTGCCATGAAGCATTTTGGGAACAAGAGTTTTATCGCTGTATTTACAGACTCCATTTTGAAGGAGCAGTTTACCACCGACTGATTGAGATTTTTTAAATTGACAATGGTTCATAGTGACCCGTCTGGTTTTCGTATAAAAAAAAAAAAAGAGGGGAATAAAAACCATTTCCCTCCTCTTACCCCGGGACTTCTACCAGAACTCGCTTTGATACCAGCTCCAATACCTCTGCTTCCAAGGCTAGCTGTTCTTCCGGGGTCTTTCTTTGGGATGTTAAAACAAAAGTCTGTCGTGGTGGATAAACAAAATCTATTTTTAGGCCGTCTTTGACAACCTTCAGAGTCCAATGACTGGGGGAGAGGTTTACCCAGGCTGGGAAAAAGGATGAAAGTCTTCCCCCCCACCTCTGGCCTGGCGTCATTGGGAGGGCTTTTTTGATGTCGAGGGACCTTTAAACATATATCCAGATCCTTTTCTGTCTCTGGAGTCCCAATTCCTCCTATCTCTCGGGGGGCGGCCCCTACTAAATTTGCCCCTCCGAAAATAAGGTCTTCTAATGTCCTCTGGAAAGCAAGGAAAACCCTTTTTCCTATCCCCCGCTTTCTCCAAAATGTCTTCTAGTTTTTGACCAAAGAGGAAATGGCCGTCACACGGTATGGAACAAAGTCTATTCATTGAAGGTAAGTCGCCTGGGCACCCCTTCAACCAGAGAGCACGTCTAGCCGCATTGGATAAACTTGCTGCTCTAGCCGCCAGCCTCACGGAGTCTGCCGAAGAATCTGCTATAAAGGCTGCTGCTCCTTTAGCTATAGTTACATTGGTTAAAATCTCTTCCCTTGGAGCTTTAGATTTCAATTGCTCCTCTATCTGCTGTAGCCAGACAATAAGGGAGCGCGCGACACAAGTCCCCGCAATCGCCGGTTTTAAACCCCCTGCGGTCGCTTCCCAGGTGTGTCTTAGGAACCCATCCGCTTTTTTGTCTAAGGGATCTCTTAACACGCCAGAGTCTTCTAAGGGAAGGGATAACTTTTTAGATGATCTAGCTACTGCACCATCGATTTTTGGAACCTTATCCCACGTCTCCGAATCTTTCTCCTCAAAGGGGTAACGTCTTTTAGAAGCCGAGGGTCGATTACCCAATCTCTCCGGCTTCTTCCATTCCTTCTCTATAAGGGCTTTTACTTTGGAGTTAACTGGGAAAGTACGCTTTCTTTTTCCTCTAAACCCCCAAACATAATGTCCTCCAGGGATTTGGCCGTTTTTTCATCTTTTGGGCCCATTGAAGCTCTGACGGCTTTCATCAACTTATCCTTGTTCTCAGAAAGCACGGACGGCCCCCAACATCGCTATCTAAAGAGGAGCCAGAGGACATAGAAGAGGAGGAGTAGGGAGAAAATGGTTCCTCCTGACATTCCTCGTCAGAATGAGAAAACTTGGAAACAGAAACCGGTTCTGGGTTTTTACTACCCTTTTTCTTAAGGGCTGCTTTTACGGAGCCTTCTACTTCCGCTCTGATTATTGCCATAAGACTAGAGGCAAAGTCAGGGGTCTTTTCCTGGATAGTCTTTTGGATGCAATCTACACAAAGACTCTTCTGCCACTGGACTGCCAACGGAACTCTACAGAGGGCACATTCCTTATGCATTGACTCGGTGCTAGCCTTCCTCGGCGCCTGCCAAGTAAACAGAAAATGTAGCCCATTACCACCAGGGTGACATTCACATAGATCACTCACCACCCGCTGACCATGAAGGGTACCGGATTCTGAGGCTGACTAGGAGCACGGAGAACGTCCCTCCTGGAGGCTGAAGAGTCCTGTGACGTCCGGCTAGGACGATTGCCGCTCCTTCCACTCGAGCGGCTATTTTTCTTAGCACGTTGGTGAGCTCAGCACAAGGGTTCCCATCAGGACAGGAAACCCAACTGAAGCGAGGGAGAGGTATCGCCCTATTATTTCAGTAGGTTTCCTGTCCCGACTGGGCGGATCCCTCTCTCTCAGGTGTGCTGTCAAGGGAGACGGGAAAATATCGTTCAATAGGTCCTGAGCTCTGCTTTACAAGAGTGCCTTTATTATCCCAATTCCCCACCTTTGCAGAGAAAATGCCGTACTAATCTCGCCATTTCGTGCTGTCAATCACCCCGATCCGGTCCGATGGGCTGTGCCTAATCGCTGTCTCTCCCCCCGCTCCTCGGCGTGTCAGACGTAACTCGATCTGTGAATAGCACAGATCGCGCTCATTTTTTGCGTTTCCACAGTGCATTTGCCGCTAGTGCATGCGCAGTATGTATTGCCCAACAGTGAGCAAAGCATACAATACATCATTGCGCATGCACCGGTTTTTTACTGTAACCTCGGTGCCCCAGAAGTGTCGGTATGCAAATTTGCATATCGAGACTTCCGGGGCACAGAGGTTACAGTGAAAAACCGGCGAATGCGCAATGATGTATTGTATGCTTTGCCTACAGTTGGGCAAAGCATACTGCGCAGATGACACTTTAGTGCACAGGCGCTAAATACAACGCCAACGCAGGGCCGAAAATTCGTAGTGAAAGCCGGAGGTGGGGAGAATCGGCAATTAAGCCCCACCCATCGGACTGGGGTGATTCACAGCAGAAAACGGCGTGATTAGTACAGTATTTTCTCTGCAAAGGTGGGGAATCAGGGGATAATAAAGGCACTCTTGTAAAGAAGAGCTCAGGCCCTATTGAATGATATTTTTATCTCATATCTCATATCGCAAAAACGGGGTGACAGGTTTCCTTTAAGTCCTCTTTCCTCTCTGAAGAGAGAGAATTTGCAGACCTATCACTTGAAATCTTATGGCATGGCCACAACATGTGGAAGTATGAGCACGGCTCTTTGCTACGTTTCGATCTGTCAGGGGTCAGAAGTAGGGTTATATGTGAAAATCAATTAAAAAAAATTAAAAAATTATAGACAGTGGCAATTTTACATATAGAAAATTTTAAAACAAAAGTGAAAGCTGAAAAACAGGATGAAAGAAAAAAGCAAGTAAGAAGCCGGGCCAACAAATTGCACAATACAAGCTGACAGGAATTCTCACGACACAGAAACAGAACCTCCATGTTTGCTGATAAAAAAGCACAGTTATCTGTTTTGCTGCTGTCATTTATTTTTCCTCATATGATCAGTATAAAAGACAGCGCAAAACCACATCCCGAGGTTAACTGAAGAGGGTGAGAAAAGAAATCCTGGTCCGCAGGCTGTGAATTCTGAGCACGTGCCAAGTGCGGAACATTCCAAGAATTTACAATGTTCTTGCGCACCGAGGCCGAGACGTCTCTACAGACACACACATATACATACAGCCTTGTGGACTTGTAAACACAGATTTACGTGATCGGTCTGTAAATTTTCAGCCAGGAAAACAATGGATTTCCAGGTGACCCTGTGAGGAAGCAGTGGGATCAGTTTTATCTGTATTTTCATGACTATGAAAATTGTACATTCACACTGAAGGCATCAAAACTATGAATTAACACATGTGGAATTATATACTTAAGAAAAAAGTGTGAAACAACTGAAATTATGTCTTATATTCTAGGTTCTTCAAAGTAGCCATCTTTTGCTTTGATGACTGCTTTGCACACTCTTGGCATTCTCTTGATGAGCTTCAAGAGGTAGTCACCGGGAATGGTCTTCCAACAATCTTGAAGGAGTTCCCAGAGATGCTTAGCACTTGTTGGGCCTTTTGCCTTCACTCTGCGGTCCAGCTCACCCCAAACCATCTCGATTTGGTTCAGGTCTGGTGACTCTGGAGGCCAGGTCATCTGTCGTAGCACCCCATCACTCTTCTTCTTGGTCAAATAGCCCTTACACAGCCTGGAGGTGTGTTTGGGGTCATTGTCCTGTTGAAAAATAAATAATGGTCCAACTAAACACAAACCAAATGGAATAGCATGCCGCTGCAAGATGCTGTGGTAGCCATGCTGGTTCTAACCACCGTGTCTTTGTTCGATGCAGAAAAGGTGAACGGATGGACTCTACATGCCTGGTGCTCACCATGAAGCATGGAAGAGGAGGTGTGATTGTGTGGGGGTGCTTTGCTGGTGGCACGGTTGGGGATTTATTCAAAATTGAAGGCATACTGAACCAGCATGGCTACCACAGCATCTTGCAGCGGCATGCTATTCCATCCGGTTTGCGTTTAGCTGGACCATCATTTATTTTTCAACAGGACAATGACCCCAAACACACCTCCAGGCTGTGTAAGGGCTATTTGACCAAGTGGGAGAGTGATGGGGTGCTGGTGAGATAGTTTGGGGTGAGCTGGACCATAGAGTGAAGGCAAAAGGGCCAGAAGGGCCAAAATTGTTGGAAGACCATTCCTGGTGACTACCTCTTGAAGCTCATCAAGAGAATGCCTAGAGTGTGCAAAGCAGTCATCAAAGCAAAAGATGGCTACTTTGAAGAATCTACAATATAAGACATAATTTCAGTTGTTTCACACTTTTTTGCTAAGTATATAATTCCACATGTGTGAATTCATAGTTTTGATGCCTTCAGTGTGAATGTACAATTTTCACAGTCATGAAAATACAGAAAAATCTTGAAATGAGAATGTGTGTCCAAACTTTTGGTCTGTACTGTACATATATATACACACTCAGAGAGAGAGAGAGAGAGAGAGACAGAGATGGATAGGTATATATATATATATATATATATATATATATATATATATATATATATATATATATATATATATATACATACACACACACACACACACACACTCTCTTTTTATCGCCATACCTTCCTGTATAAAATCTCCCTAAGAGGAGTTCAAATGGGGTTTATTGGAGGCCAACTTTCTGCAGCAGAATACCCACAACGAAATTGACATATTGTATGAATTTCACTGCATGAAACTTGCAAATATACCACATGTCACAGGTTTTGTTTAGTTTTTTTACATTGTTTTGGGTGTGGATTCTGCACCAAAATCTACATTAAAAATGCTGAAATTCACTTGCAACAACTCATTCAAGTGTGTAATGTGGTTATAAGCGCATGTCTCATTTTATGTGTGTTTTTTGGTAGAGAAAGTGACACTTCAAATGTTTTTGAAAATTTCTGTGCATAAATCCTAGCAAAATGCATGTTACTTGATGCTTTTTTGACAATGTAGCAAAAACAAACACCCTGTTGATAGACTGCATAATTATTACTATTAACATTAAAAAAGCATCATAAACCATCGTACAAAAATGAGTGAAAAAAACAAATTTTCTTACAAAACTGTGCCTGAAAAATAAAATAATATAAAAAACCTCTGAGGAACATGATCTTGGAAACTTTATTTTAATAAAACTCTCTTTTACTATGCTGGCACTGTAATACGCAGTGTAAAGAATGGACAGAAAATCTGTTACGTATATGGTACAAATGCAGGGACCTTTAGTAGAAGAACTAGAGGGCACTATCTGGCACAGATCACCGAAACGTACCAAATGGCCGCAGCCGCCTGCTATTGGGTGTGAAGAAGCCCTTGCCCAAGAATGGTGTCTGGTATTGAAGTGAATGGAACTTAGATGCAATACTACACACATCCTGCAGTCAGGTGTGGCACTGTTTGTGGAATAAAGTAACCATGGTTTTCTAATATTGAACAACCCCTTTAAAACTGCAGAGCAGAAAAACATACTGAAAAATAGAGGCACGTGTGACCTCAACCTCAGGTTGCATCAGTTGGAGACTTTTGCCGTGTACAGGGAAACAGTTAAAAGCACAAAGGTCAATCTACTAATCAAATAATCATATGCACTATCACTAAAAAAAAGTCTCTTGGTAATTATTGGCATAGGGTAAGAGACAAAATAATTAAAGAGAAACTCTAACCAAGAAGTTCTTCATTGAACATGTAAATACTATGTTGCTTTTCTTCAGGGAAGCACTACATACATTGTATATGAGAATATCACTTTTTGCATGAAATAGATTTTAATTGTTTGTCACATTTTCACATTCTATTTTTATACTTTTTTTTTCCCAGACATGGCATTTTTCTACCTACCGTATATATACGCGAGTATAAGCCGACCCGAGTATAAGCCGACCCCCTAATTTTGCCACAAAAAACTGGGAAAACTTATTGACTCGAGTATAAGCCTAGGGTGGAAATGCAGCAGTTACCGGCGAATTTCAAAAATAAAAATAGATGCTCCATACCGTTCATTATGGCCCCATAGATGCTCCATATACAGCTGTGCACATATAATGCTCCATACATTTCATTATTGCCCCATAGATGCTCCATATAAAACTGTGCTATATAATGCTCTGCACCATTCATTATGGCCCCATAGATGCTCCACATAAAGCTGTGCCAAATATAATGCTCCATACCGTTCATTATGGCCCCATAGATGCTCCATATAAAGCTGTGCCATATATAATGCTCTGCACCGTTCATTATGGCCCCATAGATGCTCCATAGAAAGATGTGCAATATATAATGCTCTGCACCGTTCATTATGGCCCCATAGTTGCTCCATATAAAGCTGTGCCATATATAATGCTCTGCACCGTTCATTATAGCCCCATAGATGCTCCATATAAAGCGGTGCCATATATAATGCTGCTGCTGCTGCAATAAAACAAAAAATGACATACTCACCTTTCTTGCTGCCCGCAGCTCCTCAGCGTCCGGTCTCGGCGTCTCTCCGCACTGACTGTTCAGGCAGAGGGCGGCGCGCACACTAGTACGTCATCGCTCCCTCTGACCTGCAAAGTCACTGCAAGAGGACGGGAAGACGGAGCGGTGCCCGGCGGGTGGAACGTGGACAGGTAAATATGAGATACTTACCTGCTCCGGCGTCTCTGGCTCCTTATCCCGGACAGATGGTCTTCGGGTGCCGCAGCCTCTTCCTCTGTCAGCGGTCACTGGCACCGCTCATTACAGGAATGAATATGCTGCTCCACCCCTATGGGAGTGGAGTCCATACTCATAACTTTAAAAACCATAAAGAAACAGGTACATGCATATACTTGTAGGATCAACCACAAGACAAAGAAATACTATTCAAAAAATTACCAAATTTTATTTGACACACCAAAGAAAAAACAGACAGAACACACTAATAAAAACATTTAAAACTTGTTCCACATTGAACAAACAATTAGATCCAAATATCATATAGTATATAGCAATATACATTAAACATAACAGAAATGCCCGGCTGTGTAGTATATTATAATTTGATACAGGGAAGACCCAAGGTTATACTTCCTATTATTTCTATGCACTAGGTATGTATACCCCTCTGAGTGGACCTTGGTGGTCCTTAGGGCATATATAGCACCTCACAGTGTGGTAGTTTCAATCTAAAATCATTAAAGTGCTAAAGCCAATTGCCCTCATATATATAAAGAGATCCCTGCTACTGTGAGCCTCTGCAAAAGGGTTTTGTGCAGAGCATATCAAGGAACACAGATTAACACATAAATGCTTCCTTCAACCCTGGAGGTGACAGGTAAAAGGTGTATTGCCTAAATGGCGAGTTGGTCATACTTCACCCTATGCCGTCTCAAAGTCCACTACCGTCATCAAGGTCCTATGTGCACTGCTACAGTCCGGGCATGATTACTGGACCCACGCGTTCCGACACACCCTGTGTCTTTCTCAAGGTGGTACTGTCTGAGGTTACTCAATTGTGTCTATTTATAGATACCTTAAATCATGATCATGTTTCAGCTGAGAGACGCAGCTGTGCGGCTTTGCGGATGCATCTGTACGCTGCTACCCCGGAAGTGGAGCTCACTGGTCACGTGGGTTACTTCACTTGTGCCAGGAGCGGAGTACTAAGACACGCCTCACACGGACTTCTCATGTTGTGGTGTGCGCCTGCGCACCCATTCAAGTCCCGGGGGTGCCTACATATCTTAGGTTTTATGTTTTGGACTAGGAAACCTGCGGTAAGGTACTCCTGTTACCGTTAGTGCTTCTACACTTTTTGTACCACAATTAAACTAAATTTCAAAAATGCTTGAGAGAACATCCCCCCGCATACAATGCGCACGCGCACTCCTGTGGAGCCCATCTGGGCGCAAATGGCGTATCCCAATTATCATAACTTACATACATCGGAGATTTCCTTGTAATGTGGATATGCCGGCGCCTCCAGTCTATTAGTAGCGCTCGGCGTCACAACCCCACAGTATGTATTGCGCAGGCGTGATTGATTAGAGCCCGAGTGGGCGCATATACCATAAGTGCCCCCGCCAAATGCGTACTCCAGAATTCCCCTTAGTTACATATGCGCGTGCGCTTTTGTTACATGGAGAACCCAGAGGTTATATTCCTCCCAGTATGCCGTAAGTATGCATCATCGCTTGAGGCCTGTGTGGGCGCAGTTGGCATAAGTCCTGACGTAGCATACGTCCGACATAGTATCCCCCTATGTCTCAAGTACGCACTTATCTTTGATCCGTTAGGGGCACCCCGAAGGTACTGTCCCCACCGTCCATAGTGCGCATGTTTGGTCACCTAGGCCTAATCCGGCCCAGGTGGCTAGAATACCATCAGTGAATGCATATATCACCATTGTCCCTTTGTCCTAAATGCGCCAGCGCCTTACTCCCATTGGAAGTGTTTACAGTTCAGTCCCCACACTTCACAATGCCTATGTGTACTTACTCAGAGCCCACATGGGCCCATGTGGCGCAAATATTGATGTTAGATATATACAGTAGGGGCGCTCAGGATATAGATCCCACAGTGCACGAAGGCACACATCCTATCACCTTAGATCTATAAGGGCACAAATGTCATGGACGCTAACATTGTATATACATAACAGTATTTCCTCAATCATCGTAAGTCCATGAACCTTAGTTTACACAATATTTTGAAAAAAAGCTTGCATTCCCAGAGGGACAATTCATCCCCCCAGTAGAGGTTTAGACATAATAGTGGGCTATGGGCATGCCGTTAACCCCTATAGAGTTTTAAGTCCATACAACATTCAGTTTTATATTCTCGGGTGCTCCAGGTTTCAATATGATATCAATTGCGAGTCCGTCTTCTTTTGCAGAGGCTCACAGTAGCAGGGATCTCTTTATATATATATGAGGGCAATTGGCTTTAGCACTTTAATGATTTTAGATTGAAACTACCACACTGTGAGGTGCTATATATGCCCTAAGGACCACCAAGGTCCACTCAGAGGGGTATACATACCTAGTGCATGGAAATAATAGGAAGTATAACCTTGGGTCTTCCCTGTATCAAATTATAATATACTACACAGCCGGGCATTTCTGTTATGTTTAATGTATATTGCTATATACTATATGATATTTGGATCTAATTGTTTGTTCAATGTGGAACAAGTTTTAAATGTTTTTATTAGTGTGTTCTGTCTGTTTTTTCTTTGGTGTGTCAAATAAAATTTGGTAATTTTTTGAATAGTATTTCTTTGTCTTGTGGTTGATCCTACAAGTATATGCATGTACCTGTTTCTTTATGGTTTTTGTGGCATTTTTAACATGCATGGTAGTGATCCCAGACAAGTAACCAGAGAATAATATATGATGGTGCCCACTTAAACAGTTTTCTCTTAGTACTCATAACTTTAATGAGCGGTACCATGTGACCGCTGACAGAGGAAAAGCTGCGGCACCCGAAGACCATGGGACAGGCAGGGGGGCACCAGAAGCCCCGGAAGCAGGTGAGTATGCGACAGTCCTCTCTCCCCCTCACCCGCCGACCCCACCGCCGATCATGACATGAGTATAAGCCAAGAGGGGCACTTTCAGCCCAAAAATTTGGGCTGAAAATCTCGGCTTATACTTGAGTATATACGGTATATAGGACGTTCCTAGGATCCGTACATATTTTTTCTTAGAAGTCAGAGAGAGAAAAACGAAGCATGTTTTTAAACATTTTGTGTGAGTATTAGAACATTACAAAATATAAACTTAATGTGCTTTTAAGGTGTTGGGAACTAATTAAAAATATGAAATATTTTTTAATATAATCTCCCAAAATATAAAAGTTGAAATAAAATGGCTCAACTATTCAGAGGTAAATGGCAAAATTTAAAAAAACAAACAACAAACAAAAACCATATGTATTGTCTATACGGTACATATGAAAATAGGACAAGAAAGAAACCACCGGAGACTAGACGGAGGTGGACATGACTTGGGGATGGATGGACCGAGAACTCCCTCAGCTTTTGTTTGTATTGCGGTGTAGATTTTAAACAAGAGAGTTGTTGCTTTAAGAGGAAGGAGTTTAGATGTTTGTGCCTGGTGTATTACTGTGAGGAGAGTGGGGCTTAAATAGGGGAGGCAACTCTGGCTCTCACTCTTTCTCTCACAGGATGGACAGGAGGAAACATGTCTTCAGTCTCAGGGAGCATAATACTGGGGTTATCACCTCACATTATAGCTGATAGGAGCACATTCACCTCACACATCATGTATTAGTGTAGTATCAGCTCCTACATCATATATGGGATCAATTTTACCTCAGAAATTCATGTAGCCGCCATGTTCCCTCATGTGTACCTCCCTGCAGACATGGCTGATATACCACTCCACATTCATCATGTATTAGTGTAGTCTCAGCTCTTACATCTTATTTGGGAGCAATATTACCTCAGAGATTCATGTAACTGCCATGTTCCCTCATGGGTCTGTTAGGCTATGTGCACACGTTGCGGTTTTTACAGCGGAACCGCAGCAATTTTGATGCTGAGGGTCCGCAGCAGTTTCCACTGCGTTTACAGTAAACATCTAAACCTATGGAAACCGCAATCCGCTGTGCACATGCTGCGGGAAAAACCGCGCAGAAACGCAGCGCTTTACAATCCGCAGCATGTAATTTCTTTTGTGCAGAATCGCAGCGATTCTGCACACATAGAAATGCATTGATCCGCTTACTTCCCGCATGTGGCTATGCACACCATGCGGGAAGTAAGCGGATAATGTGCGGTTGCTACCCGGGGTGGAGGAGACTCTCCTCCAGGCCCTAGGAACCATATTTGTGTTAAAAAAAAAAAAAGAATTAAAATAAAAAATAATGATATATTCACCTCTCAGTGCTGCACGCGGCCGTCCGGTCTCAGGGTTGCTATGCGAGCAGGGCCTGCGATGACGTCGCGGTCACATGACCGTGACGTCACGAAGGTCCTTCTCGCATAGCATCTTTGGAACCGGACCGCCGCCTGCAGCACCAAGGAGATCCGGACATCAGAGGGTGAGTATAACCATTTTTTTAATTATTTTTAATATTACTATTGATGCTGCATATGCAGCATCAATAGTAAAACAAGTGCAGGAGTAACCAGCAGCGGAAACCGCAAGACAAACCATGATAAATCTGCAGGGATAACCGCAGCGGTTTGGCCCTGCAGATTTATCAAATCCGCTGTGGGAGAAACCGCAGAGGACCCTGCCTACGTGTGCACATAGTCTTACAAGTTGCCTCACACACTGCAGAGACAGCTCCTGTGTGACCTCCCTACAGACATGGCTGTTGTATCACATTTCTGTATTATACAGTCTTCATGAGTTTTGGGTATCTGTGTGATAGGTCAGAGCATTGGCACATACAGTGTCTGCTATTGCTAGCGTGGAGCTGGTCAGTTACAGGGACTAGTCACTGGTGAGGGGAAGCAGTAATGGGATGGTATATATATACCGTATATATATGATGGTAAGAGGCTGCACTTCATGTCTGTGCATTGCATGCTGCTGTGTGCTGATTCCCCCCTTCCCATTTATGGAGTCTGGTGACCGTATGTGACCTCATCTCTGCTACTGTACAGTCTGATGATGCTGGGTGTACAGATCCAGTATAACCAGGTTACTCTCACTATATATATGTGATATATGAGTAAAGGCTCCATCTCTGTGCAGCATGCTTATCATGTTTACAGACTTTGAGTACATGTTAGATCCCGGGTCTCCAGGTTATTTTCCTTGCTGCACATATAATCTGTGCATGACTTCCAAATCCATGCTTTATTTCTGGAGATATGGCAGCCTTTAGTCCTATTATGTTGCATGCTGTCCTGCCGGATATATCCACCCCTTTTTCTGTATATTGTCCCCTTCATATGTTTGCAGGATCGGGTTATACCCACTGAGCGATTATTTATATTACCCAAGATGGTGGATAGCACAAGCCTGAGTGGATTACCTGGAGCCTTACTATATATATTTTATCAGGTGTCAATAATTATTCGGGGAGTAATTCAGCACATGGCGGGGTGGTGAGTGGGCACTAATAACGCAGCATATGGCAGGCAGTGAGTGGGCACTAATAGCTCAGCACATGGCGGGCAGTGAGTGGGCACTAATAGCTCAGCACATGGCGGGCAGTGAGTGGGCACTAATAGCTCAGCACATGGCGGGCAGTGAGTGGGCACTCCTAGTGTGATGCTGCACCTTGCTCTGGAGAACACATCATGGGCCCAGTTTTCAGCCCTGTCTCTCGTCTATTGTATGTAGGTAGTGTGACTGACTGGGGACACAGACCTTGCAGTTTTCTGCACATACACTGATGGCTGCAGGCAGTTTATACTAGACCTACATATTATATTTTCTTACGATGTGTGTGCAGCTGGTGATTAGAGAGCCTGTCTGTAACTGCTGTAGAGGAGCAGGCGGCTTCTCCTTTATTTCCCATCATCGAATGTATCTGACCTTATGATGGGACATTTTCCAGTATCAACCTGTAATATACCTTGGTTGTAAACTTACATGGTGTTTTCATCTTCACTTATCCCACATCTTGTGCAGTTGGGGGGGGGTAGTCCTTGAAGTTGGTTATAAATTGGTCTGAGGGATCCATTGGGATATGAATTCCTCTTTTTGGAATTTAATTTGGTTCTTGATCTGGTGAATGGTAGAGGGGATTTTCAGCAAGGGTTTGTTGAATCCTCAGGAAGTTCAAGTGAACATTGGAACCCTGTGGTTATGGTGCTCCCGAGCTTGTGGGGTAACGGCTGGGAGTAATTGTTGGTACATTTTATGTTCACTTTATGCTTGGTAATCTCCAGATCTTATGACCTTCAAGGACTCCTCCCAGCTAACTAAGGTTATTTATGCTTTGTTGGGTTATTGTATGTTTGTTTTAATAAAGGTGTGTATTTAAAAAAAAGCACTTATTTATTTGTTTCTTTTTTAGTGGGTCCTTGAAGCTAATTATAACTTGGTCAGTAGGGGTAACCATTCCAGGTATGGACCCTCTGTTTAGGGGGGTATTCATCATACTATCACCCCTTGTGTGGTGGAGTAAACATCTCGGGTATGGCCCCTGGATGGAGGGGTGTACATCATAGTATGACCCCCTGGTATGGAGGGGTAACCATCTTTGGTATGGCCCCCTGGTGTGGAGGAGTGACCATTACGGTATGGCCCCCTGGTCTGCAGAAGCATTTATATCTTACAAGACCCTGCTAGGGTAAAGCCCCTGTGGTCATGGCAATCATATTCTACATGCCTACAAATTAAATTGGGTCCTATGAGCTAGGAACCATAGCTGGGAAAAAAAGGCAGGCATGCATTTCAATACAATCTGTAGATTCAAGGATGCTCTCTTTTTCATGTGACTTGAGAATGCTGAGACACAGATTTTGACTGTTTATATTGACCAACTCCTGATTCATTCAAGGTTGTTGTCTGGTCAATGCAGTAATCTGGGGCATTAAACTGAAGAGCAATGTACCTAATATGGGTGCCCTGGAGTCAGTGGGAGTGACTAAGGGAAAAGTAATAAAGTGCATCCCGATGTCCTTGAGCCAGTGGGAGCGACTAAGGGTGAAGAAATCAAGTGCATTAACACGAAGGGCAATGTGCCTATTCCCAATGCCTTTGTCCCAGTTGGAGAGGGTTAATGGTATATGTTATCAAGTGCCTGTAAAGCAATTAACAATGGCGTGGCAAGGTTATTAATGCCATTGTAGACTTTTCTGCTATAGGCTTATTTCATTTACTATGCCCAAATATTACAGAAATTATTGAAATTATTTAATGATCGGTTATAATGTCGATATTATATTGTGTATGGCTTTTAATTACTCCTTGTTTATAGTATCTTTCTCTTTATATACACTCATCACTTTTTGGGTAGTATTAGTAAGTGGGTTTAAGAATTGGTTACTGCACATCCCAGCTACTGTATGTAATGGTGGTTTCTTGAACTGAAATCTGTGAATTAGTGAGTTATTAGAGCTGGCTACAATACATGCGGTATAATAGTTTTTGAGGCATCACAGATGTCATTATACAGGTTGTCAGACTGTGGCTACCCCTTTGTTATGGTTTAGTTTCTGCATTCCCCATTATAGAATCCACATTGCAGGATGTTTAGCGGCTGGTATTTTGCTGTAGTTACCGTATTATCGATCATAATTTGGTAGTTTTGCATTGTTAAAATTAATCTGTTGTAGTGCTGGAATTTTGTTCCTTATATGCACAGTCTTTCCATAGCAGGCAGAACTGGTTGATGACTTTATTAGGCATGGGTGATGGGGGTCGAGTCCATTCAAGGTGTCAAATGGCCTCGCTGGTGGCGGTTTAGGAGTCAGGTCGAAGTTGCAGACAAGTTAAGGTGGACTCATTTTAACTAATAGAGGATGTAAAACCTCATGGTGGTGAGAAGGCTCGGCTTTGGTGGTCAGCCTCAAGGACGTTGTAATGGTAACATCAATCAGGGGCGGGCGCAGTGGTTAAGCACAGGAGTGAGGATAATAGGGTCATTGGTGCCCTGAAAGGTTACTGGCTCTGCTTGAATGGCAAGCCAGTGCGTGCCGCCCCTTTATGGCTGTCTGTCCTGGTGCTGTATGTCAGACAGCTGGGGATATCGCAGTACTTGTGAATCCCAATGTACTAGCACTCCACCTGACTCCTACTGTGATTACTTAATCCTGTGATTTGAATAAATCTGGTCCATCCCATATCCAAAAGTCAAGAAATAGTCACCAATGTTTTTCCTTTGCAGCACCGCTTAGCCCTTCCTGTCTTCTTCAAAAATACAATTAAAAGCGAACAAAACATGATTTGTATCACAAAATGTAATAAAAATGGTGCTCACTAGGAATTTTCTTCAGTTTTTTCATAGCTCTGAAATGGCTAAGTTGATGAAAAAAAGTGAACAAAAAAAAAAATTATTGCCCTTTGAAAAAGTCAAAGAAAAAAACTAAAGTGTAAAACTTAAAAATTGTATGGTACCTAAAGGGTAAAGGGACTCTGTCACCTGAATTTTACGGGCTCTGTTTACGGTCCGATGGGCGGTGTTTTCTATTCTTTCATGCACCCCTTCCTTTCCCGCTGGCCGCAATGTTGTCTTGAATTTGATTTGGTTTCCTCCGTAGTACACGCGTGCGCAAGGCAATCTCGCCTTGCGCACGCGCAGTATGCTTTGCCCAACTGCGGGCAAAGCCAAAAAGCATTAGTGCGCATGCACCGGCGCACTATGTCCCAGAAGTACTTCGCTGTGTTCTGGGACATAGTGCGCCGGCGCAAGCGCACTAATGCTTTTTGGCTTTGTCCGCAGTTAGGCAAAGCATACTGCGCGTGCGCAAGGTGAGATTGCATTGCGCACGCGTGTACTTCGGAAGAAACCGAATCAAATTCAAGACAATATTGCGGCCAGCAGGAAAGGAAGGGCTGCATGAAAGAACAGAAAACACCGCCCATCGGACCGTAAACAGAGCCCGCCAAATTCAGGTGACAGGTTCCCTTTAAGTAGAACTTTTGCAATGGTTGCGAGCCCCTTAAGATGTATTTAAGATTTTTTTTGTCCTGTCTCTAAATAGACCAGACCTGCTTGGTCAATACAGACATGCGACTGCTGCAGCTAATCACTGCCAGCAGCCATGACAAGATGATCACCACTGTGACCAGTGATATGCTGAAGCGGTCACAAGTCTCTATACACTAAAAAGGAATTACAAAGACTGGTAGGTGACCCAGGCAGCACTGGAAGAGGAGCAGAAGAATCTGTAAGTATAACTTATGGTAATTTTTTTTAAAAATACCGTAATTTTAAAAAATAGTACAAAGGATTAAAAAAAAAAAAAAAACAGAATACTTCAAAAGTGGAATGACTACACACTTGCTGCAAAAAATAAAATTACATATGTGCAAACCCTGCAATAATTCTAGGCGTGGCATCAAGAATGATAACATCTTTGTAGGAGCCATATCACCATTTCAGTTTCCTAATAGCTGAATGGAATTCCAGAGGTGGAGACTGACACTAATGTAGCAGCTGAGAAAAAAAAAAAAAAAGAGAATGTCACTTCAGTGCATATTTGGCTTTTTTTCCATTTAAGGGGGAAACAAATCTGTATAATGACATCTTTTAAGCACTGAAGGTTAGGACATTTCTCAGAGCATGGAAGGCCTTTAGCGAAATCACATCTGGAGTGGCACAAGCGGCTTAACCGGATCTTCATTATGACAATGACCGTCTTCACCTGTTTCCTCACTCTCTGAATAATCCAGAGGGCAGGGGGCCAAAATTTCTTTATATTACACAGCCCTTCCTGACTGTACACATGTGCACAGGAAGCGAGAGACAGACGACAAATCACAAGCATGGAAAATCAGAGTCTTCCTACGATACCAGGGATAACGCAGCGAAACATCTGATATCGCGAGGAAATCATTAGCGGATCATAATATTTACTGTAATCATTTGTTCTGATCAATTGTTGATTCCTCCTCAGAGACGTCTACGTATCAAGACCAGAACACTCGGTCGGTGTCTCATCTTACTGCAGACAGGGATGTAACAGTGAGCAGAAAGCCAAAAATCAATGAAGGAAGAGAAATAGCGATGACAGAAAGAAAAAGGATCTAATAAAATCCTTTAAAAAATATATATATTTGTTTACTGGTATTTATTGTTTTGTTTTTTAGAATTAGAATGGAGCCACAGTACAACTGCTCGCTGACCTGGGCTGTGGAGTCGGAGATGTGGAGTCAGAGCGCATTTTGGTGGCGTCGGAGTTGGTGTCAAGGAAATTGAGGAGTCGGAAGTTTGGCTTACTGACTCCTCAGCCCTGGCAGGGCTGTGGAGTCGGAGTCGTCCAGTCAGAGCCCATTTTGGTGGAGTCGGAGTCATGGAAATTAAGTCGTCGGAGGTTTGGCTTACTGACTCCACAGCCGTGTCGCTGACGATCCATTCATTCATTCATGGGTATAACAAGCTTTACGCTTGGCTTATTCCAGGTGTTCCATAGAGAATGAAAGGAGCGATTGTGATCCATGTGAACCGCCGCTCGACTCCAATTGGGAAAAAAGCGCCCCATTCTGGCAATCCATGCCGGCTCCAGTGGTCGGATCCCCAACAATCTACACAATCGCCTATCCATTTTACCAAACAACTCCTTTAAAGCAGATCTTAACCCAGACATCACAATACAGACTGCAAACACTACTGAATAGCTCTATCAGACCTGATGAGATTGGTGTTAAGGTACCGTCACACTAGACGATATCGCTAGCGATCCGTGACGTTGCAGCGTCCTCGCTAGCGATATCCTCCAGTGTGACAGGCAGCAGCGATCAGGCCCCTGCTGTGCTGTCGCTGGTCGGGGAAGAAAGTCCAGAACTTTATTTGGTCGCTGGACTCCCCGCAGACATCGCTGAATCGGCGTGTGTGACACCGATTCAGCGATGTCTTCACTGGTAACCAGGGTAAACATCGGGTAACTAAGTGCAGGGCCGCGCTTAGTAACCCGATGTTTACCCTGGTTACCATCCTAAAAGTAAAAAAAACAAACACTACATACTTACCTACAGCCGTCTGTCCTCCAGCGCTGTGCTCTGCACTCCTCCTGCTCTGGCTGTGAGCGTCGGTCAGCCGGAAAGCAGAGCGGTGACGTCACCGCTCTGCTTTCCGGCCGCTGTGCTCACAGCCAGTACAGGAGGAGAGCAGAGCACAGCGCTGGAGGACAGACGGCTGTAGGTAAGTATGTAGTGTTTGGGTTTTTTTTACTTTTAGGATGGTAACCAGGGTAAACATCGGGTTACTAAGCGCGGCCCTGCGCTTAGTTACCCGATGTTTACCCTGGTTACCAGCATCGTTGGTCGCTGGAGAGCTGTCTGTGTGACAGCTCTCCAGCGACCAAACAGCGACGCTGCAGCGATCCGGATCGTTGTCGGTATCGCTGCAGCGTCGCTAAGTGTGACGGTACCTTAACTACTTTGAAAATCTATGTCCGAATGACAGCTTAAAGAGAACCTCTCAGCAGGATTTAGCCCCATAAACTAAAGACATGGCCAAAATGGCACTGTGATGCTGATTAATCTGATCTAAAGGGATAATTATTATTATTATTTTTAATTATTATAGCGCCATTTATTCCATGGCGCTTTACATGTGAGCAGGGGTATACATAATAAAAACAAGTACAATAATCTTGAACAATACAAGTCACAACTGGTACAGGAGGAGAGAGGACCCTGCCCGCGAGGGCTCACAATCTACAAGGGATGGGTGAGGATACAGTAGGTGAGGGTAGAGCTGGTCGTGCAGCGGTTTGGTCGATCGGTGATTACTGCAGGTTGTAGGCTGGTAGGGATCCTTATAACTCTCCTTAACGCTCATATTATTCTGAGCATTTTAGGAGTCCAGCTCTAAAAATGTTTTTCTAAATAACAGTTGTACAGGTGTTCTGATTTTGCATTTTGAAAGTAATTACATCAGCCTCACCAGGTTTAACCCTGCTGTTCTGTTGGTCAAAAATGACCGACTTTGAACTTCAATATTCTTTAAAATATTCAAGATGCGGCTCTGAAACCCGTGGCCGACCGACCCATCCTCATTTAAGTCAATCAACCACAAGTTTCAGAACCGCATCTTGAACACCCCAAAAAATACCAAAGTTCAAAATAGGTCTCCCCAGACCGAACAGAACAGCAGGGTTAAGAGATCCATTTAGTAATGTATGCAGTTCAGATTGTGAAATCTAGTGACAAATCTGCTTTAAGGAGTTGTCTCACAAACATTTATAAGAAATGATCAGAGGTTACAACCTGAGCAGGGAACAGAACACAAAAGCTGAAGTCTCAAAACCTCTCGTGTGAAAGAAGCGGTAACGAGCACGAGTGACCACCGCGCCATCCGTAGTCGCAGGTAGCACGGTCACACCAATAAAAGTGAATGGAGAAAATATCTATGGTAGCTCTGGCAGCATGTCGACAGTCGTCCTGCTGGAAGGTGAACCTGCACCCCTGTCTCAAGGCTTTTTCACCCTTTAACAGGTTTTCCTCCAGGATTGCCCTGTTTTTAGCTCCATCCAGCTTCCCTGTCTCTGCTGAAGAAAAGCATCCCCATAGCAGGATGCTGCCACCAACATGACTGATGACTAAAAAAAATGGCTTTCATCCATAAAGTCCAGATTTATGAACTATACAACTGATAGTTGTCCTGTGGACAGATTCTCCCACCCAAGCTGTGGATCTCTGCAGCTCCTCTAGAGTGTCCATGGACCTTATGGCTGCCTCTGTAAATAGGGCTCTCCTAAACTTTCTCTAGTTTAGGTGGACGGCCATGTCTCGGAAGTTTTGCAGTTGTGCCATACTCCTTCCATTTTTGGGTGATGGATTGGACAGTGCTCTGAGAAATGTTCAGAGATTGGGCTATTTTTTTTAATTTATTTATTTCTTTTATAACCCAACCCTGCTTCATTTTTCTCCATAACTTTATCCGTTACCTGTCTGGTGTGTTCCTTGGTTTTCATGCTATTTTTTGATTACTAATGTTCTTACAAAAAAAACCTCTGAGGCCTTCACAGAACAGCTGTAGTTCTATTCAGAATAAATTACACACAGGTGTACTCATTTTACTAATTATGTAATTGGTCACTCAGGATTTCATTTCAGCCCATCAGACTTCAATGGGGCTGAATACAAATGCACGTCACAATCTTAAGATTTTTTAAATAGTTTGAGAATCATGGATAATTTCCTACACTTCACAAATCCTTGCTACTTTGTGGTGGTATATCAAAATACATTTAAGTTTGTGGGTGTAACGTGAAAAAATGTAGAAATTTTTCAAGGTACTGTGTGTCCTAATGGGGTTGGCTTTATGAGGCCACTCCTTTAATTTTACACATCTGGATAGGAGAAGTCTGCATTTACTATGGCCGTGTAATGTACTATTGTCATATTGTATTATAACTAAGTAAATTAAATATGATACTATGTTTTTGTTACGTAATCCGAGAGCAGCATGCTAAAGGTGCTAACACCCCGATTCCAGGGATGTGTCAATTCCTTGGCTGTTTGCTGTCCTTTTCATAAAATAACAATTTTCTCTGCTGCAGATCTAGCAGAGCTCTGAATGCCGAGCCCTATATAACCATGCCCATGCCACTATTTGGCAGCTTTCTGTGTATTCTGTACATTGACAGAAAGTTGGTAATGTTGAGGCAGAGACCATGATTCCAGTGATGTGTCACTTACTGAGCTGCTTGGGGACAGGGTTACTGTGGGGACAGCGTTACACAGAGAAGTTGACTAGGAGGAACGAGACATTGAGTCCTGTAGTGATCATCTCTTTCTGATAAAGCACTGGATTTTATTAAAACTGCAACACACGGCCCAGTAAGTGACATCATCATGAATAACGAGGACTACCTGGCAGCTGATTTACTAATCCTCTAGTGATATTATCCTGCTGATAAAACAGGGATCTTATCAAAACTACAGCAAGCAGCCCAGTAGGTGACACATCGCTGGAATTAGGGTCTCTTTTCTTACATTATTTTGCTATCAGTTTAGGAGGCAAAAACTCCACTTGCAGTGCAGGGTGCCACTATCGAACCTCCTTATGCCAAACACAGGAGGTTTTTTTTCTGCCCAATTCAAAAACACATCCAAAAACGTGGCATGTCCAAGTGAGTGACATACCTATGGGGCTAGCCTCTTCTGGAAGCATTGCTTCTGGAGGACAATATGTCGTACATACAGTACCCAATGAAGGATGGCATGCACTGACGTACAGTTGTGTGTAGGGGGTCCTGGAGCATTGTGACACTGTCTGGGGGTCCTATATGTAGTATTTACATACAGTAGATGAAAACACTAAACATCACATATCGTGGGCATATTCCCCTTAAACACTGCAGACACAAATCACTGCTCTTCTAGAAACAGAACACTGTCCTACAAGATGTAAAATATTTATGAGCAAGAAAAATGAGCGTCGGGAACAATTATTCAGCTGACTGGCAGCGGTCTGTGGAGGAAGCAGAAACAAGGGCTCAACCGCGCCTTGTAACATGGCTGACATATACTCAGACATCTGTAGAACATTGCCATGTACAGGGTACACATCCCACTACACCATGTACATGTATCAGGACCTGTTCACATCTATTCTTTTTTCCTTAGGTTCAGTATTTATGCTGGGAAAGCCCCCAATGTGCCGACAGAGCGCCAGTGGTTAGAAGAGATGAAGGCCAAGGTACGTCCTTATGGTTCAGTCTGAAGAAGACGTTGAAGCTTATTCAATGAAATCCTTCGTCTTTGTATGCATGAGTCCAGTGGGAGGTCCTAACCAGTGACTGACAGCTATCGCTACATGCACAGTCATACAGGCACCACAATCAATCACTGAATAGCACTGCCCACTGGACTCAGAAAGCAAATACCAAGGATTTCAATGAGAAAAATGCAAGTTTTACTGAGATTGCTGCCTCAAAAATGATCTGCTCAGCTCCTCCTGCTCTATAACATCCTGATCAGATACCATGTCCAACACAACAGGTTCCCTTTAAGCACCCCAGCCTGCTGAATACACATTAACATTATTAAATGTTCCACATTTCCTGTCTGTAAACGTTCTTGTCAGTCACATTCGCCCTCCCATGGGTGATAATGCTTCAGAAAGTCACATTTATGTTTTTTTAACAGAAAATTTATAATACTAATCGATCTAAAGAACAAAAAGAATGTCAATAAAATGTATCTCTCGTGAATGCTTAGACCATGTTAACGTTAGTAAATGGGCAGACACGGGAGGAAATAGGGGGTGGGGTTCAGCGAGTGCTCGTCTGCTAGCCCGAAACTGCATGGACCACGGCTCATTCCACCGAATGCCTGCTCTCCTTTTACCATGGGCATAAAACTATTCAGACCATAAAGGGTGAGGGTAAAACAATGTGGCAATACTTTTGTTGAACCACAAAACAGGCAAATAACACATACAATAGTCCAAGCAAAATACCCAAAATGGTGCAAAATTACAGTCTCAACCTTCCGCTAACTTGCCGAGATAAGAGTAGCTGGGACTTCAGAGTTTCCAGGGCCTACTACCCCCACTTATGGCACGCATAGAGAGGAGATAACGACAAGCTTAGGAAGCTGACAGTCCATTAAGGTACAAGGCCAGATGACCGATGGGTCACAACCTGGCTTCTCCAAACATCTCCATGGAGCCAGGTGACCGGTGAGTCCCAATCCTTGCATTTCCAAACGTATCCATGGGGCTCAGGTAACTGGTGGGTTTAAATCCTGGCTTCCCCAAAAGAATCCATGGGTTCAGTGATAATTAATAGAGCAGATCTGTATTATTTCAGTCGAGGCTGTCTTCCCCTAAGCTGGCATCCTGTAGAACAGGGGTGTCAAACTGCATTCCTCGAGGGCTGCAAACAGGTCATGTTTTCAGGATTTCCTTGCATTGCACAGGTGATAATTTAATCAACCGCAGAGAATGATTCCAGCACCTTGTGCAATGCTAAGGAAATCTTGAAAACACGCATGGTTTGAGGCCCTCGAGAAATGCAGTTCGACACCCCTGCTGTAGAATGTCAAATCTGTTGTCCCTCGGGATGGAGCCATGATGCCCTAAGCTGATGTCCTGTAGAGTGTTCCTGGCTGTGGTTTTGTAAAGAGAGTCACTGGATCTCGTTACAGAGGCATATACCCTTTATATTGTTCACAAGTATTGTCCTTCAAGCTATCATCCAGAGGTCAAGAGGAAGGAGTGATGAGATTAAATACTCAAACACTTTGAGTTAATCAATTTGCATAGTTTCTACTCCTCTGTTTTGCAAGTCAACAAGCCACAGAGTCCCACACATTGGTCAATCAACATACTACCAAACATCCATTATTCAATGACCCTACATCTCTGTCTTGCAAAGATAAGCTGTAGGAGTGGATATAAGAGGCAAACAACAGCCATTCAAATATTTAAAAAAATTAAAATTGAAAGCGACTGTCACCCCCTCCAGCCGTTAGAAACTAAAAGAGCCACCTTGTGCAGTAGTAATGCTGCATTCTGACAAGGTGGCTCTTTTACTTATTGGTGCAGTCAAAGCAGAAATAAAGCGTTTTATAATTTCTCCAAAATACCTGTCTTTAGTCCTGGAGGCAGGTCTTAACCCCCCTGCTGCAAACGCCACACTGCCGTCACTCAAATCTTCTTCGGCCCCCTCCGCGCTGTTCTCAAATCAAATCCGGCGCCTGCGCTGTTTAGTACTGGCTGGGGCAGGCGCAATGAGCTCTGGCCGTCTGACCTCAGATGCAGTCTTGCAGACTGCGCCTGTGCGGCCACCCAGCTTGTGAATCCCAGCCCCGCACTGTGTTATGCATTATGCACATTGCGGGGCTGGGATTCACAAGCAGGGCGGCCGCACAGGTGATGATGATGCACAGATGATGCACTGATGGTTAGTATTGACACAATGACCAAACATCATTGATGTCTCAATGAGGCCTTCGGAACAGAAAAAAAAACATTATTCATTAGCTGTGAAGGATCAGTCACAAGGTAGGCACAAATGGTAGCCGACAGCCTCCCCAACTATAAGATCTGTTGAGTTTCCATCACGGAATGCTGACTTTTTAAGGAATCTGCAACTTCTCTTTTGTGCGCAGCCTCCCGATCTATGATAAATGCATGCGTGCAGCCTCCCCCTCTGCAATGTATGTGGCCACGCAGCCTCCCCATTTACAATGTGGGTGTGCACGCAGCCTCCTCACCCTCTACAGTGTGTGCGTGCGCAGCCTCCTCCCCCTCTGCAATGTGTGCATCATGTGCGCAGACTCCTCCCCTTATATAATTTGTGTGTGCACGAAGCCTCCTCCCCCTATATAATGTGTATGTGCATGCAGGCTCTTTCCCCTCTACAATGTGTGTATGTGTGCACGCAGTCTCCTCCCCCTATATAATGTGTGCGCACGCAGCCTCCTCCCCCTGTAATGTGTGTGTGCACGCAGCCTCCTCCCCCTATATAATGTGGGCACGCAGCCTCCTCCCCCTATATAATCTGGGCACGCAGCCTCCTCCCCCTATATAATCTGGGCACGCAGCCTCCTCCCCTATAATGTGTGTGTGCACGCATACTCCTCCCCCTACAATGTGTGTGTGCACGCAGCCTTCTCCCCTATAATGTGTGCGCATGCAGCCTCCTCCCCCTGAACAATGCATGTGTGAATGCAGCCTCCTATGTAATGTGTGTGCGCGCAGCCTCCTCCCCTATATAATGTGTGTGCACGCAGCCTCCTCCCCCTACAATGTGTGTGTGCCCGCAGCCTTCTCCCCTATAATGTGTGCGCACGCAGCCTCCTCCCCCTATATAATCTGTGCGCACGCAGCCTCTTCCCCCTGAACAATGCATGTGTGAATGCAGCCTCCTCCTATATGTGTGCGCACGCAGCCTCCTCCCCTATAATGTGTGCGCACGCAGCCTCCTCCCCCTATGTGTGCGCACGCAGCCTCCTCCCCCTACAATGTGTGTGCGCACGCAGCCTCCTCCCCTATATAATGTGTGTGCACGCAGCCTCCTCCCCCTATATAATGTGTGTGCACGCAGCCTCCTCCCCCTATATAATGTGTGTGCACGCAGCCTCCTCCCCTATATAATGTGTGTGCACGCAGCCTCCTCCCCCTACGTGTGTGCATGCAGCCTCCTCCCCCTGAACAATGCATGTGTACATGCAGCCTCCTCCCCCTATGTGTGTGCACGCAGCCTCCTCCCCCTATATAATGTGTGTGCACGCAGCCTCCTCCCCCTATATAATGTGTGTGCACGCAGCCTCCTCCCCCTATATAATGTGTGTGCACGCAGCCTCCTCCCCCTATATAATGTGTGTGCACGCAGCCTCCTCCCCCTATGTGTGTGCATGCAGCCTCCTCCCCCTATATAATGTGTGTGCACGCAGCCTCCTCCCCCTATATAATGTGTGTGCACGCAGCCTCCTCCCCCTATGTGTGTGCATGCAGCCTCCTCCCCCTATATAATGTGTGCGCACGCAGCCTCCTCCCCCTGAACAATGCATGTGTGCATGCAGCCTCCTCCTATATAATGTGTGTAGGTGCGCAGCCTTCTCCCCCTCCACAATGTGCGAGTGCGCGAATACCTATAAATGACTCAAAGTAGATGGTTCTCTTTATCATAAATAGAACCTACACAGAATAGGAGTACTCCGCCAATAAAATATTTAATCTTTATCGATACATAAATACACAGTAAAATCCTTTAAAAAGCAGAGAACATCAGACAACAAAGGAGGAACCACGCAGAGACCCCTCTGTCATATAGCAATTTTAAATTCTCAAGGACACGAGTGTTATATACAGAGCGCAATGTCATTGGGTAGGATTTATTTAAATAGTAGGTGCTGAAACCCCATCACTACCCCTCCGAAGAAGCAAGAGGTGAAAAATGATTCAGGGGTGTAAACGCAGGTCCTGACATCCTGTCTGGTAATGTCCGCCTCTGTGCACCTATGCATTGGTTCACTGTTTAACTGACTAATTATAGGATTACTGTTGCCCAGATGTCTATGACTGTAACAACAATGTGCTGCAGATCCATTGCATAGCCACTCCGAGTAATACATGTACTACATAGCACTACTGACAAACAGCACAATTAGCCATATGCTCCAATCTTAGCACCCATTAATGGGTAAATACGTTCTGGAAGGACTTGTTTGTCCTCCATTATATGCTTACATGTATTGGGCTTGGTATTGATTATTGTCAATTAATAGAATTCTATATATTGTCTTATATTCTAGGTAAAAGTGAAACTTTATACATGCAGAATTACATCAGCTGTTTAGGATAGATATATATCTCTATCTATCTAATTGTCCACTTCCGTCTGTCTGTCCCGGAAATCCCGCGTCGCTGATTGGTTTTGAACAGCTGACATGTGCCCACAATAGCGGCTGGTGAAATCGTGATTCACCCGCCGCTATTAACTAGTTAAATGCCGCTGCCAAATCCTGACAGCGGCATTTAACCGGCATTTCCGGCCATCGGGCCGGAAATGAGAGCATCGCCGACCCCCATCACATGATCGGGGGTCTGCGATGCGTCGGCATAGTAACCAGAGGTCTCCTTGAGACCTCTATGGTTGCTGATGCCGGCTTGCTGTGAGCGCCACCCTGTGGTCGGCGCTCATAGCAAGCCTGTAATTCAGCTACATAGGAGCAATCTGATGATCGCTGCTATGCAGCTGAGCCGATCCAGTTGTGCCAGCTTCTAGCCTCCCATGGAGGCTATTGAAGCATGGCAAAAGTTTAAAAAAAAATATGAAAAAAATAAAAATAAAAGTTTAAATCACCCCCTTTTTCACCATTCAAAATAAAACAAAAAAAATAAAAAAATCAAACCTACACATATTTGGTATCACCGCGTTCAGAATCGCCTGATCTATCCATAGAAAAAAAAAGGATTAGCCTGATCGCTAAACAGCGTAGCGAGAAAAAAATTAGAAACGCCAGAATTACGTTTTTTTGGTCGCCGCAACATTGCAGTAAAATGCAATAACAGGCGATCAAAAGAACGTATCTGCACAAAAGTGGTATAATTAAAAACGTCAGCTCAGCATGCAAAAAATAAGCCCTCACCCGACCCCAGTCACAAAAAAAGGAGATGCTACAGGCATTGGAAAACTGCGCAATTTTTTTTTTTTTACCACTTAGATAAAATGTAACCTAGACATGTTTGTTGTCTATGAACTCGTAAGGACCTGGAGAATCATAATGGCGGGTCAGTTTTAGCATTTAGTGAACCTAGCAAAAAAGCCAAACAAAAAACAAGTGTTTGATGCACTTTTTTTGCAATTTCACCACACTTGGAATTTTTTTCTTGTTTTCTAGTACACGACATGCTAAAACCAATGATGTCGTACAAAAGTGCAACTTGTCCCGCAAAAAATAAGCCCTCATATGGCCATATTGACGGAAAAATAAAAAAGTTATGGCTCTGGGAAGGAGGGGAGTGAAAAACGAGAACGCAAAAACGGAAAAGGGCCAGGTCGTGAAGGGGTTAAAGAAAACAGTAGTCTGACAATAAATAGCTTCACCCAACCACTAACCAAGAGTGGAGTTAAAGTTTTGGTGTTATCATTCATTTCTCTGAAAAAAAGGCCAAGAAAGCAAAAATTCTGCCGGGGTATGTAAACTTTTGAGTGCAACTACATGTACCCTCCTAGGCGCACACAATGCTGTGCTGTGAATGAGGCGCTGCTTTCTCCCATGTCACTCTCAGGCTCGGCAGATCTTGGTACCTACTATGTGACAGCCTCAAACACCAGCAGCAAGCAGACTTCAGGGAGCATCAAGGAGCCATCAATCAAGAAGAGACGGATAGCATTTACTGCTGCTAATGGCTGGATGCATGTAATGTCTGATGACTTTGCAGGTCATTATGTACTTTTTCATTACACAGCTGAAAACCGGCACTAATGGGTCCTGACAGGTGGAAGATTAGCAAATGTTATCGGACGGATGTGGAAAAGTATATTCGGATTTTAAGACATTTCAAAAAAGCAAGAAATGCTGTCAAATAAAGAAATAAAACAAACAAAACCCAACGTGCCCGCTGATTGTCCTTGCCTGTCCATACTTTTCTGCACTATTCACATGACCGCTATGCCATCACTCTGGCATCAGAAGTAGGAGGACAGCCACTGATCGTCATGTCTCAAAAATAGCGGAAATGTGGGAAAGAACAGGGATTACTTTTTATTTTATTTCATGCCATTCCCTGCTATTAGAAAAGTGGGCCAATTCATTAAAGGTGCTTATGTCAGAACTAGAAGGTGGCCCGATTCTAACGCGTCGGGTATTCTAGAATATGTATGTATATAGCAGTCACATAGTATATAGCACAGGCCACGTAGTATATAGGAGCCATGTAGTATATAGCAGACAAATACTACGTGGCCTGCGCTATATACTATGTGGCTGCTATATACATACATATTGTAGAATACCCGATGCGTTAATACAGGCCACGCAGTATATAACAGCGCAAACAGTATATAACACTGCCCACGCAGTATATAACACCGGCCACGTAATATATAGCACAGCCCACGCAGAATATAACACAGCCCACATAGTATCTAACACTGGCCAGGTAGTATATATCAGCCACGTGGTATATAACACAGCCCACATAGTATTTAGCAGTGTGGGCACCATATCCCTGTTAAAAAAAAAATGATTAAAATAAAAAATAGTTATATACTCACCTGCCGGGATCCATCGAAGCTGTGCCGATGCGCGCGCGGCTGCTGCAATCTTCCGTTCCCAGGATGCATTGCGAAATAACCCAGATGACTTAGCGGTCTCGTGAGTCGGCAGCCGCGCACACCTGGGCGGATTACGGAAGGTGAGAATAGCAGGTTTTTTGTTTTTTTTTTTATTATTTTTAACATTAGATCTTTTTAATATTGATGCTGCCTAGGCAGCATCAATAGTAAAAAGTTGGGGACACACAGGGTTAATAGCAGCGTTAACGGAGTGCGTTACCCGCGGCATAACACGGTCCGTTAACGGTGGCATTAACCCTGTGTGAGCGCTGACTGGAGGGGAGTATGGAGCGGGTGCCCGGCACTGAGTGCAGGGGAGTAGGGAGGGACTAATTCTCGGACGGACTGTGCCCGTCGCTGATTGGTCGCGGCAGCCAGGACAGGCAGCTGGCGAGACCAATCAGTGACGTGGGATTTCCGTGACGGGAGCTGCCGACAGAAAGACGGAAGTACCCCTTAGACAATTATATAGTAGATTCTGGCGTAAAACACCTTAATTAGTTGCAATATTTTTTGCAGAACTTAGAAGTTGTACGAAAATATGGCGACACTTGCAATTTACATGCCAGTGTGCCACCAAATCAACATTATTATGTAAAATAAAGAAAGTATTTACCTGAGACTGATCAGACAGGCGCCAGCATTTACACTCGACTATGGACTGTTTGATCAAGGTGGTAAACGTATGCGCTCTACACTCATCACGCAGGCCGATAATAGTGAAATAAGCCATCATTCCTGATAATCGGCCCATCTAAACAGGCAGGCAAACACACGAAGAACAAGCAAAAACGCTCGTTCGTCAGGTGCGATGATTTCTTGATAAGGCTGAAAAATTATTAGCGCCAGAACATGTACTGCCAATAAGATGTTCTATGGGCACAGAATTATCATACTAACGATCGATCTGTGAACCTAGAAGTGCGGCTGGACGATCCAGGAAGGCCAATAAATGAACCCCAATAGGCGATTAGCGGTTAACGCTCAGGATTGTGCCGTGTAAACCCGGTATCAGCGCTAACTGCATAAAGTTACGGTAATAGTACACACTACGCTCATATGCTCCCCCTACTGGCAGCTTGAGGCATATTAAAAACATTCTGGCTAGGTGATAAAAAGTAATTTGAGCACCTTATAAATATTCAGGAGCCATGTAAAATTTCCAACCATTGTGATGGTCATTGGGGGCCCTACGGTGGTCACAAACAGACTCAGACAGTACGGATTCGTTCATCTCTGATGATGTGAGTTCATCCTTTATATACCGTCTCTTTACAAGGTTGTCTCTACATCTGGAGAATTCCCGCGGGCATAGATCAAGTAAGTAAAATAGATCAGATGCGCCGGTAACCAAGTTAAGTGTGTAATTCAATGAGCACTTGTGGTTCAATAACGCTTAAGAAAAGCAACAGAAATACCAGATGATTCACGGGACCATTTCCTCAGGTTCAGGTCATACTTTGGGTAATCAAGAACGTCACTGACAACGTGCCAGACATCTCCAGTGCAGGACACAACAGGCCGAGAACCTCTCACTGGACTCGCCCAAGGTGTGTGCTGTTCGGACGCCAAATTGTACTTTCCGTAAAGAGCGCTTCTTTCTTGGCTCGATCAAATTAAAGATGTTTACTTGTTCAAAAAGGATTTATAAAAAAAAAAAAAAAAACACCTCTAACATTTGGATAAAGAAGTGTTTGTAAGTCCTATCCAGTCTATCATTAACAATTCCCAATTTACACAATTTAGGCACAGTCACAAGTGACAGATAAGCTGCAGGGTGGAAAATAGAACTGGCAAAGTGGACCAAACCGTAACAAACCCCCACCTACACGTTGAATAAATAAATCCGCATGAAAATTGACCTGTTTCGCCAATTTTAAAATTGCATGCCAAGTTTTACTGCATGCAGAGGGTGAAATCCGTGGCTAATATACATATAATTCAGCTTACGGTAATTTTTAATTTTTGCTGTAAACAGGACTTAGGCTTTGTTCATACCTATGCTGTGGTTTCAACTTTCTAACCTATATGAACATAGCCTTTCAAAGTGAAAATGTAAATTGTACCATGGCACAATGTTTTATCAGTAATACAATGGAGAGCCCTGGTGCCCATACACATTAGACAGCTGTCGGCCATAATTGCTTGGCCAACGGCCGTCTGAGCTGACTGTCATACACAGGAACACTCGTTTGGTTGAGCATTCAGGAGTTCTTTAGAAGAAAGTCAATGTCCACCACGTCAGCCATAGGCTTATCTCTGGGATAACAATGCGACCGGTAGTCCGAAAGCGGACATGTGCAACCAACATTTCTCGACTGTCAGTCTGCCGGTGTCTTTATACACATTGGAGTGTCAGCCAAACGCATCGATATTGGCGGATTCAGCACATTTAGTCTAATGTACATAGGGAATTATCCCCCTTTGGCATACAATGTCCATCATGTTTTGCTGTGGTGGTTTTAATAACATGTAGTGAAACTCTTCCCTTTAAATCAAATGGATCAAAGTCTTCAAATGTGAATTCGGCCTTGGTTGGTCATGACTAAAGGTACCTTCACACATAACGATATTGTTAACGATATCGTTGCTTTTTGTGACGTAGCAACGATATCGTTAATAAAATCGTTATGTGTGACAGCGACCAACGATCAGGCCCCTGCTGGGAGATCGTTGGTCGCTGAAGAAAGTCCAGAACTTTATTTCGTCGCTGGACACCCTGCTGACATCGCTGGATCGGCGTGTGTGACACCGATCCAGCGATGTCTTCACTGGTAACCAGGGTAAACATCGGGCAACTAAGCGCAGGGCCGCGCTTAGTAACCCGATGTTTACCCTGGTTACCATCCTAAAAGTAAAAAAAACAAACACTACATACTTACCTACCGCTGTCGGTCCCCGGCGCTGTGCTCTGCACTCCTCCTGTACTGGCTGTGAGCGTCGGTCAGCCGGAAAGCAGAGCGGTGACGTCACCGCTCTGCTTTCCGGCCGCTGTGCTCACAGCTAGTACAGGAGGAGTGCAGAGCACAGCGCTGGAGGACAGACAGCGTTAGGTAAGTATGTAGTGTTTGTTTTTTTTACTTTTAGGATGGTAACCAGGGTAAACATCGGGTTACTAAGCGCGGCCCTGCGCTTAGTTACCCGATGTTTACCCTGGTTACCGGCATCGTTGGTCGCTGGAGAGCGGTCTGTGTGACAGCTCTCCAGCGACGCTGCAGCGATCCGGATCGTTGTCGGTATCGCTGCAGCGTCGCTTAATGTGAAGGGGCCTTTAGACTTATGGCTTGTATGGCAAGTGACATCACAACCCATGAAAGATTCCACTTGATGAGTTAAGCAGTAACTACAAAGGGTTGCATCATCATATAGGACTACAAATTAGCAGCCGGTAGAGACAATGGAAGTTGTGCTAACAGTAGATGATACATAAACTACTTATGGGTTTTAACAACCTCTTACCAGCAGGTTCTGGATGGTCCATATATAAAATGAATCCAATTATCAGCTCAGGCTGTTCCACATTACAGCAAAGCCTAATGCTATGGAATTGCGAACACAATGGTTGTAAAAAAAAAAAAGCCTTAAAGGGGCAAGAAATATTAAGAGTAAGGCCGGAGTCACATTAAACGTATGAAAAATTGGTCCGAGTCTCCCTGCCGAGAGTTGTGCAAGTGTAATGCAAGTGTCATGTGAATACAATCCGAATTACACACCTAGCATCCGATTTACATCCGATAGCAATGCGATTTTAGCATGAGCTTTTACACAGAGCAATTCACTATGTAATTTACAAATAGTTTTCAAAGGAAACATTCATCAAAACACATATATATATATATATATATATATATATATATATATATATATATATATATATATATATATATATATATATATATATATAAAAATCTATATACTAGCTATTGAACCCGTTCTACGCCCGGGTGGCTAGCATCTATATTGGTATATGGTCTCCATCCTGGTATGTGCTGCTCCATCCTGCGTCCCCATCCTGTCATGAGCTGCTCCATCCTGCGTCCCCATCCTGACATGTGCTGCACCCATCCTGCACCCCCATTCTGACATGTGCTGCTCCCATCCTGCGCCCCCATTCTGACATGTTCTGCACCCATCTTGCGCCCTCATTCTGTCATGTGTTGCACCCATCCTGCGCCCTCATTCTGTCATGTGCTGCTCCCATCCTGCGCCCCCATTGTGGCATGTGCTGCACCCATCCTGCGCCTCCATTCTGACATATTCTGCACCCATCCTGCGCCTCCATTCTGTCATTTGCTGCTCCCATCCTGTGCCCCCGTTCTGTCATGTGCTGCTCCCATCCTGTGCCCCCGTTCTTTCATGTGCTGCTCCCATCCTGCGCCCCCGTTCTGTCATGTGCTGCTGCCATCCTGCGCCCCCGTTCTGTCATGTGCTGCTCCCATCCTGCGCCCCTGTTCTGTCATGTGCTGCTCCCATCCTGCGACCCCGTTCTGTCATGTGCTGCTCCCATCCTGCGCCCCCGTTCTGTCATGTGCTGCTGCCATCCTGCGCCCCCGTTCTGTCATGTGCTGCTACCATCCTGCACCCATTCTGTCATGTGCTGCTGCCATCGTGCGCCCCCGTTCTGTCATGTGCTGCTCCCATCCTGCGCCACCATTGTATTATATGCCCCCCATAAGATGCTCCATTATATATGCCCCGTATGCTGCTGCCATATATATATATATATAAAAAAAAAAATACCATACTCACCTATCGTCGCTGGGCGCCGAGTGCTGGGGGCCTGAGCAGGCGGGGACACCGGCGCCGGAGTCACCTCTAGCTCAGGCCCCCAGCACTTGCTATACTCACCTGTCTGTCCCGTTCCAGCGCTGCGCGCCGCCATCTTCCGGCTCCTCTGCCTGTGACTGTTCAGTCAGAGGGCTGCGCCGGCGCGCATTAAGCGCGTCATCGCTCCCTCTGAACTGGGAACGTCACAGCAGAGGACCCGGGAGACGGAGCCGCACGCAGCGCTGGAACGGGGGACAGGTGAATATACTTACCCTCCTGGCGGTCCCTGACTCTCCGGTGGAGATCGCGGTGTGCGTTCAGTGTTCACGCATACCGCGATCTCCTGGGAGCGTCACTCTGTGAGACCCAGACTGCGCCGGCGCTTGTGCAGTCTATAAAGGCTTCGGACAGAGTGACGCTCCCAGCGTTATAATATATATATACCTATATACATACATATACATACACACACACACACACATATACATACACACACACAGTACAGAGCAAAAATTTGGACACCTTCTCATTTAAAGATTTTTCTGTATTTTCATGACTAGGAAAATTGTACATTCACACTGAAGGCATCAAAACTATGAATTAACACATGTGGAATTATATACTTAACAAAAAAGTGTGAAACAACTGAAAATATGTCTTATATTCTAGGTTCTTCAAAGTAGCCACCTTTTGCTTTGATGACTGCTTTGCACATTCTTTAGTGGTTGATACCTTTTAATGGCTAACTGAAAAGATGGTAACAAATTGCAAGCTTTGTTACCATCTTTTCAGTTAGCCATTAAAAAGGTATCAACCACTGAGGACTCTCAATTCTAAATACTTTTCTATCCACTGGCTAACACGGTACCAAGATATATTTCTTTCCTGTTGCACACTCTTGGCATTCTCTTGATGAGCTTCAAGAGGTAGTCACCGGGAATGGTCTTCCAACAATCTTGAAGGAGTTCCCAGAGATGCTTAGCACTTGTTGGCCCTTTTGCCTTCACTCTGCGGTCCAGCTCACCCCAAACCATCTCGATTGGGTTCAGGTCTGGTGAGTGTGGAGGCCAGGTCATCTGGCGTAGCACCCCATCACTCTCCTTCTTGGTCAAATAGCCCTTGTGTGTGTGTGTGTGTGTGTGTGTGTGTGTACCCGAGTATAAGCCGACCCCCCTAATTTTGCCACAAAAAACTGGGAAATCTTAATGACTCGAGTATAAGCCTAGGGTGGGAAATGCAGCAGCTACCGGTAAATGTCAAAAGTAAAAACAGGTACCAATAAAAGTAAAATTAATTGAGACATCAGTAGGTTAAGTGTTTTTGAATATCCATATTGAATCAGGAGCCCCATATAATGCTCCATAAAGTTTATGATGGCCCCATAAGATGCTCCATATTAAAATATGCACCATATAATCCTGCACAAATGTTAATTATGGCCCCATAAGATGCTCCATACAGACACTTGCCCCATATAATGCTCCACAAATGTTGATTATGGCCCCATACAGACAGGTCTGGTGACTGTGGAGGCCAGGTCATCTTGCGTAGCACCCCATCACCCTTCTTCTTGATCAAATAGCCCTTATACAGCCTGGAGGTGTGTTTGGGGTCATTGTCCTGTTGAAAAATAAATGATGGTCCAACTAAACGCAAACCGGATGGAATAGCATGCCGCTGCAAGATGCTGTGGTAGCCATGCTGGTTTAGTATGCCTTCAATTTTGACTAAATCCCCAACAGTGTCACCAGAAAAGCACCCCCACACAATCACACCTCCTCCTCCATGCTTCACGGTGGGAACCAGGCATGTAGAGTCCATCCGTTCACCTTTTCTGCATCGCACAAAGACACGGTCGTTGGAACCAAAGATCTCAAATGTGGACTCATCAGACCAAAGCACAGATTTCCACCGGTCTAATGTCCATTCCTTGTGTTCTTTAGCCCAAACAAGTCTCTTCTGCATGTTGCCTATCATTAGTACTGGTTTCCTAGCAGCTATTTTACCATGAAGGCCTGCTGCACAAAATCTCTTCTTAACAGTTGTTGTAGAGATGTGTCTGCTGCTAGAACTCTGTGTGGCATTGACCTGGTCTCTAATCTGAGCTGCTGTTAACCTGCGATTTCTGAGGCTGGTGACTCGGATAAACTTATCCTCAGAAGCAGAGGTGACTATTGTTCTTCCTTTCCTGGGGCGGTCCTCATGTGAGACAGCTTCTTTGTAGCGCTTGATGGTTTTTGCCACTGCACTTGGGAACCCTTTCAAAGTTTTCCCAATTTGTCGGACTGACTCACCTTCATTTCTTAAAGTAATGATGGCCACTCGTTTTTCTTTACTTAGCTGCTTTTTTCCTGCCATAATACAAATTCTAACAGTCTATTCAGTAGGGCTATCAGCTGTGTATCCACCAGACTTCTGCACAACACAACTGATGGTCCCAACCCCATTTATAAGGTAAGAAATCACACTTATTAAAACCTGACAGGGCACACCTGTGAAGTGAAAACCATTTCCGGTGACTACCTCTTGAAGCTCATCAAGAGAATGCCAAGAGTGTGCAAAGCAGTAATCAAAGCAAAAGGTGGCTAATAAGACATATTTTCAGTGGTTTCACACTTTTTTGTTAAGTATATAATTCCACATGTGTTAATTCATAGTTTTGATGCCTTCAGTGTGAATGCATAATTTTCATAGTCATGAAAATACAGAAAAATCTTTGAATGAGAAGGTGTGTCCAAACTTTTGGTCTGTACTGTACATACATAGACACCCAGAATAAAGTGTGTATGTTTTCATACAATGTGACACTGGGGTTAGTAATGGGTGCGCATATTGACGCCTCTCCATTACTAACCTCGGGGCTTGATGTCACCAGACAATACAAAGGTGACAACAACCCATCCAACTATCACCTCACTTTCCACCACTATAGGGCAAGCGGGAAAAGCGAGGCTAAGTGCCAGAATTGGCACATCTTTGAGATGCGCATTTTCTGAGGTGGCTGAAAGCTGATGTTTTTAGCCTGGGGGACCAGTGTCCATGGCCCCTTCCTAGGCTATTAAAGGCATCCGGCAGCTGTCTGCACAGCCTTTGCTGGTTATTAATTACTAGATGGTGGCCAGATTCTAATGCATCGGGTATTCTAGAATATGCATGTCCACGTAGTATATTGCCCAGCCCACGCAGTATATTGCCCAGCCACGCAGTATATTGCCCAGCCACGTAGTATATTGCCCAGCTACGTAGTATACTGACCAGTGACGTAGTATACAGCACAGAGCCACGTAGTATATTGCACAGCGACGTAGTATACAGCACAGAGCCACGAAGTATATTGCACAGCGACGTAGTATACAACACAGAGCCACGTAGTATATTGCCCAGCCACATAGGATATTGGCTAGTCACGTGGTATATTGCCCAGCCACGTGGTATATTGCCCAGCCACGTATGTCACAGATTATTTTTTATTTTTTAAACATATACTCACCTTCCGAGGGAGCTCTTGTAGTCATGTCGCCTGTGTGCGGTGCACTCTGCAGCTTCCGGTCCCAGGGTTGGTAGCGCAGGACCCGTGATGACGTCACGGTTACATGACCGTGAAGTCATGGCAGGTCCTTCTTGCGCAGGCCCTGTGATGAGGTCGCGGTCACATGACCGTGACGTCATGGCAGGTGTTGTGAATTCTGTGGCTGAGTTCACTTCTGTGGTCACAAGTGGTATTGCAGTCTCTGGGCTTCCTCCCTCAGGTGTTTTGGTGAGCTCGTTGGCTGCCTTGCTATTTAGCTCCACCTGAGTCTGTCTTCCTTGCTCCTTGTCAATGTTCCAGTGTTGGATCTGAGCTACTGCATCTTTCCTTGGGCCTGCTGCTCTGCTAGATAAGTGCTTCTAGTTTGTTTTCTGTTTTTTCTGTCCAGCTTGCTATTAACTTTTGCTGGAAGCTCTGAGAAGCAAAGGGGTGCACCGCCGTGCTGTTAGTTCGGCACGGTGGGTCTTTTTGCCCCTTTGCGTGGTTTTCGTTTTAGGGTTTTTTGTAGACTGCATAGTTCTCTTTGCTATCCTCGCTCTGTCTAGAATATCGGGCCTCACTTTGCTGAATCTATTTCATTCCTACGTTTGTCTTTTCATCTTGCTAACAGTCATTATATGTGGGGGGCTGCCTATTCCTTTGGGGTATTTCTCTGAGGTAAGTCAGGCTTGTATTTCTATCTTCAGGCTAGTCAGCTCCTCAGGCAGTGCCGAGTTGCATAGGTAGTTGATAGGCGCAATCCACTGCTGCTTATAGTTGTGTGAGGATAGATCAGGTACTGCAGTCTACAGAGATTCCACGTCTCAGAGCTCGTCCTATTGTTTTTGGTTATTGCCAGATCTCTGTATGTGCGCTGATTACTGCACGCTGTGTTGCCTGATTGCCAGCCATAACAGTACAAGGAGCCCTTCAATGATTTCCAATAGAGGGAAAAAAGAAATCCTGACATCATTTTTTTTTCTTAGCTCTGTCTTCAGTCTTTTTTTTCCCCTAGACATTAGAGTGCTTCAGGACACAGCTGTGGACATGGATATTCAGGCTCTGTGCTCCTCAATGGATAATCTCGTTGTAAATGTACAAAAGATTCAAGATACTATTGATCAGAAATCGATGCTAGAACCAAGAATTCCGATTCCTGATTTGTTTTTTGGTGACAGAACTAAGTTCCTGAGCTTCAGAAATAATTGTAAGCTATTTTTGGCCTTGAAACCTCATTCTTCTGGTAATCCTATTCAACAGGTTTTGATTATTATTTCTTTTTTGCGCGGCGACCCACAGGACTGGGCGTTTTCTCTTGCACCAGGAGATTCTGCATTGAGTAATGTTGATGCATTTTTCCAGGCGCTGGGATTGCTTTACGATGAGCCTAATTCAGTGGATCAAGCTGAGAAAAATCTGCTGGCTTTATGCCAGGGTCAGGATGATGTAGAAGTATATTGTCAGAAATTTAGGAAATGGTCAGTACTCACTCTGTGGAATGAATCTGCACTAGCGGCTTTGTTCAGAAAGGGTCTCTCTGAAGCTCTTAAGGATGTAATGGTGGGATTTCCTATGCCTGCTGGTTTGAATGAGTCTATGTCCTTGGCCATTCAGATCGGTCGTCGCTTGCGCGAGCGTAAATCTGTGCACCATCTGGCGGTATTGTCTGAGAGTAAGCCTGAGCCTATGCAGTGCGACAGGACTATGACTAAAGTAGAACGGCACGAACACAGACGTCTGAACAGACTGTTTCTATTGTGGTGATTCTACTCATGCTATTTCTAATTGTCCTAAACGCACTAGGCGGTTCGATAGCTCTGCCGTTATTGGTACTGTACAGTCCAAATTCCTTTTGTCCATTACCTTAATGTGCTCTTTGTCATCATATTCTGTCATGGCGTTTGTGGATTCAGGCGCTGCCCTGAATCTGATGGATTTGGATTATGCTAAACGTTGTGGATTTTTCTTGGAGCCTTTGCGGTGTCCTATTCCGTTGAGAGGAATTGATGCTACACCTTTGGCCAAGAATAAGCCTCAGTACTGGGCCCAGCTGACCATGTGCATGGCTCCTGCACATCAGGAAGTTATTCGCTTTTTGGTACTGCATAATTTGCATGATGTGGTCGTGTTGGGGTTGCCATGGCTACAAACCCATAATCCAGTATTGGATTGGAACTCTATGTCGGTAACCAGCTGGGGTTGTCAGGGAGTACATGGTGATGTTCCATTTTTGTCTATTTCGTCATCCATTCCTTCTGACATCCCAGAGTTCTTGTCGGACTTTCAGGATGTATTTGAAGAGTCCAAGTCTGATGCCCTACCTCCGCATAGGAATTGTGATTGTGCTATCGATTTGATTCCTGGTAGTAAATTCCCTAAGGGTCGTTTATTTAATTTGTCCGTACCTGAACACACCGCTATGCGCAGTTATGTGAAGGAGTCCCTGGAGAAGGGACATATTCGCCCATCGTCGTCACCATTGGGAGCAGGGTTCTTTTTTGTAGCCAAGAAGGATGGTTCGCTAAGACCGTGTATTGATTACCGCCTTCTTAATAAGATCACTGTTAAGTTTCAGTATCCCTTGCCATTGATTTCTGACTTGTTTGCTCGGATTAAGGGGGCTAGTTGGTTTACTAAGATTGATCTTCGTGGTGCGTATAATCTGGTGAGAATCAGGCAGGGAGATGAATGGAAAACGGCATTTAATACGCCCGAGGGTCATTTTGAGTATCTGGTGATGCCGTTCGGACTTGCCAATGCTCCATCTGTTTTTCAGTCTTTTATGCATGACATTTTCCGTGAGTATCTGGATAAATTCTTGATTGTTTACTTGGATGACATTTTGATCTTCTCAGATGATTGGGAGTCTCATGTGAAGCAAGTCAGAATGGTTTTCCAGGTACTGCGTGCTAATTCCTTGTTCGTGAAGGGATCAAAGTGTCTCTTCGGTGTGCAGAAAGTTTCATTTTTGGGGTTCATCTTTTCCCCTTCTACTATCGAGATGGATCCGGTTAAGGTTCAGGCCATCCAGGATTGGACTCAGCCGACATCTCTAAAAAGTCTGCAGAAATTCCTGGGCTTTGCTAATTTTTATCGTCGCTTCATCTGTAATTTTTCTAGCATTGCCAGACCATTGACCGATTTGACCAAGAAGGGTGCTGATTTGGTTAATTGGTCTTCTGCTGCCGTGGAAGCTTTTCAGGAGTTGAAGCGTCGTTTTTGCTGTGCCCCTGTGTTGTGTCAACCTGATGTTTCTCTTCCGTTCCAGGTCGAGGTTGATGCTTCTGAGATTGGTGCAGGGGCGGTTTTGTCACAGAGAGGTTCTGGTTGCTCAGTGTTCAAACCATGTGCTTTCTTTTCCAGGAAATTTTCTGCTGCTGAGCGTAATTATGATGTGGGCAACCGAGAGTTGCTGGCCATGAAGTGGGCATTCGAGGAGTGGCGTCATTGGCTTGAGGGTGCTAAGCATCGCGTGGTGGTTTTGACTGATCATAAGAACCTTACTTATCTTGAGTCTGCCAAGCGCTTGAATCCTAGACAGGCCCGTTGGTCGTTATTTTTTGCTCGTTTTGATTTTGTGATTTCATACCTTCCGGGCTCTAAAAATGTGAAGGCGGATGCTCTGTCTAGGAGTTTTGTGCCCGACTCTCCGGGGTTATCTGAGCCGGCGAGTATCCTCAAGGAAGGAGTCATTGTGTCTGCCATCTCCCCTGATTTGCGGAGAGTGTTGCAGAAATTTCAGGCTAATAAACCTGATCGTTGTCCGGCCGAGAAACTGTTCGTCCCTGATAGGTGGACTAGTAAAGTTATCTCTGAACTTCATTGTTCGGTGCTGGCCGGTCATCCAGGAATCTTTGGTACCAGGGAGTTGGTTGCTAGATCCTTCTGGTGGCCATCTCTGTCACGGGATGTGCGTGCTTTTGTGCAGTCCTGTGGAATTTGTGCTAGGGCTAAGCCCTGCTGTTCACGTGCCAGTGGGTTGCTTTTGCCCTTGCCGGTCCCGAAGAGGCCTTGGACACATATTTCGATGGATTTCATTTCTGACCTTCCCGTTTCTCAAAAAATGTCGGTCATTTGGGTGGTCTGTGATCGCTTTTCTAAAATGGTCCATCTGGTGCCCTTGGTTAAATTGCCTTCCTCCTCTGATTTGGTGCCTTTGTTCTTCCAGCATGTGGTTCGTTTACATGGCATTCCTGAGAATATTGTTTCTGACAGAGGTTCCCAGTTTGTCTCGAGGTTCTGGCGAGCCTTTTGTGGTAGGATGGGCATTGACCTATCTTTTTCCTCGGCCTTCCATCCTCAGACTAATGGCCAGACCGAACGAACCAATCAGACCTTGGAAACATATCTGAGATGTTTTGTTTCCGCTGACCAGGATGATTGGGTGTCATTTTTGCCGTTGGCTGAGTTCGCCCTTAATAATCGGGCCAGCTCGGCTACCTTGGTCTCTCCATTTTTCTGCAATTCTGGGTTCCATCCTCGTTTCTCTTCAGGACAGGTTGAGTCTTCGGACTGTCCTGGTGTGGATTATGTGGTGGACAGGTTGCAGCAGATCTGGACTCAGGTAGTGGACAATTTGACCTTGTCCCAGGAGAAGGCTCAGCTTTTCGCTAATCGCAGACGCCGTGTGGGACCCCGACTTCGTGTTGGGGATCTGGTTTGGTTATCTTCTCGTCATATACCTATGAAGGTTTCCTCTCCTAAATTTAAACCTCGTTTTATTGGTCCGTATAGGATTTCTGAGATTCTCAATCCGGTGTCTTTTCGTCTGACCCTCCCAGACTCCTTTTCCATACATAATGTATTCCATAGGTCGTTGTTGAGGAGATACGTGGCACCTATGGTTCCATCTGTGGAGCCTCCTGCCCCTGTTTTGGTGGAGGGGGAATTGGAGTATATTGTGGAGAAGATTTTGGATTCTCGTGTCTCTAGACGGAAACTCCAGTATCTGGTCAAATGGAAGGGTTATGCTCAGGAAGATAATTCCTGGGTTTTTGCCTCTGATGTCCATGCCCCAGATCTTGTTCGTGCCTTTCATGTGGCTCATCCTGGTCGGCCTGGGGGTTCTGGTGAGGGTTCGGTGACCCCTCCTCAAGGGGGGGGTACTGTTGTGAATTCTGTGGCTGAGTTCACTTCTGTGGTCACAAGTGGTATTGCAGTCTCTGGGCTTCCTCCCTCAGGTGTTTTGGTGAGCTCATTGGCTGCCTTGCTATTTAGCTCCACCTGAGTCTGTCTTCCTTGCTCCTTGTCAATGTTCCAGTGTTGGATCTGAGCTACTGCATCTTTCCTTGGGCCTGCTGCTCTGCTAGATAAGTGCTTCTAGTTTGTTTTCTGTTTTTTCTGTCCAGCTTGCTATTAACTTTTGCTGGAAGCTCTGAGAAGCAAAGGGGTGCACCGCCGTGCTGTTAGTTCGGCACGGTGGGTCTTTTTGCCCCTTTGCGTGGTTTTCGTTTTAGGGTTTTTTGTAGACTGCATAGTTCTCTTTGCTATCCTCGCTCTGTCTAGAATATCGGGCCTCACATTGCTGAATCTATTTCATTCCTACGTTTGTCTTTTCATCTTGCTAACAGTCATTATATGTGGGGGGCTGCCTATTCCTTTGGGGTATTTCTCTGAGGTAAGTCAGGCTTGTATTTCTATCTTCAGGCTAGTCAGCTCCTCAGGCAGTGCCGAGTTGCATAGGTAGTTGATAGGCGCAATCCACTGCTGCTTATAGTTGTGTGAGGATAGATCAGGTACTGCAGTCTACAGAGATTCCACGTCTCAGAGCTCGTCCTATTGTTTTTGGTTATTGCCAGATCTCTGTATGTGCGCTGATTACTGCACGCTGTGTTGCCTGATTGCCAGCCATAACAGGCAGGTCCTTGTCACATACCATCCTTGCACCGGAACCTGCCGCTTGCATGGAGCGGTTACTGGAGCGTGGGGAGGAGCGGGAAAGACGGCGGAAGGTGAGTATATAATGATTTTCTTTTTTGTATTATTATTTTTAACATTAGATCCTTTTACCATTGACGCTGCATAGGCAGCATCAATAGTAAAAACTTGGTCACACAGGGTTAATAGCGGCGGTAACGGAGTGAGTTACCTGTGGCATAACGCGGTCCATTACCGCCGGCATTAACCCTGTGTGAGTGGTGACCGGAGGGGAGTATGCAGGCGCCGGGCACTGACTGGGGGGAGTAAGGAGCGGCCATTTTCTTCTGGACTGTGCCCGTCGCTGATTGGTCGTGGCTGTTTTCCCGCGACCAATCAGCGACTTGGATTTCCTTGACAGAGAGAGGCCGCGACTAATGAATATCCGTGACAGACAGACAGACAGACAGACAGACAGACGGAAGTGACCCTTAGACAATTATATAGTAGATGGGGGGCCCTACATACATTTTTTTTTAGGGTCCCCCATTTTAATAGCCGGTAAAGGCTAAATATACAGTTGTGAGCTGATATTAATAGCCTGGGAAGCTCCATGGGTATTACCCCCTTCCCAAGCTTTAAACATCGGCCCCCAACCTTCAGTTTTCCCTCTGCTGGTTACGAAAACTATTAAATCTAACCTGTCACTCTGATTTTACTGTATGCGGCACATGAATTGCCGGCTTTCAATAGGACACCGGTGCGTAAAAATCAGACACCACTCACATGGTCCAAGTGCGGTGCAATATTTTTCTCGCACCCAAAGGCTTGAATTGGCGAGTCTTCGTGACAATCGCTGCATGCTGCGATTTTAAACGCACGGCGAATATGTCTGAAAAAATAAACGCTGATGTGAGCTGCCCCATAGATTAACACTGGGCCGAGTGCTATGCGATGATTTGTCGCATAGAACTCGGCCGTATTCTACTTTAGCATGACTCCGTCCTAAGTATTTGTCCTTTGACTCTTGCCCATTGAAAAGTCTAGCACATGACTCTTCTACATACACTGGCTGATAATCTGTCAAATTCCCATCATTCAGATTAATTGTGTACCGTGAATGGGTTAAGTGACCGAACGATGGGTGCGCTTATCGCTCATGAAACCATTTATTCGTCCTATACAAACACTATTCTCGTCCTACACAAACACTTGCCTGAAATCATTTGCTGGTTGTGAGATACGATCACATTCTTCATCATTTAAACCATTATTTGCACATGTATAGAAATACTTTTAGGGTATGTTCACATGTTGAACAATTGCACCAGGTTTTTTTTCTAAACCAAAAACCAGAGTGTTGGCAGGAAAAACTCCTGTGTACAATATGCGCATGTTGTTGCTTTCTTAAGTGAGTTTTCACAGCGTTTTTTCACTCACACACATGAATGGGTTAAAAGAGCTGATAAAAAAAATGCAAAAACAAGTGATATGCTGCGTTTTGGCAAACACACAGCAAGGCTCAAAATACACGTAGAATAAAAAAAAGCATGCGTATTTTAGAAATGTAATGGATTATGCTGGTTCTGTAAAATGCTGCGTATTTTACGAAACAAATAAGCTGCGTAAAAGACGTCATGTGTGAACATACCCTTGATACTATAGATTCTCGGCAGCATTTCTGTATCTATTAGCTAAAGTGGGTTACTTGTATTTTTACATTGTGTTTTTTAATGTGTTTATATCTATTGTCAGTATGTCATGTTTTAAATAAAGCCGCTTTGTTTTTGAAACTTCCTGGTATTTAGATTTGACAGAAAACTTTATTGATACAGTCATGGGCGGATTACATACATTCTTAAGGCAATTCCGCTACGGAAATGGAAATAAAAATCAATATACTTTTTTGTAGTAACACATTTTGGCATCTAATCCATGTCTACAGGGAAACTCCACACATAAAAGTGTACCTGCAAGAGAAATTGATATGTCGCAGATTTCATACACGCACCGCAAGTCAAATTACGCTGTGTAAAAAAAAAAAATCTAAAAATCCCATTTACTTGTCTGGAACTGTAAAACGACACTTTTTCTTGCGCAACGAAAATAAGCAGGGTCAAAGACTCAACATGGGAACTTAAAAGGGGTATTTCCATCTACCCCACCCAAGATCATATCCCAATATGTAGTAGGTGTAATAATAAATTAGCAACGCCTCCAATTGGAAATGTAGTATAGTTCTTCTGATTCGCTAGGTCTCTTTCCTCAGGTGCAGGTCCTTGAAGTAGCCTAGATATTCAAGGTTATGACCATTAGCAATTAATGGTCACTATAAGTGGTCGCACCATGGATACCTAAGCTACTGCAATGCCCTGCATATGGGGCAAGCGACATAGCGAATCAAGAGAACTATACTACATTTCTAATTGAAGGTGTTTGCCATTACCACTATTACTGCACCCATTACATATTGGGATAGGATCACAGAGATGGGAATACCTCTTTAACCATAGACCTCCTCCACTTGTCCATAGAAAACAAGTATGTGAAAAATTGGCATCAGTGTTTTCCATCAGCACGTCAGTGTGTCCATTTTTACCATCTGTCTGTCATTCATATTTTTCCACTATGGCGAAAGAAATGACAAAGCTTCTCCTATACTTTGCAGTGTTAAACACTTACAGCACAAGGATGGTACACTGATCTGAGGCATCCAAGGCTGTACATGGTTTTCAAAGACTCAGACTTGAATTGGTCCCTGTCATCTGTGCTGCCGGAAAAACAGGCATGTCGCTGTGTGTTTTGCACGTTCTCATGATCTACCGTACATAAAAACATGAACACGTGTAAAGCAGCATTTATTTATATAATTGCCTTGTAATGTTTTCATTTCCTGTTCTGGCCAGATGTCACCATATCCCAGAATTCTAAGCGGAGGAAGCTCACCGATCACCATATTGGGACACCCAAGTGATGGGTGTCTCAATATGGAAACTGCTGCTGGTACCAACCTATTGTGTGGTACCACCAGCGGAACACCGTCACACCACACTCTATACGCTGTACGCACCTCACACACTCACGCAGCCTCTTGCGCGGTACCACCAGCGGAACACCATCGCGAGCACACCGCCGCGATCAGCTGAATGATTCACTGACTGCCGCCATCTTTGTACAGGAGGAACGCATGCGCAGTTTAAACCCATTACTTGCCAAATTAGACATTTTCATCTTACGGATTTTTCAGAAAAGGGCGTCCCAATATTCAATTAAAAATGACAATGACATGATTTCCTATTTTGAAAACATTCATTTTACAAACACAACACAAAAAATTCGACCTAATTATAAAATCTTAGTTGCTGGAAGCAAAAGATTAGGCGTCCCAAAAAAAAAAAAAAAAGGACATTGGTAAATAATGGGTTAATGTGACCGCCGCTATCTGTCTGCACAAAGATGGCGGCGGTCTGATTTACTGCACCTGTGCGAATTACGCGCAGGTGCAGTGAATCATTCAGCTGATCTCAGCGGCAGATGAGCGACGTGTCTACAGGCAGAGGAAGCCAGCCACATTAAAGGGGTTTTCCCACGAACGAAAGCTCATTTTAAAAATTGTCTGTGTCTGACCGTGTACGGAGCATACCACATCTCCTGGGCAGGGGAGGAAGCAAAAGACAATACTGACATTCCAGCAGTGGATCGCAGTGGATTCATTTTGTGAGGTAAAATATTTCACTGACTGTTTTTAAAAAATATTTTACCTCACAAAATGTATCCTCTGCGAACTCCTGCTGTAATGTCAGTATTGTCTTATGCTTCCTCCCCTCCCCAGGAGCTGTGGTATGTTCGGTACAAGGTCAGACAATTTTTAAAATGAACTTTTGTTCATAGGAAAACCCCTTTAAAAAGCAAATATCAACGCCAACATGGCTCCTCCTAAAAAGTACACCAATGTCAATGAAAGGAAAGCAGCAAAGGCACAACGTCGAAGACAACAAAGGGCAAATGAGCCTCCTGAAGGGCAACAGCATCGCTGGGACAAAAACAATGCATATAAGTGTAGGCGCTAAGCACATGAGTCCCCTGATGCAAAAGTCATTAGATTATCACAGGATGCCATTCGGCAACAACAGCGCCACATGCCTGCCCCCAACGTGACATTACCGCCCTCCCGATGCATCGGGCCTCGATCTAGTAAGTTAGGTAAATGTGGTATCTGTGAAAAAAAAAAAAGATACCACATGTACAGGAAACATGGACGTGTGAAGGAGGCCTTAGGTTACTTGCATATTGCATTCTGGCACCTGTCGGGGCTTATGTCCAAACTTCTGCAAAACGGAGGTTGGACGTATGTGCTGATAGGGCCATAGACTAGAATGGTGCCAACAGAGTGAATGTGCGCTCTGACGTGCATAATTTTTGGTTTTTGGGAGTGTAGGCCTACTGGAGGCGGACATCCAGATCTAGACTATGTTTGAATGTCAACCTCCAGTACGTAATCACTCCTGAAAACGATGAATGTCAGAGAGCATCTTCGCTCTGCCGGCAACATTATAATCTATGGCCCCGTCGGCGCATACATCCGACTTCCGTTTTGGAGAGAGGACTTGGACATAAACCCAGACAGGGCCACTGAACAGGTACCAGAACACGATGTGAAAGCACCCTAACCTACAAGTGGTGTTCCCCCTTATCAGGACACCTGAATGGAGCATTAATAAACTATAGGCCCAATGCAAAGCACGCAGGTAATATTTTCATGGCCCTAAGGTAAACTAGGCTCCTGAAGAACCATACAGGCCTGTATTGTGATCTGACTGAGCTTCTAAAAATCTGAAGTAATAGATCTTTCTCTGACAAAGCCAATATATCCAGGACGTTATTATATTACAGTATGGTTTCCTTCTGGACATGGAGCTGAAGTAGACGCCTTAATGTAATGTGATAGACCTGAGCGCAACAACCAACTAAAAGGAAGATCACAAGGAGCAATATTGGAAGTGGCACTCTAATAACACGCTGGCCATCTCTCAGGAGAAGCCGGGTCTTCCCTGCTGACTATCAGGTTACTGTATGAGAAGATAAAAGAAAAAAAAAAAAAATCACAGATTTCTTCCAAGATGTCGAAAAATTCCAGCAAGAATTTGCAAATACATTAAAGGACTCGTGTGAAATACACCTGGAGATGTTCCCCTACAAAGCCTGTCTATAGCACAGACATATAATAACCAGCAAGGAGCTACCACGTCAATACGTCAAATTACCACCATTAGCAACCAGAAAAGTTGTAGCACTGCCGACTGTGTGAGGACTAAAGGTACCGTCACACTCAGCAACTTTGCAAAGAGAACGACAACAATCCGTGACGTTGCAGCGTCCTGGATAGCGATCTCGTTGTGTTTGACACGCAGCAGCGATCTGGATCCAGCTGTGCCATCGCTGGTCGGAGCTAGAAGTCCAGAACTTTATGTCGTCGCCAGTTCGGCGTGTATCGTCATGTTTGACATCAAAAGCAACGACGCCAGCAACGAGCATAGGGCCCCTAGATGTGTGTCGGATCGGTACACTCCGGCTGTTTGACATGGAGCTAACAACCAGCGAGAACGATAAGTGAGTCGCCGCTACGTCACTGGATCGCTCCTGCATCGTTCTGGAGCTGCTGTGTTTGACGTCTCTACAGCGACCTAAACAGCGACGCTGCAGCGATCTAGTTTAGGTTGGCTCGTTGTCTATATCGCTGCAGCGTCGCTGAGTGTGACGGTACCTTAAGCTGAGTCTACACAAAAGACACCAGAAATCCAGCTTATGTTAAAGTGCTCATATACACCAAGCGTTTTTTTTTTGTTTTTTTTTTTAATTTTCTCTCCAAATGGGAAGAGAGAAGTGGGCTGCTGTTCGATATCACAGACTATAGCTAAACTCCGATGAAAATGGAAGGATGAGGCATTGAAAGTCATCACCGACATCTGAGAGTAACCAGTTCGGCTAAAAGTGATGGGTTCGAGCAACTTTCCTCAAACATGTATGGATTCTTGTAAAAGCGTCTGTTGGAATCTTATGTTTTTGCCCCACACAGACAGACGATTTTAACACATTTATGTGGATCTGCCAATGGCCTGCAGAAATCCCATGTGGCTAGCTTTACAACCAGACATGTTGGCGTTTCTGCAATAGTTTTATGTGGCCACTGAGTCCATGGACTGGCTGCAGCAGTCATGTGCAGGTACAGCAACTCATTAGAAATTGTATTATTTTTTTGTTTTACAAAAAGTATTTTCAAAAGTAATGATTAGTCATCTGTTAAATCCCCCGCCAATACAGTGACAGCTAGGCTTTCTATTTTCCTGCAGTAAATGTGATACGATGATCATGCACACGTGACAGCAGTCATATTGGCCTGTGTAGCCCAAGGCCCCTGAGATCAGTGCCTGGCTGCCACCACATGCCTGTGGAAAAACATTATTACTAGATCATTGGAATAACCAGGTAAGAATATGGTAGGTTGCCTACAAGTGCCTATACTTAGGATAAGTACCGTAATCCACATCAGATCAGCATGGGTCTGAGGTATCCCTCCCCACAAGAATCAGAGGGGGTTGCAAACAGATGATATGATCTGGAGGATAGGTCATCAACATATTGGTCCTTGACAATCCGTTTAACATGTTCCCTGCTTTTAATACATTTCTTACAGCATGAAAACCCTATTATGAACCTTACAATACCTTTAAAAAGTAATCTGTCAGAAGGTTATTGTTATGTAATCTGAGAGCAGCAAGGGGTAGGAGCTGACACTGATTCCAACAATATGTTACTTGCTGGCATTTTTATAGAATCACAGTTTTTCAACTACAAATCAAGCAGTGCTCAGAATGCTGAGCCCTGTATAATCCCACCCATATTACTGATTGGCAGCTTTCTGTCAATGTGCAGTGTACACAGAAAGCAGTCAAACAATCATGGGGGATGGAGTGACACAGAGCAGTTGACTAGAAGGCACAAGACGCCTAGCTCTGTAGTTATAATCTCCTGCTGATAAAACACTGATTTTATTGAAACACGCAGCCTAGTAAGTGACACATCATTGAAATCAGGAACTCTGCCCCTACATCATACTGCTCTCAGATTTCATACCAAAAACTTGCTGACAGATTCCCTGCATCAATAATTCTAATTATTGCAAGTCAGAGGCATGCCTTTACAATAGCTGAGATGCATTAGCGGTACTCATGGTGCCACTGTCTGATGTTTGGCCTTGGACTTTTAGCAGACAGCTCTGTCAGCTCAGTAGGGTAAGTAAGTGAGCAATCAATGTTGCAACAAAAACAATAGAGTGCCAACACCATTTACTCAACACATCGCTCGCTGTACTATCACAGGACACTGCGTCTGTAGAATTGTTTTCTGTGCATAAAATAATAACATATAAAGTATGAAAAAGAAAGTTTTATGAAATACTAGAATGCTCATGCTTCGTACTAAGAAGGTACTGTATGACCCCCATGGGAGGCAATGAGAACTGTACTGAAGCCAAAAAATAAACAGAACGGCGCACATAAACGTTCTTATTAGGAAATAAAATGGTCATTGCAAAATCATCCAAAAACTTATACATGAACTCCGGCACACAGTGTGATCTTAGATAAATAGATAGGAAATCACATGAAAATAATTACATTCAGTCATTATTCAGCAGCCGTCTATCCACAAGATGAACCAGAATTTTAATTTTGACTATAAGCAATTCTTGGAGGTAGAGTCGGTGCAAATAAATTTCCAGGACACGATCCATGAGCCATGTCAGGAATATTTGGCTACCAGAGAGGAGCCCTGATTAGTGATGGGCGGACCCAAACAGTAAAGTTTGGGCTCCGTACTGAACACCTAATGTTTGAATTCGGCACCCCAAACATAGGCCATTTCCCACGCTGTCATCTGCACGACAGTGCGAGAAACACCGGCAGCTCTGATCGGCGGTAAGAATGTTACCACCGATCAGAGACAGTGGTTCATCTGACAGCCATCATCGGCCGTAAAGTTTACCTCTGGTCACAGAAGTCGTAGGCTGATGCGAGTAGCTCTCCCATTAGCCTACATCTGCTGTTACTAATAACAGCGAGAGAAGGAGCGGCTGATGGGAGTGTTCGTCAGCCGGTGCCTGCGCTATACATACATTTTTAAAAAAGTGACACGGGGTCTTTCTAGTTATGATAACCAGCATGGCAAAACTGACAGCTGCGGGCTGCAACCCTCAGCTGTAAGCTTTATCATGGCTGGATATCAAGAATAGAGGGGTCCCCACAGCATTTTTTTTTTTTTAAATCATTTAAATTATTAGTGGCAGCAGGTATAGGCTGATGGGAGTAGTACTCATCAGCTGACACCTCTGTGACTGGAAGTAAACTTTTTACCGCCGGTCACAGCTGCAGGCTCACATTGTTATTTGACAGTGTGGGAACCGCAGCTCTCTGACTGCCATTATTAATCTTACACCTATCAGAGCCAGTGTTTTCCGTGCGGTTATGCACATAACAACATGGCACACAATGGTTGTTCAGGCCCCCTATTCATCTGAATGGTGTCCGGGTTCGGGTGCTGTTTTGGTATCTGAACCAAACTGTTTTTAAAAATGTTTGTCCGAACCCGCTGGACCCGATCGTCATTAGCCCTGAGGACCACCAACTACCTACCAGCATCCATGGCTCTTCTTCTAATTAGCCGATCCTGCTGTGACGTCACACGAGTCGCGCCGCAACAATGATGTCACGCCAGGCCGGCTACTGATAAGAGCAGCAGATGCTGTTGGATAGGAGGATCTCAGGGCTCCTGTCCAGCGAGTCCTGCAAATCACTTCGAACCAACGCTACCTGGAATCATCAAAAAAACAAACAGAATTTCCCAAACAACACTGACTATTTTCTAGCATAAAGACATCGGTTTTCATAGAAGGTGAATACGAAGAACACTTTTAATAAAGACGACTCCTGAAGCGGCATGTAGACATTTATCATCTATGCATCTGTATGGCTTAAGACAGGACCCGACAAAACCCAATGCTTCCACCAGGAGCCAAAGGCCAACAGTGAGGCATCAAGCTTTCACAGACCACTCCTGACGGGTAAAGAAGAGTGGAAGGTTTATTGCAGCAATTTCTGTGATTCCTGCATTTTTCCCCGCTGCACTCTGTGTCTGCAGCCAAAGTGCGCAAAAGCAACCGCTTTGATTATTGCGTTTTTGTGGTGTGTTTTTTCAATGCAAATTTGATGCAGCATTTTTTAATGCATTTTTTGTCTATAGAAATATATCAGAAATGGACGTGTACTCTTCTAGTCACCCGATAACTGCAGCCAAACACAGGTCACATCAGTCCTTTGACTTCTGAGCCATCTCAGAACGCAGATGCAGCCTGCGCTGGTTCAGCAGAACGCTGGAAGGTAAAATGCCACCAATTTATATTGGAAGCACATCCAAGGGAGAAAAAAAAAAGTTTTTCTATAATAGGACAATCTATTTAAATACAGTTAAAAGGTAACCTGTCAGAAACCCTACCCCAGCAGAAAATGTGTGCAAGATAGGCCAGGGTGTGAAAGATACCTACTTTGGAGCCATCCGCTGCTCCATCACCTGTAAAAATCCGCAGTGGACCCAGACTACGTGTGCACATAGCCTAAAAGTCTCCTCACGTTGGCATGTCACTCTCCACAAGGAGAAACATTACCTCTTGGATTCCGGTCAGACGCCTCTCACCCAGCCAAACCAGATCTCACACTTTGCACTGATAAGGGGCACCCCTGAAACACCATGTAGGCAAATTGAGATTCTGGTTTGGCTTTTATCCCAAGTCATGTAGCAAGGCTCTTTAAAGGGACGATTGTGAGACTTTTAGGATTGCGACTTCCAATAGATGGAGCTAGAGTTCCAGTACTCTTCCTCTCTGAAGAGGCAATTTGGATAATGTATAGGGTGAGACATCAGTCTAGTCAAGCTTCACGAGGAGAAGGTATCAAGACTGACTAGTCAGGTCAGTCACCTCGTTTCCAGCCACCATGTTTTGTATGAAATGATAGAGGAGGTATAGACGTATAATATTGACTGCACTGCTGTTGAAGTAGAGTATTTCCACACTGTTGGAGAAGTTCAGGTAGTTTTGTATTGATGCGTTTCAGGTTTCGGACTGAACCCTTTTCCCAAACAAACTACAGATTTGTTTTTTCTATGAAACGTTGTGGCCTTGGTACAGGCAGCTGGAAACAGCTTAGGCTACGTTCACATTTGCGTTGTTGTGTGTTCCGTTGGCGATTTTTGGCCGATTTTGGACGCAAAAAAAATGCAACTTGCTGCGTCCTCTGCACCCTGACGCTTGCGCCAAAAAAGACGCACGCGTCACAAAACGCAAGACAACGCATGTCCATGCTCCCCCATGTTAAATATAGGGGCGCATGACGCATGCGTCGCTGCGGTTGCGCCCGACGCACCGCAAATGTGAACGTAGCCTTACAGGTATGTCGGGAAAAGAACTCGTGCTGTTTGAACAGAGCCTTAGAAAGTAATGGTGGAGGAGGGAGTAGAGTAAAAATACACCCAGAAAATATAAAACATTGCAAGAAAAGGTTCGATAGGTGTAGCCTACCATTTACACAACTGGTACAGAATCGGTCAGGCACGTTGGGAATCGTAATTTCACAAAAGCTGTGTCCTTCAAAATGTAACAGTCATGCAGCTACCAAGAGACCCCCTGCCGCCACAATCCAAGAACAAAACACAACTTTTTACAGATCTAACTAATCGATCGCCTGACTGAACCGCAGCAGTCGTCCTACCACATGATACACAATGCCGCACTTTGCTGGCATTATTACGAGATCAATGCGCCACAGTACGATAATGGCATCATGTAAAAAGCCAGGTTGTCTGCAGGGCTATTATTGAGTCAATTGAGGTGAGCAGATTTCGGATGTACATTAAAGTTAATGGAGCCTTATGAATGAATGGTCAGCATCTCTCCACTGTAAAGCGAGGCCTTCTGAACAACCGGACACTTTCAGGACATTGATTAGCTGAAAGATCTGCTCTCCTGCAAGTTTACAGCCCTCAGATGAACCGACCGCTTCAATAAAGTAAAAAATGTTTGCACAAAGACGCGGCACTAAAAATAAAACTGAACATGATGGGATGACGTCTTCTTTCCTGTACTGAGAGTCCAATACACCACAATAAAAAGTGAAAAATGTTATATTTTCATATAATTTACAACATCACATCCAAATAACTCGATCCAATGATGGCTTCATTCAAAAGGTTACTGAAGGTCACAGCAGCAACTGATGAGAGTACTACTCTCATCATCCTACACCTGGTCTTGCCGATAGCAGCGAGAGCAGGTAAGGCTAATGAGAGTATTCACTAGCTGTCGCCTGTGCAATAAATAAATAAAAAGTGTGGGGGTCCCATCTGATGGGATGCAACAGTCAGCTTTATATTGGCTGGTTATCTAAAATACAGGGGTAACCACACTGTATTTTTTAAATTATTTAAAAAAACAGCGAGGGGTCCCCCTATTTTTTTTTTTTTTTACAACCAGACAAACTAAAGCAGAGAGCTGGGGGCTGGTATTCTCAGACTGGGATGGGGGCCATGGATATTGGCCCACCCCAGCCTAAAAATAGCAGTCCACAGCTGTCCCAGAAAAGTCGCATCTATTAGCATTGAAAGCAGGCAACACTGATAAGACCACTCAGTCAGCACTTCAGCAATACATTAAAAAATGGCCTCTGTTTTTGATAACCAACCAATAAAAAGCTGACAACCGGTGGTTGCAGCACGTAGCCGTCAGCTGTACCTAAAATGGTCATCAAAAATAGAGGGGACCCCACACCATTTTTTAAAATTATGTATTTATTAATTGCACAGGCACCGACTGACAAATACTCTCATCAGCCTTGCCTGCTCTCGCTACTATCAGCGAGAGCAAATGTAGGATGATGAGAAAAGTACTCTCATCGGCCGAGAGTGGGAAACAACAGATGTCGGACCCCAGACCTGAACATTCATGGGTTCGCCCATCACTATTACTTAGGTTTTTGCACCAAAAACGCAGCAAAACCTGATACCTGCGTTTTTTGATGCGTTTTTGCACTGACTCATTGTTTCCTATGGGTGAGAAGACGCTGCAAATACGCTGAAAGAAGTCACATGCTGCAGTTTGCAAAAACGCGTTAGTTTTGCACTGTCGTGATAAAGTGGTGAGGGGTTCATATCTAATGAACTCCTTTCACCTCACTGATGTCAACGCGAGTGTGAAAAAGTTCTCATGCCCGCAGTGCCATCAGAAAGTTCACTGAAGTTCAGAGCAAATGAATTCAATTCAACTAAATTACATCAGCACGGGCGCTGTGGGAAAAGTTCGAACGACGCTGAAGAAATGGAGTTTAACTGAATTCATTGGCTCAGAACTCCGATGACCCTTCTGACAGCACCGCAAGCGTGAGAAAGTTTGTCAGTGAAGTGAAAGGAATTCAGTGATATGAACTCCGCTCAACTTTATCACATCACCGCGAGTCACTGAACAAGCACGTGCAGCTCAGTGTCTCTGCTGGCTGGCAGGCTGTATTGTCGTATCACGCAACAATTCAGCCTGCCATCTAGATCTATCAGAGCTAGACACATCGCTGGACAACTGAATTATCTTTGGGGACAAGTGAGGATGATGTTACCTTAATATTTTATTTACAGGGGACATGGGCTTCAATGGATTGGGTGTAAAGGCGAGTATAAATGTTCTGGGTTCATTTTTAATTCAATACAGAGTCTGTGTCATTTGTTCAAATAAAGCCAATACAAAGCTGATATCAACCACAATACTATCACCTCACTTGCCACCGCACCAAGGTAAGTGGGAAGAGCGAGCCTAAGCACCAGAATTGGCGCATCTTATGGATGCATTTTTCTGGAGCGGCTGAGAGATTATGTTTTTATTCTGGGACGGAGCCAATATCCATCGCCCCTTTCTAGCCTATTAATATCAGCCCACAGCTGTCAGCCTAGCCTTTCTTTGCTGGTTATTGGTTGTAGGGGGAAACTAGGTCAATTTTTTTTGGGGGGCCCACATTTTAATGACCAGAAAAGGCATAGTAGACAGCTGTAAGCCAATATTAATAGCCTGGGAAGCTCAATGATTATTATCCCCTACCAAGGCTATAAACATCTGCCCCCTTACCCTCTGCTGGTTAATAACATTTCAGGGAATCCTACGCCATTTTATTCAGAAAATGTATTCAGCAATACGATAAATCTACAGAAAGCTACACAGGCAAATCACTGATTATATATCTCACTCAGATATATATATATATATATATATATAGATGGATAGATATACATATGTGTGTGTATGTTAAAAAAAAAAAAAATAGCATGGCATTCGCATGTAAATCGGATGTTATTTGGATGCTAGATTATAGAAACAGCATGACACTCGTGCTACTTTTCTGGACCGATATCGGACTTTTTTTTTACGGTGATGGGTATGATTTTTTTTTAAAGGGACTGTCTCAGCAAAGAGCCACTGCTCAAACTAAGTACTGCTGCTCGGTGCTTCATGGTGGTGCCCATCATTTAACTACATCTCCCACCTGGTTGCTTTCCCTCTACCTCTACCACCCCTTTATCTGACTGACAGCTCTGTCTTCATGGAGCCAGAGAAGGATGGAGATGGAGGGGAAGCAAGCAGGTGTAATGTATATAAATGACTGGCTTCGCCATGGAGCACCTGAACTTGGCTGGAACAGTCATTCTGTGCTGACAGAGTCCCTTTAAGCCTCTGGCAGATGCCACTAGCAAAAATATGGCATTCAGGGTCTCGCTCTCTTTCTTGGTGGCATTTTATATATTTCTTTTTGTTTTCAGTACGGATGCTGTGTTTTGTTCCGTATGGGAACCCAAGTGCAGGCACTGATAAGGTAGCCATAGTGGATGTCCAGTGCACTGATTACTATGGAATCTGATGGGGCCAGCCAACATTTCCAGGACACAAACCTCCATTTGGAAAAGCAAACGCACCCTTTAGGGTAATAACAGCCTGCAAAGGCTCCCGTTACATGGTCCAGGAGACTTTACAAGTGGTGCAGGAGACCTTGCAAATACCAGTTTCCATGTGTTTATGCCACCACTTTACACCTACATGAGGCTGGACCACAGGCAGCCAAAAGATGTGACAAAACCATTAGCATAAGTATTGCATCGCTTTTTTTTTTTTTTTTTTTTTTAACTATATCGCAAGCTTCATCCACCTTTTCAAACACAACTGTAATGGATGAAGCCATTCGTTGGCTTCAGGAATACGGCAAACCCCAAACTTTTTATATATTCACGCACAGACATTGATAAATCCATAGACCTGTTAACCAGGTGAAAAGTGTTCAGCTTTTCCTCTTATTTTATTCCCACTATTCCCCTGTATATTACATTGTTTTGGAAATCTGACATAGGGTTCCAGAGATCTGGGGCTTTTACCGGCCTATTTTTATGAACTTTATCGAGGGGGCGGTGCTCACAGTAATGATAATGCAAAACTTCCTAAATACACGCCCCAGAGGATCCTGTGAGCCTCATCCCTTTGTCATTAAAGAAAAAGTCCCCTATATCTGGAATCATATGGTGGATTTGGATGCCCCCCCCCAGAAAAAAACAAAAAACAACAAGATGGAATACTAATGGGAGCAGTGGAATTAAAATAAGAACAAAAACTGTCCACTTGACCGGACAGGTCCCATTCAATTCTATACAGCTCTATAGACCCTGGTGCTCATTAGTAAACAGACCTCCACCTCCATTCACTGCCGTCCCCGAGATCTGTTTAGGGACCGAATTACAATATGCAAATTTAGAAGCTTTCAGCCCTGAAACAAACATCAGCATTTTTTTTTTCAATCCTGGAAAACTCCAAATTTTTTTTTTTTCACAGCCCCGATTAATTCATTCCTTAAACTTTTACAGACCAGGACGTGTGAGCAGCCGATGATATCAGTGGCGTTATAATTGTGCAGTCATTAGAATAATTAGGGCAACGTGTCGAGAAAAGAAAGCCCCTCGACGGCAAGCGAGACGTCCAGAGCGTGGGAAGTTTTCTTGACTTCTGTCCCCAACTTTGTTGTTTGAGGTTAGCCACTGTGCGGATCCCAGGGAACCATTGTAAAAGCAAGCATCATAAACCTGGGGGGGGTACTGACCATTTCTTAGTGCACTCCACCATCAGCTCCTGATACGATGCCACAAACTGAAATTTGGAAGCGTGTTTGCCCACACGCTGCAACCTCTTCCACACCGACGCCATGATCCAGGAACAGCTGGGGGCACTTATTTAACAAAAATTAAAAAAAAAAAGTTTAAAAAAAAAAAAAAAAATCAGACGTCTTTTCTTTAGTAATCCAAGCAGGATGGTCTACATGGGGGGACAGAGGTGGGCGAACACGGGCTGTCGTCCAGCAGCACTCAGCCGATCCCACTTTACAAGGCAGACAGCCAGCTCAGGAGACTCCTGCATGGCTGAGGGAGAGGAAGTCCCCAGCGCACGGAAAGTCAGCCCTCCTCCCCGGCAAAATGACGTGGACTCTGTAGAGCTAGACTGGAAAAGACAAAGGAGGAAGAAGGGAAACTGCAGTTAATATTTGACATCATGCAGCAATTTACTCCTATGAAATGCAGAGCGAGTCCAGCGTGATCCCTTACAAAGGGACGGACAGTGTGTGCGAGCCCTCCTCCTCCTCCCACATAGGAGAATCAATGGCAGGAATACTCCGCACACCTTCCTACACGGCAATTATAGGGAGGGATCCGCCGCATAACATTATATAGTAAGGGCCGGGCTGCACCCACAAGAAACACCTCATTATAGCGCGGGGCAACCTCGCTCCCCAGTCCATAGACGGGCCATTACCACCAGGTCAGACTTTTCGTCTCGCCGTCACCACCTGTGTATGGCATCAGAAGCTTCCCCATAATCAGTCACTATGTTTAAATCACTAAGATACCGCTCCCACGTAGCGTTTTTGTCCGCCGCATTTCGGCCTCGCTCACACGCTGTGCTTCGCCACTGTAAAATAGAAACGCTGCACTTTAAAACAGCAAAGTGATTGAGATTTCTGAAATCTTGTGCCGCGGATTTTTCCTTCTGGATGTGAACCATCAAAGTGTTTTGGGTTTTTTTCTGATCTTCAGGACGTTTATTCTTTCAGCATTTTTCACCCATTCGAATCAATGGGGGAAAAAAAAATGTCAAAAATGGAAGTATTTCACACAGCATATTAATTTGGTTTTTGGTGCAAAAAAAAAAAACTTGTTGCAAATGTTCGGCGTGTGCACATAGGCTTACGGGTCAGGAAAAAGCGATGCGACTTCATGACACCTCATGTAACGATGCGATTGGGCAGAGCCTGGTTTTTTTTTGTTTTTTTTTTACTTCCAATAGATTTTTGTTACAGACATAAAAGCGCCGCAACAAAGACACAAAGAAAGGTGAAAATCCACCTGTCCCGCAATAATCAGATCAGATAGTTATTTCATATTTTACCGTAATTTAGCCACCTGCAGAAAAAAAAAAGTATTTCTGCACGTGTGAACATGGCCTTACGTTCCACAGATGTCGCACAACCGAAAACAATGATGCAACTTGTGGGCGACTACTTTAGAGCTGCATTATTTTTTGTAAGTCGCATGCCACCTGCACCGGTCGGTGACTTGTGACCAACATGTGCGACTTGTTGTGTTAGATGGCGGATCACTAGCAGAGATGTCGCCGCACTCTCGGCGTTACCGTGCAGCCCTCACTTCACGTGGCGGGTGGGATAGGATCAGAGAGACCGCCGATCATAATCTTACAGTGGGGGGGGATCACTGGGGTGGGCGGGCTGGATACCGGAGCATACCCACTGACACCCATGTCCATCCTAAAACTGGTCCAACGCATTTCGGAAGCTGTCGCCCATTTTTGTTGCCCGGTGCCAACTAATAACCGGTGGGGGATGAGGTCTATGGCACATAGCGATGCCGGCGGGTCTGGTCCATGGACTTTGTCAGACTTTGATGTCATGTGTGGGGACCCCCTCCTGCTGTCACTACAAGCTGTCATCTGACATTAACCCTTGCCTGCCACAGACGGGTACAGAGAGGCAGGGCAGAGGCTACAATCACACCATCAGCAGCAGAATAAGAACATGCAATCTGCTTACCTCCTGCCCACTGGGGCATTTAATCCCTTAGCCCTGATCGTTAGTGTGGATCCTCCATGCCAAGGTGCCCACCATTACCGATACAATCCCTTCTCCTCCTCCAGGCCAGGAATAATTGGTATGCAGACAGAAAGGTGCAGCCCCCCTCCCGGCCCTGGAGTCCAGCACAAGCCTCCGTGCGAAAACCCTCCCTGCGAGCTCCAGCCGCTGCACCGCCGCCACTGCCGCTGCCGCTGCCGCTGCCCACATTGGGCACTCAGCAGCATGGATACGGCGCAGCGATTGGACCGCTGTGCTGTCACTCCATCTGTCATCCAATCAGCGCTTACCCACAATGGGGCGGGGCTTAGCAGTTCTTTAAAGGGCTATGCTTAAAGAGAAAAAAAACCTGACCGGCCCCGCCTACTACACGCAGCGATATGATTGGTCGGCAGGGCAAACTGACAGAAGGTTGTTTATGGTATAGAGAGCGCTGATTGGACGCTTGACACGTCAGTCAGAAAATCTGGCACGTTGTAAGATTTGGCCGCTAGTACTGGGATCATTTTATTGACGGTAGATTAGCGCGTAGTCTGAATTGTGTAATGACATCATATACTGGCAGGTAGAGAACTGCGAAGACGGGCAGCCTGTAACTCTCACCTACTACTATAGGCGGAAAATGGTAGGGGTACTAGTCCTAGGACAGCTTGGGGGATCATTGGCTTCATAGGACTCTATTTTTCAGTGCAGTTGTAGTTATAGGTCCATAAGATTTTTTTTTATTTTTTTCAGTTATGTTTGGGAGGCGACAAGACCAAAGAGCAGCGACTCTGCCATCTGTACGGTGTTAGTGCGCAGCGCACCGCAGGGTTATGCTCAGGTCTGCGCTCCGCAACACCAAATATGCTACTTTTTAGCTCAGTAGGGGAAAATGAGGGGATTTAAATTTTTATATTTAAAGTTTTTTCTACTTTTTTAGATTATTTTTCTATTAGTTCACTTAGGGGGATTGTGATGCGTTCATACTGCAGTATATTGCATAATTATTATAGAGCTAGTACTATGGCAGACTCATGGGGGCCATTAGGGTCCTGACTGCTGTGGCAACTCATCTGCACCCCACGATCATGGTGGGGGTCCCGGATGGAGGACTTGTGGTCTTTCCTCATGAAGAAGTCTTTTGTACTTTGAAATGCATAGAATAAACCACTCTCCATTTGACAATCTGGGATATACGTCTCATCATTGATCAGCCAGCGCGGAAATCCTCCACAAACCTCTCCTTTCTTTCCTGAACTCGTCCAGACAGGCAGAATGTATGTGCACAGAAGGATCATTGAGGAGATCGTTCTGTGCGCACACACAGTCACTGCACAGGCTGGTGTGCTGCTGGGAATAATGACTTGAAAAATCTTTTCCCCTGACAGATCAGCTTCTTGCTTGTTTCCTGGGTAGTTGGCAGCCTATTTTGCCTCCCCGATTATCAGGAAACGATCACGCACCACTCATGCACGATCATCTGCTGGTGCGTATGCACGATTATCTGCTGCTGCGTATGCACGATTATTTGCTGCTGCGTATGCACGATTATCTGCTGCTGCGTATGCACGATTATTTGCTGCTGCGTATGCACCACATGAGAAGTTGCACCGAAGAGCAGACACCCCTTCGGTGCTCCGAGCACACACTTTGCGCACAATTTTAAAATTGTTTTTCTTGACACCTAGAAAATGGACATGGTGATAAGTTATCATTATTCTTAGACCAGGATTTCCCATATGGCAATGTACTTAGTTTAGAAAGTCATTTTGATGTGACAGACCCCTAATAAATGAAGGAGGTTGGGAGTGTTCGTGATGCCATCTGCCCCTTTATATCTTTTCTGAAGTTAGGAGCCAGAAAACAAGCAGCAGAGGCAGAGTTCCTCTTTATCTGTACTCACCAGTGCTTACCATGCGCCACTGGGACACCAGAAGGACTGGCCAGGGTTTGCAACAAGCCCCTTATCTGTGACAGGTGCGCGTACATTATTACATTCATTGACAGTTAACAGATTTTAAAAACTGATCACAAGTTGAAACAACGTGTATCAGGGAGTCACATTATACACTGATCATGTTTTATCCACTTTCAAGGGCTTGTCTGATATTTGCAAAAAAATTTACCAACACCAGGGGTGAGTTTAAAAAAAGGAAAAGAGGTATTACTGCCTGCGCTAACCCCTGTGGATCCAGTGCATCCTGCTCCTAGGGTCTGCGTCCGAACAGAAATAGATGACATTTTGTTTTTCCGTCACCGGTTTGCTGAGACCTGTCTTTGGATGTGGTTGACATCTGGAACACAGAACGTCAGCACTTTCTGTTGTAGCGCAGATCACCAAAGCTGACCAACCTGAACCCATAGTACTTGGATGAGTATGCCTCTTTTTATTGATTTAAAACCACTCCGAATGGTAAGATTGCGTAGTAAAGGTCGGACAAGCCCTTTAAACCTGAAAGACTGTTTTAAAGAACTTGTCCACTACTTGGACAACCCCTTCTTAAATGCTTCATTGGGCTTAAGTTCTCTACTTCCTTCTGGTATCCAAGGTTCATCCAAAAGAAGTGGGAGTGCAGCAGTCCATGAGTGGTCACTGATTGACTGCAGTGTTCACGGGAGAAACAAGAAAGTACGGAAGGTGAGTATCTGTTATTTTTATTTTACATCAGGGAATGTAGTATTTTATAAGGCGTTATCCAAGTAGTGGACAGCCTCTTCAAGGCTATGTGCACACTGCAATTGTGGCTACCATTGGACATATACGTGCAGGAGGTCTATTCCTGCCACTGCTCATAGTCTGCATGGATGCCTAGACATCTGTCCAGTATAGAGTCATTGCCAAACTTCTTACAACCCCATCCCACCCCCCAAAAAACCCGGACATTTTTCTTTTATAGGCTACCACAGACCTATACAGTTAAACATGCTAACAGTACACCTCCTTAATTCAAGTTTCCGTGGAAAAAAAAATCCTGCCCGAAAAGCATTGTTGAAAGTTGGTACGTAAGTTTTTAACCCATTATCTACCAATGTCCTTTTTTTGGGACGCCTAATCTTTAGCTTCTAGCAACTAAGATTTTATAATTTTTATAAGTCGGTCCAATTTTTTGTGTTGTGTTTGTAAAATGAATGTTTTCAAAATAGGAAATCATGTCATTGTCATTTTTAATTGAATATTGGAGCACACTTTTCTGAAAAATCCGTACTTGTAAAAATTTTAATTTGGCAAGTAATGGGTTAATGATGACATTGGAGAAAGTGTCAGTGCTTAAAATGACTCCAAATACTAGTAAGACCTCTGGGGCAGCCATTACTAGACCGTATGTGTTGTGATTTTTCATGTACAGTATGTTCCTATAGACTGCGTAGTGCATTGCCTCTGAGAAAAGTAAAGCTACTGTCTGATTCCTGCATTTCGAGCTGCATCATGATTTATTAACAATTTTCCATTTGCTCCTAGTGCTGAAGTGTCGCGTTACTTGCTATTTAACCTGTCTGCTTCTCCAACCGTCTCGTTACCATAACACAGTGTGTATGGTCATAAGGAACAGAAATTTGAGCAACTACATTAAGCCAAAATTCAGGATATAGGCCCCAGTATCTACTTCAGAATAGACATGAAACAAATGGGAAAAAAAATCACAGTTAACTAAAGCAACTGGTAATTGTGAAACGTCAAGTTCAATTTTGGGGGTATTATGCCATGCAAAAAAGTTCTAATAAACTACTCAACATTGCAATTGCAACACCAATATGGAAATGTTATGCAAATCACAGAATCGATAGACATGCTGTCATGGCACCATTGCAGGATATCCCTGGGTTAGGGGAGCTTTCCCTATCCCTAAAGCCAGGGGCGCCCTAGCTACACCTGCTCCCCGGATTAATTTTCATGGTGAAGACGCAGGGGGTCACATGCCCTGCTGAGCTCCTAAATCAGCCCTTATCGGTCCCCTCCCCCACCCAGGGAAATGGGGAGATGTAATGCATAAGAATGCACACACCAGACTAACAAGAGAAGACGTACAGGGACAAATGAAAATAGCAATCTTACAAACATGCACTCACAAACATCAGAGTGGAACACCAGGAAGTAAAGGAAGGAAAAACCAAACAGGAGAGTAAATGTGAGTGTATATAGCTGAGGGGAGTGACCAACACTGAACAGCTGAGACCATCAAAGCAGGAAAGCTCTAGGAGCTCTCAACTGAACAGATTAACCCCTGCACTGCTAGCAGAAACTTGCACTGTTTAATATGATGGTGAAGTGCTTCTAATCAGTGGCGGAGTAGGAGAAATCAAACACCATGGTCTTCTGGCACCTCTCTGTAGTGGTAAACATCTGATACATGCTAATGACATGCAAATCATGAAAAAATGGAAACCAAATTTTCAAAACATTTTCATTTATTCAGTATCGAGTATGAGCACTACGTGCAAAAATCCCCTCACAGCCTTGTCAGCCATCAAAGAGGTTATTCAAGAAGCGGATAGTCTGAAGAGCGGTGATGTCACTCAGAGGAGGACTGAGCGGCGCTGGATACCGGAGAAGATGGCAGTAATTGAGTATATTAATACACTACTGTTGTGAATTCTGTGGCTGAATTCACTCCTGTGGTCACAAGTGGTACTGCAGCTTCTGAGCTTCCTCCCTCAGGTGTTCTGGTGAGCTCGTTAACTGCTTCATTACTTAACTCCGCCTGATGCTGCTATCCTTGCTCCTTGTCAATGTTTCAGTGTTGGATCTGAGCTTCTCCTGATTGTTCCTGTGACCTGCTGCTCTGTATAGCTAAGTGCTTTTTGCTTTTTTGTTGCTTTTTTTCTGTCCAGCTTGTCTTTTGTTTTGCTGGAAGCTCTGAGACGCAAAGGGTGTACCGCCGTGCCGTTAGTTCGGCACGGTGGGTTTTTTTTGCCCCCTTTGCGTGGTTTTGCTTTAGGGTTTTTTGTAGACTGCAAAGTTCGCTTTACTGTCCTCGCTCTGTCCTAGAATATCGGGCCCCACTTTGCTGAATCTATTTCATCCCTACGTTTTGTCTTTTCATCTTACTCACAGTCATTATATGTGGGGGGCTGCCTTTTCCTTTGGGGAATTTCTCTGGGGCAAGTCAGGCCTATTTTTCTATCTTCAGGCTAGCTAGTTTCTTAGGCTGTGCCGAGTTGCCTAGGTAGTTGTTAGGCGCAATCCACAGCCGCTTTTAGTTGTGTTTAGGATAGGATCAGGTGTGTAGTCTACAGAGTTTCCACGTCTCAGAGCTCGTTCTTGTATTTTTTGGTATTTGTCAGATCACTGTGTGCGCTCTGATCGCTAAGCACACTGTGTTTCTGGATTGCCTTCATAACACCTGTCATTAGCAAACATAACAGTACAAGGAGACTAACTAATGATTCTCAATAGAGGGAAAGAAAAAGTTCTGACATCATTTTTTTTTTTTTTTTCTCTGCTCTGTGTTCACTTTTTTTTTTTTCCCCTAGACATTTGGGTGATTCTGGACACAGGTGTGGACATGGATATTCAGGGTCTGTGCTCTTCAATGGATAATCTCGTTATAAATGTACAAAAAATTCAAGATACTATTGATCAGAAATCTATGTTAGAACCAAGAATTCCTATTCCTGATTTGTTTTTTGGAGATAGAACTAAGTTTCTAAGTTTCAAAAATAATTGTAAGCTATTTCTGGCCTTGAAACCTCATTCTTCTGGTAATCCTATTCAACAGGTTTTGATTATTATTTCTTTTTTGCGCGGCGACCCTCAAGACTGGGCATTTTCTCTTGCGCCAGGAGACCCTGCATTGAGTAGTGTCGATGCGTTTTTCCTGGCGCTCGGATTGCTGTACGATGAGCCTAATTCAGTGGATCAGGCTGAGAAAAATTTGCTGGCTTTGTGCCAGGGTCAGGATGATATAGAAGTATATTGTCAGAAATTTAGGAAATGGTCAGTACTCACTCAGTGGAATGAATCTGCGCTGGCAGCTTTGTTCAGAAAGGGTCTCTCTGAGGCTCTTAAGGATGTCATGGTGGGATTTCCTATGCCTGCTGGTTTGAATGAGTCTTTGTCTTTGGCCATTCAGATCGGTCGACGCTTGCGCGAGCGTAAATCTGTGCACCATTTGGCGGTACTGCCTGAGGTTAAACCTGAGCCTATGCAGTGCGATAGGACTATGACTAGAGTTGAACGGCAGGAATGCAGACGTCTGAATGGTCTGTGTTTCTACTGTGGTGATTCCACTCATGCTATTTCTGATTGTCCTAAGCGCACTAAGCGGTCCGCTAGGTCTGCCGTCATTGGTACTGTACAGTCCAAATTCCTTCTGTCCATTACCTTGATATGCTCTTTGTCGTCGTTTTCTGTCATGGCGTTTGTGGATTCGGGCGCTGCCCTGAATCTGATGGATTTGGATTATGCTAAACGTTGTGGGTTTTTCTTGGAGCCTTTGCGGTGTCCTATTCCATTGAGAGGAATTGATGCTACACCTTTGGCCAAGAATAAACCTCAATACTGGGCCCAGCTGACCATGTGCATGGCTCCTGCACATCAGGAAGTTATTCGCTTTCTGGTGTTGCATAATCTGCATGATGTGGTCGTGTTGGGGTTGCCATGGCTACAAACCCATAATCCAGTATTGGATTGGAATTCCATGTCGGTATCCAGCTGGGGTTGTCAGGGGGTACATGGTGATGTTCCATTTTTGTCGATTTCGTCATCCACCCCTTCTGAGGTCCCAGAGTTCTTGTCTGATTATCAGGATGTATTTGAAGAGCCCAAGTCCGATGCTCTACCTCCGCATAGGGATTGTGATTGTGCTATCAATTTGATTCCTGGTAGTAAATTCCCTAAAGGTCGATTATTTAATTTATCCGTGCCCGAACACGCCGCTATGCGCAGTTATGTGAAGGAATCCCTGGAGAAGGGACATATTCGCCCATCGTCATCACCACTGGGAGCAGGGTTCTTCTTTGTAGCCAAGAAGGATGGTTCGCTGAGACCGTGTATTGATTACCGCCTTCTTAATAAGATCACTGTTAAATTTCAGTATCCCTTGCCATTGTTATCTGACTTGTTTGCTCGGATTAAGGGGGCTAGTTGGTTCACTAAGATAGATCTTCGTGGTGCGTATAATCTGGTGAGAATCAGGCAAGGAGATGAATGGAAAACTGCATTCAATACGCCCGAGGGTCATTTTGAGTATCTAGTGATGCCGTTCGGACTTGCCAATGCTCCATCTGTGTTTCAGTCTTTTATGCATGACATCTTCCGTGAGTATCTGGATAAATTCCTGATTGTTTACTTGGATGACATTTTGATCTTCTCAGATGATTGGGAGTCTCATGTGAAGCAGGTCAGAATGGTTTTTCAGGTCCTGCGTGCTAACTCTTTGTTTGTGAAGGGATCAAAGTGTCTCTTCGGTGTGCAGAAAGTTTCATTTTTGGGGTTCATCTTTACCCCTTCTACTATCGAGATGGATCCAGTTAAGGTCCAAGCCATCCAGGATTGGATTCAGCCGACATCTCTGAAAAGTCTGCAAAAGTTCCTGGGCTTTGCTAATTTTTATCGTCGCTTCATCTGTAATTTTTCTAGCATTGCCAAACCATTGACCGATTTGACCAAGAAGGGTGCTGATTTGGTTAATTGGTCTTCTGCTGCTGTGGAAGCTTTTCAGGAGTTGAAGCGTCGTTTTTGTTCTGCCCCTGTGTTGTGTCAGCCAGATGTTTCTCTTCCGTTCCAGGTCGAGGTTGATGCTTCTGAGATTGGAGCAGGGGCGGTTTTGTCACAGAGAGGTTCTGATTGCTCAGTGATGAAACCATGTGCTTTCTTTTCCAGGAAGTTTTCGCCCGCTGAGCGTAATTATGATGTGGGCAATCGAGAGTTGCTGGCCATGAAGTGGGCATTCGAGGAGTGGCGTCATTGGCTTGAAGGAGCTAAGCATCGCGTGGTGGTATTGACTGATCATAAGAACTTGACTTATCTCGAGTCTGCCAAGCACTTGAATCCTAGACAGGCCCGTTGGTCGTTATTTTTTGCCCGCTTCGACTTTGTGATTTCGTACCTTCCGGGCTCTAAAAATGTGAAGGCGGATGCTCTGTCTAGGAGTTTTGTGCCCGACTCTCCGGGTTTATCTGAGCCAGCGGGTATCCTCAAGGAAGGAGTCATTGTGTCTGCCATCTCCCCTGATTTGCGGCGGGTGCTGCAAAAATTTCAGGTGAATAAACCTGATCGTTGTCCAGCAGAGAAACTGTTCGTCCCTGATAGGTGGACTAATAAACTTATCTCTGAACTTCATTGTTCGGTGTTGGCTGGTCATCCTGGAATCTTTGGTACCAGAGAGTTAGTGGCTAGATCCTTCTGGTGGCCATCTCTGTCACGGGATGTACGTACTTTTGTGCAGTCCTGTGGGATTTGTGCTAGGGCTAAGCCCTGCTGTTCTCGTGCCAGTGGGTTGCTTTTGCCCTTGCCGGTCCCAAAGAGGCCTTGGACACATATTTCGATGGATTTCATTTCTGACCTTCCCGTTTCTCAAAAGATGTCAGTCATTTGGGTGGTCTGTGATCGCTTTTCTAAAATGGTCCATCTGGTGCCCTTGGCCAAATTGCCTTCCTCCTCTGATTTGGTACCTTTGTTCTTTCAGCATGTGGTTCGGTTGCATGGCATTCCTGAGAATATTGTTTCTGACAGAGGTTCCCAGTTTGTTTCAAGGTTTTGGCGAGCCTTTTGTGGTAGGATGGGCATTGACCTATCCTTTTCCTCGGCTTTCCATCCTCAGACTAATGGCCAGACCGAACGAACCAATCAGACCTTGGAAACATATCTGAGATGTTTTGTTTCTGCAGACCAGGATGATTGGGTGTCCTTTTTGCCGTTGGCTGAGTTCGCCCTTAATAATCGGGCCAGCTCGGCTACCTTGGTTTCTCCATTTTTTTGCAATTCTGGGTTCCATCCTCGTTTCTCTTCAGGACAGGCTGAGTCTTCGGACTGTCCTGGTGTGGATTCTGTGGTGGATAGGTTGCAGCAGATCTGGACTCAGGTAGTGGACAATTTGATCTTGTCCCAGGAGAAAGCTCAACTTTTCGCTAATCGCAGACGCCGTATGGGTCCCCGACTTCGTGTTGGGGATCTGGTTTGGTTATCTTCTCGTCATATTCCTATGAAGGTTTCCTCTCCTAAATTTAAACCTCGTTTTATTGGTCCGTATAGGATTTCTGAGGTTCTCAATCCTGTGTCTTTTCGTTTGACCCTCCCAGACTCCTTTTCCATACATAATGTATTCCATAGGTCGTTGTTGCGGAGATACGTGGCACCTATGGTTCCATCTGTTGAGCCTCCTGCCCCGGTTTTGGTGGAGGGGGAATTGGAGTATATTGTGGAGAAGATTTTGGATTCTCGTGTTTCTAGACGGAAACTCCAGTATCTGGTTAAATGGAAGGGTTATGCTCAGGAAGATAATTCCTGGGTTTTTGCCTCTGATGTTCATGCTTCCGATCTTGTTCGTGCCTTTCATGCGGCTCATCCTGGTCGGCCTGGGGGCTCTGGTGAGGGTTCGGTGACCCCTCCTCAAGGGGGGGGTACTGTTGTGAATTCTGTGGCTGAATTCACTCCTGTGGTCACAAGTGGTACTGCAGCTTCTGAGCTTCCTCCCTCAGGTGTTCTGGTGAGCTCGTTAACTGCTTCATTACTTAACTCCGCCTGATGCTGCTATCCTTGCTCCTTGTCAATGTTTCAGTGTTGGATCTGAGCTTCTCCTGATTGTTCCTGTGACCTGCTGCTCTGTATAGCTAAGTGCTTTTTGCTTTTTTGTTGCTTTTTTTCTGTCCAGCTTGTCTTTTGTTTTGCTGGAAGCTCTGAGACGCAAAGGGTGTACCGCCGTGCCGTTAGTTCGGCACGGTGGGTTTTTTTTGCCCCCTTTGCGTGGTTTTGCTTTAGGGTTTTTTGTAGACTGCAAAGTTCGCTTTACTGTCCTCGCTCTGTCCTAGAATATCGGGCCCCACTTTGCTGAATCTATTTCATCCCTACGTTTTGTCTTTTCATCTTACTCACAGTCATTATATGTGGGGGGCTGCCTTTTCCTTTGGGGAATTTCTCTGGGGCAAGTCAGGCCTATTTTTCTATCTTCAGGCTAGCTAGTTTCTTAGGCTGTGCCGAGTTGCCTAGGTAGTTGTTAGGCGCAATCCACAGCCGCTTTTAGTTGTGTTTAGGATAGGATCAGGTGTGTAGTCTACAGAGTTTCCACGTCTCAGAGCTCGTTCTTGTATTTTTTGGTATTTGTCAGATCACTGTGTGCGCTCTGATCGCTAAGCACACTGTGTTTCTGGATTGCCTTCATAACACCTGTCATTAGCAAACATAACACACTACATTATATACACATTTACACAGGCTTAGGGACAAAAAATAGTTAACGGGAGAGCTTTTTAATGGGTGTCTGAACAATGTTTTGCCATGCTCAATACACTGGGGCTCACAAATCAAGATCCGCTGCTGACAGCTCCCTTCTCAGTTGCCAAACAATTAAATTCCAGATGTGCTCAATGAAAGACAAGACCGGAGACGCTTCAGGCTATAGTATCACATTTAGACAATGCAGGCTGGGTATAGTAGCACGAGCAACATACAGCATGGTATTGTTGTCTGTGAAATGTCTTCTGAGCCATGTTCACGTTCTCTCGTAAAGGCCTCCTTATAACATCACACACGTGGTCTTCAGACCAATCTTCAGCTATCACTGTGTCCAAAACAGAAGTGGGAATCATCACAGAATAGGATAGAAATCCATTGCCATCTTGCGCTGCACGATAATAGCCCTTGAGTGCGGTGACATGAAATCAATGGAAGACCTGTGATATCTGATGTCACTTGCAGTACAGAATGGATTACTAGGCTCCATTCTTTTAATCTGATGAGACCACGTGGGCAACTCCATGAAGAGGCCTTAACGAGGGCACATCACACCGGTCCTACACCTGGGAGTATGGTGTGGGGTGGCATAAAATACAGTAGTTGGATCCCTCTAGTCTTCATTCCAGGGACACTAACAGCCGGGTGTTACATTGATTTGGTGATGGAGCCAGTGGTACAACCATTTCTCCAAAGTGTCCCAAGAGCCATTTTTTTAGCACAACAACTCCATGCTACATGTTGATCGTGGTATTGTGAGCAGCCTGCATGGCCTAAACATGCTACCATCGTCTCCAGACTTGTCTCCCATTGAGCACATCTGGGACATTATTGCTTAGAAATTGCAAACAAAGCTGCCAGCAGTGGATCTTGACGATTTGCCTAACTACACTGAGAACATTCTTCAGAAAATCATCATCTAACCCTCATTGACAATTGATGCATGTATTTTCGTCCTTGGCACCCATACTCGATACTGAATAAATCAAGATGATTTTAATATTTTGTTTCCATTTTTTTTCATCATTTGCATATCATTAACACATCTAGCAATCTTGTGATTTCCATAATTTCACAAATTCTCTTCCTGGAGTTGCAATTTTATTGTTGAAGATTGTATATAGTATATAGTAAATTCATAAATCCACTGGAGCAGACATTGCCGTCCCCTGTTCCATCTATGAAGTCAGGGACCAGACAGCTGGCACCATGGATGCACATTTGAATCCTCCAGTCAGGGCCGCCATCAGGGCATGACGGCCGTGACTGGCGTATGGGGCCCGGTGAGCAGAGGGGGCCCGCATCGGGCCCCCTCTTATCTGCTCACCGGGCCCCTACCGGCAGCCGCAGGCTAACCGGGCCCATAGCGCCGACGCTGCAGCTGTTTAAAGCTATTGACGTGCGGGCGCGGGCCCGCACGTCAATAGTTAACAGCGCGGCGCCGCCAGCCAATCTGAGGCTGGCAGGCGCTGACGTCAGCCGCAGCGTGCGTGCATGTCGCCGGCGTCTGACATCATTGTCAGTCGCCGGCGAGTGCATGCACGCTGCAGCTGCGTGGAGACTTCGCCCGCCGCAGGAGCGCGGCAGGTAAGAAGAACTTCTTTTTTTTTTTTTTTTAGAGCGGCGATCCGGGGGCCCAAGGAAGAACGCTGGACAGAGATGGGGCAGAGTGCTGGGAAGAGATGGGGCAGAGTGCTGGGCAGAGTGCTGGACAGAGATGGGGCAGAGTGCTGGACAGAGATGGGGCAGAGTGCTAGACAGAGATGGGGCAGAGTGCAGGGAAGAGATGGGGCAGAGTGCTGGGAAGTAATGGGGCAAAGTGCTGGGCAGAGTGCTGGACAGAGATGGGGCAGAGTGCTGGACAGAGATGGGGCAGAGTGCTGGACAGAGATGGGGCAGAGTGCTGGACAGAGATGGGGCAGAGTGCTGGACAGAGATGGGGCAGAGTGCTGGACAGAGATGGGGCAGAGTGCTGGGCAGAGTGCTGGGAAGAGATGGGGCAGAGTGCTGGGCAGAGTGCTGGACAGAGATGGGGCAGAGTGCTGGACAGAGATGGGGCAGAGTGCTGGACAGAGATGGGGCAGAGTGCTGGGAAGATATGGGGCAGAGTGCTGGGAAGAGATGGGGCAGAGTGCTGGACAGAGATGGGACAGAGTGCTGGACAGAGATGGGGCAGAGTGCTGGACAGAGATGGGGCAGAGTGCTGGACAGAGATGGGGCAGAGTGCTGGACAGAGATGGGGCAGAGTGCTGGACAGAGATGGGGCAGAGTGCTGGACAGAGATGGGGCAGAGTGCTGGGCAGAGATGGGGCAGAGTGCTGGGCAGAGATGGGGCAGAGTGCTGGGCAGAGTGCTTGGAAGAGATGGGGCAGAGTGCTGGACAGAGATGGGGCAGAGTGCTGGACAGAGATGGGGCAGAGTGCTGGACAGAGATGGGGCAGAGTGCTGCACAGAGATGGGGCAGAGTGCTGGGCAGAGTGCTGGGAAGAGATGGGGCAGAGTGCTGGGCAGAGATGGGGCAGAGTGCTGGGCAGAGTGCTGGGAAGAGATGGGGCAGAGTGCTGGACAGAGATGGGGCAGAGTGCTGGACAGAGATGGGGCAGAGCGCTGGACAGAGATGGGGCAGAGCGCTGGACAGAGATGGGGCAGAGCGCTGGACAGAGATGGGGCAGAGCGCTGGACAGAGATGGGGCAGAGCGCTGGACAGAGATGGGGCAGAGCGCTGGACAGAGATGGAGCAGAGCGCTGGACAGAGATGGGGCAGAGCGCTGGACAGAGATGGGGCAGAGCGCTGGACAGAGATGGGGCAAAACGCTGGACAGAGATGGGGCAGAGTGCTAGACAGAGATGGGGCAGAGTGCTGGGAAGAGATGGGGCAGAGTGCTGGGAAGAGATGGGGCAGAGTGCTGGACAGAGATGGGGCAGAGTGCTGGACAGAGATGGGGCAGAGTGCTGGACAGAGATGGGGCAGAGTGCTGGACAGAGATGGGGCAGAGTGCTGGGCAGAGTGCTGGGAAGAGATGGGGCAGAGTGCTGGGCAGAGATGGGGCAGAGTGCTGGGCAGAGTGCTGGGAAGAGATGGGGCAGAGCGCTGGACAGAGATGGGGCAGAGCGCTGGACAGAGATGGGGCAGAGGGCTGGACAGAGATGGGGCAGAGCGCTGGACAGAGATGGGGCAGAGCGCTGGACAGAGATGGGGCAGAGCGCTGGACAGAGATGGGGCAGAGCGCTGGACAGAGATGGGGCAGAGCGCTGGACAGAGATGGGGCAAAACGCTGGACAGAGATGGGGCAGAGTGCTAGACAGAGATGGGGCAGAGTGCTGGGAAGAGATGGGGCAGAGTGCTGGGAAGAGATGGGTCAGAGTGCTGGACAGAGATGGGGCAGAGTGCTGGACAGAGATGGGGCAGAGTGCTGGACAGAGATGGGGCAGAGTGCTGGACAGAGATGGGGCAGAGTGCTGGGCAGAGTGCTGGGAAGAGATGGGGCAGAGTGCTGGGCAGAGATGGGGCAGAGTGCTGGGCAGAGTGCTGGGAAGAGATGGGGCAGAGCGCTGGACAGAGATGGGGCAGAGCGCTGGACAGAGATGGGGCAGAGGGCTGGACAGAGATGGGGCAGAGCGCTGGACAGAGATGGGGCAGAGCGCTGGACAGAGATGGGGCAGAGCGCTGGACAGAGATGGGGCAGAGCGCTGGACAGAGATGGGGCAGAGCCCTGGACAGAGATGGGGCAGAGCGCTGGACAGAGATGGGACAGAGCGCTGGACAGAGATGGGGCAGAGCGCTGGACAGAGATGGGGCAGAGCGCTGGACAGAGATGGGGCAGAGCGCTGGACAGAGATGGGGCAGAGCGCTGGACAGAGATGGGGCAGAGCGCTGGACAGAGATGGGGCAGGATTGGACACAGATGGGGCAGAGTGCTGAACACAGATGGGGCAGAGTGCTGGACACAGATGGGGCAGGATTGGAAACAGATGGGGCAGAGTGCTGGACACAGATGGGGCAGAGTGCTGGACACAGATGGGGCAGGATTGGAAACAGATGGGGCAGAATGGAGACAGATGGGGCAGGATTGGAGACAGATGGGGCAGGATGGATACGATGGAGACAGATGGGGCAGGATGGGGAGATCATATGGGGCAGAATGGATACTCATGAGGGCAGGATGGGAGAACATATGGCTGGAGCCTGCAATGAGACACACGGGCGCTAGGATGGCGAATATTATCATAGGGGCTAATTAAGGGATATTATTATTGCAGTGATGTATTTATTTTATTTTTTGAGTATTCTGTTTTAAATGGGGGGAGGTCCTGTTACTGTGCAGAGTGATACTATGTCACCTTCTTTATGTGGTGTAATGTAGAGGCTGTGAAAATTAAGTAATGTATTCTGCAAGTGGAACTCGAGATAACTGTGTTATTTCCTGCAGAGACGAGTCCTGGCTGGAAGAAATGATGGCGGTCTGTGCTGGATGAAAGATGAAGGACTTCACCTAGAGACGTCACTGGTGAGTCAGTGTTAACTATACACTGACACTATACACTGTATACTATATACAGAGCTCCTGTGTATAATGTCACCGGTGATCACTGTATTACCTGTACACAGACACTGCTTACTAATTACAGATCTCCTGTGTATAATGGCACTGATGGTGATAGTATTGTGGTTGTTTTTTTTTATTACTGATCAGTATTGTAGTATTCAGTCACTATGTGGTGGTAATATGCGGTCTGGTCATGGTGTTGTGGTATTTGTTCCTTGTATTTTATATTATTCGATCACTGTGGTGGTAATATGTCATCTGGTCATAGTGTTGTGGTATTTGTTCCTTGTATGTAGTATTATAGGTCATTTTAAAATTTGAAAAATAAATAAAAATATACCTAAATTGTATTGCATATTTTAACAAATATTTAGTAGGTTACAGTACAGTAGGGCCCGGCCAAAAGTGTCTACCGTGTTCTGGTGGCGGCTTAAAAAATCTTTTGGCCAAAACAAAAGCTGCCGGCTATATGTGTGATCTGGTGATGGGAACTGTTAATGTGTGATAGGTGAGAACTGGAGATTTTCCAAGAGATAGCGGTGGGACTGTGGACAGTTTGAGGGGTGGAGCCTGGAGGCGGGGCTGGGGTGGAGCCTGGGCGGAGTCTCAAGGGGGCCCCGAAAATTTTGCCAGTATGGGGCCCCAAAATTTCTAGTGGCAGCCCTGCCTCCAGTGCCCTGAAAAACGATGGACCTGTAATATAAACTTAATACACCTAAATCACTTAATATGTGGAGCTAGGCGCTTCTAAACTATTCCATAACGAGTGAGTAGATCGGCGCATAGGGTAGGTGTAGGAAATATTGTTAGGATCTGTTGTGCATGTCTGGTTTCACCCCGCTGTATTAGTTGTGTACATAACATTGCCGTTCAGCATTGTTTGAGGCTTGCTAGGCAAGGCTTCAGTGAACAGCGGGACTCTGTGAAGCGGCTAAGTAACGGCTGCCAAAGTAAAGCTTACAAAAGGATCAATTTCAAATTATTTTGTCTTTTTTAGATGAATTCATGGTAATATACTTCAATCTTCTCTTAATAGCATTTCACGACGCTGGATATCATCACTTAGAAAAGTATTTCATGGCATCGAGAAAGTGCATGTATTGTGAATACACCTATTTCTGTCACTTAATTGATTTTTTTGTCATAATATAATCGGATACCATAAATTTATAAACATTTAATTGGGTTATTCCCCACATCATAATATGGTGTCATTTTTCTGTACATTTAGAATTAATCGTGTGTAGCAATAGAATCTATTATTCAGCTTTGCAGCTATCATCAATGACACCCTCTCGTGGCTCACATTACCCTCCGTTGCCACTGGATTCGTCCTCAGATCCACTAATGACCCTGCCTACAGTAATAAAACATCTGGTACCTGGGTGGTAGTACAGTACAGTTCAGCTGTTCTATGCTGAAGATCCCCTGATACCAGCTGCATCTAATGACCTGCCTAATTCATGAAAAACAGATGCACCTATGGCCCTGTCTAATTAAAGAAGCACCCCCTGATTCATTTTTTCATTAAATGTGGGTATGTTTATGGTGTGTAGTGTGAGTGTATTAATATAGTCACCTACCACCACTGCTTTCTCTAGGATACAGCACAGTACTGCTCCGCTTCGGACTCTCTATACTCGTGAAGTCTCCTTTACAATGTTAGCCTAAGGAATCTCGTTCTGCTGCTTCATAGGCTTACATTGTAAACGCAACTTCTCGGCCATGCATGGTGCAGTGTAATCCGGAGACTTTGCAGAGCGGTGACATCACTGAGAAGCGGAGTAGAAAAGCGCTGGATCCCAGAGAAAGCAACACACTCAGGCCGGCGTCACACACAGCGTAAAACAATACGGTCCGTATATTACGGCCGTAATACGCTGAAAAGTCCCCAAAATAGTGGTCCGTAGCTCCTCCGTAGGCAGGGTGTGTCAGCGTTTTTTGCGCATGGCATCCTCCGTATGTAATCCGTATGGCATCCGTACTGCGTGTTTTTCTCGCAGGCTTGCAAAACCGGCATACGGAGATACAAGGGATCCATGTGTAAAAATATATATATATATATATATATATATATATATATATATATATATATATATATATATATATATATATGTCAGTAGACACATATATACAGTGGGGCAAAAAAGTATTTAGTCAGTCAGCAATAGTGCAAGTTCCACCACTTAAAAAGATGAGAGGCGTCTGTAATTTACATCATAGGTAGACCTCAACTATGGGAGACAAACTGAGAAAAAAAAATCCAGAAAATCACATTGTCTGTTTTTTTATCATTTTTTTGCATATTATGGTGGAAAATAAGTATTTGGTCAAAAACAAACAATCAAGATTTCTGGCTCTCACAGACCTGTAACTTCTTCTTTAAGAGTCTCCTCTTTCCTCCACTCATTACCTGTAGTAATGGCACCTGTTTAAACGTGTTATCAGTATAAAAAGACACATGTGCACACCCTCAAACAGTCTGACTCCAAACTCCACTATGGTGAAGACCAAAGAGCTGTCAAAGGACACCAGAAACAAAATTGTAGCCCTGCACCAGGCTGGGAAGACTGAATCTGCAATAGCCAACCAGCTTGGAGTGAAGAAATCAACAGTGGGAGCAATAATTAGAAAATGGAAGACATACAAGACCACTGATAATCTCCCTCGATCTGGGGCTCCACGCAAAATCCCACCCCGTGGGGTCAGAATGATCACAAGAACGGTGAGCAAAAATCCCAGAACCACGCGGGGGGACCTAGTGAATGAACTGCAGAGAGCTGGGACCAATGTAACAAGGCCTACCATAAGTAACACACTACGCCACCATGGACTCAGATCCTGCAGTGCCAGACGTGTCCCACTGCTTAAGCCAGTACATGTCCGGGCCCGTCTGAAGTTTGCTAGAGAGCATTTGGATGATCCAGAGGAGTTTTGGGAGAATGTCCTATGGTCTGATGAAACCAAACTGGAACTGTTTGGTAGAAACACAACTTGTCGTGTTTGGAGGAAAAAGAATACTGAGTTGCATCCATCAAACACCATACCTACTGTAAAGCATGGTGGTGGAAACATCATGCTTTGGGGCTGTTTCTCTGCAAAGGGGCCAGGACGACTGATCCGGGTACATGAAAGAATGAATGGGGCCATGTATCGTGAGATTTTGAGTGCAAACCTCCTTCCATCAACAAGGGCATTGAAGATGAAACGTGGCTGGGTCTTTCAACATGACAATGATCCAAAGCACACCGCCAGGGCAACGAAGGAGTGGCTTCGTAAGAAGCATTTCAAGGTCCTGGAGTGGCCTAGCCAGTCTCCAGATCTCAACCCTATAGAAAACCTTTGGAGGGAGTTGAAAGTCCGTGTTGCCAAGCGAAAAGCCAAAAACATCACTGCTCTGGAGGAGATCTGCATGGAGGAATGGGCCAATATACCAACAACAGTGTGTGGCAACCTTGTGAAGACTTACAGAAAACGTTTGACCTCTGTCATTGCCAACAAAGGATATATTACAAAGTATTGAGATGAAATTTTGTTTCTGACCAAATACTTATTTTCCACCATAATATGCAAATAAAATGTTAAAAAAACAGACAATGTGATTTTCTGGATTTTTTTTTCTCAGTTTGTCTCCCATAGTTGAGGTCTACCTATGATGTAAATTACAGACGCCTCTCATCTTTTTAAGTGGTGGAACTTGCACTATTGCTGACTGACTAAATACTTTTTTGCCCCACTGTATATATATATATATATATATATATATATATATATATTAATATTTCTTCCAGCGCTAGACAGCTTTAAAGCCGGTAATTCAATCACCGGCTTTTGCTCTCTCCTTCCTAAACCCGACATGATATGAGACCTGGTTTACATACAGTAAACCATGTCATATCACCATTTTTTTTGCATATTCCACACTACTAATGTTAGTAGTGTGTATGTGCAAAATTTGTCCGTTCTATCTACTAAATTAAAGGGTTTAATGGCGGAAAAAAATTGGCGTGGGCTTCCGCGCAATTTTCTCTGCCAGAGTAGTAAAGCCAGTGACTGAGGGCAGATATTAATAGCCTGGAGAGGGTCCACGGTTATTGGCCCCCCCCTGGCTAAAAACACCTGCCCCCAGCCACCCCAGAAAAGGCACATCTGGAAGATGCGCCTATTCTGGCACTTAGCCACTCTCTTCCCATTCCCGTGTAGCAGTGGGATATGGGGTAATGAAGGGTTAATGTCACCTTGCTATTGTAAGGTGACATTAAGCCAAATTAATAATGGAGAGGCGTCAATTATGACACCTATCCATTATTAATCCAATACTAGTAAAGGGTTAAAAAAATACACAAACACATTGTTAAAAATTATTTTAATGAAATAAAAACAAAGGTTGTTGTAATATTTTATTCAGCGCCCAATCCAATCACTGAAGACCCTCGTTCTGTAACAAAAAAAACATAATAAACCAACAATATCCTTACCTTCCGCCCTCTGCTGGTTGTCCTCATATGAACTCGAGCCTGGGAGCTTTCTAGGAAAGTTCCCACGATCTAGGGACAACCAGCAGAGGGCGCCTCACCGCAAATGAAGGTAAATATAGGTCATTGACCTACTTTACCTTCATTCCCCGGGGTTTTGCAGCCACGAATAACGTTGCATTATCAAAGCTCGTGGCTGCAAAATATTTTAACCCCTTCAGATGGATTTACATCGTTGGACTTTACAGATCTGCGGAAGGTAAGGATATTGTTGGTTTATTATGTTTTTTTTGTTACAGAACGAGGGTCTTCAGTGATTGGATTGGGCGTTGAATAAAATATTACAACAACCTTTGTTTTTATTTCATTAAAATAATTTTTAATAATGTGTTTGTGTATTTTTTTAACCCTTTACTAGTATTGGATTAATAATGGATAGGTGTCATAATTGACGCCTCTCCATTATTAATCTGGCTTAATGTCACCTTACAATAGCAAGGTGGCATTAACCCTTCATTACCCCATATCCCACCGCTACACGGGAATGGGAAGAGAGTGGCCAAGTGCCAGAATAGGCGCATCTTCCAGATGTGCCTTTTCTGGGGTGGCTGGGGGCAGGTGTTTTTAGCCAGGGGGGGGCCAATAACCGTGGACCCTCTCCAGGCTATTAATATCTGCCCTCAGTCACTGGCTTTACTACTCTGGCGGAGAAAATTACGCGGGAGCCCACGCCAATTTTTTCCACCATTTAACCCTTTAATTTAGTAGATAGAACGGCCAAATTTTGCATATACACACTACTAACATTAGTAGTGTGGAATATGCAAAAAAAAAAAGGGGGATATGAGATGGTTTACTGTATGTAAACCAGGTCTCATATCATGTCGGGTTTAGGAAGGAGATAGCAAAAGCCGGTAATTGAATTACCGGCTTTAAAGCTATCTAGCGCTGTATGAAATATTAATATATATATACATATGTGTCTCACTGATATATATATATATATATATATATATATATATATATATACCTATTCTATGTGTACACATTTATTCTACCTATTCTTCTGTAAGCTGTCAGTGTGATTTTACTGTACACCGCAATGAATTACCGGCTTTTCTCTCTAACAGCGCTGCATATTTCTCGCAAGTCACACTGCTGGTCCATGTGTGATCCGTATTTTTGGGGCTTCCATAGACTTTCATTGGCGTATTTCTTGCGCAGTACGGTGACAAACGCAGCATGCTGCGATTTTCTACGGCCGTAGAAAGCCATATAATACGGATCAGTAAAATACGGCAGATAGGAGCAGGGGCATAGAGAATAATTGTGCCGTTTGTTTTGCGAGTTTTACGGACGTATTTTCTGCGCTCATACGTCCGTAAAACTCGCAAGTGTGACGGCGGCCTCACACTGAGGTCACGTTCACACGTTCAGTATTTGGTCAGTATTTTACATTAGTATCTGTAAGCCAAAATCAGGAGGAAAAGTATAATAGAAACACATCACCACTTCTGCATCTTTCACCCACTCCTTATTTTGGCTTAAAAATAATACTGACCAAATACTGAACGTGTGAATGTGGCCTAACACAGATTTAATGAAAAAAAAAACATTCATGGGAGGGATTCCTTAAACATTCTCTAGACACTGTTATGGCATCCTGAAATCTTTGATGGCCAGGCTGTAGCACAGCTTATCTCAGCTATGCTATGCATGCTTGGGAAAAAATGATCATGACCGTAAGATTACCAAGAACCACCAATGAAATGTAGACTTTGTAAATAGTAATGAATATTGGTCAAATAGTGGGTCACAGTCATTACAGTCAAAACTATCAATGGTCTCTTCATCCAATAATAATTGCACATGTTGAGATCTATGTTTATCATGAAGCACAGGAGAGCAAGTGGAGGGACCTGCAGCACTGAGGAGAAGCAGGATGCTGCTGAGAAATGTAGCTTTAACAGATAAGAATAGCACTGCCCATTCATCTCAGTGAAGCACAGAGGGGCAGAAGTAGATTAATAAAGATCACTCTGGTACAAGAAGGAAACTTTATGTTGTACTGTATATTAACATTAGTAACAATGATACTGTGATTTTGTCAGCAAAAAATATGTTAAACTATGGGTTGAATGCTATAAGACTGCAAAAAAAACTTTGCAGAGGTCCGCCTTGTTGAAATTTACTGTTGACTTGTTGAAAGTGCAGTACCAGGCAGGGGCCACTAAGCAATATACAGGGCTACGAACACCCAGCAGTGGAAACTAACCAACATACGGGGCTACTGTGTTGTAAACTGTATATCCCGTACTTCCAGGTCACGTCCTTGGGGCTGAAAACAGCTAATTGGTGGGGGTGTCAGGTGACATACTCCCACTGATCACATGTTGGTCACATGTCCTATAGAGAGGATATTAATTATTAGGTCCTGGACATCACCTTTAACTCAAAGCAATCTGTTGCTCAGGCAGAAAGGACAGAGGCAGGTTTAAATATCCTGCATCTGATGGCCAAGCACAACAAAGTCAGCTAAGGAAACAGGACAGCATCCATGGTGGAGATAAAAGGTGGAATGTCGGCCGTGGCAGCCAGGTGCACAGCTGGCATTCCGTTAAGGGGTTGTCCAGATTGATTCTAAAAGTCACAGCAGTAAACTGACTCATGAATGCCTTATCATAGAGGCGTCAACAGACCATTTCTTGCTTTCTCATGTGCTAGTGTATCTGGCTAGAATATTTAGGCTTGCTTTAATCATATGCCAGCTAAACAACCTTCCAATGGTTGACCTTTGAACCAAATTACTTTGTTACAAACAATAAACTTTGTTTATTCCACAGTTTAATCCATTGACTTTTCCTCCTCCTACTCACATTTATGAACCTCTACACCCAGTGCCAATTATACCCAGTGTAGACAGTTATGGAAGTCCAGAAAGTACATATTTCTACAGCAGGTACAAACCAACTAACAATATGGACAAGGACGACGAGTGTCATGCAAGTGTCATGCAATTATCATGCAATGAGTCTTTTACAACGCTCTGGAGGAATTTTGGCCCACTCATCTTTGCAGAATTGTTGTAATTCAGCCACATTGGAGAGCATGAACAGCCTTTTTAAGGTCATGCCACAGCATCTCAATCGGATTAAGATCAGGACTTTGACTAGGCCACTCCAAAGCATTAATTTTGTTTTTCTTAAGCCATTGAAAGGTGGACTTGCTGGTGTGTTTTGTATCATTGTCCTGCTGCATAACCCAAGTGCTTTTCAGCTTGAGGTCACGAAAAGATGGCTGGACATTCTCCTTCAGGATTATGTGGAAGACAGTAGAATTCATGTTTCCATTTACCACAGCAAGTCTTCCAGGTCCTGAAGCAGAAAAACCCCAGAACATCACACTACCACCACCATAATTTACTGTTGGTATGATGTTCCTTTCCTGAAGGGCTGTGTTAATTCTACGCCAGACATAATGGGACATACACCTTCCAAAAAGTTCAACTTTTGTCCAGTTAGGCTACTTTCACACATCAAGTTTTCGCTGTCAGGCTCAATCCGGCTAAATTTAAAAAAAACCGGATCCGGTGAATGTTGCCGCCGGATCCAGTTTTTTCCCCATAGACTTGTATTAGTACCAGATTGCGCTGGATGATATTGCGCTTTGTCCTTTTTTCGCCGGATCCGGAAAATCTGCCGTTTCTGGTTTCTGGACAAAATGTCAGTAGCAACGTTTTTTGTCTCCGGCGAAAAAGCCGGAAACGCCGTATCCGGCGCTTCAGGCTGTTTGCTAGAATGGAAGCCTATGGGAGCCAGAAGGTGCCGGATCTGGAAAATGACGGATTCCGGCGCCGGATTCCGTTTTTGTAAACTGAGCATGCTCCAAACTTTTTTTTTATCCAATAATCTAGATATGCTAGCTGCTTCCGTCAAAAAAACAGATCTGTCGCATCGGTTTTTCACAACCTGTGCCGGATCTGGTTTTTCCAACATTCGCTGGATTGTGCCTGATGCAAAAAACCTGATGTGTGAAAGTAGCCTTAGTCCACAAAGTATTTTCCCCAAAGTCTTGGGGATCGTCAAGATGTTTTCTGACAAATCTGAGACATGCCTTTATGTTCTTATTGCTCAGCAATGGTTTTCGTCTGGGAACTTGGAACTTTGAATGGCCATGCAAGCCATTTTTGCCCAGTCTTTTTCTTATGATGGAGTCATGTGACCAGTGACCTTAATTGAGGCAAGTGAGGCTTGCAGTTCTTTAGATGTTGTTGTGGGGTCTTTTGTGACCTCTGGTTCACCACTGTTCCATGTTTTCGCCATTTTGTGGTTAGTGGCTCTCACTGTGGTTTGCTGGAGTCCCAAAGCTTTAAAATGGCTTTATGACCTTATCCAGACTGATAGATCTCAATTACTTTGTCTCTCATTTATTCCAGAATTTCTTTGGCTCATGGCATGATATCTAGCTTTTTCGGATGTTTTGGTCTACTTCACTTTGTCAGGCAGGTCCTATTTAAGTGATTTCTTTATTAAAAACAGGAGTGGCAGTAATCAGTTCTCCATGTGGCTGTAATGTATTGTACATAGTCTGTTAAGAGTCTTGTGCTTGGGTGCGAGGAAGACACAGGAGACACAGGTTTAGTTATAACTTGCTTGTATTACTGCATACAAGTAGGTCACAGGGAAAAAAGGCTTCACACAATTGCAGGTAGACAGGCAGGAGACACGGCAGGTGAAACGGCAGGTCGGAGTAAACATTAAGTTTAACATAAGCACAAACTGGTTCCAAGTCTCTCTCAGTTACTTCCCTTGCAAATGTAGTTTAGCATGCTGCAGAGTCACAGTGTCCACAAGTGTCCCAGAGATCCTCAGTAGTAGATGGAGAGTCCAAGGTTTCCAGGAGCAGGTAACAGGCTGACTGCAGACATGATTCAGAAGCACTGATAGAACAGCTGAGGCTGCTTAAAAAGGCAAGAGGCTGAGAACAGGGCGGAAACACAGAAGCTAGAAACTCCATACTGACTCAGGGCAAAGTAGCTGCAGCAGGACAAAGCAAAATGGCCGACGGAAAAACCAGGTTACAATAACAGAAAATCACAGCAGACATAACAATGATACCAAGAACCTTACAGTGGCTGTGGAATTTGAACTCAGCTACCCAAAGACGTTATAAACTACAGTTAATTTATGTTTTAATGGGGGGGGGGGGAGCAATCACTTTTTCACACAGGTCCCTGTAGGGTTGGATTTCTTTTTCCTTTAATAATAAAGGCCTTCACTTAAAAATTGCATTTTGTGTTTACTTGTGTTATCTTTGTCTAATATTTACATTTGCTTGGTGATCTGAAGCATTTAAGTGTGAAAAACATGCAAAAGAATGGGAAATTAGGAAGGGGTCAATCACATTTACACAACTGTATAGAGAGATAGGGATTAGATAGAAAGATAGATAGATAGATAGATAGATAGATAGATAGATAGATAGATAGATAGATAGATAGATAGATAGATAGATACAGTGTACAGTGGGGAAATAAGTATTTGATTCCTTGCTGATTTTGTAATTTTGCCCACTGACAAAGACATGAACAGAACAGTCTAGTTTTAAGGGCAGGTTAGTTTTAACATTGAGAGATAGAATATCAAAAACAAAATCCTGAAAATTACATTGCATAAATTATATAAATTTATTTGCATTTTGTAGTGATAAATAAGTATGGCTGGGCCAGTCAAGAATGGTCACAGATTTGTTCTGAAGCCACTCCTTTGTTATTTTAGCTGTGTGCTTAGGGCTATTGTCTTGTTGGAAGTTGAACCTTCCGCCAAATCTAAGGTCCAGAGCACTCTGGAAGAGGTTTTCATCCAGGATATCTCTGTACTTGGTGGCATTCATGTTTCCTTCAATGACAACCAGTCGTCCTGTCCCTGCAGCTGACAAACACTCCCTTAGCATGATGCTGCCACCACCATTGTCGGAATTGTATTGGACAGGTGATAAGCAGTGCCTGGTTTTCTCCATAAATACCACTTAGAAATATTACCAAAACGGTCTGTCTTTGTCTCATCAGGCCAGAGAATAATAATAATAATCTTTATTTTTATATAGCGCTAACATATTCTGCAGCTTGCACACATTATCATCACTGTCCCCGATGGGGCTCACAATCTAAATTCCCCCATCAGTATGTCTTTGGAGTGTGGGAGGAAACCGGAGTTCCCCGGAGAAAACCCACGCAAACATGCGGAGAACATACAAACTCCTTGCATATGTAGTTGAGTAGCCTGCCAGGGCCGTGGCGTACTCGGTACCGGGTCCTGCGGTTCATAGGGAGATGTCACGGTGGCTGCGACCCGGTCCGTGGCCCAGGGCGCCCATGTAAAAGGGGAAAGGTCTTTAAAGGGATAAAGTTTATGTTCTTTACGCCACCTGTGGTATTTGGTCAGGGTGACCAACGCTGCTTTAAGGGGTCCGCTGGAGTGATGTTATGGAAGCTAGATGGCATACCTTCCCAAAGGTGAAGTATGTCCCCAGGGCTTCCCAGTGTGTAGATGGTGGATGGTGAGAGGCGCAATGAAGAACGAGGACACAAGGTTGCAGTCTCCTTACCTTTACTGAAGGCTTCAGCATCCACAGTCCAGACCACAGGGCAGGCAGAGTCCGGCCGGTTTGGAGGCAAGTCCAGACTCCCCTTATCCAGGTAGAAATCAGTAGCCTTATTCTAACGCCCCTGGTATTGTAATACCTTACTACTAAGCTTCTCATAAGGTCCTCACAGATGTTATAGATGTTATGTCTCTCTCTCTGTCCCCCGGATAGGATAGGACAAACCCATATGACCGGTGGCTTGAGGTGTTTTACAGGGACTCTATCATGCCCCAGCCTCTAAGGGGTGCCACCTTGCCTCCTGGGTGTAGGGCAGGCAGGTAACGTGAAATTAGCTGTCCTGCCAGTCTCTGCAGCAAGGCATAAAGGATCGTTGCTCCCTCAGTGTCCCGGCTACTGGGATCCTGCACCTCAGAAGGAGGCAGCCTGTGAAGGGCTGTTCCCCTCCTGGTATCCACTCCTTTGCTATGACTTCTTTTACCCTCTCTGCAATACAGTTCTCCTTCAGTGTCTCTTTCTAGAAGCTGCAGCTCTCAGGGCATGCACAGATCCGTGTGCTTCTTCCTCGATCTCTGACAGGATCCCTCCCCTGCCAGGGACCAACTACCTGAGCAAAGCTCAGCCAGCAACTAACTAACATTGTCCCCAGGTAACCAGTTTTACCTAAGTGTGAAGAGCTCCCTAATAAATAGGAGCAGAGCTCCCCCTGGTGGCCTGGAGTGCGAAATGTGTTGCATGTTTGTGATACCTGGATTCAGTTGTCCTTCTTTGCCTCCAAACGTAATATCACCCCCCCTAGAGGAAAATTACATTACTGCAACGACCAGGACCCTGGGGCACTGCACTACCCCCGTTAAATCCAGTACTCCCGGACTGGGAAAAGAAAACAACAATATATCAGCAAAAGACATACAAATTTTTGAAATACTGTAAAACAAGTTAATGTAACTGTGCTTCCCTTTATGGGAGGTGAGAACACTTGAATGTTGCATAACAAACATATTTACATTGTGAAATAACAGCTTAGCATAACAGTATACTAACTAACTATGAAACGCAATTACCCATACAGGTATACTATCTCAAAACTTTAAAGTGCAAATCAACATTTTTCTTTATTCTTCTTCACATGCAGAACTGTCCATCAACCCCCACGGGCTCACTGCATTTTCATTCCATTTATTCAAAAGTGCATCATTAAATATTTCCTATCATTTATCTCAACCTCAATTTTATTATCATTCTCTATATTTCTAGCTACATACTATTGACTTTGTAAACATCATTCTATCTATCATATTAACTCTAATCTGGCAAAGTGCAACAATACGACATTCCCTTTAAGAATTCAATCAACTCAATGAGGTAGTGCAAAACACCAATATTCAAGTCAATTATTAACTCTAAAACAGCAGGAACTTTCACGATGTCATCAGGAACAGGCTCTTCGAAAAGCTCCTCTTGTAAAACCAGTAGGGAGCACCTTTAAGAAGGTGCAAACTATCTACAGCAAAGTTTGTGAGCCACTCACTGTCCATGACTCCAGTGTCTTTAACGGAAAGCAACTGTGCAAACTAAGGATCCCTTTAACACAGGACCCCTTTAAGAAATAACCCTGGCCGGGTTTAGAACTTGGAATCCTCCTATAACTGAGGACCTCTTTAAGACATAACCCTAGACTGGTTTAAAGCAGCAAAAAGAATGAACAGTCAACTATGTACAGTCATTTTCAGATTGGTATGGCTCTCTTATAGCAGTTGGCAAGGCATCAGTCCGTAACAAATACTTCCTGGCCTGGGAAGGTTTGTATCCGAGTTCTCATCTGATGCTGTATTAACATCATTGGTTTGGCTCTCATGTGTGGTCAAGTCATTAGCTGCCTGAGTACGGGTGTCAGCTTTAGCATTGGCTACAGCGGCAGGTTCGATAGTAGTGATTATGCACACAGTAGTAGTAGTGTTGGTTTGAGGAGCTGCTGGTTCAGAGACTAGAGGGGTTGTGCTGTTAGTCTTAGTTGTGGCAGCAGGTGGCGCTACTGCAGGTGCACATCGTTCATCGTTTTTGGCGTACCAGCCTTTCTCACTCCAGTGGCGGTTGTAGGTCACATGATCCCCTCGATGCAAGTCTCGGTCAGGACGTCCGTCCCGGAGATGGGATTCCACGTTACAGCTGGTGACATAGACTTCTGTCTGCAGTCCCGATTCCTGAATGAAGCCCCAACCCCTTTTTGGGTGAAAGGCTATTATTATCCCCCGCATCGCTGGACGCCGGTTACTGCGTTTGGTTTTGTAGGTCGACGCCTTACGTCGGGCTTCCTGTCCCTTTTTGTCTTTCCAGTGTAAGAGCAAGCATTGTTTATACTCCTCCCAGGTGAGGATTCCGATATAGGCCCCGTCCACCCCATCTCTCGGAATGTGCCATCGGAAGATCACCCCTTCAGGGCTCACGTCCAGCGGAACGCCCTCAGTCGCTAGGAGCGGGAGTGGTGTCCCGTCAGTGGTGTGGGGAGTCGCTGGAGGGCCAGCTGGTGTTCGGTCGCGGTCTGGAGGAGGAAAGGTCACTGAAGCGGGATCAGTAACTGGGGAAGAGCGGTCGCTGGAGCAGGATCGGTCGCTGGGGCAGGGGCGATTTCTGTACCTACGTCTGATGTGGTTTCACCGATGCTGGTCCGCTCCGCTGATGAGGATGCTGGAATCTGCTGCTGCCCGGACCGCGATTCTTCCAGTGTGATCTTCCTGCACAGGGCCGTCTTCCATTTCTTCACCGCTGTCGGCTCTGCGTCTATTAGTTGGGGGCTCGGCTCCTCCACTGGCGACTCCAGGAAGCCTACATCCTCCAGCGGTGGTAGGTCCAGGTACTCCTCTGATGGTTTGAGACAGTTCTGGGTCACTTCGTCGTCGTTCAGGTACCTGCTGGTCATCATCTCTGCTCCTGGATCTGCGGCCGCATATGCACGCTGCTCCTCCATTTTCTGGGGGCCGCGCTCCTTCTTCTCCTAGTTCCCACCATTGCAAATAAGAGGGCGGACCTCCTTGGCTGCTGTGCATGTCCTCATCTCGCAGCTGCAGTCGGAGGGGGCGGTTGTCACTTTTGGCGCCGCTTTGGTAGTCTCCTCCCATGTTGGCATGCTCTTCTTCTTCTCCTGCGCTCCTCGTGGCACTGTAATGGTGGCGGTTTTGGCTGGAATTTTGGCGGTCTTTTGCAATACACAGTCCTTTAGTAAATCACAGTTCAAACACGATTCTGGTACAGTCTCTAGGCGCACATGACCTGATTTTCAGGCTTAAGTAGATCCTGTTCGTGATGCCAAAAGATAATGGAGCGCCCCCAAGGGCAGCGGGGTACTCGGTACCGGGTCCTTCGGTTCTCAAGGGGGATGTCACAGTGGCTGACCCGGTCCGTGGCCCTTGGGACGTCCGAGTTAAAGGGAAAGGTATTTAAAGGGATATGTTCGTGACGCCATCTGTGGTGTGCGGTCTGGATGACCAACGCTGCTTTAAGGGGTCCGCTATGGCAGCTAGATGGTATACCTTCCCACAGGTGAAGTATGTCCCCAGGGCTTCACAGTGTGTAGATGGTGGATGGTGAGAGGCGCAGTGAAGAACGAGGACACAAGGTTGCTGTCTCTTTACCTTTACTGATGGCTTCAGCATCCACAGTCCTGAGCACCAGATCACAGGGCAGGCAGAGTCCAGCCGGTTTGGAGGCAAGTCCAGAGTCCCCTTATTCAGGTAGAAATCAGTATCCTTCCTCTAGCACCGTGGTGTTGTAGTACCTTACTGCTAAGCTTCTAATAAGGTCCTCACAGATGTTATAGATGTTATGTCTCTCTCTCTCTGTCCCCCGGATAGGATAGGACAAACCCGTATGACCAGTGGCTTGAGGCGTTTTACAGGGACTCTATCATGCCACAGCCTCTAAGGTGTGCCACCTTGCCTCCTGGGTGTAGGGCGGGCAGGTAACGTGAAATTAGCTTTCCTGCCAGTCTCTGAAGCAAGGCATAAAGGATTGTTGCTCCCTCGGTGTTCCGGCTTTCCTGCGCCTCAGAAGGAGGCAGCCTGTGAAGGGCTGTTCCCCTCCTCGTATCCACTCCTTTGCTATGACTTCTTTCACCCTCTCTGCAATACAGTTCTCCTTCAGTGTCTCTTTCTAGAAGCTGCAGCTCTCAGGGCATCCCAGGCAACCAGTTTTACCTTAGTGTGAAGAGTGCCCTAATAAATAGGAGCAGAGCTCCCCCTGGTGGCCTGGAGTGCGAAATGTGTTGCATGTTTGTGATACCTGGATTCAGTTGTCCTTCTTTGCTTCCAAGCGTAATATCAATCCCCCCCTAGAGGAAAATGACATTACTGCAATGACCAGGACCCTGGGGCGCTGCATAAGTGCGGACAGGTAACATGCAATTAGCTGTCCTGCCGGTCTCTGATGTAAGGCATAGAGGTCCTCACAATCTCGGTATTCCGAATATTGGCGTTTCTGCGCTTCAGAAGGAGGCAGCCTGCTCGGGGCTGGTCCCCTTCTGGTATCCTCTCCTGTGCTTCCTCTCCTGCATGGTCGCTGCAAACAATTCATCCTTCAATGTCTCTTTCTGGGAGCTGCAGCTTTGTGGGCATGCACAGCTCCGTGAACCTTCTATCCTCCTAAGATGGCTGTCTGGAACTAACTGAGCTGAGCTCAGCCAGCAACTAACTAACTTTCCCTACAGACTACCAGTTATATATCTATGGGGAGTGACCTAGTAAATAGGAGCAAAAGCTCCCCCTGGTGGCCTGAAGTGAGAAGTGTTGCATGTTTATGGTACCTGGATGCAGTTATCCTTCCTTGCCTCCAAACGTAGTATCACTCTCCCCTGAAGGAAAGCAATACCACTGTGACAACCAGGACCCTGGGGCACCACACTGTCCTTGGTGGGATTTGACTCCAGCGCTACAAGGCTGCAGTGCTAACCACTGAGCCACCGTGTTGGGAGTCCTTCATGTGTTTTTAGCAAACTCTATGCGGACTTGCATATATCTTGCACTGAGTAGAGGCTTCCATTGGGCCATTCTGCCTTAAAGGCCTGACTATTGGAGGGCTGCAGTGATAGTTGACTTTGTGGAACTTTCTCCCATCTCCCTACCGCATATCTGGAACTCAGCCACAGTGGTCTTGGGGTTCTTCTTTACCTCTCTCACCAAAGCTCTTCTCCCACGATTGCTCAGTTTGGCTGGACGGCCAGGTCTAGGAAGACTTCTGGTGGTCCCAAACTTCTTCCATTTAAGGATTATGGATGCCACTGTGCTCTTAGGAACCTTGAGTACTGCAGAAATTCTTTTGTAACCTTGTCCAGATCTGTGCCTTGCCACAATTCTGTCTCTGAATTTATAGAGTAACAGCCGCACTCATAATATGGATTTTAAATGCAAAAGTTGACTAATTTTATTCACCACAGTGGAAAAAAACAAGGATTGTTGAGGTATCGTTTCGGCCCTGTAATAGTCCTTTGTCAAACCTCGCTTGTTGTAGGAAAATGGGGAAAAAACTCAGTAAAAGAAACAGCAATAGAAGAACATTTGAGCACCCTGTGGTGATGCGCTCATTGCCCCGGACCCGCAGCTCGGACTGGGACCGCCTTCCTTCCAAACCCATCACACCACTCCAAATTGTGGCGATAGCTCTATCTAGGAGCCTAAACGCCTAAAACTTTCTTCTACTGCGGTTCTTATACTGTGGTGAATAAAATTAATCAACTTTTGCATTTAAAATCCATATTATGAGTACGGCTGTTACTCTATACATTTATGGTCTAACTGGACTTGATCCAGGTTCAGCCTGCACCTGTGCCTCCCTCTTGACAGAGTGCACGTCATTCTTTTTCTATTACAATTCTGTCTCTGAGCTCCTTGGCCAGTTCCTTTGACCTTATGATTCTCATTTTTTCTGACATGCACTGTGAGCTGTGAGGTCTTATATAGACAGGTGTGTGCCTTTCCAAATGAATTGCTATCAGTTTAATTAAACACAGCTGGACTCCAATGAAGGCGTAGAGCCATCTCAAGGAGGAACACAAGGAAATGGGCAGCATGTGACTTAAATATGAGTGTCTGAGCAAAGGGTCAGAATACGTATGACCATGTGATATTTCAGTTTTTCAATAAATTTGCAAAAATGTCTTCATTTCTGCTTTCTTTTAATCAAGATGGGGTGCAGAGTGTACATTAAGGAGAAAAAATGAACTTTTTTTTTAATTTACCAAATTGCTACAATGAAACAAAGAGTGAAAAATGTAAAGGGGTCTGAATACTTTCTGTACCCACTGTAAGTATAAGTGTTATTATTTTACAAGGGGGAAACATTGGGATTCAGTAGTGGATAACCCCTTTAAGCTTTCTGCCAGGAAATGTTGCAAATATTGGCTTGCTCATAAGAGGTATAGATTATTTTTTTCTAACTTTCGCGCAGTGCAAAACAGCTCCAAATGTGTTAAGTGGCATGCACCTTTTAAAAAATTTGGCACAATTTACTCCCTTCATCTTTTTTTAGGCCATCATCACATAAAGGCCAGTCTTCATAGATCTGCCCTAATATTCCTAGGGTGTATTTCAGATTCTATTAATTTCTCTCTCTCCTATAGTCTCTCAGCTCAATATCCAGTCTCAGACAGAAAACATGCCTTCTAGCAACTTGATTACTACTTATGCAGTGATATTTAATTTCTTCTTACTTCTAACAACCATTGACATTCCAAGGCTCAATTTTTCAAGCAAACCGCGATGTCTGCGGTAATGTATGGAACAGGTTCTCGTTAAAGAACGTCACCTTGTTTATATTCTGTAAAAACCTCCACCATTCATTCACAACAGCCAGCGAACTGAGGCCAGAGCACCATACAAAAGGCATAATTATTTCCAGCTGTCAGTGTTAAATTATGCTTGTCGCAAAGCGCTAATAAAAATACGCTCATGAGATTGTGTTTAGATCTGTTTTTGAGGCTGTCAAATAACCAATTAAAAGCTGTTAGATTTGGATGAATTACTGCTCCTTGTACCAAGACAGGTCTGTAGCCTCTTCAGTCCTGGCATGATATTACCACTGGCAAGAACAGTGGATTAGGTTTTGTTAAATATGGCTGTAGTGAAGCCGGTATTTGAGATTTAAAATGCTTGTCTTCTTAATTATTTCCTGTTGCTTATGTGGTGCCAACATGTCCCGCAGCACTGAAATTGCCATTACTCATATCAAACCCTGTGTCCTCAATGGGGCTCAGCCTCTCATTCTAATTTCTCTCGGACAGTCATTCACTAGAACAGAGGGTGGTTCTCTTCTCAAGACCCCTGTAAGAGCCAGTATAGTGAGCCACTCTATAACCATATGTTCCACTATGATCAAGTTCTGATCAAACTGTCTGTGTAGTAAAGGGATTCTCTGGGAATAGAAAAAAAAAAGAAAATATCTAAATGAATAACTTTCAGAAATACCTTGTGTTAACAAATCCCGAGTTTGGTCTAGGCAGGTAATTAATAATAATCATTAAATGGTAATTACTAAACATTATAACTTTCTTTGTATCTTTTATATTGTCTTCTTACACTGACAGACACCTCTCCTAGAATAGTAGTAGGATGGGTGCCTGTGAGCTAGTGATGAAGGGAGAACTGCTACTGTGGGCAGAATAACCTATACCACGTACTGTCAATCTATCTCCAGGTTGCAGCAGTTACTCAGCATTCAGATAGGCAGGGTGGACAGCAGTGTGAGCAGTCTCTTCTTACCTAAGCACCCCTGTTATCTCCAATATTAGATCAGATAGAGAGGGTGGTCATCAGTGTGAGCAGTCTCTTCTTACCTAAGCATCCCTGTTATCTCCAATATTAGATCAGATAGACATGGTGAATAGCAGTGTGGGCAGTCTCTTCTTACCTAAGCACCCTTGTTATCGCCGTTATTAGATCAGATAGATAGGTTGGACATCAGTGTGAACAACCTGTTACCTTAGGACTCCTGCAATCTCAAATATTAGATCAGAAAGACAGCAGTGTGAGTGATCTCTTCTTACCTGAGCCCCCTTGATATCTACAGTATTAGATCAGATAGAGTAGACATGGTGGAAAGCAGTATTAGCAGCGTCTTCTTATCTCAGTGCCCTGGTACGTCCAGTATTAGATAGACAGGGTGGACAGCAGTGTGAGCATCTTCTTGCCTCAACACTCCTGGTATGTCCATGATTGGTGCAGATAAATGGGGTGGACAGCAATGAGAACAACCTCTTCCTACATTAGCACTTCTGGTGTCTCCAGTATTACATCAAATAGACAGGGTGAACAAAAGTCTGAGCAGCCTCTTCTTACCTCAACATCTCTGTTACGCTGTACTCAGTGCCCTGCATGGTGTCACATTCTGTCACCAAGTGGGGACACCGGCTTACTCATCTCCCTAGCCTGCGGCCCGATCCCCGGCGTTTCACCAAATATAGCAGGATAATTTTTAAGTTGATAGTTTTGTACGGCCCGCAACTGATATTTCAATTATTTAAATTAACCTTACACGAAAGAAGGTTCCACACTCATGCTCTCGTGGCGCTTCTTCCAGGTCATAGCCAGTGCACTGTTAACAATACAGCAATTCTAGCCAGTGTTGACTTTAATAAGGCTAGGTTCACATTGTGTTAGTGGGTATCCGCTAACGGAATCCGTTACATAGCGCCACTAACGCAATGTAATGGATCCGTTAGCGCACCCATTGACCGCAATGTATGTAACGCATCCCTAACGCATGCCATTTTTGGCATGCGTTAGCGATGTGCCGTTATTTTGTGACGGACCTCGAATGCTGTCTGCAGCGTTTTTGGGTCCGTTCTCGCTAACGCAGATCGGGCATCTGCGCTAGCGCGATCGCTAAACGCGATCCCTTTTTGGACATTGCGTTAACGCAGTCCGTTAGCGTATGCGCTAAACGGACTGCACTAACACTATGTGAACCTAGCCTTAGGGGTAAAGACTGGGTAATTGCCTAGGATCCCCATTCCCTTGGGGGGCAGTGTCTACAGCAGGAGCTTAACTGATAATAGCATTATCAGTGAGGCTTCCGATGTGGAGACTGCTTTTGGACCATTGCTGACATCACGATCATGTGACAAATCATGTGACCGTGATGTCACATCAGGCCTTGTCCTCTGCGGGACTTCAGTACCTTTGGTGACATCACGATCATGTGACCAGTCATGCGACCGTGATCTCACCACAAGCCGTGTACTGTGCGTGAGTCAGAAGGACTGAAGAGAAAATAGATTGGTGTTAAGTGTATGTGTGTGTCTTTCTATCTCTGTGTATATGTGTCACTGTGTGTGTGTCTCTGTGTGTATGTGTGGTTGAGCCTAGAATGTATGGGCTCCTGGTACATCATATGTCGTGTCCCTGCCTTTGATTCAGGCTCAAACACCAAGCCCAGATCTATCTCGGCACATGACAGCTGATTTAATCAACCATCATGTGCCTTCAACAGCCATGGGTGGAGCAGAGCTCTGCCCTTGGCTGTTAACCTGTTAAATGCTGCTGTTTAACATGCGTCGTCAGGGGGCGCATCATTCCATGAGCTCATCAGAGAAGCTGTGACGCGAAAGAGGCATGCCAATGGGTTGACTGACAGCGGGGAGGTCTGGTGATAACCCCTGTGTCTGTCATTACTATCCTCTTGCAAACACCGGCCTGTAGCTGGCAGTCATAGGAGATTGTGATTTACTCTATACATAGCAGTCATAATGCACTCCTATGTACAGCATAAGCGATCAGAAAATTGCAACTTCAAGTCCCCTAAGGTGTCTATTAAATACAGTAAAAAGTAAAAAAAAAATAGGTTTTTAAAAATATGAAAAAAGCAGTTCAAATGACCCCACTTTTGCCACATTAAAAGTAAAACTATTTAAAAAATATATAAAAATACACATATTTGGTATTGCTGCATTTTGAAAAGTCTGATCTATGAAAATCTAAAATAAATTAATCAGGTCGGTTAACAACGTAAGGAGAAAAAAATCAAAATGAATTACCGTATGTTTACTTGGCTATCGCAACATTGCAGTAACATGCAATGCTCTATGCCAAAATTGTATCAATAAGAACGTTAACTCAGTGCGCAAAAAAATAAGCATTCCCACAGCCCTATATCCTGAAAATTGAAAACGCTATGGGTTTCGGAAACTGGCAGCAAAAGCAAACATTTTTATTTATTTGTTTATTTTTTTACAAATATCTGAATTTTTTTCACCACTTAAATAAGAAAATAAAATACATTTGGTATTTGCATACTACTGACCTGGAGAATCATATTGCCCAGTCAGTTTTACCATATAGTGAACATGGTAAATAAAAAAAAAAAAAACAATTGCGGAATTGTACTTTTTTTTTGCAATTTCAACGCACTTGGAATTTTTGTCCCCGTTTCCACAACACTACAGGTCCTTCTCAAAAAATTAGCATATAGTGTTAAATTTCATTATTTACCATAATGTAATGATTACAATTAAACTTTCATATATTATAGATTCATTATCCACCAACTGAAATTTGTCAGGTCTTTTATTGTTTTAATACTGATGATTTTGGCATACAACTCCTGATAACCCAAAAAACCTGTCTCAATAAATTAGCATATTTCACCCATCCAATCAAATAAAAGTGTTTTTTAATAACAAACAAAAAAACCAACAAATAATAATGTTCAGTTATGCACTCAATACTTGGTCGGGAATCCTTTGGCAGAAATGACTGCTTCAATGCGGCATGGCATGGAGGCAATCAGCCTGTGACACTGCTGAGATGTTATGGAGGCCCAGGATGCTTCAATAGCGGCCTTAAGCTCATCCAGAGTGTTGGGTCTTGCGTCTCTCAACTTTCTCTTCACAATATCCCACAGATTCTCTATGGGGTTCAGGTCAGGAGAGTTGGCAGGCCAATTGAGCACAGTAATACCATGGTCAGTAAACCATTTACCAGTGGTTTTGGCACTGTGAGCAGGTGCCAGGTCGTGCCGAAAAATGAAATCTTCATCTCCATAAAGCATTTCAGCCGATGGAAGCATGAAGTGCTCCAAAATCTCCTGATAGCTAGCTGCATTGACCCTGCCCTTGATGAAACACAGTGGACCAACACCAGCAGCTGACATGGCACCCCACACCATCACTGACTGTGGGTACTTGACACTGGACTTCAGGCATTTTGGCATTTCCTTCTCCCCAGTCTTCCTCCAGACTCTGGCACCTTGATTTCCGAATGACATGCAAAATTTGCTTTCATCAGAAAAAAGTACTTGGGACCACTTAGCAACAGTCCAGTGCTGCTTCTCTGTAGCTCAAAAGTGGCTTTACCTGGGGAATGCGGCACCTGTAGCCCATTTCCTGCACATGCCTGTGCACGGTGGCTCTGGATGTTTCCACACCAGACTCAGTCCACTGCTTCCTCAGGTTCCCCAAGGTCTGGAATCGGTCCTTCTCCACAATCTTCCTCAGGGTCCGGTCTCCTCTTCTCGTTGTACAGCGTTTTCTGCCACATTGTTTCCTTCCAACAGACTTACCATTGAGGTGCCTTGATACAGCACTCTGGGAACAGCCTATTTGTTGAGAAATTTCTTTCTGGGTCTTAAGGTACCGTCACACTAAGCGACGCTGCAGCGATACCGACAACGATCCGGATCGCTGCAGCGTCGCTGTTTGGTCGCTGGAGAGCTGTCACACAGACCGCTCTCCAGCGACCAACGATCCCGAGGTCCCCGGTAACCAGGGTAAACATCGGGTAACTAAGCGCAGGACCGCGCTTAGTAACCCGATGTTTACCCTGGTTACCAGCGTAAAAAAACAAACAGTACATACTTACATTCAGCTGTCTGTCCCTTGCCGTCTGGTTCCTGCACTGACTGCTGGCCGTAAAGTGAAAGTGAAAGCACAGCACAGCGGTGAGTCACACAGCGGTGACTCACTGCTGTGGCTGTGCTCTGCTTTCACTTTATGGTCAGCAGTCAAGGCAGGAACCAGACGGCAAGGGACAGACAGCTGAATGTAAGTATGTACTGTTTGTTTTTTTACGCTGGTAACCAGGGTAAACAGCGGGTTACTAAGCGCGGCCCTGCGCTTAGTTACCCGATGTTTACCCTGGTTACCAGTGAAGACATCGCTGAATCGGTGTCACACACGCCGATTCAGCGATGTCTGCGGGGAGTCCAGCGACGAAATAAAGTTCTGGACTTTCTTCCCCGACCAGCGATCTCCCAGCAGGGGCCTGATCGCTGCTGCCTGTCACACTGGACGATATCGCTAGCGAGGACGCTGCAACGTCACGGATCGCTAGCGATATCGTCTAGTGTGACGGTACCTTTACCCTCTTGCTTGAGGGTGTCAATGATGGCCTTCTTGACATCTGTCAGGTCGCTAGTCTTACCCATGATGGGGGTTTTGAGTAATGAACCAGGCAGGGAGTTTATAAAAGCCTCAGGTATCTTTTGCATGTGTTTAGAATTAATTAGTTGATTCAGAAGATTAGGGTAATAGGTCGTTTAGAGAACCTTTTCTTGATATGCTAATTTATTGAGACAGGTTTTTTGGGTTATCAGGAGTTGTATGCCAAAATCATCAGTATTAAAACAATAAAAGACCTGACAAATTTCAGTTGGTGGATAATGAATCTATAATATATGAAAGTTTAATTGTAATCATTACATTATGGTAAATATTGAAATTTAACACTATATGCTAATTTTTTGAGAAGGACCTGTATATGGTAAAATGAAAGGTAGCATTCAAAATAACTTGTGTAATCGAAAACAAGCCCTCATATGGCCATACTGATGGTAAAATAAAGTTATAGCTCCTTGAAGATGGAGAGGAAAAAACAAAAACGACAAAATGGATAATCACCTGGGGTGAAGGGGTTAAAATAAAATAGCTAGTTCACAGCTATGGAAAGATAATTTTGGGAGTACGCAGCATCGGGAGTACGCAGCATCAACACATTCATAGAAAAAAAATAGAACTACTTCACTATATTAAAAGATAACTTTTATTATTCAATCTAATATAAACGACCAGTGCAAATCAGCAAAATACCATCACCAATTAATACAGTTGTGCTCAAAAGTTTATAACACCAAAACTTTTTCTTCCTTCATGGTTAGTAGTTGGGTGAAGCCATTTATTGTCAAACTACTGTATTTTCTCTTTTTAAATCATTATTATTATTTATTTATATAGCACCATTAATTCCATGGTGCTGTACATGAGAAAGGGGTTACAAATCATAATGACAACCCAAAACATCCAAATGACCTTGATCAAAAGTTCACATACCCCATTTCCTAATATCGTGTATTGCCCCTCTAACATCAATGACAGCCTGAAGTCTTTTGTGGCAGTTGTGGATGAGGTTCTCTATTTTCTCGTATGGTAAAGCTGCCCACTCTTCCTGGCAAAAAGCCTGCAGTTCCTGTAAATTCCTGGGCTGTCTAGCATGAACAGGCCGCTTGAGGCTCAATTATATTGAGGTCAGGAGACTGAGATGGCCACTTCAGAACCTTCACTTTGTTCTGCTGTAGCCATTGAGAGGTTGACTTGGCCTTTTGTTTTGGATCATTGTCATGTTGGAACGTCCAAGTACGTCCCATGCGCAGCTTTCGGGCTGATGAGTGAAAATTTGCCTCCAGAATTTGCTGATAACGTGCTGCATTCATCTTTCCTTCAACTTTGACCAAGTTTCCTGTGCCTTTGTAGCTCACCCCCCCAAAACATCAGTGGGCTCAATTATATTGAGGTCAGGAGACTGAGATGGCCACTTCAGAACCTTCACTTTGTTCTGCTGTAGCCATTGAGAGGTTGACTTGGCCTTTTGTTTTGGATCATTGTCATGTTGGAACGTCCAAGTACGTCCCATGCGCAGCTTTCGGGCTGATGAGTGAAAATTTGCCTCCAGAATTTGCTGATAACGTGCTGCATTCATCTTTCCTTCAACTTTGACCAAGTTTCCTGTGCCTTTGTAGCTCACCCCCCCAAAACATCAGTGATCCACCTCCGTGCTTTACAGTAGGAATGGTGCTCCTTTCATCATAGACCTTGTTGACCTCTCTCCAAATGTAACGTTTATGGTTGTGACCAAAAAGTTCTATTTTGTTCTCATCACTCCAAATTGCCTTGTTCCAGAAGTTTTGAGACTTATCTCTGTGCTATTTTGCCTATTGTAGGCGAGATACTTTGTGGCTTTTGCGCAGTAATGGCTTTCTTCTGGTGACTCGACCATGCAGCCCATTTTTCTTCAAGTGCCTCTTTATTGTGCATCTTTAAACAGCCACATCGCTAGTTTTCAGAGAGTCCTGTATTTCAGCTGATGCTATTTGTGGGTTTTTCTTTACAACCCGGACAATTTTCCTGGCAGTTGTGGACGACATTTTTGTTTTTACAGAGCCTCTGATTTTCCATGTGTTAATCACAGTTTGAACACTGCTGACTGGCATTATCAATTCCTTGGATATCTTTTTATATCCCTTTCCTATTTTATACAGTTCAACTACCTTTTCCCGTAGATCCATTGACAATTATTTTGCATCTGAGGTCACTGGCAGGTCACCTGTGTTTTTGATGCGTTTTTTTACATGCGTTTTTAATGCGTTTTTTTCCGCATGTGTTTTTTCATTGCACGCGTTTTTTTGTCACTTGAAATAAAGCTAATTGAAAGCTGGTTTCTGGGAAGGAAAAAAAGTGATTTCCTGTTTGCAGATATATTGGTCAGTAAAAGCTGCTGGTTGGACGCTGCGTACATCTGCAGCATCCAGCTGTTACAGCAGAATGGATGGGATTTCAAGAAATCCCATGCCCACTATGCATGCACTGATGACCGTGGCTCACCGGCAGAGACGGACATGTGGCGTGTCTTTCCAGACTGCAGCATGTCAATTTATGTCGCGGGGATGCTTAGTCTCTGTTGCGTAAATTACCTATAGACTTTCATTAGATGCAGTAAAACCACATTATCCTTCTAGTCACATTCGTACTAAGTGCGGGAATGCAGCTTACTACGCATGTGTACTAATTTAAATAATGGTCACTCTTGTGACATAGCCAGAAATACATGACACAGGAAGTGGAGGAAAGCACAGAGAGAGGTCCCCTCCTTTTTTAATAAATAAATAATAATTTAAAAAAAATAGCCTGGGGTCCCCCTATATTTGTTAACCAGTCAGAGTAAAGAAGACTTCTGGAACTGGTATTTCAGGCTGGTAAGGATCCAATATCCATGAACCTTACCGGCCTGATAATACCAGGGTGCAGCAGCTTGCTTACCTTGGATGGTTAGCAAAAATAGTGGGATCCCATCCAAAAAATAGCATGGGGTCCCCCTATTTTTTTAACCAGCCAAGGAAAAATCAGACAACTGCGGCCTGGTATTCTGAGGCTGGCAAGGCCCCTGGATTTTGGCCCTCACCAGCCTAAAAATAGTAGCCCGCAGCTGCCCCACAATTGGCAAATCCAAAGAGGCGCCAATTGTGGCACTTTACCCGGCTCTTCCCACTTGCCCTGTAGTGGTGGCAAGTGGGGTTCATATTTGTGGGGTTGATGTTATCTTTATATTGTCAGGTGACATCATTACTAATCCTATAGTTATATGGTAAATAAACACAGACAACCAGAATAAATTATTTTAATTGAAATAATGACACAGACTCCTTTAATAGATCTTAATTAAACCATACTTACTACATCGCCTATTCCACCGACGCCCTTATCTCCTGGAAGAGAATTAAAATAAAAAAGCCACAATATTCTTACTTGTCTGCTGAGAAGATATACATACTGTCCCACGACAAGTCCAGCTCTGCTACATCTGGATGCCTTTGGCTGAACAGTGGCATTATGCCATCATTCAGCCTGACATCCAGAATACAGCTGAGCTTGAAGCTGAGGACCGGAGATAGCTCGGACCCGGTGGTTACGTTCACTGCAGTTCTTGCGATCAGCTGATCGTGAGAACTTGGCTAGTGACCAGAGATAGCCCTGTTCCCGACGGTCACGTGCACTGCAGTTCTCACAATCAGCTCACCTGATCGTGAGAGCTGCAATGTACATGTACTTCCGGCTGAAGCAAGGCAATCCATTATTATTTAAATTAGTACACATGCATAGTAAGCTGCGTTCCCGCACTTAATACGCATGTGACTAGGAAGAAAATGCGGTTTTACCGCATCTAATGAAAGTGAATGGGTAATTTACAGAGTGGAGACTGAGCGTCTCCGCTACATAAATTGACATGCTGCGGTCTGGCAAGCCGGAGGCGTCCCTGCACAAATAGTGGGCATAGGATTTCTTGAAATCCCATCCACTATGCTGTAACATCTGGCCGCTGCGGGTTGGACGCTGTGGATGCACGCAGCGTGCAAACCGCAGCGTTTTCTGACCGTGGAAAGATACCCTTAGTGATTGTCCTGTCCCCAAATAAGAGCTGAACTACTTCAATACTCTCAATCGCGCTTACTTAATGGTCTGAACCGAGCGAATGTAAATGCAACCTAAAGGTTACCGTGTGATGGAGCAATATGTGAGTATTTAGGGTTCCACTTTAAACTTTTCCTAAGGCCCCACTTTGTCTAAAACCAGCCCTGACTCTAGGTATGGTATTGGAGTAGCAGTGAAGGACGTATTCAGTGACTACCGGGTTCTTTAAATGAGTCGTCTATATGGATTGTAACACATTGAACATAGTTGAAATTCCAGTGTTATTTATCCTTGAAGTTGGTGAGCTTAGAACAGGAAATTCCTTTCACAGCCTTTGTCAGGATGATTAATTTATCTCTGTAGATGATAATATCAGAGAGCTGTAACAGCTCATGCTACTGGATATGGCACATTGACAGCCATGTAACAAGCCTGACTCGTGTCAACTGACTACTATTTAATGCTGTCTTTAAAAATAAAATAAAATTATATATATATACACACACAAAAAAAACTTTTGACTAGTGTGGAAATATGCTGCAAAGTAAGAATACTTTCAACAATTGTTTATTTTTATCAATTAACAAAATGCAAAGTAAATTAACAGAAGATACATCTAAGTCAAATACACAATTGGCGTGACCCCCTTTGCCTTCAAAGGAGCATCAATTTTCCTAGATACATTGCACAGAGTTGGGGATTTTGTAGGATTATAGTCATATATCCAACCACCACAACCCCTTTGTATGCCAGACCAATGCCCAAACCCCATAACTTCACTCTCCAAAATCTCTGAAGGGGAGCTTGCTCATCTTCTCTCCAAATCACACCTCACCACTTGTGCACTTGACCCCATCCCATCCCACCTCCTCCCCAACCTCACCACCACACTAATCTCATCCCTAACCCAACTCTTCAACCTTTCACTAACTTCTGGTACCTTCCCCTCTGCCTCCAAACATGCCACAATCACACCTATCCTCTAAAAGCCATCCCTTGACCCAAGCGGTATGTCCAGCTATCGCCCCATATCTTTGCTCCCATTTGCTTCCAAAATCCTTAAGCAGCATGTCCATGCTGAACTTTCCTCTCACTTTGCATCTAACTTTCTCTTCGACAACCTACAATCTGGCTTCCGTCCCCACTATTCCACTGAGACTGCCCTGACCAAAATTACTAACGACTTACTTACAGCCAAAGCTAACAGACAATTCTCTATACTCCTCCTCCTAGACCTTTCCTCTGCCTTCGACACAGTTGACCACTGCCTCCTACTACATATCCTCTCTTCCTTTGGGGTCAAAGACCTTGCCCTATCTTGGATCTCCTCATACCTTGCCAACCGCACATTTAGCGTTTCCTACTCCCATACTACCTCTTCATCTCGCCCCCTCTCTGTTGAAGTCCCCCAAGGCTCTGTCCTAGGACCCTTACTCTTCTCAATCTATACACTCGGCCTGGGACAAGTCATAGGGTCCTATGGCTTCCAGTACCATCTATATGCCGACGATACTCAGATCTACCTCTCTGGCCCAGATGTCACCTCTCTGCTCTCCAGAATCCCAGCGTGTCTATCAGCCATATCCTCCTTCTTCTCCTCTCGCTTCCTCAAGCTCAATGTGGACAAATCTGAACTCATTATCTTTCATCCATCACGCATATCTTCCTTACCTGATCTATCTATCAAAATAAATGAAATCACACTTTCTCCTGTCCCCAAAATCCGCTGCCTCGGAGTAACCCTTGACTCTGCCCTGTCCTTCAAACTGCACATCCAAGCTCTCGCCACCTCCTGTCGCCTCCAGCTCAAAAATATTTCCAGAATCCGTCCTTTCCTCAACCCACACTCTACCAAAATGCTCGTGCATGCCCTAATCATCTCCCGCCTCGACTACTGCAACATACTCCTCTGTGGCCTACCTTCTAACACTCTCGCACCCCTCCAGTCCATCCTTAACTCTGCTGCCCGACTAATTAATCTCTCTCCTCGCTACTCTCCTGCTTCACCTCTTTGCAAATCCCTTCACTGGCTCCAAATTTCCCAGCGTATCCAGTTTAAATTACTAACACTGACCTACAAAGCCACCCATAACCTTTCTCCTCTGTACATTTCCACACTAATCTTTCAAAATCTTCCCTCACGTAATCTCCGGTCCTCCCAAGACCTCCTCCTCTCCTCCACGCTTATTCGCTCCTCACTCAATCGCCTCCAAGACTTCTCCCGAATATCACCCATCCTCTGGAATGCAGTGCCCCAACACATCCGGTTATCCACTACTTTTGGATCCTTCAAAAGAAACCTGAAAACCCACCACTTCAAGGAAGCTTACAGCTTGTAAAGACCACACGGCCACCTCAACACCATTGGAGCTACTGCAACCCTCGACCTACTGTCTCCTTCCCCATAATCCTGTAGAATGTAAGCCCGCAAGGGCAGGGTCCTCTTCCCTCTGTACCAGTCTGTCATTGTTAGTTTTGTTTACTGTAAGTGATATTTGTATTTTGATGTAACCCCTTCTCATGTACAGCACCATTGAATTAATGGTGCTATATAAATAAATAATAATAATATATGAGTAACCAATTATACCAAACAGGTGATAATGATCATCATTTTCTTAATGAGACTGAAACAGTCATCAGCTGAAACAGAAACAGTTTATGGAAGGCTTAAAACTGGAAGGGAACAGACATTTTCATGTGACAGGTCATACACCATGACAAGACTGCGCGCATCCACAAGACACCAGGTAGTTATACTGCATCAACAAGGTCTGTCCCAGGCAAAGATTTGAAAGCAGATTGGGGTCTCAAAATGTGATGTGTAAGCTCTTTTAAAGACAGTAGAGGAAATAAACAAAACTGAATACCGTAGTGTAAACTTATTGCAACAAATGAAAGACATACAATGCTTACTTCACTTCAAAACTGGAAGATGTACAGCAGTGCCATCAGCGCAGAATTGGCAGTCGCCAGTGGAACCCAGCTGTACCCATCTACTGTTCAGGGTTTCTGACCATAAGTGGTTTTAATTAAAGAACTGTGGGTAAAACGTTATACCTTTAACATGGAAACAATGCCATGCAAATCAACCATGCACGAAAACATAGGAACTGGGTTGCAAAAAAATGGCAACAGGTGCTGTCGACTGATGAGTCAAGTTGCTCGTGAGATTGTATCCAGGGAGTTGATCTATTTGGTGATACTACCGAGGTTTGTCACTTTGTTGCTCTAGGTTTGTCTTTCTTTTTTATACAGTATGTATTATAACAAATGTTAAAATTGTATTTATTTTCCACATGTGCAACCACTGAGTTGGTTAGCAGTAGCCAAATGACAGCAGGGTCTTCTTCTTTTAAATCAGGCTTGGAAAACTGAAGGGGTCTTGTGCCTTATGGACATGTGACGTATGTGATTACACAGTCTGTATGTGCAACATTTACAGTCATACAAGGGAGAGACATAAAGGATGTGAGCTGGGGGTTCATATACTCTTCTTGTTCATGGCGCTTTGCTGTCTGTGACCACCATGACCTCTCATTACTTAAGGAGACACCTCTGACCTTGAGGCAACTTTCTCCACCTTAACATATTCCAGGCCTAGCCTTGGCCAAGAAAATTGGCTTTTGTTGACCTTCCCTGACACTTAGCACTCAGGGCATCTACATCATAAGGATAACATACTGTACTGGCACCGTCCAAGATGAGGGAGACCATGTTAGTGATTCCCACATTGTTGTTCTCGGTAGTTGTCAGTCTAATTTCAATTATTCCTGCCTGTCTCTGTTAGGGCATTTGGGGACTTAAGTCCACAGCCACTTCATCTACTCCAGATATCATATAAGGAGGGGTAGTACGTACTCACGTCATTAAAGTCTACGTTAATAATAACTTTCCTCCACAGAAGAATAAATATTCTTATCTCAACTTAAATATTAAGTCAATGATATTTCACCAACGTAAAAGTTTTCTTTCTTCTTTAACATACTTCAAGCTTTGTAGAACTGAAGAATCATGTAAGCACTTGTACCGAGAATGTGGCTGAGAATTCCAGGGAAAAATGTCAATGAACAGGGCTATGTCCGCACCAGACCTGGAGAGATGATACAGTATTATATACACTGAGTCATATACTTGTGGCTTGAGAAATTGTACAGATAAAAATGCTAAAAAATATTCCAAATATTTCTGGAAATTACATTAAAGCGAATCATCACGAGGAACTTAAGTTACTCATAGCTGGGAGCTTTAGTCATGACAGAAAACAGCACCCTTAACAGCTACCCTGACCCTGCTGATAAGGGTCACAATGCTGAGAAAAAAAATTAAATAAAGCTCAGAAAGACAGATATTGTAAGTCAATGGGCCCAAAAAATACCCATCTGCACCAGGAAAGCGCAATATGACACCCTCCAGAACATGGGTGCAAAACCTGCTGCTCGGGGACCACAAACATCCTATGATGCTATTCTTTGTGGTTCCCAACCACGTGGTCATAGCCATGCTTGTCTGTGTCTGGTGGCTGTATGCATGAATTGGTCACATTAGAGAGAAAAGGGGTTAAAGGGGTTATCCGGGACTTTCCTTAATTTTTACTATGGGGCTTAGAAATGATATTCCGTTAGTTGCTATCTACCTATCTGTTCTGCCTGGTGCCAAACTCTGTTCTGCAGCTTCTGGTGACATCACGTTGACAGAGCAGTCTTTGACCGTTCTAAGCCAGCAGAGGTCGGTGCTGGACAGAACAGGCAAGCAGTTAGCAACTACCTGCCTGTAATTTTTAACCCTCCGTCACATACAACTGATCTGACAGGCGCTTCTCTTTTACTTTCATTTCTCCTTCCTCACCAGATTGAAGGTCTGTGAAACCTGATATCACAGTTGGATTTCAGAGCTTCAGGGGAGAGGATATAGCTGCACAGATCTCTCAGGCTCATTGTATGTGAATACGTCACATTCAGTAAGGTTGGTATTTTATGTTTTTATTCATCACAATAGTTTATTTAGCTTGTTTTATGAATGTATAGCACAACATGTGAGGATATTTCATAGAAATAAGGGAGATTTTATAAAAGAAAGTGTGCTGCTCAGGCATATACAGTAGTTCCCTAACATATTCCTTCTCTTGCTTCAGATTATCTGCTGAAATGGAGAGGAAAATGTACAATTTATCCAAACAACTTGATGTTGAGGAAGTAACAAACATGCTGTTAGATGATAGAGACCTCACACTGAATGAGGATTTAGGAGAGGAAAGTGAGATTGATTCTCATGATGAGGTGGAAGAATGTGTCCTGGATTCTGAAACAGAGCAAGATGGTGACAGTGGTGAGGATGAAGAAGTTGGATCATATTATATTGGAAAAGATAAAAATACTAAATGGAACAAGAAGCCATTCCAGAAAAAACGTAGGGAACCTTTAAACATTATTACTCACCTTCCTGCAGTAATAGGAACTGCACGTAATGCAAAAACTGCAGTTGAATGCTGGAACAGTATATTTACAGATGACATTCTGGACTCTATTGTCACATATACCAACCAATATATAGACATTATAAAGGACAAGTACATCTGCAACAGAACCATCAAGCCCACAGATGAAATAGAACTGCGTGCTTTTTTTGGATTACTGTACCTTGCAGGAGCTTATAGGGCAAATAGACAAAGTTTGGAGGAACTTTGGGGTAAAAATGGGGATGGAGTTGAAAAATTTAGCCTTGTTATGTCCATAAACAGATTCAAGATTCTAATTCGTTGCCTTTGGTTTGACGACAGAACTACCCGAACCGAACGCAAAACACATGACCGACTTGCTCCAATTCGTGATATATTTCAAAGATTTGTTGTAAACTGTAAACAAAGTTATTACCCTGGAGAGAATCTCACTATTGACGAAATGCTCCCTGGTTTTCGTGGTAGATGTGCCTTTCGTCAATATATTCCATCAAAGCCAAACAAATATGGAATAAAAATTTATGCCCTTGTTGATGCCAGTAAGACCTACACTTACAACCTGGAAGTTTATGCAGGAAAACAACCAGAAGGTCCTTACTGTGTGAGCAACAAACCCATTGATGTTGTAAAAAGACTGGCTGAACCCTTATTTGGATCGGGTCGCAATATTACAGCTGACAATTGGTTTACAAGTTGTGATCTGATTGATTATCTGAAAATTCAGAAGCTGTCATATGTGGGAACTGTAAGAAAAAACAAAAGGGAATTGCCGCCACAGTTTGTAAGTGTGAAAGAGAGACAACAGTACAGCAGTATGTTTGCATTCCATAATGGAAAGGCTTTAGTTTCCTATGTACCACATGCCAAAAAAATCGTACTTCTTCTATCAACACTTCATGATGATGCTGCCATCGATCCTGGGACTGGGGCAAAAAAAAAAACGGAGATAATTACATTTTACAATGCCACCAAAGGGGGTGTGGATACAGCAGATCAGATGTGCTCCACTTTCAACGTCAGCAGAAACATCAAACGCTGGCCAATGGTCATATTTTTTGCTATGTTGAATTTGGGTGGTATAAATTCACAAGTAATTTATCTTGAAAACAAGCTTGAACCACTCCGTAGACGATTGTGTCTGAAAAAATTGGCCCATGAACTAGTACTTGGAGAGCTACGCAGGAGAAGCGTGAAAACAATCGGTATCCCCTCTCGCCTTCAAGTTCAGCTCAAAAGGTTCCGCCCAGAAGATGATGGTGAAAAGTCACCATCTGCACCACCTCACAAAAGAAGGAGATGCACCACCTGCCAAACGGAAAGCGGAACCAGAAGGCTTTCAAATTATGAATGTCTCAAATGTCATAAAGCAATTTGCCTGACACATGCAAAAATGGTGTGTAATTCTTGCTATTTGCTCTGCAAGTGTGACTTTTCTGGGGAAACCTCAGCATCTACTTCTGATTGAATATGTTTTTAATAGTACTTAAGGTACCTTAAAATTAAGTTTGTGTTCAAAAATTTTCTTTGTACATTTTTTTGAGAGAGTCGAACTGGGGACTATTTGGCGGGAGTTTTGAAAAGTTTGTATTTCATAGTTATTAGTTTTATGTTAAGTAAATGTTTTTTTTTGCAACTGATTATGTGTAGTCTCTTTTATTACATCCCTATGAAGGTCACTGATCACTTTTAGAGCACTGAAATTGCAAACATTAGATATTATAGGTATTTTTCCAGCAGGCGCCTGACAGGCACATTGTATGTGAACTCGTTAGTCCGAATATTGTATGTGACGGAGGGTTAAGCAAAACCCCAGATAACCTCTTTAAATATGGGTACAGGGATGGGTAAGTACTCAAGTTGCATTGTGTGCATATCTCTGGTCCTCCTATATATTGGCATAAATGGGGGGTCTCTTAGCTCTTACAGAAAGAATTAGATAAGGTGGAGAAGTGGCCATGCATGAGTGCAGCTGTCTTTATAGTAGTTAATGGAAGTAGTGAAACACTTAAAGGGTTGGCCAACAAGAGGCATTTATTCTCTGGGTCTCGATTTGAACCGACCCAATCTGGATGGTGTCTAACCACAATTGAGTGGAGGAATGTTGGTCTCTGCACCGGCTCCTTCCATTCTTTGCTATGGGAATTGTGAATGCTGCTGAGAGTATTTGCTCTGCTGTATTCAAAATGCCTATCGGAATGATTGGAAGTGGCCAATGCATGATTTGCCACCTCTTCGCTCACTGGTGGCCAGACACCGGACAGAATAACGTACCCTTGTTCCGGAGAGAGATGAGACCCGCAGTTATCAGACATTTATGGCATATCCTTTGGATTTGCCGTACATTTCTCTGGTGAGACAACCCCTTTAGTTCTCCTAATGGATGACTAGAACCAATAATACTTAACTGACATTGATGGAATATAATCTCAACGTGCCAAAAATAGATGATAATAACCCTTTACTTTATATTGCAGCCTTAGGGGTTGGTTTAATCAGCAATGTATCACTCTGACCAGAAAAGGTTTTGCATCTCTGCTCTATGTAAGTAGATAATGATGTTCCACTGCATTTTCCCTTACATGTTCACCAGTTGTCCTATTAATATAATATCTTATTGTTTAATCAGAAGTAGTGTTATCAGATATCAGGCATAAATTTGAAAACAAAGTCGGGTCAACTAAATTTCAATATCCTGCAGGCTAAATGCGTCCCATGTACTGAAAGATGAATGTAGGATGATATAAGTTAAGATCCAGCACTAGAACTCATGACTTGTTAAAATGTTATTGTAAATATGTAAATTCTTATTGTAGATCAGTAAAACAACTTGGAATAAATCATACAAAAGTTAAAAGTCGCACATGCATTTTAGAGCTATGAACTTAATGTAACAGATAGAAGTTGCACTGTTGATTTAGAATCATCCAGCAACTATAGGAGTGAAAATTGTTATAGCAGCCCCAGGTAATACTGGGAAAGTTGCTACTGTGTCTGGGACATCCAAGAGTAAGGTGTGTGTTAAGGGTGAGAGTCTCCTGTCAGATTGAAATCAAACAAGCTGTATAGACCAGTTTTTTCCAGAGAAGCAATTGCTGTACTCATAGAAGCAGTCATGACAGTCAGGACCATCTTTATGACTTCAAGGTAGACGTGAGAGAGCTACAGCACCAGACTCATCCCCCCCCCCCCCCCACCTCATTGCATGAGCAAGGTACAGTTATGCTTAGGTTAAGACACTGCGTGTGAAGAGGAGGTATCTGTGAAGAGACTTTCACATATGTTGACAAAGCATTACATGAAAAGAATTAATTCTATGTTATGAAGAGAAGATTGAATAAAACTTCTATGATCAGCTTCAGCTCAGAACGGTTCCATAGCTTTGTGCTTCTAAAGTGTTACCTCCCCTCTACTGTGAATAATTATAATTAATGGTCGCCCTGAGTAAGATTTCCTTAGGATTACAAAAAGAACTCATGTTCCCTTTGTATCTCCTTCAAATACTGAGTGGCGTGAATGCAACATTAATGATTGCAGTGATTAATTACATAGCTCAGAAACGCGTTTCTCACTTTTAACTTTTGCATGATTTATTCCAAGTTGCTTTACTGATCTGCAATAAAGAAGATGCAGTTTAACCAGGCATGAGTTCTACTGCCAGATCTTATCCCTTCCTACATTTATCGGATATCAGCCCTATACTCTCTGTGGCATAGGGTGCAGAATGCTAATTAAGATGAATCTATCTTAGATTGTCATATCTGATGTTCTATACTAAAATAACCATACTGTATATGACACTTAATATTCCTGTAGAAGTAACAGTCAATGAAATTCATTAGGAAAATGTTCTTTTATTAAGATTTATTGTCTGTAGAAGCTAGTGCTTGTCACATCTATAGAGTTAGAACTTTGTTCCATGTGACTTGCAAAAATATGTGCACTCCTGGAGTTTTTGGATCTACTCTTGTACCTTGGCATCAAGAATAAAGTTTGGATCACTGTCCCCAGGGACAAAGCAATAACACTTGCATCATCTGAATTTATTTTCTATGTAAACATCAATGCAAAATATATTTGGCTTGTAATGGAATAAATAAAACAAAGAAACATAAAACTACAAAATCTTAGCATATTCAAAGGACCATTTCAATGAATGAACACTTTTTGTCTCTAAATCCCTACAATAGAGCAAAATGAAAAACAAAATGCTGGCTGGCTGCAGTGCCACTAGAGGTTAGAGCTTCCTGTATACTGAAATAATAATAATAATCTTTATTTTTATATAGCGCTAACATATTCCGCAGCGCTTTACAGTTTGCACACATTCTCTTTGGAATGTGGGAGGAAACCGGAGTACCCGGAGGAAACCCACACAAACACGGAGAGAACATACAAACTCTTTGCAGATGTTGTCCTTGGTGGGATTTGAACCCAGGACTCCAGCGCTGCAAGGCTGCTGTGCTATCCACTGCACCACCGTGCTTCCCATACATAGCCTCCTGAAAGGGTATGTTCACACTTGGTGTTTTTGCTGTTTATTTTACGCAGCATATTTGGTGCGTAAAATACAGTGTTATACAGTACCAGCATATTCAATGAGATTTTGGAAATCCCATGCACACACTGTGGGTTTTTTTGTGTGTATTTTGAACTCTGCTGCGTTTTTGCTAAGAAACAGCGTATCAATTCAGTGGTTTTACAGTGCCATTCAAAAAACTGCAAAAACATGTGAACATACCCTTAAAGTATATGCACACGAGTATTTGCCGATGGATTTTCTGCACCAAAAGCCAGAGTATTGGGTGGAAAAATGCTGCCTAAAATACAGATTTTTTTGTGTGCATTTAATCTCGTTTTCTATGCAGATTTACTTACATATTTTTCCAATTCATTTGAATGGCTGAAATACGTTACAAAAACGCTGAAAGAGTTGACATACTGCAGGTTTGAGAAACATGAAAAAATAAACAGCATTTGCACGTGCAGTGCCCCAGGGTCCTGGTCGTTGCAGTAATGTCGTTCTCCTCTAGGGGGGAGTGATGTTACGTTTGGAGGCAATGAAAGACAACTGAATCCAGGTATCACAGACATACAACACATTTTGCACTCCAGGCCCCCAGGGGGAGCTATGCTCCTATTTATTAGGGCACTCCTCACACTTAGGTAAAACTGGTTGCCTGGATAGGAAGTTAGACAGTTGCTGGCTGAGCTTTGCTCAGGTAGTTGGTCCCTGACAGGGGAGGGATGCTGTCAGAGGCTGAGACAGAAGGACACAGAGCTGCGCCTGCCCTGAGTCCAGCAGCCTCCCAGAAAGAGACACGGAAAGAGAACTGTATTGTAGAGAGGGTGAAGAAGTTGTAGCAAAGGAGTGGATATCAGAGGAGTTCTGCCCTGTACAGGCTGCCTCCTTCTGAGGCGCAAGATCCCGGTAGCCGGAACACCGAGGGAGCAACAGTACTTTATGCCTTGCTCCAGAGACCGGCAGGACAGCTAATTTCACATTACCTGCCCGCCCTATACCCAGGAGGCAAGGTGACACCCACGAGAGGCCGGGGCATGATAGAGTCCCTGTAAAAAGCCTCAAGCCACCGGTCATATGGGTTTGTCCTATCTTATCTGGGGGACAGAGAGAGAGAGAGAGACATTACGTCTGTAACATCTTCAAAAGTTGTGAGGACCTTATGAGAAGCTTAGCAGTAAGGTACTACAACACCCAGGTGCTAGAGGAAGGCTACTGATTTCTACCTGGACAAGGGGACTCTGGATTTGCCTCCAAACCGGCCGGACTCTGCCTGCCCTGTGATCTGGTGCCCTGGACTGCGGATGCTGAAGCATTCAGTAAAGGTAAAGAGACTGCAACCTTGTGTCCTCGTTCTTCACTGCGCTTCACACCATCCACCATCTACACACTGGGAAGCCCTGGGGACATACTTCACCTGTGGGAAGGTATACCATCTAGCTGCCATAACATCACCCCAGCGGACCCCTAAGCAGCGTCGGTCATCCTGACCGAATACCACAGGTGGCGTCACGAACACAAACTTTATCCCTTTAAAGACCTTTCCCTTTAACACAGACGTCCCGAGGGCCATGGACCGGGTCAGCCACCTTGATATCCCCCTTGAGAACTGAAGGACCCGGTACCAAGTCACCCTAGCCCTTGGGGGCGCTCCACATGAAATTTCAGAAATCTCATTTATTTTTCTTGTAAAGTGCAGAGTATTTTACTCTTGAAAAATGCACAGTGTGAACAATCTGTTAGGCATTGAACTGAATAATGAGGTATTATGCAATAAATTCCCTCTTGTAACTGCAGGTAGCCTGTCTGTATTCTGTAACTATCTAAGTGTACCTATTGTTTCTGGTTATTTTTTCAGAATAAGCTGTTTTATGTGTGTACATGCGGAATAAAAGTTTTTTTGGCCATTATATGTCTCACATCATGCATTTTTTACCAGGTTTCTGTTCTGCAAGCTCTATATGTAATTTTTAGCGATGAGCGAATATACTTGTTGCTCGAGATTTCTCGAGCATGCTCGGGTGTCCTCCGAGTATTTTTTAGTGCTCGGAGTTTTAGTTTTTAGCGCCGCAGCTGAATGATTTACATCTGTTAGCCAGCATAAGTACATGTGGGGGTTGCCTGGTTGCTAGGGAATTTATGGCTTATAGGTGGAAAAAAAGCAGATTTTTCTAATAAGATGTATTACACAATACTTACATTTCCATTTACTATTCTTCATTTGTTCAAAGTTTGCTAAAACAACAGTGACCATTTTGACGTGTGTCTGTTCTGTAGAGTTGGATCTCTATGTTATAAAAACAGAGCTCTGATGATTTTAAAGAAAGTAAACAACTAAGTTTGGACCGCTAGTGTAAATGTATACGCAAACGAATACATTTAAATACCTTTTTTATATTTAAGTTTACACGGTTAGCAGAGAGCATTAACACCTTCACCCCCCCCCCCCCCAAATTTTACTTTATACCCAAATTTTTTTTATTTTCACAAGGGTAACAGGAGAAATGGACCCCACAATTTATTGCGCAATTGCCGAGGACAGCGCACCACGTTGGAGGGTGAGAATAACCTTTTTTTTTAAATTATTATTATTTGTAACATTAGATCTTTTTACTATTGATGCTGCATACGCTGCGTTACACCGCACTCCGGTACCGCTGGCATTAACCCTGTGTGAGGGCTGTCTGGAGGGGAGTACGGAGCGGGCACTGACTGCGGGGAGGAAGGAGCGGCCATGTTGCCGCCGGACTGCGCCCGTCGCTGATTGGTCGTGGCAATGGTCGTGAACGTTTTGCCATGACCAATCAGCGACTTGGATTCCATGACAGACAGAGGCCGCGACCAATGAATATCTGTGACAGACAGACAGAAGGACAGAAAGATGGAAGTGACCCTTAGACAATTATATAGTAGATATGATTCTCTCTTGTTCTGGTGTAAATGACAAACATATCTTATTCAAAGCTTCCGTGTGTATTCACACCTATAATTCCTCACTGTTCATTGTGTTTTGTGCTGTCATGAAATTATAGGGTCACTAATGACCTGCTGAAATGCCCAAAACCCACTGGTATTTCTCATCAATGGTCCCATGAATAGGTGTAAAAAGTGTAGAGACGCCAATATTTAGTTATTTATTGTGTTATAAATGTGAACAAATGTTAGAGTATTTTTGCACCCGTACAGGGGTTATTGTGAAAATGACTTCTTCCAGAAATATACTCCTCATTACAGCATGTCTATAAAAAGTAACAACCACATTTTACATATAATGGTGAAGTGTTCCATGTCTCACCAATTTAATGGGAATCGTAAAATGTCTAGCCTCCTTCCTACAGATCTGATTTCATTAATCTTTTTCCAATCCATCCTGAAACTTTAAGCTACGGATTCATTGACTGTTACTATATTTATATCCAAATAGAAGCACTTAAAGGGGTTGTCCACTACAACCCCTTCTCTATCCTTATGTTTCCCGCCAAGAAAATAGCAAGACTTGTATTCACCTCCTGTGAGTGTCGACACTGCCTCTCCCGGGGATTGCGTGACATTGTTATGCTATGCAATCCCTGCAGTCAATCAATGTTGGTTTCACCCTCCTACCTTCAGACAAACCTGACATTGGGAGGAGGTGAAAGCTGCAGCTACATTACAGAATGCTGTAGATATACCCCTGATGCCGGTGGGCTTAGCTCACCTTCGATTTTGGTGGTGACAGATTCCCTTTAAAGATGATGGGCAGGATTTATAAGGCAAAAACTGGTGACAGGTTCCCTTTAATAGCATACAACTACTTCCACGATCCACGGCCCGCTTCTTCAGTGATCAATTAAATATAGTGAGCAAATGGTTTGTACATGTATGATCCCTTTTCTTGCCGCTTTAGAACTTGGCACAGAACAATGGCAATGTTCTTGTTCCAAGGCCCGTTATCCTTCCAGTAAATATATTGTCTTGCCTCCAGCCATAGAAAAATCTGGCTTTGCTTGAAGGACACCTCAAAACCAACTTTAATTTTTGTAAAAATGTTCCTATATTATAATACTTTGCCCCCATACATTAAAAACATAACATATCTAAAGGAACACTAAAGTAAAACAAAAATCTAATTAACTATGATATTTTGCCTCCTTTGATCTTTGTGTTCTTCCAGTAGGTAGTAATATAGGTGACTATTTTTTGTAGCCCTCATTAATTTCTAGGTCTTGTGTGTCTCTTCATGTAATGGATAACCTGCTGTGAATTCTTATTGATACTATGAATATGAATTACCGACGTGACCTGCTCCATTGATATTCACGTATAGCTTTTTTTGGCCATTAGTGGTAGAGATCAGCTTGTGGCGGTGATGAGATCTTGACTTCCAGTGGTGACACATTGCAGTTGTCAGGGTGCACCCTTCACACGACTCTTTACATAATCTCGCCTTTGAGTGAGCCGTATTAGGGAATTATCGGTAACAACACTTACATCAACCCCAGGCAGGATTTTTTCAAGTGCATTGATAGAGATACAAAACTGTGTTGTTCTTTACTTAGTGAACACTTGAAAATGCCAATCCCACTCACCGAGGCTGCTGACGTGATAAATTTGACACAGATACAGTCTGGCCTCTTAGTTTTTGTATGTACTGATAATCGTTGTCCGATGCATTTACTCAGTTAATAACCAACTAAAACTTATGTTCATGTCTCACGCGGATAGCGCCCTTTAAATAAGAAAATGTATAAGATGCACTTAACAAACTAAGTCTGGGGGCACAAGTGTACTGTAATTACCTTTTTCTTCCTGAAGTAGCAATCAGCTGGTGTAATGAACTCAGCTCTCCGCATTTCTGTGCTGTCTCACTCCGCTACCTGGTACTGCAGTGGACGGAGATGACAGCTGGAGAGACCGAACCCTAATCCTGGCCCCCATCTTGTAATAATGTGCCTCTCTACTAGCCTCCAACCTGTAATATGTTCTATGTTTTATTTTTAGTACAAATTGTGATATGTAGCAACAATTACCACAAATTTAAAAAAATGTACGGTATATACTGTATTTAACACAAAAACCTGATGGAAACAAAAGACCATTTTCTGACAACAGCTTCCCTTAAATAACTATTCCCAAGATTATATCTTCTCGGGCCTTTGACCAAGATCAAGTGTAATATTACTTGAGTCTGCCAGGGCGGCTGATGTAGACTGATGCACCGGGTGGAAGCTTCAGGCTTTTTGTATGGTGCCCCCAGGATCAAAGCCATGAGGTTGAGTTAAAGCACCACTCTAGCGGGTTTTTTTTTCACCCCAGTAAGTCCCCTGCATTCGGTCATATACTCACCCTCCGGCGTCTTCACAGGTTTTTCGGCGCCGGTCTAGTCCCGCGGTGCCATCTTGGGAGCACAGCTTCCGAGTGGCCAGAAACTCTCAAGGCAAGTCTATGACACCCAGAACGAGGCCAGAACAAGGATCTCATAGACTTCCATTGATTTTTGACACCTTGATGGAGAGCACAATCTCGAGCTTTCTATCAGCTCAGTCGCATGTTCAGCATTCTGTCAGTATTTTATATCAGTATTTGTAAGTGAAAACCAGGAGTGTAATAATTAGGAAAAGTATAATAGAAACACATCACCACTTCTGCATTTATCACCAACTCCTGGTTTGGCTTACAAATACTGATGTGAAATACTGACCAAATACTGAACGTGTGAAAGTGGTCTTATTGATTTATTTTGGGCTGAGCTGCAGTATCAAACACAGCCCCTGTACACTCTTATAATGCAATCCTATAACAATTTACTACATAGAGACTTAACTCTATACAGATACCAAACATACCGGAAATACTCAGTAGCTTGCAAAACTGTGACTGGATCTGTGGATTACAAGAGGCTATAAAATAGGATGCAATTCAGGATCAGTACAAAATTAAGTAATAAAACTGTAGCAGTGCTCAACTTTTCGTGTAGGTTATTTTATCCTTAGGGTGGAGATCGCCGCCCAAACTATAAAATAACCAACATGAAAAGATGAAATACATCAAAGCTGGTCTCCAGCCATAAATGACTACAAGACCTGTATTGTTGTTCTACCATATATTGCATTATTTAATCCCCAATTTTATTTTGCTGTAGAATAACCAGATTCAATATTGTGCTTATCACAACATCAATCATCTTTTCAAATTTTGAATCTTATTAAAATCCTCCCTGTTTTCAAAAACAGAGGGATTTTTAAACTTTATAGTTTTTTTGATTGTTGCCTTTTTTTTACAGGGTAACTGCAGTTTAGCCGAGGGCTTGCAAGCCTTTATTAATAGAGCTTGTGTCACGCACAGTGTAGGAAAGACTAAATGCAACACGAAAGGATGAGTGGAAGGGAGCCCAAAACAAGGGAAGGGGGGAGTGGTGAACCCTAGGCAGATCTAAAGTCACCCTGTCTGCCCTAAACGTCCCTATATAGGTTGTGCACCTATCGCCGAGCAGGAAGCTAATCCCTACCTGACCCTGGCAATAAGCCCTACTTAGCGAATAAAGGGGTGTGTGAGTCGCCCCCAGGGCAGTGAGATTCAGAATGTGTTGCATGTGTGTGCCTTACCTGGTGAAGAGAACTCCATTGCCTCTGAGCATGACATTACCTTCCCCAAAGGAAAAGCAACATCACTGCAGCAACCGGTCACCTGTGTTGCCTCCCCCCCCCCCCCCCCGTTAACACCAGTACTCCCAGGCTGGGTAAGGAAAAACAGACATTACAGGTAAAAACAATTTTTGAGACATGCATGTCAACAGGTGAACGAGGTTAACTTAAGCATCCCTTTATGCGAGGTACGATTCTTGAACGTTGCAAACAATAAAGTAATGATAACATAAGTGCAAACAGGTAAGTGCAAAACATTGTAGTAGGCAAGGCACATTGACCGGTCCTGGTCTCTTCTGTGTCATGCAGTTCTGCTCCTGAAAAGCAAAACAGGTGTACACAAACAGTTCTGCTCACGCTACCAGCGCGTGGCAATATCAAAGCAAAGGGCACCAGAACTGGTGCCAGACTATTTATACAGTTTCCAGGGAGACATCTTGTCAATATAAACTGCAAAAAAGAACAGCATCAAAACAACAAATATACATCAGTTAGTTCACGCAGGTGAATGTCCTTTATTTCTGCTTTTTCCATGGCAGGGCCTGGCGTGTACAGCTTCCTGACTGGGTAAGTCCATATGTAGGTGTCACAACTGGTGACGCTGTTGAAAATAGTTCAGCATTTGGAGTGTGTGTAGCCTGGGTCTGCGTTTCAGTTCCACTTTCAGTGGCTGCATGGGTGTGATCATAAGGGCCATGGCACCGTTTCACATGAAGGACGTAGTATCCCTTTTCCCCATAGCGCCAGGTATAAGTGACTTTGTCACCAGGGTACAAATCACGATAAGGGTGTCCTCTTAACAGGTGTGACTCCACATCCCTGCGATTAACAAACAGTTCTCTTTGTCCAGTTTGTTCTCTTATGAATCCCCAACCTCTGTCCAAGTTAAAGGAAACTACAGTTCCAGTTCTAATGGGCCCTCTACTGGAAGATTTAGGGAATGTGCACACGCTGCGGATTTTGCTGCGCATCCGCAGCGTTTCCGCAGCTGCGGATCCGCAACAGTTTCCCATGAGTTTACAGTACAATGTAAACCTATGGGAAACCGAATCCGCAGTGCACATGCTGCGGAAAAAAACGCGCGGAAACGCTGCGGTTTATTTTCTGCAGCATGTCAATTCTTTGTGCGGATTCCGCAGCGGATTTCAACCTGCTCCAATAGAAATCTGCAATTTAAAAACCGCAGAGAAAACCGCAAAAGAAACCACGATAAATCCGCAGTAAAATCCGCAGCGGTTTTCACTGCGGATTTTGCAAATCCGCTGCGGAAAAATCCGCAATGGAATACGCAGTGTGTGCACTTAGCCTTAATGGTGCGGGATTGAGCTTTGTCTAACAAGTTCTTTTGTTCCATAGCCTCCCATTTATTTTGTCGCTGTCTTTCTTCAGCTGCTAACTTAAGGATCTGCTGTTTACAAAAGTTCTCCTTGTCAATTAATTGTATATTATTAGCCGTTGATAGGGCCTCCATTGGAAATCCCATAAGATCTGTGCTGGGGTGTTTCCAGTGTACTGTCTCTTTGGGTCTACATGCCTACAGGGGCGATGTTACTGGGGTCAATGGCTCAGTCAATGTGTCACATGCATCAGTTATGCGGTCCCAGGTTATGGCCGTAGTTATTTGTCTAAGCACTAAAGTTGGTGGGGGTGCTAGTGGTCCCACTAAGGTGTTTTCAGCTACCAGGGCAGTTAACATACCTGTCTCACTGGTGCCAGGGTCTTGTTTTGCCTCTACCGCTGGCGTCTGGATGTCTGGTTGCCGCTCCTGGTCTGCGGGCTGCAGGGCCTGGTGCTGCTGGTGGTCATCTCCGTGTTCGGCGTCTCGCTTGTCGGCGTCTCGCTTTCCGGCTGGGCCTCACTTTCCGGCTCCGTCGGGGCGGCAGTCACGAGGTCCAGGTTTTCCGTCGGCAGTGTTGTCTCACATTCCGGCAGGGTCTTACTTTCTGGCTCTGTCGGGGCTGTAGGAGTGGGCTCCGGATCTCCTGTCAACGTCGTCGTCTCCTTCTCCAGCAGTGCGTCGCTCCCTGGCTCCACCGAGGTCGACGGTGCAGGTTCCGCCGGGGCTGGGGAACCGCGGCTGGTATGTATTGGCGTGGCGGCTGGGTGGTCTTCATTCTCCGGACCAAGGAATCTTTCCAGGCAGCCACCGCTGTCATCTGGGTCATCATGAGTTGCTGGGTCAGCTCCTCCATCTCTACGGCGAGTAGCTCCGGGTCAAGGGTAGGTTGCAGGTCCGAGGTTTCATGCCGCTGCGCACTGGGGACATCTTTTGGGGTTTCACTTAGTTCTGGCAGCGCTTCTCCGCTGTCCACCAGGGTCTTAACCAGGTTGCGTGCAGCCATCCTGCTGCCATGCTGTTTCACGTGTTTCTTTCTCTTTTTGTGCCTCACGCACTTTCCCGCCAGCTCCCTCTGGGGGCGGACCCGTCCTGGTGACGGGCATCTTTGTTTAGCATTAAGGTCTCTGAAGGGGGTGGATCCAGCTTTCGTGCTGGTTCTTGAACTCCTCCCATGGCAACACATCTTTTCCTGTTCTCTGTCCGCCTCATAGTACAGCAATGGCAGCCATATTTCAATCTCACACAGTATAACACATGTAATCCATGGCGCACAGTACCTGGCGGTGCCAGGGCATGAAATCCTGTTGGTGACGCCAAAGTTGAGTTGCCCCAAGGACTGTGGGGTACTCGGTACCGGGTCCAGTCGCAAGGGGGATGTCACGTGGCTGCGACCCGGTCTGTGGCTCTGGGCCTCAACGTTTTAAGGGGAAAATGTTCAAAGTTTGTCATGACGCCACCTGTGGTGTTCGGTCAGTAGTGGGACTGATGCTGCATTAAAGGGGTCCCCTGGGGGATGTTGCGGCAGCACGGATGTTACACTTCCCACAGGTGAAGCGGGGTCCCCAGGGGTCCTATGGTATAGGGCGTGGATGGTATGTGCCGGTGAATAAATAGAGGAGACAGTTGTAAGTTTTTACCTGGTTTACTATGGGTGACAGGCCACAGTCCAGGGCACCAGGCATGGGTGATTGTGGTCCAGCCGGCTCAGAGGCAATAGAGGTTTCCCTTCTCCAGTAGAGGTCTGTGAGCCTTTCCAACTAGCGCCATTAAAGGTGAGGTCCCTGCTGCCTGAAGCTTCCTACAGGGTCCTCCAGTTTCCCCCTGTCCTGGGACAGGTACCTGCACAATGGGCAGCTTGAGCCTTTTTACAGGGACTCTAACATGCCCCGGGCTCCTTAGGTGCTGCTGCATCTCAGGCGTGGTGCGGGCAGGTAACGTGTCGTGTCTTGCCCTCCGGTTCTGCTCTGTCCTAGAGTCCCACAAAAGCCTTGGTCTCCCTGGTTCCCGGCTACTGCGCTTCAGCTCTGAAGGTGCCCTGCTGCAGTTCCCCTCTGAGCTCTGTTCCTCTCCTGTGCTCCTTCCCTTCTGGCTACTCCACATTCAACCCTTCAGGTCTTCCTCCTTCCAGAGGCTGCAGCTCCCTCTTGGCTGCCAGGCCTCTCTATCTGCACTGCGTCTCTCCTAGACGTCTGCTCTGCTTGGTCTCCCAGAACCAACTGTCTAGCTCCTCCTCCTGGTCAGGATACATAAAGGATAGGGAAGCTCCCCTGAATCCGGGTGCTGAGCTCCCCCTCCTGGCCTGGATTCAGAATGTGTTGCATGTGTGTGTGCCTTACATGTTGAAGAGAACTCCATAACATGACATTACCTTCCCTGAAGGAAAAGCAACATCACTGCAGCAACCGGTCACCTGAGGTGCTGCACGTGCACTAGTCAATCCCCACTACCACTAAAGACAGCTGGGATAAACGAACAAAGGGAACACTTATCTTGAGTATACTCAGAGATGTAACACAGACGTCCTCCAGCAGCACCAAAGCGGAACATAGCAGACTTCTATAGCTCCAAGCCTCAACAGGGGGAAATGGAAATATCACCAGTAACTCCCAGCAGCAGACTCGGAGTCTATAAACACCCAGGTCCAGGTGTGTCAATTAGAGCCGGAGAAAGTTTGCCACTGGGTCAGAGTCAGAAGGGTTACGAAGGTGTGTGCAAGGCCAAATGCAGAGACCTTCCGCAGCTAGATGCAGTTGTGGCACCCCAGGGTCCTGGTTGTCACAGTAATGTCGCTTCCCTCACGGGGAGAGTGATGTTACGTTTGGAGGCAAGAAAGGAAAACTGTCGCCAGGTACCACAAACATGCAACACATTCATACTCCAGGCCACCAGGGGGAGCTTTTGATCCTATTTACTAGGTGACTCCCCATATACAGGTCCTTCTCAAAAAATTAGCATATAGTGTTAAATTTCATTATTTACCATAATGTAATGATTACAATTAAACTTTCAAATATTATAGATTCATTATCCACCAACTGAAATTTGTCAGGTCTTTTATTGTTTTAATTCTGATGATTTTGGCATACAACTCCTGATAACCCAAAAAACCTGTCTCAATAAATTAGCATATTTCACCCATCCAATCAAATAAAAGTGTTTTTTAATAACAAACAAAAAAAACATCAAATAATAATGTTCAGTTATGCACTCAATACTTGGTCGGGAATCCTTTGGCAGAAATGACTGCTTCAATGCGGCGTGGCATGGAGGCAATCAGCCTGTGACACTGCTGAGATGTTATGGAGGCCCAGGATGCTTCAATAGCGGCCTTAAGCTCATCCAGAGTGTTGGGTCTTGCGTCTCTCAACTTTCTCTTCACAATATCCCACAGATTCTCTATGGGGTTCAGGTCAGGAGAGTTGGCAGGCCAATTGAGCACAGTAATACCATGGTCAGTAAACCATTTACCAGTGGTTTTGGCACTGTGAGCAGGTGCCAGGTCGTGCTGAAAAATGAAATCTTCATCTCCATAAAGCATTTCAGCCGATGGAAGCATGAAGTGCTCCAAAATCTCCTGATAGCTAGCTGCATTGACCCTGCCCTTGATGAAACACAGTGGACCAACACCAGCAGCTGACATGGCACCCCACACCATCACTGACTGTGGGTACTTGACACTGGACTTCAGGCATTTTGGCATTTCCTTCTCCCCAGTCTTCCTCCAGACTCTGGCACCTTGATTTCCGAATGACATGCAAAATTTGCTTTCATCAGAAAAAAGTACTTGGGACCACTTAGCAACAGTCCAGTGCTGCTTCTCTGTAGCCCAGGTCAGGCGCCTCTGCCGCTGTTTATGGTTCAAAAGTGGCTTTACCTGGAGAATGCGGCACCTGTAGCCCATTTCCTGCACACGCCTGTGCACGGTGGCTCTGGATGTTTCCACACCAGACTCAGTCCACTGCTTCCTCAGGTTCCCCAAGGTCTGGAATCGGTCCTTCTCCACAATCTTCCTCAGGGTCCGGTCTCCTCTTCTCGTTGTACAGCGTTTTCTGCCACATTGTTTCCTTCCAACAGACTTACCATTGAGGTGCCTTGATACAGCACTCTGGGAACAGCCTATTTGTTGAGAAATTTCTTTCTGGGTCTTACCCTCTTGCTTGAGGGTGTCAATGATGGCCTTCTTGACATCTGTCAGGTCGCTAGTCTTACCCATGATGGGGGTTTTGAGTAATGAACCAGGCAGGGAGTTTATAAAAGTCTCAGGTATCTTTTGCATGTGTTTAGAGTTAATTAGTTGATTCAGAAGATTAGGGTAATAGGTCGTTTAGAGAACCTTTTCTTGATATGCTAATTTATTGAGACAGGTTTTTTGGGTTATCAGGAGTTGTATGCCAAAATCATCAGTATTAAAACAATAAAAGACCTGACAAATTTCAGTTGGTGGATAATGAATCTATAATATATGAAAGTTTAATTGTAATCATTACATTATGGTAAATAATGAAATTTAACACTATATGCTAATTTTTTGAGAAGGACCTGTATATAACTGGTAGTCTGTAGGCAAAGTTAGAAAGTTCCAGACAGCCGTCTGAGGAGGATAGATAGAACCTGAGGGTTCACGGAGCAGTGCATGCCCTAAGAGCTGCAGCTCCCAGAAAGAGACACATAGGAAGCCGAATTCGTTACAGTGAGCATGCAGGAAAGCAAAGCACAGGAGAGGATACCAGATAACCAGTAGCCAGAACACCGAGGTAGTAAGGACCTCTACGCCTTACTTCAGAGACTGGCAGGACAGCTAATTGCACGTTACCTGTCCGCACCTACACCCAGGAGGCACTGTGACACCCCACAGAGCTGGGTTATATAAGAGACCCTATACACAGGCTCAATTCACCAGTCATACGGCTGCTGAAACCAACAGTAAACAAGGTAAAGAGACTGCAATCCTGTGTCCTCGTTCTTCACTGCACCTCTCACCATTCTACTATCTACATACTGGGAAGCCCTGGGGATATACTTCACCTGTGGGAAGGTATACCAGCTAGCTGCCATAACATCACCCCAACTGACCCCTTAAAGCAGCGTCGGTCACCCTGACCGAATACCACAGGTGGTGTCACAAACATAAACTCTATTCCCTTTAAAGACCTTTCCCTTTTACATGGGCACCCTGGGCCACGGACCAGGTCACAGCCACCGTGACATCCCCCTGTGAACACCGGACCCGGTACCGAGTACCCCACGGTCCTGGCGGGCGACTCACAGTGCGACTGTCTGCAGCCTTTGACACACCCGTGACAGCTTGTAAGCACTGATCTAAAGCTCTCTGGAATTACATCTTTTGACTCCCTCTGTTTCTTCAATGCTGATGCAGCTTTGAAGAGTGTACAATTCGGACCATGCAAATTGTCAGTCTTCAGGAGCACACCGCCCCAGGCAAACAGGAAACTGGGAGTCGGGGGTCGGTGTGCTCCTGAAGATGAAGATTTACAACTCCTTAAGGGAATTATCTGGGAATGGATTGTTGATGACAGATAACAGGTGATTTAAACCTACCCAGCAAGTGAATGAAAAAAACAACATCTAGAAGTTCATTCGCAATTATTCTGTATGTCTGATATATTTTAGAAAAATGAAACACCACACATATGGGGAACATAAAAAAGACAAAGAACGCTTTTCTGCTGTGACCATTACACCCTGGTGAAATTACAACAATACCTTAAGATTACTTGAATGTTACAGTGGCCATATGTGAAGTTTATAGATTCTTGTTAATTCCAGAGATCCCTAGGAGTATCAGTCTGGGACGGGTGCCATCACTGTCAGACACATATGTTAAACAGGAAAAGTACTTTAAGGGTCATTTCAGTTTTCGAGTGATCAGCTGGATATTCCAGTATTCTGCTTCTGTGCTACATTTATCAGCTAGCATGAACACTTCAATATTTAGAATATTTTAGAAATTCTATTATGAATTAAAACGAGAAAATTAGAACAAGGAATTTCAAACACTGGCCCACAATTATAATAAATTGGGTGCAAAACTTTAGTGTACGCACTTTAACTTCACAACTCCATAATTACCAAATGTCGCAAATTTACCTTAGTGGGAAATTTTGCACAAATTATGCCAGCGTAACTTTGTAAGCATGTTTACTATACTTCCCTATGTTGGAAAAGAATAGAAGGTCAGTGAGTTAAATGTCTGCCGTTAATGTTTAAAGGGAACTTGTCACCCCTCCCTGGCGTTTGTAACTAAAAGAGCCATCTTGTGCTGCACTAATGCTGCATTCTGACAAGGTGGCTCTTTTAGTTCGGTTCCCTGGCACTGCTGCGATAATCGTTTTTGAAGTTTGTCCCTCATACCTGTGAAATCGTCCGGGGGACAGGTCTTTCCCCCTTATCCAGATGCCTCACATCTGTCACTCATGGCCTCTGGGTGCCGGGCGCCGCCTCCTCTTCCTTCAGTAGCGTCCCCAGTGCCTGCGCTGTAAGTTCGTAGGGCAGCGCAACTGCGCATGCCCGAAAAAAAAAATAATAGCACAGGCGCAGAGGACGCTACTCAAGGAAGAGGAAGCAGCACCCGCAAAGGCCATGAGTGACAGATGTGAGGTGTCTGGATTAAGAGGAAAGACCTGCCCCCGGACGATTTCACAGGTATGAGGGACAAATTTCAAAAGCGATTATCGCAGCAGTGCCAGGGACCCGAACTAAAAGAACCACCTTGTCAGAATGCAGCATTAGTGCAGCACAAGGTGGCTATTTTAGTTAAAAACGCCAGGGGGGTGGGGGGGGGGGGGGGGTTGGGTGGGGTGGGGGGGGTTGGGTGGGGTGGGGGGGGGTTTGACAGGTTCCCTTTAACCTTGTGCAAATTGCGATTGTTCTTGTTTCTTACAAATTAAGGTAGCAAAATAAATGTATTTGTTTTGCTGCCTTTTTAAACCCACTATGCCCTGTCTATAATATAAGACTTTTTTGTGATTTGTTAAAAAATACATTTAGAAATATGTCATACTTCATGCAAGAAGGTTAACCACGCCGCTCTTTTCTCATCATTTTTAAGTTATTGCTTTGGTGTTAAAGGGGTTGTCCACTACTTGGACAACCCCTTCTCATTCCTCATATATGAGCCTACAGCCTGCAGTGATCCTGAAGTTACTGAACCGCCGCGCAACCTGCCCTACCCTCTCCTAGTGTTTCATCACCCATCCCCTGCAGACTGTGAGCCCTCGCGGGCAGGGTCCTCCCTCCTTATGTACCCGTGTGCCTGCTCATGTTTAATGTATTTGTCTATATTTGCCTCGTATTCACATGTAAAGCGCCATGGAATAAATGGCGCTATAAAAATGTATAATAATAATATAATAATAATAATAATAATAATTTGGACCTGTTAAAATAAAACACTTAGGCCATGTTCACACGTTCAGTATTTGTTCAGTATTTCGCATCAGTATTTGTAAGCCAAAACCAGGAGTGGGTGATAATTACAGAAGTGGGGACATGATTCTATTATACTTTTCCTCTGATTGTTTCCCTCCTGTTTTGACACAACATATAGGAAGAGGGAAAGGGGAAAGTCAGTTCACCGATAATGCCATGCACCTTGTCTGTAAAGATCATGCGTACGTAGCCGTCCCAGTCTTGGACACAATCAACAGAGCAGGAAGGAAAAGATGGGTCTCCAGCGATGAAAGGCTCAGTTCCAGCAATAAGGTGAAAAAAACCTTCACTTTTAGTTAAACCATGACTAAGGCTTGTTGCTGAAATGTTTCGGTTTCATCTGTGTGAGCTATCTGTTCAGTGACCCACACTGGTTGTAAAGTTTTTAATGGTTTACTTAAAAGTTTTTGTTTTTTTTACCTTATTGCTGGAATTGAGCCTTTCATCGCTGGAGATCCATCTTTTCCTTCCTACTCCTGTGTTGACTTACAAATACTGAGGTAAAATACTGACCAAATACTGACCAAACACTGAATGTGACCTTATACTCACCTTCGGTGTCAGAAATCACTCCACTTATGAGCCCCTTCTTCGACCCACTCAAACCACCCCCTCCTTCTAAACTCTTCATTCTCCTTGAAAAACAGATCCACTCATCTTGCTCTGACAAGATGGGATTCCAGCGCAGTGAGGTGTTAGGTTATACCTTCTATCAAACTTTCTGGAGAGAGTGAGGAGGAGCACCGTGAGCAGAGTGAGAAAACAAGCAGAGGAAGACACAGAAAGATTGTGCTTAGCTTTATAGCACATACAGTGTGTCTGTAAAGTCATGGTGCACTTTTGACCACTGGAAAGCAACAAAAAACAAAAGAAATGTGAAATCTTCTCCAAATAAAAAACTCTCCCAGTTTCATACCTATTCTGTGCAGTTCAATGTGGGCTCCATTTATTGCCCTACACTCATCCAAACGATAGCATAAGCTTGTGATTGCACGATGTCGCAGCCCTGGCAGTGTATTAATCAGAGTTAAGTTCATCAGGGGTTAATCTAACTGGGGGATCAGCAACAGCTTAAAGAGTTTGTGCTGTTTGATTGGTTCTTGTTATCGCTCCTCATGAACAGGTCTGATATGATTGGGGAAGGGAAAGGTTGTCAAAATGTAAACTATAAAAGTGCACCATGACTTTACGGACACACTGTTTTACCTCATCTCAGAGTTTTAGTCACATCTACACTATTCAGTACTGATGTTGATTTCCTCCGTTCTGCTGCTGCTTCTCTCTGTGTGCTAACTAAGAAGTGAAGAGCAGAAATACATTTCTGTGTACTGAGCTATATATGTGAGAAATTGCAGTGGATAGTCTGCTCCCATCAGTTCAGAGCTCAGAGTTTATTGCAAATTAAATGAGCCCGAAGAGAGGATAATTGGTGAAGATGCAGAACACACAGGACAGTTTATTCTTAAAAGTTACTTAATAGTATGGTTACCCTTTAAGATGACATGTCCATCATCTATGCCTAATGCTTGAACTGTGAATTGTGTTTCTTACATGTTATACAGTATTCAAGGTAAACATAACCCCAACACAATACAAAGAATAAAAAATGAAGAAAGAAAAAGTAAGTAGACAGAAAGAGGTATAAGGTGGGGTGTTACAGCAATGTCGCTTCTTCATGCAGAATATGAACCAATTTTTGCATACCTGCATTAGATTGATGGTAACCTTGTTATAAATTCCAGTGGTGAACATGAATTCCCTTTTAAAATTATTTTTTTTACAAATATCTAAAAAACACCTTCCCAGTGGTTTCAGGCAAAAAAAAAAAATTGCCAAAAAATGTTTTGACCAAGTCTAGTGCATACCCTATGATAGGCCTTATCTGCCTCTTGTCTTACTGTGGGGGTTCGCACCCTAGATGTACGATTTTGGTGCCCCGATCAACGTAGGCTATCCCTCACTGCCCTATCTCACCCTACATTCAAAGGTGAGAAAACAAAAATTAAAGAACAGAGATGAAAAAAGCAAAAAAAGGTCAAAAAAATTATAAAAAACCAAAATATAAGTCAACAATCAAAACCAAAGCAATAAATAGCCTCAATAGAGCAGTAGTGACCTTTGGGTTTCACCCTATATTAGCTCCAAGATCCTACTGGCACAGGATATAATAAATACAAGGCCAATAAATTGTTTACATGATCTTTGACCTTACTGTAGCACAATTTGCTTATTCAATGAATTAGCTGGGTATGCTTCCAAGCTATTAAATGTATATGCAAATTAACACCAATACATGAATTTATCCTATGTCGCATCCAATCAATAGGAACATAGATTAAATATCACTTATCTGACATAGGATGCGCCCCAACGCGTTTCCCCGTTGTACGGTTCATTGGGAGGCCCTGCAGATGCATAGAGTGCCGATATCAGATGCCATGACGGATAAAAAAGCATAGCTGGCGGTCACAAGCGGGCGGAGTTAAATACCCCCATTAATAACATTGCTCCAATCAGTGCCGCCTCTAGACTCAATGGCGGCAAAACAACTGGGTTAAAACTAGTTTCTTACTTGTATTCAAGCTGCCAGGTAGTTGAAATGATACGCCGTGCGTTCCAGCACATTGCACAGGTCCGGAGGTATGATTGCCTCACTTCTGTCTCCTCTAGGGCCCAAAAATGTTCCATGTCTGGCACGCAGAAAGAGCCCTTCATTGTATATTGCTGACGCCTACAGATACAGGATGCCGACTACCTCACTTTCGGTTCCCAGTGGTGCTTATGCGTTCCACCCTGGGACGCAATATTGATAACCATATTCATACATATAGAGATGCGGTTCTAGGTACCTCCACACACTGGAGGAAATTAATTTTCAGGCACATGGCTAAATAGTTTTAATAATAGTGGCTGTTCACATAGATGTCCTCTCTATCACAGACAGTGCAATAATACCCCCAAACCGGACCCATTACTCCTTATCACGCCTGGAGCTCAATACAATACTAATTTAAGCTATAACAATTAATAAAATAAATATAATATAATATAACCCCCTTAATAGGATACATGTACAAACATGCTGTAACATACAGTTAAGACAAAATACCCTATATCAACAACCAAAAAGCACATCACATGAACACATTCCCATACTTCAGAGAAAGTGGGATATTAAATAAAGCAGGTATATGATAAACTAGATTGTGGCCCGATTCTAACGCATCGGGTACTCTAGAATATGCATGTCCCCGTAGTATATGGACAATGATAATTCCAGAATTCTCGTCGCCGATTGGTCGAGGCAACCTTTATGCCATCATCGTCCCCATGGCAACCATTATGACATCTATGTCGATACTGTGCCTGTCGCTGATTGGTCGAGGCAAATTCGCGGCAGACTGTGCCCGTCGCCGATTGGTCGAGGCAACCTTTATGACATCATCGTCGCCATGCTGTGCCCGTCGCTGATTGGTCGAGGCCTGGCAGCCTCGACCAATCAGAGACGCGGGATTTCCAAGACAGACAGACAGACAGACAGAAATCGCATCGGGTATTCTAGAATATGCATGTCCCCGTAGTATATGGACAATGATGATTCCAGAATTCGCGGCAGACTGTGCCCGTCGCTGATTGGTCGAGGCAACCTTCATGACATCATCGTCGCCATGGCAACCATTATGACATCTACGTCGATACTGTGCCCATCGCTGATTGGTCAAGGCGAATTCGCGGCAGACTGTGCCCGTCGCTGATTGGCCGAGGCAGCCTTTATGACATCATCGTCGCCATGCTGTGCCCGTCGCTGATTGGTCAAGGCAACCTTTATGACATCATCGTCACCATGGCAACCATTGTGACATCATCGTCGCTGTGCCCGTTGCTGATTGGCCTGGCGACCTCGACCAATCAGAGACGCGGGAAGTCTACGTCCTTTATGACATCATCGTCGCTGTGCCCGTCGCTGAGAGGCGCGGGATTTCCAAGACAGACAGACAGAAAGACAGACAGACGGAAAAACCCTTAGGCAATTATATATATAGATATTAATTAAGACCGCTTCCTTCCTCTGTATGGCCTTATCCAAGTCTCCCCCTCTCATTTTCGGTTTGACCAATTCCACCATATTGAAGGTGATCTCTCCTAAACTGCCGCCATGTACCTCATTCATGTGGCGAGCAACAGGCGTATCTCTTTTGTCCTGTTATCACCTAGATGCTCGCCTACTCTTACCCTTAATTCCCTTATGGTTTTGCCAATGTAGTCCTTAGGGCAGGTACACGTAGCTTTATATACCACCCCCCGTGGATCTGCAATTCCCAAAATCCCTGATGTAGTATGTTCTACCATTTGCTGCACTGCAAAAGGTCTTGCATTGTGTCATCATTGTGCATTTGGAGCAGTTGCCACATTTAAAGAAACCAAAAGGTTTCGTATCTAGCCATGTACCCCCCCTCGTGGGTTTTTGATACAAGCTATGCACCAGACTATCTCCAATAGTCCTACCCCTCCTGTATGTGATACTCGGCTTAGGGGATATTAGATTCTTTAAAATGGGGTCCGCCAGTAGGATTCCCCAATGTTTCTTAAAGATTTGGTAAACCTTTTCGAACTGCCCATCAAAAGTGCCAGTCATTCGTTTCTCCAGTTCCCTCTCGAATTATTTTTCTTAGAAGGGACTGCCTATCAGCTGATAAGGCCTCCCTAAATGGGCTATCCAAGACATTACAGGGGTACCCTCTTGTCCTGAACCTATCATAGAGGTCCTCCGCCTGCTTCCTAAACATCCCCACATCAGTACAATTTCTCCTGATACGGAGGAACTGACCCTTTGGTATTCCCCTCTTTAAGAGTACGGGGTGGTGACTAATCCATCTCAGTAAGTTGTTGGCTGCGGTTGGTTTACGATATATACATGTGTCAATGCTTCCATCCAGTTTTTTTGAGGTGGTCAGATCAAGAAAATGTATACTGCGGTCATGGTGTTATGATCTAAACCCACGGCGTTGATGTTAATACTTTCAACAAAATGGCAGAACTCAACCTCTGAGCCAGACCAGAACATCAAAATGTCATCGATATATTTGGCCCAGAGGTTGATGTAAGGGCTCCACCATCCATACTCTCCCCCCAAATTTGGGTTTCCTCCCACCAGCCCAGGAAGATGTTGGCATAGGTGGTGGCACATGGGCTCCCCATCGCTGTACCCCTGAGCTGGTGGAAGTATTTCCCATCAAATAGGAAGTAATTTTGAGTCAGAGTAAAACACAGAAGTTTAATGAACAAATTCATTGTGTTCCCTACATTCCACCGCTCTTGTCCTTAGAAAGTGAGCAACAGCTTCCGTCCCAAACTGATGCGGGATGCTACTATAAAGCGCCTCCACCGGATGTTTATTCAAATGTTTGTATGATGATGGGAAGTGGGGTGGCTCTGGCTGAGGTCTCTGGGGTTGGGCGGGGTGGGGGGGCTCTGAGTCGGGGGGAAAAAGTTATCTGTAAATGTTTAATGAAACATTGCCATGAGAATTATTCTGATTGTTTATTCTTTGCGGATAATAAAAATCTATCTGATAAAAAAAAAATAAAGCGCCTCCACATCAATGGACGCTATTATCGTATTCAACAATACCCTCCAACATTAATAGTAAGTGGGAGGTATCCCTCACATACGACGGGAGTGATGTAACAAAGGGCCTGAGTATTCTATCTAGGTAGACGCCACTGTTTTGCATTAATGAGTCTATTCCTGATACGTCCCTTCAAGGGTGTTAGGCCTTTATGAACCTTTGGCAAGGCATAAAATGTTGGGATCATCGGTTTATCTGGCATCATGAATTTGTACTCATTTTCAGATATCAAGCTCCTTTCTTTTGCTTCATCTAAGATTCTCTCTAACTCGTTCCTATAACCCATTGTGGGGTCTTTCCGCAGGATCTCATAGGTACCATGATCATATAGTAAAGCATAACACATATCCAAATACACTGAACGTTACAAATTCCAGTGCCAAGTTAAAATTTTACATTTCTAGGTGTTTGACTTTTGTCAAAGTAAAGCCCCTCATCAGAGCAGGCAGTATAATTGGGCACAGTAGTCCATTGTGTACTGGCAGCAGACCTAGAGAAGCAACACCTTATAATTCCCCTGTTACCTTGTTAGTTTTATTCCTTGTCTGCATGGTGACATCTATATTTTTTAAAGCAGTTCTACATTCTTTACTCTACAGACATTACTGGTTACTCACCAAGAATTGTAATGCTCTGCATTGTGATAGAAAGAAAGCTCAGGAGTAGCACAATGTAACGAGGCCATTGGACTCTAGTAGTAAGATTGGCGTGTGAAGCTCATGTTCTCGACCCTTACCGGATATTCTGAGAGGATTAGCAGTTAGCCAGGTCCTCAAGAAGTTGTAATGATGCAACAATATAAGGTGCTAAGAATTTGACCATGGTGACTCCACCTTTTTCAGCAAGAATATTCAATATGTTGTATTTTCCCTTACATGGAAAATCCACAGGTGAATTCAGTATCTGTGGTTGATGGTTTTCTTGTACATGCTCCTAAAAACTTGCTTTACTCTACAGCTCAAAGTCTCCCTCATATCCAGGAATCTCAGCAAAGCTATGATATACTTCTTCCCAACTAGTCACCCATACAGCACATCACTGATGTATAGTGGAGCGCCCGCTAGGACCGTGGGGTACTTGGTACCGGGTTCGGCGGTACTTAAAGGGTGGTCACAGTGGCAGTGACCCAGTCCGTGGCCCTGGGCGTCCAGATAAAGGGGATGTAAATGAAAGTGGAAATAAAGTACCGTATATACTCGAGTATAAGCCGAGATTTTCAGCCCAAATTTTTGGGCTGAAAGTGCCCCTCTCGGCTTATACTCGAGTCAATGTGGGTGGCAGGGTCGGCGGGTGAGGGGGTGAGGGCGCTGAGGTATACTTACCTAGTCCCAGCGATCCTCGCGCTGTCCCTGCCGTCCCACGGGCTTCTGTGCTGCAGCTTCTTCCCCTCTTCAGCGGTCACGTGGGACCGCTCATTAGAGATATGAATAAGCGGCTCCACCTCCCATAGGGGCGGAGCCGCCTATTCATTCCTCTAATCAGCGGTGCCGGTGACCGCTGACAGGAAGAGCTGCGGCACCGAAGACCAGGCAGAGGGACAGCGCGAGGATCGCCAGGACTAGGTAAGTATAGCATATTCACCTGTCCTCGTTCCAGCCGCCGGGCGCCGCTCCATCTTCCCGGCCGGCGCCTCCATCTTCCCGACGTCTGCGCTCTGACTGTTCAGGCAGAGGGCGCGATGACGCATACAGTGTGCGCGGCGCCCTCTGCCTGATCAGTCAGAGCAGAGACGCCGGGAAGATGGAGGCGCCGGAACGAGACGCCGGGAGCTGCAATCAAGGGAGGTGAGTATGTGTTTTTTTTTTTTTATTGCAGCAGCGGCGGCAGAGATTTCTATGGGGCACAATGAACGGTGCAGAGCACCGTATATGGCACAGCAATGGGGCACAATGAACGGTGCAAAGCACCGTATATGGCACAGCAATGGGGCACAATGAACGGTGCAGAGCACCGTATATGGAACAGCAATGGGGCACAATGAACGGTGCAGAGCACCGTATATGGCACAGCAATGGGGCACAATGAACGGTGCAGAGCACCGTATATGGCACAGCAATGGGGCACAATGAACGGTGCAGAGCACTGTATATGGCACAGCAATGGGGCACAATGAACGGTGCAGAGCACCGTATATGGCACAGCAATGGGGCACAATGAACGGAGCAGAGCACCGTATATGGGCACAGATATGGGGCACAATGAACGGTGCAGAGCACTGTATATGGCACAGCAATGGGGCACAATGAACGGTGCAGAGCACCGTATATGGCACAGCTATGGGGCACAATGAACGGTGCAGAGCACTATATGGGGCACAGCTATGGGGAAATAATGAACAGTGTAGAGCACTATATGGCACAGCTATGGGGAAATAATGATCTATTTTTATTTTTGAAATTCACCGGTAAATGCTGCATTTCCACCCTAGGCTTATACTCGAGTCAATAAGTTTTCCCAGTTTTTTGTGGCAAAATTAGGGGGGTCGGCTTATACTCGGGTCGGCTTATACTCGAGTATATACGGTATTTAATGGATGATTCGTGATGCGACTTGTGGTGTTCAGCCAGGATGGCCGACGCTGCTTAAAGAGACTGCTGGGGCTGATGGCAATGCAGCTTGGATGGTTCTGCTCCCCACAGATGGAGCGGGGCCTCAGGGCTACCTGGTATAGTTGGTAAGGGATGGTAAATGCTGGGTGCAGGACTGAGGGTGCAGGAAATAATTGAAGGACACAATTAAATGCAGGTACAGTCCAGGGTACAGGTAGCAGTTGGTGATGGGGTCTTGGCAGCCTGGAAACAGCTTAGGATCCACCTAACCAGGTGGGTTCAGAGGCCTTCCTTCTGTGCTTTGTACTCTGTCCCTTGCTGCCTGGAGCTCTGCACAAGTCTTCTCAGTCTCTGTACTTCCAACCCATATGGCTGATAGCCTGAGCCTGTCTTGGGCACTGCCTTCTCACTGGCAGCCATAGACTTCTGTCCTGCTGTGTTGCCTCCGGGCATCAGTTGGGGACAGGAGCCTTGGAATGTCCTGCCCTTTGGATTCGGTGGCTGGGTATGCAATCCTTTCACCACCATGGACTCCAGTGTCTGGTCTCTTTGCGCTTTATCTTGGGGTGAGCCCAATCGCAGCTCCAGACCCCAGACCCCTCTCCTCACATGCTTCCTTTCCCTTCAGTGTCTCACACTAAACTCACCAACCCCTCCTCCAGACCAGAACTTATAGGGAAGCTACCCTGAAATAGAGCTCCCCTTCTGATCTGGAGTTAGGAAGGAAGAAATCCCTCCTTGCGTCCAGGCATGACATCCCCCCCCCCCCCCCCCATGAGGAAGGCAATGCCACTGTGGCAATCGGACTCTCCTGGGGTGCCACAATAGCAACTTAATTTGAGAAAAAGATTTATTTAGACATTGCTTGTATCTAAGACACATCATCTATGTAGCCCTCAAAATCAGATTTCATTTTAGTGGCAGATATAACTTATCTTTTGCAGAATTACATTATTCAGAGATCAGCGGAAGACAGGATAATGACCTTTGCTGACCATGATCTGTTTTTTTTTAGCTGCAATAAGTCTTTACGGCTAGAATCCAGTAGAGAATATCATGACGTGAATTTTTCTAAGGTGCAGTGCTTAATCATTAAAATGTTATGGTCTTAGGTTTGATAATGATATGCACATTGTGACACAGATTAGTGAATTGATGCAGTTCAAGCAGCAAGAAAGCAGGAGCAGAGCACACATGTGTAGCCATGTGTTGTACACACTGTACAGTTCGCAGATATAAGATGGGAACCAGAAGTAGCTTCCAAATCCGCCATGTACCCACCACTGGTCTAAGGTGGTGTTTCCCAAACTTCAGTCCTCACAGCTCCCAACAGGTCATGTTTTCAGGATTTTCTTAGTATTGCACAAGTGATAGAACTATTATCAAGACATCAGAAATTCCAACAAGTTCTCTCACTTCTGCAGTACTAAGGAAATCCGGAAAACATGATGTGTTGGGGGCCGTGAGGACTAGAGTTTGGTAAAAACTGGTCTAAGGCATTGAATGAAGAGAACGGGAGGCTGGAAGGAGAATGTTATGTAGGATTTGCAAGATGGGTCAATATCATATGCCAGGACAACCCCTTTAAATAAGGGCATTTTTTTATAACTTTAATGGGGGTGCATAGAAGCCATGGAACCAAGCCAAAAAATTTAAGGGCACTACAGAGTATTGTCTTAAATGTTTTTATTTTCCCTAGGGGTATTGTCATCATGGGGTATTGATGGTTTAGATATAAAGTCCTGTAATGCAGTATTTTTAGATTATTATGTATACCCCATTACATCTGAAAGGGGTATACATAATAAAAAACAGCACAATAATCATGTAACAGTACAAGTGACTGATTGGTACAGTAGGAGAGAGGACCCTGCCCGCGAGGGCTCACAATTTACAAGGGATGGGTGAGGATACAGTAGGTGACGGTAGAGCTGGTAGTGCAGTAGTATGGTGGAGCGAGGATACTGCAGGTTGTAGGCTTGTCAAAAGAAGTAGGTCTTCACGTTCCTTTTGAAGGTTTATACGGTAGGCGAGAGTCTGATATGTTTAGCTAGAGAGTTCCAGATTAGGGGGGATCACACAGAATGTAGTGGGATATGAAAGATATTCTTGTTACATCCAAGTGAGGACTGGGGCTGAAATTCAGTCCTGGCATTTGAAATCACACAGGTCCATGCTGTCCCCGTCCCCAAGCACCAGATGGGATATATTATTAATATTACTCTGGATGGAGGAAAGCAAGATTTACTACAAGACCAATATTTCTAATGATACCCGTGGTCTACTGGGGTAAGTGACTTTGTGCTTCCTCACAACTCTCAACAGTATGGGTGTCTTGAGAACACTGATTCTTTTAACAACAAAGCAGACAAGGCGGCCCACGACCAGGCAGGCCCTACTGGCATTTGCCAGAATTGCCAGATGGCCAGTCCGGCCCTGGTTACATCAGTAGTGCAGATCAGTGATGTTAAAAAGGATCTCTCTGTAGGATCAACCCACCTAAGCCGTCTGTATGGGCATGCAGCTCATAGGAAGCTCAATAAACTGATACTTTGATATGTGCAGTCAGATATTTTGTTATGTTATTCCAGAGAAATCTATATTATTCTTAATATGTAAAACAGCTTTTAAGATCAATGGGTTGGATATAGATCTCCCCAAGAGTCTGCCTCCAAAACTTATTTTAATTGGAAAAAAATATTGTCAGAAAAAAAAAATACATGCAGCAGGAAAAAATGCTGATTGAATACGACTATTTTGGGTATAAAATGATGACAACGTTAAGCTTTTTTTTTTTTCTTTTTTTTAATTTATCAAAAACACAAGTGTCTCCTTTATTTTTTAGCACTGTGCTTCTATAATTAGATTGATTCTAGATATCTGCTGAGCAGATTGGCGTGCTAGTGTGTCATGCAGAAAACCACATGCTTCTCCTTTACTATGCCGGTGTGTTCAGGGAATTTCACTACTGGTATACAGCATGGAGCCATTCTAAGGTTACTTTCACACTTCCGTCGGCCCGACGTACCGACGGACATTGTGCTAAATTTAGCACAACGTGGGCATTGGATGCAGTTTTATAACGCATCCGCTGCCCATTGTGATGAGCGGGGAAGAGGGGGCGGAGTTCCGGCCGCGCAAGCGCGGTCGGAAATGGCAGACATGTCGCACAAAAAAATGTTACATTGAACGTTTTTTGTGACAACGGTCTGCCAATTACGATGCATCCAGTGCACGATGTATGGAACGTGTGTCCATACGTCGCAATGCGTCGGTAATACAAGTCTATGTGCAAAAAGCGCATCCTGCAGGCAACTTTGCAGGATGCGTTTTTTGCACAGAACGACGCATTGTTGCTTTTTGACCTGGGCTACACTATGACTTTTTGGAGCACTACTGATTGATATTATTTATTAAATGGCAGCTACAATCCACCCAGTTGCATACAGTTCAACATATTTCTTTGGAGCTAAATAGTTAAAATCAATCATTTGCACTACAAAAAGTCGCAGTGTAGCCCAGGTCTAATTCTTATAATATTTATCAATGTTTTGCACAATGTTCACTTTCGTTGGACCTGTTTTTGTCTAATTTTGTGTATTTTGCACCTTTTTATATTTGTTTGCACCCAATTCATTATTTTATTTGCACTCTTTTTTTTTAAGTCTAGTTTATATGTGCTCGGCTGTTGTTATTTTTTTTCCACTTTGTGGCCGAAGTTTAGCAATCTCAAATATTTTAGTCTGATACACCAATTGTGACATTTTAAAAAGTAGTAAAAGTGTCCCCCCCCCCCGGCACTCCAGTTTCATGGCACAGTTTTTTACGACATTCCATAAATTGCAAAAACAGTTCAAGACAGGAAGTAAGACTACTTTTGACTTTGCACCAAATTCATGTATCACGTGCATCATTTTCATTAAACGGCAACTAACACGACACGGCACACAAGGAAAGTGACTTAAAAAACGCAAATGATTTTTTTGTACAGTTTTTTCAAAAGTAGGAACTCATAATCCTGGCTAACGAAACCCACTTTTTTTCAAAATTGGAGAAAGCAAAATCGCAAACGTCTCAAACTTTTGCATGAAAAAGACATGCACCAAAATTTGCAACAGTTTGATGCCATAAAATCTTCTCTTCGGATTTAATTAGAACAGATGGGAGAGTGTTCTCTTCACATATACACCAACTAGTCTTGATGCCCCCAAATCACCAATTTTCCTAGCGGTACTAAGTGCTGTATACCCTGAATGCCCCACAAGACCTGCTGTTTTGGAGGTGCTTTGATCAAATTGCTCAGTTCTTTATGCTTGCCCAATATTCCTGCTTCTAAGACATCAAGAATGCACCTCTCGTTTAAAGAGGTTCTCCAGGATTTTCTTTTAGTGTGTGCCTAAAAACTAATAGGCAGGTAGTTGCTAACTTCCTGCCTGTTGTGCGCAACGCCAATTGAGAGCGATCACCATTGACTCCTGTTGACGGTCAGCTGCTCCACGTCATCAGAGCAGCTTTTCTTCTTCTGGGCAGCTCTGTCGATTGGGTGTGACTGCCAGCGTCATGCTGATTGACAGCCGGCTTCCTGCAGTTAGACAGAGGGGTTGGCTGTCAATCAGCATGACGTCAGCAGTCACACCCCATCAACAGAGCAGAACAGAAGAGAAGCAGCTGCTCCATCAACGTGACGTCTGAAGATGCTGCTGAATCGCCAGTATGATTGCTGGCAATGATTGCTGACAACGATCTGCACCGGGCAAAACATGCAGGCAGTTAGCAACTACCTGCCTGGTAGTTCTTAGGCACATTGTATAATAGTCCCAGATAACTCATGCAATGATTTAATTTTCGACTCGTACAGTAGTTGAATGTTTTTGTTATTTCTGAGCTATGTAGACTCTATCTCTGGAGCAGGTGCCAAAGGCAAGGAGTTTAGGAAGAAGCTTATCATCCTCAGTTCCATGAATTCTGCATAATACGTGTCATCTGAATTATCATTTAAGGTGCTGTTCTCCATTCACAAGAAAGGATATACGGTGTCCCCTGTTTAAATAGGGACTGAAATAGCTGGCTAGAGTGTGCCCAATAGACTTTGAATAGAGCGGTAGTGCGCAAACTCAACTCGCGCCACTCCAAGGCTCAGGACCTCTGTTCTCTCTATTGGTGGTGATCCAACCAGTGGGGCTCCCAGCAATCAGCAAATTCACCTATCGAATTAAGTTCTAATTGTGGAACAACCCATTTAATTTACTTATATTGCCTACTTTTTGTGCTCTGTTCTTTGAAATACCCATGTGAAATAAATTATATCTTATCGTTATAAAATGCAGTTTTAAAGTTAATTTGTAAATCTGAGCACATGATATTTTGTTTTCTTGTCACATCATTAGGTTGAGGAGCAGGCTTTAAAATATATAACATTCAGCGGGTGAAAAAACAATTTCTTAAACTTTCCTCACAGACAGCCTGCATCAGAGATTATCCTAACACAACATAAATCTCATCTTATGCAATGCTAGAAAACATTCCAGACATGTGAAATATGACTGCGCTTAGTGACTAATGCATCTTAAAACCTGATGAAAATGCAATGTCCGCCGTGCAGGAATTATATCCTCGGAGCTGTCAGAATGACTTCATATGACAGCTTAGCATTGAGCTATGGCATCTCTGCTTTCTCTCTGTATACAGTTATACAGACACCAATAAATGTGTGACTCTGTCCTCCAGTGAACATCAGCGTTTGTCCCAAATTCTCTGCTTACTTTTGGACAATTAGGAAAGGTTTAGGAGCCTACAGCATGCAGCTATGTGTATGCAGTAAACTTCCCCTAGTGGTGACTGAAAGCAGCCAATTTTTTTTTTTATTATAGGGACTCTGTCAGTAGCAATTCACATCCAAACCATTTTTATATTCATGTACCTCTAACAACAAGTCCAGCCATACCTTTACATGGCCAGTCCGTTCCTCCCTAGCTGAGAAATCGGTGTTAGATTTGATATGCAAATGTGGCTGAAAAACTATTATAGAGCTGGAGTCTCTGCCACTCCAGCTCTAATAATAATCTTTATTTATATAGCGCCAACATATTACGCAGCGCTTCACAGTTTAACAGTTTCCCTGTGCAGTGCCGCCTCTTCCTATTTGACTGACAGCATCTTTGTCTGAAGTCACACAGCATTCTGAGAAATCAGCGTTTGAATTGAAATACAAATAGATATGGTAGATCTAAAGCCTCTGTCACTCCAGCTCTATTCACAATCCAACGCTGCCTCCTATTGGGCAGGGAATAGAGCTAAAGTCAGAAAGGCTTCAGATCTATAGCTCATTTGCATATTAATTCAACTGGTGGTTCCTTAGTAATGAAAGTTCGGACTGTTATGTTAAGATATGGCTGGACTTGTCTAGGAAAGAAATACATACATGCACATATAAATACTTTGGGGTGGGAAATCCTGCTGACAGATTCCTTTTTAGTTCTGTACATGTAATGTAGCAGGTGGTCTGATGCTACATTATTAGGAGCGTAATAATAAATCACAAGATCTTGAAATGGGACTAGAAATGGTGACCATTTTCTATAAGATCGCCTTCATAACTGCTTATGGCTGTTTTGGTCTCCACTGTGTGTAACATCTCATTACTAATGTCCAGATGTCACAAGCTTACCGCGACAGAGAGTTGCCAGAAGACTGCGGTGTCTGATTTCTCGTATTTCTGCACTGATTAGAACCACTCCCACCTTCATATTAAACAGTGCAGGTTTCTGCTAGCAGTGCAGGGGTTAATCTGTTCAGTTGAGAGCTCCTGGAAGCTTACCTGCTTTGATCATCTCAGCTGTTCAGTGTTGGCCACTCACCTCTGCTATATATACTGGCCTTTGGCAAGCAGGGATTGCCAGTGTTAGTTTAATACTGCCTGGTTCTGGAGTTGGAGGTGTTGGTTGATAGGAGGCAATTGGAGTGTTGTTCTAAAGACTGTTGCTTGGTGATTTGCCTGTGTACATATCCTTATCCTCTCCTATTTAGTATTTCCTCCCTTTACTTTCTGATGTTCCACTCTGTTGTTTATGAGTGCATATTTGTATGATTGGTATATTCAATTATCCCTGTATGTCTTCCCCAGTTAGTCTGGTTGGTGTATTCGTGTACACTGCTACTCCTCACTTCCCTATGTGGGGGAGGAGACAGATAATGGCTGATTTAGGAGCTCAGTAAGGCATGTAGCCTCGGCGTCTTCACCATCAGAAGTAATCCGGGGAAGCAGGGATAGCTGGAGAGCCCTAGCTTTAGGAATATGGAAGAAGCCTCTAGCCCCGTGATCTTTGGCAACTATACCATGACAACAGGCATCATGTATAAAGTGAGTCACAGTGACTGGAAAAATGCACAGGAAATTGATAATTTAAGTCAGTGATGTCACCAGTGTGACAGAAAGAGAAAAATGTAAAAAGAGATGATGCAGAAGAGGGATAGATGTTAAATCAGTGGGGTTCTAATTGCTAAAATCCACAATTAAAAATTGCAATTTCAAAATTCTAATTTCCTGATATTCAGCAATATGCAACATGGTTTTTGAGTCAAGGTGGACCTTTCTGAACAGTGTTGGGTATTGCATATTTTCCCAGTGGCCACAGCTTTTACAATGTAATGGCTGATAATGAATGTGGTTTCCTTCATCTGACCAGCTTAGCTGTCTCTGTTATTAAACGGCAAAGGATAGAATGAAGAAGCCACCAAAGACTCCACTCCTGTCTCAGAAAGGATATGAGGCAGGATGGTCATCAATGAGACATTGTCCTCACAATGTAAAAGTCCTGACAACTTTCCAGTGCTGACGTTTATTAACCTAGAATGGCCAATTATCTGCCTACCCTTTTGTCTGAATGTGCATGTTACATTCAGGGAATGACAACCCAACACTTTCACTTGGTGGTTTTGAGTAAATGTTATATTTGGTTTTATCCTTAAGATAAGACTCCGGAAAAATCGATTAATTAAAAGCATTTATTCCTTGAATGGTCTTATGGCGCGGCTCGCATCAGGGTTTCTCACAGTTAGTTTTTTGAACCATTAAGACAAGCTCTATTGTGCTTCTGAAACAAAGAACAAATGGAACGAAGCAAGAAATTCCTAACACTTATAACTGCAAGCCAGAAAGATTTTAAGAGGTGGGTGGCAAAAAAAGACAATTTAAGACTTGGTATTTGTAGTACGAATAAGAATATTTTTTTCCAGAAGATTGATAAATCTGCAGCTGTTTCCTTTTCTGCCTTTATGTAATTCCCCATATATTATAAGCCATGTGTCACGGGTTTAGTACGACAGAGAGGAACCAGAAGACCTCAGCATCCTATTTCTCCAACTCCTGCACTGATTAGAAGCCCCTCACCTTCAAATTAAACGGTGCAAGTTTCTTTTAGCAGTGCAGGGGTTAATCTGTTCAGTTGAGAGCTCCTGAAGCTTTCCTGCATTAAGGCTCAGCTGTTCACTGTTAGCCACTCCCATCTCCAAGATAATCTGGGCCTGGCTAGCACTCATTGTCAGAGTAGCTTTGGCTGTGTGGATAGAGGTTGTTGGTGGAAGTTATTGGAGAAGGCGTTTGGTGGATATATCTGTGACTGTTGCTAGGTTTTCAGTGTGTGATAATTACCTTTCTTCTCCTATTTTGGTTTAACCCCATCCTGCACTCCCCAGTATATTTATCTGCTGTATGTGTGAGTATATTTCTATGTTTGATATTTTTCATTAACCCTGTTTGTATTACCTTGTTAATCTGGTTGGTGTATTACGGTACACTACTACTACTCCCCTCTTCTCTGGGTGGGGGAAAGGTACAGACTGAGGGCAGATTCAGGAGCTAAGGCAAGGTATGCTGCCCCAGCGTCTTCACCGTCACAAGCAATCTGGGGAACAAGGCGAGCAAGGGCGCCTCTAGTGTTAGAAACAGGGAAGGAGCCCATGGCCCGGGTACACCGGACAACAGAGTTGTGACACCATGCATGTTGCTGACTATTTATAGCAAAAGCTGTGAAATATGTCATACAGCACGTTGGACATTAAAGGGAACCAGTCACCATGAAAATGCCATCCAATCTGCTGGTAAAATGCTATAGAACAGGAGGAGCTGAGAAGATTGACATATATACAGTTGTGTGAAAAGTGTTTTACCCCTTCCTGGTGTCCTATTGTTTTGCATGTTTGTAACACTTAAATGTTTCAGATCACCAAACAAATTTAAATATTAGATAAAGATAACACAGGAGAATACAAAATGAAAACCGGGCTTAATCTGATCCCTGGCTTCCTCTTCATGTTCAATCTCTACGAAGGTGAAAATAGTGACGCTGCATTAATTGGATTGGAGAGGTGAAAGTTTGGTTAGAGGTGGACTGACCAATAGAGAGTTGCAGTAGTCCAGAAAAGAATGAATAAAGGTACCGTCACACTAAGCGACGCTGCAGCGATACCGACAACGATCCGGATCGCTGCAGCGTCGCTGTTTGGTCGCTGGAGAGCTGTCACACAGACAGCTCTCCAGCGACCAACGATGCCGGTAACCAGGGTAAACATCGGGTTACTAAGCGCAGGGCCGCGCTTAGTAACCCGATGTTTACCCTGGTTACCATCGTTAAAGTAAAAAAAACAACCACTACATACTTACCTACCGCTGTCTGTCCCCGGCGCTCTGCTTCTCTGCTCTGGCTGTGAGCGCCGGTCAGCCGGAAAGCAGAGCGGTGACGTCACCGCTGTGCTTTCCGGCCGCTGTGCTCACAGCCAGAGCAGAGAAGCACAGCGCCGGGGACAGACAGCGGTAGGTAAGTATGTAGTGGTTTTTTTTTTACTTTAACGATGGTAACCAGGGTAAACATCGGGTTACTAAGCGCGGCCCTCCACTTAGTAACCCGATGTTTACCCTGGTTACCAGTGAAGACATCGCTGAATCGGCGTCACACACGCCGATTCAGCGATGTCAGCGGGAGATCCAGCGACGAAACAAAGTTCTGGACTTTCTTCCCCGACCAGCGACATCACAGCAGGGGCCTGATCGCTGCTGCCTGTCACACTGGACGATATCGCTAGCCAGGACGCTGCAATGTCACGGATCGCTAGCGATATCGTCTAGTGTGACGGTACCTTAAGAACAACTGTAAAGGTACCTTCACACTGAACGATATTGCTAGCGATCCGTGACGTTGCAGCGATATCGTTCAGTTTGACAGGCAGCAGCGATCAGGATCCTGCTGTGCCATCGTTGGTCGGAGCTAGAAGGCCAGAACTTTGTTTCGTCGCTGGACTCCCTGCAGACATCGCTGAATCGGCGTGTGTGACGCCGATTCAGCGATGTCTTCACTGGTAACCAGGGTAAACATCGGGTTACTAAGCGCAGGGCCGCGCTTAGTATCCCGATGTTTACCCTGGTTACCAGCGTAAATGTAAAAAAAAAAAAACATTACATACTTACATTCCGGCGTCTGTCCTCTCCGGCGCTGTGCTTCTCTGCCCTGTGTAAGCGCAGCGGCCGGAAAGCACAGCGGTGACGTCACCGCTGTGCTCTGCTTTCCGGCCGGCGCTCAGTGCAGAGAAGCAGAGCGCCGGAGAGGACAGACGCCGGAATGTAAGTATGTAGTGTTTTTTTTTTTTTACATTTACGCTGGTAACCAGGGCAAACATCGGGTTACTAAGCGCGGCTCTGCGCTTAGTAACCCGATGTTTACCCTGGTTACCAGGGGACCGGCATCGTTGGTTCACTGGAGAGCTGTCTGTGTGACAGCTCTCCAGCGACCAAACAGCGATGCTGCAGCGATCGGGATCGTTGTCTGGATCGCTGCAGCGTCGCTTAATGTAAAGGTACCTTAAGAGTTTTTGCAGTTTCCAAGGTGAGAAAAGGTCAGATTCAGGAAATGATTTGCAGGTGATATGAGAGAGTGAGGGATTGGATATAGGAAATAAAGGAACGTTTTGTGTCAAATATAACCCCAAGACACAGAGTGTGCCCCTTAGGAGTTATGTTGAACCATCCAAGGCAATTGCAATATCGGGTATGAGTTGGTTGCTAGAGGTCGGAAACACGAGAAGTTCAGATTTGGAGAGATTTCGTTCAGATAGATGTTAGATGATGTCAGAGACAGTGACAGACAATCTCTGGAATTTTATATTAAGGCGGGGGTGACGTCAGGAGAAGAGGCAGAATTGAGAGACAACAGCATAGAGATAGTACTGGAAACCAAATCTCCTGATAGTTTGCCCAATAGGAGCAGTCCATAGGGAGAAGAGATGGGGCCTAGGACTGAGCTTTGGGGAACCCCAACAGTAAGAGGAAGATTAGAGGAGTAAGAGCCGGCAAAAGATACAGTGAAGGCGCGGTCAGACAGATTAGAGGAGGACCAAAAGACAATAGGAAGCAAAACAAAACACAGGCAGGTAGGTGCTGCCTACCTACCTGTTTTGCCAGGTGCCTATTTCTTCCGGCACAGAGTGATTAGAGTCCGCTCCTGCCGGCGATTCAGCAGCTTCCACTGACACACTTATTTCTGCAGAGAAGTGGCTTCTTTTACTCCCCGCTCTGTTTATGAGGTGTGACAGCCGACTCCTAACTGTGAAGAACCAGCTGTCAATCATCATGACCTCGACTGTCGCACATCGTTGGACAAGTTATTAGCAGGATGCTAACAATCAGGACCCCACTCATCTCATACTAAAACCCTGCCCTAAGGATAGGCCATCAATTTTAATATATTTGAAGGAAAGCACAAGTCCAAAGTGAGAGATCTAGGGTACTCCACCACACATACGTACATGTATCCTATGTCACATGTAGACATGATATAGCGTTACACAAAGTGCCTATGGGCCACTTACTGGGCTGTTTGCTGCAATTATGATAAAATCACATTTTTAGCTGCTGCAGATCTACAAGTTCCATGAATGCTGAGCTCTGTATAACCCCACTCACATCACTGATTGGCAGTTTTCTATGTACACTGTGCATAGGCAGAAAGCTGCCAATCAGTGGTGGGGGCTGAGTTATACAGAACGCATAATTATGGAGGCGTATATAGTTTACTAGTCGTCTAGCGATAATCTTCTGCTGATAAAACGGTGATTTTATCGAAGCTACAGAAAGTAGCCAAGTAAGTGACACATCGCTGGAATCAGGATCTCTCTCTATACAGTACATTACGCTGCTGTCAGATTAGGTGGCGAAAACCTGTTGACAGATTCCCTTTAATTATTTTAATATGCGTAGATTCTGTTTTTTTGTTTTCAATGCAACATGATATCAATTTAATCTTTTTTGCAGACACAGCATAGTTTGATTTTTACATTATGTCGGCATAGGCATTCCAGTCTACATTGCTCTGTGCATTGCCTGCAGTGTAAGAAAGAAACAAAGCGGCTCTTTGTGGAGCTAGGCCCACACACATTCCTCTGTAGAGGAGCTGGAAAACACGAGATCCTCAGGCGTTAGATAGTTAATTTGGATTCTAAGAATACACAATTCCTAATTCTGGTACTTTCTCTCAATGCTCCGCACACCGAGCGGTGACAAGATGCCATAAAGCGCAGCTCATCTGCTGTGTCATCCCAGCTGCTTCCCAAATCCTCCGCTACAGTCATATCACCCCGCCGAGCGAATCATGCTTCTTATTTGGAAACATTTTCTGTTTAATTGAAGTGCAGACTGTAAAGCTTTTAGAAAGCTTCGACATGGCAGAACCCACATTACTCTTCCTATAAATGACTCATTATTTATATCACGGCTCTGACAGGAACGTCTGAATAATGACTATGTGCACAGAGATGGGTTTCCATTAGAATACTAACACCATAAAAATAAAATGGATGGTGAATACTATTGTGTAAATGAAGTGCATAAATCTGTTAGTCTTAAAGGGGTAGAGGTAGCCCATCAATGTTTGATCGGTGGGGGCCTGACCTGTGGGACCCACATTGCTGGTCAGGGTGTGCGGATAGCACGCAGCGTTTCTGCTAGCGCCATGTTCCCTTCTTTATTCATATCGTTCCCTACATTTGGTTTAGGTTGTGCCTGGTTCTGTATCTATGTCTTATTCAAGTGAAAGGGACTAAGCTGCAGTACCAGACATAGGCAACCGAATGGACGATTGTGTTATCAATGAAGGAAAGGAAGATTCCTCATTAATCCAACCTTGGATTAGCCCAGAATGTTTAATTTTGGAGCAATTCTTTTGTTATTGAAAAATTACATACAGCAGGGACTTATGGACTCATGGCAAGATTAGTCCATTTAAAAGGAAGCTAATTCATGCTGCCCCAACCACAGCCAGAATGAATCAGAGTTTAACTGCAGCCAGGTTTATATCTTCATCTGAAACGCTCTAGTGTTTTAGAAAAAAATATAGTTATAAGACCAGGCCAGGGACCACAGGGATAGGCGAGACTAGTGTGGCACCATGCCCTGCTAGCTATTCCCAGCGCCGATCCAGGTGATTGACAGGTACACTCATTAGAGAAACATGTCCATCACCTGAAGTAACTACGGAGATCTCCTAACTATATCTTATAGAACAACATACTTGTCTGCAATCGTACAACCAGGCTCCGATCCCGCGAGCAGCATGAATCTGCTGATTGTTCCCATTATACCCATTGGAGACAACTATGTATTGTGAAAATGGGCCCTTTTCTGGTCAGCCTGGCTGGCACCACACATTGATGTGTCTGAATTTTTAACCAAATGTGAAAGGTGGAGGTTTATGAGAAATCCATGAATTGGTTATGCAGCCTTAGTTTCCTATCTGACCTGACCATTCGGCACTTAGCGAGTATACTCTACAGGCTCTATAGGACTAATGTGTGATACTCCCTGGGTAACGCCACTACCCCGCATACAGGACCTTCCTTCCATGCCTTGTTTCAGATGACAATGAAGGGTTTGCCCGTACAACACCCCTAAGTAATAATTAAGACCCCTATATACATCAGGTATAAGTCAGGATTGGCCAACAGTCTAACGAGTGTGGAGGCCCCCATACTCTCCCCGACAGATGAGGTCCTGCTTTCATGACACTATGAAACTCATTACAGGATTTCTTGCTGCTAGGATGCCCAGTAATGGGCTGGGACCTTAAATGAACGAGATTGATATCGAATGGGGGGACTGTGTTGGGCTCAGGACAGCAGCGAGAAAAAAATTCATCCAGGAGCAGCATCCTACTGCTTCCTTTAAAGTCTATGGCACTGACAAAGATAGTGGTGTCTTCAGTGCCATAGACTTAGAAGTAAGCAGCAAGGCACATGGGCAACTAACTGCTCCATTCTTTTTTAGGGTATGTGCACACGCTGCGGATTCGCAGCAGTTTTCCACGAGTTTACAGTACCATGTAAACCTATGGAAAACAAAATCCGCAGGGCACATGCTGCGGAAAAAACCGTGCGGAAACGCTGTGTTGTTTATTATTCTGCATCATGTCAATTCTTTGTGCGGATTCCGCAGCAGTTTACACCTGCTCCATAATAGGAATCCGCAGGTGTAAAACCGCAGATGGAATCCGCACAAAAATCGCGGTAAATCCACGGTAATTCCGCAGTAAATCCACAGGTAATCCGCAGTGCGGTTTACCTGCGGATTTACAAAAACAGGTGCAGAAAAATCTGCAGACATCCCACTTACGTGTGCACATACCCTTACTTGCCGCTGTCATGCGACCACAGAGAATTGGGGATGCAGTCAACCATTCTATATCGATGGGGGTTCCGATGGTGAATCAATGGCAATTTATGTAGCCTGGAATGAGAATCATATATTGCTTAATTTCCACTATGGCGGCACATCACAGAAACTGAACAGCTGCAGCCTGATCCTTGCAACAGGATATCCTGCAATCAGTTTGTTTAGCCAGGACATTCCTCAGTTGATGGGACTCAAACAGATCTGACAATCATCACCTATCCAGTGGTAGTAATGTATTGATACCTTTTAAAGGGGCTGCCCACTACCTGAACAACCCCTTGTGAAAGTCAATGCACATGACATTGTTATGCAGTGATCACAACTGCCTTGTATGAAACATTGACGTCTGAGGGAATTGTAGGAACTGCAGCCCATTAGTGGCCGCTCATTGCACCGCTCTCATGGCCAGTGAATGGTGCGGGAGATGAGTATCTTTTTTCAAACTTTTTTAAAATTGGCAGTACAGCACTTACGAGAGGGTTAGCTAAGCAGTAGGCAACCTTTTTAAAGGGACCTGATACGCTATCAGTGCCGGGGCATGTTTACAGTCAGCGCTCACTGTGTACTGAAGCAGCGCCTCTATGACTGAAAGCCAAAGGCCGCCAGGAGGAATAAAGTTTACTTACCCCATGTAGCCGAGCTCTCAGTGAGGCGGTCGCATGGCTTTAGAACACTACTAGCCGGCAGTTTAGCCCCATATCTGCTGGTCAATAGTGTTTGGGGACGTTACAGTTTCGCTATAAGTATTTCATGGACATGCGGATTCCTCCAGGTAGCTGAAGACAGCGTCGGACTGGCCCACCGGAAGATCGGAGAATCCTCCGGTGGGCCCGCCTCCCAGTGGGCCCTCACCAGCAACAGACTCCTGCCTCATTCATTAGTGCCTGCTCTGCCCTGAAGATACTCTTTGAAGTGATTTTTTTACTAACTAATGAAGGGATCTCTATTAATTTTAATTTTCTTTCTGTTATGTTGTTGTGTATGCCATTTTCTTAGTTATATCTTCTTTTTTTTACCGAGCGTTATCCAATATATTTTTATATAGTGATACTGTCCAAGCTTCCTTATGAGCAGTGTCACAAAGTATATTTTCTATTTGGAATCTGATGAAAAGCTCTTTCGACCCATTTAGAAGTTGCAAAAAATAACTAGCTTTTCAATCATTGTTTTCTTTCACAGCGCAATTTATGGCACATTTCACAGAAGCGTCACCTACTGCCGCCCTCAAACAGTGGAGAAATATCTGCCCGTGGGTTAAGCCTCGCTGTGCACATGGGCATTTTTTAAAGAAACATTCATTTCTAGTCTTATACTTCAAGAAGGAGCAAAATGAAAAAGAACTATCCCAGGAAAACCTCTTTAAGAAAGCGTATCGCTAAATCAGGGTATCATATACAGGCAGTTACTTTTACTGTATCGACAATTACCAGCGGTAAGACGCAGGCAGTGATTTTAATGGAACAAAAAAGCCATTTTATTGGATTCATTAGTTGAAGAGAAAACCTCTTTATGGGAACATAATGTATGATTAACATACTTCAGAGGATAGATGCCAAACTGGGGCGAGGATGACTGCGAGAACTTCGTCTGTTCAGATAAGTGAACAGTCAGATGAGAAGCATTTCCTGCGATCCCTCGAAATCAGCAGAACACGGAGATATCTGTTCGACATTTTGTTCTATGAAGAGACAATGATTTACGAGGGAAGTGGAGCAAACGGACAGAGAGACGAGTGTAATAAATTCATGATGTTGAGGTTTGTTTCCACCGGAATCACCGCCCGTACATTGTAATTCTGGAATAATGAGTTCATAAACATATGAGATGATAATACTTAGAGGATGCGTGACCATATAATTGTGTCACGCTGAGAGCTCATCTATCATGGTGCTAAAAACATCGGCGCCAATTCATTAAAACTGACGTTTTGCCTAATGAAAGGTACACTTAAATGTTATTCCAGTCAGGGACTGGCATACCCAGGCGAAATTTTGTGTTTCATACATTATGATGAATTTGCTGGGCGAGGTTTACCACGGACAAGACAGACGTAAAACTTTTCTGCAGTTTTGAGTTACACAAAAATGTTACTACATTTCATGGAATTTTGTGTAAAAATTCTGGCATAAACTCTTTGATGAATTGGGGCCATTCAGTTCTCACTAGAGATGAACGCAACCACGGTCCACAGTTCAGGTCAGTGCTCTCTTGCCATGGCCCTGCGCAAATTTCCCGAGTTCCAGGGTTCCCCGTTGCTGCACTTGATTGGGATGACATCTCGCCAGCCCAACTTATTATAAGCCAAGCCTGGGATCCCCGACAGTAATTTGCGTAGCTCCTTTCCACGGACAGAGACCACTGAAAAGGACTGTGGACCGGGGATGCACAAAATGATCCTCTCATCGCTAGTCGTGACCTATATAGATATCTGTCTCTCCAGTCAGAAAAATTAATGTTCAAGCTAAAAATTTTGATTCATTTTTTACTATGGCATAAGAAAAGTACATGTGGGGCAACAAAACATGCAAAATATCATTTTGTCTTTTTCCTAGAATCTCAATTGGATCCACCCTTCACACAAAGTCTTTTGAGAAGGAAAAATATCTTATAGCTTTTAAAGAGGAACCCACTTCAGAACTCCATGTGCTTATTCCTGATGTTTTTCAAGCAGTTTTGAAGGGATTTTTTAAAGGAAATCTGTCACCTGGTTTTCGCTAAGAGTTAAACATAACAATTCTCATGCAAATCACAACGATAGGATCAAGAAGTGTTTCCAAACACATTTTTTTTTAGAAAAACAAAACAATTTATTTATTCAAACATAGATAACCAAACAGTAAAATCAGATGGTGCCTCAGACCAAGCAAAAAGCGAAGGCCAAGCGAGCAAAGTGGAACTCAGCAAACAGTATATACTGGGAGAAAAGTTTTTTTCCCCCTTTTTGTAGGGATTAAGGGCCAGGGTAGTATGCTTATCATTTTTGCTAAGAGTACCATGATGTAAGGACAGAGAACCTTATTCCAGCAATGTGTTGCTTACTGGCTGCTTGATGTAGTTTTTATAAAATCACAGTTTTATTTGCTGCAGATGTGCCTGTTCTCTCTGTATAAGCCGCCCACACCATTGATTGGCAGCTTTCTTTGTATACTGTGTATAGACAGAAAGCTGCCAGTGGTAGGGGTGGGGTTATACAGAGCTCATGGTTATAGAGGACAATCTGGAAGGCTTACTAGTCTTCTACAAATCTCTCAAATGTGACACTGAGTCACTACTCACGGACAGGTCCTGTGACAGGGTAGTCAAGAGGTCCGGGGTCAGATACCAAGAGAGCTCGTTATAAGCAGAGAGGTTAGACAAAGGCGCAGTCAGGTCACAGTCCAAGGTCAGAATTTCAAGGAGGAAGCGTATCAAGACAAAGGGGCTAGGTAAACAGATGGTCAAAGGCAAGGTCAATGTCGGGCAGCAAAAGATCAGGAGAAGAGCACTGAAAAACAAGACACACACACCACCAAACTAAAGCTAGGACTGGCAATAATCGGACACTGACAGCCAGCTAAATAGCCAGGTAATCACCCAGAATGGGAGACACCTGGAAGAAACCCAGCACGCCCCTGCATTCATTGTTGGACTGTCATTCACAATACTGACAGCTCAGCACGCTCCTTTCCCAGATTGGACAGCTGATTTGTCACTCACAATACTGACAGCTCAGAATGACCCTGATTTTATAGGTTGACTAGGCTGTTCACTGAGCTGTCGCTCACTGCCTCCAGGGCACAGTGACTGGTGGAACCATGACAGCAGCCCAGTAAGTGACACATCCCTGGAATCAGGGACTCTGTCTCTTTGATATGCTTCTCTCAGAATAGGTAGCAAAAATCTGGAGACCGATTCATTTTAAACAACTTCTTTTCCTTTGGTGAGGTAACACTTTGTTGGAAAAAACGTAAAAAAAACCCTCTGTATGTACAGCAATGTGGATTTCACATTGAAAACCATAGGATGAGTAGTCAGGGAGTACTTGAAGCAGATTTTGAGGCTGATTCACGTAAACACTGACTGAACATACCCTTACTATTTACCTTTTTGCAACTTTTACTGTAAATTCAAGACAATCTCACTTGAACACATTTAGCATAAACAACGTCCGATAGACTAACGGCAGTTTTTTTCAAATCTGGTCCTCTCGTATCAATCATCTTCACATATCTCCAGCCCAGAGGAACGGTTATGAAGATACATCTTTACGTGTTCCTAAGGGGGTAAGCACCATGTCCTCCATCAGTACTTTCAGTGTGCAGCGCAGCGTCTAATCAAAGCTTTTTGGGCACTTAATGTAGTTGAGTAGCAAGTCCTTGGCTTAGAAAATTTGAGATTTACTTGCCCAAAATGCCTTTGTCAACTCCATTGCAAAATTTCAGAGATATGTGACTTCCTGATTAATATAAGAGAGAATTTAGTCTGCACTCTTGCTATATCAAAAGAGGGTGCTGGTGTAATGGACAACTAAGTCCTAAATATAAATAGGAAAAATACACCGCACTCACGGATGGAATATTTTGCAAGTGGATCAAACAATTTAATGGTGTACATACACATTGAATACACAAATGCCAGTATATAAGCGCAGTGGAAAAGCGTGCATACAGATGACGTTTCGAACCCCAACCGGGTTCTTAATCATAAAACGCTGTGGAAAAATTGGAAAATGCAAAATACAAATTATAACAAACATGTACAATCAACCTGAATCCATATAGAGAAAAAAGAGATGGACACCTAAGGCACAGAGCCCAAAGAAATAACCCCAAGAACAGGATGGAGTTCGGACATAGGCCAGTCCTGATGAAAGAGGGATGTAAGAACACCCACTGTGCTATAAGAACTAAGGATATATACAGAAAGTAACACCGGAGTAGGACAAGGGAACAAGGATTTACCTATAGATGGTATGTAGCCAAGAGTACTAGGAATATCCCAGCCGAGATGGACTAATATACTGTACAGTAATGCTGTGGGGAATGGTGTGATAATAAGAGTGAAAATTAGGAGAGCAATGTATAGTGGATATATGCCAAATAGGTATATGGAGTAACAAACATTACCTAGAGTAGATGTAGGTTTAAAATTGTGAGCTAGCAGCCGCTAGATAGAACCTGCAGGCATAATAATGATGACTTGACATGAGACCCCATAGTGTAGGTAAGACATAAGGAAGGCTACATAGCGCTGTATTACCTGAGGGTATGGCAATGTAAAGCGGCGCTCCCGCGCCCTGCTGCGGTGTGTCTATCTCAGGTGGTAGTGGCGTATATGTAGGGAAGGGAGCGTGCAGAGCCGCCAACCGGAAGTGGCCCCGGAGGACCGGAAATGACGTCGCGCAGTGAAACAAAGTTACAGTGCCTGCGCAGGGGTAACTAGGGCCGCCTGGTGTTGTAAGGAAAATACAACACAGGCGCCTAGAGAGGGGAAAGGCTGCGTGACAGAAACAGAGTCACGGCGCCAGCGCAGGCAGAGGCGCTGGTAATCGCAGTAATAGGGACGCCTACTGCTATGTTAAAAAGGACACTATTACAGGGGTGACTGATGCTATGCCAAGATACTAATGCAGGAATATATTAGGCTAAAGCTAGCGTGACAAACGTAGTGGCACCAATACAGGGGTAACCACTGACCTAATAGAAGAGCTATATAAAAACCAGGATTTGACACCAGGAATGTAGCATAATTGTATAGAAAATTGAAGAAGTGGTGGCTGCAAAGGTAGTGAGACATCTGTACGTTATATAGTAGTCCCTAGGGCCCATAGATCTACTGGGATTAAGTGTGGAATAAAGAGGGAAGGTAATGGCTAATAGGAAGCAAAAGAAAAATGAAATAAAATGAAATGAAGAAAATGAAAAAAATGAAAATCAATAGAAATGGTAATAATGCAGATAACGAAAAAAATTAAAAAGATGAATAGAATAAAATGAAAAAAATGAAAAAAATGAAAAACAAGGAAAAAAAAAAAAATTGAAAAAAAAAAAAAAGAAGTAAATGTGAAAATAAAAATAAAAATACGAGAATAATGAAATATACGTAAAAACAAAAAAATAAAATAAATAAAATGGTAAGTGAATTCTAGCCTGGACCCCATGGTAATGGTAGAAGTATAGAAGTATTGTGGAAAAATTATATAAAAAAAGAAGGGAGAAGGGGGGGGGGGGGAAACCAAGTAAAATAAAACTTAGATAAAATGATGACCATTAAAGATGAAATGAAAAATGTAAAAATAAAATAAAAAATAGAAAAACGGCAATCATCAGAGTCGAGTGGAAAACTCACCCATGGGGTATCCAGGTCAACGTGTCTAGGAAAAAGAAAACAGAACTGATTAATAAAAGGTAGACATATTTTAGAGATGCCATTCTATCTCCCTATTAAGACCCCTGGGTTCCAGGGTGTCTAGCGTATAAATCCAGTACGATTCCCTTTGCTTCAAAAGTTTGATTTGATCTCCCCCTCTTCTCGGGCGACGGACCTGTTCAATGATCTGGACGCGTAATTGTGCCACAGTATGTCTAAGTTTCGTGAAATGGTCGGGTAATGGGAGCCAATTCTTACCGCATCTAATCGTGGACTTATGGGCCGCTATACGGTCTCGAATACGCTGCGTGGTCTCTCCTACATACAGGAGACCACAGGGGCATTTCACAACATAGACTACGAAATTTGAGTTGCATGTGAAGTAACCCTGGATGGGGTAGCTTTTGCCCGTTCTGGGGTGAGTGATGTTTTCTGCCTTAGTGACATTAGAGCAAGATGCGCAGCATAAGCAGGGAAATGTACCTCGGCGTGGTGTACTTAGGAACCTTTGGGTAGATTCTGGACGTGTGCTGCCAATGTCAGCCCTAACGACTGTGTCCCTAATGTTAGTAGGTCTACGGGTACAGATAAGTGCAGGTGAACTAAATGACTCGATCTTGGGGTACGCTTTAGATAGGAGAGGCCAGTGTCTCTTGATGATTGAATACACTTTGGGCATACACGGATGGTATGTATGGACGAACGGCACCCTGTCCCTTTTAAGGGGTGGTGGGTCTGAGCTTTAGCCTCATATATTCCTGCATTAGTATCTTGGCATAGCATCAGTCACCCCTGTAATAGTGTCCTTTTTAACATAGCAGTAGGCGTCCCTATTACTGCGATTACCAGCGCCTCTGCCTGCGCTGGCGCCGTGACTCTGTTTCTGTCACGCAGCCTTTCCCCTCTCTAGGCGCCTGTGTTGTATTTTCCTTACAACACCAGGCGGCCCTAGTTACCCCTGCGCAGGCGCTGTAACTTTGTTTCACTGCGCGACGTCATTTCCGGTCCTCCGGGGCCACTTCCGGTTGGCGGCTCTGCACGCTCCCTTCCCTACATATACGCCACTACCACCTGAGATAGACACACCGCAGCAGGGCGCGGGAGCGCCGCTTTACATTGCCATACCCTCAGGTAATACAGCGCTATGTAGCCTTCCTTATGTCTTACCTACACTATGGGGTCTCATGTCAAGTCATCATTATTATGCCTGCAGGTTCTATCTAGCGGCTGCTAGCTCACAATTTTAAACCTACATCTACTCTAGGTAATGTTTGTTACTCCATATACCTATTTGGCATATATCCACTATACATTGCTCTCCTAATTTTCACTCTTATTATCACACCATTCCCCACAGCATTACTGTACAGTATATTAGTCCATCTCGGCTGGGATATTCCTAGTACTCTTGGCTACATACCATCTATAGGTAAATCCTTGTTCCCTTGTCCTACTCCGGTGTTACTTTCTGTATATATCCTTAGTTCTTATAGCACAGTGGGTGTTCTTACATTCCTCTTTCATCAGGACTGGCCTATGTCCGAACTCCATCCTGTTCTTGGGGTTATTTCTTTGGGCTCTGTGCCTTAGGTGTCCATCTCTTTTTTCCTGATTAATAGTCACAGCGGGGAAACATGTCCTTTGTTATCAGAGATTCCCTTTAACAGTTTCCTTTTCTTTGCTCCTCTGATACTAAGACCGGCCTGTTGTGCAGCGAAGGAAGAATTCACAATCTGCTGACAAATCCTTTTCTGAATCGTCAATGATAAAAACAATCAGATCATTTATGGAAACAAGAAGCTGCCGGCAGTTCTGACATCCGGGGATTCAATAATGGCTGCATTCATGGACACTTGTTATTTCATAGAGGAGAAATACGGTAACTCAAAATAATATCCATACGGCTATGTTGTGCAGATCTGTAAATTGTGGATATACAGTATGCCCATTTTGTAACACTAATAAGTAACACCATACCCCCCAACTTTTGAAGAATAGAAAGAAGAGCAAGTTATGTGGCACACATAGAGCGCCGTCGCAAGTTCACACCCCAATCCTCCCCATTTACCATTAATTTCTACCCTGGCAGAAGGCGATGTCAGAGGGCAAGTGGTAATGAGGGACATTCAGCAGATAACCAAGACTGCAGGGCGTAGACCCAAATCTGGGACTGTCCATCCTGATATGCATGGCCTCCTCATCCCCATCCTTGTATGTATGCCCCCCTCATCCCTATCCTGGTAGGCATGGCTCCTCATCCCGATCCTTTTAGGCATGGCCCCCTCATCCCTATCCTGGTAGGTATGGCTCCCTCATCCCTATCCTGGTAGGCTTGGCCCCTCATCCTGATCCTTTTAGGCATGGCCCCATCATCCCTTTCCTGGTAGGTATGGCTCCTCATCCCTATCCTGGTATGCATGGCCTCCTCATCCCTATTCTGGTATGCATGGCTCCTCATCCCTATCCTGATATGCATGACTCCTCATCCCTATCCTGGTATGCATGGCCTCCTCATCCCTATCCTGGTATGCATGGCTCCTCATCCCTATCCTGGTAGGCATGGCCCCCTCATCCCTATCCTGGTAGGCATGGCCCCCTCATCCCTATCCTGTTAGGCATGGCCCCCTCATCCCTATCCTGATAGGCATGGCCCCTCATCCCTATCCTGGTAGGCATGACTCCCTCATCCCAATCCTGGTAGGCTTGGCCCCTCATCTCTATCCTGGTAGGCATGGCCCCCTCATCCCTATCCTGGTATGCATGGTGCCAGCTCCCTCAAGTGGCCTGCCCGCTTGCTCACAGCCCCGGCACTTGCAAAACTTACCTCTCCCTGTTCCTGAGCTACTCTGGTGTCTTTTGCGTCTCCTGACTCTGTGACATCTAAGGGCAGAGGGCGCGATGACATCACTACAGTGTGCCCTGTGCTCTAAACAGTCACAGTGCAAAGAGCCGGAAGATGGCGAAACTGAGGAGTCCGGACCTGCGGCCAGCAAGAATAGGTAAGTATTTCATTTTTTTATGTAAGGAGCAATATATGGGGTAGATACTGTTTGGAGCAATATATGGGGCCCATTCTGTATGGAGCATTATATAGGGTCCTTTCTACATGGAGCAATATATGGGGTCCATTCTATATGGAGCATTATATGGGGCCAATTCTGTATGGAGCAATATACAGTGCCTTGCAAAAGTATTCAGCCCCCTGGAACTTTTCAACCTTTTCCCACATATCATGGGAAAAGGTACCAAATGTAAATTTTTGTTGAAGAATCAAAAGCAAGTGGAACACAATTGTGAAGATGAATGAAATTTATTGGTTATTTTAAATTTTTGTGGAAATTCAAAAACTGAAAAGTGGGGCGTGCAATATTATTCGGCCCCATTTTGTTTGGAGCATTAAATGGGGCCCATTATTCTGTATGGAGCATTATATGGGGTCAATTATTCTGTATGAAGCAATATACGGGGCTCATTATACTGTATGGAGCGCTATGTGGTGCCCATAATACAGTATGGAGGACTATACTGTCCGATCTAAAATGAAAACTTTTGAATACCCCCAGTGCTGGCATTGTGCGCTGCGAGGATTCGCCGGTTTCTGAGCCATTGTAGATTTAACAATAGATATCACTCATGAAATGTAAGAAGTACTCAAGTATAAACTGACCCAAGTATAAGCTGAGGCACTTTATTTTACCACAGAAAACTGGGAAAACTTGTTGACGCGAGTATATACCTGGTATGCATTGTCCCCTCATCCCCATCCTGGTATGTATGGCTCCCCATCCCTATCCTGGTATGCATGGCCTCCTCATCCCTATCCTGGCATGCATGGCCTCCTCATCCCTATCCTGGTATGCATGGCCTCCTCATCCCTATCCTGGTATGCATGGCCTCCTCATCCCTATCCTGGTATGCATGGCTCCTCATCCCTATCCTGGTATGCATGGAATCCTCATCCCTATCCTGGTATGCATGGCTCCTCATCCCAATCCTGGTATGCATGGCCTCCTCATCCCTATCCTGGTATGCATGGCCTCCTCATCCCTATCCTGGTATGCATGGCCTCCTCATCCCTATCCTGGTATGCATGGCCTCCTCATCCCTATTCTGGTATGCATGGCTCCTCATCCCTATCCTGATATGCATGACTCCTCATCCCTATCCTGGCATGCATGGCTCCTCATCCCTATCCTTCTATGCATGACTCCTCATCCCTATCCTGGTATGTATGGCTTCTCATCCCAATATTGTTCTGCATGGCTCATCATCCCTATCCTTGTATGCATGGCCCCATCAGAAAAACACACAAAAAAAATAAACCTTCCTACTTACCGTCCATGTGCTCCCTCGCAGCGTCTTTTACCGATGCAAGCACCTGCGGTGGTTGGGCGATCACGTGTTTCTGCATTTCTACAGAGAAATTCCCTTAAGTAGCAGGTACATGTGATCGCTCAGCCACTGCTGGAAGCCGGCAGCTGCGACTACTGTGCCCACTAATAAAGAGAAATGAATATTCACTTTGAGTGCAGTGTTATATACACATATTTATTTACACTTCATTTATCTTTAGCAGCAGGCACAGGCTTTAGCTGCAGCAGCCGTCTCCTGCCTCCTGTGACCGTCTGCTCCGCCGCTGCCGCTTCCCCCGCCATCTTCTGGGACCCTCACTTAAGTACAAGCCGATGGGGGGCTTTTTCAGCACAAGATTGCCTTGCGCAGGCGTGTACTACGGAGGACATAGAATGAACTTCAATCCAATATTGCGGCCAGCATGCAGCCAGCGGTGTTGTGAATTCTGTTGTCGGGCTCCCTCCTGTGGTCATGAATGGTACTTCGGCTGGTTCTGTCCATGGACTTCCTCTGGTGGGTGTTTCTGAGTTTCCTTCCACAGGTGACGAGGTTAATTCGTTAGCAGGCTGCTCTATTTAACTCCACTTAGATCTTTGCTCCATGCCACCTGTCAATGTTCCAGTATTGGTCTAGTTCACTCCTGGATCGTTCTTGTGACCTGTCTTCCCAGCAGAAGCTAAGTTCCAGCTTGTATTTCTTTGGTTTGCTATTTTCTGTCCAGCTTGCTATTTTATTGTTATAAAGGCTTCAGATGATTGGCCTCGGGGAGACCAAAACATCCAACACTGCGGAGACACCATCACGTGTTTCTCAACGCAGTGATTCCAGAACACTGCCCCCATCCCTTATGGGAAATATGCAGATGCATGTAAAGAAGCTGCGGAGACACCATCACGTGTTTCTCGACGCAAGCAGTGAATAGCCAGGCCTTTCCCCGGGAAGGAACAACCACGGGAAGGGCAGCATCCTATGAAGGAAAGCCACCTATGCCAAGCATGGTATCCATCCACAGACAGCTGTTTAGGGGTGTTTGCCCCTCATCAGTGTGGAGTAGGAATCTGGCTATTAGGAGCAGTGCCTAGTAAAAAGGCTATAAAGGCACAGATGATTGGCCTCGGGGAGACCAAAACATCCAACGTTGCGGAGACACCATCACGTGTTTCTCAACGCAGTGATTCCAGAACACTGCCCCCATCCCTTATGGGAAATATGCAGATGCATGTAAAGAAGCTGCGGAGACACCATCACGTGTTTCTCGACGCAAGCAGTGAATAGCCAGGCCTTTCCCCGGGAAGGAACAATCACGGGAAGGGCAGCATCCTATGAAGGAAAGCCACCTATGCCAAGCATGGTATCCATCCACAGACAGCTGTTTCGGGGTGTTTGCCCCTCATCAGTGTGGAGTAGGAATCTGGCTATTAGGAGCAGTGCCTAGTAAAAAGGCTATAAAGGCACAGATGATTGGCCTCGGGGAGACCAAAACATCCAACACTGCGGAGACACCATCACGTGTTTCTCAACGCAGTGATTCCAGAACACTGCCCCCATCCCTTATGGGAAATATGCAGATGCATGTAAAGAAGCTGCGGAGACACCATCACGTGTTTCTCGACGCAAGCAGTGAATAGCCAGGCCTTTCCCCGGGAAGGAACAACCACGGGAAGGGCAGCATCCTATGAAGGAAAGCCACCTATGCCAAGCATGGTATCCATCCACAGACAGCTGTTTCGGGGTGTTTGCCCCTCATCAGTGTGGAGTAGGAATCTGGCTATTAGGAGCAGTGCCTAGTAAAAAGGCTATAAAGGCACAGATGATTGGCCAATTATCTGTGCCTTTATAGCCTTTTTACTAGGCACTGCTCCTAATAGCCAGATTCCTACTCCACACTGATGAGGGGCAAACACCCCGAAACAGCTGTCTGTGGATGGATACCATGCTTGGCATAGGTGGCTTTCCTTCATAGGATGCTGCCCTTCCCGTGGTTGTTCCTTCCCGGGGAAAGGCCTGGCTATTCACTGCTTGCGTCGAGAAACACGTGATGGTGTCTCCGCAGCTTCTTTACATGCATCTGCATATTTCCCATAAGGGATGGGGGCAGTGTTCTGGAATCACTGCGTTGAGAAACACGTGATGGTGTCTCCGCAGTGTTGGATGTTTTGGTCTCCCCGAGGCCAATCATCTGTGCCTTTATAGCCTTTTTACTAGGCACTGCTCCTAATAGCCAGATTCTTACTCCACACTGATGAGGGGCAAACACCCCGAAACAGCTGTCTGTGGATGGATACCATGCTTGGCATAGGTGGCTTTCCTTCATAGGATGCTGCCCTTCCCGTGGTTGTTCCTTCCCGGGGAAAGGCCTGGCTATTCACTGCTTGCGTCGAGAAACACGTGATGGTGTCTCCGCAGCTTCTTTACATGCATCTGCATATTTTCAATAAGGGATGGGGGCAGTGTTCTGGAATCACTGCGTTGAGAAACACGTGATGGTGTCTCCGCAGTGTTGGATGTTTTTGTCTCCCCGAGGCCAATCATCTGTGCCTTTATAGCCTTTTTACTAGGCACTGCTCCTAATAGCCAGATTCCTACTCCACACTGATGAGGGGCAAACACCCCGAAACAGCTGTCTGTGGATGGATACCATGCTTGGCATAGGTGGCTTTCCTTCATAGGATGCTGCCCTTCCCGTGGTTGTTCCTTCCCGGGGAAAGGCCTGGCTATTCACTGCTTGCGTCGAGAAACACGTGATGGTGTCTCCGCAGCTTCTTTACATGCATCTGCATATTTCCCATAAGGGATGGGGGCAGTGTTCTGGAATCACTGCGTTGAGAAACACGTGATGGTGTCTCCGCAGTGTTGGATGTTTTGGTCTCCCCGAGGCCAATCATCTGTGCCTTTATAGCCTTTTTACTAGGCACTGCTCCTAATAGCCAGATTCGTACTCCGCACTGATGAGGGGCAAACACCACGAAACAGCTGTCTGTGGATGGATACCATGCTTGGCATAGGTGGCTTTCCTTCATAGGATGCTGCCCTTCCCGTGGTTGTTCCTTCCCGGGGAAAGGCCTGGCTATTCACTGCTTGCGTCGAGAAACACGTGATGGTGTCTCCGCAGCTTCTTTACATGCATCTGCTATTTTATTGTTGTCTCGCTTGCTGGAAGCTCTGGGATGCAGAGGGAGCGCCTCCGCACCGTGAGTCGGTGCGGAGGGTCTTTTTTGCGCCCTCTGCGTGGTTTTTTTGTAGGTTTTTGTGCTGACCGCAAAGTAACCTTTCCTATCCTCGGTCTGTTCAGTAAGTCGGGCCTCACTTTGCTAAATCTATTTCATCTCTGTGTTTGTATTTTCATCTTTACTCACAGTCATTATATGTGGGGGGCTGCCTTTTCCTTTGGGGAATTTCTCTGAGGCAAGGTAGGTTTTGTTTTTCTATCTTCAGGGCTAGCTAGTTCCTTAGGCTGTGTCGAGTTGCATAGGGAGCGTTAGGCGCAATCCACGGCTATTTCTAGTGTGTTTGATAGGATTAGGGATTGCGGTCAGCAGAGTTCCCACGTCCCAGAGCTCGTCCTTATTATCAGTAGCTATCAGGTCATTCCGTGTGCTCTTAACCACCAGGTCCATTATTGTCCTGACCATCAGGTCATAACAGTACAGGTGGCCCAAAGTACTAATGCATCTCAATAGAGGGATAAGAGAAGTTCTGAGACCATTTTTTTTTCTTTGGAGTGTGTTTTGTCTCTCTTTTCCCCTTTACCTCTGGGTGGTTCAGGACACTGGTGTAAACATGGACATTCAAGGTCTGTCCTCTTGGATGGATAATCTCACTACAAGGGTACAGAACATTCAAGATTTTGTGGTTCAGAATCCGATGTCAGAGCCTAGGATTCCAATTCCTGATTTGTTTTTTGGTGATAGATCTAAGTTCTTGAATTTCAAAAATAATTGTAAATTGTTTCTTGCCTTGAAACCCCGCTCCTCAAGTGACCCTGTTCAACAAGTAAAGATCATTATTTCTTTGCTACGTGGTGACCCTCAAGACTGGGCATTTTCCCTTGCGCCAGGAGATCCGGCATTGCGTGATGTTGATGCGTTTTTCCTGGCGCTTGGATTGCTTTATGACGAACCTAATTCAGTGGATCAGGCAGAGAAAATCTTGCTGGCTCTGTGTCAGGGTCAGGATGAAGCGAAGGTGTATTGTCAGAAGTTTAGAAAGTGGTCTGTGCTCACTCAGTGGAATGAGTGTGCCCTGGCAGCAATCTTCAGAAAGGGTCTCTCTGAAGCCCTTAAGGATGTCATGGTGGGGTTTCCCATGCCTGCTGGTCTGAATGAGTCTATGTCCTTGGCCATTCAGATCGATCGACGCTTGCGTGAGCGTAAAGCTGTGCACCATTTGGCGGTACTATCTGAGCATGGGCCTGAGCCTATGCAATGTGATAGGACTTTGACCAGAGCTGAACGGCAAGAACACAGACGTCAGAATGGGCTATGTTTTTACTATGGTGATTCCACTCATGCTATCTCCGATTGTCCTAAGCGCACTAAGCGGTTTGCTAGGTCTGCCACCATTGGTACGGTACAGTCTAAATTTCTATTGTCTGTTACTCTGATTTGCTCTTTGTCATCCTATTCTGTTATGGCATTTGTGGATTCAGGCGCTGCCCTGAATTTGATGGACTTGGAGTATGCTAGGCGCTGTGGTTTTTTCTTGGAGCACTTGCAGTATCCTATTCCATAGAGAGGATTTGATGCTACGCCTTTGGCCAAGAATAAGCCTCAGTACTGGACCCAATTGACCATGTGTATGGCTCCTGCACATCAGGAGGATATCCGCTTTCTGGTGTTGCATAATCTGCATGATGTGGTCATTTTGGGGTTGCCATGGCTACAGGTTCATAATCCAGTATTGGACTGGAAATCTATGTCTGTGTCCAGCTGGGGTTGCCAGGGGGTACATGGTGATGTTCCATTTTTGTCTATTTCGTCTTCCACTCCTTCTGAAGTTCCAGAGTTTTTGTCGGATTATCGGGATGTATTTGATGAGCCCAAAGCCAGTGCCCTACCTCCTCATAGGGATTGCGATTGTGCAATTAATTTGATTCCTGGTAGTAAGTTTCCTAAGGGCCGATTGTTCAATTTATCTGTGCCAGAACACGCCGCTATGCGGAGTTATATAAAGGAATCCTTGGAGAAAGGCCATATTCGCCCGTTGTCATCACCGTTAGGAGCAGGGTTCTTTTTTGTGGCCAAGAAGGATGGTTCTTTGAGACCTTGTATTGATTACTGCCTTCTTAATAAAATTACAGTCAAATTTCAGTATCCTTTGCCGTTGCTGTCTGATTTGTTTGCTCGTATTAAAGGGGCTAGTTGGTTCACCAAGATAGATCTTCGAGGGGCGTATAATCTTGTGCGTATTAAACAAGGCGATGAATGGAAAACAGCATTTAATACGCCCGAGGGCCATTTTGAGTACCTGGTTATGCCATTCGGGCTTTCCAATGCTCCATCAGTATTTCAGTCCTTTATGCATGACATCTTCCGAGAGTACCTGGATAAATTCCTGATTGTGTATTTGGATGATATTTTGGTCTTTTTGGATGATTGGGAGTCTCATGTGAAGCAGGTCAGAATGGTGTTCCAGGTCCTTCGTGCGAATTCCTTGTTTGTGAAGGGGTCAAAGTGTCTCTTTGGAGTTCAGAAGGTTTCATTTTTGGGGTTCATTTTTTCCCCTTCTACTATCGAGATGGACCCTGTTAAAGTCCAGGCCATTTACGATTGGACTCAGCCGACATCTGTGAAGAGCCTGCAAAAGTTCCTGGGCTTTGCTAATTTTTATTGGCGCTTCATCGCTAATTTTTCTACTGTTGCTAAACCGTTGACTGATTTGACCAAGAAGGGTGCTGATGTGGTCAATTAGTCTTCTGCAGCTGTAGAGGCTTTTCAGGAGTTGAAGCGTCGTTTTTCTTCTGCCCCTGTGTTGTGCCAGCCAGATGTTTCGCTCCCGTTTCAGGTTGAGGTTGATGCTTCTGAGATTGGAGCAGGGGCTGTTTTGTCACAAAGAAGCTCTGATGGCTCGGTGATGAAGCCATGTGCTTTCTTTTCTAGAAAGTTTTCGCCTGCTGAGCGTAACTATGATGTTGGTAATCGTGAGTTGTTGGCCATGAAGTGGGCATTCGAGGAGTGGCGGCATTGGCTGGAAGGAGCTAAGCATCGCGTGGTGGTCTTGACAGATCACAAGAATTTGACTTATCTTGAGTCTGCCAAACGGTTGAATCCGAGACAGGCTCGATGGTCGTTATTTTTCTCCCGTTTTGATTTTGTGGTTTCGTACCTTCCGGGCTCTAAGAATGTGAAGGCTGATGCCCTGTCAAGGAGTTTTGTGCCTGACTCTCCGGGTGTTCCTGAGCTGGCGGGTATTCTCAAAGAGGGGGTAATTTTGTCTGCCATCTCCCCTGATTTGCGGCGGGTTCTGCAAAAATTTCAGGCTGATAGACCTGACCGTTGCCCAGCGGAGAAACTGTTTGTCCCTGATAGATGGACTAGTAGAGTTATCTCTGAGATTCATTGTTCAGTGTTGGCTGGGCATCCTGGAATCTTTGGTACCAGAGATTTGGTGGCTAGATCCTTCTGGTGGCCATCTTTGTCACGGGATGTGCGTTCTTTTGTGCAGTCCTGTGGGACTTGTGCTCGGGCTAAGCCCTGCTGTTCTCGTGCCAGTGGGTTGCTTTTGCCCTTGCCGGTCCCGAAGAGGCCCTGGACGCATATTTCTATGGATTTTATTTCGGATCTCCCAGTCTCTCAAAAGATGTCGGTCATTTGGGTGGTTTGTGATCGCTTTTCTAAGATGGTCCATTTGGTACCTTTGTCTAAATTGCCTTCCTCCTCTGATTTGGTGCCATTATTTTTCCAGCATGTGGTTCGTTTACATGGCATTCCGGAGAACATTGTTTCTGACAGAGGTTCCCAGTTTGTTTCGAGGTTTTGGCGATCCTTTTGTGCTAGGATGGGCATTGATTTGTCTTTTTCCTCGGCTTTCCATCCTCAGACAAATGGCCATACCGAACGAACTAATCAAACTTTGGAAACATATCTGAGATGCTTTGTTTCTGCTGATCAGGATGATTGGGTGTCCTTTTTGCCGTTGGCTGAGTTCGCCCTTAATAATCGGGCCAGCTCGGCTACTTTGGTTTCGCCGTTTTTCTGCAATTCTGGTTTCCATCCTCGTTTCTCTTCAGGGCAGGTTGAGTCTTCGGACTGTCCTGGTGTAGATACTGTGGTGGATAGGTTGCAGCAGATTTGGACTCATGTGGTGGACAATTTGACATTGTCCCAGGAGAAGGCTCAACGTTTCGTTAACCGCCGGCGCTGTGTGGGTCCCCGACTTCGTGTTGGGGGTTTGGTTTGGTTGTCGTCTCGTTATGTTCCTATGAAGGTTTCCTCTCCTAAGTTTAAGCCTCGTTTCATTGGTCCGTATAAGATTTCTGAGGTTATCAATCCTGTGTCATTTCGTTTGGCCCTTCCTGCTTCTTTTGCCATCCATAATGTGTTCCATAGGTCGTTATTGCGGAGATACATGGCGCCTGTGGTTCCATCCGTTGATCCACCTGCCCCGGTGTTGGTTGAGGGGGAGTTGGAGTATGTGGTGGAGAAGATTTTGGATTCTCGTGTTTCGAGACGGAAACTCCAGTACCTGGTCAAGTGGAAGGGTTATGGTCAGGAAGATAATTCCTGGGTTTTTGCCTCTGATGTTCATGCTGCCAATCTGGTTCGTGCCTTTCATTTGGCTCATCCTGGTCGGCCTGGGGGCTCTGGTGAGGGTTCGGTGACCCCTCCTCAAGGGGGGGGGGTACTGTTGTGAATTCTGTTGTCGGGCTCCCTCCTGTGGTCATGAATGGTACTTCGGCTGGTTCTGTCCATGGACTTCCTCTGGTGGGTGTTTCTGAGTTTCCTTCCACAGGTGACGAGGTTAATTCGTTAGCAGGCTGCTCTATTTAACTCCACTTAGATCTTTGCTCCATGCCACCTGTCAATGTTCCAGTATTGGTCTAGTTCACTCCTGGATCGTTCTTGTGACCTGTCTTCCCAGCAGAAGCTAAGTTCCAGCTTGTATTTCTTTGGTTTGCTATTTTTCTGTCCAGCTTGCTATTTTATTGTTGTCTTGCTTGCTGGAAGCTCTGGGACGCAGAGGGAGCGCCTCCGCACCGTGAGTCGGTGCGGAGGGTCTTTTTTGCGCCCTCTGCGTGTTTTTTTTGTAGGTTTTTGTGCTGACCGCAAAGTAACCTTTCCTATCCTCGGTCTGTTCAGTAAGTCGGGCCTCACTTTGCTAAATCTATTTCATCTCTGTGTTTGTATTTTCATCTTTACTCACAGTCATTATATGTGGGGGGCTGCCTTTTCCTTTGGGGAATTTCTCTGAGGCAAGGTAGGCTTTATTTTTCTATCTTCAGGGCTAGCTAGTTCCTTAGGCTGTGCCGAGTTGCATAGGGAGCGTTAGGCGCAATCCACGGCTATTTCTAGTGTGTTTGATAGGATTAGGGATTGCGGTCAGCAGAGTTCCCACGTCCCAGAGCTCGTCCTTATTATCAGTAGCTATCAGGTCATTCCGTGTGCTCTTAACCACCAGGTCCATTATTGTCCTGACCATCAGGTCATAACACAGCGGGTAAGGAAAGGTTGAATCAAACACCTGAAAGCTCCACCCATATGACCGAAAACCGGTCCCGCCAAATTCAGGTGACAGGTTCCCTTTAAAGCCACATTCACACTTTCAGTATTTGGTTAGTATTTTATATCAGTATTTGGCTGGGATCACACATATGCGAGATACATCTGAGTCTCGCAGGTGAAAACCCAGCTCTGGCGCCGGCACTCCGGAGCAGAGCGTGCAGCTGCACAGCAATACATGGAGCTGCACACTCCGCTCCGTAGTGCCGGCGCCAGAGCTGGGTTTTCACCTGCGAGACTCGGCCGGATCTCGCGTATGTGTGATCCCGGCCTTTCCGGGGGTTATTCCTTGGGTCCCGGTCAGACGCTTCTCCCAGCCAAAACAGATCTCACACTTTGCACTGAAGAGGGGCAATACCCCGAAACACAGTGTCTGCAAATTGAAATTCTGGCTTTGGCTTTTATGCTAAGTCATGTAGCAAGACTCGTTAAAGGGCCGATATTGACTTTTAGGATTGCTACTTTCTATAGGTGGCGCCAGAATTCAAGTTCTCTTCTTCTCAGAAGAGGCCATTTGCCCATCAGTGTTTAGTCAGTATTTTACATCAGTATTTGTAAGACAAAACCAGGAGTGGAACAATCAGAGGAAAAGTAAAATGAAAACAAGTCACCACTTCTGTATTTATCACCCACTCCTGGTTTTGTCTTGCAAATGTAAAATACTGACCAAATACCGAACGATTGAACATGACCTAAGGCTTTTTGTGGATTATCACTCCTAGAGACTATGGCCTCAAAGAAGATAGAAAATAATCTGTTATATTTTGTTGTTAAATAATTGATAGGAAATGTAGTCATAGATGACTCATACTGTGTCCTACGATGATTCCTTTATGGCGACCTATGAAATAATGAATCACCGATTGATCGGATAAGTTCACACAAGCGTATAAAAATTAATTGGTGTTTTATTCACAAAACTTGGACGATTTTTTGCTCACATGTCCTGGCGTGATCTGTTTTTATACAGCAGCAGCTATTATTCATTTAAAAGATCTGATGTCTGAGCGCTGTCTGTTTTAATAAGGACAGCACTCCAACAGAAAATGTGATTGTGTGAATGTTACCAAAAGTTGTGCTTGGGTTCGGCACTATAAGGCTACCCTCCCACGATGCACCTAGTATTTAAATTAGGTTATTTGCAAGCTACCTTGCTTTTGAAAGCTTTTGGTATTTTGATTTCACTGAACTCTATTAATATTTGTAGGTGCGGATTGCAGGCACTTTTCTTCGCAGTGGAAATTCACTAAAAAAGCATGTGCGTTTAATGGCGGATTTCCCACATCTAATGTAAGTCTATGGGAAAAATCTGCACAGCAAAATTCAATGTACCGTACCCGCAAGAGAAGTTGACGTGTTGCGGATTTGAAAAACACCCTGCAGGTCTGTGTATGCTGCGTAAATAAGATGCACAGTGGGCGCGAGATTTCTAGATGGGGCAGGAGTAGGGCGCAGCTATAAGGAAACCCCCATGACTGCGATTGGCTGGGGAGGTTTTAAAAGTTAAAAGGGGACGTGATAGGTGGATGGTCGTAGGGGAGGAGTTTTAAGGAGGTGGGGGTCAGAGGGATTAGGAAAAAGTGTGGGAAAAGCACCATTCTACCTCAGGAAGCCAGAGCAGGCAGACACATACCTGATGGAGTCGGCAGAATTTTGATGGCCCGGCTACAGCAAATGGCCCGCTCCAGGAGAGGAGGATGGCTTGAAGCCCAGCTGTCCTCTCTCCTAGGGGCTGCAGAGCAATCCGGCCCAAGTACAAGGGGCAGGAGGACCAGGCCCCCGGAGAGGCTTTCCCCAGAAGTGTTGGCACGCAGCAGGCGCAGGCTCCGGAGCCCCTCCAGGGACCCTGTGGATGGTGAGTGCGGTCCTCACCCACCACGCCCGATCTAGCAGGAATCCACCTACACGGCCTGTGGGGGCTGGTTAGCGAGGAACAAGTGCCGAGGCTGAAGGGAGGGCTGCACTGGATATGCGGCCTGCTCAGAAGACACCGCCGTTATCGAGGGCCTGCGTGGAGTCTGGGAGGCGCAGCGGCTCCCAAGCGAGCCAGGAGCGGGCGGCGGCAAGAAGGAGATGGACACAGGAGGAACCGGAGGCAGTGACGAGGAGGAGTATGGAGGCAGCACATGTGGCAGATACCTCCGGCGATGTTTCTGTCGGGGTGCCTGCCAGACAGAGCACCAGACAGCGAGCGTCAGCGGGCAGGCAGCAGCAGGGACAACACCTGCTGCCTGGCTCAGGTTGTCAGCAAGGGGAAGAAGGAGAGGCAGGTAGCAGTGTCAAGTTATCTGGCAATCCACGAGGGAGCAATGCGGACCGGGCTAGCGGGTTCGGGTCTGGAAATCAAGCTTGGTCCCGATCAACGATGAGGTCCCTAGTGTGGCGGGCTTCATGCGCCTGGGTCCCCCCTGGTGATGAGAAGGCCAGGGGCGCGGGCCAGGGGCAGAAGAGGTCAGCGGTGCGGCAGTCTTCACGCGCTCGGGTCCCCCCTCGTGACGAGGAGGCCAGGGGAGCGGGCCTAGGGCAGCAGAGTAATGCAGAGGAGTCTGCGTCTAATAGTTAACATTATGGAGGAACGGAGCATCAGGGATCCAGAGTTCCAGCTGGTGGGGACACAGCACCCGCACAGCTGAGTGAGCATAATTCCGTGTCTTGTTTGTTGCCCACAGGGGCCATGTTGCAAAAGGGGGGGGGGGAGCCAAGTGGTAAGGAGTGGGGAGCGAAAGTTAGGAGAACCTAATGGGGTAGAAGTTCAGGGCCTTCGGAATATTTTACTTAGTATGTCGTAAATTCTGAGGAGATTAGAGGGCAGGGCAGCGAGTGGGGCTGTTGCATCACCGGTGGGTGCATGGCTGATGGGACAAGGGTTAGAGCCCCAGTCTGGAAGTGATTTGTTGAGACCTGTTAGGGATGCAGAGGTGGCATCTTCGGGTATATCAGTTTCAGTTTAGAAGGAAAAGGAGAAAGAGGATGCGCTAAAGCTGGATCACAGGGCAAAAGGGGAAGTTTATGTGTGCTTTGAGGGGCCTTTGGGGGCTCATTTGAAAAAAAGAGGTGAAAGAGAAGATTTGGCGGGATGAATATGTTGAGATTTTTTCCCTTCTTCCTTTGGAAAAGTTTAATTTGGATAAGGGGAAGAAAGATAGCAAGAAGGAAGAAAAGCGGAGGTGTCGATTGATTCCGCAGACATTTGTAAACTGGTTGCAGGCCTTTGCGATATTGGCGAGCGTTATTGGGGAGAAGTTTCCTGAGAATTGCTCGGGATTGTTTTGTTATTTAGACGCGATTGGGGAAGCGCACCGTACCTATGGGGGTCAGACATGGTTAAGGCATGATGAGCAGTTTAGGCAGAGGAAGGCGGTGGGGCCGGAAATGAAGTGGGACCAGAAGGATATTGGGCTTTGGCTGAAGGTTATGGCTCCAGCCAGATATGGGCAGTCCTTTCACGGGAGCAGAGGTACCAGCAACCAGCAGGCGGGACACGCAAGCAGAAGTCAAGGGGCGCAGGGAGCAAAGGAAAAATCTGGAACGTGCTGGCAGTTTAACGATGGCCAGTGCAAATACGGGAACAGCTGTAAGTTTAAACATGTGTCTTCCCATTGTAACGGAAGCTGACATGGGGCTTCGAAGTGTTTAAAAAAAGGGAAGGGAAAGCCATCGGTGGGTGGCGGTCAAGGGGGAGAGCCCGGTGAGACTTCCAGAGATGGCCCTCTTTCTAAATAGGTATCCAGATCAAGTGAAGGCTGGCGTTATTTTTAACAGTTTTGAGTATGGTTTTAAGATTCCCCCTCCGAGTCATAAGGTTCCTTTTTCAGTTAAGAATTTGCGATCGGCTATGTTGCATTCTGAGGTTGTTGATGTTAAACTTGAAAAAGAAGTGGAGAGGATGACTGGTCTGTTTTTGAACCCACCGACTGAAGGGGTGGTTATTTGCCTTTTGTGGGTGGTGCAAGAAAAGAGCCGAATAAGTTTCGGTTGATTCAGCATTTGTCGTACCCAAAAGGGCTGTCAGTCAACGATGCTATCGCCCAGGAGTTGTGTTTGGTGGAATACACATCATTTGACTCGGCGGTATGGTGGGTGCGGAGGTACGGGTCAAGGGCGTTGTTAGCAAAAACGGACATTGAATATGCCTTCAGGTTACTTCCGGTACACCCGGACAGTATTCTCTTGTTAGGTTGTTTTCGGAACAGAGGTTATTATTTGGATAGATGTTTGCCGATGGGTTGCGCAATTTCTTGTTCATTGTTTGAGACGTTTAGTACCTTCTTGGAATGGGTGGTTAGGGATGTTGCGGGCATTCAATCGGTTATTCATTACCTGGATGACTTTTTGTTTATTGGTCCTTCTGATTCAGTGTCGTGCAGGAACGCGTTAGCGGCCATGGTTTGGGTTGCAGAGTGTTTTGATGTGCCGTTAGCGAAAGAAAAGGCGGAAGGTCCTAGTACTCTTAAGTTTTCTGGGTATTTTAATTGATTCAGAGAGGATGGGGTGTCAGTTGCCAGAAGAAAAATTGGCCCTGCTGAAGCAAGAAGTGGATAGAATTAGGAAGGTGCGGAAGGTGACATTGAAGGAGTTGCAGTCATTGTTGGGCAGGTTGAAATTCGCGTGCAGGATCATGCCCATGGGTAGAATATTTTGTCGCAGGTTGTCTGGTGCGATGGCAAAAGTGAAGGCACATCACCATTTCATTCGTTTGAATAAGGAGCACAGGGTTGATTTGTTAGTGTGGCAGCATTTTTTGAAAAATTGCAACGGGCGGTCATTAATTCAGTAGGAGATATTGAGCAATTTTGACTGCGAGATTTACTAGGATGCAGTGGGTGTGGCTGGTTTAGGGGCCTATTGCAAAGGAAGGTGGAATGCTGGAAGATGGCCGGAGCCTTGGAAAAAATTGGGCCTTACAAAAAACCTTGCCTTGCTAGAATTGTTCCCAATTGTTGTGTCGGTTTCAATTTGGGGAGGAATGTTTGCGAACAAAAGAGTTCGGTTTCATTGTGACAATATGAGCGTGGTGTCAGTGTTTAACAGCTTATCAGCTTCATCTCCCCCAGTGATTAAGTTGGTGAGGGAACTAGTTCGGGAACTGGTTCTCAGGTGTCTGGAACTGAATGTTTGTATTTCTGCTGTACATGTGCCAGGTGTGCAAAATTCAATAGCAGATGCATTGTCTTGTTTCCAATGGGAGCGTTTTTGGGAATTGGCGCCGGACGCAAAGGTCTTGGGAGTGGAATGCCCTTTGCATCTATGGCACGTGATTATGAATGAGCAGAAAGGTTGATTCAGGAGTCAGTTACGAGCCAGACCTGGTCATCATATGAAGCTTCATGGCGGGTATGGCAAAACTGGGTGCCATGTTGGGGCAAGTTGGCATCTGAGGAAGACATTGGTGGTGTTATTTTTAGTTGGCAAGGCGGCGGAGGTAGGTTGGTCAATTTCTAAAGTCAATAAATTTGTTGCTGGACTTGCTTTTGGCTTTAAGTTGCAGTGGTCGGTGGATGTTAAGAAGAATTTTGTGGTTAGACAGGCATTAAGGGGGTTTAGAAGGGGTTATCGGACTTTTCATAGGCGTCGACCAATTTTGTTCAGCCTGTTGGAACGGTTGGGCGTAGCTTTGGAGAAGATTTGTCATTCCAATTTTGAATTGGCATTGTTTTGGCTAGCGTTCTCTTTAGCCTTTTTTGGGGCCATGTGAATAGGCAAGCTTGTGTCACGCAATAGGGACAGGACAGATGGTTTGTTGGCAGAGGATGTGGAATTTTGGGCAGGGGGCACTGTTTTCTGGATCTGGCATTCGAAGACTGATCAGTTTGGTAGAGGTAGACGCGTGGTGTTGGGGAGAGCTGTGGGGTTGTTAATGTGCCAGCAGTGGTGTTTGGAAGCGTACTGGTATGTGTGATCAGGAAGGGCGGGCCCATTGTTGTGTCATCCGGAAGGGGCATTTTGTCTCGTTTCCAGTTTATTGCAGTATTAAAAAGGGGTTTGCAGGAGTTGGGCTGCATCTGAAGCTGATAGTCTTGGTTTAGGTGCTGATGCAATAAGGAAAATTGGCAGGTGGACTTCGGACTGCTACATAATGTATGTGCGCCATTAATTGCTGCAATATAATGGCAGGGAATTGTTTTAAAATGTATTGTTTTATGTATTTTTCAGGTGGTGCCCCTTGTTTAGCCTGGATCTTTGGCCATTTGTTCGTGCATTGGGGGGACACTGCGGGCCAATGTAAGACCAGACGGTAGGCAGATGAGCTTTAGCAGGGAGCAAGTCGTCATTCGATGGTTAGGATTTAGAGGGATGGTTTGGAGCAGGGTCCTTTCTGAGTTTTCCAGGGCTGTTCTTTGGATAGACAACCTGACATTTTGGTGGTGCATATGGGTGGGAATGATTTGGTGGTTAGGCCAGTTAGGGAATTAATTAGTGATATACATTTCGACTTCTTGAAGTTGTGGACATCATTTTCAGGGGTGTTGACCGTGTGGTCGGATATTGTGCCTAGGAAGAAGTGGAGAGTGGCTAGATGTTTGAAAGGGATTAATTGAGCTAGGGTAAAATTAAACAGGGCAGTATCGGGTTTTGTGTCCAGAAATGGGGGTATTAGTGTCAGGCATTTTGAACTGGAATCCGGGGTTAGAAATTACTGGTTGGAGGATGGAGTTCATTTAAATCCGATTGGGATCGATTTGTGGACATTGGCATTACAACAAGGGGTGGAGAGAGCATTGGTGGCATTGGGGCACTCGCTAGCCTGAGGTGGTCAGGGCTGTTTGTGGTTGGCAGGGGGGGTGGAGGTTCTTGGAGTTGACGCTGATTGGTCAGGGGAAGGAATTGTAACCTAATTACAAGCAATTGGAAGTTGTGTGGGGTTTGATCTGGCATTTGGTTATGGGCTCTGGACGGGGTTTTACCCTGGGAGCTTTTGGTGGTTTGGCTTCCCAGAACGGGATGTACAATACCCTCGAGCTGGTGATGTACGGCTGAGGGTAACATGGTGGTCGATGCTCATGTTGGTGTTTTTGCCAGATATAAGCCAGATCTTTTAGCTCCAAGAACCCTCCCCTCATATTTACATTCTGATTGTATTACTGTTTTATGTTATTGTTTGTTAATAATAGTTGGCCGCTGTGGTGAAAATTACCAAAAGAACCTGAATAGTAGTGTTTTTATTTAAGGAATGGGTTGGGACAGCGGTGACGGTGTTTTTAGGTTTAAGGTTACTACCTAAGAAACCGTATTCGCATACGCGGTCAAGAAATTTCATCCACTTTGCAGGAACTGTAAGACATTATGTTTTTGACGTAGGGAAAACATGCAGCATCAAAAACGCGATAAAAGCTGATTGTTGGAACGTAGCCTAAAAAATGGTTCCTGAATATTGCTGTCATCTTTGTGCCATCATATGATGGAGTAAATCACTGCAAAAATCGTTACATTATAGGAAACAGTGCCATCTGGAGGTAAGAAAATAAACTTGTCTGCATACGCTGTCATCTCTGCCAAATGCATTTTTCCCAGACTAAAGAGAGTCAAATCTGCTTTCATATTTATTATGAGAAAGTTGGGGGACAGCCCCTGAAGAAGCTGAATCTATGAACCACAGTGTTCCCCAACTCCAGCCCTCAAGGCCCACTAACAGATCATGTTTTCAGGATTTCCTCAGTATTGCACAGGTGACGAAATTATGATTTGTGCAATACTAGGAAAACCCTGATAACATGATCTCTTGGCAGACCTTGATGACTGGAGTTGGGGAAAACTCTCGTTTGTTTTTGCTCAATCACTTTTTTTCCATCCCGTCTTTGAAGATCTCTAAATTACTTTCCCTTCTATCTAATAGCATCGTGGTTCCTTTATTGGAACAGAATTGAATTACACCATTTATTTTACCATATAATGTACTGGAAAAAAAATCCAATGGAGTGATATAGAGAAACAAAATGCAACTGAGCCATTGTTTTTTGCCGTTTATTTTTCGGTAATAATGACAAGGCAGCATGATTCTTCTGTACAGTTATAGCACTATCAAATTTATATAATTTCATTCACATTTCACTAGTTTTCAAACATTTAGAAGTTTGTAAAAAATAAATAAATAATGGCTTGGTTTGTGTTAACACAAACCCATAACTTTCTTAGAAATTTTTTTTATAGATGGAGATGTATGAGGGCGGGTCAGCTGTAGAAATCTATTTGGAACCATTTTGGGTTATATTTGACCCTTTGCTCACTCTGTTTTAAATTCTTTTTTAATGGAGAAGAAGCAAAGTGATAGAAAAAACAAAAGTGTGGAATTTTGTCTTTTTCTTCTTTTTGAAAGAGCGAACTTTTACAGACACTGATATCAAATATGCTTATTTCTTTTATTTCTTTTTTTTAATCTTTTTTTTACATGTTTTAAATATTTTTAATTGCCCCTCTAGGGGACTCTCACCTGTGACCACTGAAATGCAGTACTTTAGCATTACAGTATATGGTGAATTCACATATCTCCTATGAAGCCTAGCCACTGGTTGGGCTTCACAGCAGTCTCAAGAAGGCAATCTTAGGTGGCTTCAGTAGACCCCAAGCTGGTATTGTAACTCACTGGAACCATGCAACCACATTTGCGATAGGCTTAATGAGATAGAAAAATCTAGGCCCCTCAGGATCTAATCACTTAAATGCCACTGTCATTGATTGAAAGCAGCGTCAAATGGTTTAACAGCAGCGACTGGAGCTAATTTCAATCTCTACCACATTAGAAAAAATGGAGAAAAGTCCAAGGATAACAAAATAACAACTTTATTAAATATATAACAATGAGATGGAAAAATGGCCAACATGGGGAAGGAAAGCAGGCTAAGTGCCGTCAATAGATAGAAGAACCCAGGGTAGTATATCCGTATTAGGTCCAATGACTAATTAGATCAAATGTATAATGTAGTGCGCACTACCTTCTAACTACAACCCGGTTCGTACACTACCAAATCTGCTTACCCATGCTTATGCCAGGTCGGGACCGATGCTCCCCGCCGCCACCGACGCGCGTTTCGCCTTCTTTGTGGTATATATCTGATAGGGAGAGTCCTGTTGGTGCACGGATATGAGTACGGTAGTTTGTCCTGATAGCACCATTTCACCTATGGTACCTTATATGGTTTATGTTTATTTTAACTAATTTCAATCTCTGCAGGTGGAGGCAGATGCCGGCTGTATGACACAGACACAGTACCTGCCATGTATGGAGAGGGCTCAGCTCCTTATCAAGCTCTATCCACTCACATCCTACATCCATCATACATGTACAGCAGTGTTAGTAAAGGGGTTAAACAAATTAGGGAAGTGCATGGATTTCTTTCTTAAAAATATACCAAGTTATAAGATGTTGCATCTGGAAAGAACGTTTCTGCAAATATGGAGCTATTAACTTGTGATGGGTGAACACACGGATGTTCGGGTCCAGCAGGATCGGCAGGACATCTAAAAATAAAAAGTTTGGTTCGAACCCAAACCCAGACCACATTTAGATAAATGGGAGGTTCGAGCATCCATTGTTTGCCATGCAGTCATCTGCATGACAGTGCGGCAAACAAAGGCTCTGATCGGAGGTAAGATAATTACTGCCAGTCAGAGAACTGCAGTTCCCATGCTGTCAGATGAGTACTACTCCCATCAGCCTACACGTGCTGAAAACAGTGAGAGCAGGCACCGCTGATGGGAGTATTCATCAGCAGGCGCCTGTGCTGTAAATAAATAAAAAATGACATGGAGTCTCTTCTATTTTTGATAACCAGTGCATTCAAAACTGCAACCTTCAGCTGTCAGCTTTATCATGGCTGGTTATCAAAAATAGAGGGGCTACCATGCCATTTTCTTAAATTATTTAAACAAATAATTTAAAAAAATGGTAGCCAACCAGCCAAGCTAAAGCAGATAGCTGATGTGACCACTATCCAAATCATCCGGATCGTCATGGGACAGTTTGGATTACTCAACGGACTAGTGAGGGATATAGTTGTTCATTATTTTTCTTTTTTTACAAGGGACAAGTGCTTCAATGGATTAGGCGTAAAATAAGTATAATAGTTGTTTATTATTTTCTGTCTTCTAAAAGAAACAAAGGCATCAATGGCATAGGCATAAGGTGAGTAACTTTTTTGTTTTTAAATAAATGTGTTCAATAGGGTGTTGATTTTTATTTCAAATAAAGGATTTTATTCATGCTGTGTGTTTATTTGCAAACTTACTATGGTGTTAGAAAGGGGGGCGTCTTATATTAATGTGGTCTCCCATGGCTGTGTGTCCACTAGTTGGGCCTAGTCCTTCTCAGCCCTTATCTACATGCATGTCGCTTAACAAACAATAAGGTTTTTAATATTAGAGTTAAGACTGTCCCAATTATGGTCACCGTGAAGAGGTGGGATGGGTTTTGCATTTTTTTAAATTAAAAAACATGTTAACTAAGTACTGTATATTATTTTTATGCACTATGTTATTTACTTATTTACTGCACCTTCGTGATATAATGTCCCCCATCCTGGCATAAGGTCCCTCATCCTGGGCCCTTTATTTAATAATATGCCCCATCCTGGGCCCAATCATATAATAATGGCCTCCATCCTGGGAGACTTCCAGTAATAATGTCCCATCCTGGCCCCTTCTAGTAATAATGTGCAAGAGTGGTGGACTGTTCTGCTGCGTTCCTGACCCCGAAGACAAAAATTGCGGCATGTGTGCAGTGTCATGTGTAATGAGTCCCTGCATGATGGGGACTGCCATCAGCTGGCTGGAATAAACCAGGCGGAACCAATTTGCACCAGAAGAATTGCAGGTGGAGCGAGTTCCTGGATATAAAAGCCCTGTGCTTATTTGGCGACAAAGAAAGAAGCCGTGCAGCACAGACTATGCTGAAGGCAGTGTGACAGGGCGCAGCAGAAACGGTATGCCAGAAGGGTGCTGGTCAACTGCCAGACAAGACCCAGAGACCTGACCTGCGCCGGTCAAGACCCAGAGACCAGTCTGCACCGGTCAAGACCAGAACGTTTGCCCTGCGCTGGTCAAGACCCAGAGTGCAGGCAAGGTGGGGATAGATTGTTTCACAGGAGGCTCAACGCTCTCTGATAGACAGAGACACACTGCTGTATTTCTTGTGCGAGAATCGTACTGGCTGTCGGCACTCCTGACCTGAGCTTGACAGCTGCATAGTAATCCATCATGCTGTCATGCTCGGGTCAGGAGAGGTGCCGGCCAGTCCGTGCAGTGCGATTATCACACGACTAATACGGCAGTGTGTATCTGCCCTTAGGAGGACTTACGGCCTAGCGGGAAAACTCTGTGACCCCTGCTAGGGCCATTGTTGTAGAAAGAGATAACATGGTAACTCCCAGGAACGGGTGTACCACCCTTATAGAAAGAATATTAGCATAATTATCGACAGACTTTCCCCACTATTCTAATTGTATTGTTTCATGGTTTATCGTTTTTTTCACTGTTTGATATTATTAACTGTTTCCTAATTACTGCAAATTTCCACTGTATTTGAAAGAATTAAACTGTTCATTGAGTGTTCCTGCCTTGAGTTTCCTGTGCGTTGCATTTGGTCTCTTGCTTTACATTTTACGTAGTCGGCAGGATACAACATTCAAACACAGAGATGGCAGACCAGTCAGACCCTGGGGACAATGCTTAGCAACCTTCACAAATTCACGGCAAACAGAGTTTCACCATGGGACTTATTATTGAGACCAATGGGCATGCTGCGCCTGTAGTCCCTGACCCTCACCTGTCAAGTCGAGTTAGTCCTCCTGACCCTTGACGGAGAGACCCGGCAGATGGTTGTTATCTACCACCAGCCTAGGGAGTGTGACACTATTGACGAAGTGGTAAAAATCTTAGATGACATGCACGGTGACACTATGGGCTTAAGGCACCTCCTCATGCAACTGTTTCAGTGGGTCCAAAGGGAAAGTGAGACTATAGCTTGGTATGTAAATGCGTTGGAAGAAGTGACGGCCCATATCACTAAGAAGACCCAAGATAGGTACAAAGGGCTGGGGCCATTGAATGAAGTGCTGCAGGACCATCTGGTGGCTGGACTGAGGGTCCCCTGCCTGAGACAGGCCAAAAAGGAGCGCCAAAGCATGAACGCGAATCTGAGATTTCTAGAAGTCGGAGCTGAATCCCAGGTCCTATAACGAGAAGCCCTTGTTCTGATAGGTGTGGTACAGATCCATGAAGTTGCCACCCCTGTGCCAATACACACAGAGCCCGACTGGGCTCAGGAGCTACGTCAGGAAATATGGGATATCCGAGGTGATCTGCGTATTATCAAGGGGACCCCCACTAGTGTCGTCCAGCCTGTCCCCATGGCCCAATATGAAAGGAGTTTGGAGCAGGAAAGCTGCTTCCCACATGCCCTGCCACGCTACAGCCATAGCCCACCAGTGGAATGCGTGCCAGAATTCTGGACCTGCGGTGAAAGGGGACATATATTGAAAGACTGTCCAAACCAGAAGAGAAGGGTACATCCATTAAACTAATATGTCGTATGGTTTATGAGCATACTGTGGGGTTCCGAGCCCCTGAAGGAAGGGTGAAGACTCTGAGGATATTGTCTCCGAGAGACCCATTACCTGGGCTGAATTTAATGGTCAGCGCATCTGCTGCTTACTGGACATGGGAACTCAGGTAACCATTATGCCTCAATAATACTTTCAGATTCACTTTCAGGAGGTTCCCCGGACCAACAAAGAGCCCACCATCCAATTAGTGGTGGCCAACCAATTGCCCATTACAGTTGTGAGGATATGGCCGCTTACTAAGGACTATAGGACAAATGGACGTATAGTGGAGTCCACAGCTCAAAAAGATAGAGACTTTTCCCAGCACGGATTACCGGTTGCATTTATATTGTTGTGTTTTATTAGATATTTTCTTGCTGTGTTTTATTAGTGATTTGCTTGCTCGTCCTAAGGAATCAACGTTTCCATTCAGTGACAGTAAGCATAGGAAGACAAGCCGGCTAGATCTTATGTAAACCTAAGGCCAGACAGGAGACTGCTAAGGGTAAATGAGTCGCCCCGCCAGGGCCGTGGGGTACTCGGTACCGGGTCCTGCGTTCACAGGGGGATGTCACGGTGGCGACCCGGTCCATGGCCCTGGGCGCCCATGTAAAAGGGGAAAGGTCTTTAAAGAGAATAAAGTTTATGTCCGTGACGCCACCTGTGGTATTCGGTCAGTGGGGACTGACGCTGCTTTAAGGGGTCCTCTGGGGTGATGTTATGGCAGCTAGATGGTATACCTTCCCACAGGTGAAGTATATCCCCAGGGCTCCCAGTGTGTAGATGGAAGATGGTGAATGGCGCAGTAAAGAATGAGGACACAAGTTTGCAGTCTCTTTACCTGGTTTACTGAAGACTTCAGGCAGCCACAGTCTAGGGCCCCAGATCACAGGGCAGGCAGGGTGGAAATCAAAGCCTTCCTCTAGCGCCGTGGTGTTGTAGTCCCTTACTGCCTATGGCTTCAGATAAGGTTCTCACAGATGTTCGCTCTCTGTCCCCCATATAGGATAGGATACGACCCGTATGACTGGTGATTTGAGCTGGTTTATAGGGACTCTAGCACACCCCAGGCTCTAAGGGTGTCAACGTGCCTCCTGGGTACTAAGGCGGACAGGTAACTTGGAGTTCAGCTGTCCTGCCAGTCTCTGATGTAGTCGTGGAGTCCCTTACAGTCCTCGGTGTTCCGGTTACCAATTATCTGCACTTCAGAAGGAGGCAGCCTGCTCGTGGCTGGTCTCCTACTGGTATCCTCTCTTGTGCTTTGCTCTCCTGCATGTTCACTGCAATATATTTGGCTTTCTGAATGTCTCTTTCCAGGAACTGCTGCACTGCGGCTACTCAGCTCCGTAAACCCTCTTCTGCCTCAGACTGTTCCAGTCTGTATCCTGGCAAGAACTCACTAACTTTCCCTACAGACAACCATATATATGGGGAGTCACCTAGTAAATAGGATCAAAAGCTCCCCCTGGTGGCCTGGAGTATGCATGTGTTGCATGCTTGTGTTTACCTGGTGCCAGTTATCCCTTCTTGACTCCAAACGTAATATCACTCTCCCCATGAGGAAAGCAATGCTACTGTGATGACCAGGACCCTATGGCGCCACATAAATGTAAAGCAATCATCCTATCAATCCATTGTTCCACCAGCCCTAGGCCCAGTGTGTGAATGGAGATAGTAGACCCAGGAGAGCCCTCGCCACAGGGGGTCTCACATCAGCCCCAGGTGATGGAATATGCTTTGTTCTGTGAGCTAAAGAAAAATGTTTAAGGGGGAGGGAGAAAAAGACACATGGGTTGAATCAGGTAGTTGTCGGAGGATCTTCGAGGAGAGAGGATCCAAGCTGGGATGGATGATCTATGGAGTTTTGGAGATTGATTGTTGGCTAGAGGGGTATCCGAGAGCTGCAGTCGCTATCCATCTGCAGGAACATAAGCTGTGACTGCACACTATACTGGCTGGAGATACCAAAAGCTGTGGGCCAACCAAAAGTTGGGAGACAGTGGGTATCGCCTGGTACGGGGCCAGTAGAACTACTGATCTTAGATCGGGAACTTGTGGACTAAGGACATTGTATGTTGGCCATCTACATTGATTTGTTGCACAACCATGGATGTATGGAATAAAAATAGTTGCACCGTTAACCTGCCTAGGTGATTTTTATAACCCACAACATCAGATCTTGACATCAGTGGCTGGAGTTGTGTGGATGTCTGCTGTACGAGCGTGCAGAAAAGACCTGGACCGAAAAGGGACAGTGCTGGTAAAGGGCTCCCGAGAAGGAGGGCTCATCGTAACTCTTGGTATTAATGTGTTAAAGGAAGTAGGGCAGTTTCTGACCAACAGCCCAGACAAACAGCTGGAATCATGCCACTCGTGACCCAGCCAGCAAGACAGTGTTCCAGCAGCTTGTGCGAGTCAGCCAAATCCAGAAGTTACCCCTGCCTCCCAGCGCCTTGGCAAAGTGCCAATATCCCCGGAAGCTACAGTGATGCTGCCAGCAAGGCAGACTGTACTCACTAAGCCAGTACTGGCTCATTTATCTTTGCAAGGGGTGAATGTCCAATTGAACCAATACGGGGGGATGAAGTGAACTTTGCCCTATTGGTTGCCCGCACTTTGGCCATTGTACGATAAGGATACGTATCCATGCGTTGTATAAATTTCAGTGGAGCAAGCCTGCAGTTCATGCCCCAACACGAAGCAGCCCAAATCTGCGTCATGCCAAAATTTTTTAGCCGAGCCAATGCTATAGAATTAACGCCTGTAGGAGGAGACCAGTGGACCTTGGCGATGTCACTTAATGGTCAAAAAGGCAGAAGCGAACCACTAGCTGGTCGTCATCTCTTGGAGCAAATGGAGACTAATCTCACAGACTTTTTCTAGCAACAACTTTTACAAATTAAACAATCATTGCAGTGATACAGAGGAGTGTTTGCATGACATAAAAATGACTTTGGGTGTACTCAGGCTATCCAGCGTGAGATCCCCATGGGGCAGCTCAGATCTGTGATTTTCTCATGCCAAATCAACATGCGAGTCTATGGGCGCGAGTAACACAACGCACAATACTCAGATATCACCTGAGTGTGGTGCGATATATGCCAATGCCAACAGAGGAGATGGAGAGATTAAGAGGACTGTAGCACTGACACTTGGCTCCCGCTCGTAGCAGAGCAGGAACCGAGGATTATTGGCATCTCACATCGGATGCCATACGCTGATGTGACTCCAGCCTTAGAGTCATTTTTTGACCTTATGCTGGTTCAGTGGGCACTGGGTTCCTTCAGGTTGAAGAAAAAGCCCCAGCCTCATGTGGTCATGAGGCCAGGTATTGTTCTGCACTTGATAAAGGAATTGATGCCATTGACTGATAATTGCTTGTTCCAAACCTTAAACCAATTGAGAATCTCATTGACATTATTTATCAGTGTATCCAATAACACCAAGAAGCCTCACAGACTGTTGAGAACCTCAAAGATGCCCTGATCCAGGTCTAGGCAACCATCCCCTGTTTCATCAGGAGGTTGCCCATAAGTTGTCAGAAGGTCATACAGGCATGTAGGGGCCATACAAAATACTCACTCACATGATGTGTCAATACTTTCATTTTTCCACCATAATTTCAGAATGATTTGGAACTCATCCCTCAGCTTGTTGAAGAGTTTGACTTCCATTGACTGTGTGTTTTATGTCACAGTATTCTCAATAAATTACAACATTTATCTTATCGGAAAAAAATATCCCCTTACTTCACCTGTTACACAACATTTTTATCCTCCTAATTCTTGAACTCACAATTCATTCTAAAAAGACAAAAACAGGTGAACACTTCTTTATATACCAAGTTAAGCATTCTAACAAGTCTTTTACCTCACTCCAGACCTAGATTCACATCTGTATTGCTCAGGACTGCTGTATATTGTACTCTATGCTACTGATGTTTGTCTGTGTGCTAGAAGAAAAAGCTGTGAAGGCAAGGAATCCCTTTCTGTGTGCTGGGTAGTGGGTATGGGAGCGATCATAACTGCAAGTCTCCTCCCGGCAGCGATCAGATTGGACTGCAAATAAAGAGCTAAGAGTCTGCAGGAGGTGAAAATAGTGAAAATGCAGAATATAAGTCATAAAGCTAAGAAGGTGTTATTCCTTATACACACACTTACACGACAGCTTATTCTTAAAAGTTACTTAAAGTATGGTTACCCTTTCAGATTTCCAACTTAAATTCTTTAATCGAACACCGATGTGTGGAATAAGTGGTATGACCATAGAATAAAACAATATAAGATATATAATGTATAACTATGTAACTATGGCTATACATAGGCCTTTATAGGAGCTGTAGGTACAAAACTATAAGAAATTTATTCAACTTCTAGCAAAGTTGCCAGATTTTATAGTTCACATGCATTGGAGCAATACAAATTATTGGTTTGAAAGATGAACTTAGACAATAAGCTTGGAGAGCATAGACAACATTAATATAATGCATAGGACATTTCCATTCTTTATTCAGATGTAGGGACTATCATACAAAATAGTCATTAGCATGCAGCCTGTTCGACAGTTATCTTAGTAAGCTCAAGTGTGCTTGACGTGTCCCTGGCAGTGTGGTGCTCTCTGACACGTGTGGGTGATAAACTCCTGGAGGGGCTGGAAAGTGGTTGTCCAAGTTCTCCATGATGATCACCTCCTATATGTGCTTCGGGCTCTCTCGTTGGTGGGTCTTGCAAGCTGAAGTTCACTTTGGCTCGTCTCTTATATTGGACAACAGAAAGAGTGATGATGATGAACAACAACGTGACAGCGACGGTAACGATTACTCCAATGACAATCTCCAAGTGTTCTGAAAGAGAATTGATCTCTGTTTATAGAGAAAGAAGACGGCAAAAGTGTTAACTGAAATTCTGTACAAGGCAAAATACAAAGAAGAAAGTGATCATAGTGACATAGCAGAGTCCCAGAAAGTGGTCTTTAGTGATCCATCTAGTAATGATGCAACGGATCCAGCAGCAATCTGTTGACACAAGTTGTGCAGTCAATTGTTTTGTCCAGCTAAAAGCTACCAATTTCAACTGGATACGTTTATCTTGCATTGACGTCTTTAGAAAACGGATTTGTTAAATAGCAATTTGATTTTCATTCCTTTGAAAAGGATCCACTCTTTTTGTTTTTATTACTGCATCGATATCAAATGATTAGTTGAAAGGTCACAAGTCCAGTAGCATAGAGTACGTTAGATATTTATTTTTGCACCTACAGTAAGCAAATAACGGATTCTTTTCAAATGAAAGAAAATGGATGGCTATTTGACGGATCCATTTTCCATAGACTTCAATTTTTCAAAACGGATCCTGTTGAATTCAGTTTTTTAGCCAGACAAACACCGTAAGTTGTGTCTGCACAACTTTTTTTTGGCAGATTGCTGCTGGATCCATTCTAACTGATGATTACAGAAAGCCTGAAAAAAAGCTTACCTATTGCTGCTGGATCTGTTTGTTTTTAGTATTAAAGTAAAAATTAAATTAAATTGGATCCTTACTTTTTGCTTACTTGCTTTATTTCTATTTGATTATTATTATTGGACATGTGAACTCAGTCATAGCTGCAGTACCAGGCACAGCTAACAGAAAAGGTATACATGGATGGTTGCAGTGCTCATTGGAACACCATGGCTCTTTCAAGCTGCTGACTGTGTGGCTACTGGGAGTCAAAACCCCAAAGATCTACCAATAAAGCCTATCCCAAGGATAGGCCTTTGTGCTGTGTGAGATTGAAGGTGGGGGCTACTGGTGACAATCCAGTGTAAGGTGGAACACCCAAGTAATCATAAGAGTTCAGAAAACAGTGGGGCCGTCTAAATAAAACTCGTGTGTCCTTGCAGTGTACATCAACTTCATGGTTACCTTTTTCCCCGACAGGTCAGAACAGCAGCTGTTATCACTGGATGGTGGTGTTGGTTCTCCTCCAAGGTGCACAAGGTTGCATCTAGCTGTCCCTTTGTTGTTGAGGCTGAACACTCTTCTAGAAGGGTTGCACACTAACATCTGCTGCCCTGACTTCCCTTTATCAATGATGGGGTTACACCCCGAAGAGTAGTCCCCATCCTGGAGCGTGCAGGACTAAACTACATGATTGAGTCCTTGCAGCTCCCCGTAATTACTTGAGCCAACGGCTCCACACTGCTGCTCCCCTTACACTTGAGCTGTGTTTTTTTAATGATTTTATAATCTAAACCACTGGCATGTCCAGAATTTTGTTTTGAGCTGTGTGCAAAGGATAAAGGTGATTTCACAGAGAGGAAAATCACCAGTGTCTAAATATGTGTAATACACAACCATTTGCTGTAAATAGTACTGTACATGAAGTTACCCATAATCAAATAGCAGTCATAAAACTCTTAAAAAAGAAAAACAGATTTATCGCATGGGATGTTTCAGAATACGAATCCTAGAAAACCACTTTGAAAACAGTAAAGTGAGAACAAGCTGAGAGCAGAGGGGTGAGCCTCAGACTACCAAAGCACAGTGTCCACGAGGTCGTCTAAGAAACTGGCGGCCATTGTAGATGAGCACAGATGGGACCAGGAATCAGCGGATCCATGACAGGAGGAGGTGACCTTTACAGCAACCATTCAGCCATGACAATATATTTCTACTGTAATTATAGTCAGTCACAATACCACATGAACTCAGTTGTCACTACCTCTGTCTGTCATTCGTGCCTCAGTTTCTTTTTTTTTTAATAACCAAAAATGGCCACCAGAGTGGCACGAAAAATGCAATGGAAAATCTGAATCGTAACTTCCCTGCCTGTTCCCTGCCAAGGGACAGACACAGCACTGTCGTCATGGGCACTGGTCCATCCTACTGAAAGGGAATGCATGCATCAGAAGTTACACAACACTCCCCATGCCAATATGGTGGCTACTTTCTGAGAACAGAAAGCATGGCACCAATGACAGATGGTGACCGTGACAATAGTGGAGGGCATTGACTGAACAGTGGCATGTAAAAGCTGGGGCATCCCTGGTCAAAATTATTGTTATTGTGAACTGTTTACAGTAGAAAAACAGATTTATCACAAGTTGAAGATTAAATGATTTCTAAAAGGCCTAAAGTTAAAGATAACACATTTAATTTGTATTTTATCTTGCCAACCATTAAGCATAGGGTGTAGCAGCCAATAGCACGGGGGACGTTTCACGGGTAGTGGGAAGAATGGATTCAGTGAAATTTCAACAAATTCTTGATGCAAACATAACACCATCTGTAAAAAAAGCTGAAGTTTAAAAGAGGATGGCTTCTACAAATGGATAATTATCCTAAACACGCATCAAAATCCACAAAAAAACTACCTCAAAAGCAGCAAGCTGAAGGTTTTACAATGGCCCTTACAGTCCCCTGATCTGAACATCATTGAAAATCTTTGGCTAGACCTCAAAATAGTGTAACACCCCCAGGTAACCGTTTGTTACAGTGATGTTGCCTTCCTTTTGGGGAGGATGATGTCATGCCTGGAGGCAAGGAGGATCCCTCTAACAGGTTGTACACACACATTCAACACATTGCCCACCATACGGGTACTATCCTAGGACAGGAGAGAGAGGATCTTGTTAGGAGTCACAGGCAGCAAGAAACTCGCCTAAAAAGTGTGAGAAGGAAGGTTTACGAACCTCACCTGGGAGAGGGATCCATCATTGTCTCCAGGCCGACTGGACCACCCCAACACCTGTTGCTGGTACCCTGGAGTGTGGCTGTCTACCATCAGTAAACCAGGCAAAGAGACTGCAACCCTGTGTCCTCTGTTTATTTCCAGCACCACACCATCTTTGCCAATTATACCGAGAGCCCTGGGGACCCAGCTTCACCTGTAGGAACCCATACCATCCTTGCTGCAGCGCCATCACCCCCCAGAGGACCCCTTTAAGCAGCGTTGGTCACCCCTGACCGAATACCACAGGTGGCGTCACAAACTTTTATTATTTCACAAACCCCTTTAAAGACCTTTCCTTCAACATGGCTGGCCAGGGCCACGGACCGGGTCACTGCCGCCATGACACGTACCTTTAAGTACCCAACCCGGTACCGAGTACCCCACGGCCCTGGCGGGCGTTCCAATAGCAGTGCATGCAAGACGACTCAGGAATCGTACAGATCTGGAAGAATTTTCCAAGGAAGAATGGATGAAAATCCCTCAAACAAGATTTGTCTGGCTACATAAAGCGTTTACAAGCTGTGATACGGTCAGATGGGGGTCCTACTAGGTGCTAACTTTGCAGGGTGCCCGAACTTTTGCATCTGTCTATTTTCCTTTTTGTAATTTCTTTTTAAAGATACAATATATATGTATATATTTTTGGCATAAAATACGAAGGACATGTGTAATTTAATATTAGGCCTTTCAGAGATCATTTCATCTTCAACTTGCTTAACTGTTCACAATAACAGTAATGGTAACTAGGGGTATCCAAACTTTTACATGCCACTGTACATCAGAAATGCATAGCCATATTAAATATTAAGGACAGAAAGACATTTTAGCCAGTGTCCTAAAAAAAATAAAATACTGCCGTTCCTGATTAGGTCTAAAGCTATGATGTGGGGGCAACATAGGTCATTAATGTTGATTATAGGTAATGTACACGCTCATGTGATACACGGATTAACTTCGGTGATGAGCACTGCACCCCACATGACATTGTGACACCTAGTGAAAAACAGCAGTGCCGGAGGCCTGGAAACAGGAGAGCTGATGAGAGAAGCAATGGTGGTGGGAGCGGTCCTGGAAACCATTTTCTGCCTGCCAATTTGCTGGAATTTGCTCAAATTAAATCGGAATTTTGGGGGGAAATTCATAGTGCTTTTGATTGGTTATGAATAATCTGTATGTCTAGACATAGTGGGATTATCTAAGGCAATGTGAAGCATTTGGCCATAATGAGCACCACAATGCTGGAGCAGAAGTGCAGACATATTTATTCTTTTTTTTTTTATATACAATTTCTTTACAAACATATTGTCTGCAGAGTCATATCATGCTTTAGCTAGTTCATTACCAAGTACCGAACTACTGTACATGGAATTTCAGTTTTCTGTAGATTGACAGCCAAGTAATGGAACAAGACAAAATCTGTGAGGTTATTGAGCATACCTGCGGATTTGGCAGCGATACACGAAGTCCCAGAAGCATCAGGAGAGTGGTCCTCATATCCATCCATACAAACGCAAGAATAGGAGCCAACCGTATTGACACAGTGAGCATTACTATGGCAGTTCTCTATGCCAAGCTGGCACTCATTCAAATCTAGGCAGGGGTAAAAGACAACTCATAAAAAGTCAACTAACTAAATTAAAGAGGTTGTCTGGTCTTAAGTTGCAAGTCTGCAGTCACTATGTGTACACTATGCACTGTCAAGATTCTCTGGTGCTGGCACCGTGAGCGGCGGGCAAATGATTGCAATTACGTTTTTTGAATATGTTCTGTCTCCGCCATCAAATTTGTTACCTCCGATTATCTGTTTGCATAATTTGCAGGTTTCTCAGTTTTCTAGTATACAGCTTCAATATTTGCCTCTATTACTTCACAAGGCCTACGTGCCTGCTAAACAGCAGGGATGATAAATAATACACATAATGAAAATAAAATCATCTCATTTACCATCCACTGTGTAAGATATCAGTGTCGCATTGGAAGACCCAAATGGATATCCTTCCAGAGCTTTTAGCTGGGTTTTTAGGAAATTTCTCATTTCTTTTCCTCCTTGAAACAATTGTAGCCAGAAAGTTAGTTTTACTTTGTTGACATTTGACCTGAAAAAATAAAAATAAATAAAATATAAATAGCAAAGATCAACCCCCCCCCCCCCCCCACACCAAAGTGATATTATTCACCACCCTGTATAGGACTACAAGATGATTAAACAGGGCAATCACATAAATTTACATGAATCCAGCCCCCCCCCCCCCCCCCCAATGACCATTAAGTTTTCGTTTAGTCTCCAAAGCTTCAGTGGCAGTTTACAGTAACTAATAGCCCCCAGATTATGGTAACTCATTTACTTGGTGTCTGTACATTGGGCCAGATTGGGCTGCTGAGACAGATTAATGAGCCATATTAAGAGCTGGATTTTTTTGTGATCAGCTGAAGAGTGGGTGGGAGGCTGTGCACCATATCTCCACCAAAGGGTGGGATCAAGAAGGTAAATAGTCAGTCTTCTGAATCATCTGGTGTGCCTGGAGATGAGAGCTCCAGTGCTGCATTTATGGTAAGGAGAGTTGAATCCTGTTTTTCCTGAGCAAACGTACAGTACAGAGCAAAAGTTTGGACACACCTCATTTAAAGATTTTTATGTATTTTCATGACTATGAAAATTGTAAATTCACACTGAAGGCATCAAAACTATGAATTAACACATGTGGAATTATATACTTAGCAAAAAAGTGTGAAACAACTGAAAATATGTCTTATATTCTAGGTTATTCAAAGTAGCCACCTTTTGCTTTGATGACTGTTTTGCACACTCTTGGCATTCTCTTGATGAGCTTCAAAAAGGTAGTCACCGGAAATGGTCTTCCAACAAGGAGTTCCCAGAGATGCTTAGCACTTGTTGGCCCTTTTGCCTTCACTCTGCGGTCCAGCTCACCCCAAACCATCTCGATTGGGTTCAGGTCTGGTGACTGTGGAGGCCAGGTCATCTGGCGTAGCACCCATCACTCTCCTTCTTGGTCAAATAGCCCTTACACAGCATGGAGGTGTGTTTGGGGTAACTGACCTGTTGAAAAATAAATGATGGTCCAACTAAGCGCAAACCGGATGGAATAGCATGCCGCTGCAAGATGCTGTGGTAGCCATGCTGGTTCAGTATGCCTTCAATTTTGAATAAATCCCCAACACTGTCACCAGCAAAGCACCCCCACACAATCACACCTCCTCCTCCATGCTTCACGGTGGGAACCAGGCATGTAGAGTCCATCCGTTCACCTTTTCTGCGTCGCACAAAGACAGGGTGGTTAGAACCAAAGATCTCAAATTTGGACTCATCAGACCAAAGCACAGATTTCCACTGGTCTAATGTCCATTCCTTGTGTTCTTTAGCCCAAACAAGTCTCTTCTGCTTGTTGCATGTCCTTAGCAGTGGTGTCCTAGCAGCTATTTTACCATGAAGGCCTGCTGCACAAAGTCTCCTCTTAGCAGTTGTTGTTGTAAAGATGTGTCTGCTGCTAGAACTCTGTGTGGCATTGACCTGGTCTCTAATCTGAGCTGCTGTTAACCTGCGATTTTTGAGGCTGGTGACTCGGATAAACTTATCCTCAGAAGCAGAGGTGACTCTTGGTCTTCCTTTCCTGGGGCGGTCCTCATGTGAGCCAGTTTCTTTGTAGCGCTTGATGGTTTTTGCAAATGTACTTGGGAACCCTTTCAAAGTTTTCCCAATTTTTCAGACTCACTGACCTTCATTTCTTAAAGTAATGATGGCCACTCGTTTTTCTTTACTTAGCTGCTTTTTTCTTGCCATAATAGAAATTCTAACATTCTATTCAGTAGGACTATCAGCTGTGTATCCACCAGACTTCTGCACAACACAACTGATGTCCCAACCCCATTTATAAAGGCAAGAAATCCCACTTATTAAACCTGACAGGGCACACCTGTGAAGTGAAAACCATTTCCGGTGACTACCTCTTGAAGCTCATCAAGAGAATGCCAAGAGTGTGCAAAGCAGTCATCAAAGCAAAAGGTGGCTACTTTGAAGAACCTAGACTATAAGACATTATTTCAGTTGTTTCACACTTTTTTGTTAAGTATATAATTCCACGTGTTAATTCATAGTTTTGATGCCTTCAGTGTGAATTTACAATTTTCATAGCCAGAAAGGCTATGTTTTGCTGATTTTTTCACTGGTTTATGCCATACCTTTTTAATAAACCAGTAGAAGATTGAAAACGAGAAACGTTTGTATCTACCGCTATGAGCAAGCAAGTAAGGCAGTATACCACAGTATGAAAAAGTAAAAAAAATGTTAGCGCAGTCTCAAGTTGTGTCAAAATTTTGAGACTTTTCAAAGTTATTTTTACATCAGAATACCAATGTAAAAGCTTTTGATGAATCATGTCCATAGTCTACAGTGGTCCCTAACTTTTATTACCTTGAGAGCTTCATTCAGTTTTGAGAGCTGGTCGCAAGCCACATCCAATCCCCCTTCCCCAGTAGTGACACTAAACTTCAATTATCGGTAAGATGACAGGCAAAGCTTTCCCACAGAAAGCACATCAAAATCTTGTCCACCCTTCCTTATAAGCAGTATACTTATATGCAGGGGCTTCCCATCTTACCCCCATTCAGTATTTTTGCATCAAGCACACTCACCAGCCACTGGTTGGGGATCCCTGGTGGTCTACGGCATCATTATCAAAGAAGGGGGTCACACTGTGTAGAAATAAGACAACTTGGTCAAGAAAGTCAACTGTACCCCAGATCTGTAAAGCCTGATGAAAATCCCTGTATGGATCTAAAATGCGTTTGCTATAACGCATGTGAATTTTAGTATTTGTTGTTTTTTTCTTTATAAACAGTAATATATCATCTAAACATATCTAAACCTCTGGATTTTATAATCACGAGTTAAGAAAAGCCAAAGAGTCCACCACGTTTTCCTACATACTTGACTTTTCTAATGATCCTAGATGTATGATTGACAAAAAGTTGATGTCAGCACACCCACGACTTACACTATGCGCATAGGCTTAGCTACTGTTATGAGTAAACATCTTCTGTACCCCAATTAGGGTTTGTTGTGCCCCTTTCTCGGTCTTTCTTTCGTAAAAAAAAACTTCTACTCTAGTTCATGGCCAATGCGTGGGCAAAAATGGGGTCTGGCTTAGTTATTGAAATGAGCAGCCAGCTAGCCCCCCTCATGTGCAACTTTGGTAACGTGCAGACACAGAAAACACATGCAGAACTTGGCTGAATTAAGTATATTAATAAGTTATATAAAATTGCATATATAAACCCTTTAGTCGGACATCTGGGGAGCAGTTATGTGTGTATTTTTTGATAGCTCTGGTAGTATTCATAGTTATTTACCTTCGGATTTCCTTTAGCACGAGAGAGTTTGCTCCACTTGGATAATAAATCATCCTTTCTGTGATCTATAGAATTAAAAAAAATAAAAAACTAATAAAAATCCAGGAAGTTTTTCACTTTCATCAAGCAGGACATTTTTTTTAATTTTTTTTTTAATTTTACCTTTTCACTGATGGATTGGACAAGATCTTCTTCAGAACCTTTCCAAACAACATCCTTGTCTTCAATTTCAGTGGTTATCACATATAAAGAGTCTGAAATGTAAATTGTAGGTATTAAATCTTGATAAAAAAAGGAAATCTGGAGAAATCAGCTAATAAAAATTAGAGCATATATACTGCAAGTGTAGTAACAGAAGAAAGGGTCATAGAAAGGGATTAACCTAACTAGCCATCTGAGCTGAGTCAGGGGAGGTCTCTATGGAAAATTTAATGACACCCTCTTCCAAATTATAGAAAATGGACACAAGATAGTACTGCATATTAATGTCAATACCACCAAAGAGTGCCAAATAAAATTGCCATACACTGCTCAAAAATAAAAAATAAGAGTGCTTTAATTATGCTATAGGCTGTACCAATCCACCACTAAGAAAGTTTACACTGGGTTGTGCTTGGGAATGGTAGGATGGGCTAGAGGAATCATAAAATTAGTTATTATGTAAATACACCACATTCCAAATTATGCTAATTTAATTTTCTCTGATTTTCTTAAATGGTCGATGCAAATGAATCAGTATAATGTTCAAGAATTTTAGAATCTGAAAATCACATTTTATTGGACAAACCTCCCAATAACCCAATCATAACAAAAAAAAAACCCACCTCACTGATCAATGCACTGATCCAAACTTATGCACAACAGAGTTTCCAGACATTTTATAAGTTGTAAAGAGCTGGAAATGGTTGTTACATTTGAAGCATTAAGAGGTGACATTTACTGGAATCAAAAGCTTGTTCAATTAAAAACATCTTACAGGCCAAATTGCATGTTACCATAGGACACTTTTTTTGGATCACCTTCACAATTCTTGGATGTATTGAACTTGTGAGATTTTTGGATTGTTTCTCCATGAATTTCTTTGCAGGATGTCAGAATAGTCTCCCAGAGCTGCTGTTTTGATGGGAACTGCCTTCCACCCTCATAGATATTTCACTTGATACTGATATTCCAAAGGTTCTCAATAGGGTTGAGGTCTGGGGAGGATGGTGGCCATCCCATGTGTTTATCTTCCTTTATGCCTATAGCAGTCAATGACTCTGAAGTATTCTTTGCATGAGATGGTGCATTGTCATACATGAAGATTATTTTGTTACCGATGGCATGGCTTTATTTTTTGTATCATTCAAGAAACTGGTCAGTTAGAAACTCTATACTTTGCCGAGGTCATTTTCACATCTTCAGGCAATCTGAAGGAGCCTACCAGCGCAGTCCCCATGATTCTTGCCCAAAACTTGTCTCCGCTATCTCCTTGCCGACGTTGATGCCTTGATGGGACACAGTCACCATCCTCCAACCATGCACTGCTCCATCCATCTGTACCATCCAGAGTTGCAAGGCACTCATCAGTTAACAAGACTGTTTTAAAAGTCATGTATGCCTGGGCCCACTGTAGCCATTTCTGCTTGGGAAGTACTGTTTAGGGGTGTCTGAATAGTAGGGTTGTGCACAACTGCAAGCCTCTGGGGTATCCTACACCTTGGGGTTTGTGGGACTCCATAGGCACCAGCAGCTTTAAATACCTGTTCAACAAAAAGTTATTAAATAGTGTGTTTCAAGGGCTGCGCCCCTTGCTTTATTAAGGCTATTGTTGCCACTCCGCACTTTAATGTTAGATTTGTTTGTTTCATCTCCCTTATTTGTCCTAGCTCTACCTTACCCCCCCCCCCCTTCATTCCTCCCCTGTTCCTCATATTTGTTAAAAACAATAAAGTCTTGGAAAATAAATACCTGTTTGCTGCTTTGTAGTGGTATTTTAGCAGCTGCTCTTTTAATCCAATGAATTTGTCTGGCAGAAGCCTTCTTCATTATGACTTTATCTGCACAAACCCATCTGTGCTCTTTATCAGCCGCAAATCTCTTCACAGTACGATAATCATGCTTAAGTTTTCATGAAACATCTAATGTTTTCATACCTTGTCCAAGGCATTGCACTATTTGGAAGAGAAGAGATCCTTTTTCTTTCCCATATTGCTTGAAAACTGTGGTCTGCTTAATAATAAGCAATGTCCTTCTTAAGTAGATTTCCTTTAACTGGGCTCACCTGGCAAACTAATCACAGGTGTTTGAGATTGATTTCACTGACCCAAAGCGCCCAAAACACAAAACCACCCAGGAGTTTGTGAAAAACAAAACAAAAAAATTACATTTTTATGACACAAATCCAATTTATATAATAATTTGGAATGCGATGTACAGTACATATACACACTCACGTGTATAGATCATGATATAGAAAATCTTACAAAAAAGTTACCAAATATTTGAAAAAATATATTTAACATTTTTTTCTTGAAAACATAGCTTATTTTGTGATTCTTTTTAATTTGAGGCTGGCCTTCAGGAAATATTAAAAAAAATAAATTAGAATTAATTTGAAAAAAAACCTGCTTGCACAAGACAACAAGACGACAACTATAACTGCACATCAGTAGCAACTAATAGTCCGTATGCAATATTTACAAGTCACAGATATCGTCAACGAGTTCTTACTTACCTCCTGGTTTGTGAAGAACTCCTAAACCAGATTCATTGTCAAAGAAATAAATTACATCCTGTTTATCTAATGGAGAAAAGCACATTTTTCATTACGTGTTTTGTCTTAAGGTGATACAAGGTGAAGAGAACTGTCTACTCTCCTGACTTGTCTGTTTTAGTAAATAATTGTGTCCGCAATCACATAACATTATTCGAGCTCTGTGTTGTGCCATTCCTCTTTTACTTCCATTAGAAATCTATGAATACATTGATAATGGGGTGTTCTCTATATTTGGTCACAAAAACTTCTGTTGAAAATACCAGATTGTATGAACCCACCCCCATGCCATTGGGAAACAGAAAAAGTTACAAGATAAATAAGAATAGATGCTCCAGAAGTTTTGATTATGAGGAATACAATTATTTAGTAAAGCAAATAGACTAGAAGAGTTGCCCTTCCCAAAATTGATATTGTGCTTACCTAAATAGCCACCCCTTGGTTGACCTGCTGCATTTGGGTAAAAATCGAGATCTGAATTAGTTTGGTAGGAGTATGTGCTCTTCTCATTTCCCTCACTGAACAGTCCTCTAGTGGTTATATCCATGCTTGGTTTCAAGTTATGTGCAGGTTGAGGGGAATTCGGGGAGGGGGTAACCTGTGGTTTTATATCTTCTGGTGCATTTGAAAAAGTATTTCTTAACTCTCTAGAAAAGTACAAATATGACGGCGGTGTACTTAAGGGATGTGTGGATGTTGTTGAGATAGAATCTGTGGCTTCTAGATTCCCAGTTACTGTCCACCAGTCCAGCTCTTCCATAGGTTCTACAAGAGATTGAGTATACTTATGGTCAATGGTTGGTAAACTCTGAGTTTCTAAGTCTCTCACTATGGTATATTCATCTATAGTCTCCATCTTATCTGTGATTTCTGTAAATTCAAGCATGTTCTTGTGATATGTCAATTCAGTTGGAATTTCAGGGATTGGATGAGAAGCCACAGTACTTTCAATCGTTAGTTGTTCATCGACCTTTACCTCAAGGTTTTGTGGTGATGAAGGATCTGTGTGGCCATGTAATACTGATATATGGGTCTCTGTGAATGTGGTCGATTGAAGATGTGAGATTTTCAAAGAATCTGGGTATGGAGTAGGAACAAGAGAGGCTACCTTCCATGGATACTCAGAAGCTGGTTCTTCTGGATGAGATTGTACATTAGTAGTCAATTGCAATTTATCGACTAACATTTGTTGGTGTGCACCATCGACAGTTAAAAAGCCAGATTGTCCGATAGTAGGTAGTATACTAAAATATGTATCCGTAAGGTCCCCATTATTGGTGAAAGTCAATTTGTTGACTTCTGAAAGTACTGTATTGTCAGGTACAATTAGAGGATTCCTTTTTGTAGAATAAATATCCTGGACAGTACTGACTTTTGACAACGTAGGCTCAATATATCTGGAAAAATTGAATGGTGTGGTCTCTGGAAGCACAAGAGAATTTACTACACTGACATTTAGGCTCTTAGGAAGCTCTACAGCTTGGACATTGCTGAAATATGCTATATTGACCTGGTCAGTAGTTTGATCAATACTGAATTGTGAGGTTTCAGTGAAATTAGTGGTACGTATTTCCCTGGAATAGGATGTATCACTTAAAATTGAAGGATCGGGGTAATCCGTATTTAGTATGTGTATAAACAAAGGATTTAGAGGATCGGTAGCATCAACTGGACCAAAACTTGATTCCCAAGGTGTGACCAAACTTTGGGTCTGAACTATAGCAGATCGGTCCTCAGTGAACATTTTTGTCTCCACCATCCAACTGATTACACCCAAATGTGCTGCCTCAGGAAACTCCGTGTTTTGTGCTGATATTAGACTTGGTGTCTCAGAAAAAAATTCAGAACCAGCAGTTGTCCAAGTTGATTGAGACATGGTTTCCCATTTTCCAATATGACTTGGTTCTAGGTCTCCTACAGTGTGGTCTTCCAATACACCAAGCTCCAAAGACTGTATCATCACTGGAGACTCAGAAGAATAATACATTGTGGAAAGGGTCTGTGATGAAGACCTTGTAACATGCAACATGTCATCTCCATGAGTGGTCGTAGTCAGTAGATGGTCATTTGTAGGGGTGGATATGTAAGTTTCCATTACAGTAGGTGGCACTTGAGGATAAGAAGTTTCAGGAGAATAAGGTATGCTTCTAAACATTTCACTGGATGAAGATTCTGGAAACACAGAATCCAGATGGGATTTGGTGGTTGGCGTCTCATCAGGAATTGGGGGTTGAATAATTGCGCTTGTTGACACATTTTGTTTACTAACTAATGAGCAATTTCCAGAGTCAATATTTGGTCCAAGGACAGGATCATTAAATACATAGTATCTTCCATAGAAATATCTATTAGAACCAGTGTTTGCAAAACTGCGCCAAAGTAACACAACACTGACGGCTAAGGCTTTGGTGGCAAACACATGGGTATGCTTATTCCAACAGGCATACACAATGGTGTTCTCCACAGACGATGATACGCCTTCAAATATTATTTCATCATGGTTTTCACTGCAGGATTTATTTGTTTGGAAGCCAGTGATATAGATGACAATGTGTCTTTCTGGAGCAGCCATAATAGTCCAATTACACCATAGATTTACATGTATATTCCCATAGAATATAGGTGGTGAGAATGTCCCATGGGCTCCACTAAGATGTAAATGGCAGCTTCTTGCCGGCACAAAAGCCCACACTGCAGATGGATTGAAGTCTGAAAGCAGACAAAATAAAAAAAATCATAAAAATGTATTGTCTTATTAACCCCACACATTAGACAATATCTGTGACAATTTAGAGTTGGTGGACTTTCATTGTATGTCATTGAGGGAAAAAAAGATCGGCAATGTTAGATTTTTAACATTTTCAACCATGGGGTTTAATTATAGAATATTTGTATTCCTATAATTTTGTGATGTTTATTTACTTATATAGTCGCTGTCATTTTAACAAACCTTGAATAAATCAATTGTATTAGGAAATATGACAAACTTCATAATATACTTTATTAGAAAAATCTGTTCCTCTCTCCATTTATGAACCACTTCGCTTTCCCTCTGCCTCCTGGGCTCTTCAATTACTTTGAAAAATTGTTGAAATCCATTTTAGTCAAAACAAAACAGACTGCTGGCTCACTGAGGGATCAGTTTATAGCTGTGCTTTAAATTCTATTGAGAAGGGAGCAGGGAGGATGAAGGAAGAGCAGAGCGAGAGAAAGAGGCAGAGACTAGCAGATCTTGCTGCTTTCATCTTTACCAGGCAGCATGGTGTCTGACCATGCAAAGCTGCTCCAGTTCATGGTCTGCCCATATCACGTCTACTGGCCAGGGAAGGCGAAGCACAAGTCAATTATATTAAGCGAGTATACAAAGGATACAGTTTCGTTCTGGGGTAACACATTGCCCTGCCTAATTCATAAGGGCAGTTTAACAGGATTAAACTTTTATGGGCATAGAGAACGTTTATAGACAAATACGAGGGAGAGATTACAAACAAATTACTCAAAAGGGAATTAAAATGGATATTCACTTTGGAAGCTTCTGTACCAAATGGTTTAACAGAGGTCTCAAACTGCATTCCTCAAGGGCCGCAAACAAGTCATGTTTTCAGGATTTCCTTGTACTGCACAGGTGATTTAATCACCTACACACATAATGATTACAGCACTTTGTGAAATGCTAAGGAAATCTTGAAAACACGCATGGTCTGCGGCCCTCGAGGAATGCAGTTTGAGACCCCTGGTTTAACACAAGACAAGACCTTATCTTGCAATACCGATGCTCCACATCTATTTAAATATAGATCTTTTTCTCCTTTTTTTACTTTCATTTTTTTAAAACTTTTTCAAGTTTTTGCAATTGTCAATTCCCATTTTCATGTATTATCTCTTATTTTAGGCACAGCTTCTAATCTTTGTTTTTAACTAGTATGTTAGTGGCATATATTGATTTTTGATTGGCTCCCTCAGATGAAAATGCCCTAAAACACATTCTGATACATATAAACAGAGGATTTCTCGGTCAGAATCTGAACTAGGAGTAAGGCTCTCTGTCAAAAGGCGTTGATCCGTTACCTGTACCTATCCGTGTATTAGTGCCAGTAGATTGTCTGGAGTTTTTTTTAATCATTACTAATAAATGTTACATTTTTTATATTTGGAACACTACACTACACACTGAACCTTATTTTCTTGTTGTCCCATATTTTCCTGCCTGTTTTATCACAGGAGTGAGTGTTTCTGCAGCATTTTCAGCCCTCTGATTTCATCATAATTGAAGTCAGTGACATAAGCTTAGAGGCTGCTTGAGCTCTTATTTCAATGACTTGATTTAGGACAATGTGGCGCCCCAGGGTCCTGGTCGTCACAGTAATGTCGCCAGCAGGACTGCTGAACTTCAAGTTCCCTGTCCGACCCAACACCCAGGAGGCACAGTGACACCCCGCAGAGCCGGGTCATCTAAGAGACCCTATAAACAGGCTCAAGTCACTAGTCATATGGGTTTTGTCCTATCCTAACTGGGGACAGAGAATGAGATAACCTCTGTGAGAACCTTATGTGAAGCTTCTAGCAGTAAGGGACTACACCACTACAGCGCAAAGGAAGGCTTCTATTCTCCACCTGGATAAGGGGACTCTGGACTTGCCTCCAAACCAGCCGGACTCTACCTGCCCTGTGTTCCAGTGCCCTGGACTGTGGCTGCTGAAAACTTCAGTAAATGACGTAATGAGACTGCAAACCTGTGTCCGCGTTCCTTACTGCATCTCTCACCATTCTACCATTTACACACTGGGAAGCCCTGGGGATATACTTCACCTGTGGGAAGTTATACCATATAGCTGCCATAACATCACCCCAGAGGACCCCTTAAAGCAGCGTCGGTCACCCTGACCGAATACCACAGGTGGCGTCACAAACAAACTTTATTCCCTTTAAAGACCTTTCCCTTTTACACGGACGTCCTGGGCCACGGACCGGATCACCACCGTGACATCCCACTGAGAACACTAGACCCGGTACAGAGTACCCCACTCAATAAGCTCACATGAATGTTGAAGTGGCAGAAACTATGTAATCCCTTGCACAAACAAACAGCTGTGTCATCTGTATAGTCATGATAAATGACTCATGCTTCCTCTGGCCAATCGCTGTGGTATGTGCCAACTATGAACTAGAGCAACTCTACATGGCCAGACACAGCCATTACACAGTACATAACAGGGGCACAATTAAAACATTCTCTCAGCTAAGGAACATTTTTTTTAAACATGTCCAATTAATATTATTCCAAGATCTGTTGATTAAAATGTACTTTATTCATTGGAGAATCTCTTTAATGGAACTATGTGTATTTTGAAGGGGGTAGATAGTGATAAGAAAAAAGGTCTCTTATTATGGGTGCAGTCTGCAGTTTAGAAACTATTAACTTCAATGGCACATTAGTGAGGTGTCTACTGTGTGTACTTAAGCAGCTGAAGTCATTTAAGTTTTATATTTTTTGCCATATCCAGATAGCAAGGATAAAAACAGTCTACTACCCTACGCATATATGGTGCAGTGACTGTGCGGGATATTGATTTGTGATTTAGGACGAGTCTGGTCACGTCTATCATAATTATAGGAATAAGAATGGGTTTTTAAATGTAACTAACTATTTCTATACCTCGGAGTCACTTTTTGCAAGTTCTTTTCATTTGATGCCTCTGAGTGATGCATCGAGGTTTTTCAGAACCTTGGTTCTCTGTGAATTTTTTCTTCCCTATAAAACTACATCTATAATTTTAAACTATGATTAAAATGGTCAGTTTTTACACTTTTCATTATGAATTTCTGGTGTTCTACTGCTGTAACATCAGCTGATTCATATAAATTCACAGAATAAAATACACTTACCTATTTGTAAATCAGTTTCTACAGAATGACTCTCCTGCAAAGAAAATGTGAGTAAATTAATATAAATACATCATCAGAGGGTGATCCCTATGACCATTACAGGCATGAAAAACAACAGTTTTATTTAAGTGGCCCCTGAGATTTCTTTACTTGAAACTGCAGCTTCGAAAATTGAAAAACAAAAAAAACCTGACCGTGGGCTTCATCTACAGTGAAACCTCTGAGTTTCCCAAGGTGAAGATGCTGGTCAATTTCCTGAAGCATCTTTGCCATCGTTCTCTCGGTGGCTCTTCCTCTGCCAGCTTTCACACTGCTCTGTTAAATATCGAAGGTGGATGGCTTTCTAGCAGAATCCGCTGAATGAGCATGTTACTTCTTTTAACTGCTTCAAGGTTTCACAAACCTGAAGTACTTAAAAGACAGGACACAAGACACAACATGTGCCCAGCAGCGCTGTTTGGACATTGCTATCAACTACACTGGTTTAAAAAAGTGTTTGCCCCCTCCCTGATTTTTTTTTTTCACGTTTGTCATACTTAAATGTTTTAGATCAGCAAATTGAAATATTAGACAAAGATAACACAAGTAAACACAGAATTCAGTTTTTAAATAAAAAAGAAATCCAAACCTACAGGGCCCTGTGTGAAAAAGTGATTGCCCCCCTCCTGAAAACATAATTACGGTTCATCACATCTTTGGAACGGAGTACAAATTCTGTTGCTGTAGGAAGGGGGAGCCAGGGAGGTAGCCATGGCCGACAGCAATCCCTGTATCAGTCCCTGGACCCCCTCCTGCATAAGTTCACATTTCTCTGCTACGTTACCTCTGTGCTGACTCTCTGAGCCATTTGGACTTGCCCAGTAAGGGGATGTATTCCTCACAGACGGATCCAAATTAAAGGAGAGAGACTCCGGCTTCTTTTCAATATGGACTTGTTTACTCAGCACAACTTGCCAAAATACAGGCACTTCGGGTATCACAGTCAGCACCTTCTTCTCTGTCCCTGCTCTGTCCTCCCCTTCTCTATATTCAGCCCCGAGTAGGACTGCATCTTCCGGTTCCGCAGAATCTATTCCATCCTGAATTGTTGCCTCACATGGGAGGTCCTACGCTGCTTTGCTCCGGTTTTAAGAACTGCTGCCCAGGCAAAGATCTGCCACATCTTGCTTGTACTGCCCGTGCTGATCAGACTTTCACCTTTAGGGGGACAGATTTCCTTCAGCTGCATCGGCAGCACTGCCGCACTTCTTCCTCCTAGAGGAACTTACCTGTGCAAGCTGCTCTGTGCAAGCTGCTTGTAACGTTGCGGGGCAAAGTGACTCCTGGCCAGGCAGCCCTGTGAGCTGCACGGGCACCCAGGCCCTGACTGACTAAAACAGGAAGCCTAACTATTCTTATGCCACTGTGCCCCTCCTACTCTAACTATATGCTACAGTGCCCCCCCTCTAATAGCCAACTATAGACACTTCGCCCCTATCACTATACTGGGCCGGGGGACAAATTTTCCCTATAAACTATACAGTATGTGCACGGAATATATAGAGCAATATGCAGACAGTATAGCAATGCTCTTGTACACGATGGTAACACACTATGTGTAGCACTACCATCGTGTACGAACACACATATATATATATATATATATATATATATATATATATATATATATATATATATATATATATATATATATATATACACACACACACACACACACTTAAGGGGGTTAGGGAGAAGAGGGGAATGAAACATGCCTACATGATGCCCCCCCCCTGGGGCAATGTTATAAAGTAAAAAAAAAAAAAATATATATATATATATATATTCACGTGTGAAAAAAAAATACATTCCTAAATAAAGAAAAAATATATATATTGTTCCCATAAATACATTTCTTTACATAATAAAAAAAACAATAAAAGTACATATATTTAGTATCGCCGCGTCCATAACGACCCCACCTATAAAACTGTTTGCTAATTAACCCCTTCAGTGAACGCGGTAAAAGAAAAAAAACACAAGGCAAAAAACAACGTTTTATTATCATACCACCAAACAAAAAGTGGAATAACACACGATCACAGCGACGGATATAAATAACCATGGTACCGATGAAAACATCATCTTGTCCCGCAAAAAACGAGCTGCCACACAGCATCATCAACAAAAAAAATAAAAAAGTTATAGTCCTCAGAATAAAGCGATGCAAAAATAATTATTTTTTCTATAAAATAGTTTTTATCGTATAAAAGTGCCAAAACATAAAAAAAGATATAAATGAGGTGTCGCTGTAATCGTACTGACCCGAAGAATAAAACTGCTTTATCCATTTTACCAAAAGTGTAACGGTATAAATGCCTCCCCCCCACCAAAAGAAATTCATGAATAGCTGGTTTTTGGTCATTCTGCCTCACAAAAATCGGAATAAAAAGCAATCAAAAAATGTAACGTGCCCGAAAATGTTACCAATAAAAACGTCAACTCGGCCCGCAAAAAACAAGACCTCACATGATTCTGTGGACCAAAATATGGAAAAATTATAGCTCTCAAAATGTGGAGACGCAAAAACTATTTTTTGCAATAAAAAGCGTCTTAGTGTGTGACTGCAGCCAATCATAAAAATCTGCTAAAAAAAAAAAAAAAAAAGCTATAAATAGTAAATCAAACCCCCCTTCATCACCCCCTTAGTTAGGGAAAAATAATAAAATTAAAAAATGTATTTATTTCCATTTTCCCATTAGGGCTAGGGCTGGGGTTTCAGTTATAATTGGGGGGTTTCCACTGTTTAGACACATCAGGGGCTCTCCAAACGCGACATGGCGTCCGATCTCAATTCCAGCCAATTCTGCGTTGAAAAAGTAAAACAGTGCTCCTTCCCTTCCGAGCTCTCCCGTGTGCCCAAACAGGGGTTTACCCCCACATATGGGGTATCAGCATACTCAAGACAAATAGAACAACTTTTGGGGTCCAATTTCTCTTGTTACCCTTGGGAAAATAAAACATTGGGGGGCTAAAAAACCATTTTTGTGGAAAAAATGATTTTTTATTTTCACGGCTCTGCGTTATAAACTGTAGTGAAACACTTGGGGGTTCAAAGTTCTCACAACACATCTAGATAAGTTCCATGGGGGGTCTAGTTTCCAATATGGGGTCACTTGTTGGGGGTTTCTACTGTTTAGGTACATTAGGGGCTCTGCAAACGCAATGTGACGCCTGCAGACCAATCCACCTAAGTCTGCATTCCAAATGGCGCTCCTTCCCTTCCAAGCTCTGCCATGCACCCAAACGGTGGTTCCCCCCCACATATGGGGTATCAGCGTACTCAGAACAAATTGGACAACAACTTTTGGGGTCCAATTTCTCCTGTTACCCTTGGGAAAATACAAAACTGGGGGCTAAAAAAGAATTTTTATTTTCACGGCTCTGCGTTATAAACAGTAGTGAAACACTTGGGGGTTCAAAGCTCTCACAACACATTTAGATAAGTTCCTTAGGGGGTCTACTTTCCAAAATTGTTTCACTTTTGGGGGGTTTTAATGTTTAGGCACATCAGTGGCTCTCTAAACGCAACATGGCGTCCCATCTCAATTCCAGTCAATTTTGCATTGAAAAGTCAAACGGCGCTCCTTCCCTTCGAAGCTCTGCCATGCGCCCAAACAGTGGTTTATCCCCACATATGGGGTATCAGCGTACTCAGGACAAAATGCTCAACAACTTGTGGGGTCTAATTTATTCTCTTACTCATGGAAAAATAGAAAATTGGAGGGCGAAAAGATAATTTTTGTGAAAAAATATGATTTTTTATTTTTATGGCTCTGTATTATAAACTTCTGTGAAGCACTTGGTGGGTCAAAGTGCTCACCACACATCTAGATAAGTTCCTTAGGGGGCTCTACTTTCCAAAATGGTGTCACTTGTGGGGGGTTTCAATGTTTAGGCACATCAGGGGCTCTCCAAACGCAACATGGCGTCTCATCTAAATTCCAGTCAATTTTGCATTGAAAAGTCAAATGGCACTCCTTCCCTTCCGAGCTCTTCCATGCGCCCAAACAGTGGTTTACCTCCACATATGGGGTATCGGCGTACTCAGGACAAATTGTACAATAACTTTTGGGGTCCATTTTCTCCTGTTACCCTTGGTAAAATAAAACAAATTGGAGCTGAAGTAAATTTTGTGTGAAAAAAAGTTAAATGTTCATTTTTATTTAAACATTCCAAAAATTCCTGTGAAACACCTGAAAGGTTAATAAACTTCTTGAATGTGGGTTTGAGCACTTTGAGGGGTGCAGTTTTTAGAATAGTGTCACACTTGGTTATTTTCTATCATATAGACACCTCAAAATGACTTCAAATGTGATGTGGTCCCTAAAAAAATGGTGGTGTAAAAATGAGAAATTGCTGGACAACTTTTAATCCTTATAACACCCTAACAAAAAAAAATTTTGGTTCCAAAATTGTGCTGATGTAAAGTAGACATGTGGGAAATGTTACTTATTAAGTATTTTGTGTGACATATCTCTGTGAGTTAAGGACATAAAAATTCTAATTTGGAAAATTGCAAAATTTTCCAAATTTTTGCCAAATTTCCGTTCTTTTCACAAATAAACGCAAGTCTTATCAAAGAAATTTTACCACTATCATGAAGTACAATATGTCTCGGGAAAACAATGTCAGAATCATCAAGATCCGTTGAAGCGTTCCAGAGTTATAACCTCATAAAGGGACAGTGGTCAGAATTGTAAAAAATTGGCCTGGTCATTAACGTGCAAACCACCCTCGGGGCTTAAGGGGTTAAAAAAGTTTTGACTAGCGCAAAAAACAAAAGGGCATGTGATATCTATGAAGCAGATTCTGAATGTAACCTCTCCAAACTAGGTACTGTTAAATCAAAAGGCTGCCCCCTAAATTTTGGGGTACAAATTCACCTGACAATTTGAAAACTGTTGTGTTTTTAAATTTGCAGTGTGTCAATTCTTTCAGCGTTTTTTTTTTTTTTTCCCTAGATTTTTTCAACCACAGAAAGAAATGAGAAAATGAAAAAAAAAAACTTTTTTGTGCCATTCTTAGCTTTTGAAGTATTTTGGTGAATACAACTAGCTTTAGTAAACATGTACTGTAAACTCAAAGACAATCCACACTCAAAACAATGCAAAACAGAAAAAAACAAAACAATGCAAAGTAGGTATTTTGAATGTAGCTTTTTTTTACCTCCAAGACAACAGGTTTAGGCTGCATAAAAATGCTGCCTGTGAACGTAGCCTAAGGCTACATTCTCACTATGCGCTTTTGGTGCATTTTTGAAGCTGGATCAAAAACGCAGTGTCTTAGGCTGTGTGCACACCATGCGGAATTTGTGCGGATCCGCAGCGGATTTTTCTGCACAGAAACGCTGCCAGCTATTGAATGCAGGTGATTCTGCATGTGTTCCGAACCGTGTGGATTCTCTGTGTCCAATACATTCTATTGGTCTCCGCAAGATAAATAGACATGCTGCGGTCTGGAGAGAAGCGCCGCATGTCAGTCTCCATGGGTGATTCGCAGGCGTCTGTGGACGCGTAGTGGAGATGGGATTTCTGGAAATCCCATCCACTATGCTGTAACATCTGGACGCTGCAGGTTGCATGCTGCACAAGTACGCAGTGTCCAACCTGCAGCATTTACTGACCGTCTGCACACACACACACATTTTATTTGTAAAGATTGACACTTCTTAAAACTGAAGTGTGCTGGTGTAAAAAACGCCTTCTTAATAGATCTAACGCATCAGTTTGTTTCATTTTTGGGGTCAGTGACGATTTAACAAGAAAAATCCCAAGTATGGTATTTATTACAAATGTAAACATTAAAAGCTTCATGATAAATAATGAGCCTTAACGCAAATTACTCTGACGGCTAATTGAGGTGTGGTCCTTATACTTATTGTGGCCACAAATTGTGCAACATGGTGCAGTTATATGTTAAGCGCCACGTTTATTTTCTTTCCTGTAAATTTGCAAAAGAATGCAGTGATTGCCAAACAACAGTCAATTAACATAAATAAAAATCAGTTTTCAGCTTTCAACTTTGTCCTGTGTTTCTCTGACTGAAGTCACACATTTGGAACCCAACTGAAAATTATCTCAAAAAGTGACGATTTAAGAACTGTCGGCGGTCTTCGTCTTCAATTTGTACTTACTATTTTATCACTGTTAAAGCCAATGTTCCAAAAGTATTCTTCATTCATTCCTCCTTCCAGCACAAACATAAGCAGGAGCTGATAAACCATCCAACATGGTCTCATTGCGAAGATGCTTTCTGCTCTTCATCAAAACCTACAAACATTGCAGAAAGGAAGTTACGTCAATGCCTCTTGTGGTAGACATGTGTACTACAAGACAATAAAATCAGACCCTGGCCTAGGTTTTTTTTTTTTTTCCACTATGAATTATTCCTTAGCTTCTTCTAACTCTCGCATTCTTTTCCTCTTATTTCCATAGATATTAGTGGTAACTGTAATAGGTCATTATTCCGGTGTTTCACATACATGATAATCCAGTCTAAAGCACCAGCTATGGTTATTTATCACAATACAACTTTTTTTATTATTATTATTTTTTACATTGTAAAATATCTGGATTTTTTTCAACGGTGTTTTTTTTTTTCTAAAGCTGAAGAAAATTTAGTGCTAAAAATAATCTGTAAAATTGATCCTCTACAAGGACTATGGTGCCCACAGTACAGCTCCCTGCAGCACGGGGCGGGCACGTAATAAAACCCCACTAATATGCATTTTACTGCTCATTCGCACTGAAAATCCACAACAAATCTATTCTGTGTGAACCTGGCCTTATAAGCAGGGATCTTATTGGTATATATATATATATATATATATATATATATATATATATATATATATATATATAACAATTAGACTTTTTTCTTTATTTTCTCTCTTGCAGCCTGTCCTAAGGTGGTTTTTTGGAGACATTGGTACCAGATAATAAAAATGGAGAATATTATACCATATGACACTTTAGAATGTTCTGACGCGAAGAACAGAAGAAGGGTCCAATATGCACTTCCTAGAAATACTCACAGAAATCAACGCCTTCCCATGTTTTTCCTGATGTTTCAAAAACCAAAGGCCGTACTGACCTGATCAGCAGCTGAGCAATCACACCTGACCCTCCCAGTGCCGGGCCGTCCAACCAAAGCTGCGGGAAGCCGTTAACCCTTTAGTCATCACAAGGATACAAGAGGGTGTGTGTACAGTGAGTTTTTGATGTTGCAGAATTTCCGCCCTTATTATTTAAGTTAAGTTACTCTCAGGTTTTCATTGCTTTTTTTTGTGTGTATTTACACGCTTTTTTCATTGCGTTTTTTTTAATCTCAGGTTGTTGTTTCATGTTTTAAATAAAGCTGCTTTGTTTTTTGATACTTCCTGGTACTTCGCTTTGGCAAAACTTTATTCATATACTTAGGTGCGGATTACATGTGTTTTTCATGTATTACTGCTGCAGAAATGAACTATAAATTCGTGCGTTTTTTACCTGTGGATTTTTCAAATCTAATTCAAGTCTAATGCAAGTCAGTACACCTGCAAGAGACATTGAGGCTGTGTGCACACGGTGCATTTTTAATGCATTTTTTTTTGCAGAACTGGCCCCAAAATGCTATGGAATCCTTATGCCAGCAAAGTCAATGAGAATCCTTAAGTCTTGTACATATGATCAGTAATTTTCCTTTCAGGATTTGCTGTGCGTTTAAGGCTATGTGCACACGTTGCAGATTTTGCTGCGGATCCGCAGCGTTTCCCATGAGTTTACAGTATAATGTAAACCTACGGGAAATGAAATCCGCAGTGCACATGCTGCGGAAAAAAACGCGCGGAAACGCAGCGTTTTATTTTCTGCAGCATGTCAATTCTTTGTGCAGAATCCGCAGTGTTTTTACACCTGCTCCAATAGAAAACTGTAGATGTAAAACCGCAGCGGAATCCGCGATAAATCCGCAGGAAAAACTGCAGCGGTTTTGCACTGCGGATTTATCAAATCCGCTGCGGAAAAATCCGCAGAGGAGCTTTCTACGTGTGCACATACCCTAAATCTGCAGCATGTCAATTCTTTGTGTGCTTTTACCTGCGTTTTTGACCCATTGAATGCACAGGAAGAAAAAATGCATGTAAAACCGTGGCAAAAACGCACACAAAAAAAAGTACAAAACACACTTTTTTGCCGCAGTGTTTTTGCTGCCAAGAGATGCAGAAATTTTGCAGAAATTTCAGCAAGCAAATAGTCAACGTAGCATCACATGAAGTGCATTTGAAAGATGAACCTCAGGTGAGTTTACGCTTTGAAAAGAAGCACAGAGGGCAAGAAATTTCTATAAATTCCATCCACTTTGCTAGAACTGTAAAATGCTGCGTTTATGCAATACTACGCTACAACAAAAACGCAGCAGCTGAAAATGTCAGACATTGCGGCGGTTATACCTTATTAAGGCGCACAGTGTGGCGAGTGTAGCTTATAAGTGCAGACAGTGTGGAGGCCATAAACCATCGGACGCTTATTTACTTCATAATATGGTCAGATATTTTTATGCAGAGGGCATTTTAATAACACTCTTATTTTTAAAGGCACCGTGTTGGGATGTTCTGCAAAAGACTGGAGAAGAGAGAAGTCTGCGGAGACGGCTGTGGATGTGAAAAGTCATCATGGCATCTGGACAAGATGGAGATGAAAAGAAAGAAACTACTCAATCAAAGAAGATGTCACCTCTAAGGCTAGGTTCACATTGCGTTAATGGGTTAACGCTAGCGGACTCTGTTTCATGGCGAAATTGTCGCAATTAACGCCATGCAACGGATCCGTTAGCGCACCCATTGACGGCAATGTGCTAACGGATCTCTAGCGCATCGCTGGCGCATGCCATTTTCGGCACGCGCTAGCGATGTCCCGTTAGTTTCGGACAGAGCAGCGTCCGAGGTCCGTTCCTCGCTAGCGCAGATCGGGTATCTGCGCTAGCGGGATCGCCGAATGCGATCCCTTTTGGGACATTGCGTTAGCGCAATCCGCTAGCATATGCGCTAAATGGATTGCCCTAACGCAATGTGAACCTAGCCTAAGGTACCAGGATATAAATGTTTACTTGTTGATACTGACTATGTCTCATCAGTACTGTGGTTCCTATATGGTTCACTGTCTGATAATGACTTATAACAACAACTTCCAGCATATCCTTACTATTGTTAAGGAAATACTGGGAGTTGTTGGTTCATGAGATACAAATGTATATGGGCCTGACACTACAATTGATTGCAGTACTAAGTTTGGTGATGTATTTATGTACTGATAGTGAGCCTGGTGATGTATTTATGTACTGATGGTGGTTCTGTTGATGTATTCATGTACTGGTGTTGTATTTATTTACTGACAGTGGTTCTTGTGATGCATTCATGTAAAGGTGGAGGTTCCGATGATGTATTTATGTAGTTCTGGTAATTTATTTATGTACTGATGGTGGTTCTAGTGATCTATTTACTGATATTGTTTTTGGTACTGTTTTTATGCACTATTGATGGCTCTGGTGATGTATTCATGTACTGATGATGATGATTTTGGTTTCATATTCATGTACTGATGATGGTTTTAGTAATGAATACAGCCCCAGAACCATCTTCAGTATGTGATTTCATCACCAGAGCCATCAATGGTACATGAATACCACACCAGAACAAACATCACTACATGAAGATATCACCACAACCACCATCAGTACAGAAATATGAGATCAGAACCACCATCAGTACATGAATACATCACCTGAACTACTGTCCATACAGAGATATGGCACAAGAACCTCTTTCAGTTTTGTTTCAAACTGTATTTATTGCATGTATGATATAAAAACCATCATACACATAGTGGGGTCTGTTTAGGATTTGCACAAGCAACATCCACAGAAGATCTGCGGTTAGTTTTCCAAGATATTTGTAAACAACCTCCCTTCTTACAAGTTCCTGCACAAACTGTGTTCAAGTACAAGTATACCTAGAAGAATTGAAGCTTTTATGCTGTTGTGAAGGTAATGGGTGATCATACCAAATATTGGTGTGATTTAGACTTCTCATTTGTTCATTCACTTTGAATTTTATTAATGGATAGAAATAAACTATTAATACTTTCTTTTTTTAAAAGTATTCTTACTTTGTTTCAACTTTTACACACGAGCCTAAAACTTTTGCCCAGTATTTTTTTATATAAATCACAGTAATATACCTCAAATAGCACTAGTAATAGTCAAATGTGCCCAATATAAAACAAACCATCATACAGCCACGTTTGTGAAAAAAATAAAGTTATAGCTGCTAAAAAGAGGAGAGATGGGACAAAACATAATTGGCCGGTCGGCCATCTGTGGCCTGGTCACTGAAGGTTGCACTATATTATCTATACCACAATTCTTTTGCTTCTGTCCATACGGACCCATCACGTTATTCCTAATTTTAAGTTCCATCATACTGTGCAATTTTATTTTCTACCACTAGATGTCTCTACTTACTGCGGATTTTGCAGCAATAGCTAAAGTCAAACCCAAAGATATGATGTGTCATGAACGTGAACAAAGCTGCTTAACTGCCATGATAATGCTGCCTATTAGTAAATGAAACCATTGCTTTTACTCCTGTTTTGGGCGAATAGACATGGGTGGCTTCTTATTACACACAGCACATGATTAAAGGCATTGTACAGGATTAGACTATATGACCGCTTTCTATGAGAGCATCACCAGCTTCATTAAAGTGAATAGTGCTGAGCTGTGACACTGTTTTTCAGGAAAGAAAAACAGACATCAATGCTGCTCATCTTCCAATGGGGAAATGAGAGGCGTGGGACAACCCCTTTAAGTAAGACTTTTCACTGGATTTTTATATCTAAACTAAGTCCATCCTCCATTTGCTGCTGCTCCACAGATTCGGGAACAATTTTTCTTTTTCTTCTAGGCCCCTCCATTCCAAAGTTATGCTCCTCAGAAATAATAGTGTAAATGGTGTAAATGATTCCTGCAACCAGCAGGGGGTGGAGCACAGACCTTCTCTGTGGGTGTGGCCATGTTTTGATTGGCCAACATCAAAGAAAAAAATGCAGAGACATTCTATGGTGCACGCCCAGTTAGCTGAAGGGAAAATATACTCCATCATTACAGGGGGCATAACTTTGGAATGGAGGGGCCCATAAGAAAAAGAAAAACTGTTCCAGAATTAGTGGAGCAGCACTAATTAGAGGAGAAACTTTGATTAAGTTAAAAAATCCAGTGTATTATCCTCTTTAAAATGATATATGTGAAATGAATACAGTTGCATCTGTCTATGGTGGGACGTACTAAGCAGCTAGTGAACGGTCAGTATTTGATCTTCATGTGGAAGGAGTAAAAATGGTCAAATATAATATTGAGGTTTCACGGGGGGGCATTGCATCTAATGACTGTAAAAGAGGTGAGGGTGCAACCCACAACCGACTGCGACTGCGAAGCGGCAATTAATGTCTTTCTGGGTTGAATTTTGGATTTTTAATTGCAACTTACTTGCATGTGATGTGTCTGCAATTTGTCTTTTTTTTAATTTACACCCAAACTGTAGGTTGAAAATCGTCGTATGACAGTGAAGTTAAGAAAGCACGACCAGTAAATTAGACACAGGGTCATGGACGCTCCAACTTTCTTGATGTGCACAGAGAACAAGGAACAAGGAACATTTGAACTGTGAAAATTGATGAAAAACTAAAAGTTAGTGATGGCTCCGTCAGCACATAGAGCAATGCAGCTTGCAACGTATGGAGCTGTATAAGCTCGGAGTGGTCAGAGTGCCGCCTTGGTCCATGTCCAACACTAAAAGCACCTACAATGAGCACTTACACCAGAAAGCAGGGGGAGATAGCGGCCTGGACTAATGAATCTCTCTTCTTTTAATATAATTTGGATGGTCTGTGCATGCGAGTGGCTTACATGGGGCAGAGATGGCACCTGGATGAACTGCTGCAAACTAAGTGCCCATTCATGGCCCTAATGTGATCTGCCATAATGCAACAACCGCTTGGGAAGGATTTTATGCTTCCACTGTTTGGATAAAGCGTTAGTCCTCTGTGCTTTTTTTTTTTTTTTGTCTTAAAAAGGGATAAAGTAAAAGAAAAAACATACGGTAGAAATACTGTATTTTCTGACGTATAAGACTACTTTTTAACCCCTGAAAATCTTCTCAAAAGTCGGGTGTCGTCTTATACGCCAGGTGTCGTCTTATAGGGCAGGTGCGGAGTAATCTGCGGTCGCCGCATATTGTGGGGGGAGCGGTCCCAATGACGAGGTGAGGGGGCGCCTCACCGGGAAGGTGTAAGTGAAGCAGAGAAGGAGATAATAGGATACAAGGGTGAGCCAGATTAGTGAAAGAGGAGTGTTTTTCTAGGCACAGCACCGCTCTCTCTCTTTTTTGCATACCCCTGGCATCCCAGACGCTGACAGTTGCTTCACTTACACCTTCCTGGTGAGGCGCTCCCTCACCTCGTCATCGGGAACACTCCCCCCCACTATATACTTCGACCGCAGATTGCTCCGCACCCACACTATAAGACGACACCCGGCGTATAAGACAACCCCCGACTTTTGAGAAGATTTTATATTTTAACTGGAAAAGTTGGGGGTCGTCTTATACGCCGGAAAATATCCTTTTTTTTTAACAAGGTTCTTATGGTGACAGATGCATCTCTCTGAAGAGTCTGTTTAAGTTTTCAAGTGGAAACTTTTTCTCTTTCTGAAACAGTTTTGTAAGAGTTTTTCCCCAGAAAGTTTTTTTTGCAGCCGTTTGATTGGACAATTTCTAGTTCCTCAGGATACAATTCAAGGAAGTGAACACTTTTTTTCTTCATATTTTTCAAAACCTCTCCAGAAAAAAAAAAGTGCAAAAAAACTTGTTATTGGGACTGCAAAACGGATTTTCTACGGAAATAAAAGAAGGAAGAACAGTTTTATTTGAAGCAGTTTTTGAATAAGATTCCGGAGAAGGATCCAGTTAAAAAAAAACTCTTCACAAGGCCCCAGGCCCCGTCTGACCATTACCTCATGTATCGTACAACATATACTTTAGAGAGGGCCTGTCATGTCCCCAAACACTAGTAACCTGCAGAGATATGGTTAGTCTGCAGGTTAATAGCATTAGGCTATGTTCATACACAGCATTTCTGTTGTTTGTTTTTTCTGCAGCCAAAACCTTCTCTCTTGGCAGTAAAAAGCCCATTTTTCAGTTTTTTTCTATGCTTTTTTTTGCATTTTTTGGTGCCGATTACATTTGTACTTTGCCTACAGTAGATTTTTAATTAACTTAGTTTAATTCACCAAAAACCCTTGATAAAATAGACCATTTTGTTTTTTCTGTCTCATTGCATTCTATGGATGAAAAAAACGCTTCAATGCAGAAAGAATTGACATGCTGCAGATGCTCCTGTAACACCCCAGGTAACCGTTTTACAGTGATGTTGCCTTCCATTCCGGAGGGCGATATCATGCGTGGAGGCAAAGTGGATTCTCTTTTCCAGGTAAGCACACACATGCAACACATTCTGAATCCAGGCCAGGAGGGGGAGCTCAGGACCCGGATTCAGGGGAGCTTCCCTCAGCTTTAAGTATCCTGGTCTGGAGGAGGAGTTAGCCAGTTGGAGGGAGAGAGTGGAGTTTGCCAGTCATTCACAGACAGTGGACAAGGACAGTTGGTCCAGGGAGACCTAGGAGAAGGAAGTCTGAGAGAGCAGACAGCGGAGCCGTGCAGCCAGGATTGGGCTGCGGCTCCTGGGAAGAGGAGAACTTGAAAGGTTGTTGCATGCAGTGGAGCATTGAGGAAAGGAGTACAGGAGTGGAACAGGGCTCAGAGGGGAACTGTGACCGGGCATCCTCAGAGCCAGAGTGCAGGTACTGGGAACCCAAGGCTTTTGTGGGACTCTAGGACACTGAGCAGAACCGGAAGGCACTAGACTACATGTTAACCGCCCACACCAAGCCTGAGGTACAGCCGTACTCTAAGAGCCAGGGTCGTAGTAGAGCCCCTATAAGAAGGCTCAAACTGCCTACCATGCGGGCAACTGGCCCACTCTTAGCAGTGGTTTCCTAGCAGCTATTATACCATGAAGGCCTGCTGCATAAAGTCTCCTCTTAATAGTTGTTGTAGAGATATGTCTGCTGCTAGAACTCTGTGTGGCATTGACCTGGTCTCTAATCTGAGCTGCTGTTAACCTGCGATTTCTGAGGCTGGTGACTCAGATAAACTTATCCTCAGAAGCAGAGGTGACTCTTGGTCTTCCTTTCCTGGGTCGGTCCTCGTGTGAGCCAGCTTCTTTGTAGCGCTTGATGGTTTTTGCCACTGCACTTGGGGACACTTTCAAAGTTTTCCCAATTTTTGACTGACTGACCTTCATTTCTTAAAGTAATGATGGCCACTCGTTTTTCAGTGCTTAGCTGCTTTTTTCTTGCCATAATACAAATTCTAACAGTCTATTCAGTAGGACGATCAGCTGTGTATCCACCAGACTTCTGCACAACACAACTGTTGGTCCCAACCCCATTTATAAGGCAAGAAATCCCACTTATTAAACAGGGCACACCTGTGAAGTGAAAACCATTCCCGGTGACTACCTCTTGAAGCTCATCAAGAGAATGCCAAGAGTATGCAAAGCAGTCATCAAAGCAAAAGGTGGCTACTTTGAAGAACCTAGAATATAAGACATAATTTCAGTTGTTTCACACTTTTTTGTTAAGTATATAATTCCACACATGTTAATTCATAGTTTTGATGCCTTCGGTGTGAATGTACAGTTTTCATAGTCATGAAAATATGGAAAAATCTTTAAATGAGGCGTGTCCAAACTTTTGGTCTGTACTGTATGTCTAATTTACCTTTTTTTACTCCGTTTTTCTTGTGTTTTTCCTATAAACACATAGGAAATAAAGATGGGTATAACAAAACATGTGTAACAGCAATAATTTTCTGGGAGAAATACTTCATTTTCAGGGACAATTTCAAGGGTGCCAACACTTTCAGACATGACTGTTAATCGTTACCTTTTTTGATATCCGCCTTCTTCTTGCTTGTTTTTATGCTCATTGCACACCAATCGTTTTTGATTAATAAAGTTTATACTTTTTTATGACTTGAAATATTGACGTGTTTATCTTTTTATGCTCCTTTTGGTTTCCTGTTTCTTTACCGATTGATCTGTTGGCATTACTTCTCCGGTATATATACACACAAAGACCTATATTATATAGAGATATTAATATATATACACATAAATATAGTATCTTCTACTTGAATACTATTTTTTTAGTATTTGTCTGTACATATATAGATCATCCTCCATTCCTCTGTCTTTTTAACAGATGAAATATTGCTGATGAGTAGGAAATATTTGTGGAAAACCAAATTTTGGGTGCTACTTTAAACAAATGGCAGTTTAGCAGTGAGAGATTGGGTACAATAATTTTGGTTTTGCACTGTTGAGTCTCAATGTGATCATATATTTTAAACATGAATCATTATCATTTGCTGTAAGTAGATCTGTGACAGTGTAGCAGGAATCATGCTAGCACCTAAAGCTGGTGACACGGCTAATGTCACATGAAAATAATGTGTAAGGGAATTTCCGTTACTAAGAATAAATCTATTCTTCATGGGGTGCGTCATGCTTTATTTTCTGACCTAACTTTTATGGGATAAAGATATATTGTCAACATCAGGAATTTACTGGGGAAATTAATTATTAATTGTACATTGACTTACACATAACTAAATGCCTTATATATTCTAATTAAATACATTCCTTGTGTAAATTACAATGACACCTCATCATTAGTTACAAATATCTTGTGTCTTGCACATGATCAAAAGCAATCTTAGCCTTAACCCTGGGCTTGTTTGCAAACAAATTATTGGAGCCCATTTGTTCTCCAAACCAAAATCTCTGTCCATCCTATCCATACCTCCATATTTTCTACCTGGTCAGTGTTGACCATGTTACCTGCTCATCTGTAGTTTGAGAGAAGTCTCCTTTTGATTTGAGCAAAAGGAAAAATTTAAGGGGGCTTTTTGGGACAAAAAAATTGAAGAGATTAAAGGGAACCTGTCAGCAGGATTGTGCACAGTAACCCACAGACAGTGTCAGGTCGGCGCCGTTACACTGATTACAATGATGCCTGGTGATGAAATCTGTCTTGTGGTTGTTGTTTAATCATTATTTTCAGTTGAGTTAATGATATGCCCGTGCTCCATGGAAGCCTGTGGGGGGTCTTCATGTGGTGCTCTGATTAGGTATTTATATGTATGGGCTTATGACAGATCACTGATCCCTCACTGACCTGCCCCGCCAGTTTACATTCTGAATATAATATGGTCTAATCTATAATATCCATTTTATTATTTTATTTAGTGATATCAATTTCTTTAATTTTCTCAAAATGGCGCTTGATTACGGCATCTACTTAACTTTGCATTTAGGAAGCAATTAAATAAATATAATTATGTATAAAGATGTACCTAGCCTTTTAATTACTAATTTCTCAATAAACAAGTTCAATGTAATAGGTTATTTTGAAAGAGTTATATCGTTTAGGCATCTAGTGACAGAGTATCACAAAACAATGCTTGTTTTCTTAAAAGGCTGGAATTATTACTCCAAACAACTTACTTGTCCTTCCTTAAATTTTCTTCTAACACATCCATACCCTAGGGATAGACCAGAAATGTTTGATCATTGAGGGTTGAACCTCTGGGATCAGCACATTAAAATGTCCAGTATAAGGCTCATTCAGACGTCCGTGCCAACCGGACTGCCAGTTTGTGCATTAGCGGTCCTATATGGGATTGAAATCCATGGAGGTCTGAATGAGCCCTTATTGTTTCCGCAGGTATATAAGTAAATGGCACAAGCAGCTGTACCGGGACAGACCCTTTGATAGGTGATAAGCTGTTATGATGGGGAAACCTCTATAATTTTACACAGATAATTAAAAAATCTATAAATGAACTGTAGGATTTTATGCATCTGTAATGTAATATTGGGATAAATATAATAGTTCTTATTTACGCCCCATGTCTAAAGACTTAGGGGAGCACATCCACAACATGCGCTATTTTACCAACGTCTATGGGGTCAAGGGCTGGAGATGACTCTTCCAGGACTTGTCCGCGCTGTTTAGACCGATACTCGTCATACAATGAGTCTTCACCATTTTAGCAAATCCTGAATAATTTACCTGCGTATTGATGAAACAAGCTGTCAGTGGCACGCATATCATATTTTCTCACCTATTCTCTCTGAAACATATATGTTTATTGGCCATTGTTAGATGTGATTAGTGTCTTGTTACAGACCTTCTACCTGTTACCTGTCTGACCTGGCACCACAAAGAGGCAAAAAACACAGACAGGTAAAATATTAATACGCGTACACTTAAGGAGCTTGTTAGTCCTGCTTGCATAAATCCAGCAAATTAAAGATTAATTACATTAAGGCTGCGGCACACAGACAAATAACGCTCCATCTTGGTTCCAGCTGGCTCCCTGAACAATAATTGTATTTCCTTCCCTGAAATTCATTTGGCTTAAACAGCAGCCGCTCGTCTCTCCGATTAATTAATTTTCCTTTCCTTCCTGATTCATTTAGTGAACTGAAAAGCCATTATGAAAATCACATTTCCCTGCACTTTGTGCGGAAATTTCTGCTTTCAAGCTCCATAATCGGGAGAAAAGATTTTTTTTTTTTTTAAATCTGTGTATAAGTATGTCAGACACAGAATACGTTACAGAGAGTGTATCAGACATATCAATTAGAGAATGTCATGTAGGAGTCACTGTTCTCATAGGGCTTCCTCATGAAACACCAGTTACAGGGATTTTCTTGGATGATATTGATCTAGCAAGTTATGACCCATACCAAAGTTGTTCAGTGGAGGCCTCATGGACGACAGTTTTTCTATGTGACTAGGGGGCAGCACGGTGGCGCAGTGGTTAGCACAGCAGCCTTGCAGCGCTGGAGTCCTGGGTTCAAGCCCCACTAAGGACAACATCTGCAAAGAGTTTGTATGTTCTCTCCGTGTTTGCGTGGGTTTCCTCCGGGCACTCCGGTTTCCTCCCACATTCCAAAGACATACTGATAGGGAATTTAGATTGTGAGCCCCAACAGGGACAGCGATGATAATGTGTACAAACCTGTAAAGCGCTGCGGAATATGTTAGCGCTATATAAAAATAAAGATTATTATTATTATTTGGTGATATCAGAGTACAGTACTTGGCAATCTAAAACAGAAAGCAAACCAATTGATGGTAATGTGTCCATAAATACATTTTATGGGAGAAATACCCCAGGTCTAATATGCCCAGACACGTGCCACTGAGTAACAGAGGTGAAGCCATAGTACCAACATTTCTGGAGGATTTTTATGTCCTGTTCCCAACCCCATGCCTCCCGGGAATGCTCTTGGTCAGTCCACTTTGGGATATGACTTGCATGAACTCCAACCCCTTTAGTATTGGGAAATCCGGGTCAGTTGACCACTGTGATTGAAGCCTGATATGTCATAGGGAGTGTGGTGTTAGTATTAGCATTCATGCTTTCGTCTCCTTGGTGTAATATCTGTACCACTTCCTGTCCCCTTGGTTTCCACTTTTGCTGCTTGGCATCATAGTGCCTGTTTTATTCCAGGGACATTTGATGCTGCTAAATCAGTGAGGTATGGGGTTAATTCCTGTCTGATTTTGATTAGTGATGACGAGCAAATATACTCGTTACTTGAGAATTCCTGAGCACGCTCTCGGGTGTCCTCCCAGTATTTTTAGTGCTCTGAGATTTAGTTTTCTTCGCCGCAGCTGAATGATTTACATCTACTAGCCAGCATAAGTACATGTGGGGGTTGCCTGGTTGCTAGGGTTACAGATGTAAATCATTCAGCTGCGGTGAGGAAAACTAAATTTCTGAGCACTAAAAAATACTCGGAGGTCACCTGAGCGCTCTCGGGAAATCTGGGGTAACGAGTATATTCACTCATCACTCATTTTGATTAATCTTTCCTGTGTGCCCTGGGAGGGGTTGTGTTCTACCTAAACCCCTTAATCTCTGATTTCCACTGACATTCAATAAATTCAGTTTACTCGGACTATAACTTTAGTCCTTGCTCCTGTTGTGTCTCTTGATTTATTCCATTTCTGACCCCGGCCTGTATTTTAACCACCTGCTTGCTTTCTGATTTTATCCCTGATATGACCTTTTGGTATGAACCCTGCATGAAGACCTTTCCTGCTGCCAGCTTTCTCCACCAGTCAGCAGCTGACTACATGGCCCCAACCCAGGGATCCCTGTGAAAGACCAGATTCCTGTACAAAGTTTAAAGGGAAAAGGCCGGTGCAACCCTTGGGATATGGTAACAGAGTGGCATGCTCTAAGCCTGTCCGTAAACCCATATTAACAGCTGCCGGGCTTCCATGAACAGTGCAACAATGACACTGGGTTTGTACACAGAGCTAGGTTTTCAAGTGTTACTTTCTAGAGAGTCTAGATATTTGAAGGCAAGGAGCCAGTCAAAAACGGGAGATAAGAGAGGCTCAGCAGAATATAAAAACTGATTTAGTAAGCGGCTACTAACACTTGTCAATTGGTGTGTCATTCCAGGGAACTAGTTTTGGGCCAAAAAGACGCATGTAAGCTCCATCCTGCACTCTCGTCAGTGCAGTTTTTCCCAGGAGAAAGAGATCAGTTTACCAGGATGAGAGAGCCGCCATTACAGAGAGAAGGTGAAGATTGCCACCAAGGGCAGGACAGAGGCTTATTCCTGGGAGTGAAGAATGTATTCGCTGACATGGTGAAGATTGTCCACCATTAGGGCAAAGATTTGCCACCATAGAGTGCAGCATAACATTTTATTCATGACTATGAGGATCGCCACAAAAGAAGTGTCTGAGCGCAGAGGTCTGAGTGTGACGAGAATTTCCACATCAGAGAAAGCCAGTTACAGCTGACATTGTGTGATGAACTGTTCCATGGTAACTGAGTGAGTAGGCCAAAGAGTGTGCATATTGCCAGACAAGACCTACTACAGGTCAAGAAAGGTGTCTGTGAGGAGATGCAATGACCAGCACTGTAGTTGTGTTGTATTTGTGGAGACTACTAGACTGGGTCTGAGTTAAGGATGGCTCCTAAAGTTTATTTGCCGGTAGACTGTCAAAAGTGCAAGTGTATAAACTCCCCTTGAATATACTTCATTGAAAACATCTGATGCTTTTCTGGCCTGTAGCCGCATTTAGTCATAGTGAATATTAAAAAAAAAAGCAAAACTAGAAACAATTTAAAACTCTTATCAGCTTATCCACTTTACTCTCAGTGGATAGGCTGCTAATGGTTTTAAATAGTTTTTCTTTTTTTAATATTCACTATGACTAAGGGTGGCTACACTCCAGAAACAGGTCAGAGGTTTTCTATGGAGTACACGCAATAATACAATATGTTGTTTTTTATTGAAGAAGGAATAAAATTACGATGGTTTTCTTTTACAAAGAAGTGCTGTTTTTGGTCTGCAATTTTAAGTGGCACTTCAATACCTGTGTCCTGACCAATTTTCTTTTAATGTCAGCAGGCAACAGGATTACAAACGTGGTGCATGATCTTTTCATGTTCTTGTATATAATAATTATTCATTTCAATTGAAACATGGGACCTCTTAAAAACCTCTGTAACCATCAAGCTCGTTGCCACCCAGCGAGTAAAATTTTCTTGAACTGATTTTGGCCATCCCTGTGATGGGAACCTTCTCCAACATGGTCATTGTCCCCATAAATTACCCTTACCTAAATATTCAGTGCATGAATAAAAACTTCTAGAACTTTATAATACATTTTTGATTTAGCCACTTTTTTTTAGATGCTAGTTTGCGGACGGTGAATGAGAACACCACAGTTAAATTTTCAGGATTCTGACCTGAAAGTGGATTCGGTCTTGGGTTCGCCATGAACTACGTACAGCAGCAGTAGCTGCACAAACCTCTTTGATAGTTTCCTACAACGTATCCATCTGTTGTCCATATTCTTTGGCTCACAGAGTATTGTCTAGACATTGCAATTTAGAAGATAGCAAGACTGTTCTAATTCACAAACTGCAAACTAATATCTAGAAAAGTTTAATTAATTGAAACATACTTGCAAAAAGTTGCAATTTTACCAAAACAATCTTGTGAATGGGACCACAAAATGGGTATGAGAGAGGCCATGTAGTTTTTTTTGGGGCTTCCCAGATATTTCTGATTTTGCAAATTGAAATTTTGGTATATATTAGAATTAGAATATTGAAGCAACATAAAGATCATATTACTACCAATAACATACACAGTGGCCTTCAGAATTCGTAGGATCCTTTGGATAGAATGGAAATTAAAGTAATACTTTATTTATTTGCTGTTGCCAATATAGCATCAATGCATCTTCCATAAATATGGGCAGTGTGATGGTTCAGTGGTTAGCACTGCAGCTTAGCAGCGCTGGGGTCTTGAGTAGGTGAGAGCAGGATTTATGTTTATCTATCCTGACACCATTTTTTATATTCTTCATGCATTTCCTTCTTTCCCGAATGGAGTTTGAGTCTGTGTGCGTGTGTTGATATCAGCAGTTTTTGGAACTGTCTAAAAACTCAGAAATAATGAAGAAACAAAACTAACAGAACCATTCCTAGACTCTTCAGAATTAAATTTAGCCAATGAGATGCATGTTTGCTAATGCCAGCACACAGTTAGAGATAAGCTGAGCTAATGATATTGTTACCGTGTATGAATATTAAATGCCTGTAAAACCCTGACCAAAGGATGTAATAAAGAGAAATCTGCTTTGATGCTCAATATATTAGCGTGGCTCTTCTGTGCACATATTTGAATTTTCTATTTAATTTGGAGCAGGCACAACGTCTCAGAACATCCTACATTATGTGGTGACTACAGGTTTAAATCCCACTATGGACAACACCTGCAAGGGGTTTCTATGTTGTCCCCATGTTTCCATGAGTGTTCTCCTGGTTCCCCGTTTTCTTCCCACACTCCAAAGGCCATTGCAGGCACTTTCAGTGGTGAATAAGGTTCAGCATGTACACTCTCTTGGGTTACACAGAACAGTATGTATCAAGCTGTTCTGTTGGATTGGACCAGATAGGCTAGCAGTGCTAATGCTACAGAATTTAGCAGTCATAATCATTACTTTCCGCATCAGTCTACCCTTTCATGCTATGAGATTATGGAAAAGTCTCAGACCTGGAAGTGTTCATGCAGATTTTTGATAATGGAGCACCAAAACTTCTGTTGATATGCTATTTTGACTGTGTGTTTTTTTTTCACCAATTATGCAAATTAATAAAAACTAAGAACTGAATTTTTAAAACTTATTCGAATTAAAACACATATTGTACTCTGCTACTCCAATAACGGAAGATCGGGGCGGAGGAATGCTGCTGCCCTGTCAGTGTGCATGGCATCTCTACCACTGTTTTTATTTTAGTCGAGTCCTGCCTGGGCCATTGTTCCTGTGATATACAAGGTAAAATACTTGTCCCAAAGTCCTGTATGCCTGTGTGTCATATGCCAAAAGATTCATTTTATTTGATAAATCCAGGCTTTTTTCAGCAGTGCAAAACAACCCATTTTACAAACACATCTCATTTACAATAATCATCTTGTTATTACTCCATGTTATTAGAATAACTATGTGTGAGTATAGATGCAGCCTCCTATTTATACATATATGGCTGCTTCTAATGGTGTATGTGATGACGTCACAGCGACAATGTTCCATGGCTGGTGATGTCACAATTTACGGACAGTACTAGATGCCCTGTAACGCCTGATTCCGTTGAGGGTTGTTGAAGGCGTTGGAGAGAGAAGATTTGTGGTGATCTGTGATTTAAAACATGGCGAACAAAAAGTGTTTCAAGCGTATTATCGTTCTGTCTGATTTAGAGGACAGCAGTGATGAGGATGACCATCAGGTGAGCCGTCACTTCTGTACATTATTCTCATAAATAAACAATCTATGGTCTAATGATCTATGTGATCAATACTGCTGATTCTTGGCTTATTAATAGCTGATAATGAAAAAAATATTCTTTTTGGGTATTGGGTAAATAATCAGTGACCTTAAAAAAAATCACAAGAGTTTATATCCATCTTACTAAACAGTCAGCAACAATTTTTACTGTTATTGATATAAGAATAACACGTCCCTGCCCCCGGATCTGTTCACTCATGTGGCCTTGTGAAAAACCAGAACTGGCCCCGTCTGTTACTTTCATACCCTTACTGATATTTCTGATGATTTATGTGACATTTGAAGTCTTATATTTCTTCTTATTTTCTAGTCCCATCCTAAAAAAAAATTGAAACTTCCGGACCATCAACAGGAAGCAGAATTCAATACTGGGATAAAACCTAGAGACCCAGGTACTGATCCCCGATACAATCTAGTGTCTGCTATGTGCCCCGGATATAGTGGGCTTTTTAATATGTTATGTGTGACTTAAGCATGAATGGCCTATTATTTAAAAAGCTATCCGTGTTTAATCAATAGGGGTCAGATATGAGAAAACATCCTACATTGTAAACTCAGGCTTGACCTTTGGGCAGCCATTCCTGGTGCTGCACCTCACCTATTGGGACTGGGTTGTAACCAATGGAGGGGACCATAATGACTTTAGCAATTGCACTGTGGCCCATTTGTTCGTCCCTTCATTCTTTTGATAAGACCCACACAAATCATTAAATGTCTATCCTAAGTATAGCCTCCAACCTTCACGTCCTGGAAGATGCCTGTAATTGTCTAATATTGCTGTTACATATAATAACCGTCTAATATATTCCTTTTCCTTTTCTTCCTCAGATCTAATTCCATCTTTACCATCGTGTAGCAATGACATCTGCAGGTAGGATGAATCACATCTTCTCCAACGCTGAGATCAGGTCCCATTGGGAGACATTTCTATTGAGTGTCCTTCATCCCAGCTTCATATAAGACTCTGGTGGTTCCTGGGCTCTGGATTATTTTATCTGATTCATTTTTATCTGTGATTTCATCCATAATTTAATTGAGTTTTGATGTTAGAATTTTCCCGACTGATTCCTATTTCTATATTTCTTTTTACAGTTCCACCAATGTCATTGTTATATCTGATGATGATGATTATTCTAGTGGCGAGGAAGCATCATCTCACAAACGTAAGGAGTAATTAGCTGTGTTTCCTAGACACATCCTAGATTTTTTTGGTATTAGACATATTCCATTGATCCATTTTATGTTCTGTTATATGATATTCACAGGACTCAGGACTTCTGATAATGAAGCTGCCATTGTCTCTGAACAGTGCGCGTCTCCAGTGATCGTTAGTGACAGCGATGATGATGACTGTATAATAATGGCACCAACATCTCCTTTCAGTGGTCAGTGTCCAAAACTGTGGATTATTTCACAATCTATACAGATTACATATATTTCACCTAAATATAATCTAGCAATAAACAGATGCGTCTTCTTGACCTGATAGCCAACAAGTGGTCACAGCCATCACGCTTATAGTAGTGGCCATGAATATCTGGTGCCTCCTCACTCCCTTTCAATGAAGGACTGCAGATTTTTCTCCTCTCTAAGAATATTATACAGATGCCAAATGTAATAATTACCAAAGATGAAAAGATTTTCACTGCTCTATGTTTCCTTCCAGATACAGAATCAACCGGATACCAGGAGAGTTCCACCTCGGAGGAGCAGTAAGTTCTATAAAGTTATAGGATATACTGTAAACTAATAAGTGGTGCCCCACTCTGGTCGACATCCTCAGCCATCTGCTCAGTGCACAAATCCAGCACTATTACATCTCTTTGTTTGCAAACCAATCCATGTCAGGGTTTAGATAATCCCCCTCTCCTCCCTGTGTAACTCCTGACACCCAATGAATCCTTCCACCCGTGCTCATATATCAATGATATTGGGTTCTTGCATTGGCATTTTAGTAGATTTATTTCAGTGATGATTCCTCCACCTGCCCGGACTCATAGCTAATTGCTGGCTGCTCCTATTGTATATGTGCCCCTGATCTTCTACCGTTGAGGTGTCTGGATCCTTAAATGGAAAATCCCTTCTAAACTGTAGGGAAAAGGAATGTTCTGAGATATCATCTAAGGCTTCATGTATGATCTTCCGTTCTTCTAGGCCTATTTGTACCATCGAAGGCTGCTTTATTCAGGATATCACATGCCCCACATCTCCATATGTGCAAGATTTCCAAAAGACCAAACATGAGTTGGTGACGCGGCTGTTCAACCTGTACAATCGCACCGTGTTTGGGAACGAGGTAAAATATTATAATTCCCCAGATTGTACATCTATCATCTGTGCTATCTGTAAATCTTCATGTAAACTTCTTTGTAATAAATCATCGATAACCTTTATTATTCCTCTGTGTAAAGAGTTATAGAGGTGTGGAGGTAGCAATCACCCCGGTCCCTGGTGCCTACGGGAGTCTTTCGAACCAGTGGTCACAAGTTATACCTCTATATCGTAGTGTCCTAGAAGGGACTGCATTTTCAACTTTCTTTTATTAAATTACTATATAATGTATTTTATTTCTTCATTTCTCATCTTTAGCTTCCTGAAGACAAAATACAAATTAAGTGGAGTAAAAGACTGAGGGCCACATGTGCATTCTGTACTAACATCTGGAAGGATAATGATCAATATTCCACTATTGACCTGTCAGAAAAAGTGTGTGACTCCGCAGGTAAGTTTGATATGACAATCGTATGGCAACAATGTGATATCTTGATGGAATTAACAGGTTGTTACGACCAGACCAAAATTACTGCAACTTTCATAGCTTTCATAGTTCTTAACTGTATTGGATCATTGAAACGCCTTCAAGGACCCCTTTTTCCTTAATTGTGGGGAATCTGGAGGTGAGCAATGGATAAAATACACATAAATAATGACTTCCAGGACTGTAACTAGGAATTACTGCATTGATGGATTAGAAGAGTCAGCCTGGGTGATGGAGATCCTTCAGGTCCTATAGTTGTTGAAATTTCCAAAGCTCCAGGGGAAATGTCTCTTGAGTCTTCCCTAAAATATGGGCTAGCATATTCCCACTTGTCATGTAAAGTATCTTTATAAGTTATAGTAATGGTATATTTTCTATCTTTAGAGCGCCTTAGAGACGCATTAGCACACGAATTGTGCCATGCCGCCTGCTGGCACATTGACGGCACGCAAAACGATGGACATGGTCCACTCTGGCTATACTATACTGAAATGGTCATCTCTGCTCACCCTGAACTACCACCAGTGAGCATGTATCACACGTATGACATCAACTACACGTATAACTACGTGTGTACAGGGTGTGAACACAGGTAAGGAGATATTGTATTATATAATTATAAAGAAGCTACATTAATTCAACTAATATTATGAGATCAGAAGATCACTGAAGACTGAGATCTAATTGTCCATGAATAATCCATGTCCTTCCTCTAACAACTAACATGTCTGCCCTTTCTTGTCTGATAATCCATGTTTTTTCTGTCTCCATAGAGTCGGACGTTTCACAAAAATCAGAGAAGAGAAGACATTTTGCCGTAAATGTGGGGGCAGTCTTCTCATTCAAAATACCAGCTAAGATCCCGAGGACTGTCCATCTCCTTGAGATCATAACGCCATCCACACCTCAGGTAGACCTGTAATCCAGATATTACACCTGAATCTGGAAAAATCCAACAAAACCTGCAGAAATGTAATCCGGGCCGCACTACCAAGCAGAAGTGATTTCTTGTTTCCGTTATCAAATGTAAGTATATATATGGTATGTTCTATAAATTGTATAGTAACAATATACACAATATTTATACAATAGTCAGTGTCCAGTACATGTCGGGAAACAATATCTTACATACTCACATTAGAAAGGATGGCAGATTAAGATTACGGCCTGTTATAAACAAAATAAGGAGTGAGCAAAAGGAAATATTTGTTTTTAGATTTTATTCTGTAATGATTTATTTCACATGGAAGTACAAAAATGTAAGCATCACCTGTTCCTGTAAGTATCCACATCTATGCAAGCAAGTGACCAGTTTGCCTATACATCTACTTTGATCATGTGTATCCTCACACCTGTCTCTGCTTTATCTGCTGCTTCCTGCTCTGCCTGTCTATCTGCTGTCTTCCATACCCTGCTATCCTGTTTTTCACATGTCATCCCCTGCACAGTCGCCACCTGTCCGTACTGCTAACCCTGACATACAGGTTGAAGATTCCATGCTATAGTATAATGTACAGCCGAACATAGAGTTGTGTAATGTAGACTCTGCCAAAAAAGCAAATACAGATACCAATCCTTGGCTTACTGCAGTGTAGGAGGAAGAGTATATTGAGAAAGTTTTCTTTTAAAAAAATAACCCCTTCTCCTACCTGTCCCTTGCATGTTTTTGGGGCCTCCTGACTCTAAGATAACAGATGATGTCGCGGGAGAGAAGGATTCGGCTATGGGAATATCAGTGGCCGATCCTTTGGTTCATTGGGGAGATATTCCGCTGCTTGAGGAGTCTGCTTACTCACAGGAAACACAGGAAGACTGGACAGAGTCGAACATTCCTGTGTTTGGCAGAATTGGGAGACATAAATGTCGGCCGAAGGATCGTTTACATGAGCTATCTGATGACAGCTATCTAATGTGCCTGCGGGCCATAAAGATCCATTATGAAAACTAATACAATAATACAACTTTTATTCTAATACCAAGATATCACTGTAAAATAAAATCTAATATTCACACTAAATTCATGCTCTTCCTCTAATAAATGATATTCCTCCCATTTTCTGTCTACTGATGTCTATTCTTTCTGCCTCCATAGATTGGGGCGTTTCACAAGTATTGATGATGAGAGAGCATATTGCTGAAAATGTTGAGGCAGACGGCTTATACTGAGGACCACCCAAGAGTAGGACCATATATCTCATAGTCATCATACTGTAACCACACAGACGCTAAGATAGAACTGCAGTCCAGGTATCGATAATAGACCAGAATCTGGAATAGTTCCAAAGCATCTGCAGATACTCAATCCCAGCTATGAAATTAAATGGATGTGATCTATTGCTTCCATTACCAAATGTAAGAATATATGTTTTTTTATGATAAAGTTGTATAGTAACCATATACCGTACACAATATTTATACAATCGTCAGATGCCAGTAGTAGTACATCTCAGGAATCACATATGGCGGATTAAGATTCCAGTATAAAAAGAAATAACAAGTGAGCAAAGGAAATAACTTGATTGTTTTAACAAGTCGTTCCTATTATCCACATTCACAGAATTCAACCATGGAAGCACCTCTTCTTCTACAAGTAAGAATCCTGCTCACGGCCTGCATGTTTTTCCGAATGCTATATACATGGTGGACGACGCGACTTCTCCAAACAGAGGTTATGCCCATAACTCCTGTGAGTGTACATCCTAATGGAGAGCTGCTATCTGCCAGAGTCCTCATAAAGCCCGGAAGAGCAGAATTATACCAACCATTGGCCTACTGCAGTAGAAGAGGAAGAGTGTGCTGAGAACATTTCATAAAATTAAAAATTAAGCGAAAGAATTAAAAAATACAGAAAACCAAAGAAAGTTAAACCGTGATATATTCTATATATAATCCCTTCTATACCATATAAAAAATATAATCTCTTTCATTACTCAAACCACAAACAAAAAAGATATATATTCCAGATCTCCTTATTTCCTTCAGCTGTGTCCAGGTGCCTTCCTCAGGATCTTCAGATTGCTTAGATGCAGAATTTGCCTGACACCATGTCTGGCACTGCCTGGTACGTTAGACAACCTGACAACTCAGTCACTAATAATTACAAAGGGAACTTGTTAACTAATGAGGTATTTTGGTAAAAAGAAGTTATCACCTTTCCAGGCCTGTACTTGTCACCAGGCACTGGATGTCCGATGCCTAGGGAGACGGGTTACGGGAAGCTGCGCCAGGATATAAGACACGAATTCAAACCACTGCACGTGATGGCACTACCGGGGTCAGAGGAGCTCCAATAAGCTCCCTGCCCTAATGTGTGGCATTGTACTCACACTGATGATATTGCTGTAGCATGTTGAGGTCACCTCATCAAACTGCAGAAGTCACTGAAGAGCGCCACACAGAAGGAGAAGCATCAGAAGCAGGTAAGCGTGTAGAGTCAAAAACTGAGAGTGCTTTTACTATAGACCGGAGGTTAGTGCAACTTATGGTGCAAAGAAGGTCAGCTCATCTAGTCCAGCTTCAAGTGTGAGTTATCAATAGTTAAAATCCATTTTCTATTGGTTGCGATTAAAACAGTGTACATAAAATACCATTGTATGACCAAGTTTTAATTGCAACCAATAAATAATGGATTTTAATTAACCATGCCCCAAACATGAAGCTGAACAGTGCGAGAGACAAATTGGAAGGATAACAGTGTGGGGGATGGACTCCGTATAAAGAGCGGGCAGCATGGGTGCTCAGTATGGAGAAAGAGCAGTAATGGGTGAGCTTAGTATGGAGAAGAGGCAGCATTGGGGTGCTCGGTTTGGGGTAAGAGGAGCATAGAGTGGGCTCCATTGGAAAGAGGGAATGTAACACCCCAGGTAACCGGTTGTTACAGTGGTATTGCTTTCCTCTTGGGGAGAGTGATGTCATGCTTGGAAGTGAGGAAGTATCCCTTTAACAGGTATCACATACATGCAGCATGTTCTGACTAGTCAGAAGGGGGAGAGCCAGAAGGGGGAGCTCTGATCCAGTTTGTGGGTGGTTCCAGTATATATATTCTGGCTTGGAGGAAGAGTTAGTCAGTCTCTTGAGAGGAGTAAGGAAGACAGTGGGGCCATGCAGACGTATGGTTCTGCAGCTCCTGGAAAGGAAAGAAAGGAACAGAACAGTTTTGTAGAGAGAGTGAAGGAGAAAGAGAAGCAAAGGAGAGTGAAGAGCTGGAGGAAAGCTGCGACTGAGCTTCCTCCACGCTGAAGCGCAGAAACCGGTGGCCAGAAGACCAAGGTTGTGGGGGTAACTTCATGCCCCACAGCAGAAACCGGCGGACAGCAGATTGCAAGTCTCCTGTCCACTATTAATATCCAAACACAGCACAGTAACACATAGAGCCCAGAGTCATCTGAGAGACCTTGTATGAGGCCTAAGGCAGCAAGGGACTACAACACAGCGCAGAGAGGAAGACTTCCAACCCCACCTGGCTAGCGGGATTTCTGAACTGCTTCCAAGCCAGCCGGACCTGCACCTGTGATCCAGTACCCTGGACTCTGGCTGCCTTGCACCAGTAAAGAGGTAAAGGACTGCAACCTTGTGTCCTCTAGTTCTTTCTGGCACTATACCATCTTTATCAACTACACCGGGAGCCCTGGGGACCCAGCTTCACCTGTGGGAAGCCATACCATCCTTGCTGCCATAACATCACCCCAGTGGACCCCTTTAAGCAGTGTTGGACATCCCTGGCCGAATACCACAGGTGGCGTCAAGAACAAACTATTTAACATCCCCTTTAAAGTCCTTTCCCTTTTACTTGGATGCCCAGGGCCACGGACCGGGTCGCTGCCACCATGACCACCCCTTTAACGACCATCAGATCCGGTACTGAGTACCTTACGGCCCTGGTGGGCGCTCCAACTGCATGGCAGGCACAGTATGGTGAGGTGTAGAATGACAACAGAGTATGGAGAAGGGCAGCATTAGGGGCTCAGTATGGAGAAGTATCAACATGAGGACTCAGTATGGAGAGAGGATTGATTGGTGGGCTCAATATGTAGAACATAGGGGCTCAGCATGGAGAGTGGGGTAATGTGGAGGGATCTTTATGGAGAATGAGGCAGCATGGCAGGTTCACTATAAAGAAAGTATGTGGGTTCAGTATTGAGATTGGGGCAGTGTGCAGACTCCGTATGGAAAAGAGGCAGTATATGGGGCTCAGTACGGAAAAGGCAGCATATGGGCTCTGTATGGAGAAGGGGCAGCATGGGGAGCTCATTAAGGAGAAAGGGCAGAATGGTGGCTCAGCATGGAGAAGGGGCCGCATGGTGGACTCAGTATCGAGAAAGGGCAGCATTGGCCTCATTATGGCTACTGGGGCACAGCATGAGACATTTCTTATGGAAAGTGGGACAGCATGGCGGGGTTCCTTATAGCGAGTGGGGCAGTACTGGTGATCAGTATGGTGAGTGGGGCAGCATGGGTCGCTCAGGGTACATTTACACTGGAGAATTGCAGCTTTTAAAAGACCGCCGATCGGTTGCATGAAGCCGATCAACCTTTGTTTCATAGGTAGTTTAGACAGGCTAATTGCACCTTCATGTACATAGAACAATCATTAACATGATCAATCTGAGTGTTTAGAAAAGCATTGTTCTCAGCAGAACATGTTTAGACAGGATGAACGGCTGCTGAGAACATCGATACACCTCAACAAACCTGGGAAACACACATTCGCCAGAAGACTCGCTACACTCATCAGGAGGGCGTTAAACTAGAAGAAGAGGGGACGGGAAGAAAAACATTAGACTCGAACAAAGACGACCCAGGAAAACATACTCAGAAGGGAGGTAAGAACATTTCTAAAACAATCCACAGTGAGGAGATTGGAACAAAACAAAATCCTCTAAACTGCATGCTCGCAAACGCCAGAAGCCTGACAAACAAGATGGAAGAACTAGAAGCAGAAATATCTACAGGTAACTTTGACATAGTGGGAATAACCGAGACATGGTTAGATGAAAGCTATGACTGGGCAGTTAACTTACAGGGTTACAGTCTGTTTAGAAAGGATCGTAAAAATCGGAGAGGAGGAGGGGTTTGTCTCTATGTAAAGTCTTGTCTAAAATCCACTTTAAGGGAGGATATTAGCGAAGGGAATGAGGATGTCGAGTCCATATGGGTTGAAATTCATGGAGGGAAAAATGGTAACAAAATTCTCATTGGGGTCTGTTACAAACCCCCAAATATAACAGAAAGCATGGAAAGTCTACTTCTAAAGCAGATAGATGAAGCTGCAACCCATAATGAGGTCCTGGTTATGGGGGACTTTAACTACCCGGATATTAACTGGGAAACAGAAACCTGTGAAACCCATAAAGGCAACAGGTTTCTGCTAATAACCAAGAAAAATTATCTTTCACAATTGGTGCAGAATCCAACCACAGGAGCAGCACTTTTAGACCTAATACTATCTAATAGACCTGACAGAATAACAAATCTGCAGGTGGTTGGGCATTTAGGAAATAGCGACCACAATATTGTGCAGTTTCACCTGTCTTTCACTAGGGGGACTTGTCAGGGAGTCACAAAAACATTGAACTTTAGGAAGGCAAAGTTTGAACAGCTTAGAGATGCCCTTAATCTGGTAGACTGGGACAATATCCTCAGAAATGAGAATACAGATAATAAATGGGAAATGTTTAAGAACATCCTAAATAGGCAGTGTAAGCGGTTTATACCTTGTGGGAATAAAAGGACTAGAAATAGGAAAAACCCAATGTGGCTAAACAAAGAAGTAAGACAGGCAATTAACAGTAAAAAGAAAGCATTTGCACTACTAAAGCAGGATGGCACCATTGAAGCTCTAAAAAACTATAGGGAGAAAAATACTTTATCTAAAAAACTAATTAAAGCTGCCAAAAAGGAAACAGAGAAGCACATTGCTAAGGAGAGTAAAACTAATCCCAAACTGTTCTTCAACTATATCAATAGTAAAAGAATAAAAACTGAAAATGTAGGTCCCTTAAAAAATAGTGAGGAAAGAATGGTTGTAGATGACGAGGAAAAAGCTAACATATTAAACACCTTCTTCTCCACGGTATTCACGGTGGAAAATGAAATGCTAGGTGAAATCCCAAGAAACAATGAAAACCCTATATTAAGGGTCACCAATCTAACCCAAGAGGAGGTGCGAAACCGGCTAAATAAGATTAAAATAGATAAATCTCCGGGTCCGGATGGCATACACCCACGAGTACTAAGAGAACTAAGTAATGTAATAGATAAACCATTATTTCTTATTTTTAGTGACTCTATAGCGACAGGGTCTGTTCCGCAGGACTGGCGCATAGCAAATGTGGTGCCAATATTCAAAAAGGGCTCTAAAAGTGAACCTGGAAATTATAGGCCAGTAAGTCTAACCTCTATTGTTGGTAAAATATTTGAAGGGTTTCTGAGGGATGTTATTCTGGATTATCTCAATGAGAATAACTGTTTAACTCCATATCAGCATGGGTTTATGAGAAATCGCTCCTGTCAAACCAATCTAATCAGTTTTTATGAAGAGGTAAGCTATAGACTGGACCAAGGTGAGTCATTGGACGTGGTATATCTCGATTTTTCCAAAGCGTTTGATACCGTGCCGCACAAGAGGTTGGTACACAAAATGAGAATGCTTGGTCTGGGGGAAAATGTGTGTAAATGGGTTAGTAACTGGCTTAGTGATAGAAAGCAGAGGGTGGTTATAAATGGTATAGTCTCTAACTGGGTCGCTGTGACCAGTGGGGTACCGCAGGGGTCAGTATTGGGACCTGTTCTCTTCAACATATTCATTAATGATCTGGTAGAAGGTTTACACAGTAAAATATCGATATTTGCAGATGATACAAAACTATGTAAAGCAGTTAATACAAGAGAAGATAGTATTCTGCTACAGATGGATCTGGATAAGTTGGAAACTTGGGCTGAAAGGTGGCAGATGAGGTTTAACAATGATAAATGTAAGGTTATACACATGGGAAGAGGGAATCAATATCACCATTACACACTGAACGGGAAACCACTGGGTAAATCTGACAGGGAGAAGGACTTGGGGATCCTAGTTAATGATAAACTTACCTGGAGCAGCCAGTGCCAGGCAGCAGCTGCCAAGGCAAACAGGATCATGGGGTGCATTAAAAGAGGTCTGGATACACATGATGAGAGCATTATACTGCCTCTGTACAAATCCCTAGTTAGACCGCACATGGAGTACTGTGTCCAGTTTTGGGCACCGGTGCTCAGGAAGGATATAATGGAACTAGAGAGAGTACAAAGGAGGGCAACAAAATTAATAAAGGGGATGGGAGAACTACAATACCCAGATAGATTAGCGAAATTAGGATTATTTAGTCTAGAAAAAAGACGACTGAGGGGCGATCTAATAACCATGTATAAGTATATAAGGGGACAATACAAATATCTCGCTGAGGATCTGTTTATACCAAGGAAGGTGACGGGCACAAGGGGGCATTCTTTGCGTCTGGAGGAGAGAAGGTTTTTCCACCAACATAGAAGAGGATTCTTTACTGTTAGGGCAGTGAGAATCTGGAATTGCTTGCCTGAGGAGGTGGTGATGGCGAACTCAGTCGAGGGGTTCAAGAGAGGCCTGGATGTCTTCCTGGAGCAGAACAATATTGTATCATACAATTATTAGGTTCTGTAGAAGGACGTAGATCTGGGTATTTATTATGATGGAATATAGGCTGAACTGGATGGACAAATGTCTTTTTTCGGCCTTACTAACTATGTTACTATGTTACTATGTTATTTCACTCAACGAACAAATGTTTTTCTACAAGGAACAGTTAAAAGATCTGGAAATGTTTAGCTTGCAAATAAAAAAGGCTAAGGTTGGTTTCACATTTGCGTTTTTTGCCGCTGCGTTTAAACGCATATAAATGCATGCGGTTTTTTTTCTATATTTAAAATTAAAAACGCATGCGTTTTTTTGTACGCGTTTGGCTGCGTTTGACGATGCATGCGTCGTTTCTATGCTGGCGTTTTTTTGCGGAAATGCAACATGTAGTAATTTCTAGAGGCCTTTTTTGCCGCAAAAAAACACATGCGTTTTTTGCGGCAAAAAAACGTATTGCTGTCTAAGTAAACGCATGCGTTTTTAAGCACATGCATTTGGTTGCGTTTTTAAACGCATGCGTTTCAATAGAAAAAAAACAAGTCTACACACTGATAAGCCACCCCCCACCATCAAGGTGATAAAGGGATCCAAACCCTAACCCTAGGGATCCAAACCCTAACCCTACCCCTAACCCTAACCCTAGCCCTAACCCTACCCCTAACCCTAACCCTAGGGATCCAAACCCTAACCCTAGGGATCCAAACCCTAACCCTAGCCCTAACCCTACCCCTAACCCTAACCCTAGGGATCCAAACCCTAACCCTACCCCTAACCCTACCCCTAACCCTAACCCTAGGGATCCAAACCCTAACCCTAGGGATTCAAACCCTAGCCCTACCCCTAACCCTAACCCTAGGGATCCAAACCCTAACCCTAACTCTAACCATAATCCTAGCCATTTCTATTTATAGTGGGTTTTCTAGTTGATTTTTATGATTGGCAGCTGTCTGTCACACACTAAATACACTTTTTATTCCCAAAAATATTTTTTTGCGTTACCACATTTTGAGAGCTACAATTTTTCCATATTTTGGTCCACAGAGTCATGTCACACGCCCTCTGTAGTCCCATTGGCGGTGTCTGGATCTTGATTTTTCTCTTGTGAAATTTCTCATCATGCGTATCAAAAACGCAAACGCAGGAAAAAACGCATGTAAACGCGTAAAAACACGGCTTTTTTTACCGCATACGAAAACGCATGCGTCTAAAAAAACGCAGCATTTGTACGCGTTTACATGCGTTTTTTTCACCACCTACGGATGCATTTTAAACGCTGCGTTTTTAAACGCAAATGTGAAACTAGCCTAAGAGGAGACTTACATTGATGAGCAAAAGGGTAACAATGTGTTGAATTCTTGACTTTCAGGCTTCATATCTCCTCTTCCACTACTGCTCGGATCGTGAGACATACATAATTTTATAGACAATCAACTTGGGTATCTCATTCATAAATATGACTTGCAACTATTTAGCATATGATTAGTTATGCAGATTCTTGTCACGTCACTGCATTGATACTGTTTTGCTCCTGGTGGTGGAAAAATCTTTTTCTTCCTGTATACTGCAAAATACAACTTGTACCCACTTTCCCTAATAGCTCAGTGTTATTAGGTTGATTCTGGGGTGAAATCGAGGAGCAGCCATGAAGATTTCCCAAAAAAAGAGAAACAGCATCATCCAGCTCATCGATAGCAGCCCATCGGCCAAGCAAATTGCCAAACTGCATCATGTGAGTGCCATGACAGCTGGAAGTCTTTAAATAGAGTCTGGACAGATATCTGTCTGAGATGGTTTAGTGAATTCTGCATTGAGCAGGTTGGACACGATGATCCTGGTAGTCCCTTTCAACTCCAACATTTGTTGATTTTCTGATATTCAATTCGTCCAATGTAAATGCACATTAGAGAGTAACTAAACGGTTGGAAACAAGAATTCTTTTGAGCAAATAATGAGGGTATCACGGCTGAGACTCACATTACTATGCTCAGAAATAAAGGGCCTAAAACATATAAGATACCTCCAAAAAGTTAAGCTTCTTTTAAATGTTTAACCCTGCTGTTCTGTTCGGTCTGGGGAGACCTATTTTGAACTTTGGTATCTTTTGGGGTGTTCAAGATGCGGTTCTGAAACTTGTGGTTGATTGACTTAAATGAGGATGGGTCGGTCGGCCACGGGTTTCAGAGCCGCATCTTGAATATTTTAAAGAATATTGAAGTTCAAAGTCGGTCATTTTTGACCAACAGAACAGCAGGGTTAATAATGCCACTTCCTGCGTCTATTCAGTACAGTGGTCGGCAATTTTTTATGCTAGGCGATGACCTGACATTGCAAACGATTTCTATATTAAGCTTGATCTTTTCATATCTTGTTGGTGGTTCTGAAACTGCCTTCATGTACTGATCATGGTTCTGTTGATACTGCATTGTCCTGTACTGATGATGGTTCTGTTGATTCTGCATAGTCATGTACTTATGATGATTGTGATGCTGTATTCACGTAATGATGATGGTTCTGGTGATGTATTCCTGTACTGATGGTGGTTTGAGGATGTCTGCATGTTCTGATGCTAGTTCTGATACTGTAGTAATTTAGATGTAGTAGCTTTATACTCATATAAACATATATGCCAGGTGAACACGAGTTTGACTAAAACCATCATATACTTTAGACAGTTGTCCGACTATTCGGTCAGCAGACATGTTGCCTAAGTCTGCAGAACACTCTTGTGTTTTCTATGAGAGAACCTGTTAGAAATCTCTAGTTGCTTATCTCTTAAAGAACCAAAGCATCTGCTATCTGAAATCAGACATACCGGATCATTATCTCAACCTATATCATCAATCAACGGCACCAATACACATTAAACTGTTGACCGAACCAATAAATATTGGCAGATTCGGAGGAAGTTAGTTTCATATGTATAGGTGCTTTATCTACTATCTAAAAAGAAATGTTCCCTCTTACTGAATGGGCATATAAAAGCTTCATTTTTAGGACGAGATGCTTCTGGATATGCTGGTGTGTTTTGTTTTGAAGTATCTTTTTTTAATATTTTCGGTAATTTTTTCTGACATCTTGGTTGCCCGGTTTTTATTTAAATTGTATCAAATAAAGTATTAAATAAAGTAGTGAGCGGCTTCCAAGTGGAAGACTCCTGAAGAATGCATCCCACACTTCTGTTAACCCCTTTGCATCTGCCACAAAAAGGCATTGTGTGCACATATCCAGAATCTGACTTACCAGTAGGGAGCAGGACCACTCGAAATGTCAAGGACAGCATGAATGCCAAATATCTCCCTGCACCTACCCACAAGTTTTAGATCGATGGAAGTTCTATTGATATTTAATAGAACAGTAGTATATTTGGTCAACCACTGTTACATTCAAATGGAGAATTTTGGCAATCAGTGGGAGACTCAGCGATTTGAGTTCCTGGGTCCAAGTTGGTAGGTACCTTCCTGATGGGACTGGGGGGCGTAGCCTAAGCATCCACATACTACCATCAGTAATGGAGGTAAGTATGGAAATGTGTGTGCTTCCTACTTTCTCACTGATTGAGAGTACAAAACAATGAATGTGTTCAATTGTTGGAGATGAAAGCAATCCCGCTCTGCCGACCACTTCACTACATACAAGCAGTCCCTCGCCAGCTTCAAGTCTGCACTCACTGCCGCAAAACAAACTTACTTCTCATCTCTCATATCCTCCCTGTCTCACAACCCTAAACAGCTTTTCAACACTTTCAATTCTCTACTCCGTCCCCCAGCACCTCCTCCCTCCCCCCTCATTTCTGCTGAAGACTTCGCCTCTTTCTTTAAACAGAAGATCGATACGATCAGAGAAAGCTTTGGCCCACAGCGCCCACTGCCCCTCTTAGCTGCTCAACCCTGCTCCTCCAAAACCAGCTTCTCCACCATGACAGAAGATCAGCTCTCCACTCTCCTGTCAAGATCACACCTCACCACCTGCACGCTTGACCCGCTCCCATCCCAACTCATCCCTAACCTTTCCATGGTCTTCATCCCAACCCTAACGCACCTCTTCAACCTCTCACTCACAACAGGTGTCTTCCCCTTATCCTTCAAGCATGCCAAGATCACACCCATCCTCAAAAAGCCCTCCCTCGACCCATCCTCTGTGTCTAGCTATCGCCCGATATCTCTTCTTCCTTATGCCTCCAAATTGCTGGAGCAACACGTCCAACTTGAACTGTCCTCCCACCTCTCCTCCTGCTCCCTCTTTGATCGGTTACAATCAGGCTTCCGTCCCCATCACTCAACTGAAACTGCCCTAACTAAAGTCACCAATGACCTACTAACTGCCAGGAGCAAGCGACACTACTCTGTCCTCCTTCTCCTGGACCTGTCTTCTGCCTTTGACACTGTGGACCACTCCCTTTTGCTACAAATTCTCTCATCTCTTGGCATCACAGACTTGGCCCTTTCCTGGATCTCGTCATATCTGACAGACCGAACATTCAGTGTCTCCCTCCCCCACACCACCTCCTCACTTCGCCCCTTGTCAGTCGGTGTTCCTCAAGGCTCTGTTTTAGGACCCCTACTCTTCTCCATCTACACTTTCGGCTTGGGACAGCTCATAGAATCCCACGGTATGCAGTACCATCTCTACGCTGATGACACGCAGATCTACCTATCCGGACCTGACCTCACCTCCTTACTTACCAAAATCCCGCACTGTCTGTCTGCTATTTCAGCCTTCTTTTCTGCTCGCTTTCTACAACTGAACATGGACAAAACAGAATTCATCATCTTTCCCCCATCTCACTCTACCCTTCCACCAGACCTATTAATCAATGTCAATGGCTGCTCACTTTCCCCAGTCCCACACGCCCGGTGCCTCGGGGTGATCCTCGACTCTGCCCTCCCTTTCAAGCCACATATCCAAGCCCTTGCCTCCTCCTGCCGTCTCAAACTCAAAAACATTTCCCGGATCCGTGCTTTCCTTGACCGTGACACCGCAAAAACGCTAGTGCATGCCCTTATCATCTCCCGCCTCGACTACTGCAACCTCCTACTCTCTGGACTCCCCTCTAGCACTCTGGCACCGCTCCAATCCATCCTACACTCTGCTGCCCGACTAATCTACCTGTCTCCCCGCTATTCCCCAGCCTCTCCCCTATGTCAAGCCCTTCACTGGCTTCCTATCGCCCAGAGACTCCAGTTCAAAACCCTCACCATGACATACAAAGCCATCCACAACCTTTCTCCTCCATACATCTGTGACATGGTCTCCCGGTACCTACCTACACGCAACCTCCGATCCTCTCAAGACCTCCTTCTCTACTCCCCTCTCATCTCTTCTTCCCACAACCGCATCCAAGACTTCTCCCGTGCTTGCCCCATACTCTGGAACTCTCTACCCCAACACATCAGACTCTCACCTACCATCGAAACCTTCAAAAAGAACCTGAAGACCCACCTCTTCCGACAAGCCTACAGCCTGCAGTGATCCTGAAGTTACTGAACCGCCGCGCAACCTGCCCTACCCTCTCCTAGTGTTTCATCACCCATCCCCTGCAGACTGTGAGCCCTCGCGGGCAGGGTCCTCCCTCCTTATGTACCCGTGTGCCTGTTATCTGCTCATGTTTAATGTATTTTTCTATATTTGCCTCGTATTCACATGTAAAGCGCCATGGAATAAATGGCGCTATAAAAATGTATAATAATAATAATAATAAATTGTGGATTTTCATCACTCAAAAAGATCTCCTGTGTTCATTCTGTGCTATGACCAGTGACCATGTATCACACCTATAACATCAATTACAATTACATGTGTTGAAGTGTGAGGGTCACACGGGTTGATGTATTCTGTCGTGACTCTAAACACAAGTTCTTTTGACAGTGTGTGTAATGCTGTTTGCTGCCGATGTTGCATTCTGAGGCCACATACTCTTTGATGTATCTGAAACCACTGATGTGAAGTATTTGCAAGGAAGTTCCCAATCCATTACACAGCAATAAAGTGAACATTACTGATGTAACATGTGTATGAAAGGTAGCAGGTATAAAACCTGACTCTTACATCATTTTACAATGAGTCACATACAGTGGGGCAAAAAAGTATTTAGTCAGTCAGCAGTAGTGCAAGTTCCACCACTTAAAAAGATGAGAGGCGTCTGTAATTTACATCATAGGTAGACCTCAACTATGGGAGACAAACTGAGAAAAAAAAGTCCAGAAAATCACATTGTCTGTTTTTTCATAATTTTTTTTGCATATTATGGTGGAAAATAAGTATTTGGTCAGAAACAAACAATCAAGATTTCTGGCTCTCACAGACCTGTAACTTCTTCTTTAAGAGTCTCCTCTTTCCTCCACTCATTACCTGTAGTAATGGCACCTGTTTAAACTTGTTATCAGTATAAAAAGACACCTGTGCACACCCTCAAACAGTCTGACTCCAAACTCCACTATGGTGAAGACCAAAGAGCTGTCAAAGGACACCAGAAACAAAATTGTAGCCCTGCACCAGGCTGGGAAGACTGAATCTGCAATAGCCAACCAGCTTGGAGTGAAGAAATCAACAGTGGGAGCAATAATTAGAAAATGGAAGACATAGAAGACCACTGATAATCTCCCTCGATCTGGGGCTCCACGCAAAATCCCACCCCGTGGGGTCAGAATGATCACAAGAACGGTGAGCAAAAATCCCAGAACCACGCGGGGGGACCTAGTGAATGAACTGCAGAGAGCTGGGACCAATGTAACAAGGCCTACCATAAGTAACACACTACGCCACCATGGACTCAGATCCTGCAGTGTCAGACGTGTCCCACTGCTTAAGCCAGTACATGTCCGGGCCCGTCTGAAGTTTGCTAGAGAGCATTTGGATGATCCAGAGGAGTTTTGGGAGAATGTCCTATGGTCTGATGAAACCAAACTGGAACTGTTTGGTAGAAACACAACTTGTCGTGTTTGGAGGAAAAAGAATACTGAGTTGCATCCATCAAACACCATACCTACTGTAAAGCATGGTGGTGGAAACATCATGCTTTGGGGCTGTTTCTCTGCAAAGGGGCCAGGACGACTGATCCGGGTACATGAAAGAATGAATGGGTCCATGTATCGTGAGATTTTGAGTGCAAACCTCCTTCCATCAGCAAGGGCATTGAAGATGAAACGTGGCTGGGTCTTTCAACATGACAATGATCCAAAGCACACCGCCAGGGCAACGAAGGAGTGGCTTCGTAAGAAGCATTTCAAGGTCCTGGAGTGGCCTAGCCAGTCTCCAGATCTCAACCTTATAGAAAACCTTTGGAGGGAGTTGAAAGTCCGTGTTGCCAAGCGAAAAGCCAAAAACATCACTGCTCTAGAGGAGATCTGCATGGAGGAATGGGCCAACATACCAACAACAGTGTGTGGCAACCTTGTGAAGACTTACAGAAAACGTTTGACCTCTGTCATTGCCAACAAAGGATATATTACAAAGTATTGAGATGAAATTTTGTTTCTGACCAAATACTTATTTTCCACCATAATATGCAAATAAAATGATAAAAAAGCAGACAATGTGATTTTCTGGATTTTTTTTCTCAGTTTGTCTCCCATAGTTGAGGTCTACCTATGATGTAAATTACAGACGCCTCTCATCTTTTTAAGTGGTGGAACTTGCACTATTGCTGACTGACTAAATACTTTTTTGCCCCACTGTACATATTAGTTTCATTTGATTACATTTTACTTGCTAACGTTTCAGCAATACGGCATGTACATTATGACTAGATACTAAATTCTGCTCCAAATCGTCACTGACCATAGCCAGTTCTGTGTGATGCCTGAGCCAAGCCTGGCATGTCTACTCTTTTTTCACAAACACTTCCAGATCCATCCTACACATTGCCTCTTGACGTCCACTTCAATAGCTGTCTAGGGTCCCCAAAAACCCACTGCTCTACTGGCAGGAACCACTGCAGCTGAGCTCTCCTTCTGGATGTCGGTTCTCTAGGGTCTACTAGATGTTTTATCAAAATCCAGACTGTCACTAATACAGTTCCTGTTGTAGGCTTGCTATCTCAGAAATGTCCTCCTTTAGACACACGCTCAGTATAAGGCATATTTGTCTTCTTGTTAACTTCAGTCTGCTGATTACCTCTAACCATGCATGTCATACTAAATGTCTAACTACTTTAATAAAATATTTACTTTTATAATCTACTTTTGTCCATCATAAGAAAGCGTTAGATACCATTCTAACCTATAAATGGTTCACCAGTTATCTTTCCTTAGACCACATTTCATAGCTACTTACCTCTACACACCAGAAATATCCTACAAGATCTGCCAATTTTGAGAAGCTTTGACCAATCACCAGGTTGTCACACTTTTGCCCCTGTCAAAGTTGCTCAGCTTTTAACTCTTGCCCATTATGTTTGCTTCCAGAGCATCAAACCCAATAACTAAATGTTCACTTGCTGCCTTATATAGCTCATCCATTGACAAGTACTTTTGTACAAGTGTAGGAGGGGGAGCCATGGCCGACAGCAATCCCTGTATCACTCCCTGGACCCCGTCCTGCATACGATCACATCTCTATGTTGCAGTACTTTGTAGCTGGCTCTCTGCGCCATCTGGACTAGCCTGGTATGGGGATGTATTCCTCACAGACGGTTCCGCAATAAAGGAGACACATTCCGGCTTAAATTCAATGTTAACTCTTTTGCTCAGCACAGTTTGTTCAAATACAGGTACTTCAAGTATCACAGTTGGTTTCTTCCTTTCTGTCTCCTCTCAGTCCTTTCCTGCTCTATATTCAGCCCCGGGATGGACTGTATCTTCCGGTCCCGCAGAACTTGTTCCATCCGGAATTCTTGCCTCACATGGGGGAGTCCTACACCGCTTCACCCCGGTTCTAAGAACTGTCGCCCAGGCAAACATCTGCCACATCTTGTGTGTACTACCCGTGCTGACCAGACTTCTCTCTTTGTAGGGACAGATTTCTATCAGCCGCATCCGAAGTGCATCCATGCTTCTTCCTCCCAGAGGAACCTATAGTGTAGCTGTTCTATGGGCCCCTTTTTTTAATGTTGCAGGGTACATTGACTTCTGGCCAGGCAACCCTGTGAGCTGCACAGGCACCCAGGCCCCGAATGAGTAAAACCAGGAAGCTTAACTATTCTTATTCCACTGTTCCCCCTCCTAGTCTAGCTATATACTACAGTGCCCCCTCTAATGGCCAACTATGGATACTATGCCCCTATCACTATACTGGGCCCGGGGACAAACTTTCCCTATAAACTACAGTATATGTGCACAGCAAACAATGGCATTACCTAAATATACAGAGCAATATATGGAAGGTATAGCAATGCACTTGTACACGGTGGTAATACACTTTATGTGTAGCAGTACCACCGTGTACGAACACATTAATAATATATAATATTTGCATTCTTAAAGGGGTTGGGGAAAAGAGGGAGCAAAAACATATTTACATCCCCTACACAAGTTAAAGGGAATCGGTCAAGGGTGTTTTGCTGTGGAATCTGAGAGCAACGTGATATAGGGACAGAGAGCCTGACTATAGAAATATGTCACTTACTGGGAAGCTTGGTGCAGTTTTGATAGAATCCTTGTTTTCTCTGCTGTGTTGCAGTGGTCAGAATGCTGAGCTGTGTATAACCCCGCCCACCCTCCTGATTGGCTGGACTACCTGGCACATGACATCTAGTCCTGTGGTGATAATTTGCTGATGATAAAACACTGATTGTATTGAAACTACAACATGCTGGTAAGTGACATATTCCTGGAATCAAACTGCTTTCAGATTAAATAGCAAAAACCTGCTGACAAATACCCTTTAATCAATCATTCATGTCACCTGTGGCCTTATTGTTATGGCTGATCAATGCGTGTTTATTGTTGATTTATGTCATATAGTAAGTAAAAGTATTGACGACAGTCACAAAAGACCAGGACATAGATATTGTGAAATATGGATTGTGGCAGACAAAAGCATGATTTGGCAGAATTATTGGGTATTTTACTCCAGCCAAGATCACAACACTATTCAGTACAGGAAGCCAACAAGCGACTTAACTGCCGAAAAAGAATAGTGTCTTATCACAGGTACATGGAGAAGATTACTGTGCAAGTACAGGCTTTTGACAATACATAAACCTTTACTACACATTGGCACAATATCAATTTGGATTTTAATATATGTGGTTTTATTCCTTAGCTTTTATTTTCCATTAATACGTTGTTGCAAAATGCTTCACAGGAAAATCAATCAGCAAATAGCTGAAACCTCTAATCTGCTCTGCAGCACAAATATTTTCTAAGTTCATTGTTTATTTACTGTAACCACAGTATCATAGAATGTCGTCTAATCCGAAAGTAGCAGCAATGCCCCTCATCATTGTCAGTGCTTCGTGAATGTCAATCAGAAGAGGCGGAATTTATACTGTCATTTTATTTCCAGCGTATTTAGGATTTATTCAACTTATCTTGAAGTGAGCACTTTAAAACATGATAAACACTTTTCTATGTAGATAGCATGTCTTTGTCGTCGCTTACAGCTGAAAGAATCGCATTTGTGGGCTGCATTGTGGCTACTCCTACGTAATATAAGGCTAGTTTCATGCCACCTTTCAGATTCCTTTACTGTATCCATCATTGGATCATTCTAAAGTGCAGAAAAATGGGATTCGGAGTGAACTCAGATCAGGTTAATGAGACAAATGAAGTCCAAAGCTTACAACTTTGTAAGTCTGATATTATGCACAATTGCTTAGTCTTGTGCCCTATCATGTCTGGAATGAAAAAATCAGTCACCCACAGAAAAAAGGGCAAATGTATTCTAAACTGGAAACTGTGGACTTTGTCCTATTATACTCAGTTGAGGTTAAATCTGAATCCCATTTTTCTCGGCTACAGACAGAAGTCCCTGATGGAGACAGCAAAGCAAAGGAGTGTGAAAATAAGAGGCCAATTCATCAAAACTTTCACGTCCGTATTTTGACATAAAACGCTTTAAAAATTTGCATAATTTTGGTGGAGATGGCGATAGGCACTAAAATTATGTGACTTTTGGCGTACTCGCACCATTTTTGCCCAATTCTGACAAAGTGAGGGGGACGGGGGCCTGGCAGTTGCTACTTGTAAAATTCATGAAGAGCTGAAACGTTCCCTATGCCACAAGTCTTACTCTAGCAGGGACTGGAGTAGAATTTGTGTCAAGGTGTACATATAGGTGTACAACACTCATCTGGTGCTCCTGATTTATGAAGAGGCATACGTCTCTTTATGATTTAGGAATGTCTGACTCCGGCCCATCTCCTCATCAAGACCGGTGTGAACAACGTTGGTCTTGATATATTGGGCACTTAGTGTGAAACTAGTCTTAGTAGGTAAGGAAGCAGGAGTGTGGCTTGTATGCAGGTGTGGATGACTAGACGACTTAGCCCATTCCCAACATAAGATGCAATAATATGTTTTATTTGGGAAGTGGTTCCCGCAAATGTCTCCATCTGCTTCACTACAGTTAATGGTTCAGTCAGGGGTTCTGTCTGAAATACGTATTTCACAGACTTAGACGGAAACCCCGATTTAAGCGCTCAGTGTAAAGGCACAAGATAAAAATGAACATTTTTTTATATTGATGCAATACCTATAAATCTTCAAATCAACCCACAAAAAAACATGCCGGCACTAGTGCATCATCTGTCAATGGAAATATAGGGGGCTTCCACAATACTGATGCAGAAATCTAACTACAAGGTACTTTGTTGATTGAAAAATCCATTTAACAATGTTTGGGGAGTGTGGCTCCAGAAGCACAAGCAAGCTTGGCACAATGCTGGGCACTAACCTCGTATATTTGCATTTTTCCCTCTGCAACATCAACTCGGTCCTTATTTCTGCAAAAAAATATGTGGAGTAAAAATGGTCACTATATCTGTAGAAGGCAGGCCACACCTTAATATGCACATGAAGAGACAGACAGAAAAATAAGCGAAAGATATGAACTGGAATATAAACTGGTGTAAGCGCACGTTCACACTGGCCATTGAACAGAAAAAAAGGAAACATAATGATAAAATACCCTGCAGTAAATAAATAAACAGCATACTGCACAAAAATAATATACGGTATTTAGTTAACATGTTTTTTGATTAAAACATGTGAAAGCCATCCCACCACGCCACGGTGACCATAACTGGAACAGTCCTAACTCTAATATTAAAAGCCTTACCGTTTGTCAAGTGACATGCATGTAGATAAGGGCTGAGAAGAACTGAGCACAACTAGAGGAAATGTATGTATGTAAATCAAGTATCTCCTCCATCACACCCATCTGGAGATCAGGTACACTGGAGCGCTCAGTGGATGACATAGCAAGTGCTCAGTTTTTCCTGCCGCAAGACAGTGACACACAAGATAGAAAACATATAATGCTCATATGCTCATGGGATAAGACAATGGGTAAAAGGGAAATGCTTAATATTAAAAGGGTGTAGGTGGCAACATTATATACAGTGGCTTGTGAAAGTATTCACCTCCTTGGCTTTTTACCTATTTTGTTACATTACAACCTGTGTTTAAATGTTTTTGCCATCCGATTTGTGTGTGATGCATAAGCAAAAATATAGGCAAAAATTAAATTTATAGGATCAAATAGTTAAAAATTGTCATGTGCATATGGATTCATCCCTTTTGCTATGAAGCCCCTAAAAAAATTCTGGTGCAAACAATTTCCTTCAGAAGTCCCATGCTTAGTGACAGGATGTCCCCCTGTGTGCAATCTAAGTGTCCCATGTCGGTCAGTATGTACACTTTACTTTTTTTCTGAAAGGCCACAGAGGCTGCAACACCAAGGAGATCTCCAAACAACACCATGAAGACCAAGGAGATCTCCAAACAACACCATGAAAACCAAGGAGATCTCCAAACAACACCATGAAGACCAAGGAGATCTCCAAACAACACCATGAAGATCAATGAGATCTCCAAACAACACCATGAAGACCAAGGAGATCTCCAAACAACACCATGAAAACCAAGGAGATCTCCAAACAACACCATGAAGACCAAGGAGATCTCCAAACAACACCATAAAGATCAATGAGATCTCCAAACAACACCATGAAGACCAAGGAGATCTCCAAACAACACCATGAAGACCAAGGAGATCTCCAAACAACACCATAAAGATCAATGAGATCTCCAAACAACACCATGAAGACCAAGGAGATCTCCAAACAACACCATGAAGACCAAGGAGATCTCCAAACAACACCATGAAGACCAAGGAGATCTCCAAACAACACCATGAAGACCAAAGAGATCACTAAACAAGTCAGGGACAAAGTTGTTGAGAAGCACAAGTCAGTGTTGTGTTACAAAAAAAAAATCCCAGTCTCTGATGATCCCCCAGAGCACCATCAAATCATCATCATCAAATGGAAAGAACATGGTACCACAACAAACCTGCCAAACGGGGACCGCCCCCCAAAACTCTGAGTCCGGGCAATGAGGGCATTAATCCGAGAGGCAGCACAGAGACCAGAGGCTGCAGTTACCGCCGAAAGAGTCTCTACGAAGTACTCACTTTAGAGGGTGAATAGCTATGTACACTGAAGTTTTAAGGTATTTTGTTGTTTGCTTGACGATAAAAGGAAAACCAGATGTTCACAGTTATAGACGTGTTCTTTACATGAATTGATGCAAACCTCAGAAAAGGTTGTGAGGTAGCAAAACACGAAAAATGTCAAGGGGGTGAATACTTTTGTAAGCCACTGTACAGCCACATGCTTGACATAGAAAGAGGCATGTCTGTACCCTCATATGTATATAATGGGGAATGTGGGAACCCTGAAATTAGTGCATAGCGACAGTTCTCAAAATGATCGACACATATATAGGAATTATTTCGCAGGTTTAATACTTCCAGCGAGCAGAACTTGTGACATCTGACATAAACCGCGTTCCAGTCCAGTGACTTCTCAGCTTTAACTAGAAAACAAGAATCAGTAAAATAATTAAAATAAAACAATGCAAAAACTGCTTTTGCGCTTGTAGTACTGGCGCTAACACAACTATGACCTACTTTCTCCTAACAAATATTACTTTCCCTCTCTCTGCCCCCAATATTTCGGTGCTGATAACGTACTAGCTGAATTAACGTATTTTACAGGACTTAAATTTCCCGACATTGGTCCTTTATATCATACTAGACCACCATAGGTCATATTCTTGTAAATTTTGTACAGATTTGTAAGTAAAAATAAAAAGTAACTCACAGAAGCTTTTTATTATATAAGAAATAAATAAGAAATGAAAGTTATTTTTTAAAGACTCCCACTAATCCTTTCCCATATCCTTCATACCCTTTATGGCAAACGTATAAGGCCGGCGTCACACTAGAGAGTTTTATGGATGTATGAGAGGCGCAAAAACAACGCATTGTACACGGACCAATGATTCTCTATGGGGCAGCTCCTCCTATCTGCCGTATATTTCTCAGCCATATTTTACCGGCGTAGAAAATCGCAGCATGCTGTGTTTGTCAGCATATTGCGCAAAAAAAATCCATCAATGAAAGTCTATGGGGGCGAGAAAAATACAGACTACACACGGACCATCAGTGTGACTTGCGAGAAATACGCACCAATTTCCCATATGGTTATTAGTTGGGGATTATGGAAATGGCCATGGTTTATCCCCAACGGGACTATTACCCTCTGGGATTTTTTGTTGGGATATTTATGTCTGCATCTCAATGCAACTGTAAGCATATAATATTTAGTGTGTGGTAGACCTTATATGTCTGGTGTCTTTTGATATTTGCACTTTGATGTTAATTGCACTGTCAGTAGCTGACATGTGCTTGTTTTTTAATTAATTATATATTGCCATTAATAAAGTCCCCGGCAAGACAATGTTGTCTCTATGTTGTAATTTTTTTTTTTTTTGTTTGGAAATTTACATTTGATATGTTTCAAAATGTTTGAATTGTGTATGGTGTAATAATGATTTGTCAAATACAAAGAAATTGGCTTGTTAATGTTTGTTTATAAATGATATCATAAGCTAAAAAAAATTTTCAAACACCATGTTTACATCATATGGCTTTTGTGGCCATTTTAATTTGGCCAAAGTTTAAAAAATAAGACAACCCACATTGCTATCACAGCAGATTAAATAATTTTGGCACATAACACAAAGTTATCAACAAGAAAATAATTTTTACATATTCTAATACGTTGGTGGAGGTGATGGCGGCAGTTCGGGTTGCTGCTCTTGTGGCCTTTGTTGGGCCAATTGTTCTTCACCCTGTTGGTGACTTCTCTGTTGGGCCTGCTCCAAAATCTGCCCATGCTCAGATTGCCCAGATGAGTACTGGCCATAAGGGTGAATACAATGGGCATCATGACTATAGTACACCTCACGGGAGTCATAACCGCCACAAATATGTCCATATGGGACAGAAATTACCCCACATGTCTACTGGAACTAGAGAGAAACAATATTCTCAATCCACAATCCCCCCGTCCGCAACTTGTCACTAAAGAACGGGTTCCTTTTGTACATACCTATCACCCTCTGATGCCAAAAGTCCAATCAATTATCAGAAAACATTGGCCATTGCTATCCAGAGCGTACCCCAAAGTTGACTGCTTCACCTTACCAGTCCTCATGTGCAACAGGAGGGCTCCCAACATCAGGAATAGACTGGTACGAGCTGACATTGGCAGCTCACGTCCCACCACGACACAAAGTGTCCTGACCACACGCAGGCAGGGCACCTTTCCCTGTCTGAGCTGTGCCTCATGCTCCAATGTGATAAAATCGGACAATGTCACTCACCCCAGAACGGGAAAATCCTACCCCATCCGGGGTTACCATACCTGCAACTCCAACTTTGTGGTATATCTAATAAAATGTCCCTGCGGCCTCTTATACATTGGAGAAACAACCCAACATATCAGGGACCGAATTGCTAGCCACAAATCGACCATTCGTTGTGGCAAGACCTGGCTTCCCATACCAGACCACTTCATTAAATTGAAACACACGGGGGCACAACTCAAATACCAGGTCATTGAACATGTACCTAGACCTAGGAGAGGGGGTAACCACATCAGACTACTGAAAACCAGAGAAACTTACTGGATTCATAAACTAGACACCCCTGGCTCCCAAAGGTCTTAATAGAGAGATTAATTGGCTAATATGACTTTACTAATTTTGCCATTCATTTTTGCAGAATCTCTAAATACGAATTTCATTAGGTGAGTTCTTCTATCCAATTTATTCTAGCTAGCCATACTATCTTAACAACTTCCAGACCTTTCCTTAGTGTCTACATATGCCCCACAACTGTACCATACTACAGGGCCATTCCCCATACATATATTCTTTGCCTTTGTTATAATAGCATCCATATTGTGCACACCTACATTCCCCCTTTACATCAGTTTCCTTATGCCTGTTTAGCCATGCCCACTTTTTTAGCTCTTTGCATAGCCTTTGTTTAGCCCCCATTCAACCCACAGCTGCTTCTACTGCCCCTCCCCTTGCCTCCATAGCAACCATCGCTATGGTTTCATTACCAAGCATGCACAGTGCACCCTTTACAATAGCGACACGTCACTTCCGGTTTCGGTGACGCACTTCCGGTCCAGCGATATGGGGCACAGCATTTAAACGCCGCAGCACCTTCCCAGCACATGCCAAACAGCCGCACACTGAGCAGGGCGCGGATGCGCCGCTCTATAACTCTACACCACGCAACAAGCAGGTAAACCTGGCTTCATTATTTTACCTTACTACGGCGTCCTCATAGACTCTTAAGTGCAGCTCCCCACTACATTAGGCAGCGGGTATACCTGTCAGTTCTTTGTGCCACAACCACATTCTGCAGCATTGTACCTTATTGCTATTATTTATTAGCTCCATACGGCATCCTTATAGACTCTTTAATGCAGCTCCCCACTACATTAGGTAGCGGGTATACCTGTCAGTTTTTTATGCCACAACCACCTACTCTTGCTACAATATTTTGCAGCATTATTGCCATTATTTATTAGCTCCCCATTATATCAGGCAACATCTCCAAGTGACCACGGTCATGCCATTCTTGTTCATAAGATTACGGTACTATTACTGCGTATGGCGTCATCATTAAACCACTACTATGCCTCCCCCTCCCCCCCTTTTTTACTATACTAGCTAGTCAATACACGTATTGTGTACAGATAGCCACCTACATTCCAAGGCTAGCATTTTTTGATTATATCTTTACTTTTCCTGTAACGTCCCCTTTATTCATTGCAGTCTCGGGCACCTAAACACCAAGGGTCCCTTTCCACATTCTTTACCCTCTACTCTGGCTACAACAATCAAGGCAATATATGCCTGTCTTATTTTATGTCACTCAAAAGTCATGGATAGCTACTACATTGTGCTATGTCTTGTTCTAGTTTATACCAACTATTACTGGTTGCCCTATCTCTGTTTTATGCATTTTTCTATGTTGGTAACCGTTATCATTTATGCTATCAGGTTCAAATTGTTACCTTGTATCCCTTTGTAAATTATGCAAATTATGTATATAGTATTCAGTGTCTTATTCTTTGTTTTCTTATTCTCTCCAGTAACCCCATGACTAAGACCCTGGAGGGTCGAAACGTTGGGTTTTATATCAACTATATCACTGCACTGCTTGTGGATTATTTATCTGTTTGACACTATCTTTGGAATAAAATTGTGAAAACACGCTTGCAAACTTACAAACAAGCGTGTGCGGTGAATTTCTACTACTATTTACGGGGGCCACCTGGTCCGTTCCGCCTGCACCTCGTACCTTAGACTAGAGTGCACACCATTTTCTCCTTATCACCAATATGTCCATGTCGTCCAAACCCAGGTTGGGACCAGCCTCCAACATTGGGTCTAGACAAGTGGCCATATTGGTAAGGTTGCTGGAAGGGTGCCATTTGATACGGTGTAGGCATGGGTGGGTTATGTTGAGGAAAGGATTGAAGTGCAGGCATTGGTGGGTTAAGTTGGGGAAAGGGTTGAGGTGTAGGCATATGTGGAGGAGGTGCTTCAAATCCCTCTTGAGCATGCACTGGTTGATTTGTTGGCATGCGCAGGACATTACATGTTGACAGCTGCCACCTCTCAATGTACTGAAACAAATCATAAGGGCTATTTGGGGGGGGGGGGTGCATGCATCAAGAAGGATTTGAAAGCACCCTTTCACACGTAGCCTCACCTCATGGGGTATGATACGGAGATACCAGGCCAGGCTTCGAGAAAATGCCTCCTCACCATCATCATGAGCAGCCCTGGCCAAATAATTTAAGACACCAGTGTCTCTCCTTCTGCGGCCACGGCGTGAGGTCACAACAGGCTGTGGGGAGGCCTCCAGCGGAACAGTGGGGCTGCTGCTGTGGCCAGGATCTTCAGCCATCCCTGAAGCTGGTGCATCTGTGGGTGGGGCTGCATCATCTGGACCAGGTGGATGTTGAACATGAGGGGCAGCCGAAGATGGATCCGGAGGGATGAAAATAGTAGGAGCCATAGATAGACCAGCCACCTCTTCTCCTTCCCCAACAGGATCAATAAATGGCTCCGATTCGGACCCTGTTGTCTCCCTCTCAGTGAGGTTGGATTGTGTTCTGTTATGAAAATTGTTCAATTTAATTTGATAAATCATCTATGAGCATTCCAAACATATGTGTAATGTGGTGTGAGGTTTGTACTTACGGTCTGAGATCCATACTGGGATCCAGAAAGGACAGCCGGTCAAAATAAATGTATTTGCGTTTTGCCGGAGCAGATGACCCACTCCTGGACCGCTGCTGCCTTTCTCTCCGCTACTGGTCCCGAATGATGGGCCAACATCTCATAACATCTTCCACTGCAATGACAAAGAAGAAAATAATGTATAAGGCCATTGTGCACAGTGGTAACACAAGGTGTCAGTGATTTCCCAGATTGTAATATGCCCTAGTAAGCTGCATTTCTTTCTAAATATCTTCACTAATCAAATTTAACACACAAATACCACAATACCATAAAATGGTAACACCATAGAACGTAAGTACACAAGGACAGGGTCCTCTCCCCTCTATACCAGTCTGTCATTATAAATTTGCGTTCTGTAAGCGACATCTATAAACGCTGTACATAACCCCTTTCTCATGTCCAGCACCATTAAATAAATGGTGCAATATACATACAAATTCCCAATAATATAAATAATAATATTGTAAAAATATTGTTCTTACTGCAGTTTACAATATTAATTGAGAAACATGAGTGTACTTACTTATTTGCCTCTGTCCCTCACGTGGCCGCTGGTCATAATCTGGGAAAAGGATCCCACAGATGCTCCTCCAAGCAGCCTCTTTCCTTGCCCGGTTAGCATAGTTGGAATCACGCTGGTCCCAAATTTCAGGCATTTCTTGGACCAGGACCAGGAGCATATCAACATTGATTATGTTGGCCATGCTGCTTGCAACTCCGTGGAGGCGTGCGCCAGACTTCCGGGATGTCTGTCTGGCTCTTTTCAGCTAATTAGCATGTCTGAGCTTCCTGATTGAGGGCTTGGCACATTTCCTGTCACCTGGAGATGTCTGGCGTATTTTTCGCAAGTCATACTGCTGGTCCGTATGTAATCTATATTTTTTGCGCACACATAGACTTGCATTGGCAGATTTTTTTGCGCAGTACGCTGACAAACGCAGCATGCTGTGATTTTCTACGTCCGTAAAATACGGCCGAGAAATATTCGGCAGATAGGAGCTGCCCCATAGAAAATCATTGGTCAGTGTGTAATGCGTAGTTTTTGCGCCTCTCATACGTCCGTAAAACTCTCTAGTGTGACTCTGGCCTTGGGATCATTTGTGCGTATGACGCCTGTAAAAAATGGACCGTATTTTCATACGCCAAGTGTGACGCCGGCCTAAATGTCCAATAGATGTGGGTCTCACTGCGAGAACCCACATTAATATTGATATCTGTGCCCTGTTATGTGCTACCAGGTGTGGAGAGCCATTTTTAGTAATTTTTGGAACGTCCATGAATGTTTTAAAAAGCCAAGTATGCGCGGTGGATGAAACGGTCCTGTGATTTTTTTTTTTAAGATAAATAAATGTAGGTTCCAGCAATGAGATTCAGAATCATTTAGGAGAATAGGGCCCGTCAGGTAAGGGACAACAATTTCCATTGAATCTAGAACTGTACATGCACAGCCGCCTTTACATTCATAGAGGCGCGAGAATAGACTCTGATCTCAAGGTTGATGCAAAACCTGCATCTACAAGATCAGACGTTTATGGAATATGCCGTGAATTTCTAAGATTGGGAAAATGTGTTTAATCCCTTGCCACCAATGCCAATTTTCTCCTTCCTGATCAGATCAAGTTTTTCAAATCTGACACGTACCACTTTAGGTGGTTACAACTCTGGAATACTTCTGGTATGATTCTGAGCTTGTTTTTTGTGACACATTGTACTTTACGTTCATGGTGAATTTAGATCAAAATGACTTTTATTTATTAAAATATCAGAAATTGTAAGAAAATTTTGAAAAAATATGAAATTTTCAAACTTTCGGTTTTTATTGTCATAAAACAGACAAAATAATCAACGAATAAAATTTGCCATTGTCTATGTCGGCATCATTTTTGGAACGTCTTTCTTTCGTTAGGATGTTAGAAAGGTTAACATCCCACCTTTGTCTCACCTTACCGCAAAGCAAGATTGTACAACCTTTTGCCCTTTCTAACACTACTATGGCAGACAGTTTTTTCAAATTTCTATACAGATTCCACTATGATCAGCCATGTAGCACAACCTGCGTTCAGATTAAAGGGCTGGTCAAGGACTTCACATTTGATGACTGATCCTAAAGTTAGGTCACCAATATGAGATCAGTAGAGGTTCAACATCCATCACCCCCACTGATCAGCTGAAAAGTAGAGATGAGCGAACCTATGGTTGTTCGAGTGCGTTAGGTTGAACTTCAGTCCAAAGTGTATTTAGGGTACCAGAACTGTACCCGAACTTGATCCTGAACCCGAACCCCATAGAAGTCAATGATGACCTGAACTGTGGTGCTGGAAAATCTGTCCCTCTCTTTCTCTCCGTGGCACTGGGCGTCCAGTATGAACCCAAACTCTACAGTTTTAGTTTGATCATCTCTACTGAAAACTGCTTCTTCTTTAGGCACAACTAAGCAATGTATGGGGTGGAACAAGAACGCCCGATACATTGCTTAGTGGCTGCTGCCAACTACTGGACATGGTGTATCATTCACATAAATGGGAGATAAAGTGCAATACTTGACAGCGGTCACTAAGCAATGTTTTTGTCTGACTTTTACTCTGACCTCATCTATTTTTATGTCTACTGACACAAAGTGATGTGAACTACAAGAGTTAGGTGCCTGCCCGATTAGGTACACCTTGTCGTGGTGGGATGGCTTTTACGGTTTTCGGAAACAATGTTAAATAAGTCCTCTATGTTATTTACCTGTACTATTTCTATTTATTTACTTATTACAGGGAATTTGCTCATTTTGTTTTTATCTTAGGTTCTGATCATTGGGGGTGACAGGTACTGGACCATTAAAGATTCAGTCCTAGAAAACTTCTTCAATGTGCAGAAGAGCAATCTGAGTTAAAGTGTCATGATTCTGTTGTCCTTCTGCAAATTGACCACTAGTGGCTGCTATTATTCACTTTGTTAAATTGTATTGCAATTCCACTCTTTACCTCTGGAGGCCGTTGTTACGTTTCTGCAATCGGCCTTTACCGATAGGCTGATATTGAGCCTGTGGAAGCTCTCTTGTTTTCTGTTTGGGATTATGTATCTTACCCAGAATTATTATTATTATTATACATTTTTTATAGCGCCATTTATTCCATGGCGCTTTACGTGTGAATACGGGGCAAATATAGACAAATACATTAAACATGAGCAAAAAACAAGGCACACGAGTACATAAGGAGGGAGAACCCTGCCCGCGAGGGCTCACAGTGTGCAGGGGATGGGTGATGATAAACTAGGAGAGAGGGTATGGTCTCACTCTTCTCTGTGTACAGCGCTCATTGCTATTCTACCACTACTTGCTGTTCCCTGCTCATGCTCCTCCGGCCATCGGATTCTAGCTGTTCCAAGGTTGATGGGTAACATATCGTAACATAGTCACCCATATCCTATTTTTCTGATGCTGCAGCCTCTGCAGGAGAAATGTAGTAGTACTTGGTGTAAAATCAAATAAATGGGTGACCATTTTACACAGATGAGCCAAAGAGGACACTTTTCCTTATTGGCTCATGGCGGAAATGGGGGTCCAAAGTGGGATGTCCATCTCTATGACATATACTCTGGATATTGTGCTGATTGGATCTCCAGTCATGTAGACTCCCCAAGTGATCATAGGTTGTCCTTTTATGACCTATAGTGGCACTCCTTACCACAAGCCCAATCTTGCCCTGGGAGAACAACCATGTGTTTGATGTCACCAGGCCCTGTTTGGAAGCTTTGTTACTCTGTGTTGCGGTTCCCTGTGTATTGCTGACTGGTAGTAATCCTCTTGGTGCCCTTACCTACAAGTCAACACCCATCATGTCATAATCACATTCCATTAAGTCATTCCATTAAGTCACTAATTAACAATACAAATTGCAAAATCAGCGTTCATTGTGAATGAACCTTATTCTTCTTGCCTCCCCAAATGAAACTGTAATATTGCTGAGTTCCTACTACTGACATGGCTTTAGGCTCCTTGTGTAATACAGAGATGTCTGGCTGTCGTTAATCAGGGACCTCTGTCATGGTGGCTGTCTCTGAACAATAGTATCACAAATTAACTATTATAGCTGCCTCTAGTTTTCATACGCTGTGCCATTTTGTTATAATTGGGTATGACACATAAATATATACACTATTCTGTGACTATAAATTTGTTATATTGCAAAATATCTATAAAACATGCAGGTAATACCTGTAATTACATAGTCTAATTCACATTGCAGTATCTCTGTTGCATCCTATCTGAGCCACCCAACGAGTATTCTGCTGGGCTACAAGTACAGATTCTTGCTTCGAGAGCAATACAATAGACTACCTCTTCAAGCTGCACAGACAAGTTTTTTTTTGTGTGCTTGAGTGAGGCGGGGGACACTATAGACGAAGCAGTCAAATGACCGCCATAACTAGGACACAGTGTTTAGAGAGGCTTCCTTTCTTGTAGTATCGGGCCGGTAGTAGAGGGGCAGAGTAAGTGGACATTGTCTGTGCTTACATCTGGGTTAAAGCTTCCATGTATAGATGCAATACTGGATCCACTGTATAGAAGCTGATCGGCCGTACCTGGGAATGACCACTAATCATCGTACAGACCTGTGGTGCTCCGCTCTGTAAACTGTTTACATCGGTCACCGTCGGAGATGAGAGCAGCTGATTGGTGGAGGTGGCAGGTATCAGAGGCAGATTTCCGACATTGATAACCTAAGGTCTCATCCAGATGTTAGTTTTTTTCACGTACAAGAAAAATGGACCGAGTTTTGTCAAAGTTTGGTTATATTTTTCACTGATGAGGAAAAAAAAAGTTTCCCCATCTTCTCCTATCAGTCAGTGAACAACGGACAGCACACGGCTGGCATGAGCGCTGTCTAATTTTTAAAGACTATGGACAACTTTGACAAGCAGAAAATATTTTTTCCCTTTTTGTGGTTTGGTTACCATGAAAAAATTGCAATTTAAAGGGGTCGTCCACTAATCGGGCAGCCCCTTCTTAAAGAAACACTCTCATGAACTTTTTGTTTCTAACCCTCTGTATACGCGTAAGTGTCAGTGTGTTAATTTACTCACCTATCAAAGTCTTCTCCGGCGTCCAGCACCGTTCTGCTCCTCTTCTCAGTGATGTCAACGCTCTTCAGACTCTCCAGGTCACTCTACGCATGAGTCTGAAGTCTCTTTTACAATGTAAGTCTATGCAGTCTGGTTCTCTATAGGATTAAATTATAAAAGCAGCCACTTTTGGGTCACATACAGCACAGCGTGAGCTGGAGAATGTGCAGACGGGTGACGTCACTGAGAAGAGAAGAAGAACGGCGCTGGATCCTGGAGAATATGGTGATAGATGAGTATATTAATACACTCACTACAGCACATGCACATATTCACAGATTTAGGGGGAAAAATAAAGTTCATGGGAATGCTTCTTTAAATACTATGTTTCCCCTTGTATAAAAAACCACCTTATACCCAACTCCCATATCAGTGCCGTTTCAGCAATGTCAATGCGACAGGTCTCCTAAGGCTTGTGTTACATTGTCATACTGTAGTATGTGAATACTTCAGCCAACCAGAGGCTGCTAATGGTCTGTATCACTCATACCTCCCCTGGACATCTGTGGTTCGACCAAAAGAAGTGAGAGCGACCAGCTCAATAGCAGCCGCTGATTGGCTGTAGGGCTCACTTGGCATAATAATGTGATGAGAGTCTTGGGAGACCGGCACTGTCATCACTGGTACTTTATTAGGAGGATTATAGTATTTAAGATAGGGATGTCTAATTAGTGGATGATTTTTAAGCCTGTAATTTTAGTTTTTTCATTTATTTTCACACCCCCTGCAGTGCAGTTTTCAGTTTGATCCAAGTTTCGGAATTCTCTGTTGTGGGATTTTCTCTATCAGTAATATAGGTTGGATGTGAGGTCTGTGTGTGTCCAGTGGGTTGTTGTATTACTTACTTTTATGTTTCAGCATAGATAAAGACTGCATTTACGGTACTTCATCATAATGTCATCTCCCCCTTATCTATTAATGCCACAAAAGAGTAACTCCAATAAAGGCGTACTCAAGGAAAATGATTTTCTATAGATCAAAAAAATGTTTTAAATCTCTCAATGCAAGGGGTACAACACAAAAAAAACACAGACACAAGATAGATTGTAGAATTAGGGCACCCAGAAAAAATGGCCAAGGAAAGCCATAACTGACATCGTATATAACCTTGATTTACTGTATTAAATGTAAAGTTCCCAAAACCATTAACAAATCAAATACATATGACAGACAGTTACCCACATGGGTTCAGGACAGATTATATAAATAGTGTAAAATAGAAATTATATACAAGGTTGTGACCGCCACATTTAATGACATTTAAAGTGTAACCATCATTTTATTTTTTAACCGTACACACAACAATAGGAAACTTTGCAATATATTTTATCAGAAAAATCTGCTTCTTTCTCCTCCTGCACTGATCATTATTTTTCAAAATTCTCAATTGACGGGTAAAATCTGTCTTTAGTGCATACAGATTTCATCATTACTGAGATAGGAGATGGCAGTTGGTGCTCATAAAGTTCTATGGAGAACTGTAGCTGTCATTTCAGGAGAACATGCAGCAGAACGTCTGTGTCTGCCTATACCTCCTCCCTCCTCTTTTTACAAGATTTTAAAACCACCAACAGTCATCTCCTGTTTCAGTAAGATAAAATCTGTTCCCTGAATACAGATTTTACCCCTGAATTTAGATAGATAAATATCAGTCCTCGTGGAGCAAGAAACAAGATTTCTCTGATAAGTTATATGTGGGGAAACGGGGGGTCGGCGGACGCCCAAGTCCGCTAGCGGGAACCGCATGGATCAGGGATCGGCCCGCCTAGCACCCGCTCTCCTGTTAACGTGGACATAACGTTACTCAGACAACACAGGGTGAGGGTAAAACAAGGTGGCAATGCTTTATTGAACCACGAAACAGGCAGATAACACATAGAACAGTCCCAGAACAGTACCCAAGAGGGTGCACATTACAGAGTCTCGCCCTTCCTTTGGCCCACTGGGATAATGGCAGATGCTATGTCAGAGCTCCCAGGGTCGGCTACCCCACCTGTGGTACACACGCAGAGAGGAGGTAACGACAAGTGTAGGAAGATGACAGTCCATTGACTACATACAAAATCCAAAGCCAGTTGACACAAGAGTCACCACCTGGCTTATCCGAACATCTCCATGGAGCCAGGCGACAAGCTTGTCCCAATCCTGGCTTTCTCCAAATGCATCCATGGTTCAGTGATGGTCAATGGAGCAGATCTGTATTCTTCTAACCGGAGCTAAAAAAACCCTAGGTTGTTTCCTGTAAAATGATAGATCCATGTCCCTCGTGATGGAGCCATGATGTAACATGGCTGCTGTCCTGTCTCTGGTTCTTTGGATATTTTGCAGAATATCCGGCTGTGTCACTCTCTCTCAGTCTCTCAGTCTCTGAGTCTCTTTATACAGAGGCATGTAACATATTTTTAGATTTACCCAGTGTCCTTCAGTCCACCCTCACAGATAAGGAGAAGAATGGTGAGGAGCAAGTTGCCTTGTTTGATTATGTAATCTATTTGCCTAGAGTTTCCTCCTCTGTTTTAAAAATCAACAAATTATCTGGGCCAGAGAAGGTATAATTAGAGTATAATTATGAGTTGCTCGTGCTGCACTTTCCACCCCAGTGTTCCTCTATCTTAGCTGCGGCAAGAACTTCCTGCGGCTGGCGCCGGTCTGGCTCCATGGATACGTGTTCCCATGGCATCGTGGAGTCTCCGCCCACTTCTGCTGACGCATCGGCAGTGGGCGTAGACCTACGACGTCAGACGCCGAGGCCATGGTTTCCGGTCCCCGCCATGCTGCGGGAAGTGCCGCATTAGTCCGCGCTATTGGGGCTTCCGTTTAGGAATGCCCTATAAATCCCTTCAATACTTGCTTTACACAACGCCCCCCGAGGAGGCATTAATAGCGAAACGTCGGGGCATCTTCCACGTCTGGCTTATAGGTTGGTATTGCTCTTACTACACAATTATTATCTCTTCCGGTGTACTTATTCTGGTGTTAGAGATTTTAGCCTGTGGTAGCGATGTCTGCATGTAATGTGGTTACACTGGCGGTGGCTCCATATACTTTATTATATTGATTGGATTTTCAGATTTCATTATATTTTTTCCATCTATTTATTCCTCCCTTTGCACTTGCATACCTATGTGAGCCATCATCCAGCTTTATAATTGTGCCAACATTGCCCTGCTATCTCTCCCTTTACTGGGCTTATATTACTGGAGGGATTATTTTTTCTATATCTTCTTGCATTTGTATTACAACTAGTGATGAGCGAATATACTCGTTATTTGAGATTTCTCGAGCACGCTCGGGGTCCTCCGAGTATTTTTTAGTGCTCGGAGATTTAGTTTTTATTGCCGCAGCTGAATGATTTACATCTGTTATCCAGCATAAGTACATGTGGGGGTTGCCTGGTTGCTAGGGAATCCCCACATGTACTTATGCTGGCTATCAGATGTAAATCATTCAGCTGCAACAAGAAAAACTAAATCTCCGAGCACTAAAAAATACTCGAAAGACCCCGAGCGTGCTCGAGAAATCTCGAGTAACGAGTATATTCGCTCATCACTAATTACAACCTGCCGGACGTGGCACTTAGGTGTCACTATCCCTGTTACTATTTTTTTGTACTTATTTTATTGATTATTCCTTTTTTTAACTATTTATTAATAAAAGTGATTATATTTAATGAAATCTTGCTCCGGGATTCACTTTTTTGTTTTGGGTAACAAGGTATAATTAGAATATCAGTAGCCCTCACTATTCATCAAGGATAAGAGCACACTATGTTATATCAAATATCAGCTTACAAGTCTATTTTCCAGGCTTACACAGTCTGTTTTCTTGACCAACCAGAAATCAGCACTTAAATCCAAATCTAAAAACCAACATACAGATAAAAAGTCAACTCTTCTTGGTTTGCTAAACATAGTGGTATCTGGTTTCTTCACAATATATTACAAAGTTACGTATTTTGATGTGTACTATTGATTCATGAAATAAAAATTAAAATGACGGTTACGGTTACTCTTTAATTCTGTGATTCTAGAGCCCACCCCATGCTACACTGATATAACATGGATTGAAAATAGAATTTGCTAAGTAGTTAATTAGAAAGTTACATATTCATCTATGTACCCACATAATAAGTTCATAATTACCTATTTACCAAGTGGAAAACCACAAGGATCATTTAAAGCCGCATCTATTGCACATGAACATTCAAGATGTAAGATTCTCTGATTGCACAACCTAGTGGCCAGAAGAAGGATGCATTCATTCCAAAAGATTCCAAAGAAGAGGATGAATTCACTATATATACAAGTAACCCTTCACTAAGCTGAATCCATACTGGATCTCCTCATATCCTTAATGGTTACCTTCCATACATACATTCAGCACATGTGCAGTAGTCCTTTTCGTATGCAATATACATGCTGGATTCCTTCACAATCACAATCCACTCTGTTTGAATACGACTATTATAAAGTTCATCTAGAGATTGGCCAAATGGATTCTGAGCCTCCTCATAGCAACACATACAGATTCCTTAATTATCGGCATACCTTCACAATATTATTCATGTAGATAAGGACACATATGTTAGCTAGATGCATTCAACATTTTTAGTGGTGTGAAAACTGGTTTTCGCCATTTGTGAGTAATGACTTTCACTGTGATTCGTTGGAGTCCCAAAGCTTCAGGAATTGCTTTATAACCTTTTCCAGACTGAGAGATCTTAATTACGTTGTTTCTCATTTGTTCCAGAATTTCTTTGGATCACGGGATGATATCTAGTCTAGGTTTTGAGGATCTTTTGGTCTACTTCACTTTGTCAGGCAGGTCCTATTTAAGTGATTTCTTGATTGAAAACAGGCGTGGCAGTAATCAGGCTAGGGGAATTTGAACTCAGCTTCCCAAAAATGTAATAAACCACAGTTAATTTATGTTTTAAGTTGGGGATAACATTTTTCACACAGATTTGTGTTTCTTTTTTCCTTAGTAATAATTGTGTTAAGTGTAACTAACATGCAAAAGAATATGAAATCAGGAAGGGGGCAAACACTTTTTCACACCACTGTATATACGATGGTCCATTCATTTTGCAATTTACATGCCGTCCTCTTAATTTAATTGCAGTTAATCCTAAACTTGAATATATGCAGGGAATCCCATTGCAATATGTACTCAGCTCTTGGCAAATATTCATATCACTGCTTAGCTTGTCAAGGTCCAACTGTCTCCATGTTTGAATTTTCCTTTGCAAAAATGTAAATGTCATGGTGGTATATGTAATCCGTGTCTCTCCATCTTGCTCTCATGGGAAGGACAGCAGGACACAAGTGCCCTACATCACACCAGCGCGTTTCGTACAATCAGGATTTCATTCTTGCCTTTTTTCTTTGCCCGCCAAAATACTTTTTCCTCTCTCCACTGTAGTTCTTTGTACAACTTCCTCCCCTTCTGCTATATCTAAAGGCACATTCATACATCAGTTTTCCCCTTACAAAATCTATCCATGTTTTTCATTAATTAAACTTGTACCTGTTATGGTCTATGGCACTGTTCACAAGTCTGTTTATTTTTGCGGACTGAGTGGTCAGCACAAAATCATGGAGACATTTTCGACGTTAATCCAAATCTGAGATCAAACTCACCAATGAATAGTTATAGGTCAGTTAAAAAATTGGATGCCATCTGTGTGTTGTACATTTTTCACTCACTTTTTATTATGAAAAATGTGAGAAAACTTTTTTTTATTCATTCAAGGAAAACTGATTAAACTGTTGAAAAACATTGATGATACCCAGGCAGTTTTTTTGTGTATGAGAACAATGACTGTTGTCCGAATGAGAGACGTAACACTGAGAGTAGGTAGGGGAGAGCAGAGAGATGGATTTGCTTCTTATTTACAAAGCACTTAGATAAAGGACCGATAAAGATAAACTTTTAGGTTGGATAACGCTATTAGCCTGAAGTTATGGGGATAATCTGCAGGTTACTAGTGTTAGGAAAATCCCTAGACCCTCTACTAAAATTACGGCAATCGGGAGAAAATTAACTTTATTCCTCCCTGGAGCTGCTGGCTTTCAGTCATAATGGTATGCAAAAGTTACTACCCACAGTGGCTACAAGCACACTCCACCACTTTGACTGGCAGTCAGATTTGGAGTGCATATATACAGACATATATACAGACATAGCTCTCAAAGTGCTGGGGTGGTTACAGCCACTGTGAGTGGTAACTGTAGCCGCTCCATTATGCCTGTATGACTGACTGAAAGCCGGCAACCCCCAGGAGGAATAAAGTTCATTTTTTTCCCGAGTGCCATACTGTGCTAACGCCATTAACCTGCAGATTCCAATCCCAGAACAATTTTGATGATGACTATTTAGAAAGTTGATTAACTTTGCATTTGAGAAGATATTAAGCAATAAAGAAAATAATGTTGAACGTGTGCAGCCTTTAAGAAAATTGTAACCAACAACATATAGTAGCACACTGTAATACTATAGCGTGCAAACATGAAATAAATGAAATGCTCTACAAGATAGGAAAAATTGAGAATACTTAGCACATAAATTCATATATACCCAGCAGCCTTGATAAGGCGATTCTCGTTGCTGGGACCTATCCTATTGAGACTCTTCTCATGGGCTTATACAATTGAATGCACATGAATTGGCTAATGTATGCGCTAAGTATTCTCACTTTTCCCTATTTTCTAGAGCAGTAATGCAATTAATATTTCATATATGTTATGTTTGCATGCTATAGTGCTACAGAGTGCAGCATTATTTACTGGGTATATATGGAGATGGCTACTTACAGTAAGCACCTGTTCACACCTGATTTCTATTTTGAAGTGACAGTCAGTCTTTTGATATTTAAGAAAATTATGTCCTGTTATAATATCACAAAGGAAACCTCAGATCACATAACTGCTAGGAGTGGCACCTCGAACTTTCATCATTTATTTACTACAGAAGATGCCAAGAACAACGAGCTAAGAAAGGAAGAAAAAAAAAACTTAACAGTGATTAAACACAAAGTTCTGGCACATAAAAGATTTTCTTTCAGAGTTATGCTTTAATTGAGTATATTCAGACAATTAGCATAATGATGCAATTTATTTTTTACACACTTGAGCACGTCTCATATAAATTTACAATTAGCATGTTCACCAAACAATGAATTATTAACGAAGATATTAAAAATATGTAAAATAAACTTTCCCGGCAATTAAGATTTACCGTATATACTCGAGTATAAGCCGAGAATTTCAGCCCATTTTTTTAGGCTGAAATTGCCCCTCTCGGCTTATACTCGAGTCATACCCAGATCGGCAGGGGAGGGGGAGCGGCAGCTGTCTAATAATACTCACCTGCTCCTGGCGCGGTCCCTGCACGTCCCTAGTTCTCCGGGCGCTGACAGCTTCTTCCTGTAGTGAGCGGTCACATGGTACCGCTCATTACAGTAATGAATATGGACCTGACTCCACTCACATAGGGATGGAGCTTAGATTGTAAGCTTGCGAGCAGGGCCCTCACTCCTCTTGGTATCTATTTTGAACTGTGATTTTTGTTATGCTGTAATGTCTATTGTCTGTACAAGTCCCCTCTATAATTTGTAAAGCGCTGCGGAATATGTTGGCGCTATATAAATAAAATTATTATTATTATTATTATTACCATGTGACCGCTCAACACAGGAAGAAGCTGGCGGCGCATGGAGAACCAGGGACCGCGCCAGGAGCAAGTGAGTATAACGGGGGCATATTCACCTGTCCCACGTTCCACCATTGGCGCCGCTCCGTCTTCCGCGTCCTCTGCAGTGACGCTCAGGTCAGAGGGCGCGATGACGTGATTAGTGTGTGCGCCGCCCTCTGCCTGAACAGTCAGTGCAGAGGATACGGAAGACACAGCGGCGCCAACGGTGGAACGTGGGACAGGTGAATATAGCAAGTGCCGGGGGCCTGAGCGACGAAAGGTGAGAATGTGATTTTTTTTTTTTATCGCAGCAAGAGCATGTGGGGCAAATATCTCTATGGAGCATCTTATGGGGCCATAATCAGCATTTGTGCAGCATTATATGGGGCATATTTTAATAGCATCTTATGGGGCCCATCAAACTGTATGGAGCATTATATGGGGCTCCTGATTCAATATGGATATTCAAAAACACTTAACGTACTGATATCTCAATTGATTTTACTTTTATTGATATCTATTTTTATTTTTGACATTTACCGGTAGCTGCTGCATTTTCCACCCTAGACTTATACTCGAGTAATTAAGTTTTCCCAGTTTTTTGTGGCAAAATTAGGGGGTCGGCTTATACGCGGGTTGGCTTATACTCGAGTATATATGGTACTTATTTTGGTGTCTGATGAGTTTTACTCTGTGACACCATTGCTATTGGCATAAGAGCTGTACCGTCCTGCCTAGATCTAATTTCTATGTAACAAATCTCCTTGTTCTCCAACCGGACAGAAGTGTGGTTAAAATGAAAGGAAACCTGCTACGTTGAATATGAACCTGTGGGAAATGCAAAGGAATAAATGAGGATATTAATATATATTTTGTGGAAAAGAATAAGTAAAACATGCAATTTTTGTAATTTAATATCTGTTATTCTGGGTTTAGGAGTCAAGTTGGCGTTTCTACTCATGCACGCAAGAAAGGAGACTAATCATTGATAAGACTGCCCGCTGGACTCCTAAGTTGTACTGACCCTTTTTCTACATTAATTTATTTAGCATCTCCTGCTCTTTAATACACTGACTACAGATCAAACATAATGACAAGTGACAGATACAATTTAAGGACAAATTTAGTACATAAAAAGCCAAGAATGAAATAACAGAATCAGCAAATCATGCCCACGAGCAGTATGTAACTTGAGAAGCATTTGCGATGTCTGTGAAATCCAATAATGCAATGATCCATGAAGACCTCAGTCTGTGTCTTCCTGATTTACAGGGTTAAATAGGTGGTTCTTGATTCTGTTGAACGTGAAAGCAACTAAACCAGTAATTCCAGGATGTGGGTTTTCATAGATAATAATAAGCTAATATTAGTCATTTAGACAGAGGTATTTCTATCTAGCTTGTGTTAGTAGAAGATAACATGAAGCTAGACAGAGATACAGACAGATAGATAGATAGATAGATAGATAGATAGATAGATAGATAGATAACAGATGATAGATACAGTGCCTTGCGAAAGTATTCGCCCCCCTGGAACTTTTCAACCTTTTCCCACATATCATGCTTCAAACATAAAGATACCAAATGTAAATTTTTGGTGAAGAATCAACAACAAGTGGAACACAATTCTGAAGTTCAACAAAATTTATTGGTTATTTTAAATTTTTGTGGAAATTCAAAAACTGAAAAGTGGGGCGAGCAATATTATTCGGCCCCTTTAACTTTAATACTTTGTTGTGCCACCTTTTGCTGCGATTACAGCTGCAAGTCGCTTGGGGTATGTCTCAATCAGATTTGTACATCAAGAGACTGAAATTCTTGCCCATTCTTCCTTAGCAAACAGCTCGAGCTCAGTGAGGTTTGATGGAGATCGTTTGTGAACAGCAGTTTTCAGCTCTTTCCACAGATTCTCAATTGGATTGAGGTCTGGACTTTGACTTGGCCATTCTATCACCTGGATGCATTTATTTGTGAACCATTCCATTGTAGATTTTGCTTTATGTTTGAGATCATTGTCTTGTTGGAAGACAAATCTCCATCCCAGACTCAGGTCTTTCACAGACTCCAACAGGTTTTCTTCAAGAATGGCCCTGTATTTGGCTCCATCTATCTCCCCATCAATTTTAACCATCTTCCCTGTCCCTGCTGAAGAAAAGCAGGCCCAAACCATAATGATGCCTCCACCATGTTTGACAATGGGGATGGTGTGTTCAGGGTGATGAGCTGTGTTGCCTTTACGCCAAACATATTGTTTGGCACTGTTGCCAAAAAGTTTGATTTTGGTTTCATCTGACCAGAGCACCTTCGTCCACATGTTTGGTGCGTCTCCCAGGCTTGTTGCAAACTTTAAACGACACGTTTTATGGATATCTTTGAGAAATGGCTTTCTTCTTGCCACTCTTCCATAAAGGCCAGATTTGTGCAGTGTACGACTGATTGTTGTCCTATGGACAGACTGTCCCACCTCAGCTGTAGATCTCTGCAGTTCATCCAGAGTGATCATGGGCCTCTTGGCTGCATCTCTGATCAGTCTTCTCCTTGTTTGAGATGAAAGTTTAGAGGGATGGCCGGGTCTTGGTAGATTTGCAGTGGAATGATACTCCTTCCATTTCAATATCTGGCGTGAGTTTGCTGCACTGAAAGTAAAGGGGCCGAATAATATTGAACACCCCACTTTTCAGTTTTAAAATAACATACATACATTTAAAATAACCAATAAATTTCGTTCAACTTCACAATTGTGTTCCACTTGTTGTTGATCCTTCACCAAAAATTTACATTTGGTATATGATATCATGATATGTGGGGAAAGGTTGAAAAGTTCCAGGGGGCCGAATACTTTCTCAAGGCACTGTAGATAGATAATAGATAGATAGATATCAGATGATAGATAGATAGACTTATCTAGGTGGGCTACATTTACACATCTGTGTGTCTCAGATCGCAATGAGTGGAACAACAGAATCTTGTTGATGGGTATAGGAAGCAATTGACTTATTTATTCCAAATAGTGTGCAACCAAATATTAAGTTGAAAGTGCCAACAATTTTGTCCAAACTGCGGGCAGGCACCATTCACAAGAGAACGTGACCTGGACTCAGGTCATCGCCTCTGCCAGGCAGATTTTTGTGCCCTTTTTACTTGCGGGACACCTCCGATGGTCAGAGCTATCACCAGCATCTGCACCAGCATCCGCCATTTTAAAGTGTCTAACGAACGCCATCTTTGCCGTTCCACGGGTTTCTCCACTTTTCAAATGCGAGAAATCTAAATCTTGCCAACTACGCCAATTTTGTGAGGTGGCCAAGGTGGTAGTCATGGAGAGGGGCTGCTATTCCAGCACACCACAAAGAAATTACCATAGGCGTGGAGTGAATATTCATTACCTTAATAAGTGGGGCCAGCAGGAAGAGCTGCAGGAAGAGCTGCTGGTGCCGGAATGAGATGCAGCGAGGGCATGCAGGGAGGTTAGTAAGATGTGTTTTTTTTTTATAGGAACCATGCATACAAGGGTAGGGGATAAGAAGCCATGCATACCAGGATAGGGATGGGGAGCCATGTATACAAGGACAGGGATGGGGAGCCATGTATACAAGGACAGAGATGGGGGAGCCATGCATACCAGGATAGGGATGAGGGGACAATGCATACCCGGCTTATACTCGAGTCAATAGGTTTACCCAGTTTCTCATGGCAAAATTAGGTGCCTTGGCTTATACTTGGGTCGACTTATACTCCAGTATATATGGTGTATATATAAACAAAAATTATTTTGGTGATCACTGTTTCTGCATTCCTCTTTCCTTTTTCTTCTTTATGCATTTTTTGTATGCATCAGCATGATCCCAGTTGTTCAATTACTCAGATGGTGCCCATTCCTTTATATTTTAGGTTCAGTATTTGGACAGTATTTTTCATCAGGATTTCCAAGCCCAAACTAGGCATGGTGGAACAGAAGGATTTGTCACCTATACAATGCTGTGATCAGCACAGACACAGGGGTCAGCCGTTGAGTCCCGCTGATGGACCTAAGGAAGGTGAGTCCAACACAGTTTATTATTTTTTAACATACTGCAACATTATCTAAAAGGGTACAGCCCCTTTTAAGGGTTTTTAAAATCTGTAATTGACTGGGGGCATATTTGCAAGTCACTACTGATGTGGGTACTACTACACTGTGTGCAGAATTATTAGGCAAGTTTTATTTTGATCACATGATACTTTTTATACATGTTGTCCTACTCCATGCTGTTCAGGCTTGAGAGCCAGCTACCAATTAAGTAAATCAGGTGATGTGCATCTCTGTAATGAGGAGGGATGTTGTTTAATGACATCAAAACCCTATATAAGGTGTGCTTAATAATTAATCAACTTCTTTTCCTTTGAAAAAATGAGTTAGAAGAGAGATTTGACGGGCTCTGAAAAGTCCAAAATTGTAAGATGTCTTGCAGAGGGATGCAGCAGTCTTGAAATTGCCAAACTTTAGAAGCGTGATCAACGAACAATCAAGCTTTTCATGGCAAATAGCCAACAGCGTCGCAAGAAGCGTGTTGGGCAAAAAGGCGCAAAATAACTGCCCATGAATTGATTAAAATCAAGCATGAAGCTGCCAAGATGCCATTTGCCACCAGTTTTGCCATATTTCAGAGCTGCAACGTTACTGGAGTAACAAAAAGCACAAGGTGTGCGATACTTAGGGACATGGCCAAGGTAAGGAACGCCGAAAAACGACCACCTTTGAATAAGAAACATAGGATAAAACATCAAGACTGGACCAAGAAATATCTTAAGACTAACTTTTCAAAGGTTTTATGGACTGATGAAATGAGAGTGACGCTTGATGGGCCAGATGGATGGGCCAGAGGCTGGGTCAGTAAAGGGCAGAGAGCTCCACTCCAACTCAGACACCAGCAAGGTGGGGTACTGGTATGGACTGGTATCATCAAAGATGAACTTGTGGGACCTTTTTGGGTTGAGGATGGATTGAAGTTCAACTCCCAGACCTACTGCCAGTTTCTGGAAGACAACTTCTTCAAGCAGTGGTACAGGAAGAAGTCGGTATCGTTCAAGAAAAACATGATTTTCATGCAGGACAATGCTCCATCACATGCCTCCAACTACTCCACAGCGTGGCTGGCCAGTAAAGGTCTCAAAGAAGAAAAAATAATGACATGGCCCCCTTGTTCACCTGATATGAACCCCATAGAGAACCTGTGGTCCCTCATAAAATGTGAGATCTACAGGGAGGGAAAACAGTCCACCTCTCGGAACAGTGTCTGGGAGGCTGTGGTGGCTGCTGCACGCAATGTTGATCGTAAACAGATCAAGCAACTGACGGAATCTTTGGATGGAGGCTGTTGAGTGTCATCATAAAGAAAGGTGGCTATATCGGTCACTCATTTTTGTGGGTTTTGTTTTTGCATGTCAGAAATGTTTATTTCTAAATTTTGTGCAGCTATATTGGGTTACCTGGTGAAAATAAACAAGTGAGATGGGAATATATTTGGTTTTTATTAAGTTGCCTAATAATTCTGCACATTAATAGTTACCTGCACAACCAGATATCCTCCTAAGATAGCCAAATCTAAAAAAAAACCCACTCCAACTTCCAAAAATATTAAGCTTTGATATTTATTAGTCTTTTGGGTTGATTGAGAACAAAGTTGTTGATTAATAATAAAAATAATCCTTTAAAATACAACTTGCCTAATAATTCTGCACACAGTGTAGTTTTATTGGACAGGCCATTGAAAGCATGGCACTCTTGGTGCCCAGACCTATGTTGAGCACTGGGTACCATCCTGATTATAGTGAAATATTAGTACTATACATCAAACATTAGTACATGTCTTAGGCCAGGTTCACACTGTGTTAAAGCAGCCCGTTCAAGACATGCGTTAAACGGGCTGCGTTAACGCAAGTGCCGAAATTCGCTCGCGCTAGTGCAGATAGAGCTAGCAGATGCGCTATCTGCGCTAGCAGTGACGGACCCGGAAACGCTGCAGCTCATGTCCCAGGGTCCACACTCAATGACGGCACATCGCTAGTACACGACCATTAATAATATAATAATAATAATTTAATTTATATAGCGCCAACATATCCCGCAGCGCTTTACAAATTATAGAGAGGACTTGTACAGACAATAGACATTACAGCATAACAAAAATAACAGTTCAGAACAGATACCAAAAGGAATGAGGGCCCTGCTCGCAAGCTTACAATCTATAGGAAAAAGGGGAGACACGAGAGGTGGATGGTAACAATTGCTTTTGCTGTTTGGACCAGCTATAGTGTAAGGATCGGGTGTTCATGTAAAGCTGCCTGAACCAGTTAACAGCCTAAGTATGTAACAGAACAGACACAGAGGCTATTAACTGCATAAAGTGTATGAGAACATGATGTGAGGAACCTGATTAAGGTTTAAGGTTTTTTTTTTGGGGGGGCCACACAGGGATAGTTTAGGTTAATGCGTTGAGACGGTAGGCCAATCTGAAAAAATGCGTTTTTAGGGCACGCTTAAAACTTTGGGGATTAATCTTATTAACCTGGGTAATGCATTCCAAAGAATTGGCGAAGAACGTGAAAAGTCTTGGAGACGGGAGTGGGAGGTTCTGATTATTGAAGATGCTAACCTCAGGTCATTAGCAGAACAGAGAGCACGGGTAGGGTGGTAGGCTGAGACCAGGGAGGAGATGTAGGGTGTTGCTGAGCCATGGAGTGCTTTGTGGATGAGGGTAATAGTTTTTTACTGGATTCTTGAGTGGATGGGTAACCAGTGTATTGACTGGCACAGGGTAGAGGCATCGGTGTAACGGTTGGTGAGGAATATGATCCTGGCTGCAGCATTCAGGACAGAGGGGAGAGTTTGGTAAGAGGGAGGCCGATTAAGAGAGAGTTACAATAGTCCAGACGAGAATGAATGAGTGAAACAGTAAGAGTTTTTGCAGAGTCGAAAGTAAGAAAAGGGCGAATTCTAGAAATGTTTTTAGGATGCAGATAAGAAGAGCGAGCCAGTGATCGGATGTGGGGGGTGAATGAAAGCTCAGAATCAAGGATGACCCCAAAGCAGTGGGCATGTTGCTTGGGGGTAATGGTGGAATCACACATGGAGATGGCAATGTCAGGCAAAGGTAGGTTAGTAGAGGGAGAGAACACGAGGAGTTTAGTCTTTGACAGGTTTAGTTTCAGATAGAGGGAGGACATGATGTTAGAGACAGCGGTTAAACAATCACTGGTGTTTTCTAAAAAGACAGGCGTGATATAATAATAATAATCTTTATTTTTATATAGCGCTAACATATTCCGCAGCGCTTTACAGTTTGCACACATTAACATCGCTGTCCCCGACGGGGCTTACAATCTAAATTCCCTATCAGTATGTCTTTGGAATGTGGGAGGAAACCAGAGTACCCAGAGGAAACCCATGCAAACACGGAGAGAACATACAAACTCTTTGCAGATGTTGTCCTTGGTGGGATTTGAACCCAGGACTCCAGCGCTGCAAGGCTGCTGTGCTATCTACTGCGCCACCGTGCTGCCCCAGGAGAAGAAGTGTATAGTTCGGTGTCATCAGCATAGAGATGGTACTGGAAACCAAATCTACTGATTGTTTGTCCAATAGGGGCAGTATACAAAGAGAAGAGGAGGGAGCCTAGAACTGATCCTTGAGGAACCCCAACAGTAAGGGGAAGGTGAGAGGAGGTGGAACCAGCAAAAGATACAGTGAAGGAGCGGTTAGAGAGAGAGAACCGGAAGAGAAGGTATCCTTGAGGCCGATGGAGCGGAGCATAGTGAGGGGGAGCTGATGATCCACAGTGTTGAATGCTGCGGAGAGATTCAAGAAAATTAGCATGGAGTAGTGACCATTAGATTTAGCTGTTAGTAGGTCATTAGAGACTTTAGTGAGGGCAGTTTCAGTAGAGTGTAAAGAGCGGAAACCAGATTGAAGAGGGTCAAGAAGAGAGTTATCTGAGAGATAGCAGAAAGACGGGAGTGGACCAGACGTTCGAGGAGCTTAGAGATGAAGGGAAGATTAGAGACAGGTCTATAATAAGTGGCACAGTTTTGGTCGAAGGATGGTTTTTTAAGTAATGGATGTATGATGGCATGCTTAAATGAGGAGGGAAAAATACCGGAAGAGAGAGAAAGATTGAAAGGAGAGAAAGGTTGAATATTTTTGTTAGGTGAGAAGTCACAGCCGGGGAAAGGGACTGGAGGAGATGTGACTGAATGGGGTCACTGGTGCAAATGGTCGGGTGAGAAGATGCAAGAAGCCTGATTACTTCTTCTTCTGTAACTGGTTCAAAGTTAGAGAGTGAACTGAATGCAGTGGGGGAGGGAGGACAGTGCATGGTATGCAGAGATTGGGAGATGATTTCCTGTCGAATGTGGTCAATTTTTTCTTTGAAGTAAGGACATGCACTAGTGATGCGCCCGAAATAGGGGATAATGGCAGCATTAATGGACTGCGTTACACCGCGTTATGCCACAGTGTAACGCAGTCCGTCTAACGGACTGCCAGAACGTTATGTGAACCCAGCCTTAGCCACAGTGACCAGAAAGAAAGCAGATGTTTATCCTTCGTCTGGCTGAAATAGTAATCAGGAAGAATGAAATAACACACATTTCATCAAACAACATAATGCAATTGTAGTAAGATGTTCCTCATATTAATGAAAACTTGTTCTGGTCCCAGATGTGAAGCGAAGCAAAACATCCGTCAAATTAATTGAGTTAAACAGAGAACTGTACAAATTCCAAAATAAAAATCCTTTTGTTTTTATGAAATGAGATCTGGTATTTGTCAATTTCTTAAAGCCCTTTAGCTTACACATCAATTCATTAAAGTTAAACTTTTCTGAAGACTTTTTGCAACTGAAACTAGGGTGAGATTATATAGACATAAAAGTGTTGTTCAGACTTGGCTATGAAGTGCACTACATCTTAGATAACAGGGCTATTCTGACTCCATAACTAGTCTGCACCTGTGGGGCTCTTGAGACAGCATTTCTCTGGATCTCTGTATTGAACCAGTGCTCACACCAAGAAACTTCATCAGATAGCTTCAACTTGACTGTAGGAGTACATATGAAGATTCCAGAAGAAGTTTATTCTCAGGCTGAATTCTTGCATTATGTACAACAGTAACAAAGACCATTATATGGGAATGTCCAGGTATGTTCACACAAAAGTTTTTTTAAGCTAATTTTTGGAACATAATCTCTTTTAAACTCCAAAAGGCCCTTTGGTGAATTCTATAAAAATGAGAACTAAATAAATAGGTCAATATCTCTAGAAACAAGGAGCAGATTTTAAAAAACAAACAAATCTGATTGCTCAGAGGAGCAGCAGTAATAAAATAAGAGTAGAAGCTGCCACTTTTGACTTTGCGACAGGTCCTCTTTAAATGTGTTTTGTTTGTTGGGTCCTCTTGTCAGATCTGCAGAGTAGAGGGGCTGGTGAGGACCCAGCGGTCATGGTGCACATTGGCACTAATGACAAAGTTAGAGGTAGGTGGAAGGTCCTTAAAGATGATTTCAGGGAATTAGGCTGCAAGCTGAAAGCAAGGACCTCCAATGTGGTATTTTCCGAAATACTGCCGGTACCACGTGCCACGCCAGAGAGGCAACGGGAGATTAGGGAGGTTAATAAGTGGCTCAAGAATTGGTGTAGGAAAGAGGGGTTTGGGTTCCTGCAGAACTGGGCCGACTTCTCAGTTGGCTACAGGCTCTAGGCTAGGGACGGGCTGCACCTCAATGGGGAGGGTGCAGCTGTGCTGGGGGAGAGAATGGCTAGAAGGTTGGAGGAGTGTTTAAACTAGGAATTGGGGGGGAGGGTATTCATTTTATAGGAGGGGAAGATAGTGCAGATAGAGACCTGGGCACAAATAAGGAAGTTGGGGGTGGCGGTGGCATGGGGGGTGGGGTTAGAACAGTTTATAATTTAAGAAAGAATAGAGGTACAGAGAGGAACATCAAGTGCATGTATACTAATGCCAGAAGCCTCGCCAACAAAATGGACGAATTAGAATTAATGTTGTTGGAGCATAATTATGACATGGTGGGGATATCTGAAACGTGGCTGGATGAGAGCCATGACTGGGCTGTTAACTTGCAGGGCTATAGTCTGTTCAGAAATGACCGTACAGATAAGCGAGGGGGAGGGGTGTGTCTATATGTAAAATCATCCTTAAAACCCATCCTGCGCGATAATATAGGTGAATTTAATGAAAATGTAGAATCCCTGTGGGTGGAGATAAGGGGAGGGGGAAAAAATAATAAATTACTGATAGGGGTTTGTTATAAATCTCCAAAAATAATGGAAGCAATGGAGAATATCCTCGTAAAGCAAATAGATGAAGCTGCGACTCAAGGAGAAGTCATTATTATGGGGGACTTCAACTACCCTGAAATAGATTGGGGAACAGAAACCTGCAGTTCCAGCAAAGGTAATCGGTTTTTGACAATTATGAGAGACAATTACCTTTCACAACTGGTTCAGGACCCAACAAGAAGGGGGGCACTGCTAGACCTAATATTAACCAACAGGCCAGACCGCATATCAAATATAAGGGTTGGGGGTCACTTGGGAAATAGCGATCACAAAATAATAAGTTTTCATGTATCCTTTAAAAAGATGTGTAATAGAGGGGTTACAAGGACACTAAACTTCAGGAGGGCAAAATTCCAACGGATGAGAGAGGATCTTGGTGCAATTAACTGGGACGATATCCTGAGACACAAAAATACACAAAGAAAATGGGAGACGTTTATTAGCATCCTGGATAGGACCTGTGCACAGTATATACCGTATGGGAATAAACATACTAGACATAGGAGGAAACCAATATGGCTAAATAGAGCTGTAAGGGGCGCAATAAGTGACAAAAAGAAAGCATTTAGAGAATTAAAGGAAGTAGGTAGTGAGGAGGCATTAACCCCTTCAAGACCCAGCCTATTTTGACCTTAAAGACCTTGTCGTTTTTTGCAATTCTGACCAGTGTCCCTTTATGAGGTAATAACTCAGGAACGCTTCAACGGATCCTAGCGGTTCTGAGATTGTTTTTTCGTGACATATTGGGCTTCATGTTAGTGGTAAATTTAGGTCAATAAATTCTGCATTTATTTGTGATAAACACGGAAATTTGGCGAAAATTTTGAAAATTTCGCAATTTTCACATTTTGAATTTTTATTCTGTTAAACCAGAGAGATATGTGACACAAAATAGTTAATAAATAACATTTCCCACATGTTTACTTTACATCAGCACAATTTTGGAAACAAAATTTTTTTTTGTTAGGAAGTTATAAGGGTTAAAATTCGACCAGCGATTTGTCATTTTTACAACGAAATTTACAAAACCATTTTTTTAGGGACCACCTCACATTTGAAGTCAGTTTGAGGGGTCTATATGGCTGAAAATACCCAAAAGTGACACCATTCTAAAAACTGCACCCCTCAAGGTACTCAAAACCACATTCCAGAAGTTTATTAACCCTTCAGGTGCTTCACAGAAGCAGAAGCAACATGGAAGGAAAAAATGAACATTTAACTTTTTAGTCACAAAAATTATCTTTTAGCAACAATTTTTTTATTTTCCCAATGGTAAAAGGAGAAACTGAACCACGAAAGTTGTTGTCAAATTTGTCCTGAGTACGCTGATACCTCATATGTGGGGGTAAACCACTGTTTTGGCGCACGGCAGGGCTTGGAAGGGAAGGAGCGCCATTTGACTTTTTGAATCAAAAATTGGCTCCACTCTTTAGCGGACACCATGTCACGTTTGGAGAGCCCCCGTGTGCCTAAAAATTGGAGCTCCCCCACAAGTGACCCCATTTTGGAAACTAGACGCCCCAAGGAACTTATCTAGATGCATAGTGAGCACTTTGAACCCCCAGGTGCTTCACAAATTGATCCGTAAAAATGAAAAAGTACTTTTTTTTCGCAAAAAAATTCTTTTAGCCTCAATTTTTTCATTTTCACATGGGCAACAGGATAAAATGGATCCTAAAATGTGTTGGGCAATTTCTCCTGAGTACACCAATACCTCACATGTGGAGGTAAACCACTGTTTGGGCACATGGTAAGGCTCGGAAGGGAAGGAGCGCCATTTGACTTTTTGAATGAAAAATTATTTCCATCGTTAGCGGACACCATGTCGCGTTTGGATAGCTCCTGTGTGCCTAAACATTGGCGCTCCCCCACAAGTGACCCCATTTTGGAAACTAGACCCCCCAAGGAACTAATTTGGATGCCTAGTGAGCACTTTAAACCCTCAGGTGCTTCACAAATTGATCTGTAAAAATGAAAAAGTAATTTTTTTTCACAAAAAAATTCTTTTCGCCTCAATTTTTTCATTTTCACATGGGCAGTAGGATAAAATGGATCATAAAATTTGTTGGGCAATTTCTCCCGAGTACGCCGATACCTCATATGTGGGGGTAAACCACTGTTTGGGCACACGGCAGGGCTCGGAAGAGAAGGCGCGCCATTTGACTTTTTGAATGGAAAATTAGCTCCAATTGTTAGCGGACACCATGTCGCGTTTGGAGAGCCCCTGTGTGCCTAAACATTGGAGCTCCCCCACAAGTGACCCCATTTTGGAAACTAGACCCCCCAAGGAACTTATCTAGATGCATATTGAGCACTTTAAACCCCCAGGTGCTTCACAGAAGTTTATAACGCAGAGCCATGAAAATAAAAAATAATTTTTCTTTCCTCAAAAATGATTTTTTAGCCTGGAATTTCCTATTTTGCCAAGGATAATAGGAGAAATTGGACCCCAAATATTGTTGTCCAGTTTGTCCTGAGTACGCTGATACCCCATATGTGGGGGTAAACCACTGTTTGGGCGCACGGCAGGGCTCGGAAGGGATGGCACGCCATTTGGCTTTTTAAATGGAAAATTAGCTCCAATCATTAGCGGACACCATGTCACGTTTGGAGAGCCCCTGTGTGCCTAAACATTGGAGATCCCCCAGAAATGACACCATTTTAGAAACTAGACCCCCAAAGGAACTAATCTAGATGTGTGGTGAGGACTTTGAACCCCCAAGTGCTTCACAGAAGTTTATAACGCAGAGCCATGAAAATAAAAAAAAAAATTATTTTCTCAAAAATGATCTTTTAGCCTGCAATTTTTTATTTTCCCAAGGGTAACAGGAGAAATTTGACCCCAAAAGTTGTTGTCCAGTTTCTCCTGAGTACGCTGATACCCCATATGTGGGGGTAAATCACTGTTTGGGCACATGCCGGGGCTCGGAAGTGAAGTAGTGACGTTTTGAAATGCAGACTTTGATGGAATGCTCTGTGGGCGTCACGTTGCATTTGCAGAGCCCCTGATGTGGCTTAACAGTAGAAACCCCCCACAAGTGACCCCATTTTGGAAACTAGACCCCCAAAGGAACTTATCTAGATGTGTGGTGAGCACTTTGAACCCCCAAGTGCTTCATAGAAGTTTATAATGCAGAGCCGTGAAAATAATAAATACGTTTTCTTTCCTCAAAAATAATTATTTAGCCCAGAATTTTTTATTTTCCCAAGGGTTACAGGAGAAATTGGACCCCAAAAGTTGTTGTCCAGTTTCTCCTGAGTACGCTGATACCCCATATGTGGGGGTAAACCACTGTTTGGGCACACGTCGGGGCTCAGAAGGGAAGTAGTGACTTTTGAAATGCAGACTTTGATGGAATGGTCTGCGGGTGTCACGTTGCGTTTGCAGAGCCCCTGGTGTGCCTAAACAGTAGAAACCCCCCACAAGTGACCCCATTTTAGAAACTAGACCCCCCAAGGAACTTATCTAGATATGTGGTGAGCACTTTGAACCCCCAAGTGCTTCACAGACGTTTACAACGCAGAGCCGTGAAAATAAAAAATCATTTTTCTTTCCTCAATAATTATGTTTTAGCAAGCATTTTTTTAGATTCACAAGGGTAACAGGAGAAATTGGACCCCAGTAATTGTTGCGCAGTTTGTCCTGAGTATGCTGGTACCTCATATGTGGGGGTAAACCACTGTTTGGGCACACGTCGGGGCTCGGAAGTGAGGTAGCACCATTTGACTTTTTGAATACGAGATTGGCTGGAATCAATGGTGGCGCCATGTTGCGTTTGGAGACCCCTGATGTGCCTAAACAGTGGTAACCCCTCAATTCTACCTCCAACACTAACCCCAACACACCCCTAACCCTAATCCCAACTGTAGCCATAACCCTAATCACAACCCTAACCCCAACACACCCCTAACCACAACACTAACCCCAACACACCCCTAACCCTAACCACAACCCTAATTCCAACCCTAACCCTAAGGCTATGTGCCCACGTTGCGGATTCGTGTGAGATATTTCCGCACCATTTTTGAAAAATCTGCGGGTAAAAGGCACTGTGTTTTACCTGCGGATTTTCCGCGGATTTCCAGTGTTTTTTGTGCGGATTTCACCTGCGGATTCCTATTGAGGAACAGGTGTAAAACGCTGCGGAATCCGCACAAAGAATTGACATGCTGCGGAAAATACAACGCAGCGTTCCCGCGCGGTATTTTCTGCACCATGGGCACAGCGGATTTGGTTTTTCATATGTTTACATGGTACTGTAAACCTGATGGAACACTGCTGCGAATCCGCAGCCAAATCCGCACCGTGTGCACATGGCCTAATTCTAAAGGTATGTGCACACGCTGCGGAAAACGCTGCGGATCCGCAGCAGTTTCCCATGAGTGTACATTTCAATGTAAACCTATGGGAAACAAAAATCGCTGTGCACATGCTGCGGAAAAACTGCACGGAAACGCAGCGGTTTACATTCCGCAGCATGTCACTTCTTTGTGCGGATTCCGCAGCGGTTTTACAACTGCTCCAATAGAAAATCGCAATTGTAAAACCGCAGTGAAATGCGCAGAAAAAAACGCGGTAAATCCGCCATAAATCCGCAGCGGTTTAGCACTGCGGATTTATCAAATCCGCAGCGGAAAAATCCGCAGAGGACCAGAATACGTGTGCACATTCCTAACCCTAACCCTAGCCCTAACCCTACCCCTACCCCTAACCCTACCCCTAACCCTACCCCTACCCCTAACCCTAACCCTAACCCTACCCCTACCCCTACCCCTAACCCTAACCCTATTCTAACATTAGTGGGAAAAAAAAAATTTCTTTATTTTTTTTATTGTCCCTACCTATGGGGGTGACAAAGGGGGGGGGGTCATTTATTATTTTTTTTATTTTGATCACTGAGATAGATTATATCTCAGTGATCAAAATGCACTTTGGAACGAATCTGCCGGCCGGCAGATTCGGCGGGCGCACTGCGCATGCGCCCGCCATTTTGGAAGATGGCGGCGCCCGGGAGAAGACGGACGGGACCACGGCTGGATCGGTAAGTATGATAGGGTGGGGGGGACCACGGGGGGGGGGATCGGAGCACGGGGGGGGGAATCGGAGCGCGGGAGGGGTGGAACGGAGCGCGGGGGGCGTGGAACGGAGCACGGGGGGGCTGGAATGGAGCACGGGGGGGTGGAACGGAGCACGGGGGGGGTGGATCGGAGTGCAGGGGGGGTGATTGGAGCACGGGGGGGTGATTGGAGCACGGGGGGAGCGGACACGAGCACGGGGGGGAGCGGAGCACAGGACGGAGGGGAGCCGGAGCAGTGTACCGGCCAGATCGGGGGGGTGGGGGGGCGATCGGAGGGGTGGGGTGGGGGCACACTAGTATTTCCAGCCATGGCCGATGATATTTCAGCATCGGCCATGGCTGGATTGTAATATTTCACCCGTTATAATGGGTGAAATATTACAAATCGCTCTGATTGGCAGTTTCACTTTCAACAGCCAATCAGAGCGATCGTAGCCACGAGGGGGTGAAGCCACCCCCCCTGGGCTAAACTACCACTCCCTCTGTCCCTGCAGATCGGGTGAAATGGGAGTTAACCCTTTCACCCGATCTGCAGGGACGCGATCTTTCCATGACGCCGCATAGGCGTCATGGGTCGGAATGGCACCGACTTTCATGACGCCTACGTGGCGTCATGGGTCGGGAAGGGGTTAAATAAATACAGAAAATTAAATAAATTCTGTAAAAAGCAAATCAAGGCAGCAAAGATTGAGACAGAGAGACTCATTGCCAGAGAGAGTAAAAATAATCCTAAAATATTCTTTAACTACATAAATAGTAAGAGACTAAAAAATGATAGTGTTGGCCCCCTTAAAAATAGTCTGGGTGAGATGGTGGATGAGGATGAGGAAAAAGCCAATATGCTAAATGACTTTTTTTCATCAGTATTTACACAAGAAAATCCCATGGCAGACAAAATGTCTAGTGATAAAAATTCCCAATTAAATGTCACCTGCTTAACCCAGCAGGAAGTGCGGCGGCGTCTAAAAATCACTAAAATTGACAAATCTCCGGGCGCGGATGGGATACACCCTCGAGTACTGCAGGAATTAAGTACAGTCATTGATAGACCATTATTTTTAATCTTTAAAGACTCCATAATAACAGGGTCTGTGCCACAGGACTGGCGTATAGCAAATGTGGTGCCAATATTCAAAAAGGGAACAAAAACTGAACTCGGAAATTATAGGCCAGTAAGCTTAACCTCTACTGTGGGTAAAATCCTGGAGGGCATTCTAAGGGATGCTATACTGGAGTATCTGAAGAGGAATAACCTCATGACCCAGTATCAGCACGGGTTTACTAGGGACCGTTCATGTCAGACTAATTTGATCAGTTTCTATGAAGAGGTAAGTTCCGGATTGGACCAAGGGAACCCAGTGGATGTAGTGTATATGGACTTTTCAAAAGCTTTTGATACGGTGCCACACAAAAGGTTGATACATAAAATGAGAATAATGGGGATAGGGGAAAATATATGTAAGTGGGTTAAGAGCTGGCTCAGGGATAGGAAACAAAGGGTGGTTATTAATGGAGCACACTCGGACTGGGTCGCGGTTAGCAGTGGGGTACCACAGGGGTCAGTATTGGGCCCTCTTCTTTTTAACATATTTATTAATGACCTTGTAGGGGGCATTCAGAGTAGAATTTCAATATTTGCAGATGACACTAAACTCTGCAGGGTAATCAATACAGAGGAGGACAATTTTATATTACAGGATGATTTATGTAAACTAGAAGCTTGGGCTGATAAATGGCAAATGAGCTTTAATGGGGATAAATGTAAGGTCATGCACTTGGGTAGAAGTAATAAGATGTATAATTATGTGCTTAATTCTAAAACTCTGGGCAAAACCGTCAATGAAAAAGACCTGGGTGTATGGGTGGATGACAAACTTAAATTCAGTGGCCAGTGTCAGGCAGCTGCTACAAAGGCAAATAAAATAATGGGATGCATTAAAAGAGGCATAGATGCTCATGAGGAGAATATAATTTTACCTCTATACAAGTCACTAGTTCGACCACACTTAGAATACTGTGCACAGTTCTGGTCTCCGGTGTATAAGAAAGACATAGCTGAACTGGAGCGGGTGCAGAGAAGAGCGGCCAAGGTTATTAGAGGACTGGGGGGTCTGCAATACCAAGATAGGTTATTACACTTGGGGCTTTTTAGTTTGGAAAAACGAAGACTAAGGGGTGATCTTATTTTAATGTATAAATATATGAGGGGACAGTACAAAGACCTTTCTGATGATCTTTTTAATCATAGACCTGAAACAGGGACAAGGGGGCATCCTCTGCGGTTGGAGGAAAAAAGGTTTAAGCATAATAACAGACGCGGATTCTTTACTGTAAGAGCAGTGAGACTATGGAACACTCTGCCGTATGATGTTGTAATGAGTGATTCATTACTTAAATTTAAGAGGGGACTGGATACCTTTCTGGAAAAGTATAATGTTACAGGGTATATACACTAGATTCCTTGATAGGGCGTTGATCCAGGGAACTAGTCTGATTGCCGTATGTGGAGTCGGGAAGGAATTTTTTTCCCCAATGTGGAGCTTACTCTTTGCCACATGGGTTTTTTTTGCCTTCCTCTGGATCAACATGTTAGGGCATGTTAGGTTAGGCTATGGGTTGAACTAGATGGACATATAGTCTTCCTTCAACCTTAATAACTATGTAACTATGTATAATCGGTAAAGGTACCTTCACACATAACGATTTTGTTAACGATATCGTTGCAACGTCACGCTTTTTGTGACGTAGCAACGATCCCGCTAACGATCTCGTTATGTGTGACAGCGACCAACAATCAGGCCCCTGCTGGGAGATCGTTGGTTGTGGGGAATGATCAGGACCTTTTTTTGGTCTCTGATCACCCGCTGTCATCGCTGGATCGGCGTGTGTGACGCCGATCCAGCGATGTGTTCACTTGTAACCAGGGTAAATATCGGGTTACTAAGCGCAGGGCCGCGCTTAGTAACCCGATATTTACCCTGGTTACCATTGTAAAAATTTTAAAAAAAACAGTACATACTCACATTCCGATGTCTGTCACATCCCACGCCGTCAGCTTCCCTGCACTGACTGTCAGCGCCGGCCGTAAAGCAGAGCACAGCGGTGACATCACCGCTGTGCTCTGCTTTACGGCCGGCGCTGACACAGTCAGTGCGGGAAGCTAACGGCGGGGGATGTGACAGACATCGGAATGTGAGTATGCACTGTTTTTTTTTTTTACCTTTACAATGGTAACCAGGGTAAATATCGGGTTACTAAGCGTGGCCCTGCACTTAGTAACCCGATGTTTACCCTGGTTACCCGGGGACTTCGGCATCATTGAAGACAGTTTCAACGATGCCGAAGTCATTCCCCTGATCGTTGGTCGCTGGAGAGAGCTGTCTGTGTGACAGCTCGCCAGCGACCACACAACGACTTACCAACGATCACGGCCAGGTCGTATCGCTGGTCGTGATCGTTGGTAAGTCGTTTAGTGTAACGGTACCTTAAGGGTCACTGGAATGATAACTAGAGCACTGCAAATCAGCCCAACTCACTTTAACTCCATGAGTCAACATTATCACATTTTCTATTCCATAGAGAAACAACACCACAAAAAAAAAAAGAAATACTTAAAAAAGAAGTGAACAAATTGCTCACCGTGCAGTGAATGACCAAATCTGTCCTCTGTGTGCATTGGGTGCCATTTCAAATATTGCTGACCATCAGGAAATTAATCCAAGAAAAATAAAGCTGATCGGCACATCCAAAAAATAGATAAAATCATCAGTTTTATTCCATAAGTATCAAACAATTAAAATCCACATGCTGGTGATACAAAAAGAAAATCTGACGCGTTTCAGTCACTGTGTCTATGACTTAGGCCGGGGTCACACTTGCGAGTGCAATGCAAGAAACTCTCGCGAGTCTCTCGCATCAATATCTGGCACAGTCGCCGACACTTAGGATCAGAGTGTGCGGCTGCTTACAAATAAATGAAGCTGAACGCTCTGGTCCCAAGTGCCGGCGGCAGTGCCGGGTATGGATGTGAGAGACTAGCGCGAATTTCTCGCATTACACTCGCAAGTGTGACACTGGCCTAAAGGCGCCAACTTGCATATAGTTAAGTAAATAAGGCAGCACACTGCAGCGCTAAAACATGCAAACTTGAAAACACGAAATTTGAACTGCATTACTGCACTAGAAATATGAAAAATGAGAGCTTTTAGCGCATAAAAATGGCCAATTTTATGTGTACCTGGTAGCCTCTTTACGGCATCTCTCTTATACCAGGTCCTACGCTTGCCTTCCTCGCTGAGAATAAACGTCTCCATCTGAATGGGTACATGTGAAACCTCATCTTAGACTAAAATTCTCTCTCTCTGTGGAGGGGTATTGGACCTGCTGTAATTAAAACACCTGAAGCTAGGGGGCGGAGTGCACGATCAGAAGGCTAGAGAATACATTTCAAAAACCTGACCTGCACATCCAAACAGACACAGTGTGAACAGGTGCTGAACCTAGAGTCGCCAACTTGCATATAGTTAAGTAAATAAGTTGGCGACTCTAGCTTCAGGTGTTTTTGCCCAGACTAGTCGGCCCTTCCGATCATAAGCACTGCGTCTCTCTGAAGAAGGGACATGAACATCCGGCCCGACGTGTATTTAGATTTTCTGGAACATGCGGCAAGAATTCATTTTGGCGCCCCCCTAGCACATATGCGATTTGCACACTTAGTCATGTGCCAACCAGATGTTCACCCTAATTCAACGTACCGTGAAAAGCTGAAAGAAGCAGAAGAGAAGCCCGTTGTCACATAACAGAGTAAGTATGAAAATCACATATGAGTGAAGTGTCCATATGATGACTGCTGGAACCTCCAATTATAATTATAATTAAAGGGGGCGTCCAGGTTTGAGATGAAAGTCTGCAGTCACTATAGGTGTCTGCAGGGTTCTGAATTCTCACAGTGCATGCACTGCACACTTTTAGGATTCTCCCTTGCACAAGTACTTCTGGCCACATTCCATCTAGATGTGTCTGGCCTCGCTCACTTCATTTTCATTGAGAGAGGCCACGCATGCCTAGTCAGCATTTGACCACATTTATGCAAATTGCAGGCACGAGATAATCCAGACAGCGTACAGTGCGCAATGTGAGAATTCAAAACCACATAAGAAATATAGTGCAATAGTCCAAAAATAGAATAATCATAAATAAGTTTATGAAGTATAAATACATCAACAACAAGTCACGAACAAAATAGTGCGTTTAGAAGTGGCAGCAGAAAGCATGGAGCACAAGGAGAAGGGCAACAATCCCCTTAGCATTTAGTGAATGCATATACACTGAGAAGATAAAATAGTTCTGCTCCATACAAGTCCCACATCAGTGGCAATCCAAAACTGATGTTGGTGTTCTAGATGTTATGTCTCTCTCTGTCCCCCAGATGGATAGGAACAAACCCGTATGACTGATGGCCTGAGGCTTTTTACAGGGACTCTAGCATGCCCCGGCCTCTGAGGGGTGCCACCGTGCCTCCTGGGTGTAGGTGCGGACAGGTAACTTGCAATTAGCTGTCCTGCCAGTCTCTGAAGTAAAGCATAGAGATCCTTACTCCCTCGGTATTCTGCTACCGGATTTCTGCGCCTCAGAAGGAGGCAGCCTGCTCCTGACTGATCTCCCTCTTATATCTTCTCCTTTGCTCTGCTTTCACGCTTGCTGCAATATGTTCTGCTTTCTATGTCTCTTTCCTGGGAGCTGCAGCACTTCATGCCACAGAGCTCCTCTCCCTCTGTCTTCCTGACAGGAACTGAACCCTTTCCCTCCAGATCAGGATGTTCTTATAGGGGAGTTCACCTTAAACAGGCTTAGAGCTCCCCCTTCTGGTCTGGAGTGTGAACATGTTGCATGCATTGTGTTACCTGACAAAGAGTTCTCCTTCGCTGCCTCCAAACGTAACATCACTCCCCCCTAGAGGAGAATGCACATACACACACACAGTAAATACCCCCACACACAGTAAATACCCACACACACAGTAAATATCCCCCCACTAAATACAACCACACACACACTGCAAATGCACCACCCCCAATAAAAAACACCCACACCCAGTAAATACAACCACACACACAATAAATACCCCCCACACACAGTAAACGCACACATACAGTATGTGCACCCCCCTAGTAAACACCACCCACACCCAGTAAATACCCCCACACAGTAAATATACCCACAGAAATGAAATACCCCTCCAAGCTGTAAGTACACCTCCACATATCTTCGGTGTCTTCAGTTCTACAAATATGGAGCCTTGCGACCAATCTGCAGCTCCGGCGAGTGACAACAGCGGCATAATCACATGACATGATCACACAGCTAGCATCCCTCTGACCCGGCGGGCAGAGCTTCAATTGTACTCAAGTCTGTTAGACGCGAGGACAATTGATCACTTGGAGCCGGCGTTGTGCAGCTTCTCTGTGCTGGCTGTGAGCTTGACAGCCAGCTCAGAGAACTGCCGACTCCCAGGCCGGAGGGATAGCAGAGTGCAGCAGCCGGGGAAGACACTTCGGACCACTGCATTAGGCGGCTCGACTGCACCCCCTGCCGATTGCGCCAAGGGCACATGCTCTGGCTGCCCACTCCTAGATATGCCTCTGCATCCAGCTTCAGAGGATCAATGCAGTGAGGGAAAGAAGCCGCACGCAGACGTGAGCTTTGTATAGCATTGGCGATGACGCTGGCTCTTGTAAGTTATGTTATCAGACCCACGGGGTGTGATAACATGCTAAGTGGGCTGACTAATCTGGGGAAAATGAAAAGATACAGATACTGAAAATTACAATAGGGGTGGTAGAAAAAAAGAACTCTACTGTATAATTGTCTATGGGTCACTTCCGTCTGTCCTTCTTTCTGTCATGGATATTCATTGGTCGCGGCCTCTGTCTGTCATGGAATCCAAGTCGCTGATTGGTCGTGGCAAAACGCCCACGACCATTGCCACGACCAATCAGCAATGGGCGCAGTCCGGCGGCAACATGGCCGCTCCTTCCTCCCCGCAGTTAGTGCCTGCTCCGTACTCGCCCCCAGTCAGTGCTCACACAGGGTTAATGGCAGCGCTAATGGACCACGTTATGCCGCGGTGTAACGCACGCCATTAACGCTGCTATTAACCCTGTGTGACCAACTTTTTTACTATTGATGCTGCCTATGCAGCCTCAATACTAAAAATATCTAATGTTAAAAATAATAAAAAAATAAAAAATCTTCATATACTCACATTACAGCAACTTTCCTGCTCCTCGCGATGCTCCGGTAACCGCTCCATGCAAGCGGCAGGTTCCGGTGGCAAGGATGGTATGCGACAAGGACCTGCCATGACGTCACAGTCATGTGACCGCGACGTCATCACAGGTCCTGCGAGAAAGACCTGCCATGACGTCACGGTCATGTGACCGCGACGTCATCCAGGTCCTGCCCCCATACCAACCCTGGGACCGGAAGCTGCTGCATGCACCGCACACAGGGCCAGGACTTCAACGGAGGGTGAGTATATGTTTATTTTTTATTTTAAGTCTGTATACTACATGGCTCTGTGCTGTATAGTCCGTCGCTGTGCAATATACTACGTGGCTGGGCAATATACTACGTGGCTGGGCAAAATACTACGTGGCTGGGCAATATACTACGTGACTGGGCAATATACTACGTGGCTGGGCAATATACTACGTGGCTGGGCAATATACTACGTGGACATGCATATTCTAGAATACCCGATGCGTTAGAATTGGGCCGCCATCTAGTAATGGTTATATATGTCTAAAACTAACTTGACCCAAAAGCGTTAATTAAGTGCTTCATTTGCTTCAAATAGACCAAGTCCCAACCTCGGTTCAATCTTGACCTAATATAGATCAATGTTTGTAGATGTGAATGGTGCTATGACTCCAAGCTAAGTCTCCAACAATCCTGCACCGAGGAGTAAACACGAAGTGACATGTTGTCATCCTCTTCTGGGCGTGCAGCAGTAGATCGACATGTTGTCATCCTCTTCTGGGCGTGCAGCAGTAGATCGACATGTTGTCTTCCTCTTCTGGGCGTGTAGCAGTAGATCAGCATGTGGTCATCCTCTTCTGGCCGTGCAGCAGTAGATCAGCATGTTGTCATCCTCTTCTGGGTGTGCAGCAGTATATCGACATGTTGTCATCCTCTTCTGGGCGTGTAGCAGTAGATCGGCATGTTGTCATTCTCTTCTGGGCGTGCAGCAGTAGATCGGCATGGCTAGGGCCATGGGGTACTCGGTACCGGGTCCTGCGTTCACAGGGGGATGTCACGGTTGCGACCCGGTCCGTGGCCCTGGGTGCCCATGAAAAAGGGGAAAGGTCTTTAAAGGGAATAAAGTTTATGTTTGTGATGCCACCTGTGGTATTCGGTCAGTGGGGACCGACACTGCTTTAAGGGGTCCGCTGGGGTGATCTTATAACAGCTAGATGGTACACCTTCCCACAGGTGAAGTATATCCCCAGTGCTCCCGGAGTGTAGATGGAAGATGGTGAGAAGTGCAGTGAAGAACGAGGACACAGGTTTGCAGTCTCTTAACCTTATTTACTGAAGACTTCAGCAGCCACAGTCCAGAGCACCAGATCAGAGGGCAGGCAGGGTCTAGCCAGCAAGGAAGAGAATCCAGAGTCCCCTTTACTAGATGGAGTTAAAAGCCTTCCTCTAGCACCGTGGTGTTGTAGTCCCTTATTGCCTATGGCTTCAGATAAGGTCCTCACAGATGTTCTCTCTGTCCCCCATATAGGATAGGACAATACCTGCATGACAGGTAACTCGAGCCTGTTTACAGGGACTCTAGCACGCCCCAGGCTCTATGTGTTACTGTGTCTCAGGTGTGTGTGGCAGACAGGTAACTTGCAGTTCAGCTGCCCTGCCGGTCTCTGATGTAAGCCGTGGAGTCCCTTACAGTCCTCGGTGCTCCGGCTACCGGTCTCTGCACCTCAGAAGGAGATTGTTCATTTGCAGGTGGTCTCCCCTGATGTCACTCTCCTGTGCTTCGCTCTCCTGCACACTCACTGAATGTTCGACTTTCTGTATATCTCTTTCCAGGAGCTGTAGTGCTTCAGACTACATGACCCTTTCAGACCATCTGACACTCTATGTCGGTCTGCTCTCTTCTGTGTCTCTCACTTTCTGAACCCTTTCCCTCTAGATCAGGAAGTAGTTATAGGGGAGTTCACCTTAAACAGGTTTAGAGCTCCCCCTTCTGGCCTGGAATGTGAACATGTTGTATGCATTGTGGTTACCTGATAAAAGATCTCCTTCATCGCTTCCAAACGTAACATCACTCTCCCCGTGAGGAAAGCAATGTCACTGTGATGACCAGGACCCTGGGGCGCCACAGATCGACATGTTGTCTTCCTCTCCTGGGTGTGCAGCAGTAGATCGACATGTTGTCTTCCTCTCCTGGGCGTGCAGCAGTAGATCAGCATGTTGTCATTCTCTTCTGGGCGTGCAGCAGTAGATCGGCACGTTGTCATCCTCTTCTGGGCGTGCAGCAGTAGATCGACATGTTGTTTTCCTCTCATGGGCGTGCAGCAGTAGATCAGTATGTTGTCTTCCTCTAATGGGCGTGCAGCAGTAGATCGGCATGTTGTCATTCTCTTCTGGGCGTGCAGCAGTAGATCGACATGTTGTCATCCTCTCCTGGGCGTGCAGCAGTAGATCGACATGTTGTCATCCTCTTCTGGGCATGCAGCAGTAGATCGATTGTCATCCTCTCCTGGGCGTGCAGCAGTAGATCAACATGTTGTCATCCTCTTCTGGGCATGCAGCAGTAGATCGACATGTTGTCATCCTCTCCTGGGCGTGCAGCAGTAGATCAACATGTTGTCATCCTCTCCTGGGCGTGCAGCAGCAGCAGATTGGCATGTTGTCATCCTCTTCTGGGCGTGCAGCAGCAGATTGGCATGTTATCATCCTCTCCTGGGTGCAGCAGTAGATCAGCATGTTGTCATCCTCTCCTGGGCGTGCAGCAGTAGATCAGCATGTTGTCATCCTCTTCTGGGCGTGCAGCAGCAGATTGGCATGTTGTCATCCTCTCCTGGGTGTGCAGCAGCAGATTGGCATGTTGTCATCCTCTCCTGGGCGTGCAGCAGTAGATCAGCATGTTGTCATCCTCTTCTGGGCGTGCAGCAGCAGATTGGCATGTTGTCATCCTCTCCTGGGTGTGCAGCAGCAGATTGGCATGTTGTCATCCTTTCCTGGGCGTGCAGCAGCAGATTGGCATGTTGTCATCCTCTCCTGGGCGTGCAGCAGTAGATTGGCATGTTGTCATCCTCTTCTGGGCGTGCAGCAGCAGATTGGCATGTTGTCATCCTCTCCTGGGTGTGCAGCAGCAGATTGGCATGTTGTCATCCTCTCCTGGGCGTGCAGCAGCAGATTGGCATGTTGTCATCCTCTCCTGGGCGTGCAGCAGTAGATTGGCATGTTGTCATCCTCTCCTGGGCGTGCAGTAGCAGATTGGCATGTTGTCTTCCTCTCCTGGGTGTGCAGTAGCAGATTGGCATGTTGTCATCCTCTTCTGGGCGTGCAGCAGTAGATTGGCATGTTGTCATCCTCTTCTGGGCGTGCAGCAGTAGATTGGCATGTTGTCATCCTCTCCTGGGCATGCAGCAGCAGATTGGCATGTTGTCATCCTCTCCTGGGCGTGCAGCAGCAGATTGGCATGTTGTCATCCTCTCCTGGGCGTGCAGCAGCAGATTGGCATGTTGTCTTCCTCTCCTGGGTGTGCAGTAGCAGATTGGCATGTTGTCATCCTCTCCTGGGCGTGCAGCTGTAAGAGGGTGAACTGTAGTCCCACTGAGAGGGCACTAGGACCCTGTGGTTTTTGCCTGTTGCAGCAGAGGACAGACCTCCCAGAGACAATGTGTGCTGCGGGGTGGGGTCTAGTGTCTCGAGTGTAAAGTGAAAGTAGGAAGTGAGAGCTGAGAGAGAAAAGGCGGGAAGAAAAGGAGAAGCTGCTGTGAAATCTTAAAAAGAGACTGTGTGGATTTACTGCAAGTGTTTTTGGAGGAAAAGAAGCTTTTGAGAGACTTTTTGTTGCTAACGTTCCCCTGGAGAAGAGCTAACCTTTTGTTTAACTCTGTGAGAGACTTGTGTTGCTAACGTTTCCTGGAGAGGAGCTAACCCTTTATCTAAGAAAAGACGGAGACTTTGCTAAGAACCCAGTACGAATTTGGAAGTCTGTGGATTCCCTGTGCATTGAGTGGAGAAACAAGTCTGGACAGACTGCTGATACAGAGACGGACGGATTGTCGTGGAAGCATTCCTAGGAGCTACAGAAGCAGAGACTACATCGTGAGACCACTAACTAAGTCCCCGGCGTTTGGGCTCGGCATCGGCCGACAAGACAAGAGGAGCTTGCTGTAACTTATTGGTGCTGAAGATATGGACTGGCTACAGCCTCTGCGGATTCCTGCCTGAGAGGAAATCCATCTCAGTATACGGTACCATAGTTATAGATACCCGGGTATCTCTGCTCAGAGTGTTAAATTGTTACTTTAGAGGTGTATCTTATATTAGAGTTGTGTAAGTTATACTCAATGTGCCATTCCAGGGGCTCCCTTAATAACACTACATTCAATTTACACTTGTTCCTGTTTTTAGTTGCCTGTTAGGTAAATTTCTTACTAGTCTGTTGTAGTACACAGTTCTCAGGAGACCTTGGAGTGGCACAGTGATTTCAGCTGCTGCTGAATTAGTGTATCTTTGGGGTGCATCTGCCTTAATATTCTCCATATTACCTTGATTAATTTGCCTTTGAGTAAATACCGTTGGAGATTTCTGCCTTGGTCTTGGTTTCTGACTCACTGGATCTTATTCGGACCTCTGGTCATTACATTTTTGGCGTAGTCGGCAGGATCCAGTGTTTGTCATGGACGAGGGCGAGGGTGGAAATGACCCCGCTGTATCCGCATCCTCCTCGGGGGTTGGGGTTCCCCTGGCAGCCGCTGCGACTCCGGGAGGGTATGTGCCTGTAGGAGCTTTACTTCAGCACATGCCGAAATACGATGGGCGCAATATGGCGTTGCAAGATTGGGCTGAGAGAATCCGGAGTATTCTGCGCATGTGTAATTTGACCCCCGTGTTACGCGCTGAGCTGGCATTAAATGCACTGGAGGGTGATATTAGGCGTATGGTGATGGTGCGCCCAGAATCAGAGAGGGATACATTAGAAAAGATTTTGGAACTGTTAGAGGGGAGTTTGGGGGGCCGAGCGCGTGTGGCCCAGCTTCGGTCCCTATTCTTTAATCGTCCCCAGAGAGAGTGTGAGTCCCTGATGCAGTACTCTAATATTTTACAAGAGATGTTGAATGAGATGCAGCGACTAGACCCGGGGGCCATGGGGGCGTTCCGGGAGGTAGACCGCTTGCTCCGGGACCAATTCATCACCGGTTTAGCCCATAGACTTCTCCGGGACAAGCTGTTGGAAATGGCCCGGGTTGCACCAGAGTTATCTTTCTGGCAGATTTACCGAGCTGCAGTGGAAAGGGAAGAGAAATCAGCCTATGTTCCCGAGGGGTCAGTGAACAGTGCCTAGCTGGAGGAAGGTGTGTCATCAGGGTCGGGGGGAGAGGGGCTTGTAAGCGTGGTACAAGCTTTGCGTGCTGAGGTGAAGGAGTTGAAGCTGAAATTGTCTCAACTGACAGTTGATCCCGCCTCTACCCCCTCACGGGAACCTCCTGCCCCACCCCCTGGAACGGTGACCCCGCAAATGGCCAGGTCGTCCTATCAGAATGAGTCAAGCCCTCGCCCACGAGGAACAATCACCTGCTGGAAGTGTGGCCGCCAGGGACACATCTCGCGTTACTGCCGGGCGCTTACAGCCCCAGAAACCCCGTCGCCGGCTTTAAACTTCCGGCCGCTGCCATGAGAGGGCAAGCAGCAGCGGCCCCACCCACACAAAGCCCTCGACGGAATGAACAAGATTTGTTTGCATGTAGTCCAGTGATAGAAGCAGAGTTTGAAGGGCGGAAGATGAGGTGCTTGGTTGACACGGGATCCGAATGTACTATAATGCCTCTAGAAGTATATGAGAGATACTTCAGTCGACTAGTGATTCCAGAGGATGGCCGAGTGATACGACTGACCGCCGCAAATAATGGTCAATTGTCAGTCAAAGGGATCGTGTGGATGCAACTAAAAATGTTTGGTCAAGAGCTGGGGCAGAAAGGGGTAGTACTGGTGGATCACCCCCCTAGAAGAGGGATGGAAGTGACGCTCGGAATGAACGTGCTGCGAGATTTGAATCACCAGATGTATGCCAGTGAAGGACCCCGATACTGGGCCCATGCGACAAGACACCGACCCACACAGAGAATTCTACACCGTCTAGTGCTGAGTTGCGACTTGCTGAAAAGTGCGGTCCCAGGTGGCCGGGTGGGCCGGGTCCGAGTGACTTTGAGGGCCCCGATCCTGCTGGGACCCAGACAAGAGGAACTCTTAATGCTGCCTGTGGGAGCTGCACAGAGATTGAATGGGCTTGAAGTGCTACTTGAGCCCGCCCGAGAGGGTTCCTCATTTGCCAAGGTACATGTGGCCCGGTCTTTGGCGATTGTGAAGAATGGACGAGTGCCGGTCCGATGCATCAATGTTTTAGATGAAGCTGTTGCAATTCCCGCTGGGACCATACTGGCTGAACTGTTCGTGCCGGCAGAGAAGGTGCCGGAAAATGCAGGGTTCGAATTGCGACCAGACCAACAGTCATCCTGGACATTCGCGGTCGAGGTAGGCCGGACTGAACCTCCTACGGAGGAATGGAATGTTCATGTGATCATGGAGCAGATGGGAGTGGATCGGGAGAAGCTGACCCCCGTGCAGTTGGAGCAGTTGGAGAGAGTTTTGTGGGAACATCAAGAGACATTTTCCCGACATGGAGAGGACTTCGGGTGTACCCAGACGATTGAGCATGAGATTCCAACGGGGGATACTCCACCCATTAGAGAAAGATATCGTCAAATTCCTCCGGCGCTCTATCAAGAGGTGAAGAGCATGGTGGCCAGTATGCTGGACAACCAAGTGATCCGAGAGAGCCGGAGTCCCTGGGCGGCCCCTGTAGTCTTGGTCCGCAAGAAGGATGGGACACTCCGATTTTGTGTGGACTATCGGAAATTGAATGCCCACACCGTACGGGACGCATATCCTTTACCCCGTATTGAAGAATCCCTGTCGGCCCTGGGTCGGGCCAAGTATTTCTCAACGTTGGATTTGGCAAGCGGGTACTGGCAGGTCCCAATGGCTGAAAAAGATCGGGCCAAGACGGTGTTTGTCTTGCCAATGGGGCTCTTTGAGTTCAACCGGATGCCCTTTGGCCTCGCTACCGCCCCAGGAACCTTCCAACGCCTGATGGAACATTGCTTGGGCGATCTAAATTTTGAATCAGTCCTGATATATCTAGACGACATTGTGGTGTTCGGAACCTCATTTGAAGATCATCTGGAGAAGCTGCGTCAAGTTCTCCGGCGGCTCAAGAGCTACGGCCTGAAAATAAAGCCAAAAAAATGTCAACTGTTACGAAACCAGATTGAATATTTGGGGCATCTGGTGACCCCGGACGGGGTACTACCTTTAGCCAGTAAGATTAAGGCGGTACAAGAGTGGCCACCTCCTTGTGACCTGCGAGAAGTGCGGGCCTTCCTGGGCCTAGCAGGATACTGTCGGCGGTTTGTGCCTAAATTCTCACAAGTGGTGAGTCCCTTGAATGAACTTTTGAGAGGGACAGCGCTGGGTCCTCGAAATCGCCCCATTCCATGGGGGCCCCTACAGAAAAAGGCATTTGATGGAGTGAAAACCGCCCTAACGAGTGCCCCATTGCTGGCCTACGCCCGGTTTGACACCCCTTTTTTGTTGTATACCGATGGTAGTCTTCATGGGTTGGGGGCAGTACTAGCACAGGTGCAGGACGGCCGAGAACGAGTGATTTCTTATGGCAGCAGATCTTTAAGAGACTCCGAGCGAAATCCGGCTAACTACAGCTCATTCCGGCTGGAATTGCTGGCCCTGGTGTGGGCAATGACAGAACGCTTCGCCGAGTATCTAACAGGAGCTGAGGTGCTAGTCATGACAGATAACAACCCGCTAGCTCACTTAGAGAATGCAAAACTGGGGGCGTTGGAGCAGCGATGGGTCGCCAGACTGGCCAAGTTCAATTACCGCATTAAATTTCGCTCTGGTCGAGAGAACGGCAATGCAGATGCATTGTCAAGGGTGCCCCTTGGGTCATCCGGGGAAGATGTTGACGAACAACTTGAGGATACTGAAACTCCAGCTTTGGGGCAGATACCTATCTTCCAAAGTGTGGTACACTCAAGTGGGGTGGCCACCGGGATGCCCTGTGTCCTGGGTAAAACACCCTCAGATTGGACAAGAGTCCAGGATGAGTGTCCGGACATTGCACTTGTGCGCCGTTGGGTACAAAACAAGGCCTGGCCCAGTGCAGAGGACAAGGCTCAGTTGTCCATGGAAGGAATGAAACTCCTTCGACAATGGGATAAATTGTGTGTGGAGCAAGGTCTTTTGTATCGTAAGGTGTACCTGCCATCGGAGCTGCAGCATCGGTACCAACTGATAATTCCTGTGGGGATGGGGCCGGTGGTCGCTCGTGAGGCGCATGAGAAGGGGGCCCATTTTGGAAGTGAAAAGACACTTCAGTGGTTGCAGCGAGTCCTCTACTGCCCTGAGTTGGGAGGGATGGTGGCCGACGCGTGTCGGCAGTGCCGAATTTGTGGGCTCAACAAAAGCCCTGAGCAGCGGGCTCCCACACAGTCTATTAAGACTTCAGCTCCACTGGAGCTACTCATGATTGACTACGTGTTGATAGGGTACTCTACGTCAGGGTACTCCTATTGCCTGGTGATGACAGATCACTTTACCAAGTATGCTGTAGCGGTGCCGACAAGAGATCAGACGGCCAAGTCGGCGGCTGAGGCAGTGTGCCGACATTTCTTCCAAGTGTTCGGGTGTCCGCAGAGAATACATTCAGATCAAGGGGCCTGCTTTCAGGGGACGCTGATGAAAGAGTTGCACCAGCTCTATGGTATCGAGCAGTCGAGAACAACGCCTTACCACCCTCAGGGTAATGGGGCGTGTGAGCGTTTTAATCGGACCCTGTTGCAAATGTTGAGGTCCTTAGAGAGTCAGCAACAGACATGCTGGCCTGAGTATCTCCCCGAATTGATGTGGGCTTACAATAACAGGGTGCACAGTACTACTGGTTACTCACCACACATGTTGATGTTTGGTAGACCTGGCCGAGACATTGAGGATTTGAACATGCCAGATCCCTCCTCCGCCCCCCTTCGGACTGCATCCGAGTGGGTACGAGAGCATCGGCGGCGGTTAAGGGTGGTGCATCAGGTGGTGGGCGACCGCCTTCGACAGGTGGTCCATAAGGACACGCGACCTGTACAAACAGAGCTGTTCTCTCCGGGGGACAGAGTGTTGGTGAGGACAAAACGACGGTCAGGAAAGCTGAGTGACCGATGGGAGGCGATACCGTATCTGATAAAAAAACAGGTGAACCCTGAGATTCCAGTGTACGAGGTTGAACCGGTGGGGACAGGGGGGCCAACCCGTAATTTGCATCGTAACATGTTACAACGGTGCTGGTTTGAAGATTCGGCGCCTACCCCCCTAGAGCCAGAGGCCATGTTCCAAGGGGCGGAAGCTCTGAATGATCGAGTTTGATGGTGTGCTTACTCCTGCGCCTGCTTATTTGCCCCCTGTGACCGATCTGGCCTCGGGTGATGAGAATGTTGGGGATATGGAGGATGTTGTTGAGGAGAGTGCATCAGGTCAACTGCTTGGTCCTGACGCTGTATCACAGGACATCGAGCCGCAGGAGGAGACAACTCCACTTACGCCCACTAACACGACCACGGAAGAGACTCTAGCTCCCTCTAAGGTCGCACCTGTTGATGTAGGACTCAGGAGAACTACACGATCTACGGCAGGAATACCGCCTCAGCGATATGCTCAAGATGAATTTGAGTGGGAAGGTATGTCGAGGACGCCAACCTCTAGTGGGGTGGCATGTAAGAGGGTGAACTGTAGTCCCACTGAGAGGGCACTAGGACCCTGTGGTTTTTGCCTGTTTCAGCAGAGGACAGACCTCCCAGAGACAATGTGTGCTGCGGGGTGGGGTCTAGTGTCTCGAGTGTAAAGTGAAAGTAGGAAGTGAGAGCTGAGAGAGAAAAGGCGGGAAGAAAAGGAGAAGCTGCTGTGAGATCTTAAAAAGAGACTGTGTGGATTTACTGCAAGTGTTTTTGGAGGAAAAGAAGCTTTTGAGAGACTTTTTGTTGCTAACGTTCCCCTGGAGAAGAGCTAACCTTTTGTTTAACTCTGTGAGAGACTTGTGTTGCTAACGTTTCCTGGAGAGGAGCTAACCCTTTATCTAAGAAAAGACGGAGACTTTGCTAAGAACCCAGTACGAATTTGGAAGTCTGTGGATTCCCTGTGCATTGAGTGGAGAAACAAGTCTGGACAGACTGCTGATACAGAGATGGACGGATTGTCGTGGAAGCATTCCTAGGAGCTACAGAAGCAGAGACTACATCGTGAGACCACTAACTAAGTCCCCGGCGTTTGGGCTCGGCATCGGCCGACAAGACAAGAGGAGCTTGCTGTAACTTATTGGCGCTGAAGATATGGACTGGCTACAGCCTCTGCGGATTCCTGCCTGAGAGGAAATCCATCTCAGGATACGGTACCATAGTTATAGATACCCGGGTATCTCTGCTCAGAGTGTTAAATTGTTACTTTAGAGGTGTATCTTATATTAGAGTTGTGTAAGTTATACTCAATGTGCCATTCCAGGGGCTCCCTTAATAACACTACATTCAATTTACACTTGTTCCTGTTTTTAGTTGCCTGTTAGGTAAATTTCTTACTAGTCTGTTGTAGTACACAGTTCTCAGGAGACCTTGGAGTGGCACAGTGATTTCAGCTGCTGCTGAATTAGTGTATCTTTGGGGTGCATCTGCCTTAATATTCTCCATATTACCTTGATTAATTTGCCTTTGAGTAAATACCGTTGGAGATTTCTGCCTTGGTCTTGGTTTGTGACTCACTGGATCTTATTCGGACCTCTGGTCATTACACAGCAGTAGGTTGGCATGTTGTCATCCTCTCCTGGGCGTGCAGCAGTAGATTGGCATGTTGTCATCCTCTCCTGGGTGTGCAGCAGTAGATTGGCATGTTGTCATCCTCTCCTGGGCATGCAACAGCAGATTGGCATGTTGTCATCCTCTCCTGGGCGTGCAGCAGCAGATTGGCATGTTGTCTTCCTCTCCTGGGTGTGCAGTAGCAGATTGGCATGTTGTCATCCTCTCCTGGGCGTGCAGCAGTAGATTGGCATGTTGTCATCCTCTCCTGGGCGTGCAGCAGTAGATTGGCATGTTGTCATCCTCTCATGGGCGTGCAGCAGCAGATTGGCATGTTGTCTTCCTCTCCTGGGTGTGCAGCAGCAGATTGGCATGTTGTCATCCTCTCCTGGGCGTGCAGCAGTAGATTGGCATGTTGTCATCCTCTCATGGGCGTGCAGCAGCAGATTGGCATGTTGTCATCCTCTCCTGGGCGTGCAGCAGCAGATTGGCATGTTGTCATCCTCTCCTGGGCGTGCAGCAGCAGATTGGCATGTTGTCATCCTCTCCTGGGCGTGCAGCAGCAGATTGGCATGTTGTCATCCTCTCCTGGGCGTGCAGCAGCAGATTGGCATGTTGTCTTCCTCTCCTGGGTGTGCAGTAGCAGATTGGCATGTTGTCATCCTCTCCTGGGCGTGCAGCAGCAGATTGGCATGTTGTCTTCCTCTCCTGGGCGTGCAGCAGTAGATTGACATGTTGTCATCCTCTCCTGGGCGTGCAGCAGTAGATTGGCATGTTGTCATCCTCTCCTGGGCGTGCAGCAGCAGATTGGCATGTTGTCTTCCTCTCCTGGGTGTGCAGCAGCAGATTGGCATGTTATCATCCTCTCCTGGGCGTGCAGCAGCAGATTGGCATGTTGTCTTCCTCTCCTGGGCGTGCAGCAGTAGATTGACATGTTGTCATCCTCTCCTGGGCGTGCAGCAGTAGATTGACATGTTGTCATCCTCTCCTGGGCGTGCAGCAGTAGATTGGCATGTTATCATCCTCTCCTGGGAGTGCAGCAGCAGATTGGCATGTTGTCTTCCTCTCCTGGGTGTGCAGCAGCAGATTGGCATGTTATCATCCTCTCCTGGGCGTGCAGCAGTAGATTGGCATGTTGTCATCCTCTCCTGGGCGTGCAGCAGCAGATTGGCATGTTGTCATCCTCTCCTGGGAGTGCAGCAGCAGATTGGCATGTTGTCTTCCTCTCCTGGGTGTGCAGCAGCAGATTGGCATGTTATCATCCTCTCCTGGGCGTGCAGCAGTAGATTGGCATGTTGTCATCCTCTCCTGGGCGTGCAGCAGTAGATATCCTTGTTGTCACCGTCACCTGTAATTAAGGTTCATACAACGGATTTCATGAATTTCTTTGGGTCGGTCTCTTTTTTAACAACTGACAGGAACAAACAAAAACAATACAGTCCCTGTCCTTTCTGATGAGCCCCAGAATAGAAAACATTTACCCTGACCATGCTGATGGGTTTAGTCACAACGCATGCAGTCATCGATGCTGCAGCTTTTCAAGAGGCGTTTGGACAGCAACAACCTAAATTCAGAAAACATTTGGAAACAGATATATCCAGCTGGTGACTGTGAGATCACAGTGAGACATCCAGGGAACAACAAACCCAAGGCTCCACTCACATCTGTGTTTTTGTTCCACTCCCACAGGGTTCTTGAGTTTAAAAAAAATCTATCAATTTTTTTTTAACTAATGCAGAACTAATGTGTAAGGAGGTGGCGGAGACTCTCAGTCCTCCCTCTCTCCTTCATACTGGTACCCTACGGTACCCCTTGTATTTTGCACTGTAACTTATATGTACTGTAATGTTTGCTATGTGTATTAATGTTATGTTCTTGTCATGTGCTGTGTTTGCCTTGTTTCAATGTCCTATTCTTATAGTGTGCCTGTGTTTTATCTGTGATTAGAGGCAGGGCCAGCACAGGTTAACTTTGTGGGCTAGACTTGCAGCCTCTTGGGAGCAGGAGCTCCTGCTTCCTGCTCAGAGCCCAGGCAGCATGGCCTGAGGCAAGATGTCTGTCCCCATCCGGGACAGCAAGGACCCCAGGCTGGGAAATCTAAGCCGGGGCATTGCCAGAACCCACGAGGGGATATAATCTGTTGCCCCGGACTAAAGGACAGTGATACGGGCATTGCCAGACCCCAGGAGGGGATAGAATCTGTTGCCCGGGACTTAAGGACAACACGGGCCCCAGGAATTGGTAAGGGCACCGCCAAAGGGACTTCAAGCATTCAGATTCCGGCATATGGACTACTGCTTCTACCAGCCGCCGTGGCTGTTGTGGGTATGGCCGCGGACATTGCTAGGGAAAGGGCAGGAAGCCAGTGTTGTACTTCATTTAATCTCTGTTATTGGGATCCAAGAAGTATCGTTTCTCCTTGCGGAGAGTGACATGATTAGCATGTCGAGGTGAGGAGACTAAAAGCCGCAATGCTCCTCTGGGAAATATGCAAATTGTCTCTTCAGAGAGGAAGAGGACTAGAACTCTAGTGCCACCTATTGGAAGTAGCAATCCTAACAGTCAATGTCGACCCTTTAATGAGCCTTGTCACATGACTTAGGATAATAGCCAAACCAGAATCTCAATTTGCAGACACTGTGTTTTGAGGTACTGCCCCTCGTCAGTGCAAAGTGGAGGTCTGGTTTGGCTGATTGAGAGGCATCTGACCGGGATCCAAGAAGTATCGTTTCTCCTTGCGGAGAGTGACATGATAAGCATGTCGAGGTGAGGAGACTTAAAGCCGCAATGCTCCTCTGGGAAATATGCAAATTGTCTCTTCAGAGAGGAGGAGGACTAGAACTCTTGTGCCACCTATTGGAAGTAGCAATCCTAACAGTCAATGTCGACTCATTAACGAGACTCGTTAAAGAATTGACATTGACTGTTAGGATTGCTACTTCCAATAGGTGGCACTAGAGTTCTAGTCCTCTTCCTCTCTGGAGAGACAATTTGCATCTCTGTTATTAAATTTCATTCCCCGTTGGACTGCAAGTTGTGTCTGAGGATTGTGTCCGTATGGTCTATCCCTGTGCAAAGTGCCAGGGTGTCTACTGACTGTGGTTTAGTTGACTCGGCTGGGACTACCACCCCGTGCCACCTTACAAATGCACAAAGACATGATCAGGAGGTGTGGGGATTATGGTCCCACAGAAGTCTAAGGAGGTCTGGCCTACAAAATCAAACAGTGTTCACTGAAATCGGACGGTGGTCTGTGTATTGCTTAGATCTGATGAGTCCATGGCTTTTTGTATCGACTTTCCACTCTGGCTAATAGATCCAGGTCCACAATAAAGGCTTCTCTAAAGTCTCACTCAGACGTCTGTGCCATTCGGTCCAAGTACGGACCACTAATGCCATGGCTCTCCAGACACGAGCGTGACAGCATTATATATCTCTATGAAGCCGACTTATGGCCTGTCCCTGAATTGCAGACTGATCTTGTGCCAATTATCAGTGATTTTTCTCATATGCAATAATGGTTCTAGTTTGATCAGTGTTTTTGATCAGAGTTTTATCAGCTAGGTCAGTGGGTCAGTTATACCATCAGAGTTTGATCAGAATTTCAGCAGCTTTTTCTCTAATGAAAAGACGAAATTATGTAGGTTTCTCAAACTTCTATCAAAGAGACTCGGATCAAAATTGAACACTTCCTGTGATTTTGTGTGGACCACCTCAGTTGGCAAGAATATATGGAAATGTGAAAAACTATAATAGGTACAAGTCCTGTCTGTGAAAGACACAGATATTACTCGGATGTGAAGAACTGTCATCTGAATGATCCCTAAGTGTATGTTTATATTGAGTTTTTTTAGGAGTTTTTTTCAAGTATAAATTGAGCAGAAACCCTCCACATCCTTCTCAAAAATGCAAAACTCCTCATAAAGTTGGATTTTCCACGCAGCTTCCACTCCAAAAACTCAGCAAAAAGATTCAGGCCACGATTCATGAAAACAATCGTTGTATATGCCAGTCTTAAGCTGGACTCACACGAGTGTATAGCATCCGATGCAAGAGCATTGTATACAATATGCTAATGACATGAGTGAGCCTCGCCTCGCTGTCAATCACAGCATGCTTCCATGCACGTACTGTGTGGTTCTGTGTGCCCTCCATGTGGTAAAGCAAACCTCTAGAATATATAGTAATGCCCTGTACAAGTGCCCCTGAAAGCAGTGCCAAGATTTTGCTCCCTAGAAAGTAATAATAGCCTCTATGTGTCCCTTTAACAGTCACAATAACTTGAGTTCACCTACAACAATAAGTGCCCACTTAACATTGAATAATGTCCTGAGTCTCCCCCCTGTACAGCTGCCCTATAGACAGCATAAAGCTCTCTTATACAAAGTATAATGCCCCACACTATATAGTAGCCCCCACGCAGTATACTGACCCCTTAATAGCCCCAAAACTGTTTGATGGCCCCAACACTGTACGATGGTCCCCACACTGTATGGCAGCCCTCACAGTAGTCCACACAATGTATTATGGCTCACTAAGTAGCCTCCACACTGTATGATAGCCCCCACTCTGTATCAAGGCTCCTTTAGTAGCCCCCACACTGTCATGGTCCCCTTATCAGCCCTCACACCGTATCATGGCCTCCTCAGTAGCCCCCACACTGTATGATGACCCCCTCAGTAGACTTCACTCTGTATCATGACCCCTTTATTAGCCCCCACACTGTGTCATGACCCTCTTAGTGGCCCCCACACTGTCATGGCCCCCTTAGTAGGCCCAACACTATGATAGCCCTCTTAGTATCCCCCACTATGTATGATGACCTCCCTTTGGTAGCCCCCACTCTTTATGGGGACCCTCTTAGTAGCCACTATTATTCATAGGGCCCCCTCAATAGCTTCCACAATTTATAGAGGCCCTGTTAGCTGCCCCCATTATTTTTGCGGGGCCCCCACACATGACCACAACACAATTTTAAAAGGAAAAAAAAATAAAAATCATATACTCACCTTACCCCAGAGAGTCCAGCAGGAGATGGTGGCAGGTCCTGGGCAGACGAATGTGGCGACGTCATTGCTCTGGGACTCACATCCTGTGCGTTTTGCGGTGCGCTGATGTCATCGCGTCTCTCTGATCTGGACCTGGAGTTCGTTAGGCTGCAGGAATAAAGTGACATACAGCCTACTGAATGGAGAGTCTTTAATTGCACTAATTTTTTTAGGACATAAATTCACATGAGTAAGCAATGTGTGTAGTACGATTGAGAAGACAGAGGGGTTAAATGCAGTTTCTGCCTTCTGTAAGGCACCAATACCGGTGCCCATGCAGCTGTTATGCTAGAGTGTTGTAAAAGCACGATACCTGGAATAAGGCTGCTAATGACTTCCATAAAAGGGTAGATCGTTAGCTAATGAGTTAAAACCTCTTCAATAACTTCACCAAATGCTGAATATTTGGTTGTTCACATTTCCTTGAGACCTCAGAGGGTGTAGTACATTTCCTGCGCAGCTGAATACACATTATTCTCTCTCTTATCTCACAATCTCCAAGATTTGTATAAAAGGATTGCCGCTGTGTCTGTCAATAACAGGGACAAATGAGCTCTACACATTAAAAGCTTTCAGTATAATGTTGTGAATATCTGTGATCACTTAGTGTATCCCTGTTGTCACCTGATCTTTGCTCTCAACAGCTCATTATTGAGTGCCATGTAATGTCTCTAACAAGACACCAAAAACTGAGAAAGAAACGTGTTAGATCTGTCCATCATAATTAAATCTAAGAGGCAGCAGAAAACAGTTTTAGGCTGACAATGGCCCCCAAACCTTCTGAGCCCCTATGCAGCTGCACAGGTTGCCCATTTGGCATGTCCACCCAGGTAAATCACTATTAATACTAAGGTAGAAATACACTGTGAAAACAAAAAAGGATTGCTCTCTCTGCTAGTGTGATAAGGAATGGCAGACAATTCAGTGGCATTTAAAAGTTTGGGCACCTCTGGTCAAAATTACTGTTATCATGAACAGTTAACGGGAATCTGTCATCCCAACATTCGCCCATAAGTTGTGGCCACCGGCTTCAGGGGCTTATCTATAGCAATCTGTAATACTGTAGATAAGCCCCCGATGTAACCTGCAAGATAAGAAAAACAGGTAATATTATACTCACCCAGGATGGTCCCGCTGCGGTCCGGGTCTGGCACCTCTGCCTCTTCAGGGCAGAGCAAAGTACTGTAGTGCGCAAGCGCTGGGCATCTCTGACCTTTCCCAGCGCAGTACTTTGCTCTGCCCTCAACAGGGCAGACAAATTATGCATGTGCCGGAGCCGCAGTGGAAGAAAAGAAGAGGACATCATCGTATGAAGATAGGAGACGCTGGACCTGGACTGCGACGCCCATTGGACCCGAACCGGAACCGCCCCTTGGTGAGTATAATATAACCTATTTTTCTTATCTTGCAGGTAACATTGGGGGCTTATCTACAGCATTACAGAATGCTGTAGATAAGCCCCTGATGCCGATGGTGGCAGCTTATAGGCGAATTTTGGGGTGACAGATTCTATTTAAACAAGTTGAAGATTAAATGATCTCTAAATGGCCTAAAGTTAAAGGCTGACACATTTCCTTTGTATTGCTGATGCCATAGTTTAGGCACCCTGCATGGTTAGTACCTAGTAGCACCCCCTTTTGAAAGTGTCATAGCTTGTAAGCGCTTTTTGAAGCCAGACAAGAGTCTTTCAATTCTTCTTTGAGGTATTTTCATCCATTCTTCCTAGACAATTCTTCCAGTTCTGTGAGATTCCTGGGTCGTACTGCATGCACTGCTAATTTGAGGCCTAGCCACAGAATTTTTAATGATTTTCAGCCCCTGAGGGCTATTGTAAAATCTTCAGCATGCTCCTTTTGAGGTCGTCTTTTGTGGAGTTTGACCTGTGTTTAGGATCATTATCCATTTGTAGAAGCCATCCTCTTTTCAACTTCAGATTTTTTACAGATGGTGTTCTGTTTGCATCAAGAATTTGTTGAAATTTAATTGAATCCATTCTTCCTTCTACCCTTGAAATGTTCCCCGTGTCATTGGCTGTAACACAACCCCAAAGCAAGATTGATCCACCCCCATGCTTAATGGTTGGTGAGATGTTCTTTTTGTGAAATTCTGTGCCCTTTTTTCTCCGGACATACCTTTGATCATTGTGTCCAAACAGTTATATTTTAACCTCATCAGTCCACAGGTCTTATTTCCAAAATGCATCAGGCTTAGATGTTCTTTTGCATACTTCTAAGGCTGAATTTTATGGCGAGGACGCAGGAGAGGCTTTATTCTGATGACTCTTCCATAAATGCCATATTTTACAGGTGTCTCTGAACAATAGAACAATGTACACAACTCCAGTCTGCTAAATCTTTCTGAAGTTTCTTTGCAGTCAAGTAGGGGTTCTGATTTGCCTCTCTAGCAATCCTACGAAGAGCTCTCACTGAAATTGTGCTTGGACTTCCAGAACTTATTTTGACCTGCACTGTTCCTGTTAACTGCCATTTCTTAACCCCTTTCCGCAATCGCCATTTTAACCAAAAAATAAAAAAGTTACGGCTCTGGGAAGAAGGGGAGCAAAAAATGAAAATGCAAAACCAAAAATACTTCTGGTCTTTAAGGGGTTAAGGACTTTTTTTGGGGGGAGATGAGGTATATATAGCTCACATATTAAACTATAATTTACTTATTAGTGTCTATTAATTTTTTGTGAGAAAGAGAAGTAAAACAAAAATGTAGCCAATATTTTTTCTAAGCCATTCATCCCACAGCTGACATGTGGGTTCACCGTCGGAGCCCACATCAAAGGGAGGTTGTCCAACATTGGCATACTATTATGCCCGATGTCAGAAAGGGGGTAAATAGGAAGAGAAAAAAGTTTGGGCCCTTGAAATGTGGGAATGTAAAAAATGTTTTTTACTGTTTTGTCCACATTCTTAAAGGGTTAAGAATATGTTTACAGACAGCACATCAAATTTACTTCAGTGGAATCTGTCACCAGATTATTGCTACCCTATCTGACAGCAGAATGATGTAAGGGCAGAGACACTGATTCCACTGATATGTCACTTACTTTGCTGCTTTAAATAGTTTTCATAAAGTTACTGCTTTATCTGCTGCTGATCAAACAGTTCTCTGAACACTGAGCTTTGCATAGCCCCACCCACACCAATGATTGGATGCTTACTGTGTACAATAATAATAATCTTTATTTTAATATATAACGCTAACATATTCCGCAGGGCTTTACACACATTATATGTACACTGTGCATAGGCAGAGAGATGCCAATCATTGGTGGGGGTGTGGTTGGACTACCTAGCAGCAATTTTACTAGTCCTCTAGTGATAATCTCCTGCTGATAAAACAGTGATTTTATCAAAACTACAGCAAGCAGCCCTGTAAGTGACACATCACTGGAATTAGGGTCGCTGCCCCCACATCATATTGCTCTCAGATTAGGTGGAAAAAAACCTGGTGACAGAGTCCCTTTAAAAGATATATTACCATTTTAACACACCCATTAATTAATGCTAGAAAGAGACTGTGATTAAACAGAAATGTTAGAGGTGTACACAATGTGAAACCTGACGCTGGGTCCATCTAGATGGAAGCGGATCAGCGAGGACTCAGGACTGTTTAGGGTTTTCGTAAGAGCAAAAACAAAATGACAGTGTACGTAAATATCTTGCAGACAAATTGCATTTCGATTCAGATCTCAGACCAATGTACCTAACTACTATGTCACAAATCAAATGATCATTACATCTAGCCAGGAGATAATGTCTTAAAGAAATTCATGATCCAAAAAAATAAAGCAAATTATGCAAGATGAGTCAGATACTCGGAAGCAGACGCAGATACAGTTGCAATCAAATGATTCCTTCCCCACTGCAAATTAGGTTTATTCCCAGAATTTTGCAACTTTTTTCCTGTTTGCAATGAGCCATTGATACAAGAACAATTTACATAGCTCAACACAACGAATTTGCCTTTTGCCTCTGCTTTAGGGCAGCTGCAGGCGATCTTGTGAAAAATCGACCGAGTTTCATTCAGAAAACTTAGATGATTTTTTTTACTAATTTACATTGGAGTTTTATCCATGTGCCATCCGTGCATCTACTTTTTACACCCTCGTGACATTAAAAAATGCTTCTTCGGTTTATAATAGGAATGTATCTGTAAAAAATGGATGTTCCATGTGGGATACGTTTTTTGTTATGCACCCATAGACTTGAATGGGAGCGTTTCATCCGAGGATCGGCTGAAAGTAGTTTGTGCTGCATTTTCTTTCTCGCGGGCGATCGGAACCAAGAAAAAAATTGTTCGTCTGAACAGCGCTATTAAATAACACAGATCAGTGTGCTATCCGGATAAAAATCAGACCGCACATATCCGACTTTTATACCAAAAGAACATCAGTTATAGGTAACAACCAAAAATACTAATGGCGACTCTAATCATAATCATATATCCAAAGAGAACTATGAGTCCAAAAAATTGCCAAAAAGGTAATTAATCTTAAATTGATTTTATTGAAAAAAGTACAACTATACACTAAACAATAAAAACATATACCATATATGTAAAGTCATGTGAAAAAATCCGTGAGTACATCAGAACCAAAGATCACGGATCAGGACACTGCTGAGTATATCAACCGTAAGTATCTGTGCAACAATGTGCAATGCGCGTTTCGCGTCTGGTGAATCCCGCTGCCTCAGGGGACGCCCCCTGAGGAAGCGGGATTCACCAGACGCAAAACACGCGTTGGGGTAGCTTACCAAGACCGGGACAGGACCTGCCGCACTAAAATGGGTAATTAGACTTTATCCTGCACGTTTATTTGCACATTACTGTCTGACAGGCATGTAGTAACATTACCGGTAGTATGTATACAAGTTAGAGTTCATAGTTGAATTGCCACAGTCTGTCAGCAGTTTGATATACGTGATGATAGTATATTAGTTGCACATTATTGCACAGATACTTACGGTTGATATACTCAGCAGTGTCCTGATCCGTGATCTTTGGTTCTGATGTACTCACGGATTTTTTCACGACTTTACATATATGGTATATGTTTTTATTGTTTAGTGTATAGTTGTACTTTTTTCAATAAAATCAATTTAAGATTAATTACCTTTTTGGCAATTTTTTGGACTCAGGCCATGTTCACACAATCCTTTTTTTAATGCGGAACCGCCGCGATTTTGCCGCTGCGGGTCCGCAGCTGTTTTCCATGCAGGGTACATTACAATGTACCCTATGGAAAACGGGAACTGCTGTGCCCACATTGCGGAAAATCGCGAAAAAAGCCGCGCTGAATAGCTGCGGTAAAAAAGAAGTACCATGTCACTTCTTTTTGCGGAACTGCAGCGGTTCTGCACCCATTGACCTCCATTGTGAGGTCAAACCCGCAGTAAAACCCACAGACGAAAAAATATCTGCGGGTTTTCTGCGGTTTGTGGTGCAGAACCGCTGCAGCAGGAAGTGCGTGGGCGGAGTGTGGCTGCCCCCCCCGTGCTCCAATCCCACCCCCCATGCTCCGATGCCACCCCCCCATGCTCCGATGCCACCCCCCCGTGCTCCGACGCCCCCCCCCCCGTGCCCTAATCTCCCCCCCTTATACTTACCAGGCCTCCCGGTGTCCGTCCGGCCGTCTTCTCCCTGGGCGCCACCATCTTCCAAAATGGCGGGCACATTTTGATCACTGTGATAACCTCACAGTGATCAAAATAAAAAAAAGGTAAATGCCCCCCCCCCCTTTATCACCCCCATAGGTAGTAACAATAATAAAATAAAGAATTTTTTTTTTCCCCACTACAGTTAGAACTAGGGTTAGGGTTAGGGGTAGGGGTAGGGTTAGGGGTAGGGTTAGGGGTAGGGTTAGGGTTAGGGGTAGGGTTAGGGTTAGGGGTAGGGTTAGGGGTAGGGTTAGGGTATTTTCAGCCATTTTAACCCTAAAAAAACTTCCTAGAAAACACACAGAAACTGCACTAAAAACCGCATCAAAAAACGCATCAAAAAACGCACCAAAAAACGCACCTGCGTTTTCTGCCAAGAGCTGCGGTTTTTAGTGCAGAAAAAACAGCAGGGAAATCAGGAACGTGTGAACATGGCCTCATAGTTCTCCTTGGACATATCCGACTTTTATGTTCGTAGAGTAACGCTAAACCTAGAAATGAATGATAACAGCAAACGGGAGATGATCTTGTTTCCATTCTTACCTACTTACATATGCTTACTGTGGCCGACTACTCGTGTGGTTTTCTGACAGAGGCTTATTTTCTGGAAGAACAATGATCAGACGGATTAAAATTTAAAATAGTTGATCCTTTTTTCCCTAATTCATCAGGGTAGGATCAGCACCACCGCCCCTTATACATAAGATTAGAGTTGGTGCAAATCAATTCGCAGATTCCCCTCCATCGGCCAAATCAGTAATCTGTGGCCACCAGATGAGATCCTTGAGAACGGCCTCCTACCTCTACCCCAGCTCTTTTATTAATTAGTCGGCTTGGCACAACTTCAAATCAATGTGCGCTGTACTAGTATATACACATTAAGCTCAGCCTAGTCATTGCTGCTTTCCTTTGGAATCTTATTTTTTTGCTATTGGGGGTGTAGGGGTTGTCTAAGTCCGATGACTCTGGAAGCAGCATTCTCTTCTTTCTCTCTCTCTCTCCACTGAAATCACATGAACGCTTAGCTATTTTGATGGCCTGATAATCAGGAACAAGTGTTCCTAGGAATGCTCATTCCGCAATTATCGGCCCATCTAAGAGTACCATAACTCATATCTTACAGCAGTTTTAATAAAATCATTTAAATTCTTTTTATTTTGAGCAGATTTATTTGGGATCATCTTAGTATGAGGAATGGACACTTGTCACAAACAACATGGCAGCATCATCGTGAGGTTTTCGGTGAAAATTTTTTGAAAAATAAACTGAATCAGTTTTATTGTCTCAAATATTGAGTCTCATGGACAAAGGATGTGTGTCTTACCTCCTTAGCAAATCCATCCTTTCTGCTCTACTATCTGATGTAAAAACTCATATATTATACATCTCTTATATATCTTCCCTCACGTAATCTTCGATCCTCCCAGGACCTCCTACTCTCCTCCACACTTATTCGTTCCTCACACAACCGTCTCCAAGATTTCTCCCGAATATCCCCCATCCTCTGGAATTCCACGTCTCAACACGTCCGATTATCCACCACCCTCGGATCCTTCAGACGGAACCTGAAAACCCATCTCTTCAGGAAAGCCTACAGCCTGCAATAACCATTCTGCCGCCTCATCACCAACCGAGCTGCTGCCTCACCACCACCTGAGCTGCTGCCTCACCACCACCCGAGCTGCTGCCTCACCACCACCCGAGCTGCTGCCTCACCACCACTAGAGCTGCCGCACCCTCTACCTTCTGTCTCTTCCCCATTATCCCATAGAATGTAAGTCCGCAAGGACAGGGTCCTCTCCCCTCAGTACCAGTCTGTCATTGTAAATTTGTTTACTGTAAATGATATCTATAACTCTGTACGTAACCCCTTGCTCATATAAAGCACCATGGAATTGATGGTGCTATATAAATAAATAATAATAATAAAATAATAATCCCTGATACTTAAAATTTGTTGTAAGATTTGGGATTGAGGGTCCATCTTGAAAAGTATCGGCCTAAGGGAGGTACGGCCCACCTTACTGTAGGATTGCCTATATGTTGTCTGTGGTATATCATTACAGGAAATAGTGGACAATCACTTTTGGAAAGGTAGCTCTCCTGAAAATAAACTGATTACAGGTTGTTTCATTGCTGATCAAGTGATCAACTGTGATCTATAGGGCAGCAAAGATACTAATCTTTTCAGCGCTCCCGAAGGAGAAAGAATGCATTACATGGTACTCACTAAAATCAATGGACCATCAAAGCAATGCAAGTCCTCCAGATAGACAGCCTTTGATGTCACCTTTCATTCCTGCTGATATATGGAGATTGATACCGTCCTTCCCTTACCTGGGACAGCCCTAAGAGGGTATTCAAAATGGACTAAACTACCCAGTTTTATTTTTGTACGCATTTTTAATTTATTCCACATTAATTGCTCATGTGTCTATACGTTGACATTATATTTCAGTAGGTAATTAAATATAATCACCAGATGTTGTCTTGTGAACGCAATGTTTGTGACTCATGCATGTCATAAAATATTTATTGTCAGCTTTTAACTAGATGAATGGATTAGTAATAATTATTTGAAGGTTGTTGAGGTTGGAAGTGAATATCAATATTTATAAAAAATGCTAGGAGTACTGAAAGACAATAGGAGCCTCGCTAGTATGGTAATAGGGGCCCATGAGGGTTGGCAGTGGAACAGAACATTTTCTTTTGGAAATTATCACTTCTTGTGATTTTGGCATATAATATATTAGTCGTAGTTATTGAATGATGATATGTATGCTTCATGAAAATTCCACTGGTGTTTTTCCTGATGTGTCTTTTTAGATGTTTTCTTTTGCGCTGTCTTTGATACTGGTGTTTTTTTTATTTTTCAGATTTTATGTATCAGTGGAAGACGTCACGAGAATGTGCTGGTGACTTCTTTTAATAGTTTCAGAAAGACGGAACAAATTGTTTTTACATTGCAGTGCAAATGTTAATTCTTTTTTGCATTTTTAAAGATCACTTTCAGTCATATTCCAGGCAGAATACACCTGAAAAAGACGCTGTGTGCCCATAGTCGAAATTATATGGAATGTGTCATCAGAAAATGAGCTTTGTTTAAACATTAAAAAGGGTTTTTATGTTAAATGTATTTTTATCATTTTTTTGAGGTTTGATTTTTCAATTTTCCATATCACTATCTATATTTCTTATGTTTTAAAAAAAACAAACAAACTGAAATCTTGAATTTTTCACAATGTACACTAGTCCTTATACTAGACTTTTATTATACTTCCTGTTCTGTACAGAAAACTTTCCAGCAGTCTCCTTATCATCACAGGCAGGATTAAAAAGAATGGAAACACTTTGATAAATGGTAGAAAACACAGAATCCACTTTTCACAATTGATTATGGTTTGTCCTGATGAAGAGGTCCTGCGTGACCTCGAAACGAGTTGACTTATAAACCTGTTCCAATAAATGTTTTTAAGAATTACTTCATCTCAGCAGCGCATAAGTGACACCTCCCGTCGTTTTCCACAATTGGTTATGTTACAGCTCATTTTCTCGTCACAAAGACTTTTGCCTTGGTGACAGCATTCTCATTTAATATTTAATACAATTCAGTGGGGTCTGAGTCAGTCAACTGCTCCTAATACTCATGTGTCCAGTATGAAGTAAGAATCTAATATTAGGCCTAGTTGGCAGTGTAAAAATTGCAAGATTTCTTATTTTTTTTAACATTTGTACATACAGATATGGTGGAAGTCTGCAGCGGGTGTATGGAATGGGCTCCCAAATAAGCGAAGTTGTTCCATCCCTCCCATGAATAGGTAAGATGGGAGTATTCCTTTGATACAGGGGAGACCTCTATTTATAACTTTTATTTCTTTCTTTTAATTTGTTGCCTCAGGGACTATAAAAAAACAAACATTTATTGCTCTGTTATGCAAATAAATTTTATCTGTTGAACTTTTAATGTATAATGATGTCTTTTTGAATATGATTTATAATTAACTCCAGAATTGAGATAATTTATGGTCTAGCATAGTAGCAAACAACCAAGAGCCACACTGTTAGTCTGAACCAAAATTAAGAGCTTAAAAAATTAAAAGGGTGTTTACATAAATACAGCACAAAACCATAATCAGTATATGAATACAGCTTCAGTACGTCTATCAGCAAATGAATACATCATTTGAACCACTATCAGTACAGGAATACAACACCAGATCCACCATAGCACATGAATACATTATCAAAGCCAAAGTCACAATAGTATTTGAATACAGTGCAAGAACCACCACCAGTACATGAGTACATCATCAGAACCACCAATAGTGCATGAATATAGAACCAGAACCACCATCAGTACATGAATACATCACTAGAACTACCATCAGTATATGAATACATCTTTAGAACATCCATCAATAAATGAATACATCGCCAGATCCACCATAAGAACATGAATACAGCACCAGAGCCACCATAGTACATGAATAAATCACTAGAACCACCATCAGTATATGAATACATCTTTAGAACATCCATCAGTACATTAATACATCACCAGATCCACCATAAGAACATGAATACAGCACCAGAGCCACCATTGTACATTAATAAATCACCAGAGTCACCATAGCATATGAATACAGCACCAGAACCACCATTAGCAAATAAATACAGCACAAGAACCACCACCAGTACATGAATACATCACCACAACAATTATACTGAATAATTTCTTATATATCAATCTGCTCAGCTCCTCTTGCTTTATGCCATGACGCCCATAAGTCGCCTTTAAATGATACAATTATAGCTTAGTAAACACTGATTTATTGATTAATTCAATGGGCGCATCAGTGCAAGTGTGTCTCTAGTTATCATACTCTAGTGACTGCATCTGTGTTTCAGAATTATGTTCCTTTCTGTCTTGCACTAGGTGCTGATCTCAAATTGAGGATGCCCCATATTTCCAAAATGGATGTCCCTCAACCGGCTCCAAGTCCTTTCTTGTGAGACAACCTCCTGTCACTTTACCTGGGTGGAAAATAAACGGAAAGCACAGAAACAGCTGAGAGGACATCAGACATTTATGGCACATTCTGTGGAAATAAGCCTTTAACTATGAGGCTGAGTCATTTAGGGTCCTTTATCAGAAAAATTGTGTTTCCCATAAGAAAACATTTGACAATTAATAAGTGCCTTTGGAATTTGGAATTAAGGTGAAAAACAATTACATGTACAATACAAAATTATAGGTATGCTCGGGGAATATAGAATAATAATGCTTCTGCTCAGAATATATATACCGTAACCAGATTTTATAATAATAATAAACCCTTTATGCTACATTTTTTTCTCACGCGCTTGACTGACATGTGTAGGTAGAATATCTTTGTGTAGATATGTAACATACACCCAATGTCACACATTTATTATTAGCAGATTTCAGAGGAATTTCTGTGTCATGTGCCCTTTATGCATGATTTATCCCAACAAGCATTGTGCTTCCTCAGAGCTCTATTCATTAGAAGATAAAGGGCCGGAGAGCCTGGTAAATATAGTCATCTCCACAGAACACATTATATGAGACATGTGGTTTAGTTTAACAAAAAAACACACAATACCTGGAAGCTCTTTGATGGTTAATAGCTCAGTCCAAGGCAAATTTATAAGGTGAAAAATAGCTGGGCTGACTCACAGCTAATTATCGTACCTGATGAACCTCACAGTAACTAATGGATATTATGTAAACAGCATCAGTATGTGAGACGTCTATAAACTGTTCTCTGTGCCCTATAACTTCAGCTGGTAACTTTGTACTAGAGACCAGTATATGTTTGATGTATTGGAAGAAGAGTTTATCAGAAAAAGGAGATGGAAACCTTCTCAGTTAAAGGACTTATGTCTCATCAAAAAAGTTTAAAGTGAACCTGTCACGTGAAAACAATCGCTATTAACCTGCAGTACAGGTTTAATCTGCAGCATTCTGAACCTGCCCAATGCCGGCAATTAGACGTCCGCTGTCAAGAGGAAATTAACTTTATTCCTCCGGGTAGCGTTCTGGTTTCAGCCACGGAGGCGGCACCAGCACAGGATCAGTCACCGTTCTGTGTATAGAGAGTGGCTGCTGTAACCGCACCCCCGGCACTGACTGACAGCCGGCTCTAATGTTGAGCTGCTGTCAGTCCCGGGGGAAATTACAGCCAATGCTCTCTATTCACAGAGCGCAGACTTATCCCTTGCTAATGCCACCAACGTGACTGGAAGCCAAGCCTTGCCAGGAGGAATAAAGTTCATTTCCTCCTGGCAGTGGGGCTCTCAGTGGCGGCATCAGGCAGGGTCACAATGCTATTAACCTGCAGATTAACCCCATATCTGCAGGTTAATAGTGTTTTTCCACGTGACAGATTCCCTTTCAAGTAAATCTCTACCCTGGAAAACTATTTAGTTTTTTTTGTAATCTAAATCCAATGTATAAAATTCTTGATTAAATTCTTAAAGATTAGCCCTTAGAATAGGTCATCAGTATCTGATTGGTGGGGGGTGCGACACCCGGCATCTCCACCAATCAGCTGTTCCCGGTGTCGATGGAGGCCGGAACTGCTTAGTTGCAGAACTACACAGGACAACTCTGTCAACACAATAGTGGCCTCGGCTAGGTACTATACATCCACCCCCTATTGATTTCAGTAGGGGGCAGGTGTACAGTACGCTACAGGCAATGGAGCAGTGTTGTCCCGCAACTGAGCAGTTCCAGCTAGGCAGCTGATTGGCGGAGATGCTGAGTGTTGCACCCACACCAGACACTGATGACCTATTCTAAGAATGAAAAAGAAAAAATAATCTCCAACATGGATCTTCTAAAAAGTCAATTTATTGGAAACACTTTAAAATGCAAACATTTGCAAAAAAGAGATGGGGGTCCCAGGTGGTCAACATGACCACCTGGGACCCCCATCTCTTTTTTGCAAATGTTTGCATTTTAAAGTGTTTCCAATAAATTGACTTTCTAGAAGATCCATGCTGGAGATTATTTTTTCTTTTTCATTGTTGGCTCTGGACTACGCCCTTGACCAAGGCGGCTCCGTGCGTGGACATCATTGCACTGTTGAGGGATTGGTGAGCTGACTTATTTTCTTCCCATTTTTTCCTTTTTCCCTATTTTTCTATTCTAAGAATAGGCCATCAATGTTAAAGTCCTGGACAACCGCTTTAAAATATCTTTAAAGGGTTTATTTTTTTATCTTCTAATTTGACAAATTACATGTGTTCAGCTCCAGAACAGATGGGAACTCTCTACTATGATGTTCATCCACACTCAGGAGCTCTGTAGGAATGGACATATCATTGGTGCATCATGTGCAGCCGCACAGGAGCCCAAAAGGTAAGAGGACTACTTTCACCTTCAAATCAGCCAACAGGTCCTGAGGGGGCCCATATACAGTCATGGCTGAAAGTGTTGGCACTCTTGAAATTGATCCAGAAAATAAAGTATTTTCTCAGAAAATTATTATAATTATACATGTTTGTATACATGTATACATACATGTATAATTATAATAATTTACATACATACACAAAAAAAGAGAAAAAAAGACAAATTGGACATGATTTCACATAAAAGTCCAAAAATGGGATGGACAAAATTGTTGCCACCTTGCCAAAATTGTGGATAAGTGACTTTGTTTCAAGCATGTGATGCTCGATCAAACTCATCAGTGGCAAGTAACAAATGTGGGCAATATTAAAATCACACCTGAAACCAGATAAAAGGGTAGAAATTTACTCAATAATTGCATTGTGTGTCTGTGTGTGCCACACTAAGCATGGAGAACAGAAAGAGAAGAGAACTGTCTAAGAATTTGAGAATCAAATTAAAAATAATAATAATAATCTATATATATAATTGTCTAAGGGTTTTTCCGTCTGTCTGTCTGTCTGTCTGTCTGTCTGTCTGTCCTGGAAATCCCGGCTCTCTGATTGGTCGAGGCCGCCAGGCCTCGACCAATCAGAGACCGGCACAGCATCGACGATGATGTCATAAAGGACGTAGAAATCCCGCGTCTGATTGGTCGAGGCCGCCAGGCCTCGACCAATCAGCAACGGGCACAGCGACGATGATGTCATAATGGTTGCCATGGCGACGATGATGTCATAAACATTGCCTCGACTAATCAGCGATGGGCACAGTCTGCCGCGAATTCTGGAATCATCATTGTCCATATACTACGGGGACATGCATATTCTAGAATACCCGATGCGTTAGAATCGGGCCACAGTCTAGTAATATATATATATCTATAATATAACGCTGGGAGCGTCACTCTGTCCGAAGCCTTTATAGACTGCGCAGGCGCAAGCGCCGGCGCAGTCTGGGCCTCACAGAGTGACGCTCCCGGGAGATCACGGTGTGCGTTCACACTGAACGCACACCGCGATCTCCAACAGAGAAGCAGGGACCGCCAGGAGGGTGAGTATCGGCCATATTCACCTGTCCTGCGTTCCACCGCCGAGCGCCGCCATCTTTCCGGTCTTCGGCCTGTGACCTTCAGTTCAGAGGGCGCGATGACGCGCTTAATGCGCGCCGGCGCCGCCCTCTGACTGAACAGTCACAGCCAGGAGACCGGGAAGATGGCGGCGCCCAGCGGTGGAACGGGACAGACAGGTGAGTATAGTAAGTGCTGGGGGGCCTGAGCTGGCGGCGATACCGGCACCTGACCCCCACAGCGCGCCGGTGTCCCCGCCTGCTCAGGCCCCCGGATGGCTCCAGCACATGACAGGATGGGGACGCAGGATGGGGACGCAGGATGGGGACGCAGGATGGTTGCAGCACATACCAGGATGGGGACGCCGGATGGGGACGCAGGATGGGTTCAGCACATACCAGGATGGGGACGCAGGATGGGGACGCAGGATGGTTGCAGCACATACCAGGATGGGGACGCAGGATTGGGACGCAGGATGGGGACGCAGGATGGTTGCAGCACATACCAGGATGGGGACGCAGGATGGTTGCAGCACATACCAGGATGGGGACGCAGGATGGGGACGCAGGATGGGTGCAGCACATACCAGGATGGGGACGCAGGATGGTTGCAGCACATACCAGGATGGGGACGCAGGATGGTTGCAGCACATACCAGGATGGGGACGCAGGATGGGTGCAGACCATACCAGGATGGGGACGCAGGATGGTTGCAGCACATACCAGGATGGGGACGCAGGATGGGTGCAGCACATACCAGGATGGGGACGCAGGATGGTTGCAGCACATACCAGGATGGGGACGCAGGATGGTTGCAGCACATACCAGGATGGGGACGCAGGATGGGGACGCAGGATAGGTGCAGCACATACCAGGATGGGGACGCAGGATGGTTGCAGCACATACCAGGATGGGGACGCAGGATGGGGACGCAAGATGGTTGCAGCACATACCAGGATGGGGACCCAGGATGGGGACGCAGGATGGTTGCAGCACATACCAGGATGGGGACGCAGGATGGTGGCAGCACATACCAGGATGGGGACGCAGGATGGGGACGCAGGATGGTTGCAGCACATACCAGGATGGGGACGCAGGATGGGGACGCAGGATGGTTGCAGCACATACCAGGATGGGGACGCAGGATGGGGACGCAGGATGGTTGCAGCACATACCAGGATGGGGACGCAGGATGGGGACGCAGGATGGGTGCAGCACATACCAGGATGGGGACGCAAGATGGGTGCAGCACATGACAGGATGGGGACGCAGGATGGGTGCAGCACATACCAGGATGGGGATGCAGGATGGGTGCAGCACATACCAGGATGGGGACGCAGGATTCAAAATATTGATTCAAAATTGGGGCTGTGCCTGTATGAACATCTCTGGAGATCCAATCCTGGGTATAGCTAGAGACTTTATTTATTATTTATGTATGCACATTTGCCGTGTTTAAACACTAGTGGGTATAAGTGAATACATACTGCAGTATACTGGACCTAACTCCTCTTGCTACATCTGGAACCATCAGTCTAGAGGCCCCAGGATATATAGATAACATTGGTATATGTTATCTCAATGCAGCACTATCAGAAGTCATAAATTGGTGCAAAAAGATATTTTGTAATGCCAGAATATATGTCTACATAAATGTATTTCACATGTAATGGTGGCTTTTGTAATAATGGAGTTTTTTACTCGTTGGAGTAATTTTAACTGTTTTTAATTGTGTGTAGTATTTCCTTGTAGAAATAAAATTTGATACTTTATTATAAACAAAATTCTTGTGTGGAGTTCCAACCTTAATGGGCATGTGCTCTTTTCTTTCTTGTTAATTCTGAGCTACATTTCTACATGCCCGGTAGTGAACCCACTTGATTCATATGTGTTATTTTGGATGGTGCCCACTGAACTAGGTGTGTTTTTGTACATACCAGGATGGGGATGCAGGATGGGTGCAGCACATACCAGGATGGGGACGCAGGATGGTTGCAGCACATACCAGGATGGGGACGCAGGATGGGTGCAGCACATGACAGGATGGGGACGCAGGATGGGTGCAGCACATACCAGGATGGGGACGCAGGATGGGTGCAGCACATACCAGGATGGGGACGCAGGATGGGTGCAGCACATGACAGGATGGGGATGCAGGATGGGTGCAGCACATGACAGGATGGGGACGCAGGATGGGTGCAGCACATACCAGGATGGGGACGCAGGATGGGTGCAGCACATGACAGGATGGGGACACAGGATGGGTGCAGCACATACCAGGATGGGGACGCAGGATGGGTGCAGCACATGACAGGATGGGGACGCAGGATGGGTGCAGCACATGACAGGATGGGGACGCAGGATGGGTGCAGCACATGACAGGATGGGGGCGCAGGATGGGTGCAGCACATGACAGGATGGGGACGCAGGATGGGTGCAGCACATACCAGGATGGGGACGCAGGATGGGTGCAGCACATACCAGGATGGGGACGCAGGATGGGTGCAGCACATGACAGGATGGGGACGCAGGATGGGTGCAGCACATACCAGGATGGGGACGCAGGATGGGTGCAGCACATGACAGGATGGGGACGCAGGATGGGGACGCAGGATGGGTGCAGCACATGACAGGATGGGGACGCAGGATGGGTGCAGCACATGACAGGATGGGGACGCAGGATGGGTGCAGCACATGACAGGATGGGGGCGCAGGATGGGTGCAGCACATGACAGGATGGAGACGCAGGATGGGTGCAGCACATGACAGGATGGGGACGCAGGATGGGTGCAGCACATGACAGGATGGGGACGCAGGATGGAGCAGCACATACCAAGATGGAGACCATATACCAAAATAAATGCTCGCCACCCGGGCGTAGAACGGGTTCAATAGCTAGTATATATATATATATATATATATATATATATATCAACAATCTCAAGGTTACAAGTCCATTTCAAAAGATATTGATGCTCCTTTGTCCATAGTGAACAACATAATCAAGATGTTTACATCCTATTGCACTATCTCCCTGGACATGGACAGCAGAGAAAGATTGATGAAAGGTTGCAATGCAGGATAGTCTGCATGGTGGATAAACAGCGCCAATCAAGTTCCAAAGAATTTCAAGCTGTCCTGCAGGCTCAGGGTGCATCAGTGTCAGGCCGGGGTCAGACCTAACCTATCAAAATACGGTCTGTGTTTTACAGCCAAAATACGCAGAAAAGTTCCTGAACAGTGATCCGTATTCAATGTGAGGATGCGATTTTTTCTCCAAAAATTATCCGTGTGTCATCCGTATGTCATCCGTAAGGCGAGATTTTCTCGCCAGCTTGCAAAATAGACATAGCATGGATCCATGGGCTCAAATATTCGTGAAAACATATAGACAGTGTGTATATATATATATATATATATATATATATATATATATATATATATATATATATATGTCAGTGAGACACATATATAAAGTACAGACCAAAAGTTTGGACACACCTTCTCATTTAGAGATTTTTCTGTATTTTCATGACTATGAAAATTGTACATTCACACTGAAGGCATCAAAGCTGTGAATTAACACATGTGGAATTATATACTTAACAAAAAGTGTGAAACAACTGAAATTATGTCTTATATTCTAGGTTCTTCAAAGTAGCCTCCTTTTGCTTTGATGACTGCTTTGCACAGTCTTGGCATTCTCTTGATGAGCTTTAAGAGGTAATCACCGGGAATGGTCTTCCAACGATCTTGAAGGCGTTCCCAGAGATGCTTAGCACTTGTTGGCCCTTTTGCCTTCACTCTGCGGTCCAGCTCACCCCAAACTATCTCGATTGGGTTCAGGTCTGGTGACTGTGCAGGCCAGATCATCTGGCGTAGCACCCCATCACTCTCCTTCTTGGTCAAATAGGCCTTACACAGCCTGGAGGTGTGTTTGGGGTCATTGTCCTGTTGAAAAATAAATGATGATCCAACTAAACGCAAACCGGATGGAATAGCATGCCGCTGCAAGATGCTGTGGTAGCCATGCTGGTTCAGTATGCCTTCAATTTTGAATAAATCCCCAACGGCAAAGCACCCCCACACCATCACACCTCCTCCTCTATGGTGGGAACCAGGCATGTAGAGTCCATCCGTTCACCTTTTCTGCGTCGCACAAAGACACGGTGGTTGGAACCAAAGATCTCAAATTTGGACTCATCAGACCAAAGCACAAATTTCCACTGGTCTAATGTCCATTCCTTGTGTTCTTTAGCCCAAACAAGTCTCTTCTGCTTGTTGCCTGTCCTTAGCAGTGGTTTCCTAGCAGCTATTTTACCATGAAGGCCTGCTGCACAAAGTCTCCTTTTAACAGTTGTTGTAGAGATGTGTCTGCTGCTAGAACTCTGTGTGGCATTGACCTGGTCTCTAATCTGACCTGCTGTTAACCTGCGATTTCTGAGGCTGGTAACTTGGATAAACTTATCCTCAGAAGCAGAGGTGACTCTTGGTCTTCCTTTCCTGGGGCGGTCCTCATGTGAGACAGTTTCTTTGTAGCGCTTGATGGTTTTTGCCACTGCACTTGGGGACACTTTAAAAGTTTGCCCACTTTTTTGGACTGACTGACCTTCACTTCTTAAAGTAATGATGGCCACTTATTTTTCTTTGCTTACCTGCTTTTTGACTACCTCTTGAAGCTCATCAAGAGAATGCCAAGACTGTGCAAAGCAGTCATCAAAGCAAAAGGTGGCTACTTTGAAGAACCTAGAATATAAGACATAGTTTCAGTTGTTTCACACTTTTTTGTTAAGTATATAATTCCACATGTGTTAATTCATAGTTTTGATGCCTTCAGTGTGAATGTACAATTTTCATAGTAATGAAAATACAGAAAAATCTTTAAATGAGAAAGTGTGCCAAACTTTTAGTCTGTACTGTATATATATATATACCTGTTCTATGTGTAGGCATTTATTTTATCTATTCTATTCTAACTTGTCAGTGTGATTTTACTGTAAGCGCACTGAATTACCTGCTTTTCTATAGAACACCGCTGCATATTTCTCGCAAGTCACACACATGGTCCGTGTGTAATCCGTATTTTTCTCGCCCCCATAGACATTCATTGGTGGATTTTTTGCGCAATATGTTGACAATTGAAGCATGCTGCGATTTTCAGAGCCTGTAAAATACAGCCGATAAATATACGGCTGATGGAAGCTGCCCCATAGAGAAACATTGATTTGTGTGCAATGCAATATTTTTGCGCCTCTCGCTCATCCGTATTCCTCTCTAGTGTGACACTGGCCTCAGTGTGAACTATCCATCAATATTTGAATATTTGAATGAAGTTAAACGCAATGGCAGGAGACCCAGGAGGACGCCACTGATCACACAGAGAAGTGACATAAAAAAGATAGACTACAGTTTTCAAAAATGTACATGAGTAAGTCAAAATGCTTGTGGGAAAGTGTCTTGTGGACAGATGAAAACAAAATAGAGCTTTTTGGTAAAGCACATCATTCTACTGTTTACCAAAAAATGAAATGAGGCCTACAAAGAAAAGAACACAGTACCCAGAGTCCAATATAGTGGAGGTTCAAATATGTTTAAGGGTTGTCTTGCTGCCTCTGGCACTGGGTGCCTTGACTGTGCGTAAGGCGTCATGAAATCTGAAGATTACCAAAGGATTTTGGTTCAAATGTAGTGCTCATAATCAGAAAGCTGGATTTGCGTCCTATGTTATGGGTGTTCCTGCAGGACAATGCTACAATCCAAACTTACTTCAAGAAGCACCCAGAAATGGATGGAAACAAAGCGCTGGAGAGATCTGAAGTGGCAGCAATGAGTCTGGATTTAAATCCCATTTGACACCTGTGGACAGATCTTAAAATTGCTGTTGGAAGAAGGCAGCCTTCAAATATGAGAGACCAGGAGCAGTTTGCAAAAGAAGAGTGGTCCAAAATTCCAGTTGAGAGATGTAAGAAGCTTGTTGATGGTTATAGGAAGCAATTGATTGCAGTTATTTATTCCAAGGGATGTGCAACAAAATATTAATTTGAGGGTGCCACCAATTTTGTCCAGTCCATTTTTGGAGATTTGTGTAAAATTATGTCCAATTTGACTTTTTTTTGTCGTTTTTTTTGTGTTGTTCCAATACACATAAAGGAAATAAACATGTGTATAACAAAACGTGTAATTTCTGGGAGATATACTTCACGTTCTGGGTCAATTTCAAGGGTGCCAACAGTTTTGGTCATGACTGTATTGTTCTTCCACAAGGGCCCTCTTCTGTCTGTGTCCATCACTGGAGCTCTGCACCATGTGCCATGGTTTAGTACCATCATCAGACTGTACTGATCAATGTTCTTGCTGAGCCCCATGTACTCCCAATCTTAATACTACAATCAGTCTTCTGCTCCTTCATGCAGAGATAACAACTGAAAACCGAACTGCAAATCTTTTAGCATTGGCAATAATACTGTACTCTGAAAAGAGGGCTGAAGTTAGAGTAGCAGCGTGTGTATGAGCATGCGTTCATGGCTATGTAGGCATCTTTCCTTCTTTCTCTCATGCACAGTCTCTCTGACCGTTATTGCAGAGGATGCGACTGCCCCGTACGGACGGTGGGCCCGCTGATACCAGCACCTACTTCAGTTAGATGTGGGCCCGAGGAGCCTCCAGCTCCTCGCACTGCCATACACACTGCTGGTCAATCAGAGGCCATCATGACCGATGCACGGCAGTGACATCATGCGCTGTCCGTGCTGGCACACTGAAGTCAGTTGTCGGCTACAGAAGAAGGCCAATGCAGAAAATGGATACTCCGGCTTCGCGAACAAACAAATCTTCTTTATTTTTGGGTAAATAAAAAGTGCAAGATAGTGGTTAAAGGTCAGGTAAAAATCATGGCTTAAACATCGTGCATAGCAGAGTAAGGACATCTACAGAATTCAAGTGCATTGCACAACAATGTTTTAATTTTAAAAAATATATTTAAAAAAAATCCCAATGAAAATGTTTCAACTTGGAAAAACAAATGACCCCCCAAAAGACACATATTTACAGTCGCTGGGTCTGTAACAGCCCATAGTACAAAGATCCCTCATTATTTATACCACGCTGTGAACGCTACATATAGTAGTAACATGACAAATGTTGCCAGCATTGCTGTGGTTTTCCTTCTTTATCAAGTACGCCTCTGAAAAAAACTAAAAAAAAATGTATCTTTTGAAAGGATGAAAAAACAAAAAAAGATGTTTTCTCATTAAGGCTTTACATTTTTACCTAACGAATGATCATTTGGATTGAAATTTCCAACTTTAGGGTATGTGCACATGTCAGGATTTTTTCCTGACAAAATCCTGAGATTTCTGCCAGAAAACCGCGTTTTTTTTTGCGCGGATTTCTTGCGGAAATTGCACGTTTTTTGCGTGGATTTTGCACTGATGTTTTGCGGATTTTTTGCACAAAATTCCGGAAAAAGATAGAGCATGTCCGGATTTTTAGCGGTAAGCGTTTTTTTTGCGGAAAAAAACGCTTACATCTGCACAAAAAATCCGGAATGCATTCTAAATGATAGGATGCATAATTTTAGCGTTTTTAATGCGGAATTATAGCGTTTTTATAGCGAAATTCCGCAAAAAAAATGCTAAAAATCCTGACGTGTGCACATACCCTGAATGTGTATGGAGCTAGATACATTCTACACAGGTTTACCACCTGAAAAATATGGATATTGTACAGTACTGAACAAAGTGACTGTCTCATTATTGTGAACGGCTCCATCAGGAGTTACCTGGTGCAGTAAGAAACCTGGCTTACAGCTCAGTAACATGTACTGAGACTGTCGCTGGTGCTAGGAAAGCTGGGTTGAATCTCCGTGATGATACATTTTTAGACTGCTGCTGACAATGAAAAAGCTGGATTGCAGCTGAGTGATGATATATTCTGAAGCTGCTCATAATGCCAGGAAAGCTTGGTTATGAGTGAGGATATTTGTATAGACTGCTGCCAATACTATGGACAGGAGGATTGCAATTTACTGATGTTACATTACCAGACTGCTGTTGAGGCTGGGAAAGCTGGTTTACAGTTCAGTGATAATATGATGTGAGACTGTGGATGATGCTGGGTGAGAAAGCTGGTTTGTAGCATAGTGATGATATGTTCTCAGTCTAATGGAATTTGACAAATATCAAAAAACTGATTGTCACTTACAACCAGAAACCAGGTGTGAACAGGTGCTTACTAAGAGTAGCCATCTCCATATATAATCAACAAATAATGCAGAACTTTGTATCGCTATAGCATGCAAACACAAAATATATGAAATTAGACTTGCATTACTGCTCTAGAAAATTAGACAAATTGAGAATACTTAGCACATAAATTGGACAATTCATGTAAACCCAGCAGCCACGATAAGGCGATTCTTGTTGCTAGGAACCTGCCTGTGTGAATCCTTTCTTGGGTTAAAGCCTACATTTACAGTGGGTACGGAAAGTATTCTGACCCCTTTACATTTGTCACTCTTTGTTTCATTGCAGTCATTTGGTAAATTCAAAAAAGTTTCTTTTTTTCCCATTAATATACACTCTGCACCCCATCTTGACGGAAAAGAAAACAGAAATGCAGAAATTTTTGCAAATTTAATAAAAAATAAAAACTGAAATATCATATGGTCATAATATATTCAGACCCTTTGCTCAGACACTCATATTTAAGTCACATGCTGTCCATTTCCTTGTGATCTTCCTTGAGATGGTTCTACTCCTTCATTGGAGTCCAGTTGTGTTTAATTAAACTGATAGCACTTGATTTGGCAAGGCACACACCTGTCTATATAAGACCTCACAGCTCACAGTGCATGTCAGACCAAATGAGAATGATGAGGTCAAAGGAACTGGCCAAGGAGCTCAGAGACAGAATTGTGTCAAGGCACAGATCTGGCCAAGGTTACAACAGAATTTTTGCAGTACTCAAGGTTCCTAAGAGCACAGTGGCATCCATAATCCTTAAATGGAAGAAGTTTGGGACCACCAGAAGTCTTCCTAGACCTGGCCGTCCAGCCAAACTGAGCAATCGTGGGAGAAGAGCCTTGGTGAGAGAGGTAAAGAAGAACCCCAAGATCACTGCGGCTGAGCTCCAGAGATACAGTAGGGAGATGGGAGAAAGTTCCACAAAGTCATCTATCACTGCAGCCTTCCACCAGTCAGGTCTTTATGGCAGAGTGGCCCGATGGAAGCCTCTCCTCAGTGCAAGACATATGAAAGCCCGCATAGAGATTGCTAAAAAAACACACAGACTCCCAGACTATGAGAAATAAGATTCTCTGGTCTGATGAGATGAAGATAGACCTTTTTGGTGATAATTCTAAGTGGTATGTGTGGATAAAACCAGGCACTGCTCATCACCTGCTCAATACAATCCCAACAGTGAAACATAGTGGTGGCAGCATCATGCTATGGGGGGTGTTTTTCTGCTGCAGGGACAGGATGGCTGTTGTCATTGAAGGAAACATGAATGTGGCCAAGTACAGAGATATCCTGGATGAAAACCTCTTCCAGAGTGCTCTGGATCTCAGACTTGGCCGAAGGTTCACTTTCCAACAAGACAATGACCCTAAGCACACAGCTAAAATAACAAAAGCAGTGACTTCAGAACAACTCTGTGACCATTCTTGACTGGCCCAGCCAGAGCCCTGACCTAAACCCAATTGAGCATCTCTGGAGAGACCTGAAAGTGGCTGTCCACCAACGTTCACCATCCAACCTGACGGAACTGGAGAGGATCTGCACGGAAGAACAGCAGAGAATCCCCAAATCCGGGTGTGAAAACTTGTTGCATCTTTCCCAAGAAGACTAATGGCTGTACTAGCTCAAAAGGTGCTTCTAATCAATACTGAGCAAAGGGTCTGGATACTTATGACCATGTGATATTTCAGTTTTTCATTTTTAATAAATTTGCCAAAATTACTACATTTCTGTAATTTTCAGTCAACATAGGGTGCAGAGTGTACATTAATGAGAAAAAAATGAACTTTTTTGAATTTACCGAATAGCTTCAAAGAAACAAAGAGTGAAAAATTTAAAGGGGAATAAATACTTTCCGTACCCACTGTATATAAGAAGGTAGAATACTGCTGTAATTCAAAACATCTGAGGCTGAGAGTTGGAGAGCTCAGTCAGGATTCACATTAGGCAGGTTACCAGCAACAAGTATCGCCTTTTCACGGCTGCTGGGTACACATGAATGTTCCACAATTTATACGCTAAGTATTCTCAATTTATCTAATTATCTAGGGCAATAATGCAATTCATATATCATATGTTTCATTTTTGCATGGTATAGCGTCACAAAGTGGTACTTTATTTTTTGATAATAGAATTTGGCAATCTATCAAGATATTTGTCCATATTGATTCTCATAAAATACAGATCTCTTCAGTCTTCTCTTAATTATTAATTTATTTCCATGATTAAAATACAACTATTAATAGGAAAACAAACACATTTTACTGTTTACTCTGGAAATGATGGAGTAATGAAAAACATTTGCAAAATTATTATTATAATTAATCAATTATACTGAAATGCTGTTTACTCGGCAAGCAGCTTATTGCTGCAGTTCAGTGCAAAGTCCCTATGATATCCAATAATAAAACACATTTTACATTCAAACTTTGTTCTTACAATACTGTACACAAATTAGCGGTCATCTACGAGAAACAAATCCGGCTCTTTAGTGCCACCATTGGAGGTAGGTGAAGTCAATGTCCGAGCCTGTCACATGATTATATTTAGCCAAAACCAGAGTCATTCATAACTCCCTAGACCTTAAAGGGAACCTGTCACCCCGTTTTTTGAGATTGAGCTATAAATACTGTTAAATAGGGCCTGCGCTGTGTGTTCCTATAGTGTATGTAGTGTACCCCGATTCCCCATGTATGCTGAGAAATAACTTACCAAAGTCGCCGTTTTCGCCTGTCAATCAGGCTGGTCAGGTCGGGAGGGCGTGGTGACATCGCTGGTTCTTCCTCAGCTTTACGTTGGTGGCGTAGTGGCGTAGTGGTGAAGACACAGCGCGCGATCTGCGCTGTAATCCCTTGCATCGGTGGGGGCGGCCATCTTCCTGGGGCCGCGCGTGCGCAGATCGAGTGCTCTGCTGCATGGGGCTTCAGGAAAATGGCCGCGGGATGCCGCGCGTGCGCATTAGAGATCGCGGCGGCCATTTTCCCAAAGCCGAGATGCAAACTCGGCTTTGGGAAAATGGCCGCCGCGATCTCTAATGCGCACGCGCGGCATCCCGCGGCCATTTTCCTGAAGCCCCGTGCAGCAGAGCACTCGATCTGCGCACGCGCGGCCCCAGGAAGATGGCCGCCCCCACCGATGCAAGGGATTACAGCGCAGATCGCGCGCTGCTTGTTCACCACTACGCCACTACGCCACCAACGTAAAGCTGAGGAAGAACCACCGATGTCACCACGCCCTCCCGACCTGACCAGCCTGATTGACAGGCGAAAACGGCGACTTTGGTAAGTTATTTCTCAGCATACATGGGGAATCGGGGTACACTACATACACTATAGGAACACACAGCGCAGGCCCTATTTAACAGTATTTATAGCTCAATCTCAAAAAACGGGGTGACAGGTTCCCTTTAATAAAACTCTGTCACATCTCAAAATCAGGTGTACACCTAAATTGGATGGTGGATCAGATATATCCTCACATTTCCTTTAATTAACAGCTTTAATTCAAGAATAAAACAGTTCTCACTAGATGTGCAATCCTTGAACATTACAAACTCTATGTTAGGCTCACCAGGTGGATCCTCTAAACCTCAGGTGTGGGTGGGCATACAAGTCTCAGGCGCTGATGTAGCAATCAGGAAGGCACGTGGGTAGTAAGGACTTGGCACATACAGGAATATCAGGAGCAGCAGGACAGATGAAGTGGAAACAAGCAGGGATGAATGCAAGCACAAACACAAAAAGTACAGGTGATGGAGCACACCAAACATAAGACTAGAGTTTCAATTCCAGGACACAGATGTGTATCTTTATGGGACTTAAAGGGAACCTGTCACCTGAATTTGGCGGGACTGGTTTTTACTGCCTTGCGCAGGCGTGTACTACGGAGGACAGAGAATGAACTTCAATCCAATATTGCGGCCAGCATGCAGCCAGTGGGTAAGGAAAGGGTGAAGCAAACACCCAAAAACTCTGCCCATATGACCAAACACCGGTCCCGCCAAATTCAGGTGAGAGGTTCCCTTTAACTAGGGAGATGATGTTATTGATCGACTCTGGGCAATTTGCAAAATCCAACATGAAGCATAGTATAGGGCAGCGGACCCAAGGAAAGGAAACGGAGTCCGGGACATGTTAGAAATCTCTAGTTCCATTGACCTTTGTTGGCTGCGCTTTCTGTCCAGTATTCTTGACATTAGGTCATGCCCTGGCATTTCAGCAAAAAACTTGCATCAAAACAGGCTGCTCAGACAAAACCATTTGTCTGTGATGGTTTCCCTTTTACTTTTGACAAGTCAAATTTAGTGCTATGACTCCTTACTTATCTGATATGGATCTACTTCTCATAAGCACTTACCTTCTGAAAACATCTCTTCCTCTCTGTTTATTCTGGCTCAGTCAATTTTGTCTGCAGTATGTACCCAATAAGTGTCGGTCTGAGATGCCAAGGGCACACCAGTACATTAACAGTTTGGTCTATTGGTGGTTACTGCAGGTTGTAGGCTTGTTGGAAGAGAAAGGTCTTCAGGTTCTTTTTGAAGTTTTCCATGGTAGGCGAGAGTCTGATATGTTATGACAGAGAGTTCCAGAGTAGGGGAGATGCACGGGAGAAATCTTATATGCGATTGTGGGAAGAGGAGATATGACGGGAGTAGAGAAGGAGATCTTGTGAGGATCGGAGGTAGGTACCGGGAGACGAGGTCACAGATGTATGGAGGAGACATGTTGTGGATGGCTTTGTATGTCTTGGTTAGGGCTTTGAACTGGAGTTGTTGGGTAATGGGGAGCAAGTGTAGGTATTATCAGAAGGGAGAGACTGGGGAGTAGTGGGGGGACAGGTGGATTAGTCAGGCAGCAGAGTTTAGAATAGATTGGAGGGGTGCGAGAATGTTAGATTGGAGGCCACAGAGCAGGAGGTTGCAGTAGTCAAGGCGGAAGATGATGAGGGCATGGACTAGGGTTTTTGCAGATTCTTGGATTGGGAATATACGGATCCGGGAAATATTTTTGAGTTGAAGTCGGCAGGAAGTAAAAGGGCTTGGATATGTGGTTTGAAGGAGTAATCAGTGTCAAGGATTACCCCGAGGCTTGTGGGACTGGGGAGAGTGGACAGCCATTTACTTTAATGGATAGGTCTGTTGGGGGAATCGAGTGAGATGGGGAAAGATTATGAATTCTATTTTGTCCATATTAAGTTTTAGAAATCAAGAGGAGAAGAACGATGAAATAGCAGACAGACATTGCGGGATTCTGGTTAGTAGGGTGGTGATATCTGGTCCAGAGATGTAGATCTGTGTGTCGTCGGCATAAAGAGGATACTGAAAGCCATGGGACTCTATGAGCTGTCCAAGGCCAAAGGTATGGATGGAGAAGAGCAGAGGCCCTAGGACTGAACCTTGCAGGACTCTGACAGATAGGGGGTGAGGTGAGGAGGTGGTGTGCGACTGAGAGACGCTGAATGTCTGGTCTGTTAGGTATGACGAAATCCAAGATAGGGCCAAGTCAGTGATGCCAAGAGATGAGAGGGTCTGTAATAGTAGGGAATGGTCCACTGTGTCAAAGGAAGAGGACAGGTCTAGGAGGAGGAGGACAGAGTAATGTCACTTGGCTTTGGCAGTTAATAGGTCATTGGTAACTTTAGTTAGGGCAGTTTCAGTGGAGTGATGCGGCCGGAAGCCAGATTGAAAGCGGTCAAAGAGGGAGCAGGAAGAGAGGTGGGAGGACAGTTTAAGATGGACCTGTAGTTCAAGTAGTTTTGAGGCATAGGGGAGAAGTGATATGGGGCGATGGCTAGATGCAGAGGATGAGTCAAGAGAGGGCAGGTGTGATTGAGGCATGTTTGAAGCTTGAGGGGAAAACACCAGTTGAGGGTGATAGGTTGAAGAGATGGGTTAGGGTTGGAATGAAGACTGTGGTGAGGTTTGGGATGAAGTGGGATGGGATCAGTCAAGTGCACAGGTGGTGAGATGTGATCTTGAGAGTAGAGTGGAGAGTCGATCTTCTGTAATGGTGGAGAAGTTGGTTTTGGAGGAGGAGGGCTGGGCAGTTAGGAGAAACGGCTCTGGGGGTTGTCGACCAAAACTCCAAAACTTTCTCTGATGTTATCGATCTTCTACTTGAAAAATGAGGCAAAGTCTTCGGCCGAGATGAGTGGAGAGGGAGGAGGTGCTGGGGGACGGAGGAGAGAATTGAAAGTGTTGAATAACTGAAACTGAGACAGACATTATATTGGACAGTTGTATAACTTTTATTTATACAATGAACATTTATTTGCTGAAATAGGAATATAACTTGCTCAGTTTGGGAAGGATCGAAGTCAATGAAACAATAACCAAAAATCGTAAAAGAAAAGAATGGGGCAACAGACGTTACGTCATCCAAACTTTGCACTTCAAGAGAGTTCCTGGGTTATTATTCCTTACTATGATTCAAAATTGTTTTACAATAGTGAAATAAAAGTAGAAGGGAGGTTTTTTTTTACAAACATATTTTACCGTAAATGCAAAGAAATGTTTTACATTCATTATAATTTCAATGTAAGTGTATAAAAACAGATAATAATGTGCACTTTGTATTTTCTTTTAGACTTTCCTGGAGGCAGCCATACTAGGGACACATTAAAATCCTGTACAGCAGAGTGTGCATGCCTTCCTACTTTAATTAGGTCCCCAGCTGTATGACAGAGCGATAATTACAGCATATGCCCTCTAATAATGACATGATTCTGCCCTAATCTACACAGCAAAGCTTATTACAGCTTATTACAGCCTATTGCCACTGCTCTATTAGCCAGTGAAGAAACTGGACTATGTCAGGGGACAATAAAATATCTATTTTATATACTTAAATATATACACATATTTATTCCATATATACATAAATCTATTTTTTTTCTTAATGTAAGTAATTTTCAGACAACACATTCCTTTAGAATAGGCATAGTTTGTGCCCCAACACAGAACCAATCCAAACAATATGTCAAGAAAGCTGTCATTCCAAGTAACCTCAAAATAATCTGTTATGTTTAGATGCACAATAACACTATCTTTAGATACAGTGGCTTGTGAAAGTATTCAGCTCCTTGGCTTTTTACCTATTTTATTACATTACAATTAGTGATGAGCGAATATACTCGTTACTCGAGATTGCCCGAGCACGCTTGGGTGACCTCTCCGAGTATTTTTTAGTGCTCGGAGATTTAGTTTTCCTCACCTCAGCTGAATGATTTACATCTCTTAGCCAGCTTGATTACATGTGGGGATTCCCTAGCAACCAGGCAACCCCCACATGTACTTATGCTGGCTAACAGATGTAAATCATTCAGCTGCGGCGATGAAAACTAAATCTCTGAGAACTAAAAAATACTCGGAGGACATTGGAGCGTTCTCGGGAAATCTGGAGTAACGAGTATATTCGCTCATCACTAATTACAATATGTACTTAAATATTTGTGTAATCCAATTTGTGTGTGATGCAATTTATTGGATCAAACAACTAAAAATTGTCATGTGCATATGTATTCACCCCTTTTGCTATGAAGCCCCTAAAAATTTGTGGTGCATGCATTTACTTTCATAAGTCACATGCTTAGAGAAAGGAAGTCCACCTGTGTGTAATCTAAGTGTCACATGTCTGTCAGTATATTCACTTTACCTTTTCTAAAAGGCCACAGAGGCTGCAGCATCATTAACAAGAGGCACCACTAACCAAACACCACCAACAAGACCGTTGAGATCTCCAGACAAGTCAAAGACAAAGTTGTTGAGAAGCACCGTCCCAGAGCACCGTCAAATCCATTATCATCAAATGGAAAGAACACCCACCGATCTGAAAAGAGAGGGTCACCCACCACAACTCTCAGCCCAGGCAGAAAGGGCATTAATCAGAGAGGCAGCACAGAGACAGAAAGGAGATGCAAAGTGCCCAAGCGGTGATTGGAATATCTGTTCATATGACCACAATCAGCCGTACACGCCATAGAAGTAACCTTTATGGAAGACTGGGCAAAAAAAGCCTTTACTTACACACAAAAATTGTAAGGCTCATTTTTGATTTGCCAAAAGACATGTGGGAGACTCCCCAAATGTATGAAGGAAAGTGATCTGGTCAGATGAGATAAAAATTGAACTTTTTGGCCACCAAGTCCAAACCAACACAGCTCATCACCCCAAGACCACCATTCCAACAGTGAAATATGGTGGTTTCTGCATCATGCTGTGGGGATGTTTTTGGCAGCAGGGACAGGGAAAATGGTCCAAGTCAGGAGGGAAGGTGGATGGTGCAAAATACCGGGATATTCTTGAGCAAAACCTGTTTCAGTTTGTCAGTGATTTGAGACTAGGATGGAAGTTCACCTTTCAAAACACCAATGACCAAAGCACACCGCTGAACCAACACTCAAGTGATTTAAGGGGAAACATGTAACTGTTTTGGACTGCCTCTGAAATCCTTCTTGGCTGCTATTCACCCGTTTCACTCTCAGAAATTGGCTAAAAGGAAGGGAATTCTTAGTGTAATACGGATGTGCACTCTTAAAATGTAACAAGGAATTTGTGGCTGAGGTTTTCCAGAAAATCTCGGTGTGCAAAGTGCCATTCACTGCACTAACCTTGACGTCCAAAAACTCCAAAGTCAGCCTTCCATATACTGAGGTAAATTTCATATTCATTGTATTTATCCTTTCCAAATACTCAACAAACTGCTGGAAAACGGTTATGTCCCCATCCCAGATTATGAACACATCATCCACAAATCTGAGGTATAGTTTTAGATGTCTCAAATAAGGGTTCTCATCCGCATAAATGTACCTATTTTCAAAAACCGCCAAAAATAAATTGGCTAATGTACATGCAGCTGGCGTGCCCATTGCGGTACCTTCTATTTGGAGGAACCATTTGGAGTCAAAACGAAAGGCATTATGTGTCAATACAAAACGCAAGCTACTGCTGATGAATCCGATAGTTTTTTCATCTGTATTTGTATAGGTGAGAATTTCCTTTACCGCTTCCACTGCCTGTTGTTGTGGTATACGAGTGTACAAACTTTCTACATCTATTGATGTTAATAGGAAACTCTCTTGCCATATAAATCCCCTTAAAACCTCCAAAAAGTGTTTTGTGTCCCTTATTTAAGATGGAATATCGGGGAGCAACGGGTGAAGCAGCCAATCTAAATAACGTGACGGGGGTTCTGTTAAAGAACCTACCCCTGACACAATTGGGTGGCCAATGCGCTATAGGAGGACTATGAGCGAGCGGGTGTAGGCAATTTAACCAGCTGTTGGTGCTGCTTTCTGTTTTTCTTTTGTTTTTTTGCAACTGCACAGAGACCCAAGATGTAATAGGGGCCCGTTTTCTGATCCAAAGCAAGTGGAATTGTGCATTATGAGCTATGAAAGGGCCCGTATAGTATATTGTTCTTGCACAGGGACCCATGTCTGTCCGTGTGTGCCAGTGTGTTAACCTATATATCCTGTCTCATTTCACGTCAATGCGAATGTGGTGTAAAAACAATAAAGTCTCATAGATCGTAAGCTTGTGAGCAGGACCCTCACTCTTTTTGATATCCGAGTTATGCTTATTCTGTAATGTTCATATTGTCTGTACAAGTCTCCGCTAATATTGTAAAGTGCTGCGAAATATGTTGGTGCTATAAAAATAATTATTTGAAAGTTTAGAAGGTGGTGGAATAAGAAAAAAACACCTGGACACACTGAGTTTCTTTGTTTTTTCTTTTTATTAGAAATCTACAGCTCTGGCAAAAATTAAGAGACCACTGCAAAATGTTCGGTTTGTCTGATTTTTCTCTTTATAGGTATATTTTTGAGTAAAATGTAAATTGTTCTTTTATTCTATAAACTTCTGACAACATGTCTCCGAATTTCCAAGCCATACATTTTGTATTTTTTTTCTGAAAAGGAGAAATGGTCAAAAATAAAAAAAAACAAACAAAGAGCACTTTCCGACCTCAAATAATGCAAAGAAAACAAGTTCATAATCATTTAGAAACAACAATACTAATGATATAACTCAGGAAGAGCTCAGAAATCAATATTTTGTGGAATAACCATGATTTTTAATCACAGCTGTCATGCCTCGTGGCAATCTGTCCACCAGTATTTCACACTGCTCCTGGCGCAAAAAATGTAAGCAGTTCTTCTTTGTTTGATGGCTTGTGACTATCCATCATCCTCTTGATTACATTCCAGAGGTTTTCAGTGGGGTTCAGGTCTGGAGATTGGGCTGCCCATGACAGGGTTTTGATGTGGTGGTCTCTTAATTTTTGCCAGAGCTGTATATTAAAGCACCACTCCGGCATTTTTCGTAATTTACCTTTGGAGTAGCGCTAGTAATTTAAGGTTCTAGTTTTATGCACATCAGCCTCCATCTTCGTCTCTTCCCGATGCCGCACCGGTCCGTCTCCAACAACAATTTGCCACCTGCTGGATCCCACCAGTGTCTGCTGGGCAAGCCGGAAGTCACCTCTCAATGTAAGTCTGACGGGGCCCTCACAGACTTACACTGAGAACTTGTGACCGTTCCCCTGACTTCCGGTTCGTCAGACGTTGCAGTCATAGGACGGCAGCACGAGACTGAAGCAGCATCAGAAAAAGTTGAAGACGGTGGTTTGGTAAATATAATACTAGGGTCAGAGAACTTAAATTTGTGGCTCCACTCCAGCTCTAAAATAAGAAAACACTGGATTCCATTTAATACAAATAAAACAATAGGTCTATGTTAATAATTATTCCATTCTGTATTTAATGGGAAACAGAATAGTATTAATACTGACTGCAGCAAGTTGCGTTCATTATTTATGCAATGTTTTATGAAACAGCAAAGTGCCATTATCTCTCCCCTACCAAATTTTACAGCAGGCACTATGCATTCGGTAGTTAGTGTTCTCCTGAGCACAAATGCATCCAGGTGCAGAATTAAAAGAAATCTGTCAGCAGGTTTTTACTACCACAAATGAGAGCAGCAAATAGACCCTGAATCCAATGATGTATCACTTAATTTACAGGGTGCAGCAGATTGGACACAATCAGAGTTTTTAGATTTGGCAATGCAGCAAAGCTGATAAAGCTGCCCCCGCAAACACCACACTCTGTATGTACATAGCCATAGACAGTGAGCTACTTATCACAGGAGGGGGCGGAGTCGGACTTGCAAGCACGCGCCAGCAAGTCACAGCAATGATAGTCAGCAGGTCATAAAACCTTCAGTGTGCGTAAACAACAGCACACAGCCTGACAACAGACACATCGTTGAATTCTGTGTTTTTAACCCATACCTCATGCTGTCCTCAGATTACATAGTAAAAATCTGCTGACAAATTCCCTTTAAATGTAGCAGCACATGGTATTAATCATTCACTCATACAATGGCATATTCTGAGTTTGCTGATAAAGTAGTGATGCTTTACACGGCTAAACACTATAATATTTTATTTACTCAAATCAAAGTAATCTTTTCCTACACTGATCAAATAGATTATTATAGAGTAGAAAAAAGGAAGAACTTTGTGGCAGAGTGACCGCCGTCCATTTCTCAGTATGATTAGTAAGTGCACTCAGTGTAAGTAAGTGCTCTGTCCGACTACTGGGACTGACAGTGGAACAAACTATTTTCCACTCCATTTTCATGTTTTCTTAAGGGTCAAGTCCACAAGATACCTTAGGAAACAGAGGGCCGAGGCAAATCCCACCAAGGACAACATCTGTAAGGAGTTTGTATAGTCTCACTGCGTTTATGTGGGTTTTCTCCCACAGTCCAAAGACTGTAGGTCTTTGTAGGGACAGCGAAGATAATGTCTGTAAAGAGCCGTGGAATTAATGACGCTATATAAAGAAATTGCCCAGTTTGGCGCATCCTATTACTGATCCCAATTACTGCTTTAGGGGTCTGCGTTCTTATTGCTGATGATAATGGACCAGTGAGTGGAGAACATCTGCAGAATCTGAAACACAAACATCCCCACAAACATTACACTGGAGTGGTGGAAGAAGTGGTCTGAGAAGGACTCGGAATGTAATCTTTTACTTATTAACAGAACTCCAGTGGAATGTCTAACAGAACACGGAGTATTCATACTTAATTATATCTGATTATATTATCTGTTTGCACAGATGTATTGCAGATGCTTTTCTTGTAGATACAATTATATACACTGTCCAACTTCCTAATACGATGAGATGTGAAAAAAAAACTACAATACAAAGAAATTAAGTGAACAAGTAGCTGTCATAAGAACCTTGGTCCATTAATCAAAGTGGGGGGTCCGACCTCTGAGCTCAGTATGATTCTGAGAATGACACATCATTGGTTTAGACCTGCATTCCCTTTATTCTCAGGATTAGTAAGAGGATGGACCTCCATTAAACAAAAAGTGATGGCTACAGATGAGCATAAAGATCCGCACTACCGCGATCCTGCATTCACTTTGGTATTTCATGGCAGGTTGACCATGGCAGCGCAATTTTTTCAGCCAGTACTTGAATGGTGGAATCCTTGGTACCTCTTGCAATTACTTAGGCTCTCGCAACATCATGCAGCCGCGGCACGACGCATGTCATGATGCCACCAAGCGTTTGTAATCACATGAGGCATCCATAATGCCGGAATATCAATTCTTGAAGAATATGTCACACTGACCTGGTCCTGCTGTCATGGTGTACCAAAATCAATGCTGGAGCAGGGTAGTGCAGATCCTTTCAGGCACGTTTTATGACTAGTTATTTATGATCCCTTATCAAAGTGTCATCTATGAATGTAGATCTAAGTCTATCAAAGGAGCACCAGGCTAGGCACTGGTGTTCTAGGAGAGGGCCAGACTCACAGTCTCTGTTCTAGAACATCCCAAAGGTCTTCAATAGGGTTGAGGTCAGACACTATGCAGGCAAAACAAGTTCTTCCACACAAAACTCACTTAAATGTCTTTATGGACCTTGTTTTGTTTGCTGGATCACAATCATGGAGAACACAAAAAGACCATCTCCAAACTTTTTTTATAAAGTTAGTTAGAAGCTACAATTGCCCAAATATGCTAAAACCTGAATCTGATGTGTCTTTTAAGTCACTTTTTCTTATCTGGTCCTGTTGCATTTATTGACTTTTTTTAGCTTAATTTTAGAAAATTTGCCAAAAAATTCAGGCAAACATAAAATAATTCCAATGGAGAACTGAGGAACATTTATGGAAAAATTTGGCAACCTTTTAAAAAGTTGGTGAATCAGCTGCAAACATCTGGAAAACAGAGTCCTCTTTGACTCTTCTCAGTAACATAAGTCCTGCATATTCACCAACATCATATAGGTTTCAGCTCACTCTATGAAGCAAGAACATTGAGTAGTTGGGCTGAGAATAAACACAACTTTTCACTTGTTTGGAAACGGGAGTGCTGCCATTCTTCATTGCTTGTATTTTATAGTCCAGTAGCCCAGGCTTTGTGGCTTGCACCTGCACTTTATTGGTGCAGTGCATTTTACAGAAATTAAACAGGGATATAGTGATTTAGATTAAAAGGATCATTTGTGGTTGATCTATTGAGCACAGTAACTAACTTTCTAAAGCAGCAAGGAGGATTGGGTGTATGTGGCAGTGACTTAATAGAGGTTTCCACTTTAGCTGCCATGGCTTCATCCTCCGGACTTGTAGAAGCACTTTGGGGCCAAATCAATGAAACACTATATGAAAGGCCAGTCTGAGCGAAGGGGTTTACTGGAGAACAATGAGCCAAATTCAATAGTAGTTGCTGGCCACATGATGAATTTGGCACCTTTAGTCAGTTGTGTGCAACTCGCTAAAAATGCTGCAACAGTCACGGAATGGAGAAATATTTCTGGCATAAACATGCCACGTTTGCAGAATTTGAGGGGTCTGTTTTAGCGAGCACCATTCCACCCCAGCTAGGTCCATTTTGGGAGATATGCTTCTAAATGGCGTAAGAATGACAAGTCGCAAAAATTTGCACAACTTCTCTTTGCACAACTCCACATTTTACATCTGTTTTCTTGTGTAAAAGCTTTGATGAATCACAACCCGTGTTTTTTATGGTGCACTGTATATCTCCCAAGAAGCATATGTTCGTATAACTTTTCAAAAGTTGGCTGTGGCGACTGTCCTACAAATACACGATTTATTTAAGATTTGGTGCTCAATTTAAAACAAGAGTGAAAGTGTAAGAAGACCTTGAGGATAGGGTTAAAAAGGCAATGTGGCACTGTAAAAGCACAGTGGTTCTGGCCATAAAGCCAGGAATATTGACATTATATGGTATATACACAAGCTTGCACACAGTGACGAACAGTGTAACATATGGTCAATGTCAAATCATTCTAGGATTCCTACTTGATAAGGTCCACAACACTAAAACAGAAGTATCCAGAGATCGAGGACTCGCGCGCTCATTTCTAGGACTTCTTGAGTGATAGCAACCACAAATTTTGGACTTCAGCAGCAATTTCTTCGTTGTAGTTGAGACAGACTTTCATATTTTCCCACTGAGGATTCCCTGAAATTCTACTCCGTTTCAGCCAACTTTCCCTAAGGAACATCATTATTCCAGTGAGGGTAACGTTGTCTCTAAATTGGTGTGCTACTTCTGCCATACTCTCTAGGGAGACAATTACCAGTTCTTATGCAACTTCAGAAAGATGTAGATAGATGGTACAAACATTACACCATGATGTTCTACTTAGAATGATCAGTCGTATTATTAAAATCACTCAAAGGTGGGACACGTGGCATTAGACGAATATATTAGGCAGAGAAAGAACAGTTGACATGGTTATGAGCACACAGCAAAGCTATTGTAGTTTGCATTGATGTAAATATAAAAGTTATTTTTTGTTTTGGTAGATGGTGTTACTCATAGTGCATATCCATAGACTAAGCAGAGCAACTATGACTGCTGTCCACTGAAAGTGCCTAATGTGGCCACATAAGCATCAAAACTGGACCATGGAGCAAGCAAAAAAAACAAAAAACAAACCCTGATGTGCTGAAACAGTTTCTAATTGCTAACTTGCTGAAGATTGTGATAGGAAGCATTATGATATGAAAACTTGGCAGCAGAGACAATGCAGTGCTCTGGACAAGTTCTGTTGGTATACCACAGTTCCAGGTTTATATGTAGATGTTCTACCTGAAAACCTTCAAAAAAGAGAATTGTGAATTTCATGATTCAAGTTACAGCCGTTTTGGTGTCATATGGCATCCCATACACAAAAGCACTTTTCCACTTCTAAATTGGCCATGGTGGAGAGCTTGGAGTGTGTTTGAGTATGTGGACAGGTGCAATTAATACAGTTAATGTGTAGAGTAGGAGAGCATCTAAAAGAAAAAGTAACAGGTCTGTGAGAGCCAGAATTATTGCGGATTGCATGAAATAAGAATTTGATTATCTACCAATAAAATGAAATTTAATTATTTAAAAATAACACTGATTTTGTGGTTTTTATTTTTAGATTCTGTCTCTCACAGGTGAAGTGTACATACGATATACGTTACAAACCTTTCCATTCTTTTTAAGTGAGAAAACTTGCAACATTGACAGTGTATCACAAACATATACATGTACACGCACATTGCCCCTCTGCAAAACACACACACGCTGCCCCTAAGCAAAATATACCGTATTGTTCGGACTATAACATGTACCCCAAATTTTCAGAAGAAAAATGGGGAATAAAATTAATGCGTCAAAAGGGGGGGGGGGGATCGTCTTACAGTCCTGAATTCAGCTTACCCAGGGGTAAACCGCTGGTGGCAGCAGGAGTTGGGCGATCCTTCTGGTGGTCTGACGCTGCAGGGAGATTCTCGCTCCCATCCCAGCCTGGTGCGGCAGGTTCAGCAGTGCTCGGTAGTGTGGGGGGCTCCGGTGACATTTATTGATGTCCAACGCTGCAGGACGATGATAGTGCGGCGGTGCCAGGGGCTCCGGTGACATTTCCTGAAATCCCAGAGCCCCCGCACTTCTGCCTCGATGCTGTGGCCTCCAGGAAAATAGCAGATGGAGGCGGCGCACGCGAGCCGAGATCTCAATCTGCGCAAGCGCCACATCCGGCGGCCATTTTCCCGTAGGAAGCAGCATCGAGGCATTAGAAGTGCAGGGCTCCGGGCTTTCAGAAAATGTCGCCTGAGCCCCCAGCATCGCCACACCAGCATCGCCCTGCAGCGTCGGACCGCCAGAAGAATCGCCCGACTCCTGTTGCCACCATGCTAAATGTAAGTACCGTACATTCCGACTATAAGACGCTACCGTTTTCTCCCCAAATTTTTTTTGGGGAAAAAGTACATCTTGTAGCCTGAAAAATACGATACATGCACGTAGCCCCCCTGTAAAATATACATGTACGTACGTACATACATACGCTGCCCCTGTGCAAAGTATACACGCACACTACCCCTTTGTAAAATAAAACACACAGCCAAACTGCAATTTGTACGCACATACACACTGCCCCTCTGAATAAAGCAACACCCCCCACACACTGCCTCTACCAAAACTGTGCCCCCTTTGGCAATAGCAACCATCCCCCCCAAAATGATAAATTTAAAGTTCAGCGCGCTGTCTGTGCCCGCACGGTCTCTGCTCCTCTATGGCACCAATGCAGGCAGCAATGTGATGAGGCGAGTAGCATGATGACGACATCACACTAATGCATGTTGGACTCGGGGCTGACAGGTAATGATGAGCGAGTGTACTCGTTGCTCGGGTGACCTCAGAGTATTTATGACTGCTCGGAGATTGTTTTCATCGCGGCAGCTGAATGATTTACAGCTAGTAGCTAAATCTCCGAGCAGTCAAATACTCGGAGGTCACCCGAGCGTGCTCTGGAAAACCCGAGCAACGAGTATACTCGCTCATCACTACTGACAGGAGCTCCTGCGCCCTGGTCACGGTGGAGCACTGTTCAAATGTATTCACTAGTGATGAGTGAGTATACTCGTTGCTCGGATTTTCCCGAGCACCATCGGGTGGTCTCCGAGTATTTGTAACTGCTCGGAGATTTAGTTTCCGTTGTCTGAGGTGCATGGTTTACAGCTGATAGCTTGAATACATGTGGGGATTCCATAGCAACTAGGCAACCCCCACATGTACTCAGGCTGGCTAGCAGCCATAAATCATGCAGCTGCATCAACAAAAACTAAATCTCCGAGCAGTTACAAATACTCGGAGACCACCCGAGCAACAAGTCGCTCATCACTAGCTTTCACTTCTAAAAGACGCAAATACATTTGAACATGGGAAGAAGGGATTGGCACCTCCTGGGCCTGGCGTGTGTGCCCACAGAGAACGCTCCGAGTGCCCCTTCTGGCACACGTGCCAATTTTCACCACCACTGGCCTAGACCAACTATATATAGCGCAACAAATATTTTTCAAATCCTCAGTTCTTTGCCATGACGTGAGATGTTGAACTTTTAGTAACCAGTAAGAGTGTGAGCGATACCTTATGCTCCCCATTCACACCTGTTGCCAGGGAAGGTAATATGCCTAATCGGGCACAATTTGGCCATTTTCACTTAGGGGTGTACTCACTTGTTGCTAGTGGTTTATACATTAATGGTGTGTTGAGTTATTTAGAGGGCACACCAAATTTACACTGTTCTACAAGTTGTCATTGACTACTTTATATTGTATTAACGTGTCATATCTTCAATGTTGCCCCATGAAAAGCAAATATTTACAAAAATATGAGGGGTGTACTAACTTGTGAATTATTGTATAGAACAAAAAAAAAAGTGGATTTCTCTGGAATAAGACATCAGATGACAGATAAAGGTATCATTTTATTCAGCTTACTACGTCCTACAAGCCCATATAGACTGTTTAGTAGGGTCGATCCTAGAGACCGTTTCCTTAGTGGTTTTAAAAGGAGACATTTTTGGGATATCACCAAGATATACCATGAGTGCTTTATAAATGAGGGTCCCACCTTTGGAAACCAATGTCTCCATAATGATTGCACCCAATTTCTCCTTCAGACCACTATTGAATGGAGAAGCCATGGCGCACGTGTTCAATCATTGCAATGGCAGTTTTGACTACAGCCAAGGTGGGGTGCATTTGTAACAGTGATGGCATTCATGTCATGATATAGCACATTATCACTGCAGCCATCCACTGGGCTCTGCCGTATCGTGCAGGTACCGCGGTATTATCGCTGAGCACAGTGACTGCAGTCACATGGTGTAATCCTGATGTGACCGCTGCTGCCTGTCGACAGTAACCAGGGGACAAGAAACTTCTTTTGGAATTTAAAACTTAGTAAATTTAAGAAGTTTTTATTGGAAAATCTGTAAAATATAAAAAGACAACTCTCATTCTCAAGTAGATTCCTCCAGAACACAAATTTCAGCTTTTGAGCTTCCATCCAATCTAAAAAAGACTAAGACTTGTCTCTGAGGGGGGAAAACAAATTTTATTAGCTATATTCCAACTCAAATTTACAGCCCATAGAAAATCCATGCTTTGTTAAATACTAAAACATTGTGTACAAATTGTAGGCAATATAGACAAATCATTTTAAAAAGGAAAAAAGAAAAAAAACAAACAAAAAAAAAAACACAGTTCTGGTTCCAAAGATTTCAATAAATTAAAACAAAGGAGATAGAAAGACAACAGGAGTCGGCATTGAAAACGGAGAAAGAAGCCGCAGGACGAACAGCAAATCCTTCAAGTTTTAGAACTGTGTTCTTCATTAGATATCTAGGAATGTGCAAAAAAAAAAAAAAAAAAAAAGGAGAAGAAAAAAAAAAAATAGCAATCACAAATGTAAAATATATAAACAGGATGGCATAGAGAAATTCAGCTCAGTAGTTCTAATAAAAAAGGCACACTATATGTAGGGAAAAAAAGGCAAAACAATGACCAATGAGGAAAGATAGGTGCAATTTGGATTTTATTTCTTTTTAAATTAATTTTTTTTTTTAAATAAAAACCAGGGCAAACATTTATTTTGTGATCTATACGTATAGCTTATACACTGAAACCTGACAGCCTATAGATATGTGGAAACAGTTTAGTAAATTTCTGTAAAAGAATTGCAATTTATTTTGGATTTAACGATTTAATAAAAAAAACATAAAAAAAACAACTTTATTTTGACTGAATTGGTATGTACTGATGGATAATAGTGAAAGATGAGTGGGGGTGAGGTTTATTGCACATGTTAATCATTCCCTGTTGGGTCATGCTCTGCGGACCCCAACTATAAATTTGAACGCAGCACATTTCATACGGAGACAGTACGATCATACGATGCGTACGATCAGATTCGAGTTTATAGTCCTGTAACAAGGGGAATACATAGGTCTGCATTGGAGAGTTGAGCGCAAACTTGTATATTTTGTAATTAATGGCTGTTCAGGGTTCCATACTTTATTAGATATAAACATTTTATGGATCATGAAAACACTGGTATATAAGAGGACCTTTTCGGTTTTAGAAAGTACTATAAGATCTACTGCACTGTCAGGCTGGACGCCGAGATGTTGGCTGCATGGAGACTCTTGTGTTTGCTCACATACGAGACTCCCTACAGCTACTCTCTGTATGCTCAGACCCCAGTGTAGATAACTGGACCATAGAGAGTCCTGTATGGATGGTATGGCGGACCTTAACGCATCCACATTAGAAAACTGTTGGTCGAACCATCATTTGGCCAACAGCTACCTGTCCCGGCTTCCCCATGAACATCGACACTTGGCCGGAAGTTCTCAAGTTCTCTATCAAAGAGTCAATGACAGACTCCAACAGTAGTAACTTATCTGTTGGGAGAACAAAAGCATCAGCAAATGAAGTTCTTCAGGCCAGATCCTTCCCTTCCATTACATCTGTCAGGTCGTCACTCAGATGACTAATCTAGTGTATATGGGTACTTTAATTTGTAAGCAAGCAAGTGATTAGAGTCATCAAGGACCCCCAAAAAATAGAGAACCCCTTACAAGACTATGTCCACTTTTGAAATCAAAATTTTTTAAATTTCCCCCGAGCTTCTAAAATATATGAAAGATAAATTGAAAAAATAAATTGTCGTAAAGGGCAAAGCCTAGAAAATGGAGGAAAAAAAATATATAAGTCTGGTCTTCGTAGGTTATAAAATAAAAAAACATTAACAAATGTGAATTTCAAATAAATCTAAAAAGTCCTTCACCAGTGGGAAACTCAGAAATGGTTGTGTCTTTATTGTGAAGTGGACAAAACCCCTATGATTTGGTCGAGTAGCACAACGACATAAATTGGTATAGAACATTTTTTTTTTTTTGACACAGTGGAGTAAAAAAATATTTACTAAAGAAGATATAAATAAATTTGCATGAAGAATAAGAATATTTTAGGGGCTGCCCTACAGGAAGATGATCAGAGGTAATAGCACCAAGAAGACCCATTATTATTATGACACACAAAGGGTTTCCTATCCATATATATTACATGAATTTCATACATGTAAAATACCATTAGATACTCTCAGGAATAGTAAAGTAGATGGCTTAACAAGATCACAACGTGACACGGTCATTTGGCTACAATAGGCAAGGTGCGTCTGCCCGCTAGCTTATACCCCAGGCAGGTGTGCAAGTCACTAGATTATATTGATATATTGTAACACTAACCAATATGACAAGGATACTTAGAAAGGCCACTAGTGATAATGATTCACGTGCTACAAGTGCGGTAGAAACGCCTACACTTTTGTAGACAACATGCATAATTTAGACAACCGCATATTCCCCACCTCGGTACCATATGAAGCAACCTCCGCTCAGAACTTACATATTCAGGTCACATAAGCACAATCCGCTAGTTATAGATATGGGATATCAGAAGACAAAGATTTATGTGCTGAGCTTTGACCAGACATGGAGGGAATATTGAAACAGCTACTGAATGTGTCCAAATGGCGGCTTTGCTCCTGTTGTAATAAAGCTGTTGGGTAACAGATTCTAATGGATCCCAGTGATTTCTATTAGGCTTAGACCCTGGGTATGTTCCTTTAGACCTCAAAATGGATCAAAATAATGGTAAACTTAAATAGCGGCAATTTTGAAAAAGTGCCAACACAAGGAAAAAAGATTCGCCAATGTCCACCCTATTGCCTCCACGTCCCAATGATGCCGACACAGTGATTGCAAAGTCTTGTCGGTCACAAATTTTACAACAGCCGCACAGATCTCAAGTTATGCTTTTCTGAAAGGGAGTAGGCAGTTTTTTTTTTGTGGCGTACATTAAAAAAAAAGAAGAAAAAAAAAGGGTGCATTGTAACATGAGGGACAAAAAAAAAGCATTTTTTTTATAAATAGGTGTCATCAAATGGGGGAGCAGACGTTTATGAACGGTCATCAGCTTTGACACAGTAAGCATTCACACATTTTAACAAGACAGATTCATATGCAAGAATGTAAGGGCCACTTTTAATAGAGACATAAATAACAGTTTTCTGTAGAAACGACATCCATACAGTTCAGGAAGAGATCCTGCGCAGCGACCAGCTCAAGCATGGATCTGGGCCGACCCTGCACAGCCACTAGCCCCAGGATGGATCTCACGTCATGATGATGGGCTGATCCTGCACAGCCACCAGCCCCAGCATGGATCTCACATCCCAATGATGGGCCCATCCTGCACAGCCAAAAGCCCAAGCATGGATGTGACATCCTGATGATGGGCCGATCCTGCACAGCCACCAGTCCAAGCATGGATCTCACATCCTGATGATGGGCCGATCCTGCCCAACCACCAGCCCAATCTTGTGTCTGATGTCCTGATGATGGGCCAATCCTGCACAGCCACAGGCCCAAGCACAGGTCTAACATCCTGATGATGGGCCAATCCTGCACAGCCACAGGCCCAAGCACAGGTCTAACATCCTGATGATGGGCCAATCCTGCACAGCCACAGGCCCAAACACAGGTCTAACATCCTGATGATGGGCCAATCCTGCACAGCCACAGGCCCAAGCATGAATCTCACATCCTCATGATGGGAAATCCTGCACAGCCACCAGCCCAATCTTGTGTCTGATGTCCTGATGAAGGGCCAATCCTGCACAGCCACAAGCAAGGGTCTGACATCCTGATGGGCCAATCCTGCACAGCCACAGGCCCAAGCAAGGGTCTGACATCCTGATGGGCCAATCCTGCACAGCCACAGGCCCAAGCCCAAGCACAGGTCTGATATCCTGATAATGGGCCGATTTAGAACAGCCACCAGCCCAAGCATGGGTGTGATGACAACGCAATCCCATTAAAAACAAATATGTGATATGTGACATGTATATATATTTTTTTAATGTGCGTGGTTTAAAATCCCCCCCAAAAAAACCAGCTTTTAACAATTCATTTTCAAGACCTCATTTAAAGACCATCCACAACAACAAAACTGACAAACGCATGAAAACAAACAAAAATAATATGTATAAATTTACACCCTTCTGGTTTAGCAAAGTCTTTGGAAACATTCAGTGTGATGTGGATATGTACTCATCGCACAGGTCCTCGCGATAAAAGCAGTGCAAATCAGAAACCCTTCTGTGAAGTCTAGACCATGCGCTCCCATCTTAACAGTTCAAACTAGAGTCTTGCAACCTAGACCAAATCTTTATCATTTCTTCGGGTTTCCTAGGATGGACCAAAATTAAATTGGAATATGAACATATGTTATTTTTTTGTTTCTCCTCTATATCAAAAGTCTTGAACCCTTTGTGTTTCTCTGGAGCAAGCCCAAGCTTCTCAAGGCACATTCCAGTATACACGTCATCAATGGGATAAAGGAGAACTCTGTTTGTTACGTTGTAGAGTCTTAAAGCAATATTGCCAGAATAAAGGAAGCCTCCGCCCCCAGCGTAGGGTGGGTAGGACCCTTCATACAGACTCTCAGGAATGTAGTACTTTAGCTTTTTGTCCCTATGAGGTCCAGCATCCTTGATCACATCCCCAACAAATAAATCTTTGGCTTTTTCTACGGACAACGTCTTCAAGTAATCCAGGATCTGATGTGTATTCACAAAAACGTCATCGTCTCCTTTAAAGATGAACTGAACATCTGTACAGGAATGGCTTACCCACTTCAGAAAGAGCACTTCTTTAAGAGTTAAATTAAAGAAAGTGTCCTTGTAATTCCACAGAAGGATGTCATTATACTTCTCGCTTTCATATTTTATTAAGCCAGAGAGATCGGGATGATTATCCTCCTGAGGAGTTTCTCCAAGGAGAAACACCCTGACAACAGTCATGTTGTGAATTTTAATTTCCTTGCCCCAGCACTCCCGTATGGCTTGTCGTCTATCAAAGTGTGGTGTGAGGGATTTGATGGCCAGCAGCAAGAAAGGCTTATCTTTACACTTATCTGGTTGATCCAACACCAGAGAATGGTTCTTACATCTTAAATAATAAAGGAAGTCTTTAAATCTGTCTGGCAAGTTCTGAAAGTCTTTGATTTGGGACTGAATATTTGTATCCATATCACATGAATTCAGGAGGCTTGCGTTGGAAGCCACCATCTCTTCCACGGTAACGTTATTGAGCAAGTTTAGAATTGGATTGTACAATCTGTCCAGCTTTTGCTGCTCTCTATTCCAATAAGCTCCGCTTGCTGCGCGTTTCCTCCAGAATTTTCCAGCGGGTATTAGAACTTGTCCTTTCGTATTTTTGTCTTGGCTGTCGCTTTTTGAAACTTCGACAAGGATATAAATGAAGAAATTTAACATCATTAGGATCCCCACCAGCTTTAATCTTCTCCTTCCAACACTCATTTCTCATACCTGAAAGAAGAAAAACAGAAATCAGGTAATGTGCAGCACACAGTGTATTACTATTCTAATTTTTCCAATAAAATACCTGAGAGTCCACTAAAAATATGATGTTTTTGATGATATTGCTTCTCATATTTTACTACTGGTCAAATTTCAAATTGTCCATTTGCTTAAAGGGAACCTGTCACCCCACAAAATCAAAGATGAGCTAAGCCCACTGGCATCAGGGGCTTATCTACAGCAACATGTGCACAAAAATTGCGGATTGCATTCTATTAATAGGATGCTTAATGGGTGCGTTTTTTTTTTTGCGGTTTTTATAGCGAAAAACTCGTGAAAAATCCGGAACGTGTGCACACAGCCTAAAAGTTTTCTAAATGATAATTAGTCATTAAAATGGCTTAACACTCGCCTCACCCATCTCCCAATACTTCCAAATTGACACTAGTCCCTGGTTGCTATCTGCTTCTTGCAGCAGTACTGAGCTCCTGATATAAGGACTTGTAACCGCTGCAGCCGATCATCAACAAAGCCAGTGACTGGATGCAGCGCGGGTGTGGGTGTCATTTCTGCAGAAGGAAGGAGACTGGGGATCAAGAGGCATCAAAACGGGAGCAGTGGGGGGGGGGGGGGGGGGGTAGGGGGGAGACCCGTCCCTAAGGTCTCTGGGGATGAGGGGTTGTCTACTTAAGCAGACCAACGCTATTAAAAACCTGGGAGTTTGGGTCTCTGTTGGAAATTATGCATGGGGGTCAGCAAGTTCCATCACTAAGTTGTCATGTAAACCTTGAGCAACTTAAGTAACCAAGAGACAATACGGACCCTCTATCTGGCCTTAGTGCTACACAAGTGCATATGTGAGGAAATCAATAATGGATTTGGTGAAGTAAATCCACACGGTCTCCATGACAACACTGCACCTGCAAGGTCGTCACCACACTTAGTGGCAAATCTTTAGGCTTTGGGCCTGTAGCGGCAAGTGTCATACCCCAGCATAGGAGAAAGGACAATATAATTAGCTTTATTTCTTCTTTTTTTTTCCAGCTCATACCAAAGGCCTTAATCAGCTCACAAAGCGAGAGGGGAGAGAACTAGGCCAAGAAGTGTCAAACATGCCAGGAATTTATTACATCAGTACACTGGCTGTTTGGTACTAATCCATCGGACTGCAGAAAAAAAAAAGTTCATCACTGTGTTCACAGTTGTCCTGAAAGTCACTTTCAGCCATAAACGGCTCAAGTTCACCGGTCGCCAAGAACGATCAATCAGGTTACAGCATTCATTTTCAATCCAGCCATGAAAATAAACAAACAATCTGATTAGTTGCTATGGGTAACACTCAATTGTGGGCCTATTTATTATTACAGCGCTCGCCTGAATCCTGCATATATACTTGTTAGAAAAGAACCAGACTACCACGCCGTATAAAAAGGACAATCACAGCGACACAGAGCGAGGGGCCGACACAGGGCGAGGGGCCGACACAAGAGCGAGGGAGACTGTCCCGGCAAAATAAAAAGGTTCCCCAGAACATATAAAAACTCAACCTTTCACTAGACACTGCAGCTGTCAGGCGACATGCTGCTCAAAGTTACCTGATCACTGCAGAGAAAAGGTGGAGATAGATGTAAACAAGTAGGTGGGAAGGTGTACATAAAATGATTGGCCCCGACATGGAGCACGGAGGGCCTGTACTTGGTTTGAACAGTCATTCTGCGCTGACAGTCCCTTAACTAATTTGTTTTTTTCCATCTGTATATACTGAGTGCTAAAAGTGTGCTGTGTATATAATAGTCCAGAACAACTTCAGTGTAGGAGAGCCACTGGCTCCTGACAGATCCTGATCAATTCAGATTGTAGAAGGTGGAGTTAGTTTCCTCTATCAACTAGTATCCGGTATACCTCCTCTGGCAAGCAAGGGAAACCATACTGTAAATTTGTTATGATAAATTTCCCCTCACGGTGGTGACACTAGTCTAAGGTTGTGTGCACACATTGCAGATTTGGTGCATTTTTTCCTTGAAGATTTTCTAGATAAACCTGAAGCAATCCTGATGCCAGCAAAGTGAATAAGAAACATTAAGTGTAGTGCACACGTTGGGGTATTTGCCCACGATCAGGAACTTCTGCAGTTTTGACGGTGCGTATTTATGCAGCATCATAACCGCAGCAGCCAGATGTGACAGCGTAGTGGATGGGATTTCTAGAAACCCCAAGTACACTGTGTCCATAGTCGCCTCCGGCTCACCAGCGAACACTGACAAACGATGCTCGTCTCTCCAGACAGCGGCATGTCAATTTCCCTTGCGGAGATGCAGCAAACATTAACTGCATCCAAAGCGCTGCTAGTTCGTGACCTTCATTTTTGACTTGCAGATTTGATGCAGAAAATAATCTGGAGCATGTCAATTAATTTTATGTGCGTTTCTCATCATTGACTTCACTCAAATCAGTCAAAAATGTGAAAAGGCTATGTTTCTCCTGCCAAGAGCTGCAGAAATTTTACCCACCGAGTGCACATAGCCTAATTCAGTAAAAGCTAATAAATACGTAAAATCATAAACAGACCATTAGCTGCCTGGTCACTAAGGGATCAATCCACCTCTTGAATTGGTTTAGCGTCTACCTACATGTACCTATGAGTCTGATATTGTGCCAACCATCCATTAAATCATGCAATGCAAAATAAAGGAAAAGCAGGCTTAAAATAACTTTAATAAACATATATTTTAAATTAAGTCCTTAGGAAAGCAGGTGGTATGCAAATACTCGGATGCAGCCTGAAGGACGGTCAGTCAGGTCTGCAGCCATCATGAACATAGTAACATAGTAACATAGTTAGTAAGGCCGAAAAAAGACATTTGTCCATCCAGTTCAGCCTATATTCCATCATAATAAATACCCAGATCTACGTCCTTCTACAGAACCTAATAATTGTATGATACAATATTGTTCTGCTCCAGGAAGACATCCAGGCCTCTCTTGAACCCCTCGACTGAGTTCGCCATCACCACCTCCTCAGGCAAGCAATTCCAGATTCTCACTGCCCTAACAGTAAAGAATCCTCTTCTATGTTGGTGGAAAAACCTTCTCTCCTCCAGACGCAAAGAATGCCCCCTTGTGCCCGTCACCTTCCTTGGTATAAACAGATCCTCAGCGAGATATTTGTATTGTCCCCTTATATACTTATACATGGTTATTAGATCGCCCCTCAGTCGTCTTTTTTCTAGACTAAATAATCCTAATTTCGCTAATCTATCTGGGTATTGTAGTTCTCCCATCCCCTTTATTAATTTTGTTGCCCTCCTTTGTACTCTCTCTAGTTCCATTATATCCTTCCTGAGCACCGGTGCCCAAAACTGGACACAGTACTCCATGTGCGGTCTAACTAGGGATTTGTACAGAGGCAGTATAATGCTCTCATCATGTGTATCCAGACCTCTTTTAATGCACCCCATGATCCTGTTTTCCTTGGCAGCTGCTGCCTGGCACTGGCTGCTCCAGGTAAGTTTATCATTAACTAGGATCCCCAAGTCCTTCTCCCTGTCAGATTTACCCAGTGGTTTCCCGTTCAGTGTGTAATGGTGATATTGATTCCCTCTTCCCATGTGTATAACCTTACATTTATCATTGTTAAACCTCATCTGCCACCTTTCAGCCCAAGTTTCCAACTTATCCAGATCCATCTGTAGCAGAATACTATCTTCTCTTGTATTAACTGCTTTACATAGTTTTGTATCATCTGCAAATATCGATATTTTACTGTGTAAACCTTCTACCAGATCATTAATGAATATGTTGAAGAGAACAGGTCCCAATACTGACCCCTGCGGTACCCCACTGGTCACAGCGACCCAGTTAGAGACTATACCATTTATAACCACCCTCTGCTTTCTATCACTAAGCCAGTTACTAACCCATTTACACACATTTTCCCCCAGACCAAGCATTCTCATTTTGTGTACCAACCTCTTGTGCGGCACGGTATCAAACGCTTTGGAAAAATCGAGATATACCACGTCCAATGACTCACCTTGGTCCAGTCTATAGCTTACCTCTTCATAAAAACTGATTAGATTGGTTTGACAGGAGCGATTTCTCATAAACCCATGCTGATATGGAGTTAAACAGTTATTCTCATTGAGATAATCCAGAATAACATCCCTCAGAAACCCTTCAAATATTTTACCAACAATAGAGGTTAGACTTACTGGCCTATAATTTCCAGGTTCACTTTTAGAGCCCTTTTTGAATATTGGCACCACATTTGCTATGCGCCAGTTTTAACACATGCATTCACTAGTGTTAAAACTGAAGGATAACACAATTTTTTCCTTCACAACAGCAGTTATCGAGTGGAAAAAAGTCAGTATTTCCCCTTAACTGACAATAAATTACCATAGTCATTTGGTTAATATGTGGTGTGTGTGGGGGGGGGGGGGAACCAGAGAAAAAACTCGACTCCAGATATGGAAAGAGCCCACGATATGAGAGGTATAGGAAAATGTAGATCTGAGGCAGAGCAACACAGAAGGTGTGCAATAGAACAGGGGTGTCAAACTGCATTCCTCGAGGGCCGCAAACCATGCGTGTTTTCAAGATTTCCTTAGCATTGCACAAGGTGCTGCAATCATTATGTGTGTAGGTGATTAAATTATCACCTGTGCAGTACAAGGAAATCCTGAAAACATGACCTGTTTGCAGCCCTCGAGGAATGCAGTTTGACACCCCTGCAATAGAATATACAGAATGTATGTGTATCTACTATATAATTGTCTATGGGTCACTTCCGTCTTTCGGTCTGTCCCTCTGTCACGGATATTCATTGGTCGCGGCCTCTGTCAGTCATGGAAATCCAAGTCGCTGATTTGCCACGACCACGATTTGCCAGTCCGGTGGCAATATGGCCGCTCTTTCCTCCCCGCGCCATACTCCCCTCCAGTCAGCCCTCACACAGGGTTAATGACAGCGTTAGCGGACCACGGTGTAACGCACTCCGGTTACGCAGCTATTAACTCTGTGTGACCAACTTTTTTACTAATGATGCTGCGCCTGCAGCATCAATAGTAAAAAGATCTACTGTTACAAATAATAATAATAATAATAAAAACGTTATTCTCACCCTCCGACATGTCGTCCTGTCCTCGGCAGTGCAAGCGGCAGGATCCGGTTCCAAAGATGCTATGCAAGAAGGACCTGCCATGATGTCACGGTCATGTGACCGCGACGTCATCACAGGTCCTGCGCTCATACCAACCCTGGGACCGGAAGCTGCCGCGTGCACCGCACACAAGCGACAGGACTACAAGGGGCTCTCAGAGGGTGAGTATGCATCTTTTTTATTTTTTAACCTGTTACATACCTGGCTGGGAATATACTACGTAGCTGGGCAATATATTACGTGACTGGGCAGTATACGTGGCTGGGCAATATATTACGTGACTGGGCAGTATACGTGGCTGGGCAATATACTACGTGGACATGCATATTCTAGAATACCCGATGCGTTTGGCGAGCATTTATATTGGTATATGGTCTCCGTCCTGGTATGTGTTGATTCCATCCTGCGCCCTAATCTTGTCATGTGCTGCTACCATCTTGCGCCCCCATCCTGTCATTTGCTGCTCCCATCCTGCGCCCCCATCCTATCATGTGCTGCTCCCATCCTGCGCCCCCGTTCTGTAATTTGCTGCTCCCATCCATATGCCCCATACGCTTCTCCATAAAGGTTGATGGCCCCCATAAGATGCTCCATATTATATGCCTCATATGCTGCTCCATTATGGTTGATGGCCCCCATAAGAAGCTCCATAGTATATGCCCCATATACTGCGCCATTATGGTTGATGGCCCCCATAAGATGCTCAATAGTATTATGTGCCCCGTATGCTGCTGCGAGATTATATTTATTTATATTTATATATATATATATATATATATATATATATATATATATATATATATATATATATATATATATATATATATATATATATATATATATATATATTTTTATTATTATTATTATTATTATTATTATTATTATTATTATATATATTAAATAATATACTCACCTATCGTCGCTGGGCGCCGAGTGCTGGGGGGCCTGAGCAGGCGGGGACACCGGCGCGCTGTGGGGGTCAGGTGCCGGAGTCGCCGCTAGCTCAGGCCCCCGACACTTGCTATATTCACCTGGCCCGTTCCAGTGCTGCATGCCGCTCCGTCTTCCGGGTCCTCTGGCTGTGACTGTTCAGTCAAAGGGCGGCACGTATTAAGCGCGTCATCGCACCCTCTGAACTTAACGTCACAGGCAGAGGACCCGAAAGACGGAGCGGTGCGCAGCACTGGAACGGGACAGGTGAATATAACATACTCACCCTCCTGGCACGTCCCTGCTTCTCCGTTGGAGATCGCGGTGTGCGTTCAGTGCTTACGCATACCGCAAACTCCTGGGCTGCGTCACTCTGTGGGGTCCAAACTGCGCTTGCGCTGTCTATAAAGGCTTCGGACAGAGTGACGCTCCCAGCGTGTGTGAATATATGTGTGAATATTGAATATATGTGTGAATATATATATGTAAATCTTTATGTTTATATAGCGCTAACATATTCTGCAGCGCTTTGCAGTTTGCACACATCATAACCGTCCCCTGATGGGGCTCACAGTCTAAGTTCCCTATCAGTATGTCTTTGAAATGTGGGAGGAAACCGGAGTGCCCGGAGAAAACCCACGCAAACATGGGGAGAACAAACAAACTCCTTGCAGATGTTGTCCAAGGTGGGATTAGAACCCAGGACTCCAGTGCTGCAAAGCTGCTGTGCTAACCACTGAGCCATAAATACATACATACAGTACATACATACATACACACACGCATTAAAATCTCAGCATTAAAAAGGTGAAGTCAAGGAATTATGTAAACCACAGGACTGATAAAGAGGATACCGGTTTTTACGTACCGGTAATAGGATTTTACGGAGCCACGACAGCACCCCTACGAGAGAGGGGATCCGCCCACCTTCCGGACAGGAACCTACAGAATTTAAAGGGGCGGTCCCCCTCACCACTCCAGTTTGTGTTTCAGAGTATAAGGGACACCGCCATTGAGTTAGTACATAAACATATATACTTAAACATTACTAAATACCATCACCTACTAAAGAGTGATTTTTTAACAAGCACACTTTCCCCAAAGGGTGCAGAAACCAGTGAATAACTACGGGGGGGAATGTGCGGGTGCTGTCGTGGCTCCGTAAAATCCTATTACCGGTACGTAAAAACCGATTTTCCTATCGCCACGACAGCACCCCTACGAGAGATTTTCAAAGATCAATCACCTGGGAGGGACTACAGCACTAAGTACTGTACGGCCAAAAACTAAATTGGCCTCTGAAGATAAATCAAGGCGATAATGTCTATAAAAGGTGGAAGGAGATGACCAAGTTGCCGCCTTACATATTACGTCTATGGAGACGTCCGCTCTTTCCGCCCAGGATGAGGCCATGGCTCGAGTGGAGTGGGCCCTGATGCCATCTGGTGGTGTCTGGCCTTTAGCAGTATAAGCAAGATATATGGCATCTCTTATCCATCTGGCGATAGACGCTTTAGTTACACTCGCCCCTTTCCTTGGATTCTGAAAGGAAACAAACAGAGCCCTACTCTGCCTCCATGGTTCTGTTCTATGTAGGTACTCTAATAGAGTTCTTCTGACATCTAACATGTGATATTTCTGCTCGTCAGCTGAATTCGGACTGTCACAGAAAGATGGTAAAATTATTTCCTGACTTCTATGAAATTTGGAAGCTACTTTTGGTAGGTATGCTGGATCAGGTTTTAACACTACCCTATCCTGAAAGACCATTAAATAAGGAGGGTCTATCGACAAAGCTTGTAAGTCACTCACTCTCCTAGCAGAGGTCAGGGCTACTAGGAAGGCTGTTTTTAAAGTTAAATTTTTAATGGAGACAGAATCTATTGGCTCAAAGGGGGCTTCTGTTAAGGCGTCTAAAACCAAATTTAGATCCCATGGTGGTAATCTAGGAATATACACTGGTTTACTACGTTCAGTGGCCCTGATAAATCGGGAAACCCATCTATTTCCCACCACATCACTGTTATATAACGCTCCCAAAGCTGATACTTGGACTCTAAGGGTATTTACCGCCAAGCCCAATTCTCGGCCTTTCTGTAAAAACTCCAGAATAGCCGGAATTGGAACCTTGCCAGAAAAGGGATTTTGGTAGAAGGCAAGGAACTTTTTCCAAGTTTTAGCATAGATCTTAGTGGTGACTTCTTTCCGACTATTTAAAAGGGTAGATATGAGAGCCTCTGAAAACCCTCTTCTCCTCAATAACTCCCTCTCAAATTCCACGCCGTCAGATGCAGGGATTCCACATTGGGGTAACTGAATGGACCCTGAGAAAGAAGCTCCGGGCTGGTCGGCAGTACCCAGGGGTCGGACACAGACATTGCCCTGAGTAACGAGAACCATGCCCTCCTGGGCCAAAAGGGGGCAATCAGGATCACTCTCGCCCTGTCCTCCCTGATCTTCCTGAGGACTAACGGGATCAGACACATTGGAGGGAACGCGTAAGCTAGAGGAAAATTCCAGTGTATTTGAAGAGAGTCTATTATAGAGGGCCTGTCCGCCACCCGAAGAGAAGCGAACTTCCTGGTCTGCCTGTTCTCTCTCGTTGCAAATAGATCGATTACTGGCAATCCACTATTTGTCTGAACACCCGTCGATCTAGAACCCATTCTCCCTGACGTAGAGAATGACGGCTGAGGTAATCTGCCTCTGTGTTGAGCTCTCCCCGAATGTGCACAGCTGATAGAGAGCGAAAGTGGGCTTCGGCTATTTCTAGTATGTCTGTGGCGGTGTTCATTAGGGATCTTGACCTTGTACCCCCTTGATGGTTGAGATACGCCACTACTGTTGTGTTGTCTGTCTGGGTTCTTACATGTGAATCCTGCAGAGATGGAAGCAACCTGAGTAAGGCTTTCTTTACTGCCGTGAGCTCCTTCCAGTTTGAGGACTCTTGAGCCTCTAAGAGAGACCATTGCCCTTGAGTCCAGACATCTCCTATGTGAGCTCCCCAACCTATAGGACTGGCATCGGTTGTGACCGTGTGGTCTGGTACTATACTCCAGCGTACTCCTTTTCCTAAATGTCTTCTGTTCAACCACCATCTCAGACTGTGTAGAGTGGCGGTGGACAGCCTGAGTCTTCCGCCTAATTGCCCTTGAAGACTCCTCTCTGCATCCAAGACTTGGGCCTGCAACACTCGAGTGTGGAATTGAGCCCACTGGACGGCTGGTATGCAGGACGTTAGGGATCCCAGAAGGGACATAGCGTCTCTTAAAGTCAGATCTGGCTTCTTTGTTACCGTACTGACTTTGTGCACAATCCTCTGCTTTTTCTCTTCCGGAAGGAAACACTGTTGCACTTCCGAATCCAGCAGAATACCTAGGAAAGTCTGAGTCGTTGATGGTTCGAGTCTTGACTTTTCCATATTGACTATCCAACCCAAGTCCTGTAAGGAAGATATTACATGATTTAGGCGAGTACTACACTGGCAAAAAGAATTTCCCACTACCAGGAAGTCATCCAAGTAGGGTATAATTAACGTATCCTGTTCTCTGACATAGGCCATTACTTCTGCCATGACTTTAGTAAACACCCTCGGTGCCATAGATAGACCAAAGGGCAATGCAGCAAACTGAAAGTGTCTGACCTGGTCGTTTAAGCGCACCGCCATTCTGAGGAATTGTTGATGATCCTGGTGAATGGGCAGATGGTAATACGCATCTTTTAAATCCAGGACTGTCATATAACATCTGGGAAAGAGAAGTTTAGTTGCCGTTTTAATAGACTCCATCTTAAAGGCATGATACTCTAGATGTTTGTTCAATCTCCGTAAGTTTATGATGGTTCGAATGGATCCATCTGGCTTGGAGATTAAAAATAAAGGGGAATAGAACCCTTTCCCCTGCTGATGTTTTGGAACCTCCACTATGACTTTCTTCCGTCTTAACATTTGGACCTCTTTTTCAAGGGCCTTTTGTTGGTCTAAGGAATCAGGGGCAGTCAAGATATAAAATTCAGAAGGTCTTTCCCGGAACTCTAATTTTAACCCTGAATTAATTATACCCAGAACCCAATTGCTCGAAGTTATTTTGGCCCACTGAGCATAGAAGTAATTTAATCTGCCCCCTACTGGAAGATCATTATTAACGATAATTCCTTCTTCTTGAGGAAGATGTTGAAGCATTAAAGTCCGAACCTTTCTTTTTCGGGTCTGATGGTTCCCAGTCTCGGTTTTGGTAGGGTCTTCTGTATTGGAAGCGTCTCCTGAAGGTATTCCTAAAGGTAGGATTGAAAGCTTTAGGAAAACCTTTCTTCCCATCCTCAGCCTTAGCCAGGATATCATCCAATACCGGGCCAAACAGGTACTCACCCCTACACGGTATTGTACACAGTTTAGCTTTCGCCTGGGCATCCCCTTTCCAGGTCTTAAGCCATAAGGCACGGCGAGCAGCATTTGAGAGACCTGCTGATCTTGCCGCCAATTTTAATGAATCCACTGATGCGTCCGCTAAATACGCCACCCCTTCACGCATTTGCGAAAGGGAATTCAGCATCTTGTCTCTGGGCACCTTGGACTTCAGCTGTTCTTCCAGTTGGGATATCCACACCATGATGGATCTAGCTGTACATGTGCTAGAGATAGCAGGTTTGAACGCCCCGGCAGTTGACTCCCATGTTTTTCTCAAAAACATGTCCGCCTTCCTATCTGACGGGTCTTTCAAAAGGGCCACGTCCTCCAGCGGCAAAGTACCGGCTTTAGATGTTGACGCCACCGCTGCATCCACTTTCGGGACTTTCATCCACTCCGCCAGCTCATGGTCATCAAAGGGATACCTTCTTTTGGCTGATGACGGAAGGAAACCTTTGTCTTGCTTATCCCATTCTCTCTTTATAAGAGTCTTGACCGTATCCACCACCGGAAAAGCCTTACGACTCCTCTGGCACAAGCCCGCAAACATTATGTCCTGTGCGGACCTTGGTTCTTTGCTCTCTGCAACACCCATGGTAGCTCGGACTCCTTTAACTAACATGTCCATGTTGTCTACCGAGAAACAAGGCCTTCCCTCTTCATCTGAGGAGGATGGGGATGAAGATCTGGAACATTTCCCTTCTTGCAGGGACAGACTAGATCCTGGCGATATGTCCCTGCCCGACCTTTCCTGGCGGCTGCCTCTAAGGGAATAGCTTATTTCCTCCCTGATGACCGCTCTAAGGTCTGATGACCGAAGGGGAGCTTCTTCTTCTAAGGTCTGAGATATGCAAGCCTGACACAGCCTTTTGGTGTAACTGTCAGGCATTGGAGTCATGCATAGAGCACATTGCTTGTGCTTAGATTTAGTGGTCTTTTTCCCCTAAAACAAAGCACAAATAACAGACCATATCAGCACCAGGTGTCTGATTTAACACTCACCATAAGGCTGATCCTGTGAATACCGGTTCTGGAGGAGTAGGATCCAAATGTGACGCTGAGGCGCTTGCACGCTGCTGCCCCCGTACCACGCTGCTGCTGCTGCTTCTCCCTGAGCGACTACCATTCTTACTGCGCTGTTCCGTTCCCTCTCCATGAGGGTGCTCGGCGTCCCCTACTGAGGACATGGTTGCGCGCCTCCTACCATCAGCGTCGCTCTTTTACAGCGCTGCAGCGCTCCTCCCCCGGCTTACCCCAGAAGCGTATCAACTACTTCCGGGTTCACCAGCGCCGGTGTGGACGCTGCACACCGCGGACCAGGACGGCACTGCCCGACTCCTGGGACGCGCTCCTCACGGCCAGACGAGGGGGGGGGGGGGGTCTGCACGCAGGACACCCCCGACGCTGCTTCCGAGCCCCCAATTCCGCCGTTCCTAACAGACACCGCGCGGAGGCATGGAGGCCCGGGTAAGACTGCTGCTGCAGGCTCCCGCCTTCCGGACAGGAACCCAAACTGGAGTGGTGAGGGGGGACCGCCCCTTTAAATTCTGTAGGTTCCTGTCCGGAAGGTGGGCGGATCCCCTCTCTCGTAGGGGTGCTGTCGTGGCGATAGGAAAAATGATTACTTTTACAGACATTACTGTCCCCATCGGGGCTCATCAATCTAAATCTAACTCCTTGCAGATGTTGTCCTTGGTGGGATTTGAACCCAGGACCCCAGTGCTGCAAGGCTGCAGTGCTATCCACTGAGCCACCGTGCAGCAGAGTGAAGTGCAAATGACGAAAAAAATGGAAACAAAAATAAAAACTCCAAAAACTTAATTCATTTTCGAGTACGAGTGACACAGACACACTTACTTGGTAGAGCTAAGGCTACGTTCACATTAGCGTTTCCCGACGCAGCGTCGGGAAACGCTGCCGCGACGCATGCGTCATGCGCCCCTATATTTAACATGGGGGGCGCATGGACATGCGTTGTGCTGCGTTGTGCGACGCATGTGTTTTTTTTTGCCGCAAGCGTTGGGCGCAGAAAACGCAACATGTTGCATTTTTTTTGCGTCCAAATTTCGGCAAAAAAGGACGCATGCGTCGCAAAACGCAGCGTTTTTGCATGCGTTTTGGTGTGTTTTTATTTGCGTTGTGTCGCCGACGCACAACGCAAATGTGAACGTAGCCTAACTAACGCAAAGCTGGTGGTGTATTTGGAATGAAGACAACAGGGTTCTGGCTACAGTAAATTATGTAACCCCACACCATAATCCCTGAGTGACATTTCCTCGTGATATTGTCAAACAATGAGCAGTCATCGATTCTGTCCTGACAGTGTAATTAGATGTCATGTGCCTACATAAACCATTGGAAGATGCACCGGACGTCTAGCTGTAAGTGATCCACTGACATCATGCCACCATCAAAAGCCATCATGGTGCAGAGAAAATCAGCAATGGAGGTATATCCTCTTGAGCGATGAGTCCAGCTTTGGATGCAATTATAGCCAGAGATAGGTCTGGCGAAGTTTGGGGGCAACACCATTAAGTAACATTCATGAGGGAACGTGAAAGTGTCCCAGTAGTATTTTTTTTCAAAACGACAATGCCAGGCTGCTTCTGTGATCAGTCAGCATGGTTAAATCGTGCTACCATTGTCTGCAGCATCTCGGACTAGCCTCCTATTGCCCATCTGAGACATCATTGGTCAGAAACTGCAAAAGGAGCTGCCAGCAGCGGATCTTTATATGCCCAAGTGCATTAAGCATGGCAGAATATTCTTCAGACAACCAGACATCATAACAGGTCTAATTTTTCTGAGAACATTAGTGATGACTTGCTGACCACCATGTAATTTCACCCCATGCCAATATGAACATAAAAAAGTGACAATCCATCTTGACCCACATTTATGTTACAACAAAACACAATAATGGTTTCGTTTTTCAAGTTAAAACTTGTTTCTTATGTAAAAACAAAAAGAAAAAAAAAAAACCTGCTCACCTTCCCTAAACAGTCACACTATGGGCGTGGTACAGAGAGAATGTGCCAAAAAGTGGTAATTACAAGCTACGTAACAAACATGCTCGCCTAAAAGAAATCAAGATCTTATAATCCTCTGAAAATAAATCTTTTAGATCTGCAAATGCGGAAGAAAACAGCATGACAAATAAGGAGCGGAGCCATTACGATAGTTTACAGCCAATTGTGTAAGTAAGTAGGTTGCTTTAACCCCTTATTGACCACCAATGTCTTTTTCTGACCTGAGATAGAGAATAGCATCCCCATATAGGTGACAATCCAGCAGCTGTCGGCTGTACACTATAGCTGACAACTTGCTGTATCAGCCACGATCAGTGTTGGCACCGTCCATATCCGTTTAACCCCTTAGATGCTGCTGTCAATAGTGACTACATCATATAAATGGTTAAAAGAGTGTAGGGGGCTCCCTATTAAACCCCATCGGCACCCTGAGATGATTTTGTGGCACTGATGTCTGCCATGGCAATTCATGACCAAATAGCGGCCTTAGAGTCTGCCGGCTACAGTGGCCTGTTCAGAAGTTAGCGGCATTTAGGTGGTGACAATACACTTTTTCATTCCGGTCATGCCACTTTGCATTAATTCCTGAAAAATCACCTGAAGGGTTAATAAACTACCTGACAGCAGTTTTCAATATGTCAGGGGGTGCGGTTTTTAAAATGGTATCACTTTGGGGTTCCTATATATTGGAAAACCCCCAAAAGTCTCTTCAAACCTGGTTAAGTCCCTAAAAAAAATACATTTTGTAAATTTCCCTGAAAAAAAAAAAAAATGAAAAATTGCTGCTACATTTTTAAACCTCCTAAAACGCTAACAAAATAAAACAACATTTTACAAAATGGTGCCGATGTAAAACAGACATGACATGAGGGAAATGTTATTGGTTAATGTTTTTCTGTGGTATGACTATCTGGATTAAAGGAATAATCAAAGTTTGAAAATTGCAAATTTTTTTTTTGTTTACATTTTTTGGCAAATTTCTGATTTTTATAAATAAACACGACTTGCATTTGAAACAGTTAAACTATAAAGCGCTGCGGAATATGTTGGCGCTATATAAAGATTATCATCATTATTATTAAAACATATCAACCTAAATTTACCATTATCATAAATTATAAAGTGCCACGAAAAAAAAAAAAAATCTCTGAGTCACTGGGATTTGTTTGAAGTGTTCCAGAATTATTACCGCATAAAATGACACTGGTCAGATTTCAAAAATTTGGCCCGGTCACTAAAGGGATGAACCACAACTTCTTGGCTCCATCGATTTTGGACTACACCTGACGTATCCAACAAGCTTGTTTAGTCCGTTTTACGAATTACAGCTCTACTGATTGCTATATAGACCTAGAAAGTCATGGCGTAGATGAACCGGGCAATGGCAAGTCAAAATAATGTGGGAAGGGAGTTACAAGATGTACATTCAAGTGAACATCAAAAATGCAACAAAAGCTCATTGTGGGAATGTGGCGTTCGCTTACTGGATGCAGCAGTTATAATATTCAGAGTTTTAGAAGTCGCATGTAGCAGAGCTCAGAACGCTAACCCGCCCACACCACAGCTTTTTGTGTACATTGTCTATTGACAGTGAGCTGCTTATTAGAGGAGGGGGCGTCGTCAGACCAGGGCTCATGTGAGCTGTAGTCCAGGCAGTGATCATCTCCTGTTGATAAAACATATATAGTATGGAAACGGCATATGGCCTAAAAAGGAACACATCTTTGAAATCTGTCTGTCAGGCCCCTAAGTCATGCTGCAAAAACCTGCTGACAGATTCCCTTTAAATTGGGTGGTGTTTGGACAGTACAACTATTGTGAATGGTGGCCCAAAGTTTTCCAACTATTGATCACCACCCATTTTTGGAGGGTTGATTGCATCTAATATATATATTTTTTATTATTATTGAAAGTTTTGAACCTCTTCAAATTTTAGTTTATATGTATTCTTTTTTTTTTTACAATTTGCAACTTTGAGCAAACCTCACACTTCAGTATTTGTGTGCCAAAACCAGGAATCTCTGAAGACAAAGAAAACGTGTCAGGCTTTCAATCCTAGTTTCTCTGAAAGTTCCACTCCTGGTTTTACCCTATAAACACTGATGCAAAACAGTGACGCGTGAATAAGCCCTACGGCCTTCTTCAGAGGTCTTTGTTGCACATACCTGTTGTACCTTTTTTTTTGTTTGTTTGGTTTTTTTTCACAGATGCAACATGTACACATATAAAGTATGGTCCTATTCACAAGTCTGTGCTCTTTCACTGTCTGTGTCCAGTCTGAGTTTTTTTTTCCTGGGATCAAATGAAAATTGCCAGTAGAAGTATATGGATAGAAGAAGCTTTGTAAGTTACTCATCCATGAAAAATACTGATGGCAAAACACGGACATGGTACCAATTTTATTTTTTTCACGCATGTGTTAAAACTCTGGCGTGTGAATGAAGCCTAAGGCCGTGTTCATACTAGCCGCCTTAGTCTGTATTGGAAATTATGACCTTTTTCGATCCAAATAACTGATGACTGCCACTGATTCGCAGTTCGGTCTGTTGGGAGTTTCAACATTTTCTTGTAAAAAAAAATTTTTTTAAAAAAAAAAGTAGTTACCGAACATTCCACTATTGCGTAGAATTAATGAAAGCCTCATGAGAGGAGCCCTAGGAACGGGCTTTAATGTGTCTTGTGGGAGTGCGGAGATAAAAAAACACACGTAATCTAGAGGATTAGAGCTGAGCGCTACTTGCCAGGTCATGTTGGTGTAAATTTGCCAACATAAGAAACTTAATAAGAAAGTCCTTTTTGGATGTTCTCTGCAAAAGTCATGAACAAAAGAGAAAAAAACCTTTTAACTTTTGGACCCCCCCAATGGTGTAACTGGGTAATGGGTTACCATGGGAGGCTACATCGCAGCAGAGATGAACCCGTTTTGCTGGTCCTCATCCAACTTCATATTTCTGAATATTTTTTTTGTGGATAGTAGTTGTGAGATCCATAGCATGGCATGGGTGGAGTGAAGCCATGGGAAGGCTTCTGTATAGATATAGAAGATTGGATTTTGTTTTATGACACTTTATGATGCCAACGATCTTCAACTCACAGTTTACAAATATGTTTTGCCTAAATTTTGACACCACTTGCTGCATAATGCTTTAAAGGGAACCTGTCACCCCAAAAATCACGGGTGAGGTAAGCTCACCGGCATCAGGGGCTTATCTGCAGCATTCTGTAATGCTGTAGATAAGCCCCCGATGTTACCTGAAAGAGGAGAAAAAGACGTTATATTATACTCACCCAGGGGCGGTCCCGCTGCTGGTCAGGTCGGATGGGTGTCTCTGGTCCGCTGCGGCGCCTCTTCTTTCCATGACGTCCTCTTCTGATCTTCAGCCACGGCTCCGGCGCAGGCGTACTTTGCTCTGCCCTGTTGAGGGCAGACAAAGTACTGCAGTGCGCAGGCGCCGGGCCTCTGACCTTTCCGGCGCCTGCGCACTGCAGTACTATCCTCTGCCCTCAAGAGGGCAGAGCAAAGTACGCCTGCGCCGGAGCTGAAGATCAGAAGAGGACGTCTTGTAATGAAGATGGGAGGCGCCGCAGCGGACCAGAGACGCCCATCCGACCTGACCAGCAGCGGGACCTCCCCTGGGTGAGTAGAATATAACGTCTTTTTCTCCTTTTTCAGGTAACATCGGGGGCTTATCTACAGCATTACAGAATGCTGCAGATAAGCCCCTGATGCCGGTGGGCTTACCTCACCCGCGATTTTCGGGGTGACAGGTTCCCTTTAACTGCAACGGACCTCTTCACAGAAGAAATATGGCTCCTTTTACGTAAGCAGACAGTCAACCAGAGTCATTCAACAAGCAGCAGTCAATTTGAACACTTTATAGAGAGACAAGCGATTTGTTCTCCAGCCCCGGAGAGTTTGCATTATTATTGGCAGCTTACACCTGTCTGCACCCAGGAATGTGCTGCCGACTAAGGAAAATTTTTAATTCTACATGAAATGATGCCATCACAGAACAAAATTACTTTTGCCTATTTGCCGAGCCATCGCTAGGCATGTTTTCACGGGTTGTGACCAAGAACGAGAATTCCTCTCGATGTTAATTCTGCGGGGTGCAAGTATTTAGAAATGTGATGCAGCTCACTGGCCTTGCGCTATGTTCTTGTGAGGATTTTAAAAACTATACAGCAAAAAACCTAAAAAAAAAAAAACCTCAAGTAACCTATTTTATTTAAAGGTTAAGTTTAAAAAAAAGTCCAAACCTCACTAAGGGCAAAGGAGAATACATTGCACATATAATAACCAACAATTAATAAATGAATACAAGTGAGTAAAACAAATAAACCTATATGAAACTGGTCCTGAGTCAGATCTCAGAAGGATACAGAAATTAAATGAATTACTCAGTGTGTAAGTATACCGAGTGTCAATCATGTACAATAAAAGAACTGATCTAGTAAAATATAGTAGTAGCAGGATAATACTGCGGCAAGGTCACCATGTAATAAGATATTATACCCAGGAGGTACTGTGGGCTCTATCGTACATAGCTGCTAGTGGTGGCAGATTTGATTTCTCTATTGTATGGTGATCTCCGAGTGGAGAGAGGAAAGTAAATAAGTTCAGTCCGTTACAGGGCTGTGGAGTCAGAGTCGTGGAGTCGGAGTCCATTTTGGTGGAGTCGGTGGCATGGAAATTGAGGTGTCGGAGGTTCGGCTTACTGACTCCACAGCCCTGAGAGGTACAGACACCACTCATCTCCCGTGCAGTGACAGCAGCAGGTAAAACACGTTTTTCTCCTGCATACCACTGATACTCTAAGAGATACTGACCTCAAGTAGTAACGGAATAGTCTCATTCGGCTTCTCTCAACAGAAGAGAATTGAGAGAAGCGCAGACCTCTTGACTGCACGCGACTGAATAGCGCAGAAAAGCATGACGACGTTTCTCCGTCACATAGTGACTGCAGACTTCTGTTCCAACACGGACCAAACCCCCTAGGGTACAAAGCATCAAATCAAAAACTGGCAGAGAATCGGAGCCACTTTGATCCTCTTTTGTGGTTGTATTGCAAAAAGTAGAGATTGCACTTTCCAAAAAAAATCATATGTACCGTAATGACTCTAGGGAAAATTGCAGCGGTGTAGATACTTGGAAGAAGTAAAACCAAAATATTCACAATCTGCCACTTAGAGCACGCTTCCATCAACTGTAATTTCTCACGCGTTAACAAGCAGTATGTGATGAAAAACACAAAGCCTGCAAATTTTTTTTTTGTATATGTATTAAAAAAATGAAATATTTCATCACATACTGCTTGTGGTACAGAGAGAATGTGCCAAAAAGCTGTAATTACAAGCTGTGTACTTTTTTTTTGTTAATTAGCATCTTGGATGAAAAGTATCAATCTCTATGGGTCCTGAAAATCCCAGACTACATACAGATGACTTCCATGATTAACATTGCAAAAGATAGGAGAAGCTTCAAAAGTGTGCTGCACGACTTTACTAACTCCCCTCTCCCGCTTTCGGACCACAACCTTCTTTCTTCTCTGTCAAGAATTGTCTCCTCACCCAGGACACCCCCACTTACCACACTTATCGGAATACACGTACCATTAATACCCAGGGGCTTGTGGACAATCTCCACACATCGTTAGCCCCCATCTCCTCCCTCTCCTGTCCAGACTTGGCATTGTCACACTTCAATAATACACTGAAGAATGCCCTAGATGAAGCAGCACCTTCTGCACGCAGAAAGACCCGACACAGACACCGGCAGCCCTGGCACACTATGCAAACACGCTTTCTTCAGCGCTGCTCAAGGTGTGCAGAGCGGCAGTGGAGAAAATCTCTTAGCAGAAGACTTCATCCACTATAAGTTCATGCTCAAAACCTATAACTCTGCCCTTTATCTGGCCAAACAATCCTACTTCACCACCCTCATCACCTCACTATCCAACAACCCAAAACGACTTTTTGAAACCTTAAACTCCCTCCTGAAACCTAAAGTACAGGCCCCCATCTCCAATCTCAGTGGTGAGGATCTGGCCACTTATTTCTTAGAAAACATCAACCACATCCATCAGAATATCTCAGCGCAATCTCCTCAGTGCCTGGATCCCCTTCTCTGCCGCACCTCAAGCTCACTAGACATCCTTGAGCCTGTTTCAGAAGAAGAAGATTCCAAGCTCCTCACTTCTGCTCGGCCTACAACCTGCAACAGTGACCCCATTCCCTCACATATCCTGCAGTCTCTCTCACCAGTGGTCACCACTCACCTGACTAAAATATTTAACCTCTCTCTTTCTTCAGGTATCTTTCCCTCCTCATTTAAACATGCCATCATAACCCCTTTACTTAAAAAGCCATCCCTGGACCAGAACTGCACTGCTAACTATAGACCTGTCTCTAACCTTTCCTTCATCGCTAAACTCCTGGAACGCTTGGTCCACTCCCATCTAATCCGCTATCTCTCGGATAACTCTTCTTGACCCCTTACAATCTGGTTTCCACTCTTTACACTCCATTGAAACAGCCCTCACTAAAGTCTCTAATGATCTAACAGCTAAATCCAAAGGTCATTGCTCTCTGCTGATTCTCCTGGATCTCTGCCGCATTTGACACTGTAGATCACCAGCTCCTTCTCACTATGCAGCCCTCTCCTGGTTCTCCTCCTACTTCTCTGACCGCTCCTTCACTGTATCTTTTGCCGGCTCCTCTTCCTCTCCTTGTCCCCCTACTATCGGGGTTCCGCAGGGCTCAGTCCTGGGCCCCCTCCTCTCCTCTCTATACACTGCCCCTATTGAACAAAATCAGCAGATTTGGGTTCCAGTACCATCTCTATGCTGACGACACCAAATTATAAACTTCTTCCCCAACATCACCCCCACCCTAATTCAAAATACCAAGGATTGTCTGTCTGCTGTCTCTAACATCATGTTCTCCCTCTACCTGAAACCAAATCTCTCCAAAACGGAACTTCTTGTGTTTCTCCCTTCTACTAACCTCACTACCCAACATCGAAATTACCCTGGAGGGTTCAACCATAACTCCCAAGCAGCATGCCTGCTGTCTTGGGGTCATATTCGACACCAAACTTTCCTTTACTCCCTATATCCAATCACTTACACGCTCCTGTCACCTGCATCTTAAAAACATCTCCAGAATCCAACCTTTTCTCACCTGTGAAACTACTAAGACTCTTACTGTCGCTCTAAGGCTACGTTCACATTAGCGTTGCGTCGGGCGCAGCCGCGGCGACGCATGCGTCATGTGCCCCTATATTTAACATGAGGGCGCATGGACATGCGTTGTCTTGCGTTTTGTGACTCATGCGGCATTTTTGGCGCAAGCGTCAGGGCGCAGAGGACGCAGCAAGTTGCATTTTTTTGCATCCAAAATAAAGCAAAAAATGGACGCATGCGTCACAAAACAACGCAACACACAACAACGCAAATGTGAACGTAGCCTTATTCATTCTCGTCTGGACTACGGCAACTCTCTTCTGATCGGTCTCCCTCTTACCAAACTTTCTCCTCTCTAATCCATCTTGAATGCGGCAGCCAGGGTCATTTCTGTCCAGCCGCTTCACCGATGCCTCCATCTTGTGCCAGTCATTACACTGGCTACCCATTCGCTACAGGGTCCAGTATAAACTCATCTCTCTCACCCACAAAGCTCTCCACAGTTCTGCACCGCCTTATATCTCCTCTCTCATCTCCGTCTATCGCCTTACACGTGCCCTCCGTTCTACAAATGACCTAAGACTAACATCCCCCGTAATCCGAACCTCGCACCTCCGTCTCCAAGACTTCTCTCCTGCTGCGCCAGCTCTCTGGAATGCACTTCCCCAGATACCTAGCCCCGACCTATTCAAGCACGTTTTGAAAACCCATCTCTTCAAACAAGCCTACCAAATCAACTACTCAGTAAACTAACTTTGTGCTGTTCCCTCCTTCCAAATATTACTCTGAATCTGCACCCTTCTACTCATCTGTCTCCACACCCTCCATACACATGATAACTGCACTTGATACTTGACTATTGCACTTAAACACACGGGCTGATGACTGGATCATGCAGCTTTGTATGAAAATCCCTATTATAATTGCCAGACCTGAAATAATCACTTTTCACCTATTGTGTCCCCCCACTTCCTCGTAGATTGTAAGCTTGTGAGCAGGGACCTCACTCATAATGTCACTGTTTAAATTGTCTTAACTCGTACCGAATTTATTGTTTGTACATGTCCCCGCTTAATTGTAAAGTGCTGCGGAATATGTTGGCGCTATATAAATAAAAATTATTATTATTTTATTATTAAAAGTGACCAAAACATCAGCCAGAAAGCATTGGTACTGAGATGTGGTTTGTGGTCCCCACCTGCAGAACCACTCCTTTATTAAGGGTGTCTTGATAATTGCCAATAATTTCCATCTGTTGTCTATTCCATTTGCACAACAGCATGTGAAATTGTCAAACAATGTTGCTTCCTAAGTGGACAGTTTGATTTCACAGAAGTTTGATTTACTTTGATTTGAGTTACATTCTGTTGATTAAGTTGTTTAAGTGTTCCCTTTATTTTTTGGAGCTATGTATGTACAGTACAGACCAAAAGTTTGGACACCTCATTTAAAGATTTTTCTGTATTTTCATGACTATAAAATTAAGGCAAGTCTTTTGGAGAAAGCTGAATGCACAGATCCATTTTTTGTGGACACACAGTAATATAAGGTACTATACATCACTCGGGGAGAGGATGGTGCCCGAGTGCAGTGACTGCATGCTTGACTATGGTCACGTGTTACTTTTGCGCTTTTCTTCCTAATCTGCTCCATTCACGGCAATCCCTTACATTCTGATGAATGTCCAGAACTTAGGCTATGTGCACACGTTCAAGATTTCTCGCAGAAAATTCCGGACATTTTCTGCAAGAAATCCGCATGCGTTTTTGCCGCGGTTTTGCCGCGTTTTTTTCCAGACACTTCCCAATGCATTTTGGAGTGGGAAATCCGCAAAAAAAAACGGAAAATTAATGAACATGCTGCAGTTTTTACCGCGAGGCGTTTTTTTTTCGCGGAAAAAACCGCATCATGTGCACAAAACATGCAGAATTCATTCTAAATGATGGGATGCTTATTGTATGCGTTTTCTTGCGGTTTTATAGCGTTTTTATCGGGAAAAACCGCGAAAAAAACGCAACGTGTGCACACAGCCTTAGGATCAAGATGTTAATAAACGTTGTGATTGGATTGCTACATTAAACATTCGCTTTCATACTCCTGAGGGCCGAGTTCTCCTCTACAAAAAGAGGCACTCAGGGAATTCCCTGCAGAGGCTACATTCACCGGCCTAGGGAACCAGAACAGAGCGCAGTCTAGTTAGAGGGGTTGTCCATTTCATTGCACAGCTAGGACACCACATCAGAAAGTGCCTGATGACTCAGCATTGAGAGTGCAAATGTGTATCGCAGGAGATAAGGAGCAGCATGAACCCCTCCCCCCCCCCCCCCCAAAGAAAAAAAATTAAAAAAAAATACAAGATACACACACCGTTGCTGGCCCTTCAGTATATAGTTTTTCCATTTTTGCACTAAAGTTTTTGTATTGTTAATTTGCTTCTTGAATCCAAAATTAGGCCACCTTCACTTTTGCGATAGAGGCTTTAACTAGGGCTAGGGACACATAGTGCTACGGACTGCACTAACGCAATGTCCCAAAAGGGATCGCGTTAGTCGATCCCACTAGCGCAGATCCCGGATCTGCGCTAGCGAGGAACGGATCGCGAACGCTGCAAGCAGCGTTCGTGGTCAGTCACTCAAATGACGGCACATCGCTAGCGCATGCCCAATGTGGGCGTGCGCTAGCGATGCGTTCGCCATTACACTCAATGGCGGCGTTAACGGACTACGTTACACCGTGGTGTAACGTAGTCCGTTAAACGTACCGCCATAACGCAATGTGACCCTAGCCTAACAACGACAAGAACAAAAACCCAGAAAAGCGCATACAACAAAAGGCTCAAGCACCTGTCCGAACGCACAGGAGCACACGGAGCCAATCGCGTCAGTAGGAGAGACCAGATTTTTAATACAGCCACCTGAACTTGGACTTAAAGATACTAAAAGTGTGAAGAGGTTGTACACGGGATCAAAGGGTCAAGGAGAAGGAAAGCATCCAACTCTTCAGGGAGGGCAGCTGACACAGTCTGTACTTTATAAAAGTATAGATAGGGATGCATTCCGCAGGGGATGAACCTCACAAGCTGCGCGCAGGCAGAAAGACAAAAACACAGGGCACTTTGTAGGGGAAGCAACAGAAAAATCAGTCTCCACAGCATCAGTGTCTATAAAATCAAAGTGAGTAGAAAAAAAAATAAATAAAAATAAAAAAAAATCAACCTAAGAATAAAGTGGTGGTGATACAGTAGAGCATCCTGCACAGATCGCTCACACACACAGTACGTTTGGGAGAAATATGCAATCATGAGAACAGTTTGAAGGAGGTTGAAAGCTGCATATCGGGGGGCCTGAAACGAAGAAGTTTTTGGGTATGTGCACACGTTCAGGTTTTCGCGTTTTTTTCGTGATAAAACCGCATTAGAAACTGCAGACATATGCATCCTATCATTTAGAATGCATTCTGCAATTTTTGTGTACATGATGCGTTTTATTCCGTGGAAAAAAAACATTGCGGTAAAAAAAAAAAAAAAAGCAGCATGTTAATTTTGCGTTTTTTTTTTTTTTCCTTTTTCCCGCTATTCTATGCATTTGCAAAAAAAAAAAAAAAACGCAAGAAAAAACGCACAAGAAAACGCGGAAAAAAAAAAAGCATGCGGATTTCTGGCAGAAATGTCAGGCTTTTGTCAGGAAAATTTCTGCCAGAAATCCTGACGTGTGCACATTGCCTTAACCTTGTTTGAAAACTTGCACTACAGAAGGAAAAAAAAAACCTACACAGAGGAGCAGAGACTACTAAATACTGTTTTGAGGTTATGTGTGCCTTGCGGATACCATTTTAGCTCATGTATCTTGTCTAAGCAGTCTGCCACTTATTCCTTCTTCCCCTTGATGTGGTTCCCCTCGTGCACACTATATTGCACATGATGCCCTTACTCTGATCACAAGATTGCCAGTGATACTCTGTCTCCTACATGATATGTACATGGCAGCCTCAGTTTCCCATGCGATATATGCAAGGCACAGCCTAAGGCTATGTGCACACGTCCGGAATTGCCGTGGAAATTTCGCAAATGTGCCGCAGGTAAAACCCATGCGGAATTGGCATGTGTTTTCCCGCTAAACACTAGCGTTTTACAAACATAATTAGCTTGCAGAATGCTAGCGTTTTCCTAGCAGAAAATCAAATTACAGGCTGATCCAACTTCAGTGGAAAAGCCTCAAGACAAGGAAATTATGCCCAGGTGTGTGTGTGTGTGTGTGTGTGTGTGTGTGTGTGTGTGTGTGTGTGTGTGTGTGTGTGTGTGTGTGTGTGGCGCCTCCACATGCCTGTATGACCGCCATACAATGCTTGGGCATGCTCCTGATGAGCTCCTCAGCCAGTCTCGCATGCTTGTACTTGCCCAGCCTCAAGCTGCTTAGCATTTGCGATCTGACGAGGCCAGGCACATTCAGCTAGTGTGGCCATTGACAAATGCTTATGATGAGGTGGCGGATGGTCTCCTGAGGGATCTTCTCCCAGACCTGGACTAAAACATCCGCCAACTCCTGGACAGTCTGTGGTGCAATGTGACATTGGTGGATGGAGCGAGACATGATACCCCAGATGTGTTCAACCGGATTCAATTCTGGGGAACAGGCGGGCCAGTCCATAGCTTCAATGCCTTCATCTTGCAGGAACAGCTGACACACTCTAGCCACATGAGATCAGGCATTGTCCTGGATTAGGAGGAACCCAGGGCCAACCGCACCAGCATATGGTCTCACAAGGAGTCTGAGGATCTCATCTCGGTACCTAATGGCAGTCAGGCTACCTCTGGTGAGCACATGGGGGGCTGTGCCACCCTCCAAAGAAATGCCACCCCACACCATTACTGACCCACTGCCAAACCGGTCATGCTGAAGGATGTTGCAGGCAGCAGATCGCTCTCCACGGAGTCTCCAGTGGAGGAGGTCATTTTGCAGGGCTCTGGCAGTGCTCCTCCTGTTCCTCATTGGACAAAGCATGAGGTAGCGGTCCTGCTGCTGGGTTGTTGCCCTCCTACGGCCCCCTCCACGTCTACTGGTGTACTGGCCTGTCTCCTGGTAGCACCTCCAGCCTCTGGACACTACGCTGACATAGCAATCCTTCTTGCCACAGCTCGCATTGATGTGCCATCCTGGATGAGCTGCACTACCTGAGCCACTTGTGTGGGTTGTAGAGTCCGTCTCATGCTACCACAAGTGTGAAAGCACAACCAACATTCAAAAGTGACCAAAACATCAGCCAGAAAGCATTGGTACTGAGATGTGGTCTGTAGTCCCCACCTGCAGAACCACTCCTTTATTGAGTGTGTCTTGATAATTGCCAATAATTTCCATCTGTTGTCTACTCCATTTGCACAACAGCATGTGAAACGGATTGTCAAACAGTGTTGCTTCCTAAGTGGACAGTGTGATTTCACAGAAGTTTGATTTACTTGGGAGTTATATTCTGTTTAAGTGTTCCCTTTAATTTTTTGAGCAGTTTACATGACAGCCTCAGTCTCCCATGCGTTGAATGCACGGCACAGCCTCAGGGTCTCCTACATGACAAGTACATGGCACAGCCTCAGTGACTCCCACCTGTCTCAACTATTACAATGCTATTATATAATGCAGGAAACATTAGGCCGGATGAATGGAGGTAACAGAAAAAGCAACCAATCCCAACACAGCTTTCATTTTACTAGAGCAGAATACAAAATGAAAGCTGCTCTATAGATGATTGCTGTCAATGGCAACCAATCATACATGAGCTTTCATTTTGTGTGCTGCTGTTTAACCCCTCTGTGACCTTAGATGTACTATCCCGTCGAGGTGCCCTGGGCTTATCTGACCCTGGACGGGATAGTACGTCATAGCCGATCGGCCACGCTCACGGGGGGAGCACGGCCGATCGCGGCCGGGTGTCAGCTGCTTATCGCAGCTGACATCCGGCACTATGTGCCAGGAGCGGTCACGGACCGCCCCCGGCACATTAACCCCTGGCACACCGCGATCAAAGATGATCGCGATGTGCCGGCGGTGCAGGGAAGCATCGCGCAGGGAGGGGGCTCCCTGCGGGCTTCCCTGAGACCCCCGGAGCAACGCGATGTGATCGCGTTGCTGCGAGGGTCTCACCTCCCTCCCTGCTTCCTCCAGCCCCGGATCCAAGATGGCCGCGGATCCGGGTCCTGCAGGGAGGGAGGTGGCTTCACAGAAGCCTGCTCAGAGCAGGCACTGTGAAGCAGCCTGCACTGCTCTCAGATCAGTGATCTGACAGAGTGCTGTGCACACTGTCAGATCACTGATCTGTGATGTCCCCCCCTGGGACAAAGTAAAAAAAAAATTTCCAAATGTGTAAAAAAAAAAATAAAAAAAAATATTCCAAAATAATGAAAAAAATATATATATTATTCCCATAAATACATTTCTTCATCTAAATAAAAAAAAAACCAATAAAAGTACACATATTTAGTATCGCCGCGTCCGTAACGACCCGACCTATAAAACTGTCCCACTAGTTAACCCCTTCAGTAAACACCGTAAGAAAAAAAAAAAAAACCGAGGCAAAAAACAATGCTTTATTATCATACCGCCGAACAAAAAGTGGAATAACACGCGATCAAAAGGACAGATATAAATAACCATGGTACCGCTGAAAGCAACATATTGTCCCGCAAAAAACGAGCCGCCATACAGCATCATCAGCAAAAAAATAAAAAAGTTATAGTCCTGAGAATAAAGCGATGCAAAAATAATTATTTTTTCTGTAAAATAGTTTTTATCGTATAAAAGCGCCAAACCATAAAAAAAATGATATAAATGAGGTATCGCTGTAATCGTACTGACCCGAAGAATAAAACTGATTTATCAATTTTACCAAACGCGGAACGGTATAAACGCCTCCCCCAATAGAAATTCATGAATAGCTGGTTTTTGGTCATTCTTCCTCACAAAAATCGGAATAAAAAGCGATCAAAAAATGTCACGTGCCCAAAAATGTTTTCAATAAAAACGTCAACTCGTCCCACAAAAAACAAGACCTCACATGACTCTGTGGACCAAAATATGGAAAAATTATAGCTCTCAAAATGTGGTATTGCAAAAAATATTTTTTGCAATGAAAAGGGTCTTTCAGTGTGTGACGGCTGCCAATCATAAAAATCCGCTAAAAAACTCGCTATAAAAGTAAATCAAACCCCTCTTCATCACCCCCTTAGTTAGGGAAAAATAAAAAAAAAATGTATTTATTTCCATTTTCCCCATTAGGGCTAGGGTTAGGGCTAGGGTTAGGGCTAGGATTAGGGTTAGGGTTAGGGTTGGGGCTACAGTTAGGGTTGGGGCTAAAGTTAGGGTTAGGGTTTAGATTACATTTACAGTTGGGAATAGGGTTGGGATTAGGGTTAGGGGTGTGTCAGGGTTAGAAGTGTGGTTAGGGTTACCGTTGGAATTAGGGTTAGGGGTGTGTTTAGATTAGGGTTTCAGTTATAATTGGGGGGTTTCCACTGTTTCGGCACATCAGGGTCTCTCCAAACACGACATGGCGTCCGATCTCAATTCCAGCCAATTCTGCGTTGAAAAAGTAAAACAGTGCTCCTTCCCTTCCGAGCTCTCCTGTGTGCCCAAACAGGGGTTTACCCTCACATATGGGGTATCAGCGTACTCAGGACAAATTGGACAACAACTTTTGTGGACCAATTTCTCCTGTTACCCTTGGGAAAATACAAAACTGGGGGCTAAAAAAATAATTTTTGTGGGAAAACAAAAAGATTTTTTATTTTCACGGCTCTGCGTTATAAACTGTAGTGAAACACTTGGGGGTTCAAAGCTCTCACAACACATCAAGATGAGTTCCTTAGGGGGTCTACTTTCCAAAATGGTGTCACTTGTGGGGGGTTTCTACTGTTTAGGTACATTAGGGGCTCTGCAAACGCAATGTGACGCCTGCAGACCATTCCATCTAAGTCTGCATTCCAAATGGCGCTCCTTCCCTTCTGAGCCCTCCCATGCGCCCAAACGGTGGTTCCCCCCCACATATGGGGTATCAGCGTACTCAGGACAAATTGGACAACAACTTTTGGGGTCCATTTTCTCCTGTTACGCTTGGTAAAATAAAACAAATTGGAGCTGAAGTAAATTTTTTGTGTAAAAAAGTTAAATGTTCATTTTTATTTAAACATTCCAAAAATTCCTATTAAACACCTGAAGGGTTAATAAACTTCTTGAATGTGGTTTTGAGCACCTTGAGGGGTGCAGTTTTTAGAATGGTGTCACACTTGGGAATTTTCTATCATATAGACCCCTCAAAATGACTTCAAATGAGACGTGGTCCCTAAAAAAAAAAAAAAGGTGTTGTAAAAATGAGAAATTGCTGGTCAACTTTTAACCCTTATAACTCCCTAACAAAAAAAAAATTTGGTTCCAAAATTATGCTGATGTAAAGGAGACATGTGGGAAATGTTACTTATTAAGTATTTTGTGTGACATATCTCTGATTTAATTGCATAAAAATTCAAAGTTTGAAAATTGCGAAATTTTCAAAATTTTCGCCAAATTTCCGTTTTTTTCACAAATAAACGCAGGTACCATCAAAGAAATTTTACCACTATCATGAAGTACAATATGTCACGAGAAAACAATGTCAGAATCACCAGGATCCGTTGAAGCGTTTCGGAGTTATAACCTCATAAAGGGACAGTGGTCAGAATTGTAAAAATTGGCCTGGTCATTGATGTGCAAACCACCCTTGGGGGTAAAGGGGTTAAATGAAAGCTGCTTAATGGTTGCTACGGCCAGCAAGTACAACTTTTCTAGACAGTTTCACAAGTCTTCACCCATATGTTTAACTGCACAGAAGAATAGACAGATGGACAGGGAGCACGGAGGAGAACGAGAGCGGCCAGGAAGGATTCTATGGATGATGTTATTCTGTAATCCACAGGAAGTCAGAGACTGACATCCTGTCTGCACAATACTGTGGGTAGCAGGTTGGTTGTCACTGTGGATCACAGGACCCAAATACCTATAATAAAGGGATGGAGGAGTGTATAGATGTAACTGAGGGGGAAGAATTATATAAAACAGAGTAAATAGATATTGATTAGCCATTATATGTTCAATTAATACAAATGCTTTAGTGCTGCGTTAAAAAAAAAAAAAAAAAAAAAAGGGTCCTTTAAATTCCTAATGGAATTATTTTTACATTTTAGTTTTTACAGAGTTCACTGTGCAGTATAACTAACATGTTAATGTTACTCTGCAGGTTGATTAGCATTATTACATTACATCAATACCTACGGTAATTTTTATTTATTTTTAGGTTTTACCATCTACTCCCAAGAACTCAATTTTGGGGCGAAAAATGCTAAAGAAATCTAAAAGTTGCCAACAGCATTAAAGCCATACACACCTGGGCTGTACCCATCATAAGCAGTTTTGTACAATTTCAACCAAAACACAATAAGCAGAATTGCCTCTTGCGAGCTGAGGACTTGAACTCGATAGCATCACCTGTTGGAAGCAGTAGTCCTACAAGTAGTTATCGACCTTTTAATGACCCTTGCAATATGACTTAGGACAAAAGCCAGAACAATCTAAATTTGCAGACTGTTTCGGGAGTATCGCGCCTCATCAGTGCAAAGTAGGAGATCTGATTTGGCTGGGTGAAAGTTGTTAGCTACTCACTATGTTTCACATCCTTGTAGCGATGTTCATAAACTGTACACGCCTAGAAAATCTGGTTACAGTCAACTACTACAAGAGAAAGAAAAGCATGGACTAGCAGACTATATCATGGAAAGCCAAGAACATGCACTGATTGAAGAAATCAAGACTTGTTGAAAGAAGGGCTGTGGAGTTGGTAAGCCAAAATCTGACTCCACAGCACTGGTCACTACTGAGCATGTACAACCGCTGGCAAAAATTATGGAATCGCCGGCCTTGGAGGATGTTCCTTCAGTTGTTTAATTTAGTAGAAAAAAAGCGGATCACAGACATGGCACAAAACTAAAGTCATTTCAAATGGAATCACTCAATTCTGAGGAAAAAAATTATGGAATTATGAAAAACAAAAAAACACTCCAAAACATCACTAGTATTTTGTTGCACCACCTCTGGCTTTTACAGTCATGGCCAAAAGTATTCACACCCCTGCAATTCTGTCAGATAATACTCAGTTTCTTCCTGAAAATGATTGCAAACAATCTTTGGTATTATCTTCATTTAATTTGTCTTAAATGAAAAAGCACAAAAGAGAATGAAGCAAAAAGCAAAACATTGATCATTTAACACAAAACTCCAAAAATGGGCCAGACAAAAGTATTGGCACCCTCAGCCTAATACTTGGTTGCACAACCTTTATCCAAAATAACTGCGACCAACCGCTTCCGGTAACCATCAATGAGTTTCTTACAATGCTCTGCTGGAATTTTAGACCATTCTTCTTTGGCAAACTGCTCCAGGTCCCTGATATTTGAAGGGTGCCTTCTCCAAACTGCCATTTTTAGATCTCTCCACAGGTGTTCTATGGGATTCTGGTCTGGAATCATTGCTGATCACCTTAGAAGTCTCCAGTGCTTTCTCTCAAACCATTTTCTAGTGCTTTTTGAAGTGTGTTTTGGGTCATTGTCCTGCTGGAAGACCCATGACCTCTGAGGGAGACCCAGCTTTCTCACACTGGGCCCTACATTATGCTGAAACATTTGTTGGTAGTCTTCAGACTTCATAATGCCATGCACACGGTCAAGCAGTCCAGTGGCAGAGGCAGCAAAGCAACCCCAAAACATCAGGGAACCTCCGCCATGTTTGACTGTAGGGACCGTGATCTTTTCTTTGAATGCCTCTTTTTTTCTCCTGTAAACTCTATGTTGATGCCTTTGCCCAAAAAGCTCTACTTTTGTCTCATCTGACCAGAGAACATTCTTCCAAAACGTTTTAGGCTTTTTCAGGTAAGTTTTGGCAAACTCCAGCCTGGCTTTTTTATGTCTCGGGGTAAGAAGTGGGGTCTTCCTGGTTCTCCTACCATACAGTCCCTTTTCATTCAGACGCCGACGGATAGTACGGGTTGACACTGTTGTACCCTCGGACTGCAGGGCAGCTTGATCTTGTTTGGATGTTAGTCGAGGTTCTTTATCCAACATCCGCACAATCTTGCGTTGAGATCTCTTGCCAATTTTTCTTTTCCATCCACATCTAGGGAGGTTAGCCACAGTGCCATGGGCTTTACACTTCTTGATGACTCTGTGCACGGTAGACACAGGAACATTCAGGTCTTTGGAGATGGACTTGTAGCCTTGAGATTGCTCATGCTTCCTCACAATTTGGTTTCTCAAGTCCTCAGACAGTTCTTTGGTCTTCTTTCTTTTCTCCATGCTCAATGTGGTACACACAAGGACACAGGACAGAGGTTGAGTAAACTTTAATCCATGTCAACTGGCTGCAAGTGTGATTTAGTTATTGCCAACACCTGTTAGGTGCCACAGGTAAGTTACAGGTGCTGTTAATTACACAAATTAGAGAAGCATCACATGATTTTTCAAAGGGTGCCAATACCTTTGTCCACCCCCTTTTTTATGTTTGGTGTGGAATTATATCCAATTTGGCTTTAGGACAATTCTTTTTGTGTTTTTTTCATTTAAGACAAATTAAATGAAGATAATAATACCAAATAATTTGTGTTTGCAATCATTTTCAGGAAGAAACTGAGTATTATCTGACAGAATTGCAGGGGTGTCAATACTTTTGGCCATGACTGTATAACAGCTTGCAGTCTCTGAGGCATGGACTGTCACACAGGACTCTTCATCAATCTGGCTCCAACTTTCTCTGATTGCCGTTGCCAGATCAGCTTTGCAGGTTGGAGCCTTGTCATGGACCATTTACTTCAACTTCCACCAAAGATTTTCAATTGCATTGAGATCCGGACTATTTGCAGCCATGACATTGACCTTATGTGTCTTTTTTCAAGGAATTTTTTTTTACAGTTTTTGCTCTATGGCAGGATGCATTATCATCTTGAAAAATGATTTCATCATCCCCAAACATCCTTTCAAATGATGGGATAAGAAAAGGTCCAAAATATCAACATAAACTTGTGCATTTATTGAAGATGTAATGACTGCCATCTCCCCAGTGACTTTACCTGACATGCAGCCCCAGATCATCAATGACTGTGGAAACTTGCATGTTCCCTTCAGGCAGTCATCTTTATAAATCTCATTGGAACGGCACCAAACAAAAGTTCCAGCATCATCACCTCGCCCAATGCAGATTCGTGATTCATCACTGAATATGACTTTCATCCAGTCATCCACAGACGATTGCTTTTCCTTAACCCATTGTAACCTTGTTTTTTTCTGTTTAGGTGTTAATGATGGCTTTCGTTTAGCTTTTCTGTATGTAAATACCATTTTCTTTAGGCGGTTTCTTACAGTTCGGTCACAGATGTTGACTCCAGTTGAGACCCATTCATTCCTTATTTGTTTTGTTGTGCATTTCCTGTTTTGGAGACATATTGCTTTAAGTTTACAGTCTTGATGCTTTGATGTCTCCCTTGGTCTACCAGTATGTTTGCCTTTAACAACCTTCCCATGTTTGTATTTGGTCCAGATTTTAGACACTGCTGACTGAACAAGCAACATCTTTTGCAACATTGCGTAAGGATTTACCCTTTTTTAAGAGTTTGATAATCCTCTCCTTTCTTTCAATTGACATCTCTCATGTTGGAGCCATGATTCACGTCAGTCCACTTGGTGCAACAGCTCTCCAAGGTGTGATCACTCCTTTTTAGATGCAGACTAACGAGCAGATCTAATTTGATGCAGGTGTTAAGTTTTGGGACTGAAAATTTACAGGGGGATTCCATAATTTTTTCCTCAGAATTGAGTGATTCCGTAATTTTTACCCTATGCTTGGTTAAAAAAGTAACCATTTCTGACTACCACATTTTGTGTTCTTGATTTCTTTTAGAGTTTCTTAAAGCCAGAAAGTTGCCATTTGAAATTACTTTAGTTTTGTGCCATGTCTGTGATCTGTTTTTTTTCTACAAAATTAAACAACTGAATGAATGCTCCTCCAAGGCCGGTGATTCCATAATTTCTGCCAGGGGTTGTACATAAAGTGCAGCACAGATTCATCTCAACTAAAAGACCAGTTCCTTCGATCAGGAACACAACAGATATTCATAGGACATTTTATAACGTTTCCAAATTTTAATAAAAAATTTTTTACAGCACATCCTGCACTGAACTACTGTACCCAATGTGTTACCGTATATATTTGAGTATAAGTTGAGAATTTCAGCCCATTTTTTTAGGCTGAAATTGCCCCTCTCGACTTATACTCGAGTCATACCTAGGGGTCGGCAGGGGTGGGGGAGCGCCAGCTGTCTAATAATACTCACCTGCTCCTGGCGCGGTGTCCCTGGTTCCCTGGCAGCTTTTTCCTGTAGCGAGCGGTCACATGGTACCGCTCATTACAGTAATGAATATGGACATTACTCCACTCCCATAGGGGTGAAGCCACATATTCATTACTGTAATGAGCGGTACCATGTGACCGCTCAGTACAGGAAGAAGCTGCCGGCGCTGGGAAACAGAAATGAAGGGACAACGCCAGGAGCAGGTGAGTATGATGGGGCAGTGCGCGATATTCAACTGCTCCCTGTTCCACCGTCAGCACCACTGCGTCGGTCGGCGCTGGAATGGGGAGCAGGTGAATATAGCAAGTGCTGTGAGCTGGAGAGGTATGTAATTTTTTAATCGCAGCAACAGCATATGGAGCCATGTGCAGCATTATATGAGGCAAATATCTGTATGGGGCCATGTGCAGCATTATATGGGGCAAATATCTGTATTGGGCCATGTGCAGCATTATATGGAGCAAATATCTCTATGGAGCATCTTATGAGGCCATAATCAGCATTTGTGCATTATATGGGGTATATTTTAATATGGAGCATCTTATGGAGTCCATCAAACTGTATGGAGCATTATATGGGGCTCCTGATTCAATATGGATATTCAAAAACACTTAACCTACTGATGTCTCAATTTTACTTTTATTGGTACCCATTTTTATTTTTGAAATTTACCAGTAGCTGCTGCATTTTCCACCCTAGGCTTATACTCGAGTCACTAAGTTTTCCTAGTTTTTTGTGGCAAAATTAGAGGGGAAGGGGGTCTGGCTTATACTCGAGTATATACGGTATATGTTTTAGGAGTCGGTCCATTTTATTCTCCAACTCCACAGCACTGATTGAAAGTTCACTAGGCAACACAAGAGTATCAAAAACAAAGTGAAACAATAGTGGACAGCTGAAATAAGAAAAAGAAAAGAAAAACAGATCAGAAAATAAGACATGACTATGGCTTGCTAAAGGAACTTTGAAGAAATAAACCAAAAGGTCTGCACAAGAACAAGCCATTGGAAGAATGCCATAAAAGCAGGATTGAAATGTCTTCTGTTATGAAAAGTCCACACTGCACAGTCTAGTGGCACAACACTGTCAAAAATGATTCATTGGAACATTAGCAAAAATTACCAGTTGCCCACTAAGAGGTGATGGGCGCACAGTGGAAAGTGTTCGAAAATGAACATATATGAGATTTTTGTGGGACTTTTGCATACCAACAAAGTACTGGCCCACAAGACACAACGTAACCAATCAAGAAAAAGAAACTTCGGATTGTTGCGATAGCAATATCAATTGACACAGGAGTGAGGCAAAAAAAAAAAAATAATGATAGAAAGGGGTAAAAAAAAAATGTCAATATCTAAAAATCAAAATTTATAGATTATGGCTCAAACCAGCAGCTGTGGTACCAGTGGTCATTGGCACACCGAGTGTTATCCCCCAAAACTTTGGGAAGCACTGACAAATCACTGTTGACAAAATTTCCATCATTTAAAGGGAATCCGACACCTCCAAAATTGAAGGTGAGCTAAGCCCACCGGCATCAGGGGCTTATCTATAGCATTCTGTAATGCTGTAGATAAGCCCCCAATGTATCCTGAAAGATGAGAAAAAGAGGTTAGATTATACTCACCCAAGGGCGGTCCCACTACGATGGGTGTCGCGGTCCGGCGCCTTTTATCTTCATCAGATGACGTCCTCTTCTGGTCTTCACGCCGTGGCTCCGGCATACAGTACGTTGTCTGCCCTTTTGAGGGCAGAGCAAAGTACTGCAGTGCGCAGGCAACGGGAAAGGTCAGAAAGCCCCAGCGGCTGCGCACTGCAGTACTTTGCTCTGCCCTCAACAGGACAGAGAATTATGCCTGCGCCAGAGCTCCAGCATGAAGACCCGAAGAGGACGTCCTCTGATGAAGATAGGAGGCGCCGGACCGGACCGCGACACCCATTGTACCGGGACCGCCCCTGGGTGAGTATAATCTAACCTCTTTTTCTCCTCTTTCAGGATACATCAGGGGCTTATCTACAGCATTACAGAAAGCTGTAGATAAGCCCCTGATGCTGGTGGGCTTAGCTCCTCTTCAATTTTGGGGGTGACAGGTTCCCTTTAACTACAGAAAAGATCTGTGCACATCCTATGCCAATACCGTACAACAACCAAGGTTCATAGGAGGAACCAGATATGTAATGAAGGCAAACTAACTGTGAAACAAATACAATTAATGGAGATTTTGAGGGGTGATCTACTAGATCTACAAATTCCCATGTAAGAAACCTCGATTACTGACCAATAATCAGGGAATATCACCCCAAGTAAGAATGTGATGTGGTGTCAATGTGATATTCTATGGACACGTAGAACATTTGTCAGAGTGCCTGACCAGTGACCATTTATCAACCAAAATCGGCTAGTTTAAATAGGGATATATTACTAGACGAGTGGAAAAAAAAAAAAAAAAAAACAACAAAGTGGCTTGTATCAGATTTGTACATGAGCTTTTATTTATCTGGGGCAAAAAGGGTCAATGTACATCCTCTCCCCCTGTATCTAAATCCCCCCAGTAAGGACTTAAGGTACCGTCACACTAAACGATATCGCTAGCGATCCGTGACGTTGCAGTGTCCTGGATAGCGATATCGTTCAGTTTGACACACAGCAGCGATCAGAATCCTGCTGGGAGATCGTTGGTCGCTGCAGAAAGTCCAGAACTTTATTTGGTCGCTGGACTCCCTGCAGACATCGTTGAATCGGCGTGTGTGACACCGATTCAGCGATGTCTTCACTGGTAACCAGGGTAAACATCGGGTTACTAAGCGCAGGGCCGCACTTAGTAACCCGATGTTTACCCTGGTTACCAGTGTAAAAGTAAAAAAAAAAAAAAACACTTCATACTTACCTTCCACTGTCTGTCTCTCGGCGCTCTGCTTCTCTGCCCTGTGTAAGCCCAGCGGCAGGAAAACAGAGCGGTGACGTCACCGCTGTGCTTTCCGGCTGGCCGACGCTGACACAGGGCAGAGAAGCAGAGCGCCGAGGGACAGACAGTGGAAGGTAAGTATGAAGTGTTTGTGTTTTTTTACTTTTACGCTGGTAACCAGGGTAAACATCGGGTTACTAAGCGCGGCCCTGCGCTTAGTAACCCGATGTTTACCCTGGTTACCGGCATCGTTGGTCGCTGGAGAGCTGTCTGTGTGACAGCTCTCCAGCGACCAAACAGCGACGCTGCAGCGATCCGAATCGTTGTCGGTATCGCTGCAGCGTCGCTCAGTGTGACGGTACCTTTATTCAGACATCTGCCTGAGCACAGGCCGCAATGCATAAACTGGCTGCGGCTCTCCCGACCCAATGTGAAGAAGTCATGCTCCGGTTGGGAGGATTGCGGCCAGACCGTGAGTTGTGGTCTGTGCTCAGACATCTGAATGAACCCCAAGGTGGGGCACACACGCGAACACACAGCTCCCCAAAAGCCATCATCAGGGGCAAATGCCCCAGTTACTGCCTCTAGCTACAACCCATTTATATAAAACCTTACAAATGTACCAATTTCACCTTTTCAGTTCTATGAAGATGCACATACGTACCAATATCCTCATGTACAGCGGAACACAAATATAGTAACTCCTTCCTTTACTGTAACTTGTAATAGTAGTTCCTTAATTAGTTCGTCTGAAGAAAAAGACCTTCTCTGAAATATCCCAGAACGCGGGGTTTCTCTAAGCTGAGTAAGTCATCAGCTGGTGCCTGGGCGTCTAAGCGCTCATGTAGGGTTAGGGCTAGAAACGTGGCATGGCCTCAAAAAAAAAAAAAAAAAAAAAAAAAAAAAAAAGTGGTGTAGTTATAGGAACGAAAAATAAAGATCCAACATGCCGTACTCCTGGGCAAGGGATAAGTCACTGGTTATGACTAATTGACTGGGACCCCCAGAGGTACTGAAGTCCCACACCAGTATTATGGATGGGGTCCGGGGCTCATGTCTCACGGACGCACCCGTGTCTCTGCACCATGACAGACTATAGAATGACTCACAGTTTCCCCACAGTCACATTTTTACTAGATAAGAGAAACTTCCTCTAAAGGACTTCCAGTTTCTGGTACGTTGTAGGTCACTGGGAAATGCGGTGACAGAGAGAAAGGTGTACATATCAGTCCCAGGTCTTCCATAGCCATCACCCCCCACACTAAGAAATGGAAACTTACGCGACATCCTAGCGATAACGCCGCCCACAAAGTACGTCCTGATGCTGGCGCTGGCTAGCCTGAGGAAGTCATCTTTCATCGCATGCGCTCCAGCATTCCGTAATGAACGATGCATGCGAGTGCTCGCAGAGCAAGAAGAAATTAAAGGCCGGTGGCCATCAAAATGCGGTTGCTGGCCTGAGCACTGCAGTCCCCGTGAACCTGAGAGAGAGCTGGAGAAAAGGTCGCGGGCCGTAAATGGCCAAGGGCTTAAGGTTTCCCACCCCTGCCGTAAACAAAGAAGGATCAGGTTGGGCGACACGAGACAAAACTCTCCAGCTTTATGAATAGGAATATAATCAGGGCCTCCTGACAGACCCCATCATCTGACTTCTCAATAAGCCACTTCACATTCTTCCCTCTCAGCTCACATGATCGCTGCTAAACATTAAAGTTAATTATTGACCGAGTAACTCGAGGTCAAGTGGAAACAACCCGCAGAATAGCAACACCGGGAGTGCTTGTTCTTTGTGCCACTGATATCAATAAAAGAAGAAAAAATAATTAAAAGGAGGTCGGAGCTACACAGTAGCAAGACTGCTTCTACCATTAGGACAAGTGCAGACAGTTTAAGGTTGTAAAAAAAACAAAAAAACAACGAGATTTTAAAGTAGAAACCGCTTCCGCCTTCGGAATATGAGCACGCTGTCATTTTGTGACGACAATCTACAGCCACAGACTTTAGGCGGAAGAGTCCTTTTTGAAAAGTTTTGTCTGATTTCAGGAGTGGCTGCTGAAACGCTTCATAAAGACGTTCATTAAAGGGAACCTGTCAGCAGGATTGTGCTCAGTAACCTGGCGTCAGCTCGGCGCCATTATCCTGATTACAATGATATCTGTTGATAAAAATCAGTCTTGTAGTTGTTGAGTTGATGACGTAATCGTGCTCCGGGATGGTGTCTTCATGTGGTGCTCTGATTAGCTATTCATACTGATGGCTTCTGATAGGGGGCAGGTCAGTGAGGCATCAGTGACCGATTTTACATACTGAATATGTTATTGTTTACAAAAAAATGATTAAACAACAACAACCACAAGACGGATTTCATCACCAGGTATCATTGTAATCAGTATAACGGCGCTGACCTGACACTGTCTGTAGGTTAAGGTACCTTCACACATAACGATATTGTTAACGATATCGTTGCTATTTGTGACGTAGCAACGATATCGTTAATTAAATCGTTATGTGTGACAGCGACCAACGATCAGGCCCCTGCTGGGAGATCGTTGGTCGCTGAATAAAGTCCAGAACTTTATTTAGTCGCTGGACTCCCTGGAGACATCGCTGGATCGGCGTGTGTGACACCGATCCAGCGATGTCTTCACTGGTAACCAGGGTAAACATCGGGTAACTAAGCGCAGGGCCGCGCTTAGTAACCCGATGTTTACCCTGGTTACCATGCTAAAAGTAAAAAAAAACAAACACTAGATACTTACCTACAGCTGTCTGTCCTCCAGCGCTGCGCTCTGCACTCCTCCTGTACTGGCTGTGAGCCGGAAAGCAGAGCGGTGACGTCACCGCTCTGCTTTCCGGCTCCCAGACAGTACAGGAGGAGAGGAGAGAAGCAGAGCGCAGCGCTGGAGGACAGACGGCTGTAGGTAAGTATCTAGTGTTTGTTTTTTTTTACTTTTAGCATGGTAACCAGGGTAAACATCGGGTTACTAAGCGCGGCCCTGCGCTTAGTTACCCGATGTTTACCCTGGTTACCGGCATCGTTGGTCGCTGGAGAGCGGTCTGTGTGACAGCTCTCCAGCGACCAAATAGCGACGCTGCAGCGATCCGGATCGTTGTCGGTATCGCTGCAGCGTCGCTAAATGTGAAGGGGCCTTTACTGTGCACAATCCTGCTGACAGGTTCACTTTAATGTCTGGCAGTTATCTGCACCTTGACTTGTGAAGGCCGACTTTATTTAACCTACATATACTGTAGAACACCACTTTAATGGAGAATGTGTATAGAGTTAAATTTATTAGTCCAGATCATAATTATGGTAAATCCGCTTGTAACAGGGAGAGGAATACCACATTTTGGTGCCTGCCTCAAATAGGCAGGTATGGGTGAAAATGATGTCCAACAGACATGCATCATTAGTAAAGGTCAGCACATTCAGACATAAGCCCCGACAGTCACTGACTTGAGGATAAAACACAATTTTAAAATACAATTTTAACAAATTTTCATATGGTTATGTTGACAGAAGAAAAAAAAAAATTCCCAGGTGACGTGACTGGAAAGAAATATATGTCACCATGTTCACCTAGCGGTGCCCACATGGATCCAGCGCCTGCGCAGTCAGGAAGCGATGATGCACCATTCCACCAGCTGCAGGACCACTGTGGCCAGTGAATAGCGGCGTGCAGAAGTCATAACTTGAGCACTGCGTCATCGGATATTTTAGTATCATATTCTGCAAAGTCATCTGCCACTCTGGTCAATCACAAGCTGCAGGGGTCCACCGGGGCGAGGGGGTGCTTTATCAGTGACATCACAGCTTCACGTCTCTTAAGGTACCGTCACACATAACGATATCGTTAACGATATCGTTGCTTTTTGTGATGTAGCAACGATATCGTTAACGAAATCGTTATGTGTGACAGCGACCAACGATCAGGCCCCTGGGGAAAGTCCAGGACTTTATTTCGTCGCTGGATCTCCCGCAGACATCGCTGAATCGGCGTGTGTGACGCTGATTCAGCGATGTCTTCACTGGTAACCAGAGTAAACATCGGGTTACTAAGCGCAGGGCCGCGCTTAGTAACCCGATATTTACCCTGGTTACCGTTGTAAATGTAAAAAACAAAAAAAACAAACACTACATACTTACATTCCCGCTGTCTGGTCACGTCCCTCGCCTTCAGCTTCCCGCACTGACTGAGCGCCGGCCGGCCGTAAAGCAGAGCACAGCGGTGTTGTCACCGCTGTGCTTTACGGCCGGCGCTCAGTCCGTGCGGGAAGCTGAAGGCGAGGGACGCGACAGACACTGGAATGTAAGTATGTAGTGTTTTTTTTTTTTACATTTACAATGGTAACCAGGGTAAAAATCGGGTTACTAAGCGCGGCCCTGCGCTTAGTAACCCGATGTTTACCCTGGTTACCCGGGGACTTCGGGATCGTTGGTCGCTGGAGAGCTGTCTGTGTGACAGCTCTCCAGCGACCAAACAGCGACGCTGCAGCGATCGGCATCGTTGTCTAGATCGCTGCAGCGTCACTAAATGTGACGGTACCTTAAGACCCCGAAGCAGCCAGCACTGAATCTCCCCGTAGGCGAGTAGGTCTGGGTTTGTTTTATTGTTTTCTCAACATCTCCCTTTCCTTGGGAAAAGTTTTATTTTGCCCAGACATCACCTTGTAGCAGACATTAACCATTTTTCACCAAATTGCTACACTGCTTTGTGGTTTTTCAGCAGATTACACCACGTGCACTGAATATTGCAAAGTCAGCACTAAGAGTGAGTAGTAGGTCAATCTCTCTTTGCTTCATGGGACAATCCGAGTTGCACATAGGATCAACTCTGCTACAAAAGACCACAGCGAAACTGCAATAGAAGACAACCCCCCATGTTTATGGGAAGTTATGACTTGGAGGGAAAAAAAAAAATTATATATACTGTGATGTTTTAAAAATCAAGCAAACTTTTATTTAAGCAACTAACAAAAACTTCATAACAGTGCAAAAGTTACATTACTAATATATTCCTTAAATCACTAATATTGATGTGCAGAGAGACTGTTGATAAAACAGTCCCCTCCCATTAGAAAAAACCTTAATAGATTGATGTATCATAGTTTGTAAGCTTGCGAGCAGGGCCCTCACTCCTCTTGGTATTTATTTTGAACTGTGATTTCTGTTATGCTGTAATGTCTATTGTCTGTACAAATCCCCTCTATAATTTGTGAAGCGCTGCGGAATATTTTGGCGCTATATAAATAATTAATTATTGTACGCAAACCTCAATGTATACCCCAAACTAGGTGTGAATAGAACTTTAAATGGAGATATAAGCAGCTGTTTTTTCCCCACATACCGTATATACTCGAGTATAAGCTGAGATTTTCAGCCCATTTTTGGGGGCTGAAAGTCCCCCTCTCGGCTTATACTCGAGTCATACCCAGGGGTCGGCAGGGGAAGGGGAGCGGGGGCTGTCTAATAATACTCACCTACTCCATAGGGGTGGAGCTGCATATTAATTACTGTAATTAGTGGTATCATGTGACCGCTCAATACAGGAAGAAGCTGCGGCGCTGGGAAAGCAGGGACTGCAGGTGAGCAGGAACAGGTGAGAATAATGGGGAGGGGGAGCACTGCGCGATATTCACCTCTTCTCGCTCCAGCTGCCGCTCCGTCTTCAGCGCCTTCTGCAGTGACGCTCAGGTCAGAGGGCGCAATGACGTGGTTGGTGCGCGCCCTCTGCTGAACATCAGTGCATTAGACGTCGAAGAGCGGCAGCCAGAAAAAGGAAAGGTGAATATTTCAAGTACCGGGGGCCTGAGCGACGAGAGGTGAGTATGTGATATTTTTTTTTATCGCAGCAACAGCAAATGGGGCAAGTGTCTGTATGGAGCATCTTATGGGGCCATAATTAACATTTGTGCAGCACTATATGGAGCAAATGTGTTTATGGAGCATCTTATAGGACCATTATTGACCTTTATGCAGGATTATATGGGGCATATTTTAATATGGAGCATCTTATGGGGCCCATCAAACTTGGGGCTCCTGATTCAATATGGGTATTCAAAAACACTTAACCTATTAATTTTACTTTTATTGGTATCTTTTTACTTTTGAAATTTACCGGTAGCTGCTGCATTTCCCACCCTAGGCTTATACTTGAGTCATTACGTTTCCCTAGTTTTTTGTGGCAAAATTAGGGGGGTGGGTCGGCTTATACTCGAGTATATACGGTACATAAAAGAACAATTTTCATCTACACTGCCTCACTACTGAGCATGTACATAAAGTGCAGCACAGATTTATCTCAACTACGACTCCACAGCACTGGTCACTACTGAGCATGTACATAAAGTGCAGCACAGATTCATCTCAACTACGACTCCACAGCACTGGTCACTACTGAGCATGTACATAAAGTGCAGCACAGATTCATCTCAACTACGACTCCACAGCACTGGTCACTACTGAGCATGTACATAAAGTGCAGCACAGATTTATCTCAACTACGACTCCACAGCACTGGTCACTACTGAGCATGCATATAAAGTGCAGCACAGATTCATCTCAACTACGACTCCACAGCACTGGTCACTACTGAGCATGTACATAAAGTGCAGCACAGATTCATCTCAACTACGACTCCACAGCACTGGTCACTACTGAGCATGGACATAAAGTGCAGCACAGATTCATGTCCGCTAAAAACAAAGATCCTTAGATCAGGAGCAGAACAGATGTTTATACGACATTTCATAACTTTCCCAAATTCTTATGAAAACATTTACAGCACATCCTGCATCGTACTACTGTACCCAATTTATATTTTAGGAGTTGGAGTTGGTCCATTTTAAACCGACTCCACAGCCCTGCTAAAAATGGTCATGGCCCCGGGGCAGACTGCGGACAAGAAGTCTGCCAAAATACACAAACATGTGAACAGAGCCATGTGCCCATTATAAAGGTAGGAGAGAGGGGGATTGTTGGAGCTCTTCATGCTGATCGATTTGTTGCTGTAATTGGAAATCATTGGGTGCTATACCTGCTGGTGATTGCAGCTGACAGAAGAAAAAACGAGGGTACTTTCCAGCACTGGATATGCAGTTGGTTGTGACTGATACTACCCTCGCACCCCCCTTCTCCACTAGCGAAGAGCAAGGACAGAACACGTGCGAACAGACGTCTGAATTAGGCCTTATGACTTTTAGCAGTTATTATCACAAGCCGTTTCATCATTTCCTGTGGGGACGACTTGCCGGTAGTTATGCCCCAGACAACTGTTGCTTAGTAAATACAAGTAGCTCTCTCTATAAAACATGCTGGAAAATGTCTTTATGTACCCGGACCGCAGTCAGTAGGGGAAATGCACACTCCGGGAGATAGCAGCAGTGTGAAATATTGACATTTTCACCTTGGGGAGTGAAAAAAGAAAAAAAAAAAAAAAAAAACAGAAAAAAAAAACACCTTGTACCAAAGATAAGAATTATTTCTAAAGGTACTGTCACATTAAGCGACGCTGCAGCGATCTAGACAACGATCCCGATCGCTGCAGCGTCGCTGTGTGGTCGCTGGAGAGCTGTCACACAGACAGCTCTCCAGCAACCAACGATGCCGAGGTCCCCGGGTAACCAGGGTAAACATCGGGTTACTAAGCGCAGGACCTTAGTCCTGCGCGGCCCTGCGCTTAGTAACCCAATGTTTACCATGGTTACCAGTTAAGACATCGCTGAATCGGCATCACACACGCCGATTCAGCGATGTCAGCGGGAGATCCAGCGACGAAATAAAGTGCTGGACTTTCCCCAGCGAACAACGATCTCCCAGCAGGGGCCTGATCATTGGTCGCTGTCACACAACGATTTAGTTAACGATGTCGTTGCTACGTCACAAAAAGCAACGATATCGTTAACGATATCGTTATGTGTGACGGTACCTTAAGGCAAGGCCTAACAACAATTAATTTCCCAGGGGCCACTCCTGCTCGTCTGACAAGTCATTATAAATATAACCAAGACATACAAAAGAGATGAGAAAATAGAAAAATAGCAAAAACTGCTCTGGGCCTTTCGCACCTATACGATTAGAGATAATGCATCCGCCACAATTACTTAACACTATGAAATTACCGCAGGTAAATAACAGTGCACAAGCTCAACAGATGCCACCCTATTGTGATGGCAACCTGCTATAAACATCAATTCAAGAGACGCCCGCTCAGCCCCCGGAGAGCAATTCCGAGGAGACATCATCCATTATGAAACACGCCGCCAATGTAACCTTACAGCCATATCCAGAAGTGGGGAGCGATAAAAGAACCTCTGAACTTTTCCATCGGATTTTGGAAATGGATAGCGCAATTACAGATAAAAATAAATGATAAAAAAAAATAAAAAAAAACAACTGTTTATGGCACATATCAAATTAATTTTTAGCACTAGTAGGGTTCTGGTAAAAGTCACATGCATTTTGATATTTTGCATTAAATACATGCGCGAAATGTGAACCTGTGAGATCTGGATGTAAAAATAACAACAATGGAAAGATCAAAATATTGCATTCCCATATCGCACAGTGGTCCCCACATTTAAGAAGTGAAAAAAAATCCTTGCAGGGATTTTCCCAACTAACAAAGTACATTTTAACGAATAGATCTTGTAATAATAATTTCCACAATTGGTTAAAAAAAAAAAATGTTCCTGTGCTGAGATAATCTTAAAGATGTGCCCCTGCTGTGTACTGTGTAATGGCTGTGTGACCGTACAGGTATGTATACTCTTGAGTCCTACCCTGCCCAGGAGCTGTGGTATGGTCAGACCATGTTCCTGCACAGTCAGACACAGCCATTACACAGTACACAGCAGGGGCAGATGTATAAGATTATCTCAGCACAGGAACATTATTTTTATTTTTTTTTTAAACACATCCAATTCTGGAAATTATTTGAAGATCTATTGATTAAAACAAACTTTATGTATAGAAAAACCCCTTTAAAGTATTGATTGCTCAGAGGAAATACTCCTTCATACTCCGCACAACAGTGCGCTTAGGTTAAAGACGCTTTACGTAAAAGGACACCGACTCATCTCTAACAAAAATCCAACGATCATCAGTCTGTGCCCAAAAAAACTGACCTATTCAACAGGAAAAAGCAAAGTTTGAGCCAAGTGAGAAACTCCTGAATTAACCCCTTCTGCAACACCTCTACGTGTAGAACCTTCCTCACAATAAAAATCTTGTGGTTGCCACAACAATGCTTCCTTGATTCCCCCTTCCAGAGAAAACACAGTCACTAGTTAAGAGGCAGACACCATTATGAGCTCCGACATGCACAGGCGATGGTACAGGCGGTGGCACAGCCGCCTCTCCCCCCTTCCCAACAGATTTCAGACTCAGCAGCAGTTCACACCTGACAGCAATGAGAGGACAGAGGGGGAAATGATCAGTAAACCAGATATTGGAAGGAAAGCAATGCACCCTAGGAACAGGGCCATAGCAAAGCCCAGTCTGTTATGTAGTTACTGCACCATCACGGTTTTACATAGGACTGCGGGTTGGGAGCACAAGTTCCGCTACATCTGTATCCAGCGTGAGGATGGACTTGTTAAATAAATATAATATATTCCCACATTATAACAGGCTCGGGAATATATTTTTAGGTTGTTGCTGTACTGAGACCAGGGAGTAATACCCAGCACCGGGCAGCAGCTTTAAAGCCGACCATAGAAGACGCAGGCCCAGGATCTGTACCGATAGGGTATACCCTATGCAGAAAGACCATCCATACTCATAAGGGGGTAGGTACATCCGTCATCACCGAGGGCAGGACAGTGCTTCCATGGTGCCTATACAAGGCTCCTGATAGAGGACTAGGATTGATTTAGACTGGATTCTGACGTATGTATGGTAACCAAAGCAAACATGCTGACTGTTTCCAGTCCGTGTCATAAAGGCTGGCTATAACAAATCCATGCGTTCTCCATGTGTGCACATGGGCCAATCATGCGCTCATCTGAGCCAGCCCTAAGCACAATAAGTGACAGAGCAGGTGGTGTAAAGCTAGTCAACATTTAGGGCTTTTTCAGAGCCTAGTCTTGAAAAGGGTGAGTAAATTGGGCTCCATTGTTCATGGAGATAAGGGGGAAGACACAGAGGGTCACTTTTCATGATGCAGGTCCAGCAAGATCTTCTTGACCAGCTGCTACTTGGTGGATGAGGGGGTAATGGGAGGATCCAGGTAGACCATTCCAAGAACCAGTGTGACAAGTAGACCGGCAGGAAAAACTCCATAGACATCAAACTCCACAACAAGGAGGGACAATCGATGAAGTCAGCAGGCTTGGAAATGAGGGAGGAAGGGGAGTGGGGGGGTGTTGCGAGGGTCCTAACTCCATAACCTGAACTCGCCACCACTCGGTCCATCACCTTATGTATGGGCGTGCTGTGCCTATGGAAGGCATGATGTTTGCTGTTCCAATGGGAGGGTCCCTCAAAACCACATTATGAAAGACAGCAGCATTCAAGAGCTCATTATACATAAAATATAGGTCAACGGGACAGATTGTGGGCTCCTACTCCAAGTCACACTCTGAAGCTGGCGATTTAACATGTGTACAAAAAAATTAAATAAATAAAAACCGACAGTCATCCATCGGTTATTTGGGATCAGATTTCCATTAGTGTCAGTTTTTACCATCAGTTCTTCCTGTGCGCAATAAATGGACGGCTTCCATCAAGCTAATGTGAAAAACGGAAGAAAACAAATCAGTGAGGAGCGCGGAAAAGCAGGGAGCGCGGAAAAGCAGGGAGCGCGATTTTTCACAGACTTGTATGGGTGATCTGTGACTAGGATCAAAAACATGTCTTTTTTTTACCTTTTTGGAGCCACTTACATAAACAAAAAAATCAAAACATTCTGTGAAAAACAGAGAACACGTCCATGAACCATGGACTATCCACCTATGAGCAGTGGCGTAATGTGAAACTCTTGGATTCCCGTACAAAATCTCCAACAGGACCCCCAACTATCACAGACCTTCAATAGTATTTTTCTCATATGGAAGCTTTAGGACCCCCCCCCCCCCCCCCTACAGTTACACCCCACGCCGATAATACGATTGTCATCTGATGGACATTTGTATCACGGGCCAAGCACAATTGTCACAAGTCATAGTGAGAATGTCCAGAATGTAAATATTTATATTTTGCCCAATTGAGTAAAATAAACAAAAACTAACAGGAAAAGTTCAGTGCTAGGAGCCCCTACATTTCCAGGGGTCCTTCCAATCAGCCCCATCCCTGAGGATATCTGCAGGGCAGGTCCGTCCACTACACGGTCTCCTGTGCTCTGCCCCCAGTATACCGCTCAGCAGATACAATGTACACAGCCCTCCGCGAAATACTGCAGAGTCCACACCTCAGCATTTAAAGGGTTACCCAGCAGCAGAGTGAGCCCCCCGAGGAGAGGACCCTCCAGGAGCCCCCCCCCCGAGGAGAGGACCCTCCAGGAGCCCCCCCCGAGGAGAGGACCCTCCAGGAGCCCCCCCCGAGGAGAGGACCCTCCAGGAGCCCCCCCCGAGGAGAGGACCCTCCAGGAGCCCCCCTCGAGGAGAGGACCCTCCAGGAGCCCCCCCCGAGGAGAGGACCCTCCAGGAGCCCCCCCCGAGGAGAGGACCCTCCAGGAGCCCCCCCCGAGGAGAGGACCCTCCAGGAGCCCCCCCCCGAGGAGAGGACCCTCCAGGAGCCCCCCCCGAGGAGAGGACCCTCCAGGAGCCCCCCCCGAGGAGAGGACCCTCCAGGAGCCCCCCCCGAGGAGAGGACCCTCCAGGAGCCCCCCCCCCCCCCCCCGAGGAGAGGACCTTCCAGGAGCGCCCCCGAGGAGAGGACCTTCCAGGAGCCCCCCCCCCCGAGGAGAGGACCCTCCAGGAGCCCCCCCGAGGACAGGAGCCCCCCCCCCCCGAGGAGAGGACCCTCCAGGAGCCCCCCGAGGACAGGAGCCCCCCCCCCCCGAGGACAGGAGCCTCCAGGAGCCCCCCGAGGACAGGAGCCTCCAGGAGCCCCCCGAGGACAGGAGCCTCCAGGAGCCCCCCGAGGACAGGAGCCTCCAGGAGCCCCCCGAGGACAGGAGCCTCCAGGAGCCCCCCGAGGACAGGAGCCTCCAGGAGCCCCCCGAGGACAGGAGCCTCCAGGAGCCCCCCGAGGACAGGAGCCTCCAGGAGCCCCCCGAGGACAGGAGCCTCCAGGAGCCCCCCGAGGACAGGAGCCTCCAGGAGCCCCCCGAGGACAGGAGCCTCCAGGAGCCCCCCGAGGACAGGAGCCTCCAGGAGCCCCCCGAGGACAGGAGCCTCCAGGAGCCCCCCGAGGACAGGAGCCTCCAGGAGCCCCCCGAGGACAGGAGCCTCCAGGAGCCCCCCGAGGACAGGAGCCTCCAGGAGCCCCCCGAGGACAGGAGCCTCCAGGAGCCCCCCGAGGACAGGAGCCTCCAGGAGCCCCCCGAGGACAGGACCCTCCAGGAGCCCCCCGAGGACAGGACCCTCCAGGAGCCCCCCGAGGACGGGACCCTCCAGGAGCCCCCCGAGGACGGGACCCTCCAGGAGCCCCCCGAGGACGGGACCCTCCAGGAGCCCCCCCCCCGAGGACGGGACCCTCCAGGAGCCCCCCGATGACAGGACCCTACAGGAGCCCCCCGAGGACAGGACCCTCCAGGAGCCCCCGAGGACAGGACCCTCCAGGAGCCCCCGAGGAGAGGACCCTCCAGGAGCCCCAGCACAAACATCCGGGCTCCTGGGAAGTAAAGTCTGCTCCAGCTGCATGTGACAGCCGAGAGTGCGGCGCTCAGTGCTGCATCACGGGAGGACCCGACCCCCTGTTGCAGCAGCGGCGGCACCGGGCGCACACGTACCTTGGGCGGGACGGTTCCTGTGCAGTGAGTGTTGCCAGGGTCTGATCATCCTCTCTGCTGCCTCATCTCCCCGCAGCCATCTAGAGAGGGTGCAGTCCGCGGCTCCCGGTCCGACCGTCCTGTCCGGGCGCGCAGCAGCCAGTGCCGACCACAGATTGCACCGCACAAGCACGACTCAGCGAGTCACTCACAGCCGGGGGCGGAGCTCTGAGCTCTACTCCATCCTTATTGGTCAACCGAGGAGACATGGGCGGTGTCTTAACGCTGAGTGACGTCTCTCTGAGAAAACATTGAAGCCCCGCCCCTCCGGTCACTGACACGCTGCACAGGCAGAAGAAGAGGGAGCGCCATTGTGCGCAGCAGCCAATAGGAACGCATACAAGAATGAAAGCTGCGTTCTGATTGGCTGATGAATGACCCTGCTAAGCTTTCTGCTTGTAGTGTGGTCCTGAGCTTGGGACATAGTGCATTACATATCATCAGTGCATGTCTGTCATTGGCTGGAATAACCTTCTGTCAGTGATTTATTGATTCTTAACAAATCCAGTTTGCGTGTTTTTACACTTGTGGTATGACTTTTCCAAAAAAGTTGCAAAAAATGTACTCAGCTGTGCTCCTGTCTCCCCCTCCTTACAACCTGGAGTGATTTTACCTTGGAGCACAATGCTTTTAACCCCTTTAGCACTGTGGGTTCTTCCGTTTTTGCCATTTTTTTGTGATCTGCGGCTGGGCGAGGGCTTTTTTTTTTTGCGAGCCGAGCTGACGTTTTCATTGATACCAGTTTGTTGTAGATACGGTGTTTTGATCGCCCGTTATTGCATTTTAATACAATGTTGCAACTACCAAAAAATATATATTTCTGGCGTTTTATGATATTTTTTCTCGTTACGTCATTTATAGATCGGATTAATTATTTTTATATATTGGTAGATCTGGCGTTTCTGAATTCGGTGATACCAAATATGTGGTTTTTTTTTATTGTTTAATTTTGAATGGGGCGAATAGGGTGGTGATTTACACTTGCTGTAATAGTCTCCATGGGAGACTAGAAGCTGCGATCATGCTCCCGCCCTGCCGTGTGTAGCAAAAATGCTCATCTGCTATGAGCAGCGGCCAAGGGGCGGCGCTCAAAGCAGTTCGGCAATGACAACCACAGCGGGCTTCTGCAAACCGGCCTGAGTTGTCCATTGGCGCCCAACGATCAAGTGACAGGGGTGGCAATAGATGGCGCTAATGACGCTAATCCGGCGCTATCATGTTAATACCACTGTAAGAGATTGACAGGGGCATTTAACATGTTAACAGCCGTGGGTAGATCATGATTCCACCTGCAGCTGTTAGGGGCACATGTCAGCTCATGAAATCAGCTAACATGTGCTGAAAAAGTTACGGTCTCATTAGCAGAGCCCACATCAAACAGAAGAGACGACCTATGACATACGTATATGTCATAAGTAATAAAGGGGTTAAATAAAAAAAACATTTTTATTTTGCTCTAAGGCTACATTCCCACAATGAGCTTTCGGTGTGTTTTTGATGCTCTATATTGATGTATAGAAATCTCCGGCCCTCTGCACTTCTTTGTAACAAAGCGTAAACTGACCTGCGGTGCGTTTTTCAAATCCGCAGCGTGACACTTTCTCCTATGGGTACAGCGGGTTTTCTGTTTGGAATTTCTCCATAGACTTACATTAGGTGCTGAAATTCCACAGGTGTAAAACGTTCATGAGTTTTTAGTGCGTTTCCATGGCGGACACGCATCAAAAACGCATGTAATCTGCACCTAAGTATGTCAATAAATTTTTGTCAAAGCCAAATACCAGCAAGTATCAAAAACAAAGCAGCTTTACTTAAAGAGAATCTGTCAGCAAGATTGGCCATGTAAAACTAAAAGTATGGGCAGAATGGCGCTGTCATACTGATTTCATACTTTTAGTGTAAAAAATCTGCAGTCTGGTTTTCGTTAATTCATCATGATACATTTCGGTTTCCTCATCTCTTCATGCTTCAGGGAGGGACCCTGGCTGCCACCAGGAATTTCAGGACCCCATACTGGCAACATTTTTGAGCCCCCTTCAGACTTTGTCCAGGCTCCACCCCATTCCGCCTCCACCGTGCAAAACTTGCAAGTCCCATCGTCACTCTTGGAAAAACTCCACTTCTGCTCCACTTCCTCACCAATCACACATTAACAGTTCCCATCGAACACAAGATCACATACATAGCCATCAGCTTTTGTTCTGGCCAAAAGAACTTTTAATCCGCAGGACCGCCACCACAACAAGGTAGACTTTAGGCCGGGCCCTACTCTACTCTAACCTATTAAACATTTCATAAAATTTCCCATACTCTTTTAGGTATATATTTTTTTTTCTTTAAGGGAATGTGCCACATACATTTTTTAAATGACCAATAATGCCACATGCAAAGGACAAATATTCTCACACCATGACTTGACCACACATTACCACCACATAGTGACCAATAATACCACATAAGGCTACGTTCACATTTGCGTTCTGCCGGGCTGCGTCGGGCGCAGCCGCGGCGACGCATGCGCCATGCACCTCTATATTTAACATGGGGGGGCGCATGGACATGCGTTGTGCTGCGTTTTGCGACGCACGCGTTTTTTTTGCCGCAAGCGTGGGGCGCAGAAAATGCAGCAAGTTGCATTTTTTTTGCGTCCAAATTTCGGCAAAAAAGGACACATGCGTCGCAAAACGCTGCGTTTTAGCGTGCGTTTTGTTGCGTTTTTGTTTGCGTTGTGCGTTGCGTCTCCGACGCAGCATCGCACAACGCAAATGTGAACGTAGCCTAAAAGGGACAAAAATACCATCATACCATGACCAGACCACATATTACCACCACATGGATTTGGAAGCTGCATATTTGCTACATCAAAAATGCAGCATCTTCTAGTTCCACCAAAGTGGATCGGTATTTCTAAGGCTAAGGCTAGGTTCCCATTGCGTTAATGGGACCGCGCTAACGGACAGCGTTGCACGGCGAAATTAACGCCGTGCAACGCGTCCGTTAGCGCGCCCATTAACAGCAATGGGGACGCGCATCTCTAGTGCGTGCCATTTTCGGCACGCGCTAGCAATGTGCTGGTGTTTTGTGGTGCGCCGCGGACGCTGCTTGCAGCGTCCGAGGCGCGCCCGCGGTCCGTTCCCCGCTCTCGCAGATCTGAGATTTGCGAGAGCGGGGATGTTTAACGCGACCCCTTTACAACACATTGCGTTAGTGCAATCCGCTAGCGCTAGGCACTAAACGGATTGCACTAACGCAATCTGAACCAGTCGATGAAGAGAAGAGAAGAGATGGATCCAACACTTCAGATAAAATTCCAAGTTTTATTTCAATCTTTAAAACATAGTTTCAGGGAAAATTTCACACTTTAACAGAGGCTGTATATCTGTCCGAGGAAGAAGTCCCACGAGAAAATCAATATCACGGTTGATGCGTTTCGAAGCAATGCTTCTTATTCATAACCAAATCAGGTTATAAACAGGAAACTTCGAAACGCATAAACCTTGATATTGATTTTCTCATGGGACTTTCTCCTTGGACATGATTAATATACAGCCTCAGTTAAAGTGTGAACGTTTCCCTGAAACTATGTTTTAAAGAATGAAATAAAACTTTGGATTTTATCTGAAGTGCTGGATCCATCTCTTCTCTTCTCTATTTATTATTATAGCGCCATTTATTCCATGGCGCTTTACATGTGAGGAGGGGTATAGATAATAAAAACAAGTACAATAATCTTAAACAATACAAGTCACGACTGGTACAGGAGGAGAGAGGACCCTGCCCGCGAAGGCTCACAATCTACAAGGGATGGGTGAGGATACAGTAGGTGAGGGTAGCGCTGGTCGTGCAGCGGTTTGGTCGATCGGTGGTTACTGCAGGTTGTAGGCTTGTCAGAAGAGGTGGGTCTTCAGGCTCTTTTTGAAGGTTTCGATGGTAGGCGAGAGTCTGATGTGTTGTGGTAGAGGGTTCCAGAGTAGGGGTGATGCGCGAGAGAAATCTTGTATACGATTGTGGGAAGAGGAGATAAGAGGGGAGTAGAGAAGGAGATCTTGTGAGGATCGGAGGTTGCGTGTAGGTAAGTACCAGGAGACGAGGTCACAGATGTATGGAGGAGACAGGTTGTGGATGGCTTTGTACGTCATGGTTAGGGTTTTGTAGTGGAGTCTCTGGGCAATGGGGAGCCAATAAAGGGATTGACAGAGGGGAGAAGCTGGGGAATAGCGGGGGGACAGGTGGATTAGTCGGGCAGCAGAGTTTAGAATAGATTGGAGGCTGCGATTGATCAATTTTGCCATTCATTGCACAAGTATGGCATACTTACCGAAATTACGTCCGTGTGAAAAGGCCTTATGGTAATTCACATTTGACACATTTATCGCAGGAATTTCGGTGACTCTTTTATTTCTCTAAATAGGACATGCAGAAACTCACGTAGCCGCGCTGCTTTAGTCAGAAAAAACACCTGCAACTAATTTGTCATTTGTGGTTACGCTGTAATAATTTTTGCCAAGAATTTTTAAGTTTCTTGGAGTTGTAGTGACAGCGGTCAGCTGAACGATATCTATGTAATGAGTATGTGAGTATGGTCAGCATAAAGCCTATGGAGACCTTTGACAAGGAAAAAGAGAAATTTGACTTGTGTTAGTTAATAAAATTGCACTAACTTTCACTCTGCCATCTTCATTCATTCTCACTGATATACAGATTTCAGCCGGATCTAAGTTTCAGATTTTTCTTTTACGGGATTGTCTCTCTCTGTGATACATGCTGGATGGAGGTGTGGATGTATTCTTGCTGCTGCTGTCTTCACTTGCCTTCAGGTATCACTTCAGCTTCAGGACTGTACTTTCCTGTCCTGTGCTTTCCTCCTTATCTACAGACTGCTTTCTCTACTCTTCAAGATTCTCTCTCAATTGTCCCCTGCAGAGCTGTGTACAACCAGAAGCTGCCAGCGCTGGGGAAGCCAGGGACCGCGCCAGGAGTAGGTGAGTATAATTACACTGCCCCCACTCCCCCTCCTCTGCCAACCCCTGGGTATGACTCGAGTATAAGCCGAGAGGGGGACTTTCAGCCCCCAAAAATGGGCTGAAAATCTCGGCTTATACTCGAGTATATATGATATCTATATATATAATTGTCTAAGGGTTTTTCCGTCTGTCTGTCTGTCTGTCTTTCTGTCTGTCTGTCTGTCCTGGAAATCCTACGTCTCTGATTGGTCGAGGCCGCCAAGCCTCGACCAATCAGCGACGGGCACAGTATCGACGTAGAAATCCAGCGTCTCTGATTGGTCGAGGCCTGGCGGGCACAGCGACGGGCACAGCGACGATTATGTCATAAAGGACGTAGACATCCCACGTCTCTGATTGGTCGAGGTCGCCAGGCCTCGACCAATCAGCAACGGGCACAGCGACGATGATGTCATAAAGGACGTAGAAATCCTACGTTTCTGATTCAGCGACGGGCACAGTATCGACGTAGATGTCATAATGCTTGCCATGGCGACGATGATGTCATAAAGGTTGCCTCGACCAATCAGCGACGGGCACAGTCTGCCGCGAATTCTGGAATCATCATTGTCCATATACTACGGGGACATGCATATTCTAGAATACCCGATGCGTTAGAATCGGGCCACCATCTAGTGTATATATATATATACACTAGATGGTGGCCCGATTCTAACGCATCGGGTATTCTAGAATATGCATGTCCACGTAGTTTATTGCCCAGCCACGTAGTATATTGCCCAGTCACGTACTATATTGCCCAGCCACATAGTATATTGCCCAACCACGTAGTATATTGCCCAGTCACGTACTATATTGCCCAGTCACGTAGTATATTGCCCAGCCACACAGTATATTGCCCAGCCACGTAGTATATTGCCCAGTCACGTACTATATTGCCCAGCTACGTAGTATATTGCCCAGCCACATAGTATATTGCCCAGTCATGTAGTATATTACCCAGTCACATAGTATATTGCCCAGCCACATAGTATATTGCCCAGCCACATAGCATATTGCCCAGCCACATAGTATATTGCCCAGTCACATAGTATATTGCCCAGTCACATACTATTTTGCCCAGCCACATAGTATATTGCCCAGTCACGTAGTACATTGCCCAGTCACGTAGTATATTGCCCAGTCACGTAGTATATTGCCCATCCCGCATAGTATATTGCCCAGCCACATAGTATATTGCCCAGCCACATAGTATATTGCCCAGTCACATACTATATTGCCCAGTCACATACTATTTTGCCCAGCCACATAGTATATTGCCCAGCCACGTAGTATATTGCCCAGTCACGTAGTATATTGCCCAGTCACGTAATATATTGCTCAGCCCGCATAGTATATTGCACAGCCCGCATAGTATATTGCACAGCCCGCGTAGTATATTGCACAGCCCGCGTAGTATATTGCATAGCCCGCGTAGTATATTGCACAGCCCGCGTAGTATATTGCACAGCTCGCGTAGTATATTGCACAGCCCGCATAGTATATTGCACAGCCCGCGTAGTATATTGCCCAGCCCGCGTAGTATATTGCCCAGCCCGCGTAATATATTGCCCAGCCCGCAGTATATTGCCCATCCCGCGTAGTATATTGCCCATCCCGCGTAGTATATTGCCCAGCCCGCGTAGTATATTGCCCAGCCCGCTTAGTATATTGCCCAGCCCGCGTAGTATATTGCCCAGCCTGCGTAGTATATTGCCCAGCCCGCGTAGTATATTGCCCAGCCCGCGTAGTATATTGCCCAGCACGCGTAGTATATTGCCCAGCCCGCGTAGTATATTGCACAGTCCGCGTAGTATATTGCACAGCCCGCGTAGTACATTGCCCAGCCCGCGTAGTACATTGCCCAGCCCACGTAGTACATTGCACAGCCCGCGTAGTATATTGCCCAGCACGCGTAGTATATTGCCCAGCCCGCGTAGTATAGTGCACAGTCCGCATAGTATATTGCACAGCCCGTGTAGTACATTGCCCAGCCCGCGTAGTACATTGCCCAGCCCGCGTAGTATATTGCCCAGCCCGCGTAGTATATTGCCCAGCACGTGTAGTATATTGCCCAGCCCGCGTAGTATATTGCACAGTCCGCGTAGTATATTGCACAGCCCGCGTAGTATATTGCACAGCCCGCGTAGTACATTGCCCAGCCCGCGTAGTATATTGCACAGCCCGCGTAGTATATTGCAAGGCCCACGTAGTATATAGCAATGTGGGCATCATATCCCTGTTAAAAAAAAAGAATTAAAATAAAAAATAGTTATATACTCACCCTCCGTTGGCCCCTGCAACCAGGAAGCGTTTACCGACGCTCCTTGTGCGCTTCGGTCTCAAAGTGCATTGCGGTCTCGCGAGATGATGATGTAGTGGTCTCACGAGACTGCTACGTCATCATCTCGCGACATTGCAATGCATGGACCGGTCACCGGAGCGTCGCGAGGAGCGGGAAAGGCGCAGGACGGTGAGTATATGATGATTTTTATTTTTTTTTAACATTAGATCTTTTTACTATTGATGCTGCATAGGCAGCATCAATAGTAAAAAAGTTGGTCACACAGGGTTAATGGCAGCGTTAATGGAGTGCGTTATAATGCGGTCCATTAGCACTGCCATTAACCCTGTGTGAGTGCTGACTGGAGGGGAGTACGGAGCGGGCACTGACCGCGGGGAGGAAGGAGCGGCCATGTTGCTGCCGGACTGCGCCCGTCCCTGATTGGTCGTGGCAATGGTCGTGAGCGTTTTGCCACGACCAATCAGCGACTTGGATTCCATGACAGACATAGACCGCGACCAATGAATATCCATGACAGAAAGAAAGACAGACAGACAGAAGGACAGAAAGAGGGAAGTGACCCTTAGACAATTATATAGTAGATATGCAGTGACCCATGTTACAGCCAGGGGGCACTGTATGTGCTCCTCAGGATACGCATGGAGGCGTATTTGTAATGATGATAATGAAACTGTGTCCGGCATGATTGTAAATGGCCGGTATATGTCGCAGAGGGAGTCTGCGCTGTAAACCTGTAGCATTGTTGTTCTGGGACCTGTAGTCCCACAAGTGTCTGTATAAATTGTAAAGGGGGGCTTGCAGGGCTAGTTATGAGAGCTGGGCGGGTCGAACTAGCCACACACACACCTCCCATCCATGGGAGTGGTTACAACTACATAATGCGACCATGGTGTGGTCACATGGTTCCTGTGTATGGACCTGAATGTGCTCTGTAATGGAGAGTGTGAGATCCTGGACGACTTGTGTGTTGGGAGGTCCTGTGTGTGGACTGAATCCCTGAATAGCGCACTGTGAGGCTGTGGATCTGAAGACTGGTTTGTTAGGAGATCCTGGGAGTAGGATCGGATTCCTGAACAGCGCACTTAGAGACTTGTGTGTTGGACAGTCCCAGGTGTCCTGAATAGCGCAATGAGTGGCCTGTGTTGGAAGTCCTGGGAGTAGGACTGTTGTGAATTCTGTTATCGAACTCCCTCCTGTGGTCATGAATGGTACTTCGGCGAGTTCTGACCATGGACTCCCTCTGGTGGCTGTGAGTGGAGCTGCTGGTTCTGAGGTTCCTTCCACAGGTGACCTAGTTTATTCTTTGGCTGGCTGCTCTATTTAACTCCACTCAGATCGTTACTCCATGCCAGCTGTCAATGTTCTAGTACTGGTTCAGTTCGCTCTTGGATCTTTCTGGTGACCTGTCTACTCCAGCAGAAGCTAAGTCCCTGCTAGTTTATTTGTTGTTCTTTGTTTTCTTGTCCAGCTTGCTATCATGATTTTGCCTTGCTAGCTGGAAGCTCTGGGATGCAGAGTGGCACCTCCGCACCGTGAGTCGGTGCGGGGTCTTTTTGCACACTCTGCGTGGTCTTTTTGTAGTTTTTTGTGCTGACCGCAAAGTTACCTTTTCTATCCTCAGTCTGTTTAGTAAGTCTGGCCTCCCTTTGCTGAAACTTGTTTCATTCCTGTGTTTGTGACTTTCATCTTATCTCACAGTCAATATTTGTGGGGGGCTGCCTTTTTCTTTGGGGAATTTCTCTGAGGCAAGGTAGGCTTTATTTCCTATCTCTAGGGGTAGTTAGCTCTTAGGCTGTGAAGAGGCGTCTAGGCAGAGTTAGGTACGCTCCACGGCTATTTCTAGTGTGTGTGATAGGATTAGGGGTTGCGGTCAGCAGAGCTCCCACTTCCCAGAGCTTGTCCTGTGTTAGTTTAACCATCAGGTCATTCCGGGTGCTCCTAACCACCAGGTCCATAACAAGGACTTCCTGAAGAACACATGGGAAGGAGTGGATGCTGAGTCTGCAACGGCATTGCACTGGGGGAGCTACAGCCCATCTGAGGATCTGGACTGTCAGGTGGCCCAGTGAGCAAGGCATTGTCTGGGATGGTGATCCCAGGTTGGCAGCTTCCCTGAGACAGAGAGGACTGACAGGAGTCAGCGTGTGGAACAGGAGCTCCTGGAATGTAACCCAGAGTATGGGAAACTGTGTGCACTGACAGGGGGTCAGTAATGAACTGTGTCGTCTCCCATGGTAACTGGAGAAAGTGAGGTCCAGCATGTTTAGAGACTGCAAATCAATGTCGTGTGCGCTATATGACTAGAGACATTGATACTGCATACGGACACCCCCGGGAACTAGTCAAGGAGGGCTGGCGGGTGTATTGTCTTAACTTGGAGTTAAAGCCATATAAGAAGTATCTAAGTTAAAGCTGCAACTTAATGTCATCTGTTGGTGCCTATTGTGTTCCATGAAGTGTAATGGACTGTGCATGACCCGGTTTATGATGCCATAATAATCCGCATAGACTGTTTTGTGAGAAAAACGTGCATGTGTCCCCAACACATGCAGTAAGCGCTATCTGTTTATGTGGAGAAACCATGCCTGAGTGCTTTAATCCTGTGCCAAGCGAGTGTCCCCCAACCCACACAAGGAGTGCTATCTCACATTTGGTGCTAGACTGCGGGCAAAAGTCCAGGAAGCACGTGTGGACCAGATTGCTGTAAATCGGCGGGGTTACAAAGTTTGCTGTGGATCGGCGGGTCCACGAAGCTTGCAAGCGTCTGGCTGTAACTTGGCCGGGTTACTAAGAGTAGCTGTGGATCGACGGATCCATGAAGTCTGCGGTGCGGAGCCGTACAGAGCCTTGTGTATAGTAGCTGCAGTTACAGCAAGAGGTTCTGCAGCATCCAGAGCTGCAGTGGCAGCAGCTGCTTGTGATCGGCAGCCGGAGGTGTCGGCGGTTTGTGACTGCAGCAGGAGCTAGTGAGGTGTCATAAAAACATTGGTGGTCTAGATCGTGCAGACTCTTAAAAGGGCCAGTGCCGACCCAAAGAGACTTTTTTTTTACTGTGCGAACTGGGGCCTGAGAGTACCGTGGGGAGTCCACAGGGTGTACCCCAGGGAAGGGATGGAGTCCCAAAAGGAGGTGGTAACCCAAACAGGGATAGTTGCCCAAAAAGGGACGGAGTCCCAAAAGGGGCGGCAACCAAAACAGAGATGGTTGCCCAAAAAGGGGTGGAGTCCCAAAAGGGAGCAGTAACCCAAACAGGGATGGTTGCCCAAAAAGGATGGAGTCCCAAAAGGGGCGGTAACCCAAACAGGAATGGTTGCCCAAAAAGGGGTGGAATCCCAAAAGGGGGCAGTAACCCGAACAGGGATAGTTGCCCAGAAGGGGGTGGAGTCCCGGGGAATGGTAGTTTCCCAAAAGGAGGCGGAACCTCCCAAAGTTAAAAGGGTGATGCAGATGGGCTGTCACGAGGGGCAATTGTGCTATGCAGGTCCATGCTATACACTGAATTGCTCTGCCAATGATTTATCACGACAGTGCCCCTTTTTTGTTGGATGGAGAATATGTGATGGGACTGATAGACCCAGGGAGTAAAGCGTCTTTGCTGAGGACCCCTCCTGAATTCACTATGTCGCCTGGTATAGGGACAAGAGTGAATGACACAGGTGGGGACGTTAAAGGATGTTTGACAGCCTGTCTATACATTGATGTGACTGAGGGGTCCACAAACCACGAAGTAAGGGTAGACTCGGACTTACTGTACACTATGGTAATAGGGCAGGACTTGGAAGCCCTGTGGGACTGGTGGATAAAAGGAAAAGTGTCTGTGGAATTAATATGTATGAGAATTAATGCGGAGAATGCGCCCCCTAGAGTTGACAGTCCTAAGTTAGGCATGGCCAAAGGGAAGGGTGCGTCTGCCCAACTTACTGACATGATGTCACCTGACGTGTACCCCAAGATGACTGTTAGTGATGTAATTAAAACCTGTGGAGCTGACACCCGGTTAGAAAGTAACTGGAAGGTTCACCATACTGTGGGTTGTAACACAGACTCCGGGGGTGACTGTGACGTGTCATTGCCAGTAGCAACTGTTAGAGCTGAGTACAATGGTGTGCTGACAGAAGTACCGACACAGTGGAACGACAGTGCTCCACAAGGTGAAGTCAGGATGACTGTGGTAGCCATACCAGAACATATGACAGGACGGAAGTGTGGGTCTGACCAACTCTGGGACTTAGCAGAGGTGACCAACAGTGGGACCATTGCAAACAGAATAATTACAGGAAATGGGTCTGACAACGTTAGAAATGGGGACGGCTGGTTCCACGATGACCGATTGGGTGGTGGTGGCCCCATACAGACACTTGCCCCATATAGTGCTGCACAAACGTTATGGCCCCATACAGACACTTGCCCCATATAGTGCTGCACAAACGTTATGGCCCCATAAGATGCTCCATACAGACACTTGCCCCATTTGCTGTTGATGCGATAAAAAAAAAAAATCGCATACTCACGTCTCCGTCGCTCAGGCCCCCGGCACTTTCAATATTCACCTGCTCCTCGTTCCGGCGCCGCTCCATCTTCAGCGTCTTCTGCACTGACGTTCAGGCAGAGGGCGTGCACTAACCACGTCACCGCGCCTTCTGACCTGAGCGTCACTGCAGAAGATGCTGAAGACGGAGCGGCGCAGGAACGAGGAGCAGGTGAATATCGCACAGCTCTCCCCTCACCGTTATACTCACCTGCTCCTGGCGCGGTGCAGTCACTGCTTCCCCGATGCCACAGCTTCTTACTGTACTGAGCAGTCACCGTTACCGCTCATTACAGTAATGAATATGCGGCTCCACCTCCCATAGAGGTGGAGTCGCATATTCATTACTGTAATGAGCGGTACCATGTGACCACTCTATACAGGAAGAAGCTGGGGCGCCAGAGAGCCGGGGACCTGCAGGAACCGCGCCAGGAGCAGGTGAGTATAATTAGACAGCCCCTGCACCCCCTCCGCTGCCGACCCCTGGGTATGACTCGAGTATAAGCTGAGAGGGGGACTTTCAGCCCCAAAAAATGGGCTGAAAATCTCGGCTTATACTCGAGTATATACGGTACTATGATTATTTCTCTTTAGTCTTTAATAGATTTTGAAAAAATGCTAGTGTGATATGCACTGGCATGTACTAGGAAATTACAATAATTTGTCAGAAAAAAATACAAAATGTATTGCTAAGAAATTCGGAGACATGTCAGAAGTTTATAGAATAAAAGAACAATTTACATTTTACTCAAAAATATACCTATAAAGAGAAAAATAAGAGAAACTGAACATTTTGCAGGGGTCTCTTAATTTTTGCCAGAGCTGTATGTATAATATATATAATATTCATTATGTAAATTAGAGGGCAGGTTAGTGAGGGATCAGTGACCTGTCTGAAGCAGTACACATCAATACCTAAGCAGAGCACCACAGGCCGAACCGAAGCTCCAGCATATCATTAACTCAAAACTCAAAATACAGATTAAACAACAATCACAAGATGAATTTCATCAACCAAGGTATCATTGTAATCAGTATAATGGCACCAACCTGACACTGTCTGTAGGTTACACACCAATATGGACTGGGGCTGAAATTCAGTCCTGGCATTTGAAATCACACAGACCCATGTTGTCCCCGTCCCCATGAACCAGGTGGGATATATTACTAATATTACCCTGGATGGAGGAAAGGAAGATTTACTACAAGACCAATATTTCTAATGATACCTATTGCCTGCTGGGGTAAGTGATGGAGTCAGCGACTTTGTGCTCCATCACAACTCTTAACAGTATGGGTATCTTGAGAACACCGATTCTGTTAATTACATAGCAGACAAGGTAGACCATGACCAGACAGGGCCTTGTAAGGAGGTGAAACACCAGAAGAGTCTGGGGGCGGTTACCTTCTCGGCTCTGTGCCTGGAACCATTGAGCTGTGCTGCAGTTTCCCCAGGGGGCAGACTTAGAGACTGGGACAGGAAGGAAGCGGGCAGAGAGAGGGAAAGGCACGGGTGCAAGGGAGCTAGCAGCGTGAGCAGCGGTCAGAGCAGGGTGCAGCTGCGCTCCGGGAGAGAGAGAGCTCCCGGTCTGAGGACAAATACAGGGAGATTGCCCAGAAAGACTGCATCTTGTGAGTACTTAAAAGCGGACTCTGCTGTGACTGGAGAGGGGCGCTTTGAGACCCGTGTAGAGACATTGGCCCGTGCAGAGCCTTCTACCCGCTGGTCCCCGCGGTATCAGTACAGAGACTGTGATTCCTGGTACAGAGACTTAACAGTGCAGAGCCCCTGATTCCTGGTACAGAGACTTAACAGTGCAGAGCCCCTGATTCCTGGCTGTGCTGTAAAAGCTAAAGACTCAGAGCCTGTGCATACCACATTAACTCCCGAAACCCCAGGCAGCAGGCTCCTAGAGACTACTCAGCCCACGGACAACAGAGGGACGACAAGTGCCGCTGTTTCGCGGCGCGTACGTTGGAGAAGACGACCTTTCAAGCAAGTCCTCATCAGACTGATAAGTGTTCTTTTCTCAAGAAATCTTGCTTACTCCTGTTACATTGTTTGACTCCCATATTTTTGCACTGTTTTATTGCTAGTTATATTCCATTGCTTCCTCCCTGCGAGGAGAACCTGATTCCTGTTATTAAACCCCTCAACTGTTGGTCTGTCTGTTCCGTGGTGACATACTCAGTACCTGCATACTATTACAGCCTTCGGGCATTTGCCAAAATTGCCAGATGGCCAGTCCGACCTTGGTTACACATCACAATCCTGGTGGTGTTCTTCATGAAAAAGGCTCAGGTTCTTCATGAAGCTGAGATCTCATTCTGCACATGCACCACCTTCCGGCGCCATTTTCCTGAACACTAATAGAGGTCAATCTGTGCATGCAGCGATTCCGTTTTCATGATGACTGCCACCAGATGAATCTGTAATAGCGCTGTCCACAGCCAAGATGGCACCAGCCAAAATTTAAATGAAAGGGTCGTGGTCGAGCCATCTCTGCCAAAGACCCTGCCCATAGTCCTGCCCACAAGTCCAATGAAGAGATGAGGAAACTAAAATTATCATTATCACTCTCTCCACCTTCAGACAAACTGAACATGAAGTGGAAGTCTGGACTGCAACTGATCCCTGGCTTCCTCTTCATGTTCATTTCAACAGGCGGCGGAGACAGTGATGCCAGGGCTGATTGGGCACCAGACATCACATGTCATTTCACAGCATCACAGTCCCGGGACCGCGAGTGGAGGCACTGCGAGAACAGTGCTGGTACAGGAGGTGAGTATAGGTTTATTTATTTTTATCGAAACTGAACATTTAGTTTAAGAAGGGAATGTCCTAGTAGTGGACAACCCCTTTAAAGCCACATATAAAAAAAATGTTTCACTATGCGCAAAATTTATGAAATGCATAGGTAATTTTTTAATAATTTGGTACAAAAACATCAACGAATACCTCAAGACAAAAAAGGTTAAAAACAAACGCAAATGACTCCATAGTGGTCCCAACTATTATAATCACACAGTAAGAATCTGCAATAAAAAACTGCAGCAGTTTGTCATACTTTTGCACATTGGTCCAGTTTTTTTATGTGGTTTTGGACACCTTAAGGCAGTGTTCCCCAAGTTCGGTAATCAAGAGCCCAGGGCTGGTTCCAGGTTTTCATGGGCCTTGGGCGAAAGAGTCCCGGTGGGCCCCTTTAACACATACCACAATTCATAATGCACCAATACGGCAGAGATATAGGTATGGTACAATGCCAAAGATTTCACTTACTTCTTACATTACATGAGTGATATCTATTGTACATTCTACATTAGCTCAGAAACCGGACAGTATATTCTCTATACAGAATAATGAGCCCCATATATTGCTCCAAACAGAATAATGAGCCCCATATATTGCCCCATACAGTATAATGGCCCCATATAGTGCTCCATACAGTATAATTGGCACCACATAGTCCTCTATACAGAATAATGAGCCCCATATATTGCTCCAAACAGAATAATGAGCCCAAATATTATGCTCCATACAGAATAATGAGCCTCATATAATGCTTTATACAGTATAATGGGCACCACAGAGTGCTCCATACAGAATGAGCCGGATATATTGCTCCACACGGAATTGACCCCATATAATGCTCCATACAGTATAGTGAGCCACATATAATTCTCCATACAGTAGATGATGGGCCCCATCTATTGCTCCATATATAATGGGCCTCATATAATGCTCCATACAGTATATGATTGGACCCATACAGTATACTGAGTCCCATATATTGCTCCATACAGAATGGGCCCCATATGATGCTCCACACAGAATGGGCCCCATATAATGCTCCATACAGAATGGGCCCCATATAATACTCCTTACAGAATGGGCCTCATATAATGCTCCATACATTATATGATTGGCGCCATACAGTATACTGAGTCCCATATATTGGTCCATACAGAATGGGCCCCATAAGATGCTCCATACAGAATGGGCCCCATATAATGCTCCTTACAGAATGGGTCCCATATAATGCTCCAAAAATAATTGGCCCCATAAGATGCTCCATGTATAATGGGCCCCATATAATGCTCCATATATAATTGGCCATATAAAATGCTCCATATATAATTTGTCCCATAAGATACTTCATATATTATTGGCCCCATATACTGCTCCACATGTAATTGTCCCCATATACTGCCCCATATTGAATTGGCCCCATAAGATGCTCCATATTAAATTGGCCCCATATACTGCTCCATATTGAAATGGCTTCATAAGATGATCCCTATATTATTGGCCCCATAAGATGCTCCATATAGAATTAGCCCCATATAATGCTCCATATATGGGCCCCTTATGGTGGTCCCCATATATTGCTCCAAATATTAAAAAAAAAAATTAAATACTCACCTCTCGTTGCTTGACGCTGCTCTGCTCTGGACTCCTCACCGTCGGCGTCTTCCTGCTCTCTGTGCTGCGACTGCTCAGGCAGAGGACGCGCACTGGTGACGTCATCGCGCCCTCTGACCTGAACGTCAAAGTCAGAGGATGGAACCGTGAGAGGCAAGTATTGCAAGTGCTGGGGCCCGAAGCAGGCGGGTGTCCACTCACGGGGGACGGCACTATAGCGCACCAGTGTCCCTGATAGCGAGTGGGCCCCCTGCCTGCTCAGGGCCCCGGCACTTGCCGGGTGCTGACGTCGGCCCTGCAAGAGCCACCAACAGGTCATGTTTTTAGGATTTCCTTAGTATTGCCCAGGTGAGAATTCCATCATCTAGAAAGGCAACAATTCCATCACCTTGGAAATATTAAGGAAATCCTAAAAAAAACACGACCTGTTGGTGGCTCTTGAGGACTGGAGTTGGGGAACACTGCCTTAAGGCCTCATTCACACGTTCAGTATTTGGTCAGAATTTTTCATCAGTGTTTGCATTCCAAAACCAGGAGAAGAACAATTGGAGAAAAACAACAAAACTTTTTCTCCACTCATGGTTAGTGGTTGGGTGAAGCCATTTATTGTCAAACTACTGTGCTTTCTCTTTTTAAATCATAATGACAACCCAATATGCAAATTGCCTCTTCAGAGAAAAAGACGACTTGAACTCTATAGCGCCACTTGTTGGAAGTAGCGATCCTACAAGTCACAACCCTTTAACGAGTCTTGCAATATGACTTAGGATAAACCCAAAACATCCAAATGACCCTGATCAAAAGTTCACATACCCTGGTGATTTTAGCCTGATAACATGCACAGAAGTTGACACAAATGGGTTTAATGGCTACTAAAGTTAACATCCTCACCTGTGACCTGTTTGCTTGTAATCAGTGTGTGTGCATAAAAGCTGAGTGAGTTTCTGGGATACAGACAGACTCTTGCATCTTTCATCCAGCCACTGAGGTTTCTGGATTGTGAGTCATGGGGAAAGCAAAAGAATTGTCAAAAGATCTACGGAAAAAGGTAGTTGAACTGCATAAAACAGGAAAGGGATACAAAAAGATATCCAAGGAATTGATAATGCCAGTCAGCAGGGTTCAAACTGTGATTAATAGATGGAAAATCAGGGGGTCTGTAAAAACAAAACCACTGTCAGGTAGACCAACAAATATGTCGTCCACAACTGCCAGGAAAATTGTTCGGGATGCAAAGAAAAACCCACAAATAACATCAGCTGAAATACAGGACTCTCTGAAAACTAGCGATGTGGCTGTTTCAAGATGCACAAGGAGGCACTTAAAGAAAAATGGGCTGCACGGTTGAGTCACCAGAAGAGAGCCATTACTGCGCAAATGCCACAAAGTATCTCTCCTACAGTACGCAAAACAGCACAGAGACAAGCCTCAAAACTTCTGGAACAAGGTAATTTGGAGTCATGAGAACAAAAAATTGAACTTTTTGACCACAGCCATAAACGTTACATTTGGAGAGAGGTCAACAAGGCCTCTAATGAAAGGAACATCATTCCTACTGTAAAGCATGGAGGTGGTTAGCTGATGTTTTGGGGATATGTGAGCTGCAAAGGCACAGGAAACTTGGTCAAAGGTACTTGGACATTCCAACATGACAATGATCCAAAACACAAGGCCTAATCAATCATCATTGGCTACAGAAGAGCAAAGTGAAGGTTCTAGAGTGGCCAGCTAAGTCTCCTGACCTCAATATCATTGAACCACTCTAGGGAGATCTCAAGCACGCAGTTAATGCTAGACAGTCAGGGAACTTACAGGAACTGGAGGCTTTTTGCAAAGAAGAGTGGGAAGCTTTACCATCTGAGAAAATAAAGAATCTCATCCAAGACTACCACAAAAGACTTCAAGCTGCATCTCTGGTAACTCCTTCAAAATTGTTGGAAGACCATTCCTGGTGCCTACCTCTTGAAGCTCATTAAGAGAATGCCAAGAGTGTGCAAAGCAGTCATCAAAGCAAAAGGTGGCTACTTTGAAGAACCTACAATATAAGACATAATTTCCTTTTCATGTACAATAGTCATGAAAATACAGAAAAATCTTTAAATGAGGTGTGTCCAAACTTTTGGTCTGTACTGTATATAATTAAAAAAAATCACAGTTTCATCTAGAAGACAAGAACAATTTTTTTCTCACTTGTCATTCACGTGAAATTCATTTTCTAACTGCAGAAGTTAATTGCCAGACCATTTAAAGTTTCCTATATTAAAAAAAAATGGTAATGTATCCTGAGAAATCGGATGCTGTACTGATATTCTGTAAAAAAAATCACATTTTTTCTGCACACCCATTTATTATGCTTTGCTTATATAGCGCCATCATATTTCCCACCACTTTACAGACATTATCATTGCTGCCCCCATTGGGGCTCACAATCTAAATTCTCTATCAATGTCTTTGGAGTGTGGGAGAAAACTGGAGAAACTGGAGGAAACCCACACAAACAAGTGGAAAGCAAACAAACTCCTTGCAGATGTTCTCGGTGGGCTTCAACACAGGACGACCCTAGTGCTAACCACTGAGCCACCATGCCACTTCACCTATAGACCTAACTGGTGGAGTCTGATTTGACGTACAGAAGAAACTAGTGTATGCTGCAATTTTTTTCACGTGCAAATTCAGTTAGTGAAAACAATTGCTCATCTGTACTGCCACATTGAATAATATTAGTCTGAGTGCTGTCCATGTGCTGCTGTTTTTTATTCACGGACAAGACAGAGCATACGGTAGTATGATCCTGGTGGGACAGTGGGGGGAGAGCAGAGAGAATGTGTTGAGCAGAAAAATTGACATTTTTGCAACATTTCAGTAAAGTATTTCGCTAGATAAAAGAACTGACATCTTCAGCAGCAAATCGGTAGACACTGTTTAATGGAGACTCTTTAGAAGGTTGCTTAGGCTAGCACATAGGAAGCAAGTGAACAATAAAAAAGGGTATACCTGAGCCATTAAACTATTTCCGAACCACCGAGCAGTCTGTATTTTACTATTCAATGACATTCCAAGACGATTGTTCAGCTGCAGTAGTGGGAAGTTGACTGTCAGGCACAGCCAGACTCCTCACAGAGTAGACAAAGATAGTTTATTACCATCCCTGCCTTCCTGATCACTGTATACACAGCACTGACTGCCTTTCCTTCTCCAGACCCAGCGATCATGTAATCTCCGGCTGCAGGGAGGAAAGAGAACTTGCTCAGTAACGGAGGATAATATAACAGCTTTAGTTACAGGGTAAATTAAATATAAAACTAAAAAGTATTTAAGTGCAGTAATGCCCCCCAAGGGTCTAATTTTTACGTATAAGGAAAAAATATTGTAGAAAAGTAAGAAAAAAGAAAGAAAACAAAGCTACTGCCAGCCTGAATCGCCATCACAGTCAGAAAGAAAAAAAAACAAACATCCGATTTGGAATATAGAAAAATAATTGTTACAGAAAGAGGAGCATAATTTAAATATGTCTTAATGGTCCTTTAAGGCAGATATTTGCCTTTTTTGCATTTTCCCCCTATGTCAACAAAAAACAAATAAACTTAAAAATGGCCTTAAAATTAGTCTCTACTGTACATAGGATAAAAAAGAGGTAAAAAATAATTGACCAACATGAACACTTTTTAGAGCCCTTGAAACCAAACATGCAAAAAATCCCAGAAATGAACAAGGACAAATGGTCCAGTCAGGGGCGGATTATAAGAGGGTCAATCTGGGCGGTAGCCCAGGGCCCAGTGGTGTGGGGGGGCCCTGGGCTACTGCACAGATTGCCCGCCGGCCACCGCCATCAGGGCATTACTGCACGTGCCCAGGTGCGGGCTGGGCCGGGTTGCAGGAATGCATATGCCCCCCGGGCCGGTGTGTAAGCAGCTGCTAAGGGCCGCTGGAGGACCTGCACTGCAGTGTGTGATGAGCAGGAACAGGAGGGTGGACACGCAGCCTGCACCTGTGGCCGGAGCCATGGCCGGCTTCAGTAATGTGCAGGCTGCGGTGAGTGGGGGCAGCTCCTGGCACACAGAAGAGGAGGATGGGTGCAATACTTACATAATGATCGCACGCAGCATCCTCCTCTTCTGTGTGCAGCACTGTGCAGATCTGACTCTGATGTCCGATCTGCCAGGACCTGGAGGGGGAGGAGCTACAGTGTGCAGAGCAGCAGCACAGGACAGGAGGGCAGCAGAAGATGACAGGTAGGCAGCTCTGTGTGCCCACTGCCCAGCACATTCCAGCTAATCTCTCCAGCTGCTTATCTCAAGGTTTGCTGTGCTAAGTAGCAGGGGGGAGGGGGCATTTGACAAATTAAATATGGCAGGTCAGAGTATGTGTTTTTTTTTCTGAGTATGTGTGGTTTCCTATGTGTGTTTTCCTGGGTGTGTGTGTGTGTAGGGGTGTAACTACACACTGACTGGGGCAATGCTGGAGACACTGGGGCAATGCTGGAGACACTGGGGCAGATTGCTGGACACACTAGGGGCAATGCTGGAGGACACACTGGGGCAGATGATTGCTGGAGACACTGGGGCAATGCTGGAGACACTGGGGCAATGCTGGAGACACTGGAGCAATGCTGGAGGACACACTGGGGCAATGCTGGAGGACACACTGGGGCAGATGATTGTTGGAGACACGGGCAATGCTGGAGACACTGGGGCAATGCTGGAGACACTGGGGCAGATTGCTGGACACACTGGGGGAAATGCTGGAGGACACACTGGGGCAGATGATTGCCGGAGACACTGGGGCAATGCTGGAGACACTGGGGCAATGCTGGAGACACTGGGGCAGATTGCTGGACACACTGGGGGCAATGCTGGAGGACACACCGGGCAGATGATTGCTGGACACACTGGGGCAATGCTGGAGACACTGGGGCAATGCTGGACACACTGGGGCAGATTGCTGGACACACTGTGGGCAATGCTGGACAATTGGACATACTGGGGCTTATTGCTGGACAGGAGACACGGGGCAATGCTGGACATACTGGGGCAGATTGCTGGACATACTGGGGCAGATTGCTGGACACACTGGGGGCAATGCTGGAGGACACACTGGGGCAGATGATTGCTGGACACACTGGGGCAATGCTGGACACACTGGGGCAGATTGCTGGACACACTGGGAAATGCTGGACAATTGGACATACTGGGGCATATTGCTGGACAGGACACACTGGGGGCAATGCTGGACATACTGGGGCAGATTGCTGGACACACTGGTGGTAATATGCTGGACACACTGGGGGCAGATTGCTGGACACACTGGGGGCAATGCTGGAGACACTGGGGCAATGCTGGAGACACTGGGGCAATGCTGGAGACACTGGGGCAGATTGCTGGACACACTGGGCAATGCTGGACAATTGGACATACTGGGGCAGATTGTTCAACACACTGTCTGGGGGCAATGCTGGACACACTGGGGCAATGCTGGAGACACTGGGGCAATGTTGGACACACTGGGGCAATGCTGGAGACACTGGGGCAATGCTGGACACGGGCAGATTGCTGGACACACTGTGGGCAATGCTGGACAATTGGACATACTGGGGCAGATTGCTGGATACACTGTCTGGGGGCAATGCTGGACACACTGGGGCAGATTGCTGGACACACTGGGGCAGATTGCTGGACACTGGGGCAATATGGTGGACATACTGGGGCAGATTGCTCGACATACTGGGGCAGACTGCTGGACACACTGGGGCAGATTGCTGGACACACTGGGGGCAGGACTGGAGGCATGGGCAGAATGTGGATACGGGGCATGATTGGAGACACGGGGCAGAATGAAAGACATGGGGCAGGATTGGATCATGGGGCAGGATGGATACGATGGAGACAGATGGGGCAGGATGGGGAGATCATAAGGGGTAGAATGGATACTCATGAGGACAGGATGCGAGAACATATTGCTGGAGCCAGGAATGAGATAAACGGGGCCAAAATGGGGAATATTTTTACCATAGGGGCTAATTAAGGGATATTATTACTGCAGTGATGTATTTATTTTATTTTTTGAGTATACTGTTTTAAATGGGGGGCGGTCCTGTTACTGTGTAGAGTGACACTATATCACCTTCTTTTCTTCATGTGGTGTAATGTAGAAGTTGTGAAAAATTAAGTAATGTGTTCTGCAAGCAGAGCTTGAGATAACTGTGTTATTTCCTGCAGAAACGAGTCCTGGCTGGAAGAAATGATGGCGGTCTGTGCTGGATGAAAGATGAAGGACTTCACCTAGAGACATCACTGGTCAGTCAGTGTTACCTATACACTGACACTATACACTGTATACTATATACAGAGGTCCTGTGTACAATGTCACCAGTGATCACTGTATTACCTATACATTATATACAGAGCTCCTGTGTATAATACCATCAGTGATCTCTGTATTACCTCTACACAGACACTGCATACTAAGTACAGATCTCCTGTGAATACTGGCACTTATGGTGATAGTATTGTAACATAGTAACATAGTAACATAGTAACATAGTTAGTAAGGCCGAAAAAAGACATTTGTCCATCCAGTTCAGCCTATATTCCATCATAATAAATACCCAGATCTACGTCCTTCTACAGAACCTAATAATTGTATGATACAATATTGTTCTGCTCCAGGAAGACATCCAGGCCTCTCTTGAACCCCTCGACTGAGTTCGCCATCACCACCTCCTCAGGCAAGCAATTCCAGATTCTCACTGCCCTAACAGTAAAGAATCCTCTTCTATGTTGGTGGAAAAACCTTCTCTCCTCCAGACGCAAAGAATGCCCCCTTGTGCCCGTCACCTTCCTTGGTATAAACAGATCCTCAGCGAGATATTTGTATTGTCCCCTTATATACTTATACATGGTTATTAGATCGCCCCTCAGTCGTCTTTTTTCTAGACTAAATAATCCTAATTTCGCTAATCTATCTGGGTATTGTAGTTCTCCCATCCCCTTTATTAATTTTGTTGCCCTCCTTTGTACTCTCTCTAGTTCCATTATATCCTTCCTGAGCACCGGTGCCCAAAACTGGACACAGTACTCCATGTGCGGTCTAACTAGGGATTTGTACAGAGGCAGTATAATGCTCTCATCATGTGTATCCAGACCTCTTTTAATGCACCCCATGATCCTGTTTGCCTTGGCAGCTGCTGCCTGGCACTGGCTGCTCCAGGTAAGTTTATCATTAACTAGGATCCCCAAGTCCTTCTCCCTGTCAGATTTACCCAGTGGTTTCCCGTTCAGTGTGTAATGGTGATATTGATTCCCTCTTCCCATGTGTATAACCTTACATTTATCATTGTTAAACCTCATCTGCCACCTTTCAGCCCAAGTTTCCAACTTATCCAGATCCATCTGTAGCAGAATACTATCTTCTCTTGTATTAACTGCTTTACATAGTTTTGTATCATCTGCAAATATCGATATTTTACTGTGTAAACCTTCTACCAGATCATTAATGAATATGTTGAAGAGAACAGGTCCCAATACTGACCCCTGCGGTACCCCACTGGTCACAGCGACCCAGTTAGAGACTATACCATTTATAACCACCCTCTGCTTTCTATCACTAAGCCAGTTACTAACCCATTTACACACATTTTCCCCCAGACCAAGCATTCTCATTTTGTGTAGCAACCTCTTGTGCGGCACGGTATCAAACGCTTTGGAAAAATCGAGATATACCACGTCCAATGACTCACCGTGGTCCAGTCTATAGCTTACCTCTTCATAAAAACTGATTAGATTGGTTTGACAGGAGCGATTTCTCATAAACCCATGCTGATATGGAGTTAAACAGTTATTCTCATTGAGATAATCCAGAATAACATCCCTCAGAAACCCTTCAAATATTTTACCAACAATAGAGGTTAGACTTACTGGCCTATAATTTCCAGGTTCACTTTTAGAGCCCTTTTTGAATATTGGCACCACATTTGCTATGCGCCAGTCCTGCGGAACAGACCCTGTCGCTATAGAGTCACTAAAAATAAGAAATAATGGTTTATCTATTACATTACTTAGTTCTCTTAGTACTCGTGGGTGTATGCCATCCGGACCCGGAGATTTATCTATTTTAATCTTATTTAGCCGGTTTCGCACCTCTTCTTGGGTTAGATTGGTGACCCTTAATATAGGGTTTTCATTGTTTCTTGGGATTTCACCTAGCATTTCATTTTCCACCGTGAATACCGTGGAGAAGAAGGTGTTTAATATGTTAGCTTTTTCCTCGTCATCTACAACCATTCTTTCCTCACTATTTTTTAAGGGGCCTACATTTTCAGTTTTTATTCTTTTACTATTGATATAGTTGAAGAACAGTTTGGGATTAGTTTTACTCTCCTTAGCAATGTGCTTCTCTGTTTCCTTTTTGGCAGCTTTAATTAGTTTTTTAGATAAAGTATTTTTCTCCCTATAGTTTTTTAGAGCTTCAATGGTGCCATCCTGCTTTAGTAGTGCAAATGCTTTCTTTTTACTGTTAATTGCCTGTCTTACTTCTTTGTTTAGCCACATTGGGTTTTTCCTATTTCTAGTCCTTTTATTCCCACAAGGTATAAACCGCTTACACTGCCTATTTAGGATGTTCTTAAACATTTCCCATTTATTATCTGTATTCTCATTTCTGAGGATATTGTCCCAGTCTACCAGATTAAGGGCATCTCTAAGCTGTTCAAACTTTGCTTTCCTAATGTTCAATGTTTTTGTGACTCCCTGACAAGTCCCCCTAGTGAAAGACAGGTGAAACTGCACAATATTGTGGTCGCTATTTCCTAAATGCCCAACCACCTGCAGATTTGTTATTCTGTCAGGTCTATTAGATAGTATTAGGTCTAAAAGTGCTGCTCCTCTGGTTGGATTCTGCACCAATTGTGAAAGATAATTTTTCTTGGTTATTAGCAGAAACCTGTTGCCTTTATGGGTTTCACAGGTTTCTGTTTCCCAGTTAATATCCGGGTAGTTAAAGTCCCCCATAACCAGGACCTCATTATGGGTTGCAGCTTCATCTATCTGCTTTAGAAGTAGACTTTCCATGCTTTCTGTTATATTTGGGGGTTTGTAACAGACCCCAATGAGAATGGAGACCCCAATGAGAATGAGAATGGAGAATTGTGTTTTTTATTTGTTTTTGTTTTTTTTTATTACTGATCAGTATTGTAGTATTCAGTCACTATGTGGTGGTAATATGTGGTCTGGAAATGGTGTTGTGGTATTTGTCCCTTGTATGTGCTATTTGGTCACCAAGAGGTGGTAATATGTGGTCTTGACATGGTGCGGTGGTATTTGTTCCTTGTATGTGATATTATTCGATCACTGTGGTTGTGATTTGTGGTCTGGTCATGGTGTGGTGGTATTTGTTCCTTGTATGTGATATTATTCGATCACTGTGGTTGTGATTTGTGGTCTGGTCATGGTGCGGTGGTATTTGTTCCTTGTATGTGATATTATTCGATCACTGTGGTTGTGATTTGTGGTCTGGTCATGGTTCGGTGGTATTTGTTCCTTGTATATGATATTGGTCAAAATATACCTAAATTGTATTGCATATTTCAAAAAATATTTAATAGGTTACAGTAGAGTAGGGCCCGGCCATTTTTCTGGAATAATCTGGTTCAGGTATAACATGACCCCCGTCACATGACCCCCGTCACATGACCGGGGGGGGGGGGGCCCGCAGTGTCTGAACAGCCCGGGGCCCTGGCTACCCTTAATCCACCCCTGGGTCCAGTCTTGAACTGGTTAAGATAGTATGATATACTTCCCATTGGTATTTCCACCTCACTCTTGGTGACTAATTGGCTTGATCCTCATCATTCAATCATTTGTATTTACTTCCCATTTAGTCTGACAATTTAATTGTTTTGCAACATATTAATCCCACAGTATATAGACTATGGTCAGATTAAGAAGTGTCCACATAGATATTTTAACAACAAAATGTCTTTATTATAAACAGCTAAAATGCATACAAATACATGAATAGACTTATTAGACAAGGTGCCTCAAACCAACCAAAATTACACAGAAAGGTCAGCTGGGGCAGGACACATGTATACACAGGAAATTATCTATGTGAAAATGCAAATGCATGGTGTGTTAAATTGCTGAAAAGTAATCATGAGCCATTATTAATTTAATGGCCTATTGCTACTGCCTGTTAGCCGTGCAAATACACTTATAATAAGATATAAAACATTGCCACCTCTCAGAATTGTGACAAAATGCACATTTAAGGCCTGTTTCACACATCAGTTTTTAGCCGTCAGGCACAATTCGGCTAATTTTTTAAAAACCGGATCCGTTGCAATTAGTGAAAAACTGATGCGATGGATCCATTTTTCTTCTGGATACGTTTTTTTTTAACCAAGGGATAGAGTTTGGCCTTCCTGTGCCGGGGAGGAAAGAGAGAGAGAGAGAGATAGATAGATACTCCAGAGCGGAAAATGCAGTTACAGGGCATGCTCAATTTAAAAAAACGGAATCGGTAGCCGGATTCACTAATTTCACCTCACGTTTCATCCGTTTTGTGCTGGATCTGTCGCTGTGTTGTTTTTCACCGGACAGAAAAACATACCTCCGTACGCTGTATTACCTGTGTCTACGCCGCTCCAAAAAATGTGCTGCCTGATGGCACGCTGAACTTCCAAAACCCCGACGCGCGTTTCGAGAGTGCTTCTTCCTGGGTGGGTGTCTAGATGGTGAGCATCATAGGGATTATACTGTCCGATAGGCAATGGGACTTGAGCGGATTTGTAAGCTCGTGTGAGTCATAAAGTGAGTAACCACCCACCCGAAGAGAGTCATACTGATAACTGTGCAACACCGAATAGCAGGGACGTTGTGAACAGATTATAACTTGTTTTCAATCAGCCGTATTGAAATAGAAATAAATGCTGATGCAAATCACAGAGGCGAATTATTGTAATTTCCAAGTACATACCAGTGCACATCACTAGCATTTTACATTAAGTTAATTTTTAAAAACGCCCAAATCTATTAAAGACTAAAGAGAAATAATCATAGGATGGATTATTTTTTAACAACATTTGGCGTTAACTTCCAATATTTGTAGGTAATAAATGTTTAGAATTAGTAATGCTGTTCACTTTGATGATATTGCCATAGACATCCAATGTGGATGATTATTCCTTGTCTTTAGTTGATTCACGACAGTCACGAACATGACTCCACTTGGGTGGTTCTTTACTTTACTTTATGACTTCATGTTAGTTAATCCCTTTAAGCCTCATTGGTCCATTGGACTGTGTAATTACTATGATTATTTCTCTTTAGTCTTTAATAGATTTTGGTTTTTTTAAAAATAAACTTAATGCAAAATGCTAGTGTGATATGCACTGGTATGTACTTGGAAATTACAATAATTTGTCAGAAAAAAATGTATTGCTTAGAAATTCATGTCAGAAGTTTATAGAATAAAAGAACAATTTACATTTTACCCAAAAATATACCTATAAAGAGTTTCCGGGTCCGTCACAGAATGACTGCTAAAACGCTATGTGGGCACTGACTGGAGGGGAACATGGAGGGGGCACTGACTGGAGGGGAGTAGGGAGGGGCCAATTCGCGGCCGGACTGTGCCTGTCGCTGTTTGGTCGCACCCAGCTGGCCACGACCAATCAGTGACGCAGGATTTCCGTAACAGACAAACAGACGGAAGTGGACCTTAAACAGTTATATGTATAGACCAGATGGTGGCCCGATTCTAACGCATTGGGTATTCTAGAATACGTATGTAGTTTATTTATGAAGATTTAAGAATAATGCAATGAATACACAGGATTCGGCTGGCCGGGCGCGACCAATTAGCGAAGCGTGGTTCAAATCCCATGCCAATTTGCATCCGGACTGCACCTGTCGCTGATTAGTTGCACCCGGCGATATAACAGCCCACATAGCATATAGCACAGCCACGTAGCATATAACACAGCCAGCGTAGTATATAACACAGCCCATGTAAGCAAATAGCACAGCCACATAGTATATTGCACAGCCCACGTAGCATATAACACAGCTCATGTAGTATATAACACAGCCCATGTAGCATATAGCACAGCCCACGCAGTATATAACACAGCCACGTAGTATATAACACAGCCCAAGTAGCATATAGCACAGCCACGTAGCATATAACACCGCCATGTAGTATAACACAGTCATGTAGTATATTGCACAGCCCACGTAGCATATAACACAGCCCACGTGGCATATAACACAGCCAGGTAGTATATTGCACAGCCCACGTAGCATATAACACAGCCCACGTAGCATATAGCACAGCCTTGTAGCATATAACACAGCCAGGTAGTATATAATACAGCCATGTAGTATATTGCACAGCCCACGTAGCATGTAGCACAGCCACGTAGTATATTGCACAGCCCACATAGCATATAACAAAGCCCACGTAGCATATAACACAGCCACATAGTATATTGCACAGCCCACGTAGCATATAACACAGCCCACGTAGTATATAGCACAGCCACGTAGTATATAGCACAGCCACATAGTATATAGCACAGCCACGTAGTATATACAGTAGAACAGCCACGTAGTATATAGAATAGCCACGTAGTATATAGCACAGCCACGTAGTATATAACACAGCCACGTAGTATATAGCACAGCCACGTAGTATATAGCACAGCCATGTAGTATATTGCACAGCCCATGTAGTATTTAACACAGCCCAAGTAGTATATAACACAGCCCATGTAGTATATGGCACAGCCTACATAGTATATAGCACAGCCCAGGTAGTGTATAACACAGCCGCGTAGTATATAGCAGTGTGGGCATCATATCACTGTTAAAAAAGAATGAAAATAAAAAATAGCTATATACCTACCTTGCGGCAGCCCCCGGATCCAGCACAGGCCTTTAGCGATGCTCCCGCCAGGTCCGTTCCCAGTGATTCTTTGCGGCAATAACCCGTGATGATGTAGTGGTCTTGCAAGACCACTACGTCATCTGGGGTCATTACCGCAAAGCATTACTGAGACCGGAGCATCGCAAGGAGCAAGAAAAGCTGCCGGGGACAACGGAAGGTGAGAATATCACGATTTTTTTTTATCATTACTTTTAACATTATATGTTTTTACTATTGATGCTGCTTATGCCTATGAAGTGAAGCAGTGTTTAAATCCCGCCCCAATATCGCCAATTGGTCGCAGCCGGCCGGGCACGACCAATCAGCGACGCGGGATTTCTGTTACAGACAAACAGATGGAAGTGGACCTTAGACAATCCACTATATAATTGTCTAAGTGTCACTTCCGTCTGTCCTTCTGTCTGTCTGTCACGGATATTCATTGGTCGCGGCCTCTGTCATGGAAATCCAAGTCGCTGATTTTTTATTATTTTTAACATTACATTTTTTTACTATTGATGCCACATAGGCAGCATCAATAGTAAAAAGTTGGGGACACACAGGGTTAATAGCAGTGGTTACGGAGTGCGTTACCCGCGGCATAACGCGGTCCGTTACCGCCGGCATTAACCCTGTGTGAGCAGTGACTGGAGCGGAGTATGTGGGCGCCGGGCACTGACTGCGGGGAGTAAGGAGCAGCCATTTTCTTCTGGACTGTGCCCGTCGCTGATTGGTCGTGGCTGTTTTGCCGCGACCAATCAGCAACTTGGATTTCCATGACGGACAGAGGCTGCGACCAATGAATATCCATGACAGAGAGACAGAAAGACAGACAGACGGAAGTGACCCTTAGACAATTATATAGTAGATACTGGAGGAGATGACATACAGGTACAGTTAAGTCCATATATATTTAGACAGAGACAACATTTTTCTAATTTTGGTTATAGGCATTACCACAATGAATGTTAAACAAAACAATTCAGATGCAGTTGAAGTTCAGACTTTCAGCTTTCATTTGAGGGTATCCACATAAAAATTGGATGAAGGGTTTAGGAGTTTCAGCTCCTTAACATGTGCCACCCTGTTTTTAAAGGGACCAAAGTAATTGGACAGATTAAATAATTTTAAATAAAATATTCATTTTTAGTACTTGGTTGAAAACCCGTTGTTGGCAATGACTGCCTGAAGTCTTGAACTCATGGACATCACCAGATGCTGTGCTTCCTCCTTTTTGATGCTCTGCCAGGCCTTCACTGCGGTGGTTTTCAGTTGCTGTTTGTTTGTGAGCCTTTCTCTCTGAAGTTTAGCCTTTAACAAGTGAGATGCTGCTCAATTGGGTTGAAATCAGGTGACTGACTCGGCCATTCAAGAATATTCCACTTCTTTGCAAACTCCTGGGTTGCTTTGGCTTTATGTTTTGGGTCATTGTCCGTCTGTAGTATGAAACAACGACCAATCAGTTTGGCTGCATTTGGCTGGATCTGAGCACACAGTATTTCTCTGAATACCTCAGAATTCATTCGGCTGCTTCTGTCCTGTGTCACATCATCAATAAACACTAGTGACCCAGTGCCACTGGCAGCCATGCATGCCCGCGCCATCACACTGCCTCCGCCGGGTTTTATAGATGATGTGGTTTGCTTTGGATCATGAGCTGTACCACGCCTTTGCCATACTTTTCTCTTTCCATCATTCTGGTAGAGGTTGATCTTGGTTTCATTTGCCCAAAGAATGTTCTTCCAGAACTGTGCTGGCTTTTTTAGATGTTTTTTAGCAAAGTCCAGTCTAGCCTTTTCATTCTTGATGCTTATGAGTGGCTGCACCGTGCAGTGAACCCTCTGTATTTACTTTCATGCAGTCTTCTCTTCTGGTAGATTTGGATATTGATACGCCGACCTCCTGGAGAGCGTTGGTCACTTGGTTGGCTGATGTGAAGGGGTTTCTCTTCACCATGGAGATTATTCTGCGATCATACACCACTGTTGTCTTCCGTGGGCGCCCAGGTCTTTTTGCATTGATGAGTTCACCACTGCTTTCTTTCTTTCTCAGGATGTACCAAACTGTAGATTTTGCCACTCCTAATATTGTAGTAATTTCTCGGAAGGGTTTTTTCTGTTTTCGCATCTTAAGGATGGCTTGTTTCACCTGCATGGAGAGCTCCTCTGACCGCATGTTTACTTCACAGCAAAACCTTCCAAATGCAAGCACCACACCGCAAATCAACTCCAGGCCTTTTATCTGCTTAATTGAGAATGACATAACGAAGGGTTTACCCACCACACCGCAAATCAACTCCAGGCCTTTTATCTGCTTAATTGAGAATGACATAACGAAGGGTTTACCCACCACACCGCAAATCAACTCCAGGCCTTTTATCTGCTTAATTGAGAATGACATAACGAAGGGTTTACCCACACGTGTCCATGTAATAGCCTTGAAGTCAATTGTCCAATTGCTTTTGGTCCTTTTAAAAACAGGGTGGCACATGTGAAGGAACTGAAACTCCTAAACCCTTCATCCAATTTTAATGTGGATACCCTCAAATGAAAGCTGAAAGTCTGAACTTCAACTGCATCTGAATTGTTTTGTTTAAAATTCATTTTGGTAATGTCTATAGCCAAAATTAGAAAAATGTTGTCTCTGTCCAAATATATATGGACTTAACTGTATATACTATATACAGGGGAGATGACCTACAGGTATATGCTATATACAGGGCAGATTTCAAAAACCTGACCTGCACATCCAAACATAGACTGAGTGTGAACAGGTGCTGAACCCAGAGTCGCCAACTCGTATATAGTTAAATAAATAGGGCAGCACACTGCAGCGCCAAAACATGCAAACTTGAAAAAACGAAATTTGAACTGCATTACTGCACTAGAAATATGAAAAATGAGAGCTTTTAGCGCACAAAAATGGCCAATTTTATGTGTACCTCGTAGCCACGTTAAGGCATCTCTCTTATACGAGGTCCTACGTTTGACCTACCTCACTGAGAATAAACGTCTCCATCTGAATGGGTACATGTAAAAACCTCTTCTTGGACTCAAATTCTCTCTCTATGTGGAGGGGTATTGGACCTACTATAATTAAAACACCTGAAGCTAGGAGGCGGGGAGTGCACGATCAGAAGGCTAGAGAATACATTTCAAAAACCTGACCTGCACATCCAAACATAGACTGAGTGTGAACAGGTGCTGAACCCAGAGTCGCCAACTCGTATATAGTTAAATAAATAGGGCAGCACACTGCAGCGCCAAAACATGCAAACTTGAAAAAACGAAATTTGAACTGCATTACTGCACTAGAAATATGAAAAATGAGAGCTTTTAGCGCACAAAAATGGCCAATTTTATGTGTACCTCGTAGCCACGTTAAGGCATCTCTCTTATACGAGGTCCTACGTTTGACCTACCTCACTGAGAATAAACGTCTCCATCTGAATGGGTACATGTAAAAACCTCTTCTTGGACTCAAATTCTCTCTCTATGTGGAGGGGTATTGGACCTACTATAATTAAAACACCTGAAGCTAGGAGGCGGGGAGTGCACGATCAGAAGGCTAGAGAATACATTTCAAAAACCTGACCTGCACATCCAAACATAGACTGAGTGTGAACAGGTGCTGAACCCAGAGTCGCCAACTCGTATATAGTTAAATAAATAGGGCAGCACACTGCAGCGCCAAAACATGCAAACTTGAAAAAACGAAATTTGAACTGCATTACTGCACTAGAAATATGAAAAATGAGAGCTTTTAGCGCACAAAAATGGCCAATTTTATGTGTACCTCGTAGCCACGTTAAGGCATCTCTCTTATACGAGGTCCTACGTTTGACCTACCTCACTGAGAATAAACATCTCCATCTGAATGGGTACATGTAAAAACCTCTTCTTGGACTCAAATTCTCTCTCTATGTGGAGGGGTATTGGACCTACTATAATTAAAACACCTGAAGCTAGGAGGCGGGGAGTGCACGATCAGAAGGCTAGAGAATACATTTCAAAAACCTGACCTGCACATCCAAACATAGACTGAGTGTGAACAGGTGCTGAACCCAGAGTCGCCAACTCGTATATAGTTAAATAAATAGGGCAGCACACTGCAGCGCCAAAACATGCAAACTTGAAAAAACGAAATTTGAACTGCATTACTGCACTAGAAATATGAAAAATGAGAGCTTTTAGCGCACAAAAATGGCCAATTTTATGTGTACCTCGTAGCCACGTTAAGGCATCTCTCTTATACGAGGTCCTACGTTTGACCTACCTCACTGAGAATAAACGTCTCCATCTGAATGGGTACATGTAAAAACCTCTTCTTGGACTCAAATTCTCTCTCTATGTGGAGGGGTATTGGACCTACTATAATTAAAACACCTGAAGCTAGGAGGCGGGGAGTGCACGATCAGAAGGCTAGAGAATACATTTCAAAAACCTGACCTGCACATCCAAACATAGACTGAGTGTGAACAGGTGCTGAACCCAGAGTCGCCAACTCGTATATAGTTAAATAAATAGGGCAGCACACTGCAGCGCCAAAACATGCAAACTTGAAAAAACGAAATTTGAACTGCATTACTGCACTAGAAATATGAAAAATGAGAGCTTTTAGCGCACAAAAATGGCCAATTTTATGTGTACCTCGTAGCCACGTTAAGGCATCTCTCTTATACGAGGTCCTACGTTTGACCTACCTCACTGAGAATAAACGTCTCCATCTGAATGGGTACATGTAAAAACCTCTTCTTGGACTCAAATTCTCTCTCTATGTGGAGGGGTATTGGACCTACTATAATTAAAACACCTGAAGCTAGGAGGCGGGGAGTGCACGATCAGAAGGCTAGAGAATACATTTCAAAAACCTGACCTGCACATCCAAACATAGACTGAGTGTGAACAGGTGCTGAACCCAGAGTCGCCAACTCGTATATAGTTAAATAAATAGGGCAGCACACTGCAGCGCCAAAACATGCAAACTTGAAAAAACGAAATTTGAACTGCATTACTGCACTAGAAATATGAAAAATGAGAGCTTTTAGCGCACAAAAATGGCCAATTTTATGTGTACCTCGTAGCCACGTTAAGGCATCTCTCTTATACGAGGTCCTACGTTTGACCTACCTCACTGAGAATAAACGTCTCCATCTGAATGGGTACATGTAAAAACCTCTTCTTGGACTCAAATTCTCTCTCTATGTGGAGGGGTATTGGACCTACTATAATTAAAACACCTGAAGCTAGGAGGCGGGGAGTGCACGATCAGAAGGCTAGAGAATACATTTCAAAAACCTGACCTGCACATCCAAACATAGACTGAGTGTGAACAGGTGCTGAACCCAGAGTCGCCAACTCGTATATAGTTAAATAAATAGGGCAGCACACTGCAGCGCCAAAACATGCAAACTTGAAAAAACGAAATTTGAACTGCATTACTGCACTAGAAATATGAAAAATGAGAGCTTTTAGCGCACAAAAATGGCCAATTTTATGTGTACCTCGTAGCCACGTTAAGGCATCTCTCTTATACGAGGTCCTACGTTTGACCTACCTCACTGAGAATAAACGTCTCCATCTGAATGGGTACATGTAAAAACCTCTTCTTGGACTCAAATTCTCTCTCTATGTGGAGGGGTATTGGACCTACTATAATTAAAACACCTGAAGCTAGGAGGCGGGGAGTGCACGATCAGAAGGCTAGAGAATACATTTCAAAAACCTGACCTGCACATCCAAACATAGACTGAGTGTGAACAGGTGCTGAACCCAGAGTCGCCAACTCGTATATAGTTAAATAAATAGGGCAGCACACTGCAGCGCCAAAACATGCAAACTTGAAAAAACGAAATTTGAACTGCATTACTGCACTAGAAATATGAAAAATGAGAGCTTTTAGCGCACAAAAATGGCCAATTTTATGTGTACCTCGTAGCCACGTTAAGGCATCTCTCTTATACGAGGTCCTACGTTTGACCTACCTCACTGAGAATAAACGTCTCCATCTGAATGGGTACATGTAAAAACCTCTTCTTGGACTCAAATTCTCTCTCTATGTGGAGGGGTATTGGACCTACTATAATTAAAACACCTGAAGCTAGGAGGCGGGGAGTGCACGATCAGAAGGCTAGAGAATACATTTCAAAAACCTGACCTGCACATCCAAACATAGACTGAGTGTGAACAGGTGCTGAACCCAGAGTCGCCAACTCGTATATAGTTAAATAAATAGGGCAGCACACTGCAGCGCCAAAACATGCAAACTTGAAAAAACGAAATTTGAACTGCATTACTGCACTAGAAATATGAAAAATGAGAGCTTTTAGCGCACAAAAATGGCCAATTTTATGTGTACCTCGTAGCCACGTTAAGGCATCTCTCTTATACGAGGTCCTACGTTTGACCTACCTCACTGAGAATAAACGTCTCCATCTGAATGGGTACATGTAAAAACCTCTTCTTGGACTCAAATTCTCTCTCTATGTGGAGGGGTATTGGACCTACTATAATTAAAACACCTGAAGCTAGGAGGCGGGGAGTGCACGATCAGAAGGCTAGAGAATACATTTCAAAAACCTGACCTGCACATCCAAACATAGACTGAGTGTGAACAGGTGCTGAACCCAGAGTCGCCAACTCGTATATAGTTAAATAAATAGGGCAGCACACTGCAGCGCCAAAACATGCAAACTTGAAAAAACGAAATTTGAACTGCATTACTGCACTAGAAATATGAAAAATGAGAGCTTTTAGCGCACAAAAATGGCCAATTTTATGTGTACCTCGTAGCCACGTTAAGGCATCTCTCTTATACGAGGTCCTACGTTTGACCTACCTCACTGAGAATAAACGTCTCCATCTGAATGGGTACATGTAAAAACCTCTTCTTGGACTCAAATTCTCTCTCTATGTGGAGGGGTATTGGACCTACTATAATTAAAACACCTGAAGCTAGGAGGCGGGGAGTGCACGATCAGAAGGCTAGAGAATACATTTCAAAAACCTGACCTGCACATCCAAACATAGACTGAGTGTGAACAGGTGCTGAACCCAGAGTCGCCAACTCGTATATAGTTAAATAAATAGGGCAGCACACTGCAGCGCCAAAACATGCAAACTTGAAAAAACGAAATTTGAACTGCATTACTGCACTAGAAATATGAAAAATGAGAGCTTTTAGCGCACAAAAATGGCCAATTTTATGTGTACCTCGTAGCCACGTTAAGGCATCTCTCTTATATGAGGTCCTACGTTTGACCTACCTCACTGAGAATAAACGTCTCCATCTGAATGGGTACATGTAAAAACCTCTTCTTGGACTCAAATTAGCCATTTTTGTGCGCTAAAAGCTCTCATTTTTCATATTTCTAGTGCAGTAATGCAGTTCAAATTTCGTTTTTTCAAGTTTGCATGTTTTGGCGCTGCAGTGTGCTGCCCTATTTATATACAGGGCAGATGACATACAGGTACTGAGGGGAAAATGAGAGGTGTGAGGTGAAAATGAGAGGTGTGAGGTGAAAATGATGGAGTGATTGGAAAAAGACAGGTGTGAGGTCAAAATGACAGGTGTTGGGGGGGAAATAAGAGGTGTGAGGGGAAAATGAGAGGAGTGAGTGGAAAATGAGAGAGGTGAGGGGGAAAATGAGAGACGTGAGGGGGAAATGAGAGAAGTGAGGTGCTATAACTAACCACAGTTAGTTACTATGCCTGGGCAACGCCGGGCTCTTCAGCTAGTTATATATATAGATTCTACAACATTATTCACATTACTACAGAAAGCGTATCCGTTTTATTAGGAAGGGATGAAGAGCATGCTTGACCTTGACACACTCTTACATGCACAGAAAAATAAAAAAGTTATGGCACTGGGAAGAAGGGGAGGGAAAAAGAAAGATAGAAATTCAAAGATGTAAAAATGGAAATTGACCTCGTCGTGAAGGGGTTAGTCCATGGTGATACATGGAATAAGTCATATGACTTCAGGTTTCCGCTATAGCGAGCGCCTGCTGCTTATGTCATTGTTCAGAGGAATCTAGTGGTTTTGGACTTAAACTAGAATCTCGGAACAGTGGCAGGAAAGAGTCTGAAACTTCACATTCAAACCACTCAATGCTTTGGTTTCCAGGAAAAAAAAAAAAGAAAAGTTAAAGACGGATGTGGTTATGTGCAGCAGATGTCACCAGAAAAGGACAAGTAAAGGAGAAATAATGAAACTCTTCTACAGTACATGCAAATAAATGTGTTTGTTTTTTTTTTGTAGCACACAATCATCAAGGCATGGGTGCTATTTCTCTTTCGTTTTTACAGATTTTATTATTTTCATGCAACAAAAGTTATCTTAAATGAGAAAATCAGCCCATTTGCTGAGCGCTGTTCTGGGGAGAAGAACAAGGCATCATTTCAGGAGTGGAGCTGTGATGTGGAAATACAGTTGGGTAAATAATAGTATTTTTCACAGCGGAGCTATTGAAACACAATTTTAGTTCTCAAAATAGCTCATTTTGGGGTTATTACGCATATATGGATATTGTAAGGCCTCGTGCTCCATTCTACATAGCAGCACAACAATGCTATATGGCATAGTACAAAGTAATATGGAACGATGTGTCGATCTGTACAGGACACCGTATGTTCCAACCCAATGAGCACAGGGTGACAAAAATGAAAATCAAAGCATTCAATATCATTAATCTATTTATCTCCTTTCTACAGTATCTATCTGTCTATCTATCTAGTCACTATATTGTATCATTCTATCAATCTATTCACTCTATCTATTTAGGCCACCTAGGCTGCTAACAGTAGCATGATGAGGTATGGCATTGTCATATTAAAAAACGTTTCCTGGGACACTTTGGAGAAAAGGCTGTACCATTAGATCCACCACCAAATCAATGAAAGGCCAATCTGTTAGTGTACCAAGTATGAGGACTAGAGGGGTCTGCCAATCATACATTTGACCACCCACACCATAATCACGGCAGTAGAGCCAGTGTGACATTTCCTCATGAAGGCTTCTTCACGGCATGAACATTTTTTTCTCCATTTTTTCATAATTTTCATATCATTAATATGTCTATCCATCCTGTGATTTCTATAACTCCATGACTTTTCCTTCTTGGTTTTGTAACTTCAACGTCGAGGAGTGTATTTACTGTGTGTACATACATTTAGCAAAGCCATACAATCCATAAGGTCTGCCACCTCCACACACTGATTGTGTGAGACAAGCAGGCCCCATTTTATAAAGCGAACCACACCCAAGGGTGGAGACATGGTGAACAGCCTTCTCTCCCAACTCTTCAGCTGCTCATAATCCTCCTGTCATGGCCAATTAACCCCTTCGAGTCCTATGTGTACTAAAGCACCACTGCTGCTTTGAATGTGAGACTACCATAATTTTTATAGACAATCATCTTGGCTATCTCATACATAAATTTGATTTTCAACTATTTAGCATATGATTAGTTATGCAGATTCTTGTCATGTCACTGCATTGTTATTGTTATGCTTCTGGATGTGAAAAAAATCTTTTTCTTCCTGTGTATGACAAATTACAACCTGTTCTCACATTCCCTAATAGCTCAGTGTGCTATTAGGTTGATTGCCAAGCGAAAGGTCATTGGTTAAAATCAAGGAGCAGTCATGAAGAAGTTTTCCCAAGAAAAGAGAAACAGCATCATCCAGCTTATCGATAGCGGCCTCTTGGCCAAGAAAAATGCCAAATTGCATCACGTGAGTGCCATGACAGTTGCAAGAATACAAAATTAAGTCCGTCCATCCATTCAAAACCTAAGAAGTGGACGTCCAGTCAAAATATTGGAGTCATCATGTTGGCTCATCACAAGGTCTATCAGTTCTGGCGCGCCAAACACGACAGTGTAGGTAGCTCATATGCTTCGTAATAGTGAGCTCACAGATGTCCAAGCCAGCACTGTGTGCCGCACGTTACATAAGTCTGGAAAAGCGGTCCGAAAAAAGGTCAAGGAGCCTCGACTTCAATATCGTCATAAGAAGCATCAGCTCATGTTTGCAAAAAAGTGTGAAACGTGGACAGAAGATTGGAATTGGGTGATTTGAAGCGATGCAACAAAAGTCAATAGACTAGGCTCTAATGGGTGCAAATGGATCTGGAAGAAATAAGAGAAAAAGGGGTTAACAGATTGAGAAACAGGAACTGTGACTATCCTGCAAGACAAACTTGAGTACTATGGGTATGAAAAGGATGACATAGTGTTCCAGCAGGACAACGACCCGAAGCATACATCAAGATTGGAGAAGAAATGGTTCAACGACAATGAAGTAGAGGTGCTGGGTTGGCCCCCACAGTCCACAGACCCCAACCCAATCACACACTTGTGGTAGAGTTGAAGAAAAATCTGTATACATACCAAAGTGAGTCGACCAGTATACAACAACTTTGGGAATGTGTAGAAGAGACCTGGGATCAGATGAGTCATGATCAGTTGAGTCATGTTTGAATCTGATCGAGAGCATGTCCAGAAAGATTCAGTCAGTGTTGAAATCCAAAGGTGGATTTACTGACAAAATAATAAAAATTAACATTTAGATTTTTAGAAGCGAAACAGTATCAATGCACATGTAACATCTGAACGTAGCGTCCAACCTGCAGCATTTACTGACCATGGGAATGTACCCAAAATGACGGCAGTGACACATTTGAAGCAGTAGTGTATGGTGAGAGATGGAGCCTGAAAGTCAAAAGTTCTAAATATTGTTACCCTTTTGAGCATTAGTAATATATATATATATATATATATATCACCTCAGAGTGATGTCACGCTTGGAAGCGATGAAGGATCCCTTTATCAGATATTCAGCACATACAACACTGTTCTGACTCCAGGCCAGAAGGGGGAGCTCTGAACCCAGTTTCAGGGGAGCTTCCCTAGATATAGATATATATTCTAGTCTGGAAGAGGAGTTAGTAAGTTTGTGAGAGGAGAGTAGAGAGAGAGGAAAGCTGCGAATGGGCTTCCTCCTCGCTGAGCGCAGATATCGGTAGCCGGAAGATTGAGGTTGTGCAGTACTGTACATCTCACAGCAGAAACCGGCTGAACAGCTTGATTGCAAGTCCCCTGTCCACTATAAAGACCCTAAGACACAGTAGCACAGAGAGCCTGGGTCGTGATAGAGATCCTGTAAAAAAGCTTGAGTTATCTGTCATGAGGGTTAGTGTCCTACTTAAAGGGGGACAGAGAGATAAAATGTGAGGACCCTGTGTGAGGCCTAAGGCAGCAAGTGACTACACCACAGCGCTAGAGGGAAGGCTTCCAACCTCACCTGGTAAGGGGGATTCCAGATTCGCTTCCAAGCCAGCCGGACCATACCAGCACATGTGATCAGGTACCCTGGACTGTGGATGCCTGAACTCTTCAGTAAAGAGGTAAAGAGACTGCAACCCTGTGTCCTCCGTTTCTTTCTATACCACCTACAACCTGTCACTACTACACCAGGAGCCCAGGGGTCCCAGCTTCACCTGTGGGAAGTTATACCATCTTAGCTGCCATAACATCACCCCAGCGGACCCCTTTAAGCAGCGTCGGTCACCCCTAACCGAATACCACAGGTGGCGTCACGAACAAACTTTAATTCCCATTTAAAATCCCCTTTTACATGGGCGCCCAGGGCCACGGACCGGGTTGCCGCCGCCGTGACACATCCCTTTAAGTACTGGACCCAGTACCGAGTACCCCACGGCCCTGGCGGGCGTTCCATATAGAGAGATAGTGTGAATTACATACAGTATACATGACAGGAAAAAGTGGTACTGTGTAGTGTATACGTGTGATGAATAAGAGCAGGAGCTGTGAAACACAGGCAGATACTTATCTATTATGTAATACCATCATGGGAGTATCTGATTGGTTCCAAATTTATTTTGTAACAAGACAATGACCCCCAAAATACAGCAAATGTCATCAAGAATTTTTTTCAGTGTGAAGAAGAAAAAGGAGCCCTTGAAGTGATGATATTTCCCTTACAGAGCTGTGATGGTGTGATATGCTATGTGGATATCATTTTTGTGTATATTTCTATTTTACTTATTTTCATGGTGTTCTCTTGTAGGATGAGTTATTTGCTAATTGATGAATGGCTGTGGTTGCCATCTGATATCAGCCCCACAGTATTGTTTGCTAATATGCTAATGACATGTTGACCTAGCTTGTTGAAACAATGAGCCCCTGAGACCTTCCCCTTCCTGACCTGTGAATGAGGAGGGGGACTTGTAAATATCAGGGAGGTGAGACACAGATCAGCCTGGTGTGGAATGATGATGTGAACACAGCACATCAGAGAGAAGGGGAAGCATATGGACCATTTTTTATCCTCTGCTGGATTGTTGGACTTTTATCCTGTTACTGAACTGAATTCGTGTTCTGGACTATTTTATCCGTTGTATGGTGGATCGTATATGGACCTTTCGTGTTTTTGCCTAAATAAAGCTTTTGGAATTGTTCACTATTCTCTTGCTCTGTTGATTGTGTGGTATCGGAGAAGGACCCTGTGACAAGAGCCCTGAGCTCAGCATCAAGATTAATTGGGATTACATGATGAGACAGGATTATTTGCCCAAGCAACGCACACAAAAGATCTGTTTTTAGTTGTCCTAGATGTTTGGAACAATCTCCATGCCAATTTCCTTTAAAAACTGTGCGCATGTGACAAGTGTACCTACAAGCTGATTTTCCAGCAGTCTTATTATCACTACAGACAGCATCACTATTACAGATAACACCTCTATATACAGTAGACAATGCAGGATTCACCATTCATAATAGGTGATGGGCACAGCTCACTTCCTCTTCTGCGCAGAAGATGGATGAAGACACTGCCCATAGAAGGACGGATACGTTCGGGATAATATCGCGAGTGCAGGGCATAGGTGACAGGTCAGTGTAATGTGCTTGGGAGAGGGGATGCTATGATAATGAAGACATGAGTCAGAGATTTCTTCCAGGCACCGCACGCCCGGAAGCCTGGAAGAAATCATTAACATAAAAGATTAAAACTGAATTTTTCAAAAACTAGAACGCAGCTAGGAGGCATACAGGTAAAACTATTTTAACCATTCCATTACCTGTATGTCTATAGTGATAGGTTATATACATCTCAGGGGGTGACAGATTCCCTTTAGTATAAACAATTGCGGTGGACTATCAAAGGCAGAGGTGTTTAAGGGAATCTATCACCCCATTTTTCGCCTATAAGCTGTGGCCAAAGCCATTAGGGGCTTATCTACAGCATTCTGTAATGCTGTAGATAAGCCCCCGATGTAACCTGAAAGATAAGAAAAACAAGTTCGATTATACTCACCCAGAGGCGGTCCCGGTGCATGTCCGGTCCAATGGACGTCGCGGTCCGGATCCGGCGCCTCCCATCTTCATGCAATGTCGTCATCCTCCTTGCTTCGTGTCGCTGCTTCTGCACAGTCGTACTGATTTGCGAGGGCAGCGTAAAATACTGCAGTGCGCAGGCCTCGGGCCTCTCTGACCTTTCCCGGCACCTGCGCACTGCAGTACTTTGCTCTGCCCTCAACAGGGCAGAAAAAGTACGCCTGCGCAGGAGCTGAGACAGGAAGCAAGGAAGAGGACGTCATCACATGAAGATGGGAGGCGCCGGACAACGACGCCCATCGGACCGTAGCGGGACCTCCCCTGGGTAAGTATAATCTAACTTGTTTTTCTTATCTTTCAGGATACATCGGGGTCTTATCTACAGCAATACAGAATGCTGTAGATAAGCCCCTGATGCCGGTGGCCGCAGTTTATAGGCAAAAAATGGGGTGACAGATTCCTTTAAGTAAACTCAGTGCAATATACAGAATTAACTTCAGTCCTCTATCGTGATGTCCTCAAATCTCATTATGCTTCCTATTAGTCAATTAAACTTGGCCACGCCATCTTGGAGGAGGAAATTTGTTTTCGTCTCTAGCATGATGGCATCACCGGCGTCAGTGCGGCGCCCCAGGGTCCTGGTCGTCGCAGTGATATTGCTTTCCTCTCGGGGAGTGTGATACTACGTTTGGAGGCAAAGAAGGATAACTGCATCCAGGTATCACAAACATGCAACACATTCCACACTCCAGACCACCAGGGGGAGCTTCTGCTCCTATTTATTAGGTCACTCCCCATATATATATATAACTGGTAGTCTGTAGGGAAAGGTAGAACGTTCCAGACAGTAGTATGAGGTGGACAGAGGGTCCAAGGAGCTGTGCATGCCCTCAGAGCTGCAGCTCCCAGAAAGAGACATTCAGAAGGCAGAACTGTATTGCAGCGAGCGTGATGGAAATCGTAGCAAAGGAGAGGATACCAGAAGTGGACCAGCCCTACACAGGCTGCCTCCTTCTGAGGCGCAGAAGCCCGGTAGCTGGAACACCGAGGGAGTAAGGACCTTTATGCTTTGCTCCAGAGACCGGCAGGACAGCTAATTGCAAGTTACCTGTCCACCCTACACCCAGGAGGCACGGTGACACCTACAGAGCCGGGTTATCTAAGAGACCCTATAAACAGGCTCAAGTCACCAGTCATGCGGGTATTGTCCTATTCTATATGGGGACAGAGAGAGAGAGAAAAACATCACATCCGTGATACCCTTATGTGAAGCCATAGGCAGTAAGGGACTACACCACTGCAGCGCAAGGGAAGGCTACTGTTTCCACCTGGACAAGGGGACTCTGGACTTGCCTCCAAACCGGCCAGACTCTGCCTGCCCTGTGATCTGGTGCTCTGGACTGTGGATGTTTAAGTCTTCAGTAAAGGTAAAGAGACTGCAACCCTGTGTCCTCGTTCTTCACTGTGCCATTCATCATTCACCATCTACACACCGGGAAGCCCTGGGGATATACTTCACCTGTGGGAAGGTATACCATCTAGCTGCCATAACATCACCCCAGCGGACAGCAGCGCCAGTCACCCTGACTGAATACCACAGGTGGCATCACGAACATTCCCCTTAAATACCTTTCCCTTTTACACGGACATCCCAGGGCCACGGGCCAGGTCAGCCACCGTGACATCCCCCTGTGAACCGAAGGACCCCACGGCCACGTGGGGGCGCTCTATTTGCACAGTAACAGCTATCGCATCACCGAGAGCTGCTACTGTGCAGAAGGGGCCAACACCATTCTCAAACAGATTTTTTTTTTTAAGGAACTTCAGGATTGCATTAAACAAATGTGTACATAATTTGTTACATATGCAATCAGGCTGTAGCACAGGCATCACCACTGGCCCCTGCCTGCAGAAGGTTTTTTTTCGCTGAGATATATACTCTATAATATTCATATGTAAACTAGGGGGGCAGGTAAGTGATGGATCAGTGACCTGTGAGAAGCCATACAGATGAATACCTAATCAGAGCACCACATGAAGACCCCCGAAGGCCGTCACGGAGCACGGGCATATCATTAACTCAAAACTGAAAATAAAGATTAAACAACAGCCACAAGACGGATTTCATCACCAGGTATCATTGTAATCAGTATAATGGCGCCGACCTGACACTGTCTGTAGGTTACTGAGCACAATCCTGCTGACAGGTTCCCTTAAACTGTTCACAATAACAGTAATTTTGAGCAGGAGTGCCCAAACTTTTGCATGCCACTATATAAATCACAGGAGGGGATGTGGCATATATACATCACCAGAGACATGGGACATATACAGCACAAGAGGGGCTGGTGGCATATACAACACAGGAAACATGGGAGTTGTCATTAGGCCGGGGTCACACTAGACCGTAATACGGACTAGTGCAATGCGATAAAAAATCGCATAGCACTCGTCCCAATGTTAATCTATGGGGCAGCTCCCATCATCCGATATTTTCTCGGCCGTATTCAGGATCCGAGTGAAATCGCAGCATGCTGCGATTGTCAGCGTTTCTCGGCCGAGAATCGCCAATGAAAGTCTATGGGGGCGAGAAAAAATAGCACAGCACACGGACCATCAGTGTGACTTGCGAGAAATTCTCAGGCATTGGGCAGGTGACAGGAAAGGCTCAGCCATTATTTGCTCATTTTGCAAGTGTGTGAGAAAATCTCACCACACGGATGCCATACGGATGTCACACGGATGTCACACGGATCATTTGATGCGAGAAAATCGCATCCTCGCACTGCACTCGGATGACTGTTTTGTAAAAATTTGTGCGATTCTCGTCCGTCAAAAACGGACCGTTTTTTTATACGTTGTGTGTGTCCCCGGCCTTACTGTTGTACTTGTAGGCGGAGAAGCGCAGAGTGCAGTCACTCCACCCACAACCTAGATCACTAACCAGTACATCCTGACATTGGCACTGGCCAGCCTCTGGTTGTAATCCTTCTTTAATGAACGCTGCGTCCATGTGGTCACTCACGGGCCAGCAGAATGCAGTCGCTGCTCCGAGTACTGGGGTCCCTGGGGTCCCAGGGGCCGCAGAAAAGAAGATTGCTGGCCACAAACGGCCCGCCGGCCCGTAGTTCCTCACCCCTGAATTATAGCAAGAAGAAATATTGAAAATGATGAGGAATTGAAATAAAATACATGACAACATTTCATTTTAGCTCAAGTTAATTATTGCAGCTTTTTTTCTTTGTTTATTTAGTAATGCTGCTATTTCCTCACAACTTGTAATTCCTGTAAATTTATAGTATAAGTAGTTTTTTTTTATAATATATATATTTTTAAACCTTTCATTCTGGTTTATATAACATATTACCTATCTCTTGGATAGGTGATAATTATTAGAAACCTAGATGGTGGCCCGATTCTAACGCATCGGATATTCTAGAATATGCATGTCCACGTAGTATATTGCCCAGCTACATAGTATATTGCCCAGTCATGTAGTATATTGCCCAGTCACGTAGTATATTGCCCAGCCACGTAGTATATTGCCCAGTTACGTAGTATATTGCCCAGTCACGTAGTATATTGCCCAGTCACATAGTATATTGCCCAGCCACGTAGTATATTGCCCAGCTACGTAGTATATTGCCCAGCCACGAAGTATATTGCCCAGTCACGTAGTATATTGCCCAGCCACGTAGTATATTGCCCAGTCAAGTAGTATATTGCCCAGCCACGTAGTATATTGCCCAGTCACGTAGTATATTGCCCAGCCACGTAGTATATTGCCCAGCTACGTAGTATATTGCACAGCCCACGTAGTATATTGCCCAGCCACGTAGTATATTGCCCAGTCACGTAGTATATTGCCCAGCCACGTAGTATATTGCCCAGCTACGTAGTATATTGCACAGCCCACGTAGTATATTGCCCAGTCAAGTAGTATATTGCCCAGCCACGTAGTATATTGCCCAGCCACGTAGTATATTGCCCAGTCACGTAGTATATTGCCCAGTCACGTAGTATATTGCCCAGTCACGTAGTATATTGCCCAGCCACGTAGTATATTGCCCAGCTACGTAGTATATTGCCCAGCCACGTAGTATATTGCCCAGTCACGTAGTATATTGCCCAGCTACGTAGTATATTGCCCAGTCACGTAGTATATTGCCCAGCGACGTAGTATATTGCCCAGCCACGTAGTATATTGGCCAGTCACGTAGTATATTGCCCAGCCATGTAGTATATTGCCCAGCTATATAGTATATTGCCCAGTCACATAGTATACAGCACAGACCACGTAGTATATTGCCCAGCCACGTAGTATATTGCCCAGCCACATAGTATACAGCACAGAGCCACGTAGTATACAGCACAGAGCCACGTAGTATACTGCCCAGTCACGTAGTATATTGTCCAGTCACGTAGTATATAACACTGCCCACACAGTATATAACAGTGGCCACGTAATATATAGCACAGCCCACGGAGTATATCACACAGCCCACAAAGTATATAACACCGCCTATGTAGTATACAGCACACGCGGTATCTAACACAGCCCACGCAGTATTTAGCAGTGTGGTCACCATATCCCTGTTAAAAAAATTATTAAAATAAAAAATAGTTATATACTCACCACTGGGATCCACCGAAGCTCCGCCAAGCCGCTCGCGCCTGCCGCCGTCTTCCATTCCCAGGATGCATTGCGAAATTACCCAGATGACTTAGCGGTCTCGCAATGCATCGCTGGGAACGGAAGATGGCGGCAGGCGCGAGCGGCTTGGCGGACTACGGAGGGTGAGTATAGCAGGTTTTTAGTTTTCTTATTATTTTTAACATTACATTTTTTTACTATTGCATCAATAGTAAAAAGTTGGGGACATACAGGGTTAATAGCGGCGGTAACGGAGCGCGTTACCCGCGGCATAACGCGATCCGTTACCGCCGGCATTAACCCTGTGTGAGCGGTGACCAGAGGGGAGTATGCGGGCGCCAGGCAGTGACTGTGGGGAGTAAGGAGCGGCCATTTTCTTCCGGACTGTGCCCATCGCTGATTGGTCGTGGCTGTTTTGCCGCGACTAGTCAGTGACTTGGATTTCTATGACAGACAGAGGCCGCGACCAATGAATATCCGTGACTGACAGACAGACAGACAGACGGAAGTGACCCTTAGACAATTATATAGTAGACTGTGGATCCCACTGGTCCTGCTGGGACTTCGACCAATCTCCAGAACAAGGGTGTCACGATAGGACTCGTGAGTAAACTGGGACCTTTCCTGGCCCTAGCACTAGGAGGCGCCCTAGTTCGCCCTGTTCCCCGGGATACCTAAGATGGCGAGGATGCCGGGGCCTCCGCCCTTGCCCCTGTCTCCTAGCTGCAGCCCTGTGTCTGTACCCTTTCCCCACCCAGGGAAGAGAGGTGCTACCGTGTACCGCAGTACACCAACTTGACAGACAGGGGAACAATGACAAGGGTAAAACTAAATTCCACTCACACAAAATATACTCTCACAAATAACAGCGGTATTCACCAGGGTGTGAAGGACGGGTGAAGAAAATAAGGCAGGTAAGGATGAGGAATTTCCAAACGTACAAACCAAGCAACAGTCGCACAATAAACTCATCCAGCTCTCCTTATCTACACCAGGTCCTCACTACTCCAGGTCTATGTAGCAAGTGCTAACTCAGACAAGGATCTGGCCAGAAGGCCTAGCTTTTATAGGAGAGAGGAGTGGCTAACCGAGCACAGCAGGGATTTCCACATGGCCGATTAACCCCTATCCTGCTGAAAGAAAACAAACACATTTAATACTCCGGAGAAGTGCTTCACAGCGGTGAAGCAGGAGCCATGAGACGCTGCTGTCTTCTGGCACTGCTCTGTCGCGGTAAATCCATGACAAAGGGACTTCCCCCCCAAAAAATAACTAAGCTCACCACACCAATATTGTTTGGGATACACCGAATGTTGATGGATGGGTGCCAATGCCTGTTGGTGAAGCTCAGCTATAGTATAATCGAAGAAGAGAAAAGGATTTTCCGGTACTTAAAATTAATCTTTGTATTACTAATTAATTTAACACATTGAGGATCCATCATGAAGATAAACCTTACGTGTTTCTGGCGTACACTGCTCCCTTAGTCATAGGTCATATTCCTATGAATTTTGAATAAAAAGATTAATTTTCTGGAGGTAATTTCTGGAAAATTCTCTCTTCTTCAGAGTTTTTTTTCCATTGACCCTAAAGGTACCTTCACACATAACGATATTGTTAACGATATCGTTGCTATTTGTGACGTAGTAACGATATCGTTAATGAAATCGTTCTGTGTGACAGCGACCAACGATCAGGCCCCTACTGGGAGATCGTTGGTCGCTGAATAAAGTCCAGAACTTTATTTCGTCGCTGGACTCCTGCTGACATCGCTGGATCGGCGTGTGTGACACCGATCCAGCGATGTCTTCACTGGTAACCAGGGTAAACATCGGGTAACTAAGCGCAGGGCCGCGCTTAGTAACCCGATGTTTACCCTGGTTACCATGCTAAAAGTAAAAAAAAACAAACACTAGATACTTACCTAACGCTGTCTGTCCTCCAGCGCTGTGCTCTGCACTCCTCCTGTACTGTCTGCGAGCCGGAAAGCAGAGCGGTGACGTCACCGCTCTGCTTTCCGGCTCACAGACAGTACAGGAGGAGAGCAGAGAAGCAGAGCGCAGCGCTGGAGGACAGACAGCGTTAGGTAAGTATGTAGTGTTTGGTTTTTTTTACTTTTAGCATGGTATCCAGGGTAAACATCGGGTTACTAAGCGCGGCCCTGCGCTTAGTTACCCGATACTTACCCTGGTTACCGGCATCGTTGGTCGCTGGAGAGCGGTCTGTGTGACAGCTCTCCAGCGACCAAACAGCGACGCTGCAGCGATCCGAATCGTTGTCGGTATCGCTGCAGCGTCGCTTAATGTGAAGGGGCCTTTAGGTGAAAGACCGAAGCCAGTGCAAGGGGCCCACAGTTGTAGGTAGATAGGTGATAATTTATGTAGATAGGAATACCTGATTAGACTGCGTTCACACATTGCTGGATTTCTTCAATGCAATTTTCTGAATTTGCAGCAAACTCACATTATTTTTTCCTGTGATATTGACTATCGAGGTAAAACTACATTGTTTTTATTTTTTCCTGTGATATTGACTATCGAGGTAGAACTACATTGTTTTGGCACAATTGTGTTTTTCCATAGTATTGAAAAAGGTGTTTTTGCTGCAACTTAAGAAAATAGCAGCAAAGAAACTCACCACAGCAACAATGCAGCAGCGATGTGTGAAGGTAGTCTTAATATTGTCCAGGTACAAACCAGTGACAACATGCCAGTCTTTGCATAGTCAGCTGTTAATGATGGCTGAGGATACAGTGGCAGTGATAAGCAGTATTAGCCTTGGTGACACTTCATTAATTTTCAGGCAGCATAACAACCGCAAAAACCACGAGAAGTCAATGTAATCATTTGAGGTTAAAGGTATTTTTATTGCCAATTGATTGCAGACTTCCTAAACCATGAATAATTATCATAATATTACCATGGTGGTTACTAGTATAGCACACGACAACTGAAGAAGGAACTAACATAAAGACAATTGTAAATTGTAAATGTGGGTGCTGAGCCGGATGATGGATGATAAGCCATCCACATTATGCGACTACTTTAATGTACTGCCTTGGCTGTGTTTCTAAACACCCTGACCAATGCAGATGAAGGAGGCATATGAATGATAGAGATATTCTGAGTAAGGATGAAAGAGAGTTTATTAATAAATATAATCTTGTGACTCCATATTCTCCACGCTTTAGAAAGACCCTAAAAACCTCTGCGTTAACCAATTATTGAAGATTAAATTAGTTTTAAACGTGAACTTGGAGAATATATTGACAGGCATTGGCAGCATTTTGTCCTGGAATTATCAGCATATCTCAGAGATTTGGGGCACCTTCTGTCCTTGTTAATGGACATGCAATGGGACTCCAACAACATTGTATGGGTGACCTTAGATGTTAATGCATTATATACCAATAGCATTCATAATAGAGGTTTAACAATTATGTTTGACTGGCTAGGGATAGACCCACTTACGCCAAGTATTCAAAAGCAGTTCATAGTTGATTCATAGTAGTTTATCTTAAAGAATATTTTTTTTTTATTTTTTTTAATGGGGATTTTTATTTCCAGTGTTTCAGGACTGCGATGGGTGCAAAATGTACCCCAGCTTTTGCAAATCTATATAAGGAGGCTTTGAATGTGCTTTCATAAATAGTAATCGTGTTTTTATTCCTTTTATTTACTTCTACAAATGTTTTATAGATGATATGGTTTTATTTGAAAAGGATCTGGAGAAAAGTTAATTTCTTGAACATTTAAATCTCAAAAGACTGGGTCTTGAGCTTTAGTGAGCGCATTCAAGGAGAGGAGATGGTGTTCTTAGATTTACTCTTGTTTATAGAAAGGGACAGCATTCAAACCAAAACACACTTTAAAGCAGTGGATGCCAATAGCTTTCTGAATTTTAATAGCATCCACTACAAACAATGGAAAATTTATATACAATTTAGTTAAATGGTATGAATGTGGTGAAATTGTACACGTGATTTTGATTGTTATGCTCAAATCAATAAAAGAAGAGGTAGGTTGAGGGAGAAAGAATGTCCAAAACTAATCATACAGGGGGGCTAAAACTAAGGCCAGAACATTGGAATAATCTAAATGTTTTTTTGCCTAAGGAAATAAATAGGAAATATAACCTGGAATTCATTACTGCTTACTAATGTTAGTCAGATTATCAACCACTAAGGACTCTCAAATTTTTCTATTTTTCTATCTATTGACTAACAAGGTACAGAGATATATTTTTGCAGTGATTTTGTGATCTACATGCTAGGATGCTGGTATGGTTTCCAAAATAAGCATTCTCAGATTATGTGCATGAGTGGCCAGTCCTCCCGAAATCTGCCATAAGTGTACAATTGAGAGGCCCGATAAACAGTAGATGGTTAGCCAGTCCCACTTCAACCAAAATACAATTAATGTGTATGGCCAGCTTAAAGGGAAAACCCTTTATATTCTCATGTTGCTCAGACAGTGAAAGATAAACTCATTGGTACCTTTTTATATTGTCATTCCATTGCCTGACTCCTACTCGGGCACTTGCACATGCACAGCAGAACGCTATACATATTTAATTAATAGACTAGGAAGGGGCCATGGGTATTGGCCGACTCCCAGACTAAGAACATAAACTCTCAGCCGCCCCAGAAAAGTTCTGGCACTTAGCCTCGCTCTTCCCACTTCCCTGATGTGGTGGCATGTAGGGTGATAGTTGAAGGGGTTGATGTCACCTTTGTATTTTCAGGTGACACCAAGCCCAGAGGTTAGTAATGGAGAGGCGTCTATCAGACACCCCATTACTAACTCCATAGTTATATTGTATAAAAAATACACACCCAGAATAAAGTCCTTTAATTGAAAAAATGACAGATTCCTTTAATGAATCTAAAATAAACTATACGTCATCGCCCAGTACACTGAAGCCAACGTTTCCTGTAACAGAATTAAAATAATAAACAAACATATTCCTCACCTGTCCGCTGAGAAGATAATAATCCAACAAGTTGTGCTCCAAAATCCAAGTAAAAAATTAGTTGTAAGTACTTTTTAAAATAAGTATCCTATTAATTTTACAGTTTCTTCTCACGTTTTTTCAGTGTGGAAAGAACAATAACAATGTGAACTCTCTAAGAGTTTCTGCCTAATAAAAAACTCTAAATGTGTCTTCTAATTCAGCTAAAGAAGAAAAAAACATATGCAAAAACACCATAAAAAAGCATTGGAAATTACCTATTTTATGTGATTGTTCAGATGAAAAATCACCCTCTGAACCTACAAAGAATGTCCACATAATTTGAAGGCCGCATGAGCACAAAGTTGCTCTCATACTTGTATGTGTTTTAGGAGGGAGAATCTGGGAAACATTTAGTGATTATTTAGTGATTACTCCTTTATGGCTACTTGTCAGTTAAAAATGTTTTTGGTGGTGTTACTTATTTTGTGACGTTTTATACAGGTAGCCGGTCTATAATTTTTAAAGTTCTATTAAGAATCCTGCTGAGAATAAAAAACACTGTATACCAAGAACATGCCGCGTTTTCATAAAGACATTACTGGAGTCCAAAAAAATGCTACAAAAATGCCAAAAATCAAAATACTGTATCTTAAAAGTAACGTTTGGCTGAAAACTGGCATTAAAATGTGGATAAAACTGTGTGTGAAATCAGCCATAAGAAAAAAAATGAAACCAGGAAGACAAAAACACAGAACTTGGTTTTCCAAATGACGTCTCACACCTCCGCCAAATGTATCACTACATATTGTTGATGCCATAAAACAAGTTTGCTTTCATGATTTCTCTAAAAGGTGTCAATCAACCATCATAACTACATAAAGTGTTCTATCCACACCTTTCTGACATGGACACATAAAATAACTTTTCACAACTTTAAAAACAATTGCTAAAAATTACATAAAAATAGCAATGTACAATATACTGCGTTTTTATGTTATTTTACTCTTGATTGCTCTTTGTTGGTGGCTTCCTGCTTTCCGGACCAATGATATCACAATATGCAGAGTATTTAAAAGTGGAAATGCCCTTTTAGAACTTTTCTGTACCACATTTTCATTTTTCCTTTTTGCATTATTTCTATGTATTATCACCTGTCTGATGCTGACTATGAAACTCCTACCACCTCGTGAGCTCACCTCTTCAGATTAAAGGGACACTGTCACCTGAATTTGGAGGGAACAATCTTCAGCCATGGAGGCGGGGTTTTTGTGTTTTTGATTCACCCTTTCCTTACCCGCTGGCTGCATGCTGGCTGCAATATTGGATTGAAGTTCATTCTCTGTCCTCCGTAGTACACGCCTGCGCAAGGCAAGATTGCACCTTGTGCAGGCATGTACTACGGAGGACAGAGAATGAACTTCAATCCAATATTGCAGCCAGCATGCAGCCAGCGGGTAAGGAAAGGGTGAATCAAAAACCCAAAAACCCCGCCTCCATGGCTGAAGATTGTTCCCTCCAAATTCAGGTGACAGTGTCCCTTTAAAGACTCCATTGCACATCAAACCATCAATTTTGGTTGGAAAGGTCGACAGCTAATATGGGGATAGATATGAATTGGTCAGTTTTATTTGTTCAACCAATCCTCTTGTTCTGCAGGCAGATAAGCTTCTGGCACAGGAGCCTGGCAGTAACTTACTGCACTCTCCCCATGGAAAGCACAACAATGTTAATGGGGGTATCCGGAGAGATAGTCTAGCCGTTATCTAAGGTGTATGACCACTTTACATCTAATTGCCTATTGTTGGACTGCGTAATCATGCCAACACAGAAAAGAAGCATCCACGCTTGGGATATACATGGAAGAAACAGAGGACAGCGCCCAGCGGAGTTGCAATAAAGTAAAAAAAGAGTTCTTTATTCCTACATGTTACAGACAAGCAACATTTCGACCTTTAGGCTGGAGTCACACTAAACGTATGAAAAATCCGCCCGAGTCACCCTGACGAGAATCGCACGAGTGCAGTGCAAGTGTCATGCGAGTACAATCCGATATTTCACACCAATCATCCAATTTACATTCGAATGCAGTGCGATTTTAACATGAGTTTCCACTTAGAGCAATTCTCTAATCCATTTACCTATCGTTGTCAAGGAAATATTCTTCAAAACACAGATAGATAGATAGATAGATAGATAGATAGATAGATAGATAGATAGATAGATAGATAGAAAAAATACTGGAAAGCTGCACAGCTAGATGTAAGGTGCGGAGCCTCACAGGTATATACCAGTCCTTTTATATACAGTACAGTTGGTATGGAAAGTATTCAGACCCCTTAAAATTTTTCACTCTTTGTTTCATTGCAGCCAATTGGTAAATTTAAAAAAGTTCATTTTTCTCTCATTAAGGTACACTCTGCACCCCATCTTGACTGAAAAAAACAGAAATGTAGAAATTTTTGCAAGTTTATAAAAAGAAAAACTGAAATATCACATGGTCATAAGTATTCACACGCTTTGCTCAGTATTGAGTAGAAGCACCCTTTTGCCCTAGTATAGCCATTAGTCTTCTTGGCAATGATGCGACAAGTTTTTCACCCCTGGATTTGGGGATCCTCTGCCATTCTTCCTTCCAGATCCTCTCCAGTTCTGTCATGTTGGATGGTGAACGTTGGTGGACGGCCATTTTCAGGTCTCTCCAAAGATGCTCAATTTGGTTTAGGTCAGGGCTCTGGCTGGGCCAGTCAAGTATTGCCACAGGCTTTTTCTGAAGCCACTCCTTTGTTATTTTAGCTGCGTGCTTAGGGTCATTGTCTTGTTGGAAAGTGAACCTTGGGCCAAGTCTGAGGTCCAGCATTCTGGAAGAGGTTTTCATCCAGGATATCTCTGTACTTGGTGGCATTCATGTGTTCTTCAATGACAACCAGTCGTCCTGTCCCTGCAGCTGAAAAACACCCCCATAGCATGATACTGCCACCACCATGTTTCACTGTTGGGATTGTATTGGGCAGATGATGGGCAGTGCCTGGTTTTCTCCACACATACAGCTTAGAATTATCACCAAAAAGGTCTATCTTCATCTCATCAGACCAGAGGATCTTATTTCTTATAGTCTGTGAGTCCTTCATATGTTTTTTAGCAAACTCTATGCGGGATTTCATATGTCTTGCAGTGAGGAGAGGCTTCCATCGGGCCACTTTGCCATAAAGGCCTGACTGGTGGAGGGCTGCAGTGACAGTTGACTTTCTGGAACTTTATCCCATCTCCCTACTGCATCTCTGGAGCTCAGCCACAGTGATCTTGGGGTTCTTCTTTAACTCTGTCACCAACGCTCTTCTCCCACGATTGCTCAGTTTGGCTGGACGGCCAGGTCTAGGAAGACTTCTGGTGGTACCAAACTTCTTTCATTTAAGGATTATGGAGGCCACTGTGCTTTTAGGAACCTTGAGTACTGCAGAAATTCAGTTGCAACCTTGGCCAGACCTGTGCCTTGCCACAATTCTGTCTCTGAGCTCCTTGGCAATTTCTTTGACCTCATGATTCTCATTTGGTTGGACATGCACTGTGAGCTGTGATGTCTTATATAGACAGGTGTGTGCCTTTCCAAATCAAGTCCTATCAGTTTAATTTAACACAACTGGACTCCAATGAAGGAGTAGAACCATCTCAAGGAAGATCACAAGGAAATGGACAGCATGTAACTTAGATATGAATGTCTGGGCAAACGGTCTGAATACTTATGACCATGTGATATTTCCATTGTCCTTTTTCATTAAATTTGCAAACATTTCTGGGTTTTTTTCAGTCTCGATGGGGTGCAGCATGTACATTAATGAGAAAAAAATGAACTTTTTTGAATTTACCAAATGGCTGCAATAAAACAAAGAGCGAAACATTTAAAGGTGTCAGAATACTTTCCATACTCACTGTAAGTCAAAAAGAGTTGAAGCAGCACACTATAATGTAGTTGTACGGTGCTATTTATTAGCCACACGAGTACAGTAAAACTACAGAGCGACAGGTTAGAATAGAATAGGTAGAATAGATATAAACCCATAGAGTACATAGATATGGAAGAGCAAGACTAAGTGCCAGAATTGGCATATCTTAGCGATACGCCTTTTCTGGTGCAGCTGAGAGCTGATGTTTTTAGCCTGGGGAACAGTATCCATGGCTCCTTCCTAGACTATTAATATCAACCCACAGCTGTCTGCATAGCCTTTGTTGGTTATTAATTATAGGGGGACCCTACATCATTTTTTTTAGGTCCCCCATATTAATAGCCAGTAAAGGCTAAGTATACAGTTGAGAGCTGATATTAATAGCATAGGAAGCTCTATGGGTATTACCCACTTCTCAAGCTATGTAAACATCATCCCTAAGCCGTCGGCTTTCCCTCTGCTGGTTAAGAAAACTATGTGGGAGCGCACATCATTTATTTCATAAAAATAATCTTTTATTAATTAAATACATGAACAGTAAGCTGTACACATATTGTACTAATTATATATGTCACTGACATCTATTTATCTATCTATTCTATGTGTATTTACTGTATGTAATCCATCTCTTCTATCCTGTCGGTTCCTGCTGTGATTTTACACTACGCAGCTGCTGAATTGCCGGCTTTTCTTCTATCTATGCAACATACGGTATATATATATATATACAGTCATGGACAAAAATTTTGAGAATGAGACAAATATTAATTTTTCCAAAGTCTACTGCTTCATTTTTTCTAATGGCAATTTGCATATACTCCTGAATGTCAGAGTGATCAGCTTAACAGCAATTACTGTACTTGCAAAGTCAATATTTGCCCAGAAAATGAACTTTAACCCCCAAAACACATTTCAACATCATTGCAGTCCTGCCTTAAAAGGAGCAGCCAACATCGTTTTAGTGATTGGTCCATTAACACAGGTGTGGGTGTTGATGAGGACAGGGCTGGCGATCAATCAGTCATGATTAAGTAAGAATGACATCACTGGACACTTTAAAAGGAGGCTGGTGCTTGGTATCATTGTTTCTCTTCAGTTAACCATGGTTATCTCTAAAGAAACACGTGCAGCCATCATTGCACGGCACAAAAATGGCCTAACAGGGAAGAGTATCGCAGCTACAAAGATTGCACCTCAGTCAACAATCTATCGCATCATCAAGAACTTCAAGGAGAGAGCTTCCATTGTTGTCAAAAAGGCTCCAGGGCGCCCAAGAAAGACCAGCAAGCGCCAGGACCGTATCTTAAAACTGTTTCAGCTGCGGGATGGGACTACCAGCAGTGCCGAGCTTGCTCAGGGATGGCAGCAGGCTGGTGTGAGTGCTTCTGCACGCACTGTGAAGCGGAGACTCTTTGAGCAAGGCCTGGTTTCAAGGAGGGCAGCAAAGAAGCCACTTCTCTCCAGAAAAAACATCAGGGACCGACTGATATTCTGCAAAAGGTACAAGGAGTGGTCTGCTGAGGACTGGGGCAAAGTCATTTTCTCTGATGAATCCCCTTTTCGATTGTTTGGGACATCTGGAAAACAGCTTATTCGGAGAAGAGGTGAACGCTACCACCAGTCTTGTCTCATGCCAACTGTAAAGCATCCTGAAACCATTCATGTGTGGGGTTGCTTCTCAGCCAAGGGAATCGGCTCACTCACAGTCTTGCCTAAAAACACAGCCATGAATAAAAAATGGTACCAGAATATCCTCCAAGAGCAACTTCTCCCAACCGTCCAAGAGCAGTTTGGCGCCCAACAATGCCTTTTCCAGCATGATGGAGCACCATGCCATAAAGCAAAGGTGATAACTAAATGGCTCATGGAACAAAACATAGAGATTTTGGGTCCATGGCCTGGAAACTCCCCAGATCTGAATCCCATTGAGAGACGGGTGGACAAACAAAAACCAACAAATTCTGGCAAAATGCAAGCATTGATTATGCAAGAATGGACTGCTATCAGTCAGGATTTGGTCCAGAAGTTGATTGAGAGCGTGCCAGGGAGAATTGCAGAGGTCTTGAAGAAGAAGGGTCAACACTGCAAATATTGACTTGCTGCATTAACTCATTCTAACTGTCAATATAACCTATTGGCTCTCATAATATGATTGCAATTATATTTCTGTATGTGATATAAACATCAGACAAACACTAATAAAAACCAGAGGGCAGCAGATCATGTGAAAATATAATTTTGGTGTCATTCTCAAAAATTTTGGCCATGACTGTATATATATATATATATATATATATATATATATATATATGTGTGTCACTGACTCACTCTATGTATTCTATATCTATTCTATCTATTCTATTCCAACCTGTCACTCAGTGATTTTACTGTATGTGGCAGATGAATTTCTGGCTTTTCAAAGGACACTGGTGCATAACAATAGGACAGCACTTGCATGGTCTGAGTGCTGTGCGATTTTTTTTCTCGCACCCATAGGCTTGCAACGGCAAGTATCAGCGAGACTTGGTGCCAGTCGCAGTATGCAGAGATTTTTTTATGCACGCCGAATATGCCTGAGAAAATAAACACTGATGTGAGCTGCCCCATAGATCAACACTGAGCCGAGTGCTATGCGATGTTTTCTCACATAGCACTCGGCCGTATTCTACGGTAGTGTGAGTCCGGCCTTACGGTCTTTATCCACCTGTCTGATAATGACTGGTTCTGTCTTTTGACAACATCTAGGTTCATGCCTGGCTCTTCTACTTGTCTTTATCCACCTTCTTGGTATTGATCTGTTAACCACTTCCTGACGGGGACAATTTCCATTTTTGCAACTTCGTTTTTTCCTCCCCTTCTTCCCAGAACCGTAACATTTTTATTTTTCTGTTCACATAGACATATGACGGCATGTTTTTCTGCTGGGCGAGTTGTACTTTTGAATGACACCATTCATTTTACCACTTAGTGTCCTGGAAAAAGGGGGAAAAAATTCCAACTGGGGAGAAATTGTGAAAAAAAAAATTAGTGTATATTGTGTTGTAAAAATGACCTTACAATATGATTCTGCTCATCAGTACGATAATGAGGATGCCAAACGTCGAGTTTGTTCATCATTTTAGTGGTGAAAAAAATTCAGAAGCTTAACAAAAATTGTGGGGGTTGTCGCCATTTTTCAAAATCAGTAACATTTTAATTTTTCGGTCGTCTGATCGCATGCAGTATACAGTGATGCCACAGCATGACTGCATACAGTGAAAATCACGGTCTTCTTTTGAAGCCCAGCCACAGGCTGTGCTTCAAAGGAGCTCCGCAATGACAAGCATGGAGGTTTTCAATAGATCCCCTACTGTCATAGCAACCCATCGGGTTCAATCACATCTCGGGTCTGCCGATGGGTGCATAGAATGACGTGCCCCCATGCACTCGCATGCTAAATGCGACTGTCAGAGTTTGACAGCGGGATTTAATAGGTTATCAATTGTGGGCTCCACCAGCGATTGTTGGCGGCAGGTCCTGACTGTAGTATACAGCTATCACCTTCTTGGTATAGGATGGGCTCACCCTATGAGCCAGCTCCATACACCCACTTCTGACTTGCGCCGTACATGTACGGCACATGTCACGAAGGGGTTAGTACATATAATTATGCCTCTTCCTGTAATCCTCCCCAGATTATTTGCCACCATTCCATGACTTCTCTTCTGGCCATAAAATAGAAATCAGACCACCTCAGGTCTTGTTCAAATATCTGTTTTATAGTAAGTTTTCTTCCTGTTTTTTCATGGACAGCACAGTTACAAATTCTTTCGTATGGGGCTATTCACATCTGTTTTTTTTTTTTGTTTTTTTGCAATGACCAATGGTCCATATGAATAGACCTTTTCTGGTCTGTTTTGCAGACAGAATTGGCCCTTCTATGGGAATTGGTCAGCAGAAAGAACGGATAGTGCACAGATTGTAAAAACGAAACATGAAAAGCAATCAGATGAAAAAGGGCCATCGCACGGATGAAAAGTCGTCTGTTTTTTTCTTGCTGCAGATAACAGGCGCAGACTTGTGAATAAGGTCTTGGTTGTGACCAATAAACAGTATACGTAATGAGCTGGGATCAGTTTTTCTGGCATAAAATAAGTTACACATTTTATTGCAAACCGCAACAAATTTATTATTATTGATGCCAGGAATTGGAGAAAATTATAATGAAAATCTATGCCAGCTATGCAGGCTTGGACTGGCCCACAGGAGAACAGAAGAATCTTCTGGTGGGCCGCTATGTAAGAGCCACCACCCTTTATATGATATTTATAAGGAGGAAAACGAGTTTTCTTGGGTAATAAGAGTAAAAAGGTCAAAATTTATTGATAATTCATATTACATATAATAGATTTTAATAAATACAGCAATCAAATAAAGTGACACATGTGCAGATACAAAACAGGGGAACCAGGAATCACAAACAGAGTCTGTCCCTTAGTGCAAAATAATCCATCTAATCATAAAGTGCATGTGCATTCGGATATAGCACTAGCAAGCGGCCCTGCCCAATATAGTACTTATAATAAGGAAGAGGGTCCATGTAACATAGTACCCAACAGGGTCAGGACACACTTACCACGGGGCACACACTGAATGGAACCTGGGGTGGGTGTAGACAAAGCCCGACGCGCGTTTCGCGTCTCCAATAGAACGCTTTCTCAAGGGAAGTGACATTAACCCATACAGGAGGACCTTTTAAAGTCAAGAAATTCATCACATGCCCATAATGAGCCAATCAAAGTGGCCAATTAGCGGCGCATGCGCACCGCACGCCACAGGTCCTGACAGTGCAAAGGAGCGTCCGCGTTACTGCGCACGCGCGGGGATCAGAAAAGAATCCCCAGGCGCGCGAGCAAGGCAAAAGGACGCGCCGTCGCACAGCAGGGATCCCGGGCCTCGGCGCGCATGCGCGCAACCACTATATCACCAACGTAAGGAGCAGAAGTCTCTACATTGCACCGGAAGTGCAGTATTAAGTAAGGCACCCAAAGGTGGGAAATTGGACATATATGTACAACATCATGGGGATCATAGTATAATAACAATCATGTCATAAATCGTACAATAGAAAGCCGATCCAGAAGATAGTTTTCAGTCCATCAATTTCCCATCATATTATCTTATGCCTCATCCGGTGCTTGTCACATAACGCAGATGGTGACAGTTAGTATCCAGTGTCCAATATAAATATAAAGAAGGGCCACAGACTTTTGAGATCCCACTGCAAGGTTATAAATAAAACACAATTATACACCATATAAAAAGAAATAAAAAACGATAAAAACAACTTAACACCCTAACCAAAATATCCATAGTATCCACAGGGCCAAGACCGGAGCAGATGCCAATAAAGTATAAGGAGTAAATGATTACGGTCCCAGAAAGGAGGCAAAGGAAAGGGACTCATTCAGCCCCTTAGGGGTTAATGTATCCAACACTGTGATCCATTTTGCCTCGACTTGTGCCAAAATTTTCCTATAGTCCCCCCCTCTTATACCCAAATGGATTACATCTATCCCCCTCACCTTAAATGAAGATGGTTCGCAATTATGATATTGTCTAAAGTGACGGGGGATGGTTTTGAGGAGGGTAACATCGGTCGCTGTCCTGGCCGCACAAATGTCCCGCACATGCTCTCGTACCCTTATTCTAAGTTCTCTTGAAGTCAGCCCCACGTAAATTTTGGAGCAACTACATGTAGCATAGTAGATCACGTTTGTAGTGTTACAAGATATCCGATGTCTTATATCATAGATTTTTTTACCATCCGAAGAGCAAAAGGTAGAGCAGCGCAGGACATTTGTGCAGGCAAGACAGCGACCGCATGGTATGGATCCCAGTGTTGGACCCCTGGAGCTAAACGGATGTTTCACAGTAGGCACATAATGGCTATTTACAAGGAGATCCTTTAAATTTTTGGATCTCCGTGCAGTCATTAAAGGGTAATCACCCAAGACCGTTCCCAGGGAGGGCTCAGTATTCAAAATTGACCAATGTCTAGAAAGGATCTGCCGCATATCCTCCCATTCATGATTGAATGTTGATATGAACCGAATAGGTCCATTCTCGATTGTACATGGCCGAGCTCTGGTAACCTTGAGGAGATCGCCACGTGGAGTCGCCCGTGCTCTCTGATATCCCTGCTTGATGCACCGGTTAGAATAACCGCGTGCAGCAAACCTGGACCTCAGGTCGGAGGCCTGTTTTTCAAATTTTGCATCTGACGAGCAGATCCGCCTCATCCGGAGGAACTGTCCGACCGGGACGGCCCTAATAGTAGAAGAATTGTGAGCTGAGGACGCATGAATCAAGGAATTCACAGATGTCGGTTTCCGATATACGTCGGTTTGGATGGACCTATCATGGTCTACTTCAAAGGTAACATCCAAAAAATTAACCTTCCTGACATCATAATTATATGTCAGAAATATATTCAGAGAATTCTGATTCAGCGTCCCCATAAATTCCTCGAGCTGCTGCACCGTCCCATCCCACAAAAAGAAAACATCATCCAAATACCTATGCCAGCACAGCACATGGGAGGCGGCCCGTGGGCCCTCGTCGCCAAAAATAAATCTCTCCCAGGCTCCCAGGAAGAGATTAGCATACGAGGGCGCACAGGCCGCGCCCATGGCTGTGCCACGCCTCTGTAAGTAAAAACAGTCCTTATAGACGAAAAAATTATGTGTAAGGACATAGTGCAGCAGCTCGAGGATAAAGTCACATAAAGGGCCGTCCCGGTCGGAGGTCCCCAGGAAGAGGCGGACCGCCTCCATGCCATGTTGGTGATCAATACAAGTATAGAGACTCTCCACGTCAGCGGTCACCATCAAGGTATCATGATCCACAAGAATGCCATCAACCCTCGCCAGGGCGTCCGTTGTGTCCCGTACGTATGACGGTAGGGTCTCCACTAAAGGTTTAAGATAGAAGTCAATAAATTGACAGATAGGGTTACAGAGACCCCCGATACCAGACACAATAGGACGTCCCGGGGGGTCAAGGGCATTCTTGTGGATCTTAGGTAACAGATAGAAGGTTGGGATCTTAGGGAATTTCACCGTTAGACCCTCTAGTACCTGTTTAGTGATAACATTCTTATCCAGGGCTCGAACCAAAATACCCTGTAGGTCGAGAGAGAAGCTAGCCAGAGGGTTGTAGGATAATCTGGAATATGTGTCGGAGTTCCTCAATTGTCTGAGGGCCTCACGCTCGTATTTATCCTGTGGCCAGATCACGATGTTCCCCCCCTTGTCTGCTGGCTTGAAGACAATATCAGGCAAAGATTGTAATTCCGATAGCGCCAAGCGCTCCTTATGTGTCAAATTATCGTACCGTCTCCTTGTTGAGAGTTTCTTGAAGTCCTCACTGACACATCTAGTGAAGACCTCAATTGCCGGGCTCAGAGACAAGGGGGGGAACCTGGTCGATCTGGGCAGGGATGAAGTAGGAAATTTTTTGGTGTGTGCACCAACCTGTTCATCCAGAAGATCCTCCAAGTTCCGGAGAGCCTCCCTCTCGATCTCAGTCATGGGTTCACAACAATCCTTTTTCTGGTGTAGCTTCTTTAGTAGAAGCTTCCGGGAAAATAAGTGCAGATCCTTTATAGCTGTAAAGTAATGAAATGCATTAGTGGGAGAAAATGATAATCCTTTGGATAAAAGTTGTAACTGAACATCTGTAAGTTGATAAGATGATAAATTAACTACCTGGAGCCCCCCCTGGAAGGGAGTCGGATAGTGCCCCTGTGTTAGCCTTAGATTTAACAGTTTGTCTCGTTGTCCGTTTATAGTTTGATATGCCTCCCTGTGCTTCAAAGGAGCTCCGCAATGACAAGCATGGAGGTTTTCAATAGATCCCCTACTGTCATAGCAACCCATCGGGTTCAATCACATCTCGGGTCTGCCGATGGGTGCATAGAATGACGTGCCCCCATGCACTCGCATGCTAAATGCGACTGTCAGAGTTTGACAGCGGGATTTAATAGGTTATCAATTGTGGGCTCCACCAGCGATTGTTGGCGGCAGGTCCTGACTGTAGTATACAGCTATCACCTTCTTGGTATAGGATGGGCTCACCCTATGAGCCACCTCCATACACCCACTTCTGACTTGCGCCGTACATGTACGGCACATGTCACGAAGGGGTTAGTACATATAATTATGCCTCTTCCTGTAATCCTCCCCAGATTATTTGCCACCATTCCATGACTTCTCTTCTGGCCATAAAATAGAAATCAGACCACCTCAGGTCTTGTTCAAATATCTGTTTTATAGTAAGTTTTCTTCCTGTTTTTTCATGGACAGCACAGTTACAAATTCTTTCGTATGGGGCTATTCACATCTGTTTTTTTTTTTGTTTTTTTGCAATGACCAATGGTCCATATGAATAGACCTTTTCTGGTCTGTTTTGCAGACAGAATTGGCCCTTCTATGGGAATTGGTCAGCAGAAAGAATGGATAGTGCACAGATTGTAAAAACGAAACATGAAAAGCAATCAGATGAAAAAGGGCCATCGCACGGATGAAAAGTCGTCTGTTTTTTTCTTGCTGCAGATAACAGGCGCAGACTTGTGAATAAGGTCTTGGTTGTGACCAATAAACAGTATACGTAATGAGCTGGGATCAGTTTTTCTGGCATAAAATAAGTTACACATTTTATTGCAAACCGCAACAAATTTATTATTATTGATGCCAGGAATTGGAGAAAATTATAATGAAAATCTATGCCAGCTATGCAGGCTTGGACTGGCCCACAGGAGAACAGAAGAATCTTCTGGTGGGCCGCTATGTAAGAGCCACCACCCTTTATATGAGCAGCACTTGGCACAATATACTTGAATCACTATGTACAGACAAAGGCGGCATCTTATTCATTTAACAATCTACACAGATCATTGTTATATAAATTTGTGATTGAGGAAAACATCACATTTGCATGTAGCTGAAAAGTGGGGTCCTGGAGTGGTTACTGGTGGGCCCTTGGTACTCCAGTCCGACATTGCAGCTATGGCACTGTTGTAGCCATGATAGGAGGAGAGGTTAGTTTGTTGTGCATGGGCAACTCAAAGATGCCCCTCTTAATAAATTTGCCTTATCTTACTTCTGTTTGGCGTGTAAAAGGTCTGACTTTTTAACAATTCTTTTTTTTTCCTGTGGAACAATGGGCAGAATCACAGAAAAGAAGCAAAAAGTTTGCGCAGAAATCAAATATAGATTAGATACACATTGCGTCTATGGCCACCGTCGGGTGCATACACTCAGGACAAATGCGCTCAACTGTGGCCATGGTTATGATTGGCAACTAGGCATCCATCCACCATCAGGACTCGTGTACATTTCTTTGTAGTGGCCCTCTATATTGGAAAGCGGTGCTGTCTGCTGCCATTTTCCTATACAGTAAAATAAATGGTATGTAGATGGAAACCCGCCACACAGACCCCGAAGAACACCCTTGTGGCCTCTGTCTGGTGAATAGGTGCCTAAGGAAATGTTACACTATACATTGAGAAAAGCTCCCAACGTATACTGTAGGCTTAGTGCGCAGACACTGTGTGCACTTAGCCTAAGAAAGCATGCCACATAAAACACAAAGCTAAATATTTTGAAAAACCCATACATTATATATTTCATCATTCTAATTCTGCAAAGGAGCAGACTCCCCACTACACATCCGTACCCAGATAATGACTTATTATAAAACTTTTGAGAATGAGAACTGGAAAAGTACAAGTGGAAAGAATAGGAAGGAATAAAAGTGAAAATAAAGAGTGAAGTATAAGTCCGTTTTCACATCATGTATAGTAAATGCTGCTTTTTTTCCTGTTACTTTTTATCCTCATATTTTCTTCAGGAGCGCACATCAAAATATGCAATAACATTCTTCCCCGATTGCTAAATTTTTGCTGCGTTTTTCCCTTTATTTTAATTATTTTTGTCACAATTTTTAAGGCATTTGTTTTACTACAGAAAATCATTGATTCAGCACATAACATTTTTTCATGCGATTTTTCAGGTTCTCCTTAAAAAAACGTGAAGAAAAAAAAAAACAAAATAAAAATGCACAGTTTAACAGCGCCATTAGAGGGGGTGCTTTTCTCAATCTCTTTTTATTAAACTCTCACTCTGATGACAAGGTAGAACCCCAGCGATCAGCTAAATCTGACAGCAGGTATCCAGTTTATCTGCAGCGCCACCACAGGAGACATGAAGCATTACACCATGTTCTCTGTGACTACAGAGCTGTAAAGTTCTCTACAGATTTATGGGGAGATTGGAGTTCATTAAATCAGAATAGACTTGTAAACCTCTTGAAGTACCAGATTGTGAAATCTTTTTTTTTTCTGGTTCCTCCTTTATTATTATAATAATTTTTTTCAAAGGAATGTACAAGTAAGTTTCAGCAAAATTATGTCACCATTTAATTAATTGCATGTTGTTCACGTTTTCTATTAATGTTGTTTCAGAAGATACAGCTGCACCTTTCAGAGCGTGTGTCTCAATGGCTCGATTGATGGGGGTGTTTCACTTCAAGAGCCAGGTTACAAACAGTAAAAATGAATAATAGGTGGAAAGTATTTGTCTTGACATCATGGATATCCTGGAAACAATGACGGCTTGCTAAATAAATAGCAAAGGGAGCTGGCGTTGATCTGTGTACACAGGTTACCTGCAGTGAAGGCTAATTGTAATTGTACTTTCAGCAATTAAAAGTTCTGCACTATTACACATATTGTTTTTTATTTCAGCATTGGAGTGATGCCACTAATGTAAGTTCCCTGACCCTAGCATTATACTTACCAGCCACAGTCTTCTACTCTCCCCAGCACCGATCCAGTCCCGATCTGCCATCTTGTGAATGCAACTTTTGACTGACCAGAAGTCAGAGGTTACGGTCACAAGGTCTCAGTGTAAGTCTATGGGAGCCTTGATCTGGTCTTATTCTGGCTCTTGTAGACTTATATTGAGAAATTAATTCTGGATCGCCCGAGAAACACTGGAGCGATCCGGCAGGAAGTGACAGGAGTGGCACTGAAAACAGGTGAAGACAGCAGCTGGTAAGTATATTACTAGAAGGAGGATCACCATCTCAGCCACCAGCATTGACCAAGATGAAATTGCACGGACTGTATAAAAACGTTATCAATTGGGGTGGAGTGGGGGAGAATCGTTTATCGCAAATTCTAATGATGATTAGATAGCTTCTGTCATACAGTTATAATTTAGAAGATGAAAATTCTGTCTACCTGGTTCTATATTTATACTATATTAACTTATTTAGGAACACCTAGGGGGAGGATAAATATAGTGTCAATTGGGCAACACCAAAAGTCCCAACTATATGAATGTTTAAGTGGACTATGCTTGCTTCGTATGAGTGCAGCACCAACTAAGACAAAGGCAGATATAGTAGAGGCAAGGTCAGTCACAGATGTAACATCAATGCTTTATATAATCTTTCTGAGATTAAATGATTCCAGAATTTGTTTGGCGAGAAATGTCCACTCAGCCAATGAACATGGCCTAAGTGATATTCGTGAAGTGAAAATTCTTTCATAGATGGCAGTGCAGCTTTTGGCTCATTGTTATTGTTTCTGCTTTTGAGTTTGAATCCTTGCAGGAACTAATTAGAAGAAGCTGAGACTTGAAAGGAACCTGTGATGTGAAAAAACGCTATTAACTTGCAGATATGGTATTAATATACATGTTACCTAAACCCTAAGCTATTAATTCCACCTCTTCCCCTCATTACTATTATTATTATTATTTATTGTTATAGCGCCATTTATTCCATGGCGCTTTACATGTGAGGAGGGGTATACATAATAAAAACAGGTACAATAATCTTAAACAATACAAGTCATAACTGGTACAGGAGGAGAGAGGACCCTGCCCGCGAAGGCTCACAATCTACAAGGGATGGGTGAGGATACAGTAGGTGAGGGTAGAGCTGGTCATGCAGCGGTTTGGTGGATCGGTGGTTACTGCAGGTTGTAGGCTTGTCGGAAGAGGTAGGTCTTCAGGTTCTTTTTGAAGGTTTCGATGGTAGGTGAGAGTCTGATGTGTTGTGGTAGAGGGTTCCAGAGTAGGGGTGATGCGCGAGAGAAATCTTTTATATGATTGTGGGAAGAGGAGATAAGAGGGGAGTAGAGAAGGAGATCTTGTGAGGATTGGAGGTTGCGTGTAGGTAAGTACCAGGAGACGAGGTCACAGATGTATGGAGGAGACAGGTTGCGGATGGCTTTGTACGTCATGGTTAGGCTTTTGTACTGGAGTCTCTAGGCAATGGGGAGCCAGTGAAAGGATTGACAGAGGGGAGAGGCCGGGGAATAGCGGGGGGACAGGTGGATTAGTCGGGCAGCAGAGTTTAGAATAGATTGGAGAGGTGCGAGAGTGTTTGAGGGGAGGCCACAAAGCAGGAGGTTGCAGTAGTCGAGGCGGGAGATGATGAGGGCATGGACTAGGGTTTTTGCAGATTCTTGGTTGAGGAATGAACGGATTTGTGAAATATTTTTGAGTTGAATTCGGCAGGAAGTGGAAAGGGCTTGGAAATGTAGTTTGAAGGAGAGATCAGATATTAAATATCAAATATTCACAGTGCAACTTGTCATCAATGCGCAGAATCACCTGCAGGCTTTATTTTGGAGTTCACTAAAGTCCAGCACTCACCCGATGCTCTGGGATCAGAGATTACTCCGCATCTATGCACATAAAGGCATTGATGATGTCACATTTAAATGACTGGTCTCATGACTGGGACAGAACTGCCTTTATATGGATACACGAAGAGGAGTTTGACTGTGACATCATCAATGCCTCTGAATTTATAGACAGGCAAGAAATCTCAGAAGTCTCAGGTGATTATTAAACAGCGCTCTGAGTGCAGGTGAAGAGCTGCAGCGGCCGGCGGGTTGCACTCTTGGGCTCTGCAGGCTGCACTTTGCGGCTCTGGTGAGCTCCTGGGGAAGGGAGACTTTGGGGCAGGCGGTCCCCAGTTTTTACATTTCTCCAGACATCCTCCCCTCTACCAAGTGGAGGGTGTCTGGAAAAATTCTTGGGTCAAGCACATCGATTCTCTGCGAGGTGTTCAGCGTGACTATCAATCATTCGAGCCACTTTGGTGCTCAACCATCACTAACTACATTCTGCCTCATCCAATCCCACCTCCGGCTCCTCACTGCCCACAGAATTCAGTTTAAAATATAAAAATGACTTTTATAAGGTCATCCATAACCTATCCCCTTCATAAATATCTGAACTAATTTCTCACCACCTACTTATACATCATTTCCTGTCCTCACAAGAACTTCTTCTATGTTGTCCTCTCGCCTCCACCACCACCATTTCCAAAATTTCTCCTGCACTTCCTCCATACTTTGGAACTTGCTACCACATCCGATAAGACTCTCCCTGACCTTCAAACATAACCTGAAAACCCCCCTATTCAAAAATGCTTAGTCTGCAATAACCCTGCTACCAACACATTGCTATATCAGCAATTCTGATTTTGTATCTACAGCGCTCTACAATTAATTAGGTTCCTGAATGGGTCTCCTTCCCTCATGCACGCCTGTGCTACCGAAAAGACTGCCCAGGTGGTATGTCCGCCACTGTTGAGAAGAACCTGTCAGTTGACCTGCTTGCTCTGGAGATTTGGTGCTGACGGACTTCTCATGTACCTGCCACTCCCATTTTTATATGTTTTTTTTAATATCTTAGCTCTTATTTTCAGTGTTCCTGTTGACCTTTATATCATCCGCACTGTCTGAGATCTCAGTAATTTCATACTTTTGTTGTGTGATGCCGCACACATACTAAGGGAAAGGTTATTAACCTCTGTGCACTTAACTATGGTATGCTTCTTTTCTGCTTTGTCCTGTTACCCCATGCTGTGCCTGTTGGGCTTATTTATAGGCATGTTACTCCTCCCTGTTTTACCTGTGACTGGATATTTTTGATCAAAAATCAGTATTACTAAGAACCTCATGTTTAAATCCGCTCTTGCTTTTTTACTTATTTAGTTACAGCGGGGTTTATGTTTATTTTACTTCTTGTAGGTTTTGTATGCTTTATGGCCAATGTGAACATGCGTTTATGTGCTGCATGTATACCAACTTAATCCAAGCTCAATATTTGTGTTTTTTTCTGTGACTGGATATGTACATCTTTTCTGTTCACTTTATAATGCTGTCGAACTGTAATGAAAATTTAAACTTTTAATAAAATAAAATGTTCCCTACTTTAAGATGGTCAGTAAAGCCCTGATTCACGAAAGTGTTCTCACCAGTCATGGAAAAAACCTTCAAATGGTCGCCAGCCCCGCCGAAGTGGGATAAGCATGGCTAATTCTAATTCATTAAAATTTACACCACTTTGGTGGCATAAATTACGCTAGAAATGTAGTCTCGTCAATCGATCAGTTTATCTTGTATGGTAATACATGGATGTGTGACACTAGTTTTATTGGCAAGATGTTCAAAAAAATCTCTGCAAACAAGATCAGTACTTTATCTTTTTGCCTCCAGATCTGAATTTTATTGAAAAGATGTACATTTACACCTGTGACAGACCTGAGGAGGCCTAGTTATAATTTGAGGAGTTAGAAACTGAAGCTTTAGCCCCTTTAAGTATAAGAGGTTCAGGCTGTTTTGCCTTGAATGACCCTTGACAAGACCCTTCTCTAAATCTACTGAGCCAGGGACAGTTTTCTTCATTCTTGACTGGAGTGGTCGGTGATATTTCATCTGCCAGGCCTCAGCTTTTATCTTCTCCCTTGACTTTTACACCCTGTGATTCTCTATGCACGTCTCATCTATGTCTATCAGTGCCTGTCCTCGGGCCTCTCCACGGTTCTCTCTCACCTCCATGCTCACTCATGCCTTAAGTGTTTTAAGATGCACTGGAAATCCTCCCGGTACAGCCTTTTATTATTTAGATAAAATGGGATAAATGCAAAGATATATCAAGATCTCAGTAAAGTCAGGCTCAGTGATGCCAAGCTCCCGCAACATAGATTATTTATGGGTTTAAGACATCCAGGAACATTAAGGAAATGTTGGCACGTCAGACGGCTAATGTTCTGTACATTTTCTGCCCTGGTAAGACTATTTGACATTATGGTCAAAAGCAGGAAAAGTTAATATATCAGGCGTAATGAATACCCCTGTCTGGTTGTGAGCAAATAGTTGGTGGGATAAATGTTGGATAATGTGAAAAAATGCATAGTAATATGTGCCAGCCAGCAAAGTCAACTGGCAAATGCCTTGTGTTTTCCAGTATGTAAAGAATATTTCCTCTCTGATATATACAGGTAAGAATTTTTAGTAAATCTTATGCTCTAATACTCTAATCTTCTTCTGTTAAAGAGGTATTATAGCCATTAAGATAGGCGATTCATCTTATGTTATAAGGCACAAAGTATAGGAAGATGAAGTGAGTGACTGCCATAGTCAAGTGTAAGTTCTAACAATGGAAATTGGAATTGTCTGACAATAGGAACATCAAGTCACCAAGTGGTATCCTACCATAGTTTGAAGCATAACTATCCCCTGCACATTACTATAAGGGGTGTTCTCAAACTTGAAAGATATCACCCTATCCCCAAGATTGGAATAACTTTCTGATGGCTGGCGTCCGACCACCGTGGTCCCAAAAAATTCCAAGAACCAGGGCTCAGAAGAGATGTGGCTCAATGGATCGGAGGTTGATCACCCACCTTGACTCTCCAGTCAGTCTAATAGTTGAGCACTGTGCTAGGCGAGTCGGCAATTTCCGGTGCTTCCATTAATGGAATGGAGCTGTAGTACATATGATTGACCTCCGCTCTATTGAGCATGAATGGAGCGTCGAGAACTTAATGACATTTTTTTTTTTTATGGTCGAGAGCGTGCATGCAAGCCTAAGCTCACCATAAGCTATTCCAATCGTCAACTGCAGGAGTGTTAAGAACTCGATCACTGGACTCTGGAGCTGTGGAAATGTATTCTGTGGAGTGATGAACGATGTAGTCTTATAGAGGAATCTGGATTTGGCAGATGCCCAGAGAATGCTACAAACTACAGTGGATAATGCCAACTGTCAACATACCAGACATGCTCCAAATCTTGTGGAAAGCCTTTCCAGAATTACAGAGGCTTTTATGCCACTAGAGGGGATAGTATTTTATTAATAATCATTATCTTAGAATGCAATGCCCACCAAGCTGCTATACTGTAGGAGTGATACATAATAGGCCATGTAGTATAAATCAGTGTGGTTCTGACCACCGAACCCTCATCAATAAGTAGAGTAGAGGACCATGATTGCAGATGTGAAGGGGAGCAATTGTATTGAGGAATGGCCAAGAAGAAATAGCAACAGGAACACCAAAGACCCTACATGTTCTACTGTTTCCTTATCTTTCATAAAGTTGTATGGAACGTACACACATATACTCGGTTACCTCTCCATTTAACATTTTCATCATGCCATCACCTGGCATGGTAAGACCTGGTGCCGGATCGTACACCACCATATCTTTGATTTATTCTCTATGTTCTTATTTTTTAGTAATGTAGGGTCTTTTTTTTATCCCTGTACTGCTTCCCATGTAAGAGATGCAGCTTACATAGGAAGAGCCCCTTTTCTAGGAGCCCTACAACACCCTTATGGACTACCTCTATGATTCAGGATTTGAGATAACATCTTCTTCCCTTAAACCCTTTGTGACTACATCACGTAAAATTACATCATAAGGTCATGGCGGGTTTCTGGGTCGAGCTCAGGAACTGAGTGCACACCATAGCTGACAGAAGCCAGCTGTGTTACACAGCCAGGATCTCCCTTCAACAGTAGCAGAGGCCGGAGCTAGCTCTGTTTGCTGCTTTTTTAACCATGTAAATGCCATTGTTAGTCATAGACAGAGACATGTAAATGACTAAGTTGCTGGTGGCTTGCGTGCCACAGCTCCCATTACCAATAGCACTTTGCGGGGTGCCAATGGGTTACCATAGTAGCTGATGATCTGGTGAAGTCCTCCGTTCATGCCAGGTTGGTTCTCCTATGAAGCTCAGCCCAGTTTGGACTGGACTTTATAGGAGAACTGCAATTTAACTCAATATTGCAATGCTGTTCTAGCCATCAGTGGATGAGAGGCCTTTCCTATAGCCCATGATGTAAGGGTGATGATGTATGAAGGTTGTGTGTAAACTGGTGCGCACATTATATTAGGAAATTGTGGATTGTGAATGCAGATAACCTACAGGTTAATATGTCGTGAATCTGAATTGCAAACATTTCACTTGTGCCCTGAGTAACATTGTAGCCTCAATAGTAAAAGTCACACTGCCTGCAATATCCCCTTAGTCATGCTTCGAAGGAATAGATGGTGATCTAATTTTAGCAGCCAAATCTCTCAGGCAGCTTCATATTCATGATGGTGATGTATAAATAAAAGATACATTGACTTTAATTATAGAACTGGACTCATTTCTGCAGAATGGAGAAGTGCATGAAACGTCTGATGCACTATGACTTGAGCAGCAACTTCTCTACATTACAGGGCGTGACCGCCGCGGATCTGACATGTTTTTGCGGCATATCCTGCAGATGATCGATCGCAGTTGTATCTAGAAACTTGAAGGCCAAGTCAAAATGTTGAACTATTTGTCATATTCCTTAGCTAGTAGGACGACAGCTGTATAAACCACAGTAGAAAAGAAAAGTATTTAGTGCAACACACATTGTATTCATGATACGCTCTAAATACTCTTTAATGGGCATTAAAGTCGGGCAGTGCAATGAAAACAATCCCTCGATGGTAGAGAGTGCAGCCAAATAATGATACAAAACAATCGAAAGCTTCCCAGCAGAACATTGTCCAGAGTATCACTCTGTGTCCGACAACTTGTCTTCTCATGTTGGTGCTATGTCTTCCGCAGACAGGTGAAGTACACATACTTGACTGTCCACATGATGGAAAAGAAAATGTGATCTCATCAGACCATTTTCAAAGGATGAACATTGCTTCATAGTTCAGTACTTTTGGGGCTTAACGAGGGTCAGTATGGACACCCTGACCAGTCTACGCCTATACAGCGCCATACACACCACACTACAATGCACAGGCCTACGACAGTAGCTCCTCTGTGGTATCGGCACAGACAGACTAGCCTTCGCCTTTCACACTCATGGATGAACATTGAGAGCCCATGACCCTGTCACTAGTTGACTAACTGTCCTTCTTTTACCTCTTCGGTGGATACTAATCCTGTATACCAAGAACAATCCACAAAACACAACTTTTCGGCGGTTTTCTATCAAACTCCACTAAAGCACTTGGCATTTAAAGAAGTTGATACATTAACTTCAAGAACGGATTATTTACTTGCTGCCTAATAAAGTCCACCCATTTACAGGCTCCATTGTCATAAGGTAATAAATAATATTCACTTAATTGTGGGGACAATAATGAAAAGGGTAAAGAAATATCCTCTCTTTCAAAGGCGTCAAAGACCTTGCCCTATACGGGATCTCCTCATATCTTACTAACCGCACATTTAGCGTTTCCAACTCCCACACCACCTTCTCATCTCGCCCTCTCTCTGTTGGTGTCCCTCAAGGCTCTGTCCTAGGACCCCTACTCTTCTCCGTCAGTACTCTTGGCCTGGGACAACTCATAACGTCCTATGGCTTCCAGTACCATCTACATGCCGATGATCTACCTCTCTGGCCCACATGTCATCTCTCTGCTGTCCAGAATCCCAGAATGTCTATCAGCCATATCCTCCTTCTCCTTTCGCCTTTTCAAGCTCAATGTGGACAAATGTGAACTAATTATCTTTCCTCCATCTCACATATCTTCCCTACCTGATCTATCTATCACAAGAAAATGAAATCACACTTTCCCCTGTACTGGAAATCCGATGCTTCAGAGTAACGCTTGACTCTGCCTTGTCCTTCAAACCACACATCCAAGCTCTCGCCACCTCCTGTCGCCTCCAGCTCAAAAATATTTCCAGAATCCATCCTTTCCTCAGCCCTCACTCTACCGAAATGCTTGTGCATGCCCTAATCATCTCCCGCCTCGACTACTGCAACATCCTTCTCTGTGGCCTACCCTCTAACACTTTCGCACCCCTCCAGTCTGTCCATAATGCTGCTGCCCGATTAATTAATCTCTCTCCTCGCTACACTCCTGCTTCACCATTTTGCAAATCCCTTCACTGACTCCCAATTTCCCCGGCATCCACTTCAAACTACTAACACTGACCTACAAAACCATCCAACATTTCTCCTCCGTATATCTCCGAACTAATCTTCCAATATCTTCCCTCACATAATCTCCAGTCCTCCCAAGACCTCCTTCACTCCTCTACACTTATTCGCTCCTCACCCAATCGCCTACAAGACTTCTCCTGAATATCCCCCATCCTCTGGAATTCTGTGCCCCAACACGTCCGACTATCAACCACATTCGGATCCTTCAGATGGAACCTAAAAACCCATCTCATCAAGAAAGCTTACAACTTGCAATGACCACGCTGCCACCTCAACATCATCGGAGCTACTGCAACCTTAAACTACTGTCTCCTTCCCTATCATCCTGTAGAATGTAAGCCCGCAAGGGCAGGGTCCTCTTCCCTTTGCAGCAGTCTACCTTTGTTAGTTTGTCTACTGGAAGTGATAATTGTATTTTGATATGACCCCTTCTCATGTACAGCACAATGGAATCAATGGTGTTATATAATAATGGTGCTATATAATAATAATAATAATAATAATAACCCCCCTTTTGCTCCATTCAAAATATAACAAGCAGGTGAGTATAACGGGGACATATTCACCTGTCCCACGTTCCACCGTCAACGCCGCTCTGTCCTCCACGCCCTCTGCAGTGACGCTCAGGTCAGAGGGCGCGATGACACGATTAGTGTGCGTGCTGCCCTCTGCCTGAACTTCAGAGCAGAGGACGCGGAAGACACAGCGGCGCTCGGTGGTGGAACGTGGGACAGGTGAATATAGCAAGTGCCGGGGGCCTGAGCGACGAGAGGTGAGTATGTGTTTTTTGTTTTTTTTATCGCTGCAACAGCATATGGGGCAAATATTTTTCTGGAGCATCTTATGGGGCCATGTGCAGCATTATATGGGGGCAAATACAGTTATATGAAAAAGTTTGGGCACCCCTATTAATCTTAAGCTTAATGTTTTATAAAAATTGTTTGTTTTTTTTGCAAAAGCTATTTCAGTTTCATATATCTAATAACTGTTGGACACAGTAATGTTTCTGCCTTGAAATGAGGTTTATTGTACTAACAGAAAATGTGCAATCTGCATTCAAACTAAATTTGACAGGTGCATAAGTATGGGCACCCCACCAGAAAAGTGACATTAATATTTAGTAGATCCTCCTTTTGCAAAAATAACAGCCTCTATTCACTTCCTGTAGTTTTTAATGAGTTCCTGGATGAAGGTATTTTTGACCATTCCTCTTTACAAAACAATTCCAGTTCAGTTAAGTTTGATGGTCGCCGAGCATGGACAGCCCTCTTCAAATGATACCACAGATGTTCAATGATATTCAGGTCTGGGGACTGGGATGGCCATTCCAGAACAGTGTAATTGTTCCTCTGCATGAATGCCTGAGTAGATTTGGAGCGGTGTTTTGGATCATTGTCTTGCTGAAAGATCCATCCCCTGCGTAACTTCAACTTTGTCACTGATTCATGAACATTATTGTCAAGAATCTGCTGATACTGAGAGGAATCCATGCATCCCTCAACTTTAACAAGATTCCCGGTGCCGGCATTGGCCACATAGCCCCAAAGCATGATGGAACCTCCACCAAATTTTACTGTGGGTAGCAAGTGTTTTTCTTGGAATGCTGTGTTTTTTGGCCGCCATGCATGACGCCTTTTTGTATGACCAAACAACTCAATCTTGGTTTCATCAGTCCACAGGACCTTCTTCCAAAAAGAAATTGGCTTCTCCAAATGTGCTTTTGCATACCTCAGCCGACTCTGTTTGTGGCGTGCTTGCAGAAATGGCTTCTTTCGCATCACTCTCCCATACAGCTTCTCCTTGTGCAAAGTGCGTTGTATAGTTGACCGATGCACAGTGACACCATCTGCAGCAAGTTGATACTGCAGCTCTCTGGAGGTGGTCTGAGGATTGTCCTTGACTGATCTCACCATTCTTCTTCTCTGCCTTTCTGATGTTTTTCTTGGCCTGCCACTTCTGGCCTTAACAAGAACTGTACCTGTGTTCTTCCATTTCCTTACTATGTTCCTCACAGTGGAAATTGACAGGTTTAATCTCTGAGACAGCTTTTTGTATCCTTCCCCTGAACAACTATATTGAATGATCATTGTTTTCAGATCATTAGACAGTTGTTTTGAGGAGCCCATAATGCCACTCTTCAGAGGAGATTCAAACAGGAGAACAACTTGCAAGTGGCCACTTTAAGTAGCTTTTCTCATGATTGCATACACCTGGCTATGAAGTTCAAAGCTTAATGAGGTTAGAAAACCAAAAAAAGTGCTTTAGTAAGTCAGTAAAAATTGGGTAGGAGTATTTAAAACAAGAAAATGATAAGGGTGCCCATACTTATGCACCTGTCAAATTTTGTTTGAATGCAGATTGCACATTTTCTGTTAGTACAATAAACCTCATTTCAAGGCAGAAACATTACTGTGTCCAACAGTTATTAGATATATGAAATTTAAATTTGCTGTTGCAAAAAAAAACAATTTTTATAAAACATTAAGATTAAGATTAATAGGGGTGCCCAAACTTTTTCAAATAACTGTATCTCTATGGAGCATCTTATGGGGCCATGTGCAGCGTTATATGGGGGCAAATGTGTCTATGGAGCATCTTATGGGGCCACAATCAGCATTTGTGCAGCATTATATGGGGCAAATATGTCTATGGAGCATCTTATGGGGTCATAATCAACATTTGTGCAGCATTATATGGGGCATATTTTAACTCCTTCATGACCTTGGGATTTTCCGTTTTTCCGTGTTCGTTTTTCGCTCCCCTTCTTCCCAGAGACATAACTTTTTTATTTTTCTGTCAATATGGCCATGTGAGGGCTTAGTTTTTGCGGGACATGTTGTACTTTTGAACGACATTATTGGTTTTGCCATGACGTGTACTAGAAAATGGGAAAAAAAATTCCAAGTGCGGTGAAATTGCAAAAAAAGTGCAATCCCATACGTGTTTTTTGTTTGGCTTGTTTGCTAGGTTCACTAAATGCTAAAAGTGACCTGCATTCTTGATTCTCCAGGTCAGTACGAGTTCATAGACACCAAACATGTCTAGGTTACTTTTTATCTAAGTGGTGAAAAAAAATTCCAAACTTTTCTAGAAAAAAAAATTGCTTCATTTTCCGATACCCACAGCGTCTCCATTTTTCGTGATCTGGGGTCTGGTGAGGGCTTATATTTTGCGTGCCGGGCTGACGTTTTTAATGATACCATTTTGGTGCAGATACGTTCTTTTGATCGGCCGTTATTGCATTTTAATGCAGTGTTGCAGCAACCAAAAAAATGTAATTTTGGAGTTTCCAATTTTTTTCTCGCTACGGTGATTAGCGATCAGGTTAATCCTTTTTTTTATTGACAGATCGGGCGATTCTGAACTCAGCGATACCAAATATGTGTATATTTGATTTTATTTTTATTGTTTTATTTTGAATGGGGCGAAAGGGGGGTGATTTAAACTTTTATATTTTTTTTATTTCATATTTTTTAAAACATTTTTTTCTTACTTTTGCCATGCTTCAATAACCTCCATAGGAAGCTAGAAGCTGGCATAGCCTGATCGGCTCTGCTACATAGCAGCCATCATCAGATTGCTCCTATGTAGCTTAAATACAGGCTTCCTGTGAACGCCGACCACAGGGTGGCGCTCACAGAAAACCGGCATCAGTAACCATAGAGGTCTCAGGGACCTCTATGGTTACTATCCTAATGCATCGCTGACCCCCAATCATGTGACGGGGGTAGGCGATGCGCAGCTGGAAGCGGTAGTTAAATGCCGCTGTCAGCGTTTGACAGCGGCATTTAACTAGTTAATAGCGGTGGGTGGATCACGATTCCAGTCGCCGCTATTGCGCGCACATGTCAACTGTACAAAACAGCTGACATGTCGCGGCTTTGATGTGGGCTCACCGCCGGAGCCCACATCAAAGCGGGGATCTGACCTCGGATGTCCGAGGTCAGAAAGGGGTTAATATGGAGCATCTTATGGGGCCCATCACGAACTGTATGGAGCATTATATGGGGCTCCTGATTCAATATGGATATTCAAAAACACTTAACCTACTGATGTCTCAATTAATTTTACTTTTATTGGTATCTATTTTTATTTTAGACATTTACCGGTAGCTGCTGCATTTCCCACCCTAGGCTTATACTCGAGTCATTAAGATTTCCCAGTTTTTTTGTGGCAAAATTAGGGGTCTCGGCTTATACTAGGGTCGGCTTATACTCGAGTACATACGGTAAGTTTTTTGGTCGCCACAACATTGCAATAAAATGCAATAACAGGCGATCAAAAGATTGTATCTACCCCAAAATGGTATCGATAAAAACGTGAGCTTTTTAAAAAAAATCTTTGGATTTTTTTTTTCACCACTTAAATAAAAAAATATATACATGTTTGGTATCTGCAAATTCGGAATGATCTGGAGAATTATAATGACAGTTTTAAAATTTAGAGAACATGGTAAAAAAGAAAAACAATTGTGGAATTGCACATTTTTTGTAATTTCACCATACTTAGAATTTTTTTCCCATTTTCCAGTATACTATATGGTAAAACCAATGGTTCCGTTAAAAATTACAAATCGTCCCACAAAGAACAAGCCTTCACATGGCCATATTGATGGAAAATCAAAAGTTATGGCTCTTGGAAGAAGGGGACTAAAAAACTAAAACGCAAAAATGGAAAACTCCAAAGGTGGTGAAGAGGTTTATGGTGGACACGCTTTTTTTTACATAATCACGTGATCTGGAACTAGAAAATCTGGCCTTGATTGTGTTCTCCAGGGTCTTAGCTACCCCTGGTAACTGAAACCATAGAGATTTTTGGACTCTAATGGGCGCTATTTTGTTATCGCCGTCGATGAGGAAATAAGGTTCTTTGGCGGCCGCTGTTTTAATGCGTATCATGTTATGGCCGGCAATCAGGCAACACAGCGTGCAGTAATCAGCGCACATACAGAGATCTGGCAATAACCAAAAACAATAGGACGAGCTCTGAGACGTGGAATCTCTGTAGACTGCAGTACCTGAACTATCCTCACACAACTGTAAGCAGCAGTGGATTGCGCCTATCAACTACCTATGCAACTCGGCACTGCCTGAGGAGCTGACTAGCCTGAAGATAGAAATACAAGCCTGACTTACCTCAGAGAAATACCCCAAAGGAATAGGCAGCCCCCCACATATAATGACTGTTAGCAAGATGAAAAGACAAACGTAGGAATGAAATAGATTCAGCAAAGTGAGGCCCGATATTCTAGACAGAGCGAGGATAGCAAAGAGAACTATGCAGTCTACAAAAAACCCTAAAACGAAAACCACGCAAAGGGGCAAAAAGACCCACCGTGCCGAACTAACAGCACGGCGGTGCACCCCTTTGCTTCTCAGAGCTTCCAGCAAAAGTTAATAGCAAGCTGGACAGAAAAAACAGAAAACAAACTAGAAGCACTTATCTAGCAGAGCAGCAGGCCCAAGGAAAGATGCAGTAGCTCAGATCCAACACTGGAACATTGACAAGGAGCAAGGAAGACAGACTCAGGTGGAGCTAAATAGCAAGGCAGCCAACGAGCTCACCAAAACACCTGAGGGAGGAAGCCCAGAGACTGCAATACCACTTGTGACCACAGAAGTGAACTCAGCCACAGAATTCACAACAGTACCCCCCCCTTGAGGAGGGGTCACCGAACCCTCACCAGAACCCCCAGGCCGACCAGGATGAGCCACATGAAAGGCACGAACAAGATCTGGGGCATGGACATCAGAGGCAAAAACCCAGGAATTATCTTCCTGAGCATAACCCTTCCATTTGACCAGATACTGGAGTTTCCGTCTAGAGACACGAGAATCCAAAATCTTCTCCACAATATACTCCAATTCCCCCTCCACCAAAACAGGGGCAGGAGGCTCCACAGATGGAACCATAGGTGCCACGTATCTCCTCAACAACGACCTATGGAATACATTATGTATGGAAAAGGAGTCTGGGAGGATCAGTCGAAAAGACACCGGATTGAGAATCTCAGAAATCCTATACGGACCAATAAAACGAGGTTTAAATTTAGGAGAGGAAACCTTCATAGGTATATGACGAGAAGATAACCAAACCAGATCCCCAACACGAAGTCGGGGTCCCACACGGCGTCTGCGATTAGCGAAAAGCTGAGCCTTCTCCTGGGACAAGGTCAAATTGTCCACTACCTGAGTCCAGATCTGCTGCAACCTGTCCACCACATAATCCACACCAGGACAGTCCGAAGACTCAACCTGTCCTGAAGAGAAACGAGGATGGAACCCAGAATTGCAGAAAAATGGAGAGACCAAGGTAGCCGAGCTGGCCCGATTATTAAGGGCGAACTCAGCCAACGGCAAAAATGACACCCAATCATCCTGGTCAGCGGAAACAAAACATCTCAGATATGTTTCCAAGGTCTGATTGGTTCGTTCGGTCTGGCCATTAGTCTGAGGATGGAAGGCCGAGGAGAAAGATAGGTCAATGCCCATCCTACCACAAAAGGCTCGCCAGAACCTCGAGACAAACTGGGAACCTCTGTCAGAAACAATATTCTCAGGAATGCCATGTAAACGAACCACATGCTGGAAGAACAAAGGCACCAAATCAGAGGAGGAAGGCAATTTAACCAAGGGCACCAGATGGACCATTTTAGAAAAGCGATCACAGACCACCCAAATGACCGACATTTTTTGAGAAACGGGAAGGTCAGAAATGAAATCCATCGAAATATGTGTCCAAGGCCTCTTCGGGACCGGCAAGGGCAAAAGCAACCCACTGGCACGTGAACAGCAGGGCTTAGCCCTAGCACAAATTCCACAGGACTGCACAAAAGCACGCACATCCCGTGACAGAGATGGCCACCAGAAGGATCTAGCAACCAACTCCCTGGTACCAAAGATTCCTGGATGACCGGCCAGCACCGAACAATGAAGTTCAGAGATAACTCTACTAGTCCACCTATCAGGGACGAACAGTTTCTCGGCCGGACAACGATCAGGTTTATTAGCCTGAAATTTCTGCAACACTCTCCGCAAATCAGGGGAGATGGCAGACACAATGACTCCTTCCTTGAGGATACTCGCCGGCTCAGATAACCCCGGAGAGTCGGGCACAAAACTCCTAGACAGAGCATCCGCCTTCACATTTTTAGAGCCCGGAAGGTATGAAATCACAAAATCAAAACGAGCAAAAAATAACGACCAACGGGCCTGTCTAGGATTCAAGCGCTTGACAGACTCAAGATAAGTAAGGTTCTTATGATCAGTCAAAACCACCACGCGATGCTTAGCACCCTCAAGCCAATGACGCCACTCCTCGAATGCCCACTTCATGGCCAGCAACTCTCGGTTGCCCACATCATAATTACGCTCAGCAGCAGAAAATTTCCTGGAAAAGAAAGCACATGGTTTGAACACTGAGCAACCAGAACCTCTCTGTGACAAAACCGCCCCTGCACCAATCTCAGAAGCATCAACCTCGACCTGGAACGGAAGAGAAACATCAGGTTGACACAACACAGGGGCACAGCAAAAACGACGCTTCAACTCCTGAAAAGCTTCCACGGCAGCAGAAGACCAATTAACCAAATCAGCACCCTTCTTGGTCAAATCGGTCAATGGTCTGGCAATGCTAGAAAAATTACAGATGAAGCGACGATAAAAATTAGCAAAGCCCAGGAATTTCTGCAAACTTTTTAGAGATGTCGGCTGAGTCCAATCCTGGATGGCCTGAACCTTAACCGGATCCATCTCGATAGTAGAAGGGGAAAAGATGAACCCCAAAAATGAAACTTTCTGCACACCGAAGAGACACTTTGATCCCTTCACGAACAAGGAATTAGCACGCAGTACCTGGAAAACCATTCTGACTTGCTTCACATGAGACTCCCAATCATCTGTGAAGATCAAAATGTCATCCAAGTAAACAATCAAAAATTTATCCAGATACTCACGGAAAATGTCATGCATAAAAGACTGAAAAACAGATGGAGCATTGGCAAGTCCGAACGGCATCACCAGATACTCAAAATGACCCTCGGGCGTATTAAATGCCGTTTTCCATTCATCTCCCTGCCTGATTCTCACCAGATTATACGCACCACGAAGATCAATCTTAGTAAACCAACTAGCCCCCTTAATCCGAGCAAACAAGTCAGAAATCAATGGCAAGGGATACTGAAACTTAACAGTGATCTTATTAAGAAGGCGGTAATCAATACACGGTCTTAGCGAACCATCCTTCTTGGCTACAAAAAAGAACCCTGCTCCCAATGGTGACGACGATGGGCGAATATGTCCCTTCTCCAGGGACTCCTTCACATAACTGCGCATAGCGGTGTGTTCAGGTACGGACAAATTAAATAAACGACCCTTAGGGAATTTACTACCAGGAATCAAATCGATAGCACAATCACAATTCCTATGCGGAGGTAGGGCATCAGACTTGGACTCTTCAAATACATCCTGAAAGTCCGACAAGAACTCTGGGATGTCAGAAGGAATGGATGACGAAATAGACAAAAATGGAACATCACCATGTACTCCCTGACAACCCCAGCTGGTTACCGACATAGAGTTCCAATCCAATACTGGATTATGGGTTTGTAGCCATGGCAACCCCAACACGACCACATCATGCAAATTATGCAGTACCAAAAAGCGAATAACTTCCTGATGTGCAGGAGCCATGCACATGGTCAGCTGGGCCCAGTACTGAGGCTTATTCTTGGCCAAAGGTGTAGCATCAATTCCTCTCAACGGAATAGGACACCGCAAAGGCTCCAAGAAAAATCCACAACGTTTAGCATAATCCAAATCCATCAGATTCAGGGCAGCGCCTGAATCCACAAACGCCATGACAGAATATGATGACAAAGAGCACATTAAGGTAATGGACAAAAGGAATTTGGACTGTACAGTACCAATAACGGCAGAGCTATCGAACCGCCTAGTGCGTTTAGGACAATTAGAAATAGCATGAGTAGAATCACCACAATAGAAACACAGTCTGTTCAGACGTCTGTGTTCGTGCCGTTCTACTTTAGTCATAGTCCTGTCGCACTGCATAGGCTCAGGCTTACTCTCAGACAATACCGCCAGATGGTGCACAGATTTACGCTCGCGCAAGCGACGACCGATCTGAATGGCCAAGGACATAGACTCATTCAAACCAGCAGGCATAGGAAATCCCACCATTACATCCTTAAGAGCTTCAGAGAGACCCTTTCTGAACAAAGCCGCTAGTGCAGATTCATTCCACAGAGTGAGTACTGACCATTTCCTAAATTTCTGGCAATATACTTCTACATCATCCTGACCCTGGCATAAAGCCAGCAGATTTTTCTCAGCTTGATCCACTGAATTAGGCTCATCGTAAAGCAATCCCAGCGCCTGGAAAAATGCATCAACATTACTCAATGCAGAATCTCCTGGTGCAAGAGAAAACGCCCAGTCCTGTGGGTCGCCGCGCAAAAAAGAAATAATAATCAAAACCTGTTGAATAGGATTACCAGAAGAATGAGGTTTCAAGGCCAAAAATAGCTTACAATTATTTCTGAAGCTCAGGAACTTAGTTCTGTCACCAAAAAACAAATCAGGAATCGGAATTCTTGGTTCTGGCATCGATTTCTGATCAATAGTATCTTGAATCTTTTGTACATTTACAACGAGATTATCCATTGAGGAGCACAGAGCCTGAATATCCATGTCCACAGCTGTGTCCTGAAGCACTCTAATGTCTAGGGGAAAAAAAAGACTGAAGACAGAGCTAAGAAAAAAAAATGATGTCAGGATTTCTTTTTTCCCTCTATTGGAAATCATTGGTAGGCTCCTTGTACTGTTATGGCCGGCAATCAGGCAACACAGCGTGCAGTAATCAGCGCACATACAGAGATCTGGCAATAACCAAAAACAATAGGACGAGCTCTGAGACGTGGAATCTCTGTAGACTGCAGTACCTGAACTATCCTCACACAACTGTAAGCAGCAGTGGATTGCGCCTATCAACTACCTATGCAACTCGGCACTGCCTGAGGAGCTGACTAGCCTGAAGATAGAAATACAAGCCTGACTTACCTCAGAGAAATACCCCAAAGGAATAGGCAGCCCCCCACATATAATGACTGTTAGCAAGATGAAAAGACAAACGTAGGAATGAAATAGATTCAGCAAAGTGAGGCCCGATATTCTAGACAGAGCGAGGATAGCAAAGAGAACTATGCAGTCTACAAAAAACCCTAAAACGAAAACCACGCAAAGGGGCAAAAAGACCCACCGTGCCGAACTAACAGCACGGCGGTGCACCCCTTTGCTTCTCAGAGCTTCCAGCAAAAGTTAATAGCAAGCTGGACAGAAAAAACAGAAAACAAACTAGAAGCACTTATCTAGCAGAGCAGCAGGCCCAAGGAAAGATGCAGTAGCTCAGATCCAACACTGGAACATTGACAAGGAGCAAGGAAGACAGACTCAGGTGGAGCTAAATAGCAAGGCAGCCAACGAGCTCACCAAAACACCTGAGGGAGGAAGCCCAGAGACTGCAATACCACTTGTGACCACAGAAGTGAACTCAGCCACAGAATTCACAACAGTATCAGCGGTTGTTAAGGGGTTAAGCTACACATCAGGCCTCCAGGGTAAACAGACATTGCTATTGTTATTCTCTGGCTATCAAGGAATCTTTCTCAGTCCCAAAACAGACCTGATAACAGACTTCCATTGTATGGAGAACATGACAGCTCACCAAATACTGGTTTCCATACTAGGCAAATTTTTCCAACAGCCTCAGCAGACTTTCTGGAGCTATCACTTTAGACCAGTGTTCCCAACTCAGGTCCTCAAGAGCCACCAACAGGTCATGTTTTGAGGATTTCCTTAGTATTGCCCAGGTGATTGAATGGTTGCCTGTCCAGGTGATGCAATTATCACCTTTGCAAAACTAAGTAAATCCTGAAAACATGACCTGTTGGTGGCTCTTGAGGACCAGAGTTGGGGAACACTGCTTTAGACTGAAGGTTCACTCCAATCCCCTAATATCATGGATCTTCTTCCCTATTGCACATCACCAAGTTCATTTTCTATCTTTAAACAGGTCAAAGAAGAAGTTAGCAGGCTCCTAACTCCTGCTTTGTGGCCTCCACCATTTTCAAGCAGCTGCTTAGAAGAACCCATGGCTGCTGTTTTTTGATAGAAAAGGCAGTTTTTTTTATAAAGCTGAAAAATTGGCATCACCTGAGCTTTCCTAACGATAATCATGAGCACGCCATAATACTAACAGGCTAATTAAGGTCTGGAACCTTGGGCAAAGTTATCTGAGCACACAAATCTCTATTGGTGCCCAAACTTTTGCATCTTTCCATTTTCTTTTTTGTAATTTTTAAAATGTAAAAAATGTATATATATATATATATATATATATATATATATATATATATATATATATATATATATATATATATATATATATATAGCCTAACTACAAAGGAAATGTGTCATCTGTAACTTTAGGCCTTTTATAGACCATTTCAACTTAATCTTGCTTAACTGTTTACAATAACGGTAATTTTGACCAGGGGTGTCCAAACTACATGCCACTGTGTATTATATATACATATTTTTTTTCATGTATCCTTACTTTCAGGCCATGTTGACACGTTCCTGATTTCTCTGCTGTTTTTTTCTGCACTAAAAACCGCAGCTCTTGGCAGAAAACGCAGGTGCGTTTTTTGGTGCGTTTTTGGATGCGGTTTTTAATGCAGTTTTCTCTGCAGAGTCTGTGTGTTTTCTAGGAAGTTTTTTTAGGGTTAAAATGGCTGAAAATACCCTAACCCTACCCCTAACCCTACCCCTAACCCTAACCCTACCCCTACCCCTAACCCTAACCCTAGTTCTAACTGTAGTGGGGGAAAAAAAAAAAATCTTTATTTTATTATTGTTACTACCTATAATCAAAATAAAAAAAAGGGTCATTTACCTTTTTTTTATTTTGATCACTGTGAGGTTATCACAGTGATCAAAATGTGCCTGGAACGAATCTGCCGGCCGGCAGATTTGGCGGGCGCACTGCGCATGCGTCCCCCATTTTGGAAGATGGCGGCGCCCAGGGAGAAGACGGCCGGACGGACACCGGGAGGCCCGGTAAGTATAAGGGGGGGAGATGAGGGCACAGGGGGGGGGGGCGTCGGAGCACGGGGGGTGGCATCGGAGCATGGGGGGGTGGGATTGGGGCACGGGGGGACAGCCACACTCCGCCCACGCACTTCCTGCTGCAGCGGTTCTGCACCACAAACCGCAGAAAACCCGCAGATATTTTTTTCGTCTGCGGTTTTTACTGCGGGTTTGACCTCACAATGGAGGTCTATGGGTGCAGAACCGCTGCAGTTCCGCACAAAGAAGTGACATGGTCCTTCTTTTTTACCGCAGCTATTCAGCGCGGCTTTTTTAGTGCATTTCCGCATCATGTGCACAGCGGTTCCTGTTTTCCATAGGGTACATTGTACTGTACCCTGCATGGAAAACAGCTGCGGACCCGCAGCGGCAAAATAGCGGCGGTTCCGCAGTTAAAAACGCACTGTGTGAACATGGCCTAAGTGCAGCCAAGCCCATCATTGTTGGCCTTGTGAACTAGGGTGTCTGTCCTCATGGGATGCACTTAGATAGTGCTGGGTAGCCCGCCTAATCTGATAGTATGGGCTTCACTAAGAGGCTGTAAGCCAGACATTGTGCACTACATGTGTGTGACCAGCGCCCTATACAAGCAGCTTTTGTGTAATCTAATACTAAGCAATCACCCTCTCCATGAATTGGTAGGTTGTGAGTGGTTGTCTCATCAGTATTTTGCACCTATGTAGCTGCCATCTTTTTTATATGGGTTTGCTGCATCCAGGCAAATACTGTTGCCCATGTTGCTGTGTTAATTCTTGAATTTTGGGGGGAATTTGAATTTCTCTTTTTGTTTTTTGGTTTTAACCTACCTAATCCTGATACTGCCATTTCTGTGGGAGATTCTACCATTACGCATGAGCAGCGCACTCACTGTCTTGGGGTTATATCTGACTCAGGTATTTCCTATACTCGATTTATCCAATCACTCGCTCGCTCATGTCACCTGCTTCATAAAACATTGCAAGAATTCAATATTTTCTTACCTTTAACTCAGCAAAATGTTTTACTATTGCTCTGATTATTTCTCCTCTTGATTACTACAGCTCTCTACAAAATCAGTCTCTCTCTTACTAAACCCTCTCCATTCAAATCTATCCTGAATGTAGCAGTCAGGGTCTTAATTCCGTCCAGCCGATACACTGATGCCTCCACCCTGTGCCAGTCATTGCACTGGTTGCCCATCTGTTACTGCTTTCTCTTCAAGGCTCATTCACTGTCCGGTAGTTGACCCTTTTACAGGCTCATGTCATAACTTCTGACTTCCAGTTCACCTTCAGACAAAATGGTGTTTAAAATGTGTTGCTTCATAGACTTGCCCAATTTAACAATAACAAAATTACCTTTACTCACCAACTGCTTCTCAAGCACTGCCTCTCTGCTGCCACCATGGTCTATATGGACAGAGCTGCAGCAGTGACATCATGGCTACACTAGCCCTTTAAGGTGTTAAATGTCTAATGTTAAAGGAGAGCTATTGATACCCATATACATTTGACAGCTATTTCTGCCAAGTCAATACACATGCAGTCCGGGCACAGTGAGCATGATGTATCTTCAAAGTGGAACAATAAGATCAGGCATGTTGAAATCCAACATGCCTAATCAATGTTTTTGCTGACAACAGCAATCCAGGGAGAGTCAGGAGACCCGCACACATTAGCTAGTTACCCAAGCTTGCTCACATCTTTGTGTTGAACCAACATCAATGTAATGTGATGGAACCAGCTTTTTGTTTGACCTATTACTCTAAAGGTACCGTCACACATAGCGACGCTGCAGCGATACCGACAACGATCCGGATCGCTGCAGCGTCGCTGTTTGGTCGCTGGAGAGCTGTCACACAGACAGCTCTCCAGCGACCAACGATCCCGAGGTCCCCGGTAACCAGGGTAAACATCGGGTAACTAAGCGCAGGGCCGCGCTTAGTAACCCGATGTTTACCCTGGTTACCATCCTAAAAAGTAAAAAAACAAACGCTACATACTTACCTATCGCTGTCTGTCCTCGGCGCTCTGCTTCTCTGGTCTGGCTGTGAGCGCCGGGCAGCCAGAAAGCAGAGCGGTGGTCACCGCTTTGCTTTCCGGCTGACCGACGCTCACAGCCAGAGCAGGAGGAGAGCAGAGCACAGCGCTGGAGGACAGACGGCTGTAGGTAAGTATGTACTGTTTGTTTTTTTACTTTTTAGGATGGTAACCAGGGTAAACATCGGGTTACTAAGCGCGGCCCTGCGCTTAGTTACCCGATGTTTACCCTGGTTACCAGCGAAGACATCGCTGAATCGGTGTCACACACGCCGATTCAGCGATGTCTACGGGGAGTCCAGCGACGAAATAAAGTTCTGGACTTTCTTCCCCGACCAGCGATCTCCCAGCAGGGGCCTGATCGCTGCTGCCTGTCACACTGGACGATATCGCTAGCGAGGACGCTGCAACGTCACGGATCGCTAGCGATATCGTCTAGTGTGACAGTACCTTTAGAAAATGTGATCCTACGTGGAGATAAAAATGGGCAATACAACAGGGAATTTCTCAGGAGCATTGATAAGGGAAGTGGCAAAACAAATAATAGTAAAAAACAAAGTAACTGAATTGAATAGACGAGTAAATAGACACCAAAAGCCAGAAAAACAGCACTATCCTGCTAAACCACATTGTTCATGTTGTGCTTTTTTTTTTTTTTACAGATTTACTGTAGACAAGAAGTAAGACCGTGTCGCAAAGAAAGTTGAAAAATCTCAGAATTACTGCATGCAGCTGACAATATGTAATAAATTTACAGCTGCAGGGTCTGTAATAATGTGTGCGCTCCCAGCAGTACGAGCCATTTCCAGATACGTTTTGGCTAGCTGAGATTTTCATGATTTCATTATCAAAATCTAATTACAAAGTCAGAAGACGAAACTAATTCCAAATACATGGTGGCTTGTATACAGTGTAACTGAGGTTTTAGGAGAACTTGTAGCAAAATGTCTGTGTCTGCCTGTAGTTTCTCCCACTACTCTCTCCATAGAACTTTATGAGCACCAACAGTCACCTCCAGTGGTGGCACAGAGAGAAGAGGGCCCCTGTGCAGTCACAGTATATGGGCCCGTTCCAGTCTTTCCCTTACCTCTCGAGCCTCTGTGCAGCTGTACAGGTTGCACCAATGATATGTCCGCCTTTGGGCATCTCCTATCTCAGTAATGAGAAAATCTGTATTAACTGAACCAGTAAATTGAATGAAATATCTGTCCAAGAGTAGAATGAAGCAGTTTATATATATATAATTAAATATATTAAAAAGTTTATCATTAGTTGTACTTTTGATTTATGAAAGATAAACTGACAGCAAGCGCTCTTTCAGACTTCTGTGATTATCGGTTTGATCTCAGATTGCGATGTACGGACTGGCCCCACGTCTCCTGACCCCGAGTGTGGCAGCCTCATATATATCAATGATTCTGTCATGCTAGAGGTCGGGAGATGCACGGCCATTGTGATCCAATATCTGAAAGAGCCCTTACTCTTTAAAAGGAACCTGTCCCATTTTTTATGGAAAAAGATTCAGTATAACTTGTATTTTATTAACTTAAATCCCTGGTGACTGTATATATGAGTCCAGCGGTGCTACTATTGATTGATAGTCTTCCCAATATGACTGTGCATGAAAGAAATCTGTCAATCACATAGTTGGACCGCCCACTGGACTCGTATACAGTCAACAGGGATTTCAATTTAATAAAATACAAGTAATATTAAATCTTTGCCTACAAACCTAAATATCATTCTGCTCAGCTTCTCCTGCTCAGATAGTACAATCAATATGACAGGTTCCCTTTAAGGGGCACTAAGAAACTGATTATTGTGTATTCATGTTACACTCGCGCTCGGACTCTTTAGCGCGTGCATGGATCATGGTTCCACTGTGCTGTGGACCAAGGAAAGCCTGGACTAAGTGCCTCCCCAAGACTGACCTCATGATCCGAGGAGAGCCCAGGGAGGCATGACCAGATTGTACACCAGGACTGACCTTGGTCACATGGCAGCTGACCCTCAACGAGATATGATGGTGATGGCGGGCATAACTTATATACAAGCGGGCAGGTATAGGACTGGAATACCAGGTAGGTCCCAATTCAGACTGAACAGACAAGGAACTGCATGTGCGGACAGTAAGAGAACCGAAGGTGCGGACAAGCAGGGAACCGCAGATGCGGACAAGTTGCAGGATACCACTAGAGAGATACGACTTAGTTCACATGGAACAGACAAGGTAAGGTTGGCACAGAACAATCACAAGGACAAGTACGCACAGCTCCAAGTACACACAAGACAAATACAAGGACAGGTACACACAGGACAGACAGGGCCAAGATCACACAGGATACTACAATGATGTAGCAAGTGCACACACTAATCACTAATGTTGCACAGAGACAACAGAACAGAGATAGGTACTTGTTCAGACACTGGAGGTTGTAGAGATAGGAACTGTTTCGGTCAGTGCAGGTTTTAGAGAAAGGTACAGGTTCAGACACAGGTAATTTAGGAAAACATTCAGGCTAAATATAAACAGGTTGAGGGATTGGTCTTAATTCAGACAAGGACAGACACAGGTACAGATTCAGGATTCAGGTCTGGGTATTCAGCCTCATGGTGACAGAAACAGGAAAGATCAGATACACATTCAGGACTCAGGCCTGGGTATTCAGCCCCATGGGGTGGCAGAAACAATAAAGAACAGATACAGGTACAGATACAAGGTTCAGGCCTGGGTATTCAGCCCCCAGTGTTGCAGGAACAGGAAAGGACCTGGCAACTCAACAGTTGTACAAGCACACTGAAAGAGAATGTTGCTCAGGCACCACCGAACAGGTGGAGGTGCCTTAAGTACAAAGTGCTTCCCAACAATAGGCTGGGGACACATTAGGAATGCACGCACAGTCTCTTTAAGAATCAGGAAGTGCACGTGTGGGTGCCTTAAGCATGCACAGCAAGCAGAGGACCAGGAGCTCACTGCACTGCCTGGGGTGGTTACATTGGTGTCCCTGCATGGTGGTCACAGGGGTGGACATACCGCATGTGCAGAGGTGGAGGGAGGCCCCTGCAGGGCAGCTAACACTAAGGGCAATCTTACCTGTTTCTCCGGTCATGAGGTTTCTGGGGGGCCCCTGGCCAGATTGCCCTCATGTGCGGCAGGCAGGGTGTGATGCATGCAGCATCGCTACCTTCAGGAGAAAATGGCAGTGGAGCGGAGGTGCAGGAATCTGTTCTGCTTCCTGCAGGTGCTTCCTGTCTGACACAGCAGTGCAGCTGGATGATGTCAGCATTCAGCATGCAGCTGTCTCAGAGAGAAAGCTGCCTGCAATGAAGATGCTGCGGCTGCAGGGAACGTGCGGAGGGGTGAGTGGTGCTGTGTGTGTGCAACTGCAGGGGAACGTGCAGAGAGCTGAGTGGTGTGTGTAGCTGGTGAAGAGGACAATGATGCGGTGATGGAGAGGGCAATGATGGGGGTGGTGGGGGAGAAGGCAATGATGGAGGTGGTGGAAAGGGCAATGATGGGGGTGGTGGGGGAGACGGCAATGACAGAGGTGGTGGAAAGGGCAATTATGGGGTTGGTGGGGGAGAAGGTGCATAGGACACTCTATAATGAACTGAAAGGTGGGAGAAAACGTCAGGGACTGTAATGAATTGGGAGGTGGCGGAGGAAGCTCAGTACCTGATGACGTCTTCTCCTACTTTCTAAATTAATGATGATGCCATCAAGGACTTATAATGAATAATGGGGACACAGGACAGGGACTAAGGCTATGTGCACACGTTCAGGATTAGCAGGAGAAAATTCTGCTACATGTCGTAATGTGTTGGCAGGAAGAAAGTTGAGTAAAGTACATTAATTTTTTTCCACATTTTTCCCATGCTTTACGTATATTCTCCCATTAGTACGGGTGAAATACGCTGCAAGAATTTACATTATGCAGATTTTAATCAGCAGTAAATCTGCAAGCAAAAAATAAGCAGCGTGTGCATGAGACTTCAGGGATCTCATTCACTTTTCCTGTACTGTAAAACCTTGCATATTTTCCATGTGCACATAGCCTTACAGGTAATTGAGGAGAGTCACAGACTGAATAGTTTATTTTATTGGGAGTTAGAGGTTATAGTTAATGGGGGACACAGTGCTACATACCACTTTATATCTTTCATGGTGCGTGGCTAATAATATATTAATGATAGGGTACGTATCTGTAGTCAGGGGAAAGACAGATGTGGGTGACCTTGCTATTTTCAGGACTGCGAAGATCATCGTGGCAAGACGAGTTGTGGCGTGGAGATGTCGACATGAAGGTCTGACCAGATGGAGAACAAACAGGAGAAAGCGTCTCTAATCAGATGAGACGTCAGCGATAAGTGCCTGGATGTATATACTGTATACATAAAAGGAAGGGGGCCCAGACTCTTTTCTTGAACAGGAGTGCCAAGCTGTCAGTGTCCGCCCCTAATGGTGGAGGTTGGAAGCCATGCATGGATGCAGGCAGTGGTGTTACAATTTGTTAGAGCTCCTTCAGATGTTTGTGATCACCGATCCAATCTCAGATCTCAGTGCAGAGATTGGCCATATGTCTCCTGACCGCGAATGTGAAAGCTTCATATATTTCTATGAGGCAATCACACTTGGGGTCAGGAGATGGGTGGCCAGTCAGTGAACTGCACTGACAACAATAAATCCGTGATCAAGTCCAACGTTTTGTCACAATAATAGGCAATGATGCTATTGTCAGTGAGGTTAATGGCATTGTACTCACCTGCGTCTAGGTCATCTGTTCCTATGCAACTGCCCAAACACATTTCAGCTTTACCTAGCAAACCTAACAAATACAATTCTGGAGACATAGCGGGGCAGATATGTTCAAAAGAAAACATGACCCGTGGGCTACATGACATAGGAAGCTACATTTTTCAACACATTCAAAAGTGTCAAAAAAATGTTTGGCTTTTCAGAGTTGCATGACGCGTCTCTATTCTATTATTGGTATCTGTATTTATTCTAATATTGTTAATATTTTTTTACTTGATATACTGTGAACTCTAAATTTCCACCTGCTACCAGTATACTATTGACACCTGATTCCTTTAAAGATGTTTTCCTACCTTAGGCGTTTATGGCAGAACTACTATGGTACGCGGATGGGTTTTCCTTGACCCAAATTCTGTCTGGTGTGGCAGGGAGAAATCTGCTGATAGACTTGCTTTAACAGTTGCGCATAAACAAATACATAAAAATGCAACGATACTATAATAGGACAGAAATATAATTGCAATCTAGGTTTATTAGAAAAATTTACAAAGTGTCTACTTTTTGCAAAAAAACAAACAAGAACAATTTAAATAGGTAAAAACAACTGATATAACAACTTTATATACTTTGCAGAGGTCATTTCATTTTCACACCTTCAGGAACCTTAAAGGGCCCCACCAGCTGTTTCCCCATGATTCCGGCCCAAAACATGACTCCTCCACCTCCTTGCTGACGTCGCAGCCTTGTTGGGACATGGTGGCCATCCACCAACCATCCACTACTCCATCCATCTGGACCATCCAGGGCTGCTCGACACTCATCAGTAAACAAGACTGAAAATTAGTCTTCATGTATGTCTGGGCCCACTGCAACTGTTTCTGCTTGTGAACACTGTTTAGGGGTGGCCGAATAGTAGGTTTATGCACCATAGCAAGCCTTTGAAGGATCCTACAACTTGAGGTTCAAGGGACTCCAGAGGTACCAGCAGCTTCAAATATTTGTTTGCTGCTTTGTAATGGTATTTTGGCAGCTGCTCTCTTAATTCAATAAATTTGTCTGACAGAAACCTTCCTCATTCTGCCTTTATCTGCATGAACTCTTTCTGTGCTCTGTTTCAGTCACAAATCTCTTCACAGTATGATGATCACTCTTACGTTTTCATGAAGTATCTAATGTTTTCATCCCTTGACCAAGACACTGCGCTATTTGATGCTTTTTGGCAGCAGAGAGATCCTTTTTCTTTCCCATGTTACTTGAAAACTGTGGCCTGCTTAATAATGTGGAATATCATTTTTAATTAGTTTTCCTTTAATTAGGATCACCTGGAAAACTAATTATCACATGTGTTTAAGATTGATTTCAGTGAACCATTGAGCCCTGAGACACAATAACATCCATGAGTTTATTTGAAAAACAAAACAATTAAATCTTTATGACACTTAAATCCAATTTGCATAATAATTTGGAACACGGTGTATAAAGACATACAAGTGTCTCTCACTAAATTAGAATATTATCAAAAAGTTTAATTTATTTCAGTTCTTCAATAGAAAAAGTGAATCTCACATATTATATAGAGTCATTACAAACAGAGTGATCTATTTCAAGTGTTTATTTCTGTTAATGTTGACAATAGTGTTAGTGAGAAGCTCTTGTATGTGCTGCTTCCCCCATAATATATTAATGTCCTCCATCCTATACTAAATTTCCCCATCTTGGGCCCATTCTGGTAATAATGTCCAACATCCTGGCCCCCTTTCTGCTATAATCTCCCACATCCTGAGCCCCTTCCTGTAATAATGTTCCTATCCTGTCCCCTTCCAATAATAATGTCCTGGGCCCCTTCTTGGCATAATGTTACCCATCTGGGCCCCCTCCAGTAAAAATATCCCCCATTGTGGTGTAATGTCTGTATCCTGAGCCACTTCAAATAATATACAGAATGTCTCCAATCCTGGGCCCCTTCCTGGTATAATATCCCAGCTCCTGGGATAATCGTGTAATAATGTTCCCAGTTATCCTGCTGTTCTCTAACACATTTACAAAAAAACTGTACATTTTAATTATCAAACAGAGGAAACTAAACCTGAACGAAGAAATTGTGATGCTAAACTCCCTGGAATGCGATTTCACCTCTGGCCGGGATTGTCACCTCTCCCCTGTATTTTCTGTGTAGCAATGGAGATAATTGATTTTACCTGCTTTAGCTGGAGTAGAATTTAGCTGCTGCCAGAGTCCACTGTACCTGCGTACGTAATAACTCCAGTGTTTAGTGGAAAACATTGTCAGTGTTGGGGCCTAGGGGTAAGAACAGCCTATGATTCTGTTGTACAATGTTTTCCTTGCATTCAATGGTTTCTGATAAATCCACGCTTTTCTATAACAATTCCAAAAATTTAACACACGAAATGTGTGTGTGTGTGCGGGGGTGGATTTATCAAGTATGGTGTTTTGTACACCAGTCCTGAACCCATGACCCTCCGGACTAAAGTGAGCCCAAATTTATCAAGAGGCGCATATATCTTTAATAAATTTGGCACATCTTTGGTCTGTGTTTGCACCAGAAACAAAAAATCTAGACCAACTAAAGGTGGCGTAGACACCTGCAACAATGCATAGATGTTAGATTTCTTGTTTTGTAAATTTGCAGCATAACTCTAGTCCTCGCCACCATTTGCTAAGCCCGGCCATTCTTTGCAGTAGTGCTAGGGGCTGGACCAAAAAAGTGGCAAAATGTAGCAAAATTTTTAGCAAAATACCAAATTTAGCACACTACTTACAGCTCTTTTCTAGTATACAGTGATTCTCAGCATCATATATTTGGAAAACTGTTCAATTTTTACGGCATTTTTTTTAAACAATTTTTTTTTAGCCAAAGCCATAAGTAAAAAAAAAAAAAATAGGAAACATAAATTAAGGATTTATACTTCTCTTTCTTGTTGGATTTGGCTTTGGTCAAAAAAAGTATAAGTACCGGTAATTATCCTAATAAGCTAAAGACAATAAAGGTATAAAATAATGACCCAACCATGGTTTACATGCTGAATCCACAGCTCCTCCCGTAATATTCTGCGTTGCTCTCTGCAGAGGTCATGTGACAACTATTTGTGACTGCTGCAGCCAATCAGTGGCTTCAGTCGTGATTCTGAGATGCACGTGACCTCTGCAGGGAAGAAGTCAGAGACCAGCACAGGACATGGAGCAGCAGGACGGCAACAACAGGGGATATATCAGATATCGGGGTTTTGTTTTTTTATTGTCTTTAGCCAAATTATTGTTGATTTGGGAAAACTCAATTTTTTGTGCAACTTTGCAAATAGGATTTTACAATTTTGTGTCTTCCTGGTAACAGACTACAAACAAACTCCAGTTACACCCTTTCATCTGTCCCAACTTTTTCCTGTCATAACAAATCTAATATATAAAGCTGAATGTGTGTGTGTGTGTATTTGTGTATGTCCGGGATTGGCATCTGCACCGTCGTAGCTACAGCCACAAAATTTTGCACAGTCACACGTCTGGACCCCGAAAGCGTCATAGGCTATGTTGTGAGGCGAAATTTTAACCCCGCGCGTTCCAATGCACCAAACAATTTTGCCCCTATCTACATAATGGGGAAAAAGTGAAAGGAAAAGTGTTGGAGGCAAATTGACAGCTGCCAGATGTGAACAAGGGGGACTTAAAGAATGAGAGCGATGGCGCCAAAGAGTATATACCATACAGTTGCTAAGGTGGGGCCCCGACATGGGATACTCACCACACACGGGGATATGAACACACACACAAAATGCGCCACACACTACCACGTGCTTGAACACATATACCATCCTCAGCACACATTTCACCACACATACGCCAACCTCGCCACATAAAAGTCGAAACAAAATACGCCGCTCAAAACTCGCCACGCGCAAAACTCGCCACATGCAAAACTAGGCTCATGCAAAACTCGCCACACGTGCAAAACTCACCTCATGGAAAACTCGCCACACGCAAAACTTGCACACGTGGAAAAATTGCCACATGCACAAAAGTTGCAACACATGCAAAAGTTGCCTCACACAAAACTTACACATACTCAAAACGCACCACACATAAAACTCACCACGCGCAAAACTCGCCATGCGCAAAACTTGCTGCACACAACTTTCTACACTAACCTGTCACATGCAACTCGACACACAAAAAGTTGCTACACGCATGTCGCCACACAAAACTCATCTCACAAAAGTCGCTACATGCATGTCGCCACATGCAACTCAACACACACAATTTGACACATGAAACTCGCCCTAAAACACACACAAGTCTGGTATTATCCTTCAAAAATAAAAATCTGATTAATAAGCAGACAAACTACAAGAGCAACAAATGTACCATATAGGAAATACGGCAGCTGTCACTCACATGGCCTCTGTCTATTATGTGTATGTATGAGCTAATATATACTGCCAGGGGGGAGGGCTTCCTGTTGGCTGGGGATTTATCAGGCTGCCAATTTAGCTTACAAATACTGAGGTAAAAATACTGACCAAATAATGTGTGAACGCGGTATATACAGGGGAGATGACACACAGGTATATACTTTATACAGGGGAGATGACACACAGGTATATACTATATACAGGGGAGATGACACACACATATATACTATGTATAGGGGAGATGACACAGGTATATACTATATACAGGAGATGACATACAGGTATATCCTATATACAGGAGGAGATAACACACAGGTATATACTAAATACAGGAGGAGATGACATACAGGTACATACTATATACAGGAGGAGATGACACACAGATATATACTATATACAGGAGGAGATGACACACAGGTATATACTATATACAGGAGATGACACACAGGTATATACTATATACATGAGGAGATGACACACAGGTATATACTATATACAGAGGAGATGACACACACACATATATACTATGTACAGGGGAGATGACACACAGGTATATACTATATACAGGAGATGACATACAGGTATACACTATATACAGGAGGAGATGACACACATATATACTATATACAGGGGAGATGACAACACAGGTATATACAGGAGGAGATGACATAGAGGTACATACTATATACAGATGACACATAGATATATACTATATACAGGAGGAGATGACACAGGTATATACTATATACAGGAGGAGATGACACACAGGTATATGCTATATACAAGGGAGATGACACACGTATATACTATATACAGGAGGAGATGACACACAGATATATAGTATATACAGGAGGAGATGACACACAGGTATATACTATATACAGGAGGAGATGACATACAGGTACATACTATATACAGGAGGAGATGACACACAGGTGCGAAACCGGCTAAATAAGATTAAAATAGATAAATCTCCGGGTCCGGATGGCATACACCCACGAGTACTAAGAGAACTAAGTAATGTAATAGATAAACCATTATTTCTTATTTTTAGGGACTCTATAGCGACAGGGTCTGTTCCGCAGGATTGGCGCATAGCAAATGTGGTGCCAATATTCAAAAAGGGCTCTAAAAGTGAACCTGGAAATTATAGGCCAGTAAGTCTAACCTCTATTGTTGGTAAAATATTTGAAGGGTTTCTGAGGGATGTTATTCTGGATTATCTCAATGAGAATAACTGTTTAACTCCATATCAGCATGGGTTTATGAGAAATCGCTCCTGTCAAACCAATCTAATCAGTTTTTATGAATAGGTAAGCTATAGGCTGGACCACGGTGAGTCTTTGGACGTGGTATATCTCGATTTTTCCAAAGCGTTTGATACCGTGCCGCACAAGAGGTTGGTACACAAAATGAGAATGCTTGGTCTGGGGGAAATTGTGTGTAAATGGGTTAGTAACTGGCTTAGTGATAGAAAGCAGAGGGTGGTTATAAATGGTATAGTCTCTAACTGGGTCGCTGTGACCAGTGGGGTACCGCAGGGGTCAGTATTGGGACCTGTTCTCTTCAACATATTCATTAATGATCTGGTAGAAGGTTTACACAGTAAAATATCGATATTTGCAGATGATACAAAACTATGTAAAGCAGTTAATACAAGAGAAGATAGTATTCTGCTACAGATGGATCTGGATAAGTTGGAAACTTGGGCTGAAAGGTGGCAGATGAGGTTTAACAATGATAAATGTAAGGTTATACACATGGGAAGAAGGAACCAATATCACCATTACACACTGAACGGGAAACCACTGGGTAAATCTGACAGGGAGAAGGACTTGGGGATCCTAGTTAATGATAAACTTACCTGGAGCAGCCAGTGCCAGGCAGCAGCTGCCAAGGCAAACAGGATCATGGGGTGCATTAAAAGAGGTCTGGATACACATGATGAGAGCATTATACTGCCTCTGTACAAATCCCTAGTTAGACCGCACATGGAGTACTGTGTCCAGTTTTGGGCACCGGTGCTCAGGAAGGATATAATGGAACTAGAGAGAGTACAAAGGAGGGCAACAAAATTAATAAAGGGGATGGGAGAACTACAATACCCAGATAGATTAGCGAAATTAGGATTATTTAGTCTAGAAAAAAGACGACTGAGGGGCGATCTAATAACCATGTATAAGTATATAAGGGGACAATACAAATATCTCGCTGAGGATCTGTTTATACCAAGGAAGGTGACGGGCACAAGGGGGCATTCTTTGCGTCTGGAGGAGAGAAGGTTTTTCCACCAACATAGAAGAGGATTCTTTACTGTTAGGGCAGTGAGAATCTGGAATTGCTTGCCTGAGGAGGTGGTGATGGCGAACTCAGTCGAGGGGTTCAAGAGAGGCCTGGATGTCTTCCTGGAGCAGAACAATATTGTATCATACAATTATTAGGTTCTGTAGAAGGACGTAGATCTGGGTACTTATTATGATGGAATATAGGCTGAACTGGATGGACAAATGTCTTTTTTCGGCCTTACTAACTATGTTACTATGTTACTATGTTACAGGTATATACTATATACAGGAGCAGATGACACAGGTATATACTATATAAATGAGGAGATGACTTACAGGTATATACTATGTACAGGAGGAGATGACACACGTATATACTATATACAGAAGGAGATGACATACAGGTATATACTATATAAAAGAGGAATGACACATAGGTATATAGAGGAGATGACATACAGCAGGTATATACTATATACAGGAGAGATGACATACAGGTATATACTATATACAGGAGATGACACACAGGTATATACTATATACAGGAGGAGATGACATACAGGTACATACTATATACAGGAGGAGATGACACAGGTATATACTATATACAGGAGCAGATGACACAGGTATATACTATATACAGGAGCAGATGACACAGGTATATACTATATAAATGAGGAAATGACTTACAGGTATATACTATATACAGGAGGAGATGACACACGTATATACTATATACAGGAGGAGATGACATACAGGTATATACTATATAAAAGAGGAATGACATAGGTATATAGAGGAGATGACATACAGCAGGTATATACTATATACAGGAGAGATGACACACAGGTATATACTATATACAGGAGGAGATGACACACAGGTATATACTATATACAGGAGGAGATGACATACAGGTACATACTATATACAGGAGGAGATTACACACAGGTATATACTATATACAGGAGAAAATGACACAGGTATATACTATATAAATGAGGAGATGACTTACAGGTATATACTATATACAGGAGGAGATGACACACGTATATACTATATACAGGAGGAGATGACATACAGGTATATACTATATAAAAGAGGAATGACACATAGGTATATAGAGGAGATGACATACAGCAGGTATATACTATATACAGGAGAGATGACATACAGGTATATACTATATACAGGAGATGACATACAGGTATATAGTATATACAGAAGAGATGACATACAGGTATATACTATATACAGGAGGAGATGACACATAGGTATATACAATATACAGGAAATGACATACAGCAGGTACATACTATTTACAGGGGAGATGACATACAGGTATATACTATATACAGGAGATGACATACAGGTGTATACTATATATAAGGGAGATGACAAATGTATGTATATACTGAGGGTAAAATGAGAGGTGTGAGGTGAAAATGAGGGGTGTGAGGTGAAAATGAAAAGGTGTGAGTGCAAAATGAGAGGAGTGAGGGAAAATAGTGGAGTGATCGGAAAATGACAGATGTGAGGTCGAAATGACAAGTGTTAGCGGGGAATGAGAGGAGTGAGGGGGAAAAAAAGAGGAGTGAGGGGGAAAATGAGAGGCGTGATGGGAAATAAGAGAAGTGAGGTGCTATTACTAACCACATATATTTACTATGCCCAGGCAACGCCGGGCTCTTCAGCTAGTGTTCATTATAAAGTAGGTGAAGTGAAAAGAAATAGGACTGCGGGATCAGACTACACAAGGTTTGTTTGCAGTCTGTTACCATAACGACACATAGATCGGCTTAGGAGCTTATTTTTTGCCATCTCCCCTCTCAAGGACTAGAACTTGAAATTATTTGATTACATTCATTATATACTGCAATATTTCCTATAAAGCTGAGCCACAATCTGGGCGTCATCGGAGTACCTAGATGGGTGCTACAGGGACCTTCAGTAGTAACCAGTGATGAGCGAACGTGCTTGGATAAGGCGTTATCTGAGCATGCCCGGGTGCTAACCGAGTGTCTTCGGGAGGCTCGAATAATATGTTTGAGTCCCCGCGGCAGTTCGACCGGCACAACCCATGCAGGGATTGCCTAACAAATAGTACAAGCAAAGTGAAGCAAAGTATTTGCAAAATGCATATGGGTCATGCTTTCTAAATGTTGGGTAAATGTAAAACTGAACATGGACATGGCCTGAAAGATAGAAATCAGCTGTTCATGTCCCAAGGATGCCTTGAACTGCTTGAATGTCTATACTGGGTAATATTTTTGTAGTAACTTCCTTCCCCTAGAGATGCAATAACAGAATACAGACTTTTCATTGAGATATATACTTATCAGTAGTATGGTGTCTGGTGGGTGCACGGTGTAAAAGGCTCCACGTGTTAATATTATACCATGCTAATGATTCCATTGTCGGGATCTGGCATCAGGTGTAGACCGTCCATTGGAGACTGCTTAGCACAGACTATTCCGCCTGACGGCGCAGAGGATGAGAGCTGCACAGACAGAACATATTTCGCCAGGTTCCTCTAGAGATCTGACAACCAGTGGCAGAGATAGAAGATGCCTTATTGTTGCTAGGATGTGGAAAAGAACAGATTGCAGCAAAACAAGTGTTAGCAAGATAGGAATGACGAATACGTAGAAAAGCAAACACCACAGAGTTTACGGAAAGCTGACGTCATTATGACCGGAGGAAGGAGCGTTTCCTTCAATTTTTAATAACAGGTTATCGGAACTGGTTTGGAAATGTTCAATGGCACTAAGAAATAACATAGTCACATAGCAATGATGAGTGCATTGATGACTTTCCAGTTCAAGTTTTCACCAAGAGTTTCCAAGTTTTCCTTTAATTGCAAACTTAGAGAAGTTCCTAGCATCTGCCAATGTCCTCTTCTCATTGTCCTTAGGGGGAGTCACAGACTGATTGAGATCAATAAGAAATGCTACCGGCTCCCTCTAGAGGCAGCTGAACGCAGAAAAAATTAGCACTTCCATTGTTACAGCCAGGGCCGCCATCAGGACATTACTACCCTTACTGGTGTTACAGCTTGTTGATATGTGTGTAGTTCCTCTGCCCTTATTCATATTGAGGTTCTTTGACACAAGGTAAGGTTAGAATACTAGAGACAGTATATGATCATCCTGGTTGGGTACATCTTGTCATGGCGGGATGACTTTTATGGTTTTTTTAATCAAAATACCGTGAGCGGAGTACTATATGTCATTTATATGTACTGTTACTATTTACTTGCTGTAAGGTATATGCTCACTTTGTTTTCTTCTTGGGTGAAATAACCACAGTGTGAATGTGCTCTTACACTTTGCATGTATACCAACTGTAGGGATTCTACTAGCTCTGGAAGCCATTAAGATAGACACACAGGCCTAATGGTTCAGGTGCAAAGTATTTTTGAAGTTTATTGTTTATCATAAACTTCAGCAAGGTCCAGGGGAACAGAAAATAGCCTTACGGCAGCTCAAAGGGTAGAAATGAACAAAACAATCTATGGGGCAAAAAAAAAAAAAAACACCCGCTTAGCCTCTAGTCCGTTTCTAGTCAGTCTCTGTCAGGGACAGACCAGCACATAACAGGCCTTTCCACTTCACAACTTGGATCTTGAATGAGGCAGCTGGGAGCCTTAATTAGGTCATTCCAAGGCGAAGGCGTGGAACTGGAGGCATGGGAACGGCCAATCCCTGCCAGCTCTTGTGGTCGTTCCTAAAACCCGGACCCAAAATCCTGGCCCATTAAAAAAAACCTCTCAGCACTATCTGTGCTGTAGGCTGCTTTTCCAGGTCCTACATCACTGAGGCTAGGTACCTCTGTGACACATACACTCCATTCAGGACCTTACCAGCTGTATCCATACATAGCTTATACTCCGGCTCTTTTATTTGATTTTGCCATGACTTAAAGGGAAACCGCCACCAAGTTTTTCCTCTATAAAATAGTGCAAACACCTGTAAACCCTATGTGACCGCAATCTAGAATGCTGTCTATATGTCCCCTATGCGCTCTCCATAAAACAAAAAAGAGATCGTTTTATACTCGCCTATGGTGTGCTCCAGTCCGATGGGGGTTGCTGTTCTTGATCCAGCGTCACCTCTCTTCTTGCTTTGTGCAGATGACGCGACCTACATAATCCACACAACACTACGTTATCTTGCACAAGTATACTTCTCTCTGCCATACCGAGGGGAGAGCAAAATCATGTAATGCGCATGCCAAAAGAGTGCCAGCGCATGCGCACTACAATACTTTGCCCTCGGCGGGGCAGAGAATTGCTCCTGCGCAGAAATGCAATGAGGACACTATGTGGATAACTTAGGAGGTGACAGGTTCCCTTTAAAGTCCTGTAATAGTTTGGGTCGAACATTGTTATAAGATTTTGCATCATTGCATCATTTGCATCATTACTCTCATCATTGATTATACAAAATCACAACTGCTCATAACAATTGCCACAAACTTATCATGTATCCATTCGTGAGTAATATTACTAGTTCTGACATATATTTTCTGCTTTTGTTAAACCTGGCATATAAGAAAATCCCTGGCATCGGATACTCGTAACCATTCCCAGTGACCGCAGAACAATGAGTCATCGATGCATTCAGAGGTATACAGGATTCCCAGCCCATCAACACCACTTACAATTTATTACTGCTGTTAATTATTTTATTTATTTTATAGTGGATTGAAGAAATTGTACATTCGCTGTAAGTCACTAAAATATTATAACTGCCCCCTTTTTCTATCAAATCTCCAACAGGAGATTCACCATTGCTGTTTCTCCTGTTTAGTGGCGACATTTGCTCAATAAGCGGCTTTAGTTTTTGTGCCTTATTCCCTGTGCGATTTCACCATTTTTAAAGTTATTTCTATTTATTTTAAATCTGTTCTGATTGTTCCTTGTTAACTTTTTTTTCTCCAGATGTTTTTAGACAAATTCATGAAATACGACTTTTACCAAATGTTGCATTGTTTTGCGCATTTCCCTCCAGTCTCTGCCCGGAGTAAGGTTTCTGGAGGTTTTTTTTTTTTTTTTTTTACATCTGGTGCCTTTTTACAGAAAAGTACAACTTTTTAAAGGGTTGTTCAAAGTTTTGTGCTAAAATCAATTAAGGAAAAAAAAAATAAAAAGCATTTTAGATTTTGCACCACATTCATGTTCCATTTTGGAGAATTTGGCACAAAAAAATTCAGTGAATACCACAAGACAAAAAAAAGAAAAAGAAAGGGACCAATAAATCATAAGTGATGAATCGAAGCCCAAATTTTTCACTAAAAAAATGGTGATGACACAACTTTAAAGCGTATGGAGTTCCTGGACAAATGGCATATGGCTGCACAGTATGTGTGCCGCCGGCTCAAGAGCTGAGTCCACTCCACACACAGCTAAAGCTCGCTGTGTTACACAGCCAGCATCTGTCTGTAACAGCAGTGAGTGGAGCTGGCTCTAATCACTGCAGCTTAACCATTTAGAGAGGATCACCAATGAGTCACCATGGCTGCCACCTTGGTACAGTTTGGGCTTCGTAGGAGACCATCATTTACATTATTACTTACAGTATTGCAATATCTACAACAAGCAAAGGATTGCAACTAAAAATGATTACAACTTTTAAAAAAATCTAATAGAAATTAAAAGTCATAAATATTCAAATCACCCCCCTTTTCCCAGTTTTAAAAAAAGAAATTAAAAAAATTAACGTATATAGTATCATGGAGTCTGTAAAAGTCAGATCTATCAAAATATGAAAAAAAAAAAAAAATTAACCTATACGATGAAGAGATTAAAAAAAAAATCAAAACGCTAGATTTCATGTTTTTCTGTTACCGCACCTCTCAAAAAATGCAGCAAAAGCTATAAAAACTTTCTTATCTACCCCAAAATAATACAAAGCACTATCTTGTCACACTGAGGCCTGTCCCACACGTCCAGATAATTCTGGTACCGGAAAAATCGGTACCGGAGTTATCCGTGTCCGTGTGCTCACGTGGCACATCAGTGTGGCACACGTGAGGCAGCCATGTGCCGTCCGTGTGCCGACTGGGTACCACACGCACCGTGCAGGAGACAGCGCTAGAGTTAACCGCTGTCCCCTGCTTTGGGTGCTGAATCCAGAATTCATTCCTTCTTCCCAGCAGCATTCGCTGGAGCGAAGGAATGAAAAATCATTTTTTTTTTGTTGTTGTTAAAATAAAGTTCCCGGTAATCTCCCCCCTCCCTTCCCCTGTGCGCCCGCCCGCTGGCATTAAAATACTTACCCAGCTCCCCCGATGCTTCCTCTCAGAGAGAAGAAATGAATGGGGCTTCAGCACCACAAGCTGGGGGGACAGTGCTTACTGTAGCGCTGTCTCCTGCACGGAACACGGACTGCACACGGACAGCATCCGTGTGCGGCACGTGTTTTACACGGACCCATTGACTTTAATGGGTCCGTGTGATACGTGCGCTCCCACAAACACTGACATGTCTCTGTGTTTTTCAAACGGACACACGGTCCGTGAAAACGCGCTGACATGTGCAGAGACACATTGATTTTAATGTGTCTACGTGAGTCAGTGTCTCCGGTACGTGAGGAAACTGTCACCTCACGTACCGGAGCCACTGACGTGTGAAACCGGCCTAAGAGTAAGTGCTGATTCAGCTCCAACAGAAAATTGAAAAAAAAAAGTTTGGGGTCTTAAAAAATGGCGACATTTTTTTTTGTTTCTGTTTTAAACGTTCAGATTTTTTTTTTAACTACTAAGATAATAAAGCAACTTTACAAGTTTGGTAGGGTCATATCCATACTGACCTGAAGAATATTATTCCCTGGGCATTTTTAAGATGACAGCACAAAAATGAAAAATAACTAAATAAATAATTGCCCGAGAGTGAAGGCATTAATTTTAACTAATCCCAAAGGTAGGAACTGGGATGTAAATCGGTGTGCATGCCGCATGTAAGAACATGTTCACACTAGCCACTAAACAGAGAAAAACAAATACCATATATTATTTTCATGCACTGTGCTGTTTATTTACTGCAGGGTATTTAATCATTATGTTTCTGTCTTCGGTTCATTTTAACTAAGTTAATTTGCTGTCTTTAATTTAGCTCATAATTATATGCTAGATGCTGTGACTAATATTCCAAAACTAATGGCCTTTATTTTCTCATGCAAATTCTCTTAATGTGACTGCCTGATAAATTGTTAATGTGCCTTGTCCTATCATGGGCAGAGCTGAGTAATGTGTAGGGTTTGCTGCCAGGAGTATTGTTGGACTGAGCTACTTTAATCCTTTGTCTCCTATGCCAAGATCATATAATGATGAAGATGAAACCACTGGATCATTAGGTAAGGACAATAAACCGGAAATAATTTGGGCAGAGGTCTGAACCTAAATGTATTAAAGGGGTATTCCCATCTCCAAGATCCTATCCCAATATGTAATAGGTGTAATAATAATATTGGCAAATATCTCCAATTAGAAATGTAGTATAGTTTTTCTCATTCGCCATTTCTCTTTCCTCATGCACAGGCATTGCAGGACCTTAGGTTTCCATGGTTACAACCACTAGCAACTAGCGAACTGTCACTATATTATTGATCATAACTAGTGATGAGCGAGTATGTTCGTTACTTGAGATTTCCTGAGTATGCTCGGGTGTTCTCCGAGTATTTGGGCTTGCTCGTTTATTATGTTTGTGTCGCCGCAGCTGCATGAATTGTGGCTCTTAGACAACCTGAACGCATGCAGGGATTGCCTGTTTGTTAGGGAATCCCCACATGTATTCAGGCTGTCTAGCAGCCGTAAATCATGCTGCTGCGACGACACAAACTAAGTCTCCGAGCAGTTACAAATACTCGGGAATGCTCGGGAAATCTTCTCGAGTAAGGCTACTTTCACACTAGCGTTTTTTGCAATACGTCGCAATGCGTCGTTTATGGGAAAAAACGCATCCTGCAAAGTTGTTTGCAGGATGCGTTTTTGCCCCATAGATTAACATTAGCGACGCATTGACACACGTCGCAACCCTCGTGCGACGGTTGCGCCGTGTTGTGGTGGACCGCCAGGAGCAAAAAACGTTACATGTAACGTTTTTTGCTGCCGACGGACCGCTTTTTCCGACCGCGCATGCGCGGCCGGAACTCCGCCCCCACCTCCCCGCACCTTACAATGGGGCAGCGGATGCGCAGGAAAAATGCATCCGCTGCCTCCATTGTGTGGCGCATTCACTGCTAGCATCAGAACCTACGCTAGTGTGAAAGTAGCCTTACGAGCATACTCGCCCATCACTAGTCAGAACCATGGATACCTAAGGTCCTGCAATGTCTACACAGGAGGAAAGAGACATAGTGAATCAGAAAACTATACTACATTTCTAATTGGAGGTATTTACTAATATTATTACATCTACTACATATTGGGATAGATTTTTGGAGATGGGAACACCCCTTTTATTGGTTACATGCCAAATACTAGTGTTGTGGGGGAATCTTGTGGAACTATCGCCTCTGCACTGCCTAAAGCTGATAACACTTTGCATTGGATACAATATTGTAATACTAACTTTTGGGGTTTTGGTTCCTTTGTGCCCTTTGCAGTATTCTATATGAAAGTGTACCTCATAGTGCCCAAATAATTACATCTATTTCCATCGACTAGGGCACCAAGACTGAGGGTGCAAGCCCCAGATTCCTTGTTTATCTATGGTGATTTCTGTTGCTTTGCAGCGCTGGGGTCCTGGGTTTATAAAAATCCCACCAAGGATGGCATGTGCGAGGAGTTTGTATGTTGTCTCCATGTTTTCATGGGTTTCCTCCTGCACTGCAAATATATATTTATAGGGAATATAGATTGTGAGCCCCAATGGGGAACAATGATGATAATGATGATGTCTGTACAAATCTCTGGAATTAATGGTGCTACATAAGATAAATACATAAATGAGGGTGCAAGCACCAGGCCCTCAGCTTATCTACACTATAGGCACCTGCTTTAGCAAAAACGGGAAATCACCCCGTGAGACTGGGAAAAGTCATACACCCCACTGGTCGGCCATGGTAGCACCTGTTTATTGGCTGCAGTTTTATTTCTATTTCCCCAGCATATGTCATGTTTCTGTATAACATTATCATTAATGATGGCCGATTCGATTTGTGCTGCCTTAGTCTGGCGTCATATCCCATCCTCCATGGCATCCAGTCTGGTCTACTGAGCCTGGCCTCCTTGGCTAGCCCCATAAGTTGAAACACCCAACAAATATATTCTTCAAATAGAGATATTTTATTAAATAAAGTCCAAAAATACAGTCCAGCAAGGATATATAGAAAAAAGGAGTTCACTTTTGGTGCATTCTGCTACCTTAAACAGACATTACTGTAGGTCCACAGAAGAAACTCCTACATGCTGAGACAGCAAGGAGGAACAGGACGCCTGCACACCTGTTCGATGTTTCGGAGCTCACCTCCCCCTTCTTCAAGCTAGACATCCTGGGTGACTTCCAGTAGACCCAAAGGCATGACATTGTATGAGGTCTAGTGACTAGGACTCAATGCCATGACATCGGGGGCCTAATGAGCATCAGAGCTACGAGAATGCCAGGCGCAGATGTGAAGATCGGCTGCAGCAGAGGACAACACTGAATGATGACCGGAGAACAGAAACAGAATTGCTCATCTCTAATCGTGGTTCTTCTTCCCCAGTACAGTCCCAATCTTCTGAGTCTATATTATAGACTCTATAGGTTGCCAGCGCTCAATTTAGCTAAAAAATTATTTCTCATGCCGCACACTATAATAATCAATTCTTTCACAATATCATGGAACATGAAGCCACATGTGATGTTCCTGATTATAGGGTTTCATTTCCTCTAAATCCAGATAATGGGTGTATAAAATGAACTGTAGAAAGTGATATTATCTATTGTGCGTTCACACAATAGGAACCACAACTTGTCATTGTAAATCAAGAGAAATTGGTCAGTTGAGTCCTAGAAGCCTCCACCATTGATGGAGCTGCCTACAAAACCAACAGACAATATTGACTTTGATATTAGTATGAATAGCTCACAATAACTAGCGCTGTTCAAGCTTTGTATGCGCGTCTACTGCACAATAATGAGCAATAGGGAAGCCGTCTACCTGTGTAACATAAACAGATCTTTGAAAAAAGCCATTGTGTGGCTAAAGATCAGCATCCTGTCCATTTATCAAGAGCTACACATAATCAGTTGTGGGTATCTGTTGACAACCTAACATTATCACCAACTATTGGTATTGTACCGTCATAGAGTACATATACAACGCTAGAGAAACTGTTTTTATTGTAAACCGTATATACATGCCTTCCAAACGAGGTTAATGCCTTCACAAAGTCACTGCTATCAGACTGTACATATACCATGGACATGTTGCCATGGTTGGATTCAAACCCTTGGCCCAAATGCAAACCTGTAACTCATCGCACCCAACATTTACATAAACAAATAGGTTTATGCCAGTACGGTCTAATGTTATCTTTCCTTTAAGACATAGTTTACTAACTTTCCGGTAATACAGTGCCCACAGTTTGCAGGTCTCCTGGGCACCACAAAAGCCTCTTAGAACATCCTGGAAACCACCTCTCCATGAATACTTTCTCCTTTTCAGTGCAGCGCGGTGCTGCCCAACACTACGTGGCATGTTCTCTAGAAGACCTCTTACCCTGAGCCACAGAGACTCAAGTTATTGAATAGCTTATTTAAGTGTCTGTCATGTCAGCTACTCAGCTTTGAGGTTAGCAGTCTCTAGCCGGGGATAGGGGTGAAAAGCAGATATTTGGCTTCGTGTTCTACAGTCTCAACTGTGTAAAGGGCACGGAATGGGTTATGAAGAGGAGCAGAGGGGTCAAGATCACACAGCATGATTGCTCAGTCTGGACACTACTCTGTTCCCTACTCCGATGGCTCAGCACATTGGGGAAGGAGTCCTTGGCATCTGACTCTGCTGATTAGATGCCTTTTTATGTAGTTATTAAATCATTTGCTTTTCTTGAAGTGTAATATTCATAAATTTAGAACCTTTAAGATAGCAAGCAGAAGCTTTAGCAGTGAACTAATGGAGGAGGATCTTCTCTGCCTAAAGCTCCAAATGGTATACAGAGATTTACTGCTATGACATGGCACATCTCTTTGTACCTGCATGTTAGCGGTAAAATATAAGTCAGAATTTTTTTCCTTTTAAAGTACCACTTCAGCGTTTTTTTTCATTGCAGCGCCAGAGTAGTGCAACTAATCTAAGTTCCCAGCCCCTTGTATTATACATCATCTTTTATCGGTGTCGCTCCGGTTGGTCTTTTGCAGGTTGTGACCTGCCGGATTGCTCCAATATTTTGCGAGTCAGAAGTCACAACTCAATATAAATCTTTGAGAGCCAGAACAAGGTCAGAACAAGACTCTCATAGACTTAAATTGAGACCTTGTGACTAATACCTCTGACTTCCGGTCAGACAGAAGTTGCGGTCACAGGATGGTCGAATAGGACCTGAGCGGCGCTGATAACAGATGAAGACAGCGGATGGTGAGTATAATACTAGGATCAAGGAACGTACATTAGTTGCACCACTTCAGTGCTGAAATAAAAAAAAAACACGCACTGGAGTGGTGCTTTAAAATGACAACATACACAATGAAAAACAATTGCAATAATTATGATTTTAAAGGGTTTTCCAGGCGCTAGACAAATGCCTTCAGCCTCTCTATGTGTACACTATTAAGATTCTCCTGAATGAGTGGGTGGTCTCGTGACCGCAATTATGCCATTTGTATACTTGCAATCAGGATATGACTGGTCGACAGGAGAACATGGGAATCCTCCGAAGGGCCACCACCCTCTTATATGAGCAGTTCTTGGCACTATATACTTGATTCACTATGTACAGACAATGGCGGCATCTTATTCATTTAACAATCTGCCCAGGTAATTGTTATATAAACTTGTGATTGAGGATAATGTCACGTTTGCATTTAGCTGAAAAGTGGACCCCGGATTTGGTTACTGGTGGGCACTTGGCAATCCAGTCCGACACTGCTGGCAATCATGTAAAGACTAGATTCTCCACCACATTTCTCAATATTCTTTTGAGATAACCAGATGAGAATCTAGTCGGCACGTGATCACAAGAATACAAATGCCTAACTTGTGGTCACGCGGCAACCCATTCATTCTGGGCACAGAATACTGTACAGCAGAGGTGTCAAACTGCATTCCTCGAGGGCTGCAAACAGGTCATGTTTTCAGGATTTCCTTGTACTGCACAGGTGATAATCACCTACACAAATAATGAGTTGGTGATTAAATTATCACCTGTGCAGTACAAGGAAATCCTGAAAACATGACCTGTTTGCAGCCCTCGAGGAATGCAGTTTGACACCCCTGCTGTACAGTGACTGAAGACATTTGTCTACAGGCTGGACAACCCTTTTAATAGCCTTTTTAAAACATGATCGTCACAATCCAGTAAGTCACATGGACATATTTGGAATTCTTGTAAATTATAACAATCCGAACTATACAAAGAACAGATTATTTTATACAGTGCTTGGTGAAATGGTATAAAAAATTGCATGACTTGCTTTTTCTCCAATAAACCCATTCAAAAAATAATACAAATAATATTGAATTCATGCATGTTTGGTAAAAAGGAAAAACAAAAAACCTAAAACTTCAGCTCGTCTTGCATAAAACATTACCTCATATAAATGAAGCTTATGTTAAAAACTGAAAAAGTTTTGGTTGTTAAAAATATGAATCAATGAATGAACAAGAAATCTTGTCTTGTCGTCTGAACATGTCACCATGTAATTGGGCAGTGTATATGCAGGGCAGGAGGAATGAATGGAGGGCGCCCTTCACTGTCAGTGTCCGTCTCTCGTTACCAATGGAATAAAATGGTTGTTGTCTGCACCGGAGTTGTGGCTGGGAGAGTACAAAAAGATACGAAAAGTTGGAATGTTGTAGATTGTGCGGCTGCTGTATTGGTAAGGATCTGCTCGAAATAGTTTTGAGTCAAATCTGATTAAGGGGTGTAGCTGTGTATTTCGTATGGGCAAATAAGTCAATTTAGTGATCAGCGGGGACCGTACATAGATCTTAATAATGATCTTTTTACGCCAAGGTCTCCGATGGTGACATCATCTATGTATAGAGAGAAGGTTAAATCACAATCACAGTCACAGATTCTTTACTGTAAGAGCAGTGAGACTATGGAACTCTCTGCCACGATATTGTAATGGTTGATTAATTGCAAACGTTCAAGAAGGAAGCTGTATATTTGTTAAGCCAAAGGATATAAAACAAATAAATGTAAAAGAAATTAATCAGTCTATATGGAAAGGGAACAAGTAGGAAAACACGGCACTTCTGGAATTCCAGCGGTGCACAAATAGGATAACCAAATTGGTCAACTTTAATGGCACTCATATAGGTGTATTTAAGGATTTTTGTTTTTATTGACTGTGGAAACTCCTGACAAAAGACGTTTCGGTCAATACCCGACCTTCATCAGTCAAAGAGGAGTACTGGGTGGAATCACGCTGTGAGGGTCCACAGCTTACACTGGAAGCAAATTTCTTTAGCGAATATTTTTTTTTGCCGTCTGCAATGGGTTTTTCTTTTAGATTTAATTGAAGATATGAAAGTAGTACTGGAGAACTAAAACCGCAGTTCACCTGGGGTTACATGTACGTCTACGGAGAAAAGTCTGCCAAAAACAACAATATAGCATATACAAAAACAACAACAAAAAAATCCTGAATCAGTCTCATTTTTACTGTAGGAGTCAGATGCACATGATGTTTATATATAAACCAGGAGCCGGCGACAGCAGCCGGAATCTGGGCCGGTATAGAACCGCCTGTGCTATGTAAACATACGGATACACGCCGGCTTTATACTCTTACAGCTGCTAGAAGACAAGACTTCTCTCATTTGGACCACTCTTGGGTCCGTGCACACGTTAAGTATTTGCTACAGACATTTCTGCATCAAAAATAGACCTCTTAGCAGGAAAAACGCTACATTATCTCCTTCACCACCGTGCGATTTTCCATTTTTGTTCTTTGCTCCCCTTCTTCCCAGAGCCATAACTTTTACCATATAGTGTACTGTAAAACGGGAAAAAAACACGGTCAGATGGCTTTTACGCTTTTTTTTTTTAATTAAAACATTAACCAAGTCCCGTATGTTATTGACATGTACTATTACTTTTTATTTACGTACTACACGGCATTTGCTCATTTTGTTTTTATCTTCGATTCTTCTGATCATTGGGGGGTGCCAGGTATTGGACCATCGAAAAATCAGGCCTAGAAAACCCCTTCTACGTACAGAAGAGCTGCATTGCGCGTATACCAACTTACACTCTTCCTCAATTTTTTTTCTGGCTTTAATAGAAAAAGATATCGCTAACGAGACATGGAAATGAGGGAGTCCGTCTCTTTTGACAAGCCCAACCACAGAGGTATGTCATCTGGACAGGCTCTACGTGATATGGAGGATTATGGTGATGGGTCCCATTGATGGGAGCTTGGATGATTGAACTGTCCCTAGGTGACCCTCCGACAATTTATAGAGGGATCGATAACCTTTAACTAAGATTCATCATGGAGTCTTACATTGATTTACAGTCTTCGATTTATGACCGGCTTCAACGTCCCATGTCATCTCATCAACGTCACGTCCAGATTTGACATCTAATCAATTCCCAAGGTTTATCCAAGTTACGCAGAGCAAGGAGTCGGGGAATGAAAGACCTTTATTGTGTAATATTATCACGGTAAATTACATTTTGTCATCACCAAAAACATAACGAATGTGAACAGACAAGAGACAAACCCCTCACTGTCCTGGATGGGTACGGGGCTTACTCACATGATCAGTACGAGACGTTATTGCTACAACCACTTTACTGTTATTCGGCCGACCGAATCAAGATTCAACCAAAGATTGTTTATTTCAACTCAATAGCGAAGGTTTGGAAAGTGACAATATATTTCTGAGCCCTGAAATTAAAGGGCACTTTTTCCCCCCTATAAGCTCAGTTCATTGTAAAAATAACAAAACCGTTCTTTACCTACCCCTCCCTGGCTCCAGCGCAGAGATTTTTGCCACTACTCCAATTTGCATTGCTTGGCTGCAGCGGTAGCGTCAACACTGCAGCCAATCGCTGAGCTCCATGGCTCTGCCCTTGTTCTTGCTAGAAGCAAACACGTTTCAGTTCAATACCCATTTATTACTGCTGCTATAATGCACATTTGTTTATTTTCAGCATTTTATACGGATCACAGGAAGGATTATGCACAAACAGAGATAAAGGACATGCTGATAAGAAGATCACCAAAATTGTAAACAATGAAAGCTTTATTAAAGTGTGCAAACAGACCAACAGTACCTTAAAGACATTTAAAAACACACAAACCATTCTCTGATCGATGGAGCCCCTACCCCCCCCCAAAAAAAAGGACCACAGATGGATGCTAGTCACAACATTATATACAGATCAGGCATGTATAACCCATACAACTGTCAGAAACAGATCCTAGTCTTGGCACCTGGTAGGGCGAGTTGATGCTCAGTCCTCTATACCAAAACCAAAAAATACCGTAAAGTGAACGGATGAATCTTTAGAAAAATAAGAAGGGTTCACCCTTGGATTATCACTATTATCATAAAGGCTTAGGTAGTACAAGTTACAGGTGAACCTTCTGAGAGGTATTTTCCCCTTTTGGGCACTAGGGTGAACCCTTCTTTTTCTAAAGATTCATCCGATCACTTTACGGTATTTTTTGGTTTTGGTATAGAGGACTAAGCATCAACTCGCCCTACCAGGTGCCAAGACTAGGATCTGTTTCTGACGGTTGTATGGGTTATACATGCCTGATCTGTATATAATGTTGTGACTAGCATCCATCTGTGGTCCTTTTTTGGGAGTGGGCCTCCATCAGAGAATGGTTTGTGTGTTTTTAAATGTCTTTACGGTACTGTTGGTCTGTTTGCACACTTTAATAAAGCTTTCATTGTGTACAATTTTGGTGATCTCCTTATCAGCGTGTCCTTTTTCTCCGTTTGTGCATATTCATTGTTTTTTGCACGCTGTTGGATTGATCCCGACTTTATATTAGATTTTGGCCAATGGTGCCCTCCGCCTTTCGTGTATAAACATAGGATCACAGGAATGATATACCGTAAAATGAAAAATCGTTAAAATAATAACAGTACTGATCATGTACGGACTCGCATCTACTTAATCAATGTAAAGCTTAACATATTTAGATAACTCGCCTAGACCTGATGAGGCAGGTGTACTTATTTGAAAATTCGTATCAAAATGACTTGAAAACATTTTTGGAAAATTTGATCAAGTGCGTCAAATTCTATCAAAAGGGAAAACTTGTAAAAAGGATTATACAACTATTGTGAGATACAGGTGGTCCCCGAGGTACGTGCTGCTCCCAGTTATGCCTCATCATTCATCTCTTAGGCCTCCCCGCTGCCCGGTCATTTTCTTTCTGCTCTTCTCTCTGACCTCTTCCTAGTCCTAGCCTAGGACTTCTGGCCGTATCCAGACCTTGGCAGTCACTGTGTGTCAAAAGGTCGCGATGACAAGACATGTGCCGCCACCTTCCAATGCGCAGTGTCCTTAGAGTCCTTGATACGGCTGAAGTCCTGTTGAAAAGGCTAGAGATGCTGAAGAAGGCTGAATGAAGAGGACCAGATGGAGGGCACAGCGGGGAGTGATGAGGTAATTAGTGTTTTTTTTATTATTATTTGCTTGTCTGGCATTTGTTTTGACTTACAATAAAAATTCAACTTGAGAACAAGCCTATCTTATTCGGAACCTGGGACCTGTCTCTAGGAGTAAGTACACTTAACAAATCAGGTTTAAAAGATCTATTTAACATTGTATGTCATTTGTGTTGAGATATCTGGTGACAGATCCCCTTTACATGTAAGCTATTTACTTACAGTACTATGGACAGCTGGTGGATTGATTTTTACCTATGGAAAATGGTCAACAGATGTCTAATGGAAGATAAAGGATGAGCTGAGTTGTCTGGACCTGGCCTTTGCTTTGTGAACATTTCCATTCTGGAAAATTATAAAATTTGGAAACAAATCTATTTATTGAAAAAAAAAAAAAAATTATTCTCACACACACATAATTTTTTTAAATAAATAGATTTGATTCCAAATATTATGTTTATATATATATATAATAAAATGAGCCGATAAGCGCGCCCATCAACCTCCCCTTTCCGCTGTGATTGCGTGGTGCCATGGCAGCCCTCCATTACCGCCATCATTGGACGGCTATGAAGACCAGCTGGTGGTTGTGCGTCATAGTAGACTGAGGTTCTCTCTATATTATGTAAAACAGTTGTACTGCAATATATAAAGCAATCAGACGATTACAAGGTCATGTCCCCATTAAAAAATATAAAAAAAATAAAAATAAATACATTTGTGATAAGTAACATATTTACCCCAAAATGGTATTAATAAAAACATCAGTTTTCCGTGCAAAAATAAAATAAAAAGACCTCACCCAACTCATTTGGCAGCAAAAAAAATAAATAATGAAAGTGACGGGTCTCACATAAATGACCAACAAAATTTGTACTTTTTGTTTTGTTAATAAAAGGTCTTCATTTTTTAACGATTAAAATAATAATAAAAAAGATATACATTTGGCATCACCGCAATCGTACTGACCAGAAAAATCATGTCTCCAATGTACACCGTAAAAAAATTAATGAAAACAAATGAAGTTTTTTTCCATTTTCACCATACAGTATTTGGATTTTTTTCCTATTTTCCCCATGCACTGTATATTACAATGGATGGTATCATTCAACATTTCAACTTGTCCAGTAACAAATAAGCCTTCATATGGCTGTGTGCAGAATAAATAAAGGTTAGCCGGTTATTGCTACCCTGAGAGCAGCGTGATGTAGGAGAAGAGACCCTGATAAAATTACAGTGACGCGTCACTTACTGGGCTAATTGCTACAGTTTTTAATTAAAAATAGTTTATTTGCTGCAGATCTAGCTGTTCTCTGAACGCTGAGCTCGGTATAACCCCGCCCACACCACTGATTGGCTTTCTGTGTACACTGTGCATAGGCTGAAAGCTGCCAATCAGTGGTGGGGGTGGGGTGTACAGAGGTCATGAATATGGAGGACTACATGGCAGCAGGTTCACTAGTCCTCTTGTGATAATAATTTGCTGATAAAACAATGATATTGTCAAAACAACAGGAAGCAGCCCAGGAAGAGTCACGCTGGAATTCTTGGTGACAAATTTTAAAGATAAGATGAAATTGCAAAAATGAAAATTGGCTTCGGTGGGAAGGGGTTAAGACGGCCAAATGCATTAATTTAGCTGTGGCTGATCGCACACCCCGCTTACAGACCTCTACCTCCCTGGTAATTATGTACGCGCGGATGAGCTGAGCAGACATGTTTACGCCCATATAGAGAGTGGGAAAAAGTTGCTTATCTCATCGGAAAGAAAAATCCAACGCACCTGATGTTTTTTTCCTTTACAAAATTAAGGTGTCCTGTAAAAATGTGACATATGGTTTCCTAACTGCGTACAATACTGCAAACACATTAATATAAAAAACAATAACTAAAAGTTCTTTCTGAAAGATTTGTTTAATGATAATAAAAAAAAACAACAAAAAACTGAAAAATCAAATTAGAACGTTGTGCCGGATGCCAGTTAGCTGATGCGAGTTATCGCTGCCAAGTTTTCTTCCACCTCTGACAATTTCTTGAGTATTTCATTCATCTTTGTTTCATTGAGTTCCAGGCACAGAAATTCAGAATCCTAGCAGGGAAAAGAAGAAAAGTAGTTAATGAAGAAAAAAACAAAACAAAAACACCCGGGCAATAAATAGAAACAGAGGACGGGACACGAGATTACTGCCTGTGTCTTTTACCCTTCAATCTCCTAAGTCAAGATATTTTCCAGTCATTTGATTAAGCCATCTATGGCTCTATGGGCCTGAAATAAAAGGCAATGGGCCCAATTCATTAAAGAGAACCCGTCATCATGATTTTACAATGGAAAGTGAGAACAACACAGATTAACATGACACCTCTGGTGAAGAAACCGGCTTTGTGGTTCTTCTTTAATCACCATTTGAAGTTTTCTGCCAATTAGATTTCGGTCCACAGGGGCCGGACTGTGCACTGTGTCTTCTCCTCCCTGTCCGATTTCCCAGCCCCTCTGACTGCCTCCATTCTGTGAATGACAGGTCACTGCTGAGATTTCAAACAGGTTAGCAGGTCATTCACAGACCGGAGACAGGCGGAGGGGCCGGGAAATCACAGACAGGAAGGAGAAGACAGTGCACAGTCCGGCCCCTGTGCACCTAAATAGAATTAGCAGAAAACTTCAAATGGTGATTACAGAAGAACCACAAAGCAGATTTCTTCACCAAAGGTATCAATTTAATTTGTGTTACAGGGCCATTCCCGCAATGTCTTTACTTTACCTTGCCAGTGTTCATGAACGCTGCTGTTGGGAGTAACAAGCACCTAATTCATTAAGACAGGGGTCCCCAACTCCAGTCCTCAAGGCCCACCAACAGGTCATGTTTTCAGGATTTCCTTTGCATTGCACAGGTGATGCAATTATTACCTGGGCAAGACTAAGGAAATCCTGAAAACATGACATGTTGGTGGGCCTTGAGGACTGGAGTTGGGGACCCCTGCATTAAGAGACTCACACCTCAATGAATTTGGCAAACCTTCCAAGTGTCGTGCACCTCTGCCAAAAGTGTTACTCCAGTCCAGAACATTTCTGATCTACTTTACACCACTAAAGTGGGATTAGACGGGTGGTCATAGACACCTCATCCAAGCTCTTCCAACTTGGGCAAAGTGGTTATGGTTAACGGAAACTTATCAGGACCCCCAAACCTCATAAACTGCCTCCATTACATTATATTTCCCTATGCCATAATTCCAACCATGTCCTTTATGTTCACGTCAAGTGGAGATAAGTGTGCTTCGCTCTAATCCACTGGAGTGTCCCACTGAACCCGGAACACTCTGGTCTCAGAAGCTGTGATCATGGGTGGGAATTATGGCCTCCTCACTTGCCACCGCTATTATGGAAGCATCTAAAGCGAGGAGGCTAATCAATCACACCCATGGGGGGGGGTGTTACAGCTTCTGAGGCAGAACAGCTCCAGATAGAAGCATTGCCCCGCTGGACTAGAGCCAAGTCATGTGCCGATGCGACTAGAATAAACGGTCTTTTCCGCTATTATCCATAAGGGAGTGGAACACAAAAGACTTATTTGTACCATTTCACTTTGAGAGAAGATCAACGCAGAATAGGTAATGACCGAGAAGCTCAAATCTTAACTTTCCGCTGCAGTCCAAAATCCAAACAAACCAATGTGTAACTAGTAGCACCGCCCACTGGACTCCTGCACATCAACACCAGGGGTCTAAATAAATAAAATGCAAGTGTTACTAAAACTTTACCAACAAACTATATATCATTCTGCTCAGATTCTCCTGCTTCAAACCTTGCTGTCTACAGATCAGACTGGACATACAACAGAGTTCCCATTAATATGGCTACGCTATAAAACTACACCAAAATAGCAAAAACTGCATCAAATTTATCTTAATGATACATGCTGAAAAAGAAATTTGCAAATGTTAAAAACTATCCACTCCCTTATGTGGCTTCATTATTTTGCCCCCAATAATTCGTCTTCTCCATGCCACTTTTTATAGACTTTTTTTTTTTTTTAAAATAACCACTGAGGAGCAAAAACATGTCTAAAAAAACATAATATATTTGGCACACACGGAACAATTTGTGCCAAAATATGTGCCCAGACCAGACAGCAGTCCCAGAGCAGAGAGTTTACATGGTCTGAACTGTGCACATCCACCTAATGAGAAATCAATGGATTACTTAGTAAATGCCAGACTGACTAATCCAACAACGTGATATGGTCATTAGTTAATGGAGGTAAAATAATAAATTTAAGAGAAATTCACAATTTATTCAAGATTGTAATTGAGTAAAATGTTTTTTTATTTTTTTTTATTTCTCCCGTCAATCTGGCCATGTGAGGGCTTGTATTTTGCGGGACGAATTGTACTTTTGTACGACACCATAGATTTTACCATATAATTGGAAACCGGATTCCAAGTGCTGTGAAATTGCAAAAAGTGCAATTCCTCAATTGTTTTGTGTTTTTTTTTTTTACCATGTTCACTAACTGCTAAAACTGACGTGCCATTATGATTCTCCAGGTCATTACGAGTTCATAGACACCAAACATGTCTACGTTCATTTTTATTTAAGAAGTGCAAAAAAAATCCAAAGTTTTTTCTAAAAATGGTACCATTTTTCAGGATGTGGGGCTGGGAGAGGGCTTATTTTTTGCGTGCCGAGCTAATGTTTTTTTGGATACAATTTTGTGGCAGATTCAATGTTTTGATCGCCCATTATTGCATCTTATTGCAATGTTGCGGTGAACACAAAAATGTAATTCTGGTATTTTTTTCATTACACTGTTTACCAATTGGATAGTTTTTATATATTTGGATAGATCGCGTGTTTCTGAATGCAGTGATCCCAAATCTGTGTATTTTTTAAACCTATTTTATTTTGAATGGGGCAAAAGGGTAGGGGGAGAGGGATTTGAACATATACTATATATATATATATATATATATATATATATATATATATATACATATACATATATACACACACCGATTATATATATATATATATATATATATTTTTTTTAAACTTGCTAAAATATGTAAAAAAATGTTTTTTATTTCATTTTTATTTTTTTACTTGCTTCACTAGTCTCCATAGGACACCTGAAGCTGTGATTGTCTGATCGCTGTGCACAAGCAGAAGAGTTAATTTGCTATGAACGCCGGCCAAGTGGCGACGCTCACAATAGATCGGCAACAACAACCACGAGGGTCTTCAGCAGACCTCCGGTTGTCATGCCTACCCATCAGCACCAAGCTGACAAGGGTATCGATGGTCAGGGTAAGTGATGCGCTTCCGGAGCGAGCATGTTAAATGCCGATGTCAGAGATTGACAGCAGTATTTAATATGTTAACAGCCGCGGGTGACATCGAGATCCACCCACGGCTGTTAGGGACAAATGAGAGCAGACCAAACAGTGGCTCAATGGTTCAAATCCCACCAAGAACAAGATCTGCAAGTAGTTTTTATATTCTTCCCAGCTTCTTCAGGTCCATTTGGTTAAGGTGTGCCTGACCCTCATCTTCAAGAACTGATAATTGTAGTTCTGATGAAGGACTAGTATTGGCCGAAACGTCCATTGTGGACATACCTACATCAATAAAAATGGTTTCGCATCTCAATTGGGAGTGCCGAATTCTTTTTTTCTATATTATTGGAGTGGTATCCCTATTTGTGCACCCTTCTCTTTGGAGTGCCGCGCAGCTCTTTTACAAGTGTTTAATCTAGAAAAAGGTCACTGTCTGTGAAGGGAGGGAGAGGAGGTGAGCTGTAACATCTCTGGTGGGTTCCATGGTATCTACTGTATGTAGGTGATCGCTTTAATTTTAATAATGTCTGTGATAATGAGACTGCTGAAAAAAAGTCTTCTATACAAAACAAGAAGTCTAGAATTATACCTAGTGCCCAGTGAAATAAAAACCTACAATGTTTCTGATTACTTGAGGCCTCCAGACCAAGTGGAGGAGATAAGTTTTGGGCATGAGGACTTCAAATAAGCCACAGTGCCCATTTTTCTGGTATAAAGCCAGGTCAGACCCAACTAGGTGACAAAATTGGCATGACAACCAGTAAATTAGCTGTGGGGAGCTGCGTAACTCACTGTATCAATTTACTCAATTTATCTTACTAAGGTGGTGCCACATATAGCTTATTTGCCAGATAAGGGAACAAAGTGTGATTGCATGCTAAATACAATTTCTCAATTGAAATGTATATATTTTTGAAAACAAAATTGCTGGTGTCAAAATATTGTTATGGCGCCCCCGGAGTGGAGAAACCTTTTTAGTGACTACCAGGGCATTGACCGCTCTACAATTGCGGTGTGTGCACTCGCTCCTACCGTGATTTGGGATCTAGACCTTTGGCTGTTACATTTATCCAGCTCTGAATTGAGGTTATTTTATTACTTAATTTTTCACATATAATTTGACTTTGCCTACAATTAGCATTATTGCTTTACATGTAAATGGCTGACTAGTAAACTTGTGTTTTTTTTTCTTAAAGTCTAAACTTTACCTGGGAATTTTCCTGGTTACACATTAGAGGTTGAAGTAGTCAGGCGGTGGCGGTTATATTACATAATGACAGTATATTATATATACATATATACACTAAAGCAATAAAAGAAAAATTACCAGGACACTGTTCCTGGTTACCATAGAACAAGGCGCTTGCTTCTTGTATTACCCGCGTCTGCCCTACAAGCACCAATGTAAATTCCTCATTCCCAGTCGTTTCATCAATAGATTGTAAAATGGAAAGTGGCATGAACGCATGCAAAACTCCCAACAATGAAAACACAAAAGCGCACAGAAAGGTAAAAAAATACGCTGTTGTAAAAAAGTCACAGTAAATAAGCAAGTGCTAGTCAAAAAATGAAAAAATACAGGGTATTTAGTTAATACGTTTTTTTGCAAAAAAAAGTATGTTAAGCTGCTCCACCAATCGCCAAGGTATACCCATAATAGAGCAGTCCTATCTAATGTATATAATCCCTATCTGATGTTGGTTTTATAATTGTTCTCTTGTTTCTACAAGACTGGGGAGTTCACCACTCCTTTGTGGGTCATTTGCATTGTAGCTGTTCCATCTCGCATGTTCAACGTGGATATTTTCTCTCTGAGCCATGTTCATACAGGTAATATACAGAGATGATCAGGTTTTTAAATACATAAGATAGGGATTATATACATTAGATAGGACTGCTCTATTATGGGTATACCTTGGCGATTGGTGGAGCAGCTTAACATACTTTTTTTTTGCAAAAAAACGTATTTACTAAATACCCTGTATTTTTTCATTTTTTGACTAGCACTTGCTTATTTACTGTGACTTTTTTACAACAGAGTATTTTTTGACCTCTCTGTGCGCTTTTGTGTTTTCAAGTTCATTAATACAACTGTTAGGTCCCCCCTGTTAATTTTTGCTGATGCATTGTTGTGAATTCTGTGGCAGAGCTCCCTCCTGTGGTCACAAGTGGTACTTCGGCTGATTCTCTCTGTGAGCTTCCGTTGGTGGAGGAAAGTGGTACTGCGGCTTCTGAGTTTCCTTCCTCAGGTGATGTGGTGAAGTCGTTAGGTGCTGCTCTATTTAACTCCACATAGTGCTTTGATCCTGGCCTCCAGTCAATGTTCTAGTATTGGACCCGTTTCCTCCTGGATCGTTCCTGTGGCCTGCTGCTCTGCATAGCTAAGTTCCGCTTTGCTATTTTGTTTGCTGTTTTTTTCTGTCCAGCTTGTCTATTTGTTTTTTCCTGCTTGCTGGAAGCTCTGTGACGCAGAGGGTGTACCTCCGTGCCGTTAGTTCGGTACGGAGGGTCTTTTTGCCCCCTTTGCATGTTTTTTGTAGGGTTTTGTGTTGACCGCAAAGTTACCTTTCCTATCCTCGCTCTGTTCAGAAAGTCGGGCCTCACTTTGCTAAATCTATTTCATCTCTACGTTTGTCTTTTCATCTTAACTCACAGTCGTTATATGTGGGGGCTGCCTTTTCCTTTGGGGTATTTCTCTGAGGCAAGGTAGGCTTATTTTCTATCTTCAGGCTAGCTAGTTTCTCAGGCTGTGCCGAGTTGCATAGGGAGCGTTAGGCGCAATCCACGGCTGCCTCTAGTGTGGTTGGAGAGGATTAGGGATTGCGGTCAGCAGAGTTCCCACGTCTCAGAGCTCATTCTATGTTTTTGGGTTATTGTCAGGTCACTGTATGTGCTCTGACCTCTATGTCCATTGTGGTACTGAATTACCTTATCATAACAGTACTGGAGGCCCAAAGTACTAATGATTCTCAATAGAGGGAAAAAAGAAGTTCTGAGACCATTTTTTTTTCTCTGCACTGTGTTTTGCCTTTTTTTTCCCCTAGACATTTGGGTGGTTCAGGACACAGGTGTAGCGATGGACATTAACCCCTTTACCCCCAAGGGTGGTTTGCACGTTAATGACCGGGCCAATTTTTACAATTCTGACCACTGTCCCTTTATGAGGTTATAACTCTGGAACGCTTCAATGGATCCTGGTGATTCTGACATTGTTTTCTCGTGACACATTGTACTTCATGACAATGGTAAAAATTATTTGATAGTACCTGCGTTTATTTGTGAAAAAAACGGAAATTTGGCGAAAATTATGAAAATTTCGCAATTTTCCAACTTTGAATTTTTATGCAATTAAATCACAGAGATATGTCACACAAAATACTTAATAAGTAACATTTCCCACATGTCTACTTTACATCAGCACAATTTTGGAACCAAAATTTTTTTTTGTTAGGGAGTTATAAGGGTTAAAAGTTGACCAGCAATTTCTCATTTCTACAACACCATTTTATTTTAGGGACCACATCTCATTTGAAGTCATTTTGAGGGGTCTATATGATAGAAAATACCCAAGTGTGACACCATTCTAAAAACTGCACCCCTCAAGGTGCTCAAAACCATATTCAAGAAGTTTATTAACCCTTCTGGTGCTTCACAGGAATTTTTTGAATGTTTAAATAAAAATGAACATTTAACTTTTTTTCACAAAAAATTTAATTCAGCTCCAATTTGTTTTATTTTACCAAGGGTAACAGGAGAAAATGGACCCCAAACATTGTTGTACAATTTGTCCTGAGTATGCCAATACCCCACATGTGGGGGTAAACCACTGTTTGGGCGCATGGCAGAGCTCGGAAGCGAAGGAGTGCCATTTGACTTTTCAATGCAAAATTGACTGGAATTGAGATGGGACGCCATGTTTCATTTGGAGAGCCCCTGATGTGGCTAAACATTGAAACCCCCCACAAGTGACACCATTTTGGAAAGTAGACCCCCTAAGGAACTTATCTAGAGGTGTGGTGAGCACTTTGACCCAACAAGTGCTTCACAGAAGTTTATAATGTAGAACCGTAAAAATAAAAAATCATATTTTTTCACAAAAATTATCTTTTCGCCCCCAATTTTTAGTTTTCCCAAGGGTAAGAGAAGAAATTGGACCCCAAAAGTTGTTGTACAATTTGTCCTGAGTACGCTGATAGCCCATATGTGGGGGTAAACCACTGTTTGGGCGGATGGGAGAGCTCGGAAGGGAAGGAGCGCCGTTTGACTTTTCAATGCAAAATTGACAGGAATTGAGATGGGACGTCATGTTGCGTTTGAAGAGCCACTGATGTGCCTAAACATTGAAACCCCCCACAAGTGACACCATTTTGGAAAGTAGACCCCCTAAGGAACTTATCTAGAGGTGTGGTGAGCACTTTGACCCACCAAGTGCTTCACAGAAGTTTATAATGCAGAGCCGTAAAAATAAAACAAAATTTTTTTCCCACAAAAATTATTTTTTTAGCCCCCAGTTTTGTATTTTCCTGAGGGTAACAGGAGAAATTGGACCCCAAAATTTGTTGCCCAATTTGTCCTGAGTGCGATGATACACCATATGTGGGGGGAACCACTGTTTGGGCACATGGGAGGGCTCAGAAGGGAAGGAGTGCCATTTGAATGCAGACTTAGATGGAATGGTCTGCAGGTGTCACATTGCGTTTGCAGAGCCCCTAATGTACCTAAACAGTAGAAACCCCCCACAAGTGACACCATTTTGGAAAGTAGACCCCCTTAGGAACTTATCTAGATGTGTGCTGAGCGCTTTGACCCACCAAGGGCTTCACAGAAGTTTATAATGGAGAGCCGTAAAAATAAAACAAAAATTTTTTCCCACAAAAATTATTTTTTAGCCCCCAGTTTTGTATTTTCCCGAGGGTAACAGGAGAAATTCGACCCCACAATTTGTTGTCCAATTTGTCCTGAGTGCGCTGATACCCCATATGTGGGGGGGAACCACTGTTTGGGCGCATGGGAGGGCTCGGAAGGGAAGGAGCTCCATTTGGAATGAGGACTTAGATGGAATGGTCTGCAGGTGTCACATTGCATTTGCAGAGCCCCTAATGTACCTAAACAGTAGAAACCTCCCACAAGTGACACCATTTTGGAAACTAGACCCCCTAAAGAACTCATCTAGATGTGTTGTGATAGCTTTGAACCCCCAAGTGTTTCACTACAGTTTGTAACGCAGAGCCGTGAAAATTAAAAAAAAAAATCTTTCCCCCCAAAATTATTTTTTAGCCCCCAGTTTTGTATTTTCCCGAGGGTAAGAGGAGAAATTCGACCCCAAAAGTTGTTGTCCAATTTGTCCTGAGTACGCTGATACCCCGTATGTTGGGGGAAACCAACGTTTGAGCGCATGGCAGAGCTCGGAAGGGAAGGAGCGCCATTTGGAATGCAGACTTAGATGGAATGGTATGCAGACGTCACATTGCGTTTGCAGAACCCCTAATGTACCTAAACAGTAGAAACCCCCCACAAGTGACCCCATATTGGAAACTAGACCCCCCAGGGAACTAATCTAGATGTGTTGTGAGAACTTTGAACCCCCAAGTGTTTCACTACAGTTTATAACGCAGAGCCGTGAAAATAAAAAATCTTTTTTTTCCCCACAAAAAATATGTTTTAGCCCCGAGTTTTGTATTTTCCCAAGGGTAGCAGGAGAAATTGGACCCCAAAAGTTGTTGTCCTATTTGTCCTGAGTACGCTGATACCCCATATGTTGGGGTAAACCCCTGTTTGGGCACACGGGAGAGCTCGGAAGGGAAGAAGCACTGTTTTACTTTTTCAACGCAGAATTGGCTGGAATTGAGATCGGACGCCATGTCGCGTTTGGAGAGCCCCTGATGTGCCTAAACAGTGGAAACCCCCCAATTATAACTGAAACCCTAATCCAAACACATCCCTAACCCTAATCCCAACAGTAACCCTAACCACACCTCTAACCCTGACACACCCCTAACCCTAATCCCAACCCTATTCCCAACCGTAAATGTAATCTAAACCCTAACTGTAACTTTAGCCCCAACCCAAACTGTAGCCCTAGCCCTAACCCTAGCCCTAACCCTAATCCTAACCCTAGCCCTAGCCCTAACCCTAGCCCTAACCCTAGCCCTAACCCTAGCCCTAACCCTAACCCTAATGGGAAAATGGAAATAAATACATTTTTTTAATTTTTCCCTAACTAAGGGGGTGATGAAGGGGGGTTTGATTTACTTTTATAGCGGGTTTTTTAGCGGATTTTTATGATTGGCAGCCGTCACACACTGAAAGACGCTTTTTATTGCAAAAAATATTTTTTGCGTTACCACATTTTGAGAGCTATAATTTTTCTATATTTTGGTCCACAGAGTCATGTGAGGTCTTGTTTTTTGCGGGACGAGTTGACGTTTTTATTGGTAACATTTTCGGGCACGTGACATTTTTTGATCGCTTTTTATTCCGATTTTTGTGAGGCAGAATGACCAAAAACCAGCTATTCATGAATTTCTTTTGGGGGAGGCGTTTATACCGTTCCGCGTTTGGTAAAATTGATGAAGCAGTTTTATTCTTCGGGTCAGTACGATTACAGCGACACCTCATTTATATCATTTTTTTATGTTTTGGCGCTTTTATACGATAAAAACTATTTTATAGAAAAAATAATTATTTTTGCATCGCTTTATTCTCAGGACTATAACTTTTTTATTTTTTTGCTGATGATGCTGTATGGCGGCTCGTTTTTTGCGGGACAAGATGACGTTTTCAGTGGTACCATGGTTAGTTATATCTGTCTTTTTGATCGCGTGTTATTCCACTTTTTGTTCGGCGGTATGATAATAAAGTGTTGTTTTTTTGCCTCTTTTTTTTTTTCTTACGGTGTTTACTGAAGGGGTTAACTAGTGGGCCAGTTTTATAGGTCGGGCCGTTACGGACGCGGCGATACTAAATATGTGTACTTTTATTGTTTTTTTTTTATTATTTAGATAAAGAAATGTATTTATGGGAATAATATTTTTATTTTTTTTTTCATTATTTTGGAATATTTTTTTTTATTTTTTTTTTTTTACACATTTGAAATTTTTTTTTTTTACTTTTTTACTTTGTCCCAGGGGGGGACATCACAGATCAGTGATCTGACAGTTTGCACACCACTCTGTCAGATCACTGATCTGACTAGCAGCGCTGCAGCCTTCACAGTGCCTGCTCTGAGCAGGCTCTGTGAAGCCACCTCCCTCCCTGCAGGACCCGGATCCGTGGCCATCTTGGATCCGGGGCTGGAGGGAGCAGGGAGGGAGGTGAGACCCTCGCAGCAACGCGATCACATCGCGTTGCTGCGGGGGGCTCAGGGAAGCCCGCAGGGAGCCCCCTCCCTGCGCGGTGCTTCCCTGTACCGCCGGCACATCGCGATCATCTTTGATCGCGGTGTGCCGGGGGTTAATGTGCCGGGGGCGGTCCGTGACCGCTCCTGGCACATAGTGCCGGATGTCAGCTGCGATAAACAGCTGACACCCGGCCGCGATCGGCGGCGCTCCCCCCGTGAGCGCTGCCGATCGCATATGACGTACTATTGCGTCTTTGGGAAGTAAAGCCCACCCCACATGGACGCAATAGTACGTCTAATGGCAGAAAGGGGTTAAAGGTCTGTCTTCATGTGTGGATCAGCTCACAGCAAGAGTACAAAATATTCAAGACTTTGTGGTTCAGAATTCTATGTTAGAACCGAGAATTCCTATTCCTGATTTGTTTTTTGGAGATAGAACTAAATTTCGGAGTTTCAAAAATAATTGTAAACTATTTCTGGCTTTGAAACCTCGCTCCTCTGGTGACCCAGTTCAACAAGTTAGGATCATTATTTCTTTTTTACGTGGCGACCCTCAGGATTGGGCATTTTCTCTTGCGTCAGGAGATCCTGCATTAAGTAATATCGATGCGTTTTTCCTGGCGCTCGGATTGCTGTACGATGAACCTAATTCAGTGGATCAAGCAGAGAAAAATTTGCTGGCTCTGTGTCAGGGTCAGGATGAGATAGAGGTATATTGTCAGAAATTTAGAAAGTGGTCCGTACTCACTCAATGGAATGAAGGTGCGCTCGCAGCTATTTTCAGAAAAGGTCTCTCTGAAGCCCTTAAGGATGTCATGGTGGGATTTCCTATGCCTGCTGGTCTGAATGAGTCTATAGGTACCGTCACACTAGACGATATCGCTAGCGATCCGTGACGTTGCAGCGTCCTCGCTAGCGATATTGTCCAGTGTGACAGGCAGCAGCGATCAGGCCCCTGCTGTGCTGTCGCTGGTCGGGGAAGAAAGTCCAGAACTTTATTTGGTCGCTGGACTCCCCGTAGACATCGCTGAATCGGCGTGTGTGACACCGATTCAGCGATGTCTTCACTGGTAACCAGGGTAAACATCGGGTAACTAAGCGCAGGGCCGCGCTTAGTAACCCGATGTTTACCCTGGTTACCATCCTAAAAGTAAAAAAAACAAACAGTACATACTTACCTACAGCCGTCTGTCCTCCAGCGCTGTGCTCTGCACTCCTCCTGCACTGGCTGTGAGCGTCGGTCAGCCGGAAAGCAGAGCGGTGACGTCACCGCTCTGCTTTCCGGCCGCTGTGCTCACACAGACAGTACAGGAGGCGTGCAGAGCACAGCGCTGGAGGACAGACGGCTGTAGGTAAGTATGTAGTGTTTGTTTTTTTTTACTTTTAGGATGGTAACCAGGGTAAACATCGGGTTACTAAGCGCGGCCCTGCGCTTAGTTACCCGATGTTTACCCTGGTTACCGGCATCGTTGGTCGCTGGAGAGCGGTCTGTGTGACAGCTCTCCAGCGACCAAACAGCGACGCTGCAGCGATCCGGATCGTTGTCGGTATCGCTGCAGCGTCGCTAAGTGTGACGGTACCTTTAGTCTTTGGCCATTCAGATCGGTCGACGCTTGCGTGAGCATAAATCTGTGCACCATTTGGCGGTATTACCTGAGCTTAAACCTGAGCCTATGCAGTGCGATAGGACTTTGACCAGAGTTGAACGGCAAGAACACAGACGTCTGAATGGGCTGTGTTTCTACTGTGGTGATTCCACTCATGCTATCTCTGATTGTCCTAAGCGCACTAAGCGGTTCGCTAGGTCTGCCACCATTGGTACGGTACAGTCAAAATTTCTTCTGTCCGTTACCTTGATCTGCTCTTTGTCATCGTATTCTGTCATGGCATTTGTGGATTCAGGCGCTGCCCTGAATTTGATGGACTTGGAGTATGCTAGGCGTTGTGGGTTTTTCTTGGAGCCCTTGCAGTGTCCTATTCCATTGAGAGGAATTGATGCTACGCCTTTGGCCAAGAATAATCCTGCACATCAGGAGGTTATTCGCTTTCTGGTGTTGCATAATCTGCATGATGTGGTCGTGTTGGGGTTGCCATGGCTACAAGTCCATAATCCAATATTAGATTGGAAATCCATGTCTGTGTCCAGCTGGGGTTGTGAGGGGGTACATGGTGATGTCCCATTTCTGACTATTTCGTCATCCACCCCTTCTGAGGTTCCAGAGTTCTTGTCTGATTACCGGGATGTATTTGATGAGCCCAAGTCCGATGCCCTACCTCCGCATAGGGATTGTGATTGTGCTATCGATTTGATTCCTGGTAGTAAATTCCCAAAAGGTCGACTGTTTAATTTATCTGTGCCTGAGCACGCCGCTATGCGGAGTTATGTGAAGGAGTCCTTGGAGAAGGGGCATATTCGCCCGTCATCGTCGCCATTAGGAGCAGGGTTCTTTTTTGTAGCCAAGAAGGATGGTTCACTGAGACCTTGTATAGATTACCGCCTTCTAAATAAGATCACGGTTAAATTTCAGTACCCCTTGCCGTTGTTATCTGATTTGTTTGCTCGGATTAAGGGGGCTAGTTGGTTCACCAAGATAGATCTTCGTGGTGCGTATAATCTTGTGCGTATTAAGCGAGGCGATGAATGGAAAACTGCATTTAATACGCCCGAGGGCCATTTTGAGTATCTAGTAATGCCATTCGGACTTGCCAATGCTCCATCAGTGTTTCAGTCCTTTATGCATGACATCTTCCGAGAGTACCTGGATAAATTCCTGATTGTGTACTTGGATGACATTTTGATCTTCTCGGATGATTGGGAGTCTCATGTGAAGCAGGTCAGAACGGTGTTTCAGGTCCTGCGTGCTAATTCTTTGTTTGTGAAGGGATCAAAGTGTCTCTTTGGTGTTCAGAAGGTTTCATTTTTGGGGTTCATCTTTTCCCCTTCTACTATCGAGATGGACCCTGTTAAGGTCCAAGCCATCCATGATTGGACTCAGCCGACATCTCTGAAAAGTCTGCAAAAGTTCCTGGGCTTTGCTAATTTTTATCGTCGCTTCATCTTCAATTTTTCTAGTATTGCTAAACCATTGACCGATTTGACCAAGAAGGGTGCTGATGTGGTCAATTGGTCTTCTGCTGCTGTGGAAGCTTTTCAAGAGTTGAAGCGTCGTTTTTCTTCTGCCCCTGTGTTGTGTCAACCAGATGTTTCGCTTCCGTTACAGGTCGAGGTTGATGCTTCTGAGATTGGAGCAGGGGCTGTTTTGTCGCAGAGAAGTTCTGTTTGCTCGGTGATGAAACCATGCGCCTTCTTTTCCAGGAAGTTTTCGCCTGCTGAGCGAAATTATGATGTGGGCAATCGAGAGTTGCTGGCCATGAAGTGGGCATTCGAGGAGTGGCGTCATTGGCTTGAAGGAGCTAAGCATCGCGTGGTGGTATTGACTGATCATAAGAACTTGACTTATCTCGAGACTGCCAAGCGGTTGAATCCTAGACAGGCTCGTTGGTCGCTGTTTTTTGCCCGTTTTGACTTTGTGATTTCGTACCTTCCAGGCTCTAAAAATGTGAAGGCGGATGCTCTGTCTAGGAGTTTTGTGCCCGATTCTCCGGGTTTATCTGAGCCGGCGGGTATCCTCAAAGAGGGAGTAATTGTGTCTGCCATCTCCCCTGATTTGCGGCGGGTGCTGCAAAAATTTCAGGCTAATAAACCTGATTGTTGCCCAGCGGAGAAACTGTTTGTCCCTGATAGGTGGACGAATAAAGTTATCTCTGAGGTTCATTGTTCGGTGTTGGCTGGTCATCCTGGAATCTTTGGTACCAGAGAGTTAGTGGCTAGATCCTTTTGGTGGCCATCTCTGTCGCGGGATGTGCGTACTTTTGTGCAGTCCTGTGGGATTTGTGCTCGGGCTAAGCCCTGCTGTTCTCGTGCCAGTGGGTTGCTTTTGCCCTTGCCGGTCCCGAAGAGGCCTTGGACACATCTCTATGGATTTTATTTCAGATCTTCCCGTCTCTCAAAAGATGTCAGTCGTTTGGGTGGTCTGTGATCGCTTCTCTAAGATGGTCCATTTGGTACCCTTGTCTAAATTACCTTCCTCCTCTGATTTGGTGCCATTGTTCTTCCAGCATGTGGTTCGTTTACATGGCATTCCAGAGAATATCGTTTCTGACAGAGGTTCCCAGTTTGTTTCGAGGTTTTGGCGAGCCTTTTGTGGCATTGACTTGTCTTTTTCCTCGGCTTTCCATCCTCAGACTAATGGCCAGACCGAACGAACCAATCAGACCTTGGAAGCATATCTGAGATGCTTTGTTTCTGCTGATCAGGTTGACTGGGAGTCCTTTTTGCCTTTGGCTGAGTTCGCCCTTAATAATCGGGCCAGCTCGGCTACCTTGGTTTCGCCGTTTTTCTGCAACTCTGGGTTCCATCCTCGTTTCTCTTCAGGGCAGGTTGAGTCTTCGGACTGTCCTGGTGTGGATACTGTGGTGGACAGGTTGCAGCAGATTTGGACTCATGTAGTGGACAATTTGACCTTGTCCCAGGAGAAGGCTCAACGTTTCGCTAATCGCAGACGCTGTGTGGGTACCCGACTTCGTGTTGGGGATTTGGTTTGGTTATCTTCTCGTCATATTCCTATGAAGGTTTCCTCTCCTAAGTTTAAACCTCGTTTCATTGGTCCGTATAGGATTTCTGAGGTTCTTAATCCTGTGTCTTTTCGTCTGACCCTTCCAGATTCGTTTTCCATACATAATGTATTCCATAGGTCATTGTTGCGGAGATACGTGGCACCTATGGTTCCATCTGTTGATCCTCCTGCCCCGGTTTTGGTGGAGGGGGAGTTGGAGTATATTGTGGAGAAGATTTTGGATTCTCGTGTTTCGAGACGGAAACTCCAGTATCTGGTTAAGTGGAAGGGTTATGCTCAGGAAGATAATTCCTGGGTCTTTGCCTCTGATGTCCATGCTCCCGATCTTGTTCGTGCCTTTCATATGGCTCATCCTGGTCGTCCTGGGGGCTCTGGTGAGGGTTCGGTGACCCCTCCTCAAGGGAGGGGGGGACTGTTGTGAATTCTGTGGCAGAGCTCCCTCCTGTGGTCACAAGTGGTACTTCGGCTGATTCTCTCTGTGAGCTTCCGTTGGTGGAGGAAAGTGGTACTGCGGCTTCTGAGTTTCCTTCCTCAGGTTATGTGGTGAAGTCGTTAGGTGCTGCTCTATTTAACTCCACCTAGTGCTTTGATCCTGGCCTCCAGTCAATGTTCTAGTATTGGACCTGTTTCCTCCTGGATCGTTCCTGTGGCCTGCTGCTCTGCATAGCTAAGTTCCGCTTTGCTATTTTGTTTGCTGTTTTTTTCTGTCCAGGTTGTCTATTTGTTTTTTCCTGCTTGCTGGAAGCTCTGGGACGCAGAGGGTGTACCTCCGTGCCGTTAGTTCGGTACGGAGGGTCTTTTTGCCCCCTTTGCGTGGTTTTTGTAGGGTTTTGTGTTGACCGCAAAGTTACCTTTCCTATCCTCGCTCTGTTCAGAAAGTCGGGCCTCACTTTGCTAAATCTATTTCATCTCTACGTTTGTCTTTTCATCTTAACTCACAGTCATTATATGTGGGGGCTGCCTTTTCCTTTGGGGTATTTCTCTGAGGCAAGGTAGGCTTATTTTCTATCTTCAGGCTAGCTAGTTTCTCAGGCTGTGCCGAGTTACATAGGGAGCGTTAGGCGCAATCCACGGCTGCCTCTAGTGTGGTTGGAGAGGATTAGGGATTGCGGTCAGCAGAGTTCCCACGTCTCAGAGCTCGTTCTATGTTTTTGGGTTATTGTCAGGTCACTGTATGTGCTCTGACCTCTATGTCCATTGTGGTACTGAATTACCTTATCATAACATGCATAGAGCAACATGTTGCGGTATTTTTTTTTCTGGTAAAGTGACAGAATCCTGACATATCCCATTGTAGACAACAGAGTCCATGGTTCAATGCTGGTGTCCAGTAAACAAAAAGCCTGACATCCTGTTCCTCATTAAACTGCCTGATGAGGGGTCTTTATACACAAACAGCCCCTAACAAACAATGCTATATATAGTAAGTTTATCAGAGATCAATTACATACATAGCAATTCTTGTGAGGGTCTTTTGTCGTAAAATTGCATGCGATAATGTAGAATTGTAGTTCTAATGATGACTCGCGTAAGGAAAAGAGACTTCCTATTTCTACATGGAGCCTAGAAGGATTCAGCTAGTCAGTTTTTAATCATCCCATGTCAGATGTAATGGAAAAAGAAGAATTTAATGGGTAGAAAGGCAAAATTAGCAATTGTAAGTACGCAGTGCTATATAATGATGACGACTGTAATATATTAAGAGGACAAAAATTTTTATGGGAGGAGGAGGAGTGCATCTTTAAGGCATCAGCGATATTTTTCATTTTTATTTCTTTACCTCTGTGTTCCAAGGGGAATAACTTCATAGTTTTTTGATGCCTTAGTCAAAAGAAGGCTGGTCTTCTTCAGGACAAGTCTTATTTTTAATGGGAAGACATAAAGCTCTGAAAATTGTATTCATTTATTTTCTTTGGAGAGTAGGAATAAAGATTATGCAATAGATTTTTGAATTTCACACGTACAGCAGTCACCGCGAGGTAGAAATGATATTACTCGCACCATTTAGATGACACCATCACTAGTAATTTCATATCTGTGAACCATTTAAAGGAGTTGTCTACTACTAGTACAACCCTGTCTCATCCTGAAGGTTTGCCCCTGTTTAAGGGAACCTGTTACCCCGAAAATCGCGGGTGAGGTAAGCCCACCGGCATCAGGGGCTTATCTACAGCATTCTGTAATTATTGTGATTATACTCACCCAGGGGCGGTCCCACTGCTGGTCCAGTCGGATGGGTGTCTCTGGTGCGCAGGCGCCGGAAAGGTCAGAGGCCCGGCGCCTGCGCACTGCAGTACTTTGTTCTGCCCTCAACAGGGCAGACAAAGTACGCCTGCGCCGGAGCCGTGGCTGAAGATCAGAAGAGGACGTCTTGGAATGAAGATGGGAGGCGCCGCAGCAGACCAGAGACACCCATCCGACCTGACCAGCAGCGGGACTTTCCCTGGGTGAGTATAATCTAACGTCTTTTTCTCCTCTTTCAGGTAACATCGGGGGCTTATCTACAGCATTACAGAATGCTGTAGATAAGCCCCTGATGCCGGTGGGCTTATCTCACCTGTGATTTTCGGGGTGACAGGTTCCCTTTAAAGTTCCAATGTCATGGGGAAATAATATTAGAGACCCCGATTCCAGTGATTTGTCACTTACTTTACTGGGCTGCTGGCTGTAATTTTTGATAAAATCACAGTTTTCTCTTCTGAAGATCTAGTAGGTCTCTGAATGCCGAACTCTGTATAACCCCACTCACACCCCTGATTGATGGCTTCTCTTTCGGTGACAAGAGCGGAGTTCCACAGAGCAGGAAGACTACATGGCACAAGAGAGCTAGTTCTCTGATGATAATGTCCTAATGATAAAACACTGATTTTGTTGAAACTACAACAAGCGGCAATGTAGATGACATCATTAGAATCAGGGTCTCTGCCCCTACATTATGCTGTTCTCAGATTAATAGCAAAAAACATGCGAACGGATTCCCTTTAAAGCTTTAAAAAAAAACCAGGGTAAAGCCGTACTCTTCTTACATCAGACAGAGTTCCACAGAAGTTCAGGTCTTGAAAACAAGTGCCTGGTGTAAGGGGTACACAGGTTGGAAGAGTTCCAGTTGCTTCAGTAGCGCAGCTACCTGGGGGACAGAGGGGACCATCACCTCAGGCCCTGCGCTCTGAGGGGGACCACCTGGAGCAATGCTACTGTACAGAACGCTGATAGTTATTCTGCAGCAGAGCAGGGAGAATCGATCCCCCTGCTCTTCAGCCCGGCCGCTATGGGGCCCCTGAGCAGGCGGGAGGGCCCTGTGCCAGCAGTGGGCCCCCCGCCCATCATCGCAGGGTCAGCTGTATCGGCTGCATGCCAATACAGCTGACCGCATTGATGAGAGAAGGAGCATTACGCTCCGTCTCCCATCATCCCTGTCAGCGTCTGACGTCACACTGATAGGGGTCACGATGACGTCACTGCCCGGAGCCCGCAGTCCATAGGTGAGCGTGAGCTCAGAGCAGCGGAGGAACCAGAAAGGAGAGAGGTGAGTATTTATTTATTTTTTATGGGGGCTGCCTTTTTACAGAGTCTGCCATGGGGGCTGCCTTATTACAGATTCTGCCTATGGGGGCTGCCTTATTACAGTCTGCTTATGGGGGGCTGCCTTATTACAGAGTCTGCCTATGGGGGGCTGCCTTATTATAGAGTCTGCCTATGGGGGCTGCCTTATTACACAGTCTGCCTATGGGGGCTGCCTTATGCTATAGAGTCTGCTTATGGGGGAGCAGTATACAATATGGAGTAGGCCTATGGGGAGTGCATTATACTATATTGAGGACTATCTGGTGCATTATACTATATGGAGGGGTCATCATACAGCGTTGGAGCCATCAAACAGTTTGAAGGCTACTAAGGGGTCAGTATACTGTGTGGGTGGTACTATACAGTGAGGGGGCATTATACTGTGTATAAGAGAGCATCATACTGTTTATAGGGGAGCTATACAGGGGGAGACTCGGGACATTATTAAATGTAAAGTGGGCACTTATTGTTATAGGGGAACTCCGGTTACTGTGACTTTCAGTGGGGCACACGGGGCAATAATAATTTCTAGGGGGCAAAATATGGGCACTGTTTTTTAGGCCACTTGCATCCGGCATTACTATGTTATAGAGGGGTGCTTTAGAATTTAGAGGGCACACAAAACCACACAGCAGGTGCAGTAATAGGGTCACATACGGCAGCAGCGGCTCAGTATTGGGATATCAGGTGCAGTAATAGCGACACATACGGCAGCAGCGGCTCAGTATTGGGGTATCAGGTGCAGTAATAGGGACACATACGGCAGCGGCTCAGTATTGGGGTATCAGGTGCAGTAATAGGGACACATACGGCAGCAGCGGCTCAGTATTGGGGTATCAGGTGCAGTAATAGGGACACATACAGCAGCAGTGGCTCAGTATTGGGATATAAGGTGCAGTAATAGGGACACATACGGCAGCAGCGGCTCAGTATTGGGGTATCAGGTGCAGTAATAGGGACACATACGGCAGCAGCGGCTCAGTATTGGGGTATCAGGTGCAGTGATAGGGACACATACGGCAGCAGCGGCTCAGTATTGGGGTATCAGGTGTAGTAATAGGGACACATACGGCAGCAGCGGCTCAGTATTGGGGTATCAGGTGTAGTAATAAGGACACATACGGCAGCAGTGGCTCAGTATTGGGGTATCAGGGGCAGTAATAGGGACACATACGGCAGCAGCGTCTCAGTATTGGGGTATCAAGTGCAGTAATAAGGACACATACGGCAGCAGCGGCTCAGTATTGGGGTATCAGGGGCAGTAATAGGGACACATACGGCAGCAGCGGCTCAGTATTGGGGTATCAGCAGGATTAGGGGTTTGTGCAGGTTGGGAATAGGTGGTGATGGGGCTGGAATATGAGAAGTGAAACGTGTCTTTGTTGTATTCTCTGCAGACAAGTCCTGGTTGGAAGAAGTTGTCATGTCGGTCTGGGCCAGATTGAAAAGACGGGAAAAATGAACAATTCCATCAGAAAGAACGTCAGCGGTAAGTCATTATCTGTAACTGTGCTGTGATTTCTTATATGCTCTGTAGGGCTGGTATCTACCACTGACCATATGGCGGTACTATCCATGTTGGTCTTTATATAGAGATTATCTTCAGTAACAGCGCGGTCATCTGCTGAGGTTCTCCTCCAGTATTAGGGTGCGTCACCCAGTTGTAATCAAGGTTACCTGGCTAGGGGCCCACTCAGAAGTTTTGCCCCCCTGAACCAAAACCCTAGCTACGCCCCTGGGTTGCTTGACAGGAAACCAAGCCCATAAAGGGCAATATGGCTCAGACACAACAATGTTACTAAATTTCTAGCCTTCGACACACGAAAGAAGCACTTTTTGAATACCATTCAAGCAATCAAACAGGTCTCCTGTTGGAGAGTGATCAGCTGAGCCTGGCCTGTCAGAGTGAGGAGCCTTATAAGCCATACAATGTTCCTCTGGGAAATTAAATATGCAAATTGTCTCTTTGGAGAGGAAGAGGAATAGAGCTCTAGCGCCACCTATAGAAAGTAGCAATCCTAAAAGTCAATATCAACCCTTTAACGAGCCTTGCCACATGACTTAGGATAAAAGCCCCCCCCCCCAAAAAAAAAATCTTAATTTGCCAGACTGAAGTCACGAGTCCCCTTGTGTGCTGCACGGTACGGGGGTCTGCATCAGTCACATTGGCACGCAGATGATGAAGTCCAAAATTACCTGAAAGCTACAGGGAAGAGTTAGACTGACGTAGGTGGGATGCTTATTGCCCCAGTGACTATACAAACACCGCCAGGAGCATCGTAAGGGACCACTGTAACAGTACCGCTGGGTAGCTCTCAGCCGCAGGGCCTGGAGAATCAAATTAGGGGATACTTGTAAATAGGGGCTTATTAAGAAATGTGCGTCGCCCTTACAACATACCATTGTTTCCATTTAAGATAGACAGCGAAAAGCCAACCTATATTCTACAGATTGGGGCAAGACCTCTAGGTCCCATATAAAAATGTATACGCGGATCGTGCCCAATCCTCACCCGCTGTTGTCGGCTTCCAGCTGGTTTAGTGCTACTGGTCTGGCTAGTGCTTTCTTTTCGGGGTCTCTGGAGGATAATAGCCAGCTGCTGTTTGCATTCATGTATGATCAGCAGCTTCTGGTCTTCCATACTTCTTGCAGACCCTTCTTTTCTGCCATGAGACACATGCACAGGGTGTTGTCGCCCAGCTGCACAGAGGTAGAGGTTCATGGTCTACTACTCTAGTGGGCTACAGCTCATCAGAACATGGACACCCCCCTGCATTCACACACAAACTGTATGTGCACGTAGACATAGACCTGTCAATCTAGGGCAGGGGGTGGGGAGAAGCCGCCGAGGACCCGCCTGTCTGACCAGTCTCCAGCACTGCTCGGTCCTTAGCGGATTTTAAAGTAGTTTTTTTCACCTTGCTGACATCACCCAGACAGTGCCTGATGCATGCTGCCTGTGGATCGGACAGCTTGTATCATCTATCAAGCTCAATTAATGCTAATATTGAGTTTTTGTGGGTGGTTACGGATAGTGTCAAGATGGAACATAGAAAGAAAAAGTATGCTGGTACCACACCCCCCCCCCCCTCCAATGTAATAAAACGAGAATCACTCCCACCCTCCATGGCACCGAGGCATGTGACAATGTGCAGGACTTAAAGAAGCAATCCTCCTCCTCCCATCAAAATTTGTATCATCTTAATATATTGCAATCATCATATTATATAGCACTGTGTATTTATAATTGCTCATTTTGCTTTTCTACCCGGCAAATTCTTCTCTTTTCCATTAGGTCTATGACATCACATGATTAAAGACCTGACTGATTGAATCCTTCTAACCTCTAAGCTGAAATAGGAGGTCAATTTTCCCTGTATGAGTCAGGAGTCACTGCAAAAGTCCCTGGCAGGGGAAGAAGGAGCGGCTGGGTCAAGAGTTAAAGAGGGGAATGATAAATGCAGGGACCAGAGACTTCCTGTTTCTACATAGAGCAGAGAAAAGAGAAGAATGTGCTGGGTAGAAAGGCAGAATGAGCAATTGTAAGTACACAGTGCCGTATAATATGATTGCATAATAAAAGGATAAACGTTTTGATAGGAGGACGAGTGCCTCTTTAAAGTTAACCTGTCACAATGTACACACAGAGATCTTTGCACGACACAGTAATGAGAAGACGAAGCTCAGCAGAATATTTGGGATTACTGTGAAAAAAAAAAAATCAGACAAAATTAAGGTTAAACCTAAAGAAGGAATGAGACAGTGACATGGAGTATAATTAGTACCTATATGACGCCTCGATGTAATGTCATTGTCATCTTCTGACCTCACAATGGAACAATTTTGTTTACAGACATCAGTAACAAAATGCTTCCATGGTTCCTTCTGGCCACGCAGGAAATCACTTGACCCGTAAGAAGAGTCTTGAAGCCACACTTGCAACAAAGCATAAAAGACGCCATCATGTCAAATGCTACGTCCACTGCCAAATAATAAGAGTCTGGTCCAATATTGTATTTATTTGCAAAAGCCATTTTCTTGTACTGTAAATGGATGGTACTGGGACAGCAATTCACTTTTGGATTTTGGGCATTTTGCTTAAAAGATATTGAACAAACAAGAAACCACAGAGAAAAGGCCGGAAAAAAATAACCCCCAAAAAACATATGGCTCTCTAATCAAGGCTAGAAAAAAGGCAAAGACAGAAAAGTATTCAATGCCAAAACTAGGGGTTAAATCAGTCAGAAAGTCCCCTTTAAAAGGAATCTGTAAGCAGGTTTTTGCTACCTCATCTGAGAGCACCATGATATAGGAAAAGAGACCCTGATTCCAGCGATGTCACTTTGTTCAGTGGGTGCAGCAGTTGTGTCACAATCAGAGCTCTAGATGTAGCAGAGTTTAGAAAGCCAACTGTCCACATTGTAGCTTTTTATGTACATTGTATATTGACAGTAAGCTGCTGATCAGTGCTGAGGGCGGGGTTAGATAAGGAAGCACCTAGTCCAGCAGTGATAATCTCCTGCTGATAAAACACTTATTGTATTGAAACTACAGCACACAGCCTTTATAAGCAACATCACTGAAATCAGTGTCTCAGCCCCTACCTCATGCTGCCCTAAGATGATACAGGAAAAATCTGCTGACAGATTCCCTTTCTCTGATTCACAGTGGTGAGTGGTAGTGCACCCAACAAATACGGTAGCTCCTTCATAGTGATACAATGAAATGAATTTCGCTTGTTTGTTTTTGCATAACAAAGACAATTTGCTATTTCAGTTCCCAGATAAAATGTAACCTGTAACAATTTTTTTCCTCGATTCATAGTCAAATTGCCCTAAAACTGCAACATTTGGGTGTTGGGGGCCAGTTCTCACATGCTTTTAATTTGCCAGAGAGGATGTACCTAAATCAAGCCCTTGCACAATGTGGAAAGCCTAAGGGTATGTGCACACGATGCAGATTTAGTGCAGAACTGCAGCAGATTTTTCTGCAGCAGAAACGCTGCAGAACTGCACTGTGATTACAGTACAATGTAAATCAATGTGAAAAAAAAGCTGTGCACATGGTGCAGAAAAATCAGTGCAGAAACGCTGCAGATTTCAAAGTGCATGTCACTTCTTTTGTGCAGTTCTGCAGCGTTTCTGCACCCCTCCATTATAGAAATCCTTTGATAAAATCTGCACAAAACACGCGCAAAAAACGCACCTTCGGATTCTGCCAGGAGATGCAGATTTAGTGCAGATTTCATGCAGAAAATTCTGCACCAAATCTGCATCGTGTGCACAGACCCCTTTAAATTTTTCACTTTTTGTTGCATTGCAGCCATTTGGTAAATTCAAAAAAGTTAATTTTTTTTCTCATAAATGTACACTCTGCACCCCATCCTGATTGAAAAAACAAACAAAAACAAATGTAGAAATGTTTGCAAATTTATTAAAAAATAAAAACTGAACTATCACATGGTCATAAGTATCCAGACCCTTTGCTCAGTATTGAGTAGAAGCCCCTTTTGCGCTAGTACAGCCATGAGTCATCTTGGGAAAGATGCAACACGTTTTTCACCCCTGGATTTGGGGATCCTCGGCCAGTCTTCCTTGCAGATCCTCTCCAGTTCTGCCATGTTGGATGGTGAACGTTGGTGGACGCCATTTTCAGGTCTCTCCAGAGATGCTCAATTGGGTTTAGGCCAGGGCACTGGCTGGGCCGGTCAGGAATGGTCACAGATTTGTTCTGAAGCCGCTCCTTTGTTATTTTAGCTGTGTGCTTAGGGTCATAGTCTTGTTGGAAGGTGAACCTTCGGCCAAGTCTGAGGTCCAGAGCATTCTGGAAGAGGTTTTCATCCAGGATATCTCTGTACTTGGCCGCATTCATGTTTCGTTCAATGGCAATCAGTCGCCCTGTCCCTGCAGCTGAAAAACATCCCCATAGCATGATGCGGACACCACCATGATTCACTGTCGGGATTGTATTGGGCAGGTGATGAGCAGTGCCTGGTTTTCTCCACACATACCTCTTAGAATTATCACCAAAAAGGTCTATCTTCGTCTCATCAGACCACAGAATCTTATTTCTCATAGTCTGGGAGTCCTTCGTGTGTTTTTTTTTAGCAAATTCTATGTGGGCTGTCATATGTCTTGCACTGAGGAGAGGTTTCCGTCAGGCCACTCTGCCATAAAGACCTGACTGGTGGAGGAATGCAGTGATAGTTGACTTTGTGGAACTTTCTCCCATCTCCCTACTGCATCTCTGGAGCTCAGCCACAGTGATCTTGGGGTTCTTCTTTACCTCTCTCATCAAGGCTCTTCTCCCACGAATGCTCATTTGGCTGGACGACCAGGTCTAGGAAGACTTCTGGTGGTCCCAAACTTCTTCCATTTAACCTTGCTGTGGAACCATGAAAAAAAAAAAAAATCACTGCTTTGGTACCATAGGGTCAATATGACCCCAGGCTCAAAATCGTCATATTTCATTAAAATGAACATGTTGGCTGTTCAGAAAAATCATGTTTTATTCGGTCATCATTTCAGAACACAGTTATGAAATCAAACGTAACTTTGAAGTGATTTATTTATCATCAAACACAAACTGAAATTTATACCAAAATGCCTTACTAATAATTAAAAGTATTCAAATTCAATGAAAAAAAGCACAATAACTGCAACGGTGTGGATTTTAGTAAAAACATAACGACAACGAATGACCTGGCAATAAATTTAGCCCTTGCATTCACTGCACGCCATAGCGCCATGTTCTTCACAAATGAACTTCTTGCAGTCAATGCCAACAAATCTCTTCTTTTTGTCCTTCGATCGAGGACAAACATAGCACCGTTTGCGCTGTCCTGCAACACTGCTGGTGTCACTTGGAACTAGCCATTGTTAATTTACAATTATAAAAAACCTGGGAATAAACAGAAAATATAAAAAAAAAATGTCAGACAATAAAGGTACTATGGGGTCAGGAGAGTCCCAAATGCAGAAAATTGAAAATAACTTTGAAACAAAATTGAAAAACAAATTAAAAATATCATCAACATAAGCAGAAATATGTTACTTGAAAATACATAGAAGGTCAATGTCTGAGATTGACCAGTTTTAGAAATATTTCAATTTATTCAGCGCTGGGGTCTATATTACCCCATGGTTCCACAACAGGGTTAGGGATTATGGAGGCCACTGTGCTCTTAGGAACCTTGAGTACTGCAGAAATTCTGTTGTAACCTCGGCCAGATCAGTGCATTGCCACAATTCTGTCTCTGAGCTCCTTGGCCAGTTCCTTTGACCTCATGATTCTCATTTGCTCTGACATGCACTGTGAGCTATGAGGTCTTATATAGACAGGTGTGTGCCTTGCCAAATCAAGTCCTATCAGTTTAATTAAACACAGCTGGACTCCAATGAAGGCGTAGAACCATCTCAAGGAGGATCACAAGGAAATGGACAGCATGTGACTTAAATATGAGTGTCTGAGCAAAGGGTCTGAATACTTATGACCATGTGATATTTCAGTTTTTTTTTTAAATAAATTTGCAAAAATTTCTACATGTCTATTTTTTTCAATCAAGATGGGGTGCAGAGTGTACCTTAATGTGAAAAAAAATTAAGTTTTTGGAATTTACCAAATGGCTGCAATGAAAAAGAGTGAAAAATTTAAATGGGTCTGAATACTTTCCGTACCCACTGTATGTGACACATGAATCTTCCTAAGAAACGGAATTTTTTAAAGTACATGTTCGTGGATGGATCCGGGCAACCAATAAGAGGGAGCTAAACATATTACACAAGTGACCTCCAAATGATCCCCCAGAGATGTTCAGTAGGGTTGGGAACATTACCAAACCTTGGGTGTGCAGCGGACCCTTCCACTCCTCGGCAATGGCTGAGTATTATGTTTTTGCATGGATTATCACGTAAGGATCAGAAAAAATGTCTGCACGTGCAAAGAGCATATAAAATGTAAGCGATGTCAAGAGATGCACTCCAGGTTCATAAAAAGTAGCACAAAATACATGGACCCTACACAATCGGGCCGATTCAGAGCTGGTAAAGAGCAAGGATTCCATGTAATTCCATCAGAAGTTCCGAAAGAAAACTCCTTTGTGGCAGCAACAGTGAAGTCTTGTTAGCACCTTCCCAGTACATGGTGATCGCGAAACAGAAAATCATAAACAGAATTAGCTGCAGATCACTCACGTCAAATCACAGAATGAATGGATTCATGTGACGGTGGCTGCAACCAAGAGTTTATAGACAGAAACAGAACATCAGGCCAACAAAAATGTGAAAAAGAGACTCAAAACTGTGTATATAACAGGGGTCAACAGGACATGAAAAAAGCCACTACTGCCCAAAGTGTGCATAACGATCCATCCCCCAAACAGCTCGGGGTCGGGAGGTTTGGGGGTTTAGAACTTTATCTTGGGTACTTTAGCAATTAAAAAGCGATTATCCAAGTACCTTAAGGCTATGTTCACACTTTGCGGATTCCACTGCGGATTTTTCCGCAGCAGAATTCCAAAATCCGCAGTGAAAACCCGTCGCGGTTTTTACTGCTGTTTCTTCTGCGGATTTTCATCTGCAGTTTCCTATTGGAGCAGGTGAAAATCCGCAGAAAAGAAGTGACATGCTGCAGAATGTAATCCGCTGCGTTTCTGCGCGGTTTTTTCCGCAGCATGTGCACAGCGTTTTTTGTTTCCCATAGGTTTACATTGTACTGCAAACTCATGGGAAACTGCTGCAGATCCGCAGCGGTCAAATCCTCTGCGGATCCGCAGCAAAATCTGCAAAGTGTGAACATAGCCTTAAATAGAAAACCCCTTAAAAAAAATAAAGTGAAAACCATAAGGCATTAAATAGTCACTGTCATTTCAACACACTTTTGCCTATAAGTTTGTCATTTGAGAGTGAAAAATTGATCTAAAAAAAAGTTATAGTCACTAGTTGATTCCCTTCTCATCGACTTGCCTGTTGTCGTGGCTGATCAGTCTATAGTTACAGATAAGCAGGACAGATGGAAGTGGTGGCTGTAAACACACTCTGCCACTTTGATTACAGCAGATTCTGGGCTGAAGCGCAGTGGAGACGGCTGTCAATGTCCCAGGGTGTGCTTACATCCGCAGCTCACTGTACACCGAGCAGTGGCTCAAGTCGCACAGACATATCTTTCTGAAAGAAAGCCGGCGGCTCTCAAAGGTAAATATTAATTTTGCGCTTGGTAGCCGGGCCTTCAGTCCGGCAACCAGGCAGCTTTTGGGCGCTATTGACCTACATAATAACCATATAGCTGCACATTAATAGCGTTTGGGGATATGACAGGTTCCCTCCAACTCCTTTCAGAAAATGACACACATTTAGGTTATATGCCGGCTTGCAAGCCGAGCCTGCATCTTTCCCATGATGGTGTGATAATCAGCCATCATCTACCTCTAAGAGCCTCCGGCGGAGAAGAGCTCTGCCTGTGGCGGTTAACCTGTTAAATGCTGCTGCCAATCTCTGAAAGCAGCCTCTAATGGCACTTGCATGGGGGAGCATCATTCCACCTGCCCATTGGCGCCCCTGTGAAAAACCCTGCCATGGGCAGCCCAATCTCCAGACCTGAACCCCACTGAAAACCTCTGGAATGTAATCAAGAGGATGATGGATAATCACAAGCCATCAAACAAAGAAGAACTGCTTACATTTTTTGCACCAGAAGCAGCGTGATAGACTGGTGAAAAGCAGCTAAGACGCATGAAAGCTGTGATTAAAAATCATGGTTATTCCACAAAATATTGATTTCTGAACTCTTCCTGAGTTAAACATTAGTATTGTTGTTTCTAAATGATTATGAACTTGTTTTCTTTGCATTATTTGAGGTCTGAAAGCACTGGGGGTTTTGTTTTTTGTTTTTTAATTTTGACCATTTCTCCTTTTCAGAAACAAAATACAAAATGTATTGCTTGGAAATTTGGAGACATGTTGTCAGAAGTTTATAGAATACTAGATGGCAGCCCGATTCTAAAGAATCGGGAGTCTAGAATCCATATATACTTTATTTATTCAAATGTAAGAATAATACAATTAATAAATAATAGTAAGAAAGAACAAAAAATGGCTGCACTCACCAGCTCTTGACAATTCTTGTTATTTAAGGTACAGTTACACAGGATCCATGAACATGCTTATGAGGGGAGGGATGAAAGACATCAGACGACAACTTTGCGTGTTGTGGCAAATGCCACAACAACGGTTCTTTGCTTAAGAACAATAATGTAAATAATAAATAATATGTATCAATAACTATGTATATTGGTATGTTCTATGACATTTTAAAATATTTCATTATTATGTGGAAAGGCTCTTAGTACCCATACTGGCGCATACTTGTGTGCCCATCAGGTATTAAATAGGCAGTTTATATTGCAGAGAAATTGCTGGGCAATAATGGACAATGTCCTTATGTGGCAAATAATAGAGCAATATACCCAAATGTGGCAAAGAAGAGGTTAATAAACGGCAGTCTCTCAGTATAACAGTCAGTGAATAATAGGCAGTATATGGAGAAAACACCAAACAAAAGTTCAAAATTGGTGTGAAAATGTCACTGAACCACTTCACAACTAAATATATATAGTTTTGGTAAATGGTATTATCATTTTTTTGACGAAATTCGGCAGGAGCTTGAAGAGCAACGTCACTGGGCCCGCCTCCACGCAGTAGAGACTTGCTGTGAGGTAAAAATTCAAAAATCACACCAAAATGGCGGGCGGAGTGTGTCACAGTACGGCACGTTTCTGATTGGTCGCTCGCAGCAGGCGGCAACCAATCAGACACTGGACACTGTTGACATCACTTATCTCCGGACATTAGCTCCGGACATTAGCTCCGGACAGGAAGTTGGCACTAATTGCAGGAAGTAGTATTCTAGGCAATTATATATTAGAAATGAAAAATTTACATTTTACTCAAAAACATACCTATAAAGAGAAAACTCAGACAAACTGACAATTTTACCCCAAGATGTTATCAATCAAAAAGTCAGTTCATGGCACAATAGACAAGCCCTCACAGCCTCATCGACCAAAAAGTGAAAACATTACAGGTCTTGGAAAACAGCAAAACAAGTTGTTTTTTTATAGTGTAGTGAACATGGTAAATAAAAAAAAAACAAAACAGATTGCAGAACTGTACTTTTCTTTATATTGAATTTTTTTTCCTGGACGTCACATGATAGAATGAATGGTGTCATTCAAAAGTACAAGTCGACCAACAAAAAACAAGCCGTCATACGGCTAAGGGGATGGAAAAATAAAGATTACATTTCCATCCAAATGACAAGTAGGAATCCGCCTCTGGTGACCTTGTTCTGGGTGATAAACATGTTGTATCATGTTGTGACTCACAATTAATTTACTTCATTAGAATATAGCAATGAAACTCCTGGAAAATCCTGGACACAGTGTGTGTGTGTGTGTGTGTGTGTGTGTGTGTGTGTGTGTATGTGTGTATATATATACTAGATGGTGGCCCGATTCTAACGCATCGGGTATTCTAGAATATGTACGGTATGTAGTTTACTTATGAAGATTTTAGAATACATTGAATACACAGGATTTGGCCGGCCGCGACCAATTAGCGAAGCGTGGTTCAAATCCCGCGCCAATTTGTGGCCGGATTGCGCCTGTCGCTGATTCTTCGCGGCCAGCCACGTAGTATATAGCACAGCCACATAGTATATTGCCCAGTCACGTAGTATATTGAACAGCCACGTAGTATATTGCACAGCCCACGTAGTGTATAGCACCGCCACGTAGTATATTGCCCAGCCCACGTAGTATATTCCCCAGCCACGTAGTATATTGCACAGTCCACGTAGTATATTGCCCAGCCCACGTAGTATATTGCCCAGCCACATAGTATATTGCCCAGTCACGTAGTATACAGCACAGAGCTAAGTAGTATATTGCCCAGCCACGTAGTATATTGCCCAGCCCACGTAGTATATTGCCCAGCCCACGTAGTATATTGCCCAGCCCACGTAGTATATTGCCCAGCCCACGTAGTATATTGCCCAGCCACATAGTATATTGCCCAGTCACATAGTATACAGCACAGAGCCACGTAGTATATTGCCCAGCCACGTAGTATATTGCCCAGCCCACGTAGTATATTGCCCAGCCACATAGTATATTGCCCAGCCACATAGTATATTGCCCAGTCACATAGTATACAGCACAAAGCCACGTAGTATATTGCCCAGCCACGTAGTATATTGCCCAGCCCACGTAGGTCTCGCGAGACCGCTACGTCATCATTTTTTTTTAACATTAGATCTTTTTACTATTGATGCTGCATAGGCAGCAACAATAGTAAAAAGTTGGTCACACAGGGTTAATAGCAGTGTTATCAGACTACGTTACACCGCGGTGTAACGTAGTCCATTTAACGGACTGCTAAACCGCTATGGGGGCACTGACTGGAGGGGAGTAGGGAAGGGCGAATTCGCGGCCGGACTGTGCCCGTCGCAGCGACGCGGGATTTCCGTGACAGACAAAAGTGACCCTTAGACTATATGGCTACATATATATATATAATTTTTTTTTCATTCTACTTTTATTTCTTTATTTTTTTAAGTCCATTACTGAAGCTTTCGAAGCCATGACACACCAGCTTAGTCTCAAAGCCCAAGTCATGGTTTACGGCTCCGCGGTCTGGAATGTAATTTTTAAGACGGGTTGTTCCAAAATAGCCTAGTGCTTAGTGCCAGGACCGTGCTGCAGGTTCCCTCTCTGGAATTCGAGAGATTTCGGAGCGGATACAAACCTACCAGAGCTCGGAGCTGTGCCGACAGTGACAGCCGTGATGGGCTGCGTCGGCTATTAGCCATGACAGACCACAACTTTGCTGCGTCTCCTCCTGTAGCATGGCAGGAGACATGTTGTAAATCTTGCCTAGAGCCTTGGCTGTATTTTATTTTTGACAAATAGACTGGTAGATACTTACGAAACTTTTAGAAAAGAAAAAAAAAAAGGCACTTCATAATTATTAAAGTAAAAAAGCGTGCAGAGCGCTGAAAGCAGAAAACCCCTTAATCAAGACGTTAAAGGGGAGTTGTGATTAGTGATGAGAGAACCTGCTCGGATAAGGTGTTATCTGAGCATGCTCTGGTGCTAACCGAGTGTCTTCGGCATGCTCGAATAATATGTCCGAGTCCCCGCAGCTGCAGGTCTCTTTGCTGCTTGTTAGGTAATCCCTGCATGTGTTGCGGCTCTTGAAAACCACGAGACATGCAGCCGCGGGAACTCAAACATTGTAGTCACCTATAAACTCCTCATTAGAGTTCACCCATCCATCACTAGTCCCAATACAATTTTTTTTTTCTCAAAAACCTTGTAATTCTGTAACCTGCTCCCTAATGTCCCCCATTTGACATGCTCTTTTTACAGTATCTTTACCCATCTCCATCTTTCATTGCTATGCACTTCATTTACAAGCACCGCTATCAGCCGCCACAATTTCTGTTGATCAGGGCCATGTACCCCATCACAGACCCCACAGCTCACTCAAGTATCAATTATTGATGTATTTTGTTAGGCTACAGAGCACCATTAAATCTGCAGCACTTCACAGACATTATCGTCGCTGTCCCCATCGGGGCTCACAATCTACATTCCCGATCTCGGTCTTTGGAGTGTGGGAGGAAACCGGAGAACCCGGAGGAAACCCACACAAACACGGGGTGAACATACAATCTCCTTGTAGACGTCGTCCCTGGAGAGATGTTTACTCCGGACCCCAGTGCTGCAAGACTGCAGTGCTAACCACTGAGCCACCGTACAGAGCCAACCACTGAGCCACCGTACACAGCTAACCACTGAGCCACCGTACAGAGCTAACCACTGAGCCACCGTACAGTGCTAACCACTGAGCCACCGTACAGAGCTAACCACTGAGCCACCGTACAGAGCTAACCACTGAGCCACCGTACAGTGCTAACCACTGAGCCACCGTACAGTGCTAACCACTGAGCCACCGTACAGAGCTAACCACTGAGCCACCGTACAGAGCTAACCACTGAGCCACCGTACAGAGCTAGCCACTGAGCCACCGTACAGAGCTAACCACTGAGCCACCGTACACAGCTAACCACTGAGCCACCGTACACAGCTAACCACTGAGCCACCGTACAGAGCTAACCACTGAGCCACCGTACACAGCTAACCACTGAGCCACCGTACACAGCCAACCACTGAGCCACCGTACACAGCTAACCACTGAGCCACCGTACAGAGCTAACCACTGAGCCACCGTACAGTGCTAACCACTGAGCCACCGTACAGAGCTAACCACTGAGCCACCGTACAGAGCTAACCACTGAGCCACCGTACAGAGCTAACCACTGAGCCACCGTACAGAGCTAGCCACTGAGCCACCGTACAGAGCTAACCACTGAGCCACCGTACAGAGCTAGCCACTGAGCCACCGTACAGAGCTAACCACTGAGCCACCGTACAGAGCTAACCACTGAGACACCGTACACAGCTAACCACTGAGCCACCGTGCTGCCCTGTCATTCTGAGTGACACTACCCACTCACCCTAATCTCCGCTCGGACATGACCACTTTCTCCAACACCCGCTCTTCCCACCAGCCCCATCATTTGGCGCTCTCCGCATAAAACGCACTCAAACAGCGTGTGTGAATCGGCCCTTTAAAATGGAGCACTTGGTTGATGAAATTTGTGCCAAGTCGAAAATCATCTTTATTTTTTGTCTTTGACTTTGTCGCAAAAAAGGTTACATGTTTTGCAAAATGGGGGAAAAAAAAGAAATGGTCAAATTTTCTGGTGTATATAAAATCATTTATGAATTTTCGAAAAGTTGCAAATGATGAATCAGGCAAAAATAGCTACAAATGCTAAACTTGTTCACAGTGGGAAATTAAAAACAAACGAGAATGAATAAAATGCACTTAAAAATTGGAAAGATAAATGGATAAATGTGGCGCCCAAAAAAAAAAAAAGTGCAAAACACTAAAATCTTGATTAAAAAAAAAAAAAGCCACAAGTGCTATACTGATGTGTGCCCTCAATGTGCGGCTCTTGCAGAAGACAATGCATGTTCTCCATCTAAAAATCATGAATATATAAAAAAAATATATATATTATTGGAAATAACAGACGCCGCCGACCTCAACTTGTCATTTTCCCCTTTGGCGCTGCATAATTCATCCAGATATTACAAGGATGTGCGCATAAAGGTGGAGACGGCCGCAGCTGCTGCTCCTGCTGATTGTGGGGACATATGGGTATCGATTTACTAATGTACCAGAGAAGAGCTTTGAGAGATCATCTTAAACCAAGCAATCTACTGATGGAAAGTTCTCACGCGGTTTTATGAGCTAAACGCCCCCAATTATAACATCTCACTGATGAGACGTAATCTGCAGATAGGTTGCCAGGCCCGGCGAGCCGCAGCAGATGAAGGGCGGCATTATCTAATCTCGTAGATAGGACAATCAGGCAGCATACACGGATTATTCATATTTCGTATACAGAGGGTGACCTATTTCGGTTCTGGGGAATGAAAGCTTTTTGTAAAAAGTTATTTAGTGACATTCTTTCCCAAATCCTGCACTGACACCCAAGCTCCAAACTCCCTTCTAATCACCTTGCCATAGGGCTATATGGGACTTTAAAAAAAATTGATGGCCTATTCTTCACGTTGGTCGTCAACAGGAAATCGGAGGGGGTTAAATGGGCCGTGGCGCCATGTTTTCTTCATTGTTTACCAGGTACAGCTATGAACATTTAATGGCATCAGCCCCGATATTGGCGTCAGATTCACTTGGGATGACGACGTGAGACCAGTACTAGTATCTTAGCAAATTATGAAGAGTGACCTATCAGCAGAGAATCAGACGCCCACTTATTTGTGTTACCAAATGGCTCTTTCCGAGGGAAGATAATATCTATAATCGAATTTACATGTAATTTTACTGTCAACATATCTGAATGCTTGTAAATAAACATAGAAAGATTGTTTTATTTTAAATTGTTTTCTTCTGATGCATTATTTTTGCTCCATTTTTTATTATTCTCTTGCATTTGTAGCATGTATTGCTTTGACTGTATATACACACACACACACACATATATGTGTGTATATATATAATTGCAACATGACGCATGCAGCCGTAGGTGGAGCTGAATGAAGAGGCGTGGCAGTGGGTGGGGCTTCACGGAGGGAGTCTGCAGCTCTCCCGAACGCTAGTGTGAAACTAGCCTACAGAAGCCGGCTGTTCACAGAGTGTTGTATCCATGCATATTAATGGAAAGTTGAGTGGAAGGAAAAAAAAAGTGTGGTAGGAAAAGGTGCACAAGCAACCGGAATAACCGAAGCCTTGAAAGGCTTAAGAAAAGGCCATTGAAAAATTTGGTGAGATTCACAATGAATGAAGTGGACGGCTGCTGGAGTCATTGCTTCAAGGGCCACCACACACAGACGTATCCAGGACATGGGCTACAAGTGTCACATTCCTTGTGTCAAGCCACTCATGACAACGCCAGAAGCGTCTTACCTGGGCCAAAAAGAAAAAGAACTGGACTGTTGCTCAGTGGACCAAGGTGTTGAATTCAGATGAAAGTAAATTTTGCATTTCATTTGGAAATAAAGGACCCAGAGTCTGGAGGAAGAGTGGAGAGACCACAATCCAAGCTGCTTGAGGTCTAGTGTGAAGTTTGCACAATCAGTGATGGTTTGGGGAGCCATGTCATCTGCTGGCGTAGGTCCACTGTGTTTTATCAAGAACAAAGTCAGTGCAGCCGTCTACCAGGAAATTTTAGAGCACTTCATGTTTCCCTCTGACAACAAGACTTTTGGAGATGGACATTTCATTCTCCAGCAGGACTTGGCACCTGCCCACACTGCCAAAAGTACCAATACCTGGTTTAAAAACAACAGTATCACTGTGCTTGATTGGCCTGCAAACTCGCCTGACCTTAACCCCATAGAGAATCTATAGGGTATTGTCAAGAGGAAGATGAGAGACACCAGATCCAACAATGCAGATGAGCTGAAGGCTGCTATCAAAGCAACCTGGGCTTCCATAACACCTCAGCAGTGCCACAGGCTGATCGCCTCCATGCCACGCTGCATTGATGCAGTAATTGATGGAAAAGGAGCCCTGACCAAGTACTGAGAGCATTTACTGAACATACATTTCATTAGGCCAACATTTCGGATTTTAAAATCATTTTTCAAGCTGGTGTTATAAAGTATTCTAATTTACTGAGATTATGACTTTTGGGTTTTCATTGGCTGTAAGCCATAATCATCAACATTACCAGAAATAACCACTTGAAATAAATCACTTTGTTTGTAATGACTATACATTATACGAGTTTCACTTTTTGTATTGAAGAACTGAAATAAATTAACTTTTTGATGATATTGTAATATTTTGAGAAGCACCTGTATAATAAAAATTATTGATCCCAAAAACTCACTACACAGTACATTTTATGTTTCAACGGAGTGCACAAAATCGGCATTTGGAAACCAGCCTTAGGCCGGGGTCACACTAGCATAGAATACGGACGAGTGCTATGTGAGAAAACATCGCATAGCACTCGGACCGGTGTTAATTTATGGGGCAGATCACATCTGTGAATATTTTCTCACGCCGAATCGGTGTGCGAGAACAATCGCAGGATGCTGCGATTGGCACCGAGACTAGGCCGGGTCTTGGCTCATTCGCACCCATATAAGTCTATGAGTGTGAGTGACAACACACATCACTCGGATATCATCTAAGTGAGGTGTGATATATGCTGACGCCGGCAGTGGAGGAGATGGAGAAATTACTTTCTCCTCCGCGCAGCTGAGCTCCGATTCCCGAGAGTAATTAGCATATTGCATCGGATGCCATAAGCTAGTGTGACACTGGCCTCAAATGGGTTGTCCAGGACCTATATATTGATGGCCTGCGCTTAGTGGTAGAGTAGGTGTGAGTCGCTTTCCAGGACCTGGTCCATCAGTCAGGTCCATAAAATGTGGCTGCTGGACAGGAGCTCTAAGAACTGCCTCCTGTCTCTGGGCATCCGCGGCTCTTCTTTTGATTAGCTGCCTGGTGAATCATTATCTTTGTGTAGAAACTCATGAGACATCATGCCAGGCCGGATAATCAGACGAGAAGCCGCGGATGATGGGTTTATGGAGGCGGTTCTCAGGGCTCTGGCCCTAAGGCTGCTGGGAGGACCCCTACATACCGATTTACATAAACCCTTAGTGGCCATTTTTTTGCATCCCAGCTCAGACCTTAGTCACTTCAATGGAACCTAAGATTCAGTTCAAGAGAATAAATATAAAGAACCCGGCACTCAACTTAAATGCAACTTGAAATCTATTCCGTAGTACACAAAACGTTTCGGCCTTGTGTGGCCTTCATCAGTTACGTACTTCAGGGTGACTGTGTATCGCTAGATGAGCGTAATCTAGTAGATCCAATGGGAATCACTGGAGAAATTACTGCCTTAGTCTTATCAAGGCTGCGAGCTTATTGAATCCGGGACCTGACGCGGTGTCCACCGCTTGTCGGCTTGAGTGCCCCGGTACTCACGCCGACAAGTACGTAACTGATGAAGGACACACAAGGCCGAAACGTTTTGTGTACTACGGAATAAATTTCAAGTTGCATTTAAGTTGAGTGCCGGGTTCTTTATATTTATGCTAGTAAGGTGTGGGAACCTACCCGTGCACCCCCATAGCAGTGCTCACGTCTTTTGTCCTCAGTTCAAGAGAATGACTGCTCATGACTTATGGAGCCGTGTTATTCCAGCTTGGTAATATACAAGTCCTGGACAAACCGATTCAATGGAGACACAAGTTAGAACTGATCCACCTTGTAATGCCATAGACATGGTGTGGGGCCTGAATGACGCCAACACTGCGTCTCAGATACCATACAGATGAAATGCCACTACCTAGCCAGCTAGGACCTAATATGACCTAATGTCTTCGCACTGAATGATACCCCACACTTCAACGTGGCTGGGGCTATTCCCAAACATTACTGCGTACATCAGTTATCTAATGACTATACATAAGCTGCAATGGCAGTAATGTCTCAAGAGTGGTCCTAGGGAATACATTTGTCTTCATGCCGCAGAAATCCCCCCAAGGGTATATGCACATCTCTATCACATTCAGGCGAACCCACATAGTTTTCCAAGATGATGACGCTCTAGGACACATTTGTGTTTTTTGGCCTGAAGTGTCTGTACTGAGTAGCTTCCAGAGATCTTGCCATGTCGCTTTTGACCGCAGGTGGTTTTTCTCAAGCGTTTTTAATTATTTTATGTTGGGTTTTTGACTTTTTTTTTTTTTAAATCTCCATTGGTCAATGAGTTTTCTGCAGTTTCTGAAGCAAACACACTGGGAAAAAGTGTAAAAAGATGCTAAGGTGCCTTTTGAGCCTTCCGATTGACTTGTATCGTTGAGTATAGAGCATCTTCCGAGCAGAAGCAGCTTGAACAATGGCCTAGTCATATCTTTAAGCGACTTATCTGCTTCACGTTTCAATAAATGCCAAGTGGCTAAAAGACGTGGCCAGATTAAGACACTCGAAAACAGCGTTTTTACATATGTTCATTCTTTTGAGAGATTTCTGAGCACCTTTTAAGGTGAAGTCCGCCTGAAAAAGTTGGCGTGTGTACTTACCCTAAATGAGCCGGAAACCAGATGCTAGCACGCCACTCAACTTCAGGAAACTCCCTGAATATTCAGCTGAAAATATAGCGCCGCAAAGACAGGCTCAAGTACACCCCCAAAGTATAACGCTACCTGGTGCCGTGAACCAATAGGGCTGCCACAGAGGCCATTACGAGACTCTCTCCCTCTTATTGGGTGGCAGGCTACACGGGCTCAGTATAGGTGGCAATATAATCCATGATGAGTATACTCATTGCTCGGGTTTTCCCGAGCACGCTCAGGTGGTCTCCGAGTATTTGTGACTGCTCGGAGATTTAGTTTTTGTTGACTCCGCTGCATGATTTACAGCGATTAGCCAGCCTGAGTACATGTGGGGGTTGCCTGGTTCCTAGGGAATCCCCACATGTAATCAAGCGGTCTAGTAGCCGCAAATCATGCAGCTGCGGCAAGGAAAACTAAATCTCCGAGCAGTCACAAATACTCGGAGACCACCTGAGAGTGCTTGGGAAAACCCGAGTTACGAGCATACTCGCTCATCACTAATAATAACCATTGAGTCTGGAGAAGAACGTTGTGTACTGCTATAGGGCGCCATATGTGCAGACTGTAGTAAGGAGGCTCGGTGCACAGGACTCTGCCACAAACCCTGATCGGAAACGTTGGCTGCCAGGCTTGTAAGAATAATGATAACAAGCATCTGAGACAAGGAATTCTGCCAAATTAAAACATCACCTTGGTTTAACAAGATGGATGGTAGCAACGTATGGCCAATTATGTGAAATGGATACACTTGATGGATTTGGCTTACAAAGGGTTAAATATTACATTTGGCAGGGGAAAGAGAAAAGGGACTTAATTAAATGAAATGTCATCGATGCCGTGATGTTCTTTATTAATGCTATTTGATCAGATAAAGATTGGGCAGCGCCAAAGACAACGGGAAAAGTCCATCTCCATGAAGTCATACTGATGGGTTCAGGAACGAGGTGCGGAGGTGTGGGTCTCAAAGACAAGATCTTTTTGTCAGAAATGCTGAGCAATATATGAAAAACAATGATATTATAAAGCAAAAGGAGCACGTCACATGTACAGTGGGGAAAATAAGTATTTGATACGCTACCGATTTTGCAAGTTTTCCCACCTACGAAGAATGGAGAGGTCTGTAATTTTTATCGTAGGTACACTTAAACTGAGACAAAATCTTAAAAAAAAAAAAATCTAGAAAATCACATTGTATGATTTTTTAAATAAAATTGCATTTTATTGCATGAAATACAGTATTTTATCACCTTCCAACCAGCAAGAATTCAGTCTCTCACAAACCTGTTAGTTTTTCTCTACAAAGCCCTCCTACTCTTCATTCATTATCTGTATTAATTGAATATGTTTTAACTCGTTACCTGTATAAAAAGACACCTGCTCACACACTCAATCACACTCCAACCTCTCCACCATGGCCAAGACCAAAGTGCTGTCTAATGATACTTGGGCAGCTTGGTGAGAAGGCAACAGCTGTTGGTACAATTATTAGATAATGTAAGAAACACAAGGTGACTGGCAATCTTCCTTGGTCTGGGGGTCCATGCAAGATCTCTCACCGTGGGGTAAGGATGATTCTGAGAAAGGTCAGAAATCAGCCCAGAAAGACACAGGAGAACCTGGTCAATGACCTGAAGAGAGCTGGAAGCACAGTCTCAAACATTACCATTAGTAATACACTATGCAGTCATGGATTAAAATCCTGCAGGTCCCCTGCTCACCCCAGTACATTTCCAGGGCCAATTGAAGTTCACCAATGACCATATGGATGATCCAGAGTAGGCTTGGGAGAAAGTTATGTGGTCAGTTGAGAACAAAATAGGACTTTTTTGGTATCAACTCGCTGTGTTTGGAAGAAGGACAAGTACAATCCTATGGACACCATCCCAACCATGAAGCATGGTGGGGGAAACATCATACTTTGGGGGTGCTTTTCTGCAAAGCGGACAGGACGATTGCACCGTATTGAAGGGAGGATGGATGGGGTCACATACCGTGAAATTTTGGTCAACAACCTCGTTCCCTCAGTAAGAGCATTGAAGATCAGTTGTGGCTGGGTCTTCCAGCATGACAATGAAACATACAGCCAGGGCAACTAAGGAATGGCTCTGTAAGAAGCATTTCAAGGTCCTGGAGTGGACTAGCCAGTCTCCAGACCTGAACCCAATAGAAAACCTTTGGAGGGAGCTGAAACTCAATGCGACAGCCCTGAAACCTGAACGATCCAGAGAAGATCTGTATGGAGGAGAGGGCCAAAATCACTGCTTTAGGGTGTGCAAACTTGGTCAAGAACTACAGGAAACTTCAGACCTCTGTAAATCAGTGATTGACAGCTATCTCTATATACTCTTCTATATCGGAAGGGTTGTAATAGGCTAAATAAGACCACCCAGTGGACTCCTAAGAATAGAATGAGCACTTAGATAAAATACAAGTTATACTGAACCTTATTCCACGTAAATACAGTGGGGCAAAAAAGTATTTAGTCAGTCAGCAATAGTGCAAGTTCCACCACTTAAAAAGATGAGAGGCGTCTGTAATTTACATCATAGGTAGACCTCAACTATGGGAGACAAACTGAGAAAAAAAAATCCAGAAAATCACATTGTCTGTTTTTTTAACAATTTATTTGCATATTATGGTGGAAAATAAGTATTTGGTCAGAAACAAAATTTCATCTCAATACTTTGTAATATATCCTTTGTTGGCAATGACAGAGGTCAAACGTTTTCTGTAAGTCTTCACAAGGTTGCCACACACTGTTGTTGGTATGTTGGCCCATTCCTCCATGCAGATCTCCTCTAGAGCAGTGATGTTTTTGGCTTTTCGCTTGGCAACACGGACTTTCAACTCCCTGCAAAGGTTTTCTATAGGGTTGAGATCTGGAGACTGGCTAGGCCACTCCAGAACCTTGAAATGCTTCTTACGAAGCCACTCCTTTGTTGCCCTGGCGGTGTGCTTTGGATCATTGTCATGTTGAAAGACCCAGCCACGTTTCATCTTCAATGCCCTTGCTGATGGAAGGAGGTTTGCACTCAAAATCTCACGATACATGGCCCCATTCATTCTTTCATGTACCCGGATCAGTCGTCCTGGCCCCTTTGCAGAGAAACAGCCCCAAAGCATGATGTTTCCACCACCATGCTTTACAGTAGGTATGGTGTTTGATGGATGCAACTCAGTATTCTTTTTCCTCCAAACACGACAAGTTGTGTTTCGACCAAACAGTTCCAGTTTGGTTTCATCAGACCATAGGACATTCCCCCAAAACTCCTCTGGATCATCCAAAAGCTCTCTAGCAAACTTCAGACGGGCCCGGACATGTACTGGCTTAAGCAGTGGGACACGTCTGGCACTGCAGGATCTGAGTCCATGGTGGCGTAGTGTGTTACTTATGGTAGGCCTTGTTACATTGGTCCCAGCTCTCTGCAGTTCATTCACTAGGTCCCCCCGCGTGGTTCTGGGATTTTTGCTCACCGTTCTTGTGATCATTCTGACCCCACGGGGTGGGATTTTGCGTGGAGCCCCAGATCGAGGGAGATTATCAGTGGTCTTGTATGTCTTCCATTTTCTAATTATTGCTCCCACTGTTGATTTCTTCACTCCAAGCTGGTTGGCTATTGCAGATTCAGTCTTCCCAGCCTGGTGCAGGGCTACAATTTTGTTTCTGGTGTCCTTTGACAGCTCTTTGGTCTTCACCATAGTGGAGTTTGGAGTCAGAATGTTTGAGGGTGTGCACAGGTGTCTTTTTATACTGATAACAAGTTTAAACAGGTGCCATTACTACAGGTAATGAGTGGAGGAAAGAGGAGACTCTTAAAGAAGAAGTTACAGGTCTGTGAGAGCCAGAAATCTTGATTGTTTGTTTCTGACCAAATACTTATTTTCCACCATAATATGCAAATAAATTGTTAAAAAAAACAGACAATGTGATTTTCTGGATTTTTTTTTCTCAGTTTGTCTCCCATAGTTGAGGTCTACCTATGATGTAAATTACAGACGCCTCTCATCTTTTTAAGTGGTGGAACTTGCACTATTGCTGACTGACTAAATACTTTTTTGCCCCACTGTATATATCAATCTGCTCAGCTCCTCCCGCTGTCAGACAGAGTGCACAGCTTTTCCTAGCTGACAGCGTCCCTTTAAATACTTAAGTTTAGGCTACGGCTATATGATGACTTTGGCTGCGACATCTGTTGTGCGACCAAAGTTCACTAGGTGTCGACGCTATGTCGCAGCGCAGAACAAGGGAATGGGGTCATTGCGACCTCGAATGTACGGTGACCACGATAAGCAAGTTGTAAGTAGTCCAAGAGGTCTGGATTTTTTTACGACTTGCTTGTCGTAGTCACCGTTCCCTCGGGGGTAGCTATGACCCCATTCCTTCGATGCGATGCAGCAGCAACATTTAGAGAACTCTGGCCGCGTGACTCTAGTTGAAGGTAGCCCCAACCTCAGGGCAGGTGCAGACCAGTGTATGTTTGGTCCGAGTGCAATCTGACAAAACAACGGATGGCACTAGGGACAATGTTAGTCTATGGAGCCTTGCACTTGTGCGATTTTTATCTCTGACAGTCTGTCCAAAAAAAAAACAAAAACGCTGCATGTAGAGCTTGATCCAATATTCGGAGGAAAACAATGGACTGCACTCGGACGACATCTGAGTGCAGTCCGATTTCCCCAGCCTGACAGAATGGACAAAGATCACACTGTGATGACAATCTGCTCAAACTTTGATCAGTGTCATTTGCATAATTGATTTGATTTTCGAGGATGACAAAAGATACTCTCCTCTGCACCCAGCCTTATACAGACTTTACTGCCATACAAATACTGTGCTCCAAGCTGCAGGCCGAAAGCCAGAACATCTATCTGCAAATGAAAAAAGGTAATTAATACGAGAGGCTGACTTCATGATCTGCCACTATGGACTGACTGCACAGAAACCTGCTATTACCTGCATTTACTAATTACTGCACCAAGACGACGCCTATTCCTACTGCCAAACCCGACATCAAGGAAAGTAGGAGACAGACGGCGGCAGCAGAAAAAATTACTAGGAAAAATCAACACATTACAGACTTTAAAACAGGCACAAATTATAAAAAATATAAGATGCAAATCTAAAAACCAGGTGAAAAACCACCAAATACTAGAAAAAAAAAAAAAAAGACAAATGAAACAATGAATTGAACCTAAAAGGGAATCTGGCAGCAGGACTTCACACCCCAAATCAAATTTGCTTGTAGCTCTACCAAAGACAAGTCCTTTGTGTGGCCAGTCCGTTACTGAGAAATCAGTGTTTGAATTGATATGGTAGATCTGAAGCCTCCGTCACTCCAGCTCTATTTTCCGCCCTGTACCATCTCCTCCTACTTGACTGATAACTCCTTTTCCTTGAAGTCATACAGGACAGGAGGGAGGCGGCGCTGGGCAGAGAATAGAGCAGGAGTGACGGAGGCTTCAGATCTTCAGCCTCATTTGCATATCAATTCAAATGCTGATTTCTTAGCAATGGAGGAATCTTTCCCATTGAAGTCGACACTATCCTGCAGAAAAATAAATGCCATTTAAAGAAAATGGATGTTAAAACTTATAGGAATCCGGGCTAAATATATATATATTTTTTTTTAGGGGACGGAATATCTTAAAAAATAAATACGGTAAATAAACGCAGTCAGTCTTAGGCTACTTTCACACTTGCGTTTTTAGCAATCCGTCGTTTTGGGCAAAAAATGGATCCTGCTAATGTGCCCGCAGGATGCGTTTTTTGCCCATAGACTTGTATTAGCGACAGATGGCTTTGGCGGACCGTCGGCACGAAAAATACATTGAATGTAACGTTTTTTCGTACGTCGCGTCTGCCATTTTCTACCGCGCATGCGCGGCCGCAACTCCGCCCTCTCCTCCCCGGACTTCAGAATGGGCAGCAGATTTGTCGAAAAACTGCCTCCGCTGCCCACGTCGTGCACAAATTCCACAACGTGCGTCGGTACATCGGCCCGATGCTTAGCGACGGACCCGTAACGACGCAAGTGTGAAAGTAGCCGAACTGCCCTACTGGCACCCACCTGAATCCAGTGCAGTAGAGAAAGGAAGAGCTGATGTCACCATTGGACCTCTGAGGCCTGTGATTGGCTACAGGAGTCAGGTGACTTCAGCAGAAAGTCATTGGATTTTGTACGATGAAGAGCAGAGCAAAGTCGCCCGACCTCTGCAGCCAATCACAGGCCACAACAATTCAGCACCGAAAGGAGAGTATGATGGAGATATAAATATATATATATGTCTTGGGCAAAGTTTTATTTTGCCACGATAACTTCTTAAAACATGTTTCCGAATAAAAACTATTTTTGTTTTGTTATAAATCTATCACTGAGTATAGCAGTCTCATGCGGACTACCTCATTATCACTACAGCATCCAGTGATCGCCTGCAGGGGTTCATGTGAGCTGCAGACGTCATTGCTGCAGACTGTCAACAAATACCGAGCGCAGTGACGGAGAAGCGGTGCTCGGCATGTCAGTGGGGGGGGGGGGGGGGGGGGAAAATAAAAAAATCTACAATGTAACATTCAGGTGATACATGAAAACTAATACTGGGCAGAGGGCAGTCAACAAAAAGCTGAGGGAGGATCTCGGCTTTGGGCTTCTCCTCGGCCGTCCTACGGGAAGTTGTGCAAACCTCAGCTCAGCACCGGGACACAATGGAGTCACACAGAACATTTCGTAATTCAGGTTCTAACGTCCTCACAAAGTGTCCCTGTGCTGTCCCTCATCACCGGAGCCCGAGCACAAGACACAAGGTCAGAATCAGAACTTACAGAAATATTAACCCAATTTACATTTTAATCTTTCATGTCGGACCTGGGGCAATTCATAGAAGAAAATCTGACTTATTTCTCTGTCTACGGTGTAATTGGACACAACTGAACAAGAATGGACAAAAAACAGAAAATGCAATGAGATTTTTAAATAAAGTAATTTGTAAATTGCCGGATTAGTATATTAAGTCCGCAACTAAAATAACTTACCGTATATATACACACACACATATATACATACACATACTCTTTGAAGCCAAGGCATTGCGTTTTTTTTTTATATATAGTCATGGCCAGAAGTATTGACACCCCGGCAACTCTGTCAGATAATACTCAGTTTCTTCCTGAAAATGATTGCAAACACAAATTCTGTTATTATTATCTTCATTTAATTTGTCTTAAATGAAAAAACACAAAAAGAATTGTCCTAAAGCCAAATTGGATATAATTCCACAACAAACATAAAAAAGGGGGTGGACAAAAGTATTGGCACTGTCCGAAAAATCATTTGATGCTTCTCTAATTTGTGTAATTAACAGCACCTGTAACTTACCTGTGGCACCTAACAGGTGTTGGCAATAACTAAATCACACTTGCAGCCAGTTGACATGGATTAAAGTTGACTCAACCTCTGTCCTGTGTCCTTGTGTGTACCACATTGAGCATGGAGAAAAGAAAGAAGACCAAAGAACTGTCTGAGGACTTGAGAAACCAAATTGTGAGGAAGCATGAGCAATCTCAAGGCTACAAGTCCATCTCCAAAGACATGAATGTTCCTGTGTCTACCGTGTGCAGTGTCATCAAGAAGTTTAAAGCCCATGGCACTGTGGCTAACCTCCCTAGATGTGGACGAAAAAGAAAAATTGACAAGAGATTTCAACGCAAGATTGTGCGGATGTTGGATAAAGAACCTCGACTAACATCCAAACAAGTTCAAGCTGCCCTGCAGTCCGAGGGTACAACAGTGTCAACCCGTACTATCCGTCGGCATCTGAATGAAAAGGGACTGTATGGTAGGAGACCCAGGAAGACCCCACTTCTTACCCCGAGACATAAAAAAGCCAGGCTGGAGTTTGCCAAAACGTACCTGAAAAAGCCGAAAACGTTTTGGAAGAATGTTCTCTGGTCAGATGAGACAATCGTAGAGCTTTTTGGGCAAAGGCATCAACATAGAGTTTACAGGAGAAAAAAAGAGGCATTCAAAGAAAAGAACACGGTCCCTACAGTCAAACATGGCGGAGGTTCCCTGATGTTTTGGGGTTGCTTTGCTGCCTCTGGCACTGGACTGCTTGACCGTGCATGGCATTATGAAGTCTGAAGACTGCCAACAAATTTTGCAGCATAATGTAGGGTCCAGTGTGAGAAAGCTGGGTCTCCCTCAGAGGTCATGGGTCTTCCAGCAGGACAACGACCCAAAACACACTTCAAAAAGCACTAGAAAATGGTTTGAGAGAAAGCACTGGATACTTCTAAGGTGGCCAGCAATGAGTCCAGACCTGAATCCCATAGATACAGGGGTGTCAAACTGCATTCCTCGAGGGCTGCAAACAGGTCATGTTTTCAGGATTTCCTTGTACTGCACAGGTGATAATTTAATCACCTACACACATAATGATTGCAGCACCTTGTGCAATGCTAAGGAAATCTTGAAAACACGCATGGTTTGCGGCCCTCGAGGAATGCAGTTTGACACCCCTGCCATAAAACACCTGTGGAGAGATCTAAAAATGGCAGTTTGGAGAAGGCACCCTTCAAATATCAGGGACCTGGAGCAGTTTGCCAAAGAAGAATGGTCTAAAATTCCAGCAGAGCATTGTAAGAAACTGATTGATGGTTACCGGAAGTGGTTGGTCGCAGTTATTTTGGATAAAGGTTGTGCAACCAAGTATTAGGCTGAGGGTGCCAATACTTTTGTCTGGCCCATTTTGGGAGTTTTGTGTGAAATGATCAATGTTTTCCTTTTTGCTTCATTCTCTTTTGTGTTTTTTCATTTAAGACAAATTAAATGAAGATAATAATAATACCAAAGAATTTGTTATTGCAATCATTTTCAGGACGAAACTGAGTATTATCTGACAGAATTGCAGAATTGGCCATGACTGTAGTCACAAATAAAATGTAATCGTAACAAAATACACAAATAATATAATTGAACCCATTTAATCTGAAATGCCGATCACTATGGTGTTAGATACCACGTCCTTAGGGGTGAAGTCTAGTTTTGGAGCCTTTCCCAGCGCAGGATTACAGATATGTTTTAGCTCATTGGGAGGTGTTGGATTTGAGAATTCCGGCTCCCGGGACGACTGCCAGATCATGGGTGGTATTATTCACTGGTAGGGGACATCAAAGCTTAAGCAAACCATGGTGGACTGCAGAGATGTTTGCTGAACTGAGGCAACTCCTGGGCCAGCATCAATCTCTAGCTAGTATATGAAGAGGTCATTGTGGATTTGCGTCCAGGAGGTTTACATTCTCTTCCTCCAAAGCACTTATGTTTATGAATACACAATGCAAGTGCTGTGACAATTGTTGCCTAGATCTGGAGCAAATTGACTTTTCTATGCATTTATATGCCCCGCAATCCTAAACCATCAGTGCGTGTGAGAGAATTAGGGCTTATTGATATGTGCATGATCATTTTGTGTTTGGAAAAAAAAAAAAGATCATATTAAACTTTCTTTTTGTTGAAATATAAAAACCTGAGGAGTTTAACTAGTATTTTATTTTTTTAATTTCCCATATTACTATCTACATTTATAAAAATAAATAAATAAATTGGAAATCCTTTACATTTTTCACACTGACCACTAAATCGAATTATAAACTCCTACTTCCTGATCCGATGAGGTTTCAGCGGTCTCAGTAATATTACACACAGGATTACATGAGAAATGACACAGAGAAAAAGTATTGAACACACTTACTGAAATGTATTTAATACTCCATACAAAAGGCTTTGTTGGTGATGAAAGCTTCAAGACTCCTGTATGGAGAAACTAGTCGCAGGCATTGCTCAGGTATGAATTTGGTCCATTCTTCGATACAAACACTCTTCAAATGGTGAAGGTCCCGTGATTGGTTGGGCCATTCTAGCAGATTTATTTTATAATTCTCTGAAACCAATTGAGCATTTCCTTGGCTGTGTGCTTGGGATCATTATATTACTGAAATGTCCATCCTTGTTTCATCTTCATCATCCTGGTAGATGGCAGCAGATTTTTTTTCAATAATGTCTCAGTACATTTTTCCATTCATACTTGCTTCAATCATATGAAGCTTGCTATTGCCATATGCTGAAAAACAGCCCCACATCATGATGTTCCTACCTCCAAACGTCACTGTTGGTATGGTGTTTTTGGGGTGGTATGCAGTGCCTCTTGGCCTCCAACCATGCGGTGTATTATGGCATCTAATGAGTTCCAATTCTGGTCTCATCTGACCAGACTATTTTCTCAGTATTTCATTAGCTTGTCTTTAAGTTTTTGAGCAAACTATAAACATGCTTGCGTTATAGTTTTCTATGAAAGAATTGCAGCTGCTGATTCTAGGTCCTTCTGTAGCTCTCCACAGGTGGTCTTTAGCTCTTGGACAAGTCTTGTGATAATGTGCGGTTTATGGACAAATTATGTTCTTTCCACTTCTGGATTAAGGCCACAACTGTGCCCACTGGAGCCTTCAGTAGTTTAGAAATTCTTCTGTAACCAATGCCATCAGTATGTTTTGCAACAATAATGTTGTGAAGGTCTTGGGACAGATCGCTGGTTTTACCTATCATGAGATGTTTTAGGTGTGGCATTTTGGTAATGAAACAGCTTTTTATAGGCCATCAGCTGAAACAGCTAATATTTTTCATTAAGTGGCAGGATTGCTTTCTAATGTTAGATTATAGCTCATGTCATAAATTTATATATGCTGGTCCTTGGTTCATCCTATGTAGACAATCAACACTCTGTTCTTGCACTGAGGAGGGGCAAGAACTCCCAAACAATACTGTCCACATATGGTCAGGTCTGACTAATATTTGTTATGTTTCCAGCGCTTTGGTGGGTCACACGTTGACTTATAGGTTAACTATGTATTGATAGCAATAGAGAAAGGTTACCGTAGTCTCCTTCTGGAGGAAAGCTAATCTGCATACCTTACAGCTCTATGCTCTTTTTGCTATTTTTAATCAGACCATTTTTATTAAACAAAATCACTTTACGTACAATTTGCCTTTTTCAAATAAGGAAAATAAATAAATTAGATATGATTACAAATTACGGTAGTTATTTACTGCTATTTAACATTCCCTTAAATTGTTTGTATTCTATAAAATCATTTTTCCACTTCAAAAAAACAAAAATAAAGGAACTTACAAAATTAAAAAAGCCGCATATTAAATATTAATAATTTAGATTACCGTAAATTAAAGGACTGTAAAAACCTCATTAATGGGTTTCTTATGTGAGCCGCCTGTAATGGCTACAACTCAGCTAATGTATTACTTAATGTTTAATGACAGGAGAGCTCTCACATGAAAAACAAAACTGCAAAAGCGTATTCTTCTGAGCAAAAATGCATTGTTCACCAACATCATACGCTGACAGCATGCCGCCTGGGGAATATCTTACAAGCGTTTCGAATCGGGTGCAAGCGATAAGTAGGTTCCACACCGATCACTATAGGATCCTGCCCACAGAAGCCTCAGGATGCCACACAGCCCCTATATACATCATGCAATGTGCGGTATTATACCGGCCCATTTAGCGTATGGGCTGGGAGGATTTTGGACATAGAAAATGTGGGGTGGATAGACCCTGGATTTCTTAAAAATCCATCTTACACAGTCCCACAGTACTCCATAACAGTGCTAGATTACGGTGTCACCCCAGTACAGAAGCAGCCTCTGGCCTAGGACCTGTACGGCCCAAAAGTGGGAGTCCACCATTGGGAACATTTATTAATTTTTTTACTTAAATAAGGCATAAATAAACAATGCAACTCGGAAGCTGCAGGAGGCAAATGGTGCCACATTTTTAATGAATAAAAGTCCCTAAATGTGGACATCCTCATTAAAGGGAACCTGTGAAGTGATAAAATACAATTAACCTGCAGTTATGGGGTTAATCTGCAGGTTAATAGTGTTCTGAACCGGCCCGGCGCCTGCACTTAGATTAGAGCCCCTCTGCCAGGAGGAAGTGAACTTTATTCCTTGTTTGGCAGTGTTTGGTGTTCAGTGTTGGGGGCGGCACCGGCGCAGGTTTCAGCACAGGGGGCGATGCCAGCGCGAGTTTAGTCACCGCTCTGTGACTGACTGACAGTGGGCCCTAAGACGGAGCTGCTGTTAGTCAGTGCCGGGCCGCGGTTACAGCCCCTGATCTCTATATACAGAGATTACTGAACCCATGTTGGCGCTGCCCCTGTGACTGAAACTGAATGCTTCCCGGAAGAATAAAGTTAATTTCCTCCCGGCAGAGGGGCTCTAAGCCAGCGCCGGGGGACTCAGGGGGTTCAGAACGCTATTAACCTGTAGATTAATCCCTTATCTGCAGGTCAATAGTGTTTTTTTTTTTTCAGGTGATTGGTTCCCTTTGACAATCCTCAAGGGATACGATTTCATTTAAGTAAATGGAGTAATATTACTGGGTGTCTCCTTTTGTGCCCCTCAGTCATGAATTCCGCCATTTTTTGGTCCATGTTATGACATCACACTATTGCTGCATCTTTTGTCAGCCAATGTGCATGGGTGGTCTGAGAAATAACAAGCCCTTTTCCCAGTAAGATACAGACCCTTACCAAGTGAGGTACAAATAATTAATATATATTACCTTACTGTAACTGGAAAAGTGACTTATTCAATCCTGCACTTTTCATATTGGCCAGTAGATGTCAGGCCACACACCAGACTGGTGAACGACAGTGTCTCAATTTACAGCCTACAGCAAAGCGGAGAAAATGTGCAGCAGTGACTGCTGAGATGTCGCAGGTGACAGAAAAAAAAATTCACATAACTTCCTTTTAACAGCATTTTTTAATGGGCATCTATAAGAAAAAAAACTTTTAAAAAGGAAGCTGAGAAGAACGATACTATAGCAGGTCGGGTTTTGACCTAGTTCTGCCTCCCACACATTACATGCCTGGCAGTTGCTAATCACCGCCCGGCCATCGTCTCTCGATCTTCTTTGATAATAAGGTCACATATCCTTTTAGATTCTGTATGGTTTCTACAGTGTGAAGCAAAAATCCCCCTCCAAAAAAAATTGTAGCAGTTCCCCCTGTTGTAGGTGGTGAGTCACCGACTATCCGAGTCATGGTGGAATTAATGCTCTGCATTACGCCTCATCTGGCATGAACACGGAGAGCGCAAAATGAATGGCCTCGCCTGTGTAGTAAATGTGGAAACAGTTTTCCAGAAAAACAACTTGGGATGTCAAGTGAAGCTTGTTACGCTGCCAAGGTTTACAGACCTCTCCGTGCAAAACAGGCACCTAAATCATGTCACGGTCCACCCGCAGATCTCTCAGCCGCAGATCTCTCAGCGTTTCTCCACTGATCCCGTCCAACAACACACGAGATTACTGTGAGACGTAAATGAACCTCAATGAAATCGGTCAGCAATTAGGGAACAGTTGTCAAAGTCTCAGACTTCTTACTACTACAACTCTTTGTGAATATGAGAAAGTTTGCCCCTTTTAAAAGGAGATCCAGTCCCCTCTTAAAGGGCATTCCCATTTGTAGGATCCTGTCCTAATATGTAGGTGTGATAATAATATTAGCAAATCCCTCCAATTAAAAACGTAGTCTAGTTCTTCTGATTCACTATGTCGCTTACCCCATGCGCAGGGCATTGTAGTAGCTTAGGTATCCATGGTTATGACCACTAGCAACCGTCACTATATGAGTGATCGTAACCTTGGATATGTAAGTGACTGCAATGCCCTGCACACTGGGCAAGCAATATAGTGAATCAGAAGAACTATACTGCATTTCTAAATTGGAGGTATTTGCTAATATTATTACACCTACTACATATTGGGATAGGATCTTGGAGATGGGAATAGCCCTTTCAGGAGAACAGCTGTGTGTGAAGGTGTGTCAAGATCACACCTCACCACCTGCACGCTTGACCCGCTCCCATCCCACCTCATCCCTAACCTCTCCACGGTCTTCATCCCAACCCTAACGCACCTCTTCAACCTCTCACTCACAACAGGTGTCTTCCCCTCATCCTTCAAGCATGCCAAGATCACACCCATCCTCAAAAAGCCCTCCCTCGACCCAACCTCTGTGTCTCCAAATTGCTGGAGCAACACGTCCATCTTGAACTGTCCTCCCACCTCTCCTCCTGCTCCCTCTTTGATCGGTTACAATCTGGCTTCCGTTCCCATCACTCAACTGAAACTGCCCTAACTAAAGTCACCAATGACCTACTAACTGCCAGGAGCAAGCGACACTACTCTGTCCTCCTCCTCCTGGACCTGTCTTCTGCCGTCGACACTGTGGACCACTCCCTCCTGTTACAGATTCTCTCATCTCTTGGCATCACAGACTTGGCCCTTTCCTGGATCTCGTCATATCTAACAGACCGAATATTCAGTGTCTCCCTCTCCCACACCACTTCCTCACTTCGCCCCTTGTCAGTCGGTGTTCCTCAAGGCTCTGTTCTAGGACCCCTACTCTTCTCCATCTACACTTTCGGCCTGGGACAGCTCATAGAATCCCATGGTATGCAGTACCATCTCTACGCTGACGACACGCAGATCTACCTCTCCGGACCTGACCTCACCTCCTTACTTACCAAAATCCCGCACTGTCTGTCTGCTATTTAATCCTTCTTTTCTGCTCGCTTTCTACAACTGAACATGGACAAAACAGAATTCATCATCTATCCCCCACCTCACTCTACCCCTCCACCAGACCTATCCATCAATGTCAATGGCTGCTCACTCTCCCCAGTCCCACACGCCCGGTGCCTCGGGGTGATCCTCGATGCCCTCTCTTTCAAGCCACATATCCAAGCCCTTGCCTCCTCCTGTCGTCTCAAACTCAAAAATATTTCCCAGATCCGTGCTTTCCTTGACCGCAACACTGCAAAAATGCTAGTGCATGCCCTTATCTCCCGCCTCGACTACTGCAACCTCCTACTCTCTGGCCTCCCCTCTAGCACTCTGGCACCACTCCAATCCATCCTACACTCTGCTGCCTGACTAATCTCCCTGTCTCCCCGCTATTCCCCAGCCTCTCCCCTGTGTCAAGCCCTTCACTGGCTTCCTATCGCCCAGAGACTCCAGTTCAAAACCCTCACACTGACATACAAAGCCATCCACAACCTGTCTCCTCCATACATCTGTGACATGGTCTCCCGGTACCTACCTACACGCAACCTCTGATCCTCCCAAGACCTCCTTCTCTACTCTTCTCTCATCTCTTCTTCCCATAACCGCATCCAAGACTTCTCCCGTGCTTCCCCCATACTCTGGAACCCTCTACCCCAACACATCAGACTCGCGCCTACCATAGAAACCTTCAAAAAGAACCTGAAGACCCACCTCTTCCGACAAGCCTACAGCCTGCAGTGATCCTCAGTCTACTGAACTGCCGCACAACCTGCCCTACCCTCTCCTAGTGTTTCATCACCCATCCCCTGCAGACTGTGAGCCCTCGCGGGCAGGGTCCTCTCTCCTTATGTACCCGTGTGCCTTATTTGCTCATGTTTAATGTATTTGTGTATATTTGCCCCGTATCCACATGTAAAGCGCCATGGAATAAATGGCGCTATAAAAATGTATAATAATAATAATAATATTGGCCTCGCTCTATGGATGAACGTTAGCTCTCCTTAGTGGAGGTCAGCGCTCTATTGCGAATGGTTCAGACACTGACTTATAGAAGAGCTGTCTTCATTATTAGGGGGCACAAGCAAAATCATTTTCTTTGTGACAGCTAATTTGGGAAAGAGGATAATTAGCTGGGTAGAAAGGCAAAATGAGCAAATGTAAGTACACAGTGCCATGCAATATGATGATATTAAGAGGATAAACACTTTAATGGGAGGAGGAGGGTTTCTTTAAGGAGCCAGATACTGACTCCTGGGAAAGTTACACCCCTCGGTTATCTGAATACTTTTTTCACTTTTTTTTTTTTTTTAGAAGAGCCAATATTAAAGTACTGTATTTTTCGGACTATAAGGCTACTTTCACACATCAGGTTTTTTGCTTCAGGCTAAATTCGGCGAATGTTGGAAAAACTGGACCCGGCACAGATTGTGAAAAACTGATGCGACGGATCCGTTTTTTTTTTACGGATTCGGCTAGCCTATCTAGATTATTGGATAAAAAAAAATTGGAGCATGCCTAGTTTAAAAAACCGGATCAGGCCGCCGGATCCGCCATTTTCTGCATCCGGAACCTTCCGGCTCCCATAGGCTTCCATTCTACCAAACAGCTGGAAGCGCCGGATCCGGCGCTTCAGGGTTTTTTGCCGGAGATAAAAAACGTTACAGTAGACGTTTTTTCCAGACGCTGGAATCCAGTGTACGCCGGATCCGGCATCAAACCGGAAGGAACACTGGGCCATCCGGCGCTAATACAAGTCAATGGGGGAAAAACTGGATCCAGTTTTTATTTTTTCCGGTTCCGGTTTTTCTCCCGAGAGCTGGATTTAGCCTGAAACAAAAAACCTGATGTGTGAAAGCAGCCTAAGACACTCAAATATAAATACCCCTTTAAACTATATAACAAAGCTCTTTTTAAAGCCCCTTCTTACAATGAGACAGTATATCTGCCGTCTCCAGCAATCATGTCCGCAGAGTCTAGAAATACTTGATGAAGCCAATGATGTAAATTCATAGATTGTCCGGAGAAAGAGAGGACTTCTGGCAGATAAGATATATAAAAAAAATAAATAAATAAATGACTTATTTTGTGATCATGTAATACAATGGCCAGGCGAGCCCACCAGAACAGGAGGAGCTCTTATTGATGCACTATTTTGTCTTAAAAATACAGGGGGCAAATGGCAGTCCCTTTCTTGGTCAAGCAACTGATTTTGGATATCTGGCAGTACTTTTTCCCCTTTAAGTCACCAGAACTTTTCCATTATGAATAATCGTTTCTAGTCAAGTGTCAAATGACTAAAGGTTTATATTCCCATTTTTCAATCATCTGCTCTTCAGTGGTCTCTTTCCCGCAGACTGATGTGTCTCGTTATCAGCAGCCGTCACGTGCCGGTCCTCTGAAAGGGCTGCGGAGAAGGTGGCGATCTGCAAGAGGATTACCAAGAGATCTGAAACACAAGTACCTGACTCAGTCAAGGTCTCTGCACCTGATGGACACCTTGACTTCAATTGGGCAAATGGAGTCTAAACAGAAAACTTTGGTCTCTGGTCAAACTAGTGTAGTCAACCACGCTGCTCTATGGGAAGGACAGAGATAGAGTATATAGGCCGGTATATCTGTCAGTCCTACAAACAGTTAACAGACCAGCAGCAGATATGAGACCAGTCGCTCCATACAGTCCTGACCACAGAGAGGAGGTGTAGGGTGATCAGGACCCTTATTCTAGTGATCGGGACAGTGGGGTAAGGTGTTCAGCAATCTATCCTGTGTATAGGTGATGGAGGGTTCGTCTTCAGACACCACGGCCCAGAGTCATCAGTTCTTTTTTTTTTTTTTTTAAGCCAGTCATTTCTCTTTTTGTTTTTTTTTCTGTCTTGAAGGTAATCTCTGACGTATATTGCACCAAATTTAGCAAAATGGTAAAAGCAGTTTGTAAATTTGGAGCAAAATTAGTATTTCTTTCCTGGCATTACCCATTTTTATGACTTTTCAAGCAAAAAGTGGCATCTTCTTCAAAATGTTGCAAAAGATGTGACCTTTGAGACACATGGGTAGAGATACGCCTGGGTGCGACTGCAGTAGAGTTCTGCCAAACTTTGCAACTTTTTGAAAAGTTGAAATTGACGAATCAGCTAAAAAAACATCAGGAATCACTAAACTATGACCACAAAATAAAAACTCAAAAAAACAAATTAAAATAGGTGAACACATGAAATTAAGTTAAAACACAAGTAAACAGAATAATTTGTGAAGAAAAAAAAAAAAAAACCAGGTGGAAATGCAATGATGAAACTTTTCTACCACTATTGTGCTGCCCAGCCAGCAGCCAAAATTAGGAGACATTGGTGCCTAAATATTCCCTAATCCTAGTCCTGACGCCCCATGATCCGAGGTGCAGCTGTGTAGTAGATTGTGGTTTCTAGGGAATGAGCAGAAGTTGCAGACAGAATTTGCAATCGCCCACTTTGTGATATTTGCATTGAAAAGTTTTGCAAATTATTTTGCAAAGGGTAACCAAAGAGACTGGATCTGGTTCCATGTACAGCCTTCCTTTTTTTAATAGATAGAAGCCGACACCACAAACCTGGATGCAAACGCCCTTTATTATGTTTGCTGGTAAGAACTCGGGAGTCCGCTCTTTAGGTCCAGCATTTTGCTGGTTTCAGAGCGACTGGTGAAAAGTCTGTGTGGAAAGTCTTATGAGAGATTCTCAGAAGAAATCCCCAAACCAAAATGCACTATATGTAATGATGGTATGAGAGACGCCAGTGTTACCGATGGGGGGCTGCAGACTAGAGGAAAACAGTGAATTGTATACATCCATCACTCAACATATAGGCCACGTTCACACATTCAGTATTTGGTCAGTATTTGTAAGCCAAAACCAGGAGTGGGTGACACGACACGGGGGGTGGGAGCGGCGTGGCCCAGCAGAGGCGCAAGGGGGGGAGCAGTGCGGCTCGGCAGAGAGATGCACGGGGGGAGCGGTGCAGCCCGGCAGAGAGGCGCACGGGGAAGAGAGGTGCAGCCCGGCAGAGAGGCGCATGGGGGAGAGTGGTGCAGCCCGGCAGAGAGGCGCACGGGGGGGGGGGGAGGGTATGGGAGCGGTGCGGGGGGGGGGGGGGGGAGGGTATGGGAGCGGTGCGGGGGGGGGGGGGGGGGAGCGGTGCAGCCCGGCAGAGAGGCGCACGGGGAAGAGAGGTGCAGCCCGGCAGAGAGGCGCACGGGGAAGAGAGGTGCAGCCCGGCAGAGAGGCGCACGGGGGGGAGCGGTGCAGCCCGGCAGAGAGGCGCACGGGGAAGAGAGGTGCAGCCCGGCAGAGAGGCGCACGGGGAAGAGAGGTGTAGCCCGGCAGAGAGGCGCACGGGGGAGAGCGGTGCAGCCCGGCAGAGAGGCGCACGGGGAAGAGAGGTGCAGCCCGGCAGAGAGGCGCAGCCCGGCAGAGGCGCACGGGGAAGAGAGGTGCAGCCCGGCAGAGAGGCGCACGGGGAAGAGAGGTGCAGCCCGGCAGAGAGGCGCACGGGGAAGAGAGGTGCAGCCCGAAAGAGAGGCGCACGGGGAAGAGAGGTGCAGCCCGAAAGAGAGGCGCACGGGGAAGAGAGGTGCAGCCCGGCAGAGAGGCGCACGGGGAAGAGAGGTGCAGCCTGGCAGAGAGGCGCACGGGGAAGAGAGATGCAGCCCGGCAGAGAGGCGCACGGGGAAGAGAGGTGCAGCCTGGCAGAGAGGCGCATGGGGGAGAGTGGTGCAGCCCGGCAGAGAGGCGCACTGGGGAGAGAGTTGCAGCCCGGCAGAGAGGCGCAGCCCGGCAGAGAGGCGCACGGGGGAGAGCAGTGCAGCCTGGCAGAGAGGCGCACGGGGGAGAGCGGTACATGGGGGGGGGGGGGGAGCGGTGCAGCCCGGCAGAGAGGCGCATGGGGGAGAGCGGTGCAGCCCGGCAAAGAGGCGCATGGGGGAGAGCGGTGCAGCATGGCAGAGAGCCGCACGGGGGAAGTTGGGTTTGTGGCCGGCTTACTTACATATGCCAGACAGACTGAAGTCAAAGAAATGCCACTCTTTTTTGCCTGTGTCGAGTATCTTAACGGCTCGTACGCTGGGAGCTTTTCTTGGCCTATATACCAATCACAAGGTGGACATAGCCTTAGAGAAATCCTGCATTCAGAAATTTGTTGCATTTGGAATAAAACTTTGTTCACGGTCCAAAACAGAAAATCTTTTCTGCCTTTCATAAATGGTACATAATGTCATTTTGCAAGAAAATTCCAGTCTTGCGTGAATTTTCCATTAAGAGCCTTACCCAGGGGTCATATTCTGACTTATGTTCCCAGGGAAACGCTAGGCTTCTTTTCTCTCTAGGGAACTGTAAGATTTATTTCCCCTAAGGAGCATTAAGTGCCATAAATGGAAACAGTAAACAGTTTACTATTTGCGTCTCCCTTTGGCGGCACATGTAAAATTAAATCCTCTAAAAATGTAATTAACTCAGTCTTGGCGGGATACATGTTCACATGCGGGAGAAGTCATGGACACGGAGGCCATGCATTACCTGCTAGAAATGCTTGGTGTGTAAAGTCGGGTTTCTCCTTGTGATCTATGGCTTAGACATCGCCACTCACTTGGAAGATGCACACTCCATACATTAACAGAGCAGGGTAGCAGGACACAAAATATTGTACCCATTTATTTCCTCCCTGCTCACAGAGATCAATAGCTGTAATACCATACCAGACAGGGTACAATTACAAGCAGTGTGCACGTCTGCAGGGAGAGCTTTCTAGGTAATGAAGTCCTGCGATTACAGCAGCATCAGCAGTGATGTAAGCAAATGATCTCTACAGTTGTAGCAACGGCGAAAGGCACGGTTCTAGCAACGGCGAAAGGCACGGTTCTAGCAACGGCGAAAGGCACGGTTCTAGCAACGGCGAAAGGCACGGTTCTAGTAACGGCGAAAGGCACGGTTCTAGCAACGGCGAAAGGCACGGTTCTAGCAACGGCGAAAGGCACGGTTCTAGCAACGGCGAAAGGCACGGTTCTAGTAACGGCGAAAGGCACGGTTCTAGCAACGGCGAAAGGCACGGTTCTAGCAACGGCGAAAGGCACGGTTCTAGCAACGGCGAAAGGCACGGTTCTAGCAACGGCGAAAGGCACGGTTCTAGTAACGGCGAAAGGCACGGTTCTAGCAACGGCGAAAGGCACGGTTCTAGCAACGGCGAAAGGCACGGTTCTAGCAACGGCGAAAGGCACGGTTCTAGTAACGGCGAAAGGCACGGTTCTAGCAACGGCGAAAGGCACGGTTCTAGCAACGGCGAAAGGCACGGTTCTAGCAACGGCGAAAGGCACGGTTCTAGCAACGGCGAAAGGCACGGTTCTAGCAACGGCGAAAGGCATGGATGTAGCAACGGCGAAAGGCACGGATGTAGCAACGGCGAAAGGCACGGATATAGCAACGGCGAAAGGCACGGATATAGCAACGGCGAAAGGCACGGATGTAGTAACGGCGAAAGGCACGGATGCAACAAAGGCAAAAGGCATGGTTGTAGCAACGGCAAAAGGCTCGGATGTACCAACGGCGAAAGGCATGGTTGTAGTAACGATGACCTAACAAGTCGATCGAAGCGTATTTCGGCCTTTTACACATGATGAGGTACACCGTATGGGTATCAATAGATTAATACATTCATTCAGTCCACATACAGTTTGCAAATTACAGGAAGAGGTTTCCCCAAGTAGAAGAATTGAAGATGTTGGCACTCAACACATCGTAGAAAAATCGTCTTTACCATTTCATAGCAAGCAATAAAAAAGGCGAGGTGTGTGGAGGCGAAGAACAGCAGGCTACGGCCGTTTCGTGTCTACGTGTTATATAAGGGGGGAAATAATCAGCTGTTTTTATGAGCTCAAAGAAGAACTTGAGGAAATAAGAGGCCTATAGTACAAAAAAAAGTACAGAACCCACAAAGATCCAGTATATTAGCATCTAAAAGCACCATGAAATTCTCCATTTTTCTCTAAAAATATGCATGAATGTTGTTACATTACTGCTGAAAACGGAAAAATAATGACAAAATGAACGATTGGCTTAATTTGAACTGGAGAAACCACATTTTCTTGCACTGAAATATTAACTATACAGAAAAGTACATCCGTATTATGCTTAAAACAAGTGCTGTAATTATCGCTATCTTGTAAAAATAATAAATATTCTATTGATTTCCACCGAGAGGTTGGCAGAGCTCCGGCCCGGTGGTCACGGACTCCCTACACAACTGCAGGACAAGGGCCCGGCAAATGTTTCTGCTCAACTCTACTGAGAATTGAGAATGAAGCTGAAGCTCCATCCCCCACCTATTCCCCTTCTTTTTATTTTTCCTTCGAGGGCAGAAGAGGCTTCTAAATATTTTCAGAAAAGGGTAAATATAGGCTGCTAAGTGGTGAGAAGGATGCCACTATCACTATATTGTATTATTAACTTCCCATCCGATACCAATATACCATTACTTCTAGACTTTATTAGAATATTTATTTATATAAAAAAGGAGGGTAGGAGGGGGATGCAGCTGCACAACATGCAATACAAGTTTACAGCTGCTTAAGAGGGATCTACACAGAACTAGAATTCTCAGAAACGTTCTGTGCCGGAAACGTGAGACGACAGGACAGACTCCTCCAACATAAGAGCATCCAAATGAGCAGTAGTCAGGGGCAAGTGGATGACTACAGTGTGAACGCGCGCCGAGGCCGAGAACATGGGCCTAACCCAAAATAAATGCAGCCAGAGCCGCAGCTGAACGCCAGCGTTGTGCCATGTTCTTCCACTCCCGGGAATCTTTATAAAAGGTTCTAGTGAGCTATGCATCTACACACAGTGACAACAATACACTGTTGTGCAAAAGTATTCACCCCCTTTCAAAAGTCACACTATATTTTTTACATCTTTGTCTTACTATATAATTTCCTATGGTTATGTAAACAAAAAGTAACATTAGACCAGGATGACATAGCAAACCTATAATAAATGGTTTAGGAATTGTAACTGTATTTAAAAAGAACACAAAATACAGGAAATACTCAAAAGAAAAAACTATATCCCAGCAATTCTTAAAAAATAAATAAATCTATATTTAATTAATACTAATAACTTAAATGCACAGGTTTGAGGTTAAAAATAATTTTTCCTAAATGGTTTCATTAAAAATGTTGCACCATTCGGCTTTTACGGGCTTTGTTTCCCTTCACAGTCAACTTTGACATAGCTGTGAAAAGCGCAAAAAAGCCAGAAAAAAAAAAAAAAAAAAAAGAGTTAGAAACTGTCCCTGTGGAGCAGCAGAGCTCACTGAGGGATTCTCGGTTAACCCATTCTACAGCCAGCAATAAAAAGAGCAACGCAAAGGCTATAGAAGGGACCGTAAATTGTGGAAAATTATTACTGAAACCCAAATAACAAAAATGCATTAAGGCTGTGTGCACACGTTGCAGATTTTGCTAAAAAACGCATACATTATGCATCCCATCATTTAGAATGCATTACGCAATTTTTATGCACACGATGCTTTTTTTTTTTCCATGAAAAAAAAACGCATCGCGGTAAAAAACGCAACATTTTCATTAATTTTACGAATTTTTTGCGGATTTCCCACTATATTATTGCATTGGGAACCTCCGGAAAAATCTGCAAAAAAAAAAAAAAAAAGGCACTAAAAACGCGGTAAAAACGTGAGAAAAATGAGAGAAAAACGCATGCTGATTTCTTACACAAAATGTCCAGTTTTGCTCAGGAAATTTCTGCAAGAAATCCTCAACGTGTGCACATAGCCTTACTTGGATTTTCTCCTTTCCTTCTGTCCTATTTTGTCTCATATTGCAACTAATACAGAGAAATATAGAAAGAAATCTTCCGAGTGCCTCAGCTGATAAGCCATGTCCCCATCCTCCTCCTCACTGTTCCATGTGAAGCCCATCCAATGGAGTGGAGGATAAGCATACGCACATCCACGTCATTCATCTTCTATGGGACTGACGGAAACAGCAGAGTGCTCGACTCCACCATCATCGGGAATGAATGGAGCAGAAATGTGAACGGGACCAAAGGGAACCCCAATCACTGTACTCCAGTTATCAGTAAGTGATCCCCTATCCTAGTGAACCCTTTCAAACATGTCTGCATCGCCTATATAGTAACAGCCAGACTCGTCCCATATCGGAATTTCATCGTATCTTATCAGTTTGATTTTAAATATCATTATATATAAAGGGAATATGTCAGAAAGTTTTTGTTAATTGAAAGCAGCATGAGGTAGGGGCTGAGACACTGATCACTGATTTGTCACTTATTAGACTGCGTGCTGAAGTTTCAATTCAATGAGTGTTTTATCAGCAGAAGATTATCATTGCCCACATGTCTCCAGGTCCAAACCCACCAAAGCACTGATTAGCAATTAGCTGTCAATATACATTGTACACAGAAACCTGCTAGTCAGTGGTTGGGGGGGTCAGCTTTCTGAGCTCTGCTTCATCTTGAGCAGATTAAGTTCTGATAACAACTGCTGCAACCAGTAAAGTAAGTGGCGCATCGCCTGAATCAGGGTCTCTGTCCCTACATTATGTTGCTCTAAAGAAAACTTTGAAACGTGAGAGCAAAACCTCTAAAGTCACAATCAGAAAGGGCAGATTCAGAGCAGATTTTTGAGAAATATAATCTTAACCCTCTTGCAGATTTTCAAATGCTGTGAATTTCAACAAGTGCAAGGTTGGCTCAAATCTGACCTATTGTGCCACAAACACTTCCCCAGACAGACTAATCATGGAGGTGTAATTAAAACAGGAATATGCAAATAGCTTCTTCAGAGAGGGAGAAGAATTGAACTCTAGCGCCACCTATTGGAAGCAGCAATCCTAAAAGTCAATGTTGACCCCTTAAACATTATCACATGACAATCTCCATATGCAGACACGTGTTTCAAGGTGTTGCCCCTCATCAGTGCAAAGCATGGGATCTGATTTGGATGTATGAGAGCCCTCTCACTAGGGTCTAAGACATAACGTTTGTTCTTATGGAGAGTGAGACATGTCAGGGCAATGGAGGCTTATACGTCTCTAATATAGCCAAAGCAGATCTCATGCCATGCACTCAGGAGGGGCAACACCCTGAAACACCTGACTATATATTGAGATTATGATTTGGCTTTTATCTTAGGTCATGTACAAGGCTCGTTAAGAGGTCAATAATGTCTTTTAAGATTGCTACTTCCAATAGGTGGCGCTAGATTCAAGTCTTCTTCCTCTCTATGGAGGCAATTTACATATTTCCCATTGAAGATTGCATGGCATATAAGCCTCCATATGGAGAAACGTTACCCTTTAGACTAAAACTAGAATAAGTGCCTGAAAAACTTTTCCCCTTTCACTACAATGTCTATTAAATTCCCTTTGGAAATGTTTTTGATGCGATAGGTGTGGATGACTTCCTTGCATTGAGCACAGGAAGAGCGAACGGTCAGTAACAATTTCCTGCTCATCAGACATGTTTTATTGTCCATGATATTAGATACGTGCCGCAGCTGTGCTGGATTCATGCGATTGCGCTTTGTGATCCGGTTTGTCTCCCGCGAACATCTGAGCACTGGTCGGGCTGCAGCGGTAAGTGCTCATCGCTGCTCATGGATTAACACAAGGTACGCTCACATGGGGAGGATACGCGGGAAAGGAACCGTGGGGAGAATTAATAATCCACCGCAATTAATGCTAGGCGTGGGATTTCAGTCTTTGCTATGGATAATAAATCCGTGGCAATTCCGCACTAAATCCGCAACTTTCTGCATGTAACCTATATGGATATTGACACGGATTTGCCACATTCATAGGGACCCCCTGAGAATTACACGACTTTATGCTCTTTACAAGGGGTCACCAGCTCAATAAATAGATCTGGAGTGTGCTCAGTATATTATATACTATGCAATAAATAGATCTGAACCTGTGTGATACAACTGCATAGAATGTACAGGAGGAGGAAAAAACACACAGATAACGATTACATATCACAGTTCATGATTATGATTGCACAGCTCCAGTCACAGATATAATAAAAGACATTGTAAAAGAACATAGAAGGGAGAATAATCACACAGTTACCACAGCAGACACAGGTCGTACAGGGATGCTGGACTGATGCATCAGGGATTGATAGCAGAGCACAGAAAATTAAGCAGAGCGAAAACTGAAATTCAAGATGGAGTCTGAAGGGAAGCAAAAAAAGGGGTATGAAGGACATGGAAATAACTGCACTATACATATAAGAAGTGCAGGACTACAGAAAGAGCTCCGTTTCCCCTGTACCCACAGGATCGGTGATAACTTCTAGATTGGCGGGGGTCCCACTAGTGGATAAAGGAGTAGAGCAGGAATGTAACTTCTAGATTGGCGGGGGTCCCACCGGTGGATAAAGGAGTAGAGCAGGAATGTAACTTCTAGATTGGCGGGGGTCCCACTAGTGGATAAAGGAGTAGAGCAGGAATGTAACTTCTAGATTAGCGGGGGTCCCACTGGTGGATAAAGGAGTAGAGCAGGAATGTAACTTCTAGATTGGCGGGGGTCCCACTAGTGGATAAAGGAGTAGAGCAGGAATGTAACTTCTAGATTGGCGGGGGTCCCACCGGTGGATAAAGGAGTAGAGCAGGAATGTAACTTCTAGATTGGCGGGGGTCCCACTGGTGGATAAAGGAGTAGAGCAGGAATGTAACTTCTAGATTGGCGGGGGTCCCACCGATGGATAAAGGAGTAGAGCAGGAATGTAACTTCTAGATTGGCGGGGGTCCCACCGGTGGATAAAGGAGTAGAGCAGGAATGTAACTTCTAGATTGGCGGGGGTCCCACTGGTGGATAAAGGAGTAGAGCAGGAATGTAACTTCTAGATTGGCGGGGGTCCCACCGGTGGATAAAGGAGTAGAGCAGGAATGTAACTTCTAGATTGGCGGGGGTCCCACTGGTGGATAAAGGAGTAGAGCAGGAATGTAACTTCTAGATTGGCGGGGGTCCCACTGGTGGATAAAGGAGTAGAGCAGGCATGTGCACGCTCCAGCGCTGTTCCTTTTTGTGAATTGGTAGGGGTCTCCAGACGTCACAAGTCACCACCTTTCCTGTGCATAGGCGATCATCTCCTCTTACCAGAATATCCCCCCATAATAGGAAAGCTCTTCATGTGTTTGCTGCCAACACAAGCCATAGTAAAAGAGTAAGTACATAGCAAACAGTACAAAGCAAACACTGAACAGATAATAATGGACGGGATAATGGACGGTAATAGATACAAGTCTGATGGCAATCTCCAGATGTACCGCGGAGTAATGACTGGCGGCAGCTGCCGGGGGACACGCGCTTCTTACCTTGTCCTTTGCGCCAATCTCCAGCTCTACGATGGCGGCAGAGCTGCCCACCTGCTCCGTGTGCCTGGACTGCGACTTCACATCTATCCTCCATTTCAGGCTCTTTAGAGCGTTTTCCCATCTGTTCTGATCGATCACACTTTCCCGAATCTTCTTCTTGTGATTCTTCCAAAATTTAGCAATGACCAGAGATTGTTCTGCAGTGATCCCGCCTTGTTTTTTAGTCTGTGCAGTCAGAAAAGCATCGATCTGGTTTATATCCATATCTGCAGACACGATGGACTGAAAGAGAAGAAGAAGGAATGGCTGATAACAGCGGGCACTCTGGTGACATGGAGGGTACACAGCAGCGATCACCTCCGAACAATGCCACAATAATGTTTTTGAACAATGTACAGATGGCGATTTCTGGACCGGCCGCAAGTCTTCTGACCCGAGAGTCATATATGAGGCCATTATTCCAGATGACGAACCCGGCTACCAGTCTGGAAGTAGCAGTCCACAAGCAGATGTGTCAATATCACAATAGGGGCACCTTCATCAAAACATTTTTTTGCAAGAAAACTGTCTCAAAATACAATCTTTCATCATTATTTTGCCAATTAAGCAGAGAGCAGCATAATAAAGGGCAAGAGAGCCCGATTCCAGGGATGCGTCACTTACTAGGAGGTATCTTGTAGTTTCAATTCAATTAGCATTTTATCAGCAGGAGATTATCATTGCCTGACTAGCTCTCACGTGTACAGCAGTCAGGGTAATGTGTAACCCTGCCTGTACCACTGATTGGCTGCTTCCAGTGTATATTGTCAGCAAGCTGCCAATCAGTGATGTGGGTGGAGTTGAACAGTTTAAAATGATGACCACTGCAACACTGACAACAGATAAAACAGGGATTCTCTACAAAGACTGCACCGAGCAGCCCAGCAAGTGACATCGCTGGAATCAGGGTCTTTTTCCCTATATCATGCTGCTTTCAGATTACAAAGCAAAAAACTACTGACGGATGCTCTTTAAAGCCTTGAAAAGTCACCACAATTTTACACAATGTCTAGTTACGCAAAAATTTTGCAACTTTTGTTGGTTTGATGCAGCTCTGCATCTCTATTTATTGCAAAAATCCCTTTTTATACTTTGATGATTGCCCCATACACCTTCTGTATCAGTCACAGGGGCGAGGATCTCTAGCTTTTCAGTCACGGTCAGTCACATGACTTTTTCAAATTCCCTACGCCCATGATATTATAATTCCTTCCCGCCACTGATCCCTCGCAATGACGCTCAGCTTTCTGGGCACGGTGCTGAATCCGGGCGTATGTCCCAGCTTCATATCCTATAAGCGCATGATATGGAGCCGGTGAGCGTCAGTGACCACATGAGAGTTTGCATTTTCCAGCGCGCCTGCCTTCCTGCTCGACGCTCTGACTCTGAAAAATGGAGGATACAAGTCAATTACCGTGATGGCCAGAAACAGCGCCACTCCGGCTCTACAGACTACACAATTATACTGTAACTATGAACTATAACATTTACTGAGTCTCCTGTCACAGAGAATGGCAGAGAAACAACAACTAAATTTCTGTTTTTCTTTACCTTCCTTCTAAAAAGAATATAAAAAGCGATCAAATTTTTTTATTTATCCCAAAATGGTACCAATAAAATAATAATAAAAATCTTACTTTCAGAAAAAAAACAAAACAAAAAAAAACAACAACCGTTTTTCAATACATTATGCATCCCTACACGGTGTCATTAAAGAAAAACAATTTGGCCTAAAAGAAAATAAGCCTCCATATGGAAAAAATAAAAAAAAAATGCTATGAAAAGGTAGGTGGACAAGAATAAACAACAAAAAAAATTGCAAAGTTATAAAGGCTTAATGAGGACTGCCGCCATGTCTGTGGGATCCATTTCTGCTACTATTTTATTCCCCATATTTTTTTTTTTTTTTATAAATCCGCCATACAGTTCCAGATATATGGGCTTTTTTATTTAGCGCTACCCTGTATATTCTCTACAAAGGGGCGTGGCATCCCAGAGACACGCCCAGAGATGAACTTGTAGGCCACACCCTCCTGATAAAGGCCATAGCCATTGGCGCTAAATAAAGAAGGCCTATATCTCTGGAACCGAATGGCGGATTTGAACAAAACAAAAAACGGCACACTCAGGAGAGTAGAAGAAATAAAATAAAAAGCAAAATCGGGACACTTTTGACCTGATGACATGTGCTCTTCAAGTGCTAAGGAACTGTACCTTAGACCCTCTGGCAGCAATCAGTAGGCAAAATTGCTTCCAAAATTAGTTAAACTGTCAGTCTGGCACCATATACGTATGTAGTAAGGGCGACAGGCCCCGGCTGTGTGTGGGCACTGGGATCAGAGCACAGGGATAAAACCTCTGAGCAGATTACTGGAGAGCAGGGCGCTGCGGAGCCGTATGAATAGGTGGGCGCGCTGCCAGTCCTCTCGCTGCTCCGCACATCGCTCTCAGGTCACATGTCTGATTGTAAGGCACTACGGCCTCAGTGCTCCTCTCTTCACCCCACCGACAGACACTGGGGAGCAGGGAAGGAAAGGTAACCACAAGCCGGACCTGTAGTGTCCATGGTGGTTAATAATGGAGCAGCCCGTCAGCTACTTGTCCCACAGCCTCGTGCTGAAACGTTTTCTGAGCATAGTCGTGGAAATGTACAAAGCTGTTCTGTGCCAAAGCGGGCAGGATTATCTTGTAGCTTAATATTTTTTTGCGAGTCAGCCAAATATTTTTCCATCAATGAAATCCAATTACAGCCCCACTGAAAGCAAGGACGATGAGAAACGTTTCACAGTCACCACGCCATTTTCTGGTAAGCGGCGTGCGCGTTACACCTGTATGCATTTTAATGAGGGGCTGTAACACCTCTCCTGGCTCTTTTGTGATTAACTACTTGCAACCTCCAGAGGAAGTGAAAAAAAACAAACAAACAAATAAACAGAACACAATTCGGGAATATCTTTTCTTAGAATCCTGCATTGTTCCATTCCTCCGTTATTCCTTCTGCAAATGTATGCATACATGGACAACTGTGTGTTATTCTCCCCCCGTCCGATTGCGTGTGTCATTACAAACTATGAGCTTGTTTAATCAGCGCCGATCGTGTCAGATGTTGTGTAGGGAAACCGTAAACGGACAGGTAAATGGTAACGCTCAGGTGACAACTTAAAAGAGGCTTGTGTGCCACCAAGAGGGGGAGGGAAGGAGAGAGGGGCTTGTGTGCCACCGAGAGGGGGAGGGAGGAAGAGGGGGAGGGAGGGAGAGAGAGAGGGGCTTGTGTGCCACCGAGAGGGGGAGGGAGGGAGAGGGAGAGAGGCTTGTGTGCCACCAAGAGAGAGGGAGGAAGAGGGGGAGGGTGAGGGGCTTGTGTGCCACCAAGAGGGGGAGGGAGGGAGAGGGAGAGAGGCTTGTGTGCCACCAAGAGAGATGGAGGAAGAGGGGGAGGGAGGGAGAGAGAGAGGGGCTTGTGTGCCACCGAGAGGGGGAGGGAGGGAGAGAGAGAGGGGCTTGTGTGCCACCAAGAGAGAGGGAGGAAGAGGGGGAGGGAGAGAGGCTTGTGTGCCACCAAGAGAGAGGGAGGAAGAGGGGGAGGGTGAGGGGCTTGTGTGCCACCAAGAGAGAGGGAGGAAGAGGGGGAGGGAGAGGGGCTTGTGTGCCACCGAGAGGGGGAGGGAGGGAGAGGGAGAGAGGCTTGTGTGCCACCAAGAGAGATGGAGGAAGAGGGGGAGGGAGGGAGAGAGAGAGGGGCTTGTGTGCCACCGAGAGGGGGAGGGAGGGAGAGAGAGAGGGGCTTGTGTGCCACCGAGAGGGGGAGGGAGGGAGAGGGAGAGAGGCTTGTGTGCCACCAAGAGAGAGGGAGGAAGAGGGGGAGGGTGAGGGGCTTGTGTGCCACCAAGAGGGGGAGGGAGGGAGAGGGAGAGAGGCTTGTGTGCCACCAAGAGAGATGGAGGAAGAGGGGGAGGGAGGGAGAGAGAGAGGGGCTTGTGTGCCACCGAGAGGGGGAGGGAGGGAGAGAGAGAGGGGCTTGTGTGCCACCAAGAGAGAGGGAGGAAGAGGGGGAGGGAGAGAGGCTTGTGTGCCACCAAGAGAGAGGGAGGAAGAGGGGGAGGGTGAGGGGCTTGTGTGCCACCAAGAGAGAGGGAGGAAGAGGGGGAGGGAGAGGGGCTTGTGTGCCACCGAGAGGGGGAGGGAGGGAGAGGGAGAGAGGCTTGTGTGCCACCAAGAGAGATGGAGGAAGAGGGGGAGGGAGGGAGAGAGAGAGGGGCTTGTGTGCCACCGAGAGGGGGAGGGAGGGAGAGAGAGAGGGGCTTGTGTGCCACCGAGAGGGGGAGGGAGGGAGAGGGAGAGAGGCTTGTGTGCCACCAAGAGAGAGGGAGGAAGAGGGGGAGGGAGAGGGGCTTGTGTGCCACCGAGAGGGAGACTTGTGTGCCACCAAGAGGAGAGAGAGAGAGAGAGGCACTTGTGTGCCACCGAGAGGGGGAGGGAGGGAGAGGGGCTTGTGTGCCACCAAGAGGGAGAGGGGCTTGTCTGCCACCACCAAGAGGGAGGGAGGGAGAGGGGCTTGCATGCCGAGAGGGGGAGGGAAGGAGAGGGGCTTGTGTGCCACCGGGAGGGGGAGGGAGGGAGGTAGAGGGAGACTTGTGTGCCACCAAGAGGGAGAGGGGCTTGTGCGCCACCAAGAGAGGGAGGGAAAGGGGGAGGGAGAGAGAGGCGATTGTGTGCTACCGAGAGGAGGAGGGAGAGGGGATTGTGCGCCACCGAGAGGGAGGGAGAGGGAGACTTGTGTGCCACCAAGAGGGAAAAAGGCTTGTCTGCCACCACCAAGAGGGAGGGAGGGGGGCTTGTGTGCCACCGAGAGGGGGAGGGAAGGAGAGGGGCTTGTGTGCCACCGGGAGGGAGAGAGGGAGAGAGGGAGAGGGAGAGGGAGAGGGAGAGAGAGAGAGAGACTTGTGTGCCACCGAGAGGGGGACGGAGACTTGTGTGCCACCAAGAGGGAGAGGGGCTTGTCTGCCACCACCAAGATGGAAGGAGAGGGGCTTGCGCGCTATCGAGAGGGAGGGAGAGAGGGAGAATGGCTTGTGTGCCACCAAGAGGGAGAGGGACTTGTGTGCCACCAAGAAGGAGGGAGAGAGAGGGGTTTGTGTGCCACCAAGAGGGAGGGAAGGAGAGAGAGAGGCTTGTGTGCCACCAAGAAGAAGGAGGGAGAGAGAGAGGCTTGTGTGCCACCAAGAAGGAGGGAGAGAGAGGCTTGTGTGCCACCAAGAAGAAGGAGGGAGAGAGAGAGGCTTGTGTGCCACCAAGAAGGAGGGAGAGAGAGGCTTGTGTGCCACCAAGAAGGAGGGAGAGAGAGGCTTGTGTGCCACCAAGAGGGAGGGAGAGAGAGGCTTGTGTGCCACCAAGAGGGAGGGAGGGAGAGGGGCTTGTGTGCCACCAAGAGGGAGGGAAGGAGGGAGAGGGGCTTGTGTGCCACCAAGAGGGAGGGAAGGAGAGAGAGGGGCTTGTGTGCCCCCAAGAAGGAGGGAGAGAGAGGCTTGTGTGCCACCAAGAAGAAGGAGGGAGAGAGAGAGGCTTGTGTGCCACCAAGAAGGAGGGAGAGAGAGGCTTGTGTGCCACCAAGAAGAAGGAGGGAGAGAGAGAGGCTTGTGTGCCACCAAGAAGGAGGGAGAGAGAGGCTTGTGTGCCACCAAGAAGAAGGAGGGAGAGAGAGAGGCTTGTGTGCCACCAAGAAGGAGGGAGAGAGAGGCTTGTGTGCCACCAAGAAGGAGGGAGAGAGAGAGGCTTGTGTGCCACCAAGAGGGAGGGAGAGAGAGGCTTATGTGCCACCAAGAGGGAGGGAGAGGGGCTTGTGTGCCACCAAGAGGAAGGGAGAGAGAAAGAGGTTTGCGTGGGGGTGGAGAGAGAGGGCCCAGAGCCTCCAAGAAGGGGGAGGAGGGAACCACTGAAAGGAGATGGCAAATCAAATGAATTATAAAAAAGGAAAAATAGAAAAAAAGGAGTAGGTAGTTGAAGAACTCACAAAAAGTTAATAAAAACTTGGAAAATTATAAAATAGTCAAAATACTTTGTCCTACCAAACAATGCCAGAACAGAAAGGTTTCTAAAAACATGGAAACTGAAAGAAGTCCAATAATAATTTCAATTTAGAAAACTTCTCTGGAACACAAATGTCTGCTGATGATTGACCTGAAATGTGCACAGCCCAATATTGTCACATAACATAAATCTGTATTTCAGTTGAGAGAAGGCTGCACATCACCTGTACAGTCTGCACCCAGGAAACTATACAGGGAGATGTCCCTGACTGGGCCCTTAAAGAAAGCCTTTTCAAACCAGATGACAGATTTTAAAATCTGCACCACAGATCAATTTAACCAAGGAAAAGTTACACAACATGGAGATGAGATTTTTTTTTTGTTAAAAACAATTGACTTCGCTGTCTATTGTTGTCAGTTTTCTTCTGCACAATTACACACCGTGCGCACAGAAGCAGGGGTATAAAGTAAACTAAAAAAAACAAAAAATTATCAAATTAATGATTAAGTCAAATTCACACGTTGCATATTTTGTACAGATTTTTTCCCCCACAATGTGCCTGCATCAAAATCCGTGCATGTTCCACGTGGATTTATTTGTGGGTTTGGTGCAGATTTCACTCACTGGTGAAATCTGGGTTAAATCTGCTAAGGATCCGCACACACACACAAAAAAAAATACAAATACCACAGATTTTAGGCTATGTGCACACGTTGCGGATTTCTTGCGGATCCGCAGCGTTTTTTGCGGTGCAGAAGTGCAAGTGATTTACAGTACAATGTAAATCGATGGTAACACAAAAATGCTGTGCTACTGGTGTGGAAAATTCAGTGTGGAAACGCTGCGGATTAAAATTACCACCATGCCACTTCTTTTTTGCGGATCTGCAGCGTTTTTGTACCCATTCCATTATAGAAAACCGCAGGGGTAAAAAAAAAAAAAAAAAAAAAACGCAGTAAAAACGCAAAAAATCCGCACCAAAAAGCGACAAATCCACAACAGCGTTTTCTGCTAAGAGAGGCAGAGTCCGCACCAGAAATTCCTAAGCCTAATCCGCAACGTGTGCACATAGCCTGAAGAAGTCTGCTCCGCTCCACTAGTCAATATGTGCGCCGAAAATGTCCGCCACGTGAGGATGAGTTTCGTTTAAGCGTCGTCTACTTAGCTGGTAATGTATAAACTGCAGATATTCTAACATGTGAACATGGCATTAAAGGCTGAAATAGTGCCACGCCTTGGTCAACCATCATCGCCCTGTACTGGCAATACTGGTACACTTTCCCACGTAGACAGACTGACTGCAGACAGACCAGATTAGTGATTAGTTACAGTCATAAGAACTATGATTCTTGTAGTCAGTGAAAATATTAAAAATTGGATTTAAAAAAAAAAAAAAAAAAAAAAAAAAGCAAGCAATAAATATTTGGTAAATCCCAGGCTCTGCCTTTTCCCCATACAGCCCTGTTTCTTCTCGTGGAATCCTTCAGTGCTTTCCAAGATAAAAGGTTTTACTGTAAACCCGAAGCCAAGACCCCGAGAACAGAACGCCACATCGCAGAAGATTGTCTCCTTTTAAGGAAGGAATTAGTCAGTCGTGTTCCTGGCTGAGGAGGACGAGTATAAGAGTCAGCGGCTCCGGCAGCCAGAGCCATAGGAAGTGCAGAGGTAGCAGGCACAGCCACGGAGCAAGGAAGGCACATATACACCTCTGGCAAAAACGAAGAGACCGCCACATCAAAACGGTGTCATGGGCAGCCCAACTCAGCACATCGTATGAGCCAATGGGGCGGAACATGGCAGCAAACCTCACTTTTCAGCAGCACGGAAACAAGTGTAGCAGTCCGCTTTTTCCATTACATATGGCCACCGCCTTAAAAAAAACTAAATAATTAAGAAGGATATTGCACAGCAACATTTTTTTTTGTTTTTTCCCCAACACTGTTGGTAATGGACGAGTTTTTGCTGCACGGCGGTGCCTTCAGCTTATGTAGAGAAATATTTCTGTACTTCGAGGCTGGAACATTTTACAAATAGAGGATAAATTCCTTACTTTACTATCTTTCGTGATACATCAGTGAGCGTCATACGCGGCGATTGTGGCCGCACACGACTCCTAGGAGCCATCACCGGTACTGATGTGTCCAGCGCTGACTTCTCCCTGTTCTGTGTCCGGTGAGGAGTTTTGTGACTCTTTGCTGCCATCTAGAGACAATTTCACAGTACAGCCGGGTTCACGATCTAATACACCATTCATGGTTTTAGCCTGAAAACTCAAATGATTTTTTTCTCACTTGTCTATAAACAATCAGTTTTTTACAGCAGCAGTTATTAATCATTTACAGTTTCCTATGTTATAGAATTACAATGTATCCATAAACACTGGATGTTATACTGTGTCTCTGTATGACGTACGATTTTTTGTTTTTTAGCGCATCCAAGCACTTGAATGGACGAGCCTCATCCAATTTACAGGAGACACTCGTGCATGCTGTGATTTTTTTTTTCTAATTCGTTCAGTGAAAATAGTCGCTCATCTACACGGCCCCGCTGATTTCTGCCCCTCTGATTTCTGCTCCGCTCTCTGCAGTCGATCACTGGCCTCAGCAGCAGGCTCACTGGCTCCTCCTAGTGGTGGCTGCAAGCAGACAACATTTTGTCAAGTAATTAAATGTATCTAATTTGGATTTAAACTAGTCATCTATTAACCCCTTCAAGACCCAGCCTATTTTGACCTTAAAGACCTTGCCGTTTTTTGCAATTCTGACCAGTGTCCCTTTATGAGGTAATAACTCAGGAACGCTTCAACGGATCCTAGCGGTTCTGAGATTGTTTTTTCGTGACATATTGGGCTTCATGTTAGTGGTAAATTTAGGTCAATAAATTCTGCATTTATTTGTGATAAACACGGAAATTTGGCGAAAATTTTGAAAATTTCGCAATTTTCACATTTTGAATTTTTATTCTGTTAAACCAGAGAGATATGTGACACAAAATAGTTAATAAATAACATTTCCCACATGTTTACTTTACATCAGCACAATTTTGGAAACAAAATTTTTTTTTGTTAGGAAGTTATAAGGGTTAAAATTCGACCAGCGATTTGTCATTTTTACAACGAAATTTACAAAACCATTTTTTTTAGGGACCACCTCACATTTGAAGTCAGTTTGAGGGGTCTATATGGCTGAAAATACCCAAAAGTGACACCATTCTAAAAACTGCACCCCTCAAGGTACTCAAAACCACATTCAAGAAGTTTATTAACCCTTCAGGTGCTTCACAGCAGCAGAAGCAACATGGAAGGAAAAAATGAACATTTAACTTTTTAGTCACAAAAATTATCTTTTAGCAACAATTTTTTTATTTTCCCAATGGTAAAAGGAGAAACTGAACCACGAAAGTTGTTGTCCAATTTGTCCTGAGTACGCTGATACCTCATATGTGGGGGTAAACCACTGTTTTGGCGCACGGCAGGGCTTGGAAGGGAAGGAGCGCCATTTGACTTTTTGAATCAAAAATTGGCTCCACTCTTTAGCGGACACCATGTCACGTTTGGAGAGCCCCCGTGTGCCTAAAAATTGGAGCTCCCCCACAAGTGACCCCATTTTGGAAACTAGACGCCCCAAGGAACTTATCTAGATGCATAGTGAGCACTTTGAACCCCCAGGTGCTTCACAAATTGATCCGTAAAAATGAAAAAGTACTTTTTTTTCACAAAAAAATTCTTTTAGCCTCAATTTTTTCATTTTCACATGGGCAACAGGATAAAATGGATCCTAAAATGTGTTGGGCAATTTCTCCTGAGTACACCAATACCTCACATGTGGAGGTAAACCACTGTTTGGGCACATGGTAAGGCTCGGAAGGGAAGGAGCGCCATTTGACTTTTTGAATGAAAAATTATTTCCATCGTTAGCGGACACCATGTCGCGTTTGGATAGCTCCTGTGTGCCTAAACATTGGCGCTCCCCCACAAGTGACCCCATTTTGGAAACTAGACCCCCCAAGGAACTAATTTAGATGCCTAGTGAGCACTTTAAACCCTCAGGTGCTTCACAAATTGATCTGTAAAAATGAAAAAGTAATTTTTTTTCACAAAAAAATTCTTTTCGCCTCAATTTTTTCATTTTCACATGGGCAGTAGGATAAAATGGATCATAAAATTTGTTGGGCAATTTCTCCCGACTACGCCGATACCTCATATGTGGGGGTAAACCACTGTTTGGGCACTCGGCAGGGCTCGGAAGAGAAGGCGCGCCATTTGACTTTTTGAATGGAAAATTAGCTCCAATTGTTAGCGGACACCATGTCGCGTTTGGAGAGCCCCTGTGTGCCTAAACATTGGAGCTCCCGCACAAGTGACCCCATTTTGGAAACTAGACCCCCCAAGGAACTTATCTAGATGCATATTGAGCACTTTAAACCCCCAGGTGCTTCACAGAAGTTTATAACGCAGAGCCATGAAAATAAAAAATAATTTTTCTTTCCTCAAAAATGATTTTTTAGCCTGGAATTTCCTATTTTGCCAAGGATAATAGGAGAAATTGGACCCCAAATATTGTTGTCCAGTTTGTCCTGAGTACGCTGATACCCCATATGTGGGGGTAAACCACTGTTTGGGCGCACGGCAGGGCTCGGAAGGGATGGCACACCATTTGGCTTTTTAAATGGAATATTAGCTCCAATCATTAGCGGACACCATGTCACGTTTGGAGAGCCCCTGTGTGCCTAAACATTGGAGATCCCCCAGAAATGACACCATTTTAGAAACTAGACCCCCAAAGGAACTAATCTAGATGTGTGGTGAGGACTTTGAACCCCCAAGTGCTTCACAGAAGTTTATAACGCAGAGCCATGAAAATAAAAAAAAAAATTATTTTCTCAAAAATGATCTTTTAGCCTGCAATTTTTTATTTTCCCAAGGGTAACAGGAGAAATTTGACCCCAAAAGTTGTTGTCCAGTTTCTCCTGAGTACGCTGATACCCCATATGTGGGGAGGAACTACTGTTTGGGCACACGTTGGGGCTCGAAAGGGAAGTAGTGACGTTTTGGAATGCAGACTTTGATGGAATGTTCTGCTGGCATCATGTTCCATTTGCAGAGCCCCTGATGTGACTAAACAGTAGAAACCCCCCACAAGTGACCCCATTTTGGAAACTAGACCCCCAAAGGAACTTATCTAGATGTGTGGTGAGCACTTTGAACCCCCAAGTGCTTCATAGAAGTTTATAATGCAGAGCCGTGAAAATAATAAATACGTTTTCTTTCCTCAAAAATAATTATTTAGCCCAGAATTTTTTAATTTTCCCAAGGGTAACAGGAGAAATTTGACCCCAATATTTGTTGTCCAGTTTCTCCTGAGTACGCTGATACCCCATATGTGGGGGTAAACTACTGTTTGGGCACATGCCGGGGCTTGGAATTGAAGTAGTGACGTTTTGAAATGCAGACTTTGATGGAATGCTCTGCGGGCGTCACGTTGCGTTTGCAGAGCCCCTGATGTGCCTAAACAGTAGAAACCCCCCACAAGTGACCCCATTTTGGAAACTAGACCCTGAAAGGAACTTATCTAGATGTGTGGTGAGCACTTTGAACCCCCAAGTGCTTCATAGAAGTTTATAATGCAGAGCCGTGAAAATAATAAATACGTTTTCTTTCCTCAAAAATAATTATTTAGCCCAGAATTTTTTATTTTCCCAAGGGTTACAGGAGAAATTGGACCCCAAAAGTTGTTGTCCAGTTTCTCCTGAGTACGCTGATACCCCATATGTGGGGGTAAACCACTGTTTGGGCACACGTCGGGGCTCAGAAGGGAAGTAGTGACTTTTGAAATGCAGACTTTGATGGAATGGTCTGCGGGTGTCACGTTGCGTTTGCAGAGCCCCTGGTGTGCCTAAACAGTAGAAACCCCCCACAAGTGACCCCATTTTAGAAACTAGACCCCCCAAGGAACTTATCTAGATATGTGGTGAGCACTTTGAACCCCCAAGTGCTTCACAGACGTTTACAACGCAGAGCCGTGAAAATAAAAAATCATTTTTCTTTCCTCAAAAATTATGTTTTAGCAAGCATTTTTTTAGATTCACAAGGGTAACAGGAGAAATTGGACCCCAGTAATTGTTGCGCAGTTTGTCCTGAGTATGCTGGTACCCCATATGTGGGGGTAAACCACTGTTTGGGCACACGTCAGGGCTCGGAAGTGAGGGAGCACCATTTGACTTTTTGAATACGAGATTGGCTGGAATCAATGGTGGCGCCATGTTGCGTTTGGAGACCCCTGATGTGCCTAAACAGTGGTAACCCCTCAATTCTAACTCCAACACTAACCCCAACACACCCCTAACCCTAATCCCAACTGTAGCCATAATCCTAATCACAACCCTAACCCCAACACACCCCTAACCACAACACTAACCCCAACACACCCCTAACCCTAACCACAACCCTAATTCCAACCCTAACCCTAAGGCTATGTGCCCACGTTGCGGATTCGTGTGAGATATTTCCGCACCATTTTTGAAAAATCTGCGGGTAAAAGGCACTGTGTTTTACCTGCGGATTTTCCGCGGATTTCCAGTGTTTTTTGTGCGGATTTCACCTGCGGATTCCTATTGAGGAACAGGTGTAAAACGCTGCGGAATCCGCACAAAGAATTGACATGCTGCGGAAAATACAACGCAGCGTTCCCGCGCGGTATTTTCCGCACCATGGGCACAGCGGATTTGGTTTTTCATATGTTTACATGGTACTGTAAACCTGATGGAACACTGCTGCGGATCCGCAGCCAAATCCGCACCGTGTGCACATAGCCTAATTCTAAAGGTATGTGCACACGCTGCGGAAAACGCTGCGGATCCGCAGCAGTTTCCCATGAGTGTACAGTTCAATGTAAACCTATGGGAAACAAAAATCGCTGTACACATGCTGCGGAAAAACTGCACGGAAACGCAGCGGTTTACATTCCGCAGCATGTCACTTCTTTGTGCGGATTCCGCAGCGGTTTTACAACTGCTCCAATAGAAAATCGCAATTGTAAAACCGCAGTGAAATGCGCATAAAAACGCGGTAAATCCGCCATAAATCTGCAGCGGTTTAGCACTGCGGATTTATCAAATCCGCAGCGGAAAAATCCGCAGAGGACCAGAATACGTGTGCACATTCCTAACCCTACCCCTAACCCTACCCCTAACCCTACCCCTAGCCCTACCCCTAACCCTACCCCTAACCCTACCCCTAACCCTACCCCTAACCCTACCCCTACCCCTAACCCTACCCCTAACCCTAACCCTACCCCTAACCCTATTCTAACATTAGTGGAAAAAAAAAAATTTCTTTATTTTTTTATTGTCCCTACCTATGGGGGTGACAAAGGGGGGGGGTCATTTATTATTTTTTTTATTTTGATCACTGAGATAGATTATATCTCAGTGATCAAAATGCACTTTGGAACGAATCTGCCGGCCGGCAGATTCGGCGGGCGCACTGCGGATGCGCCCGCCATTTTGGAAGATGGCGGCGCCCGGGAGAAGACGGACGGGACCACGGCTGGATCGGTAAGTATGATAGGGTGGGGGGGGACGGATTGGAGCACGGGGGGGGGAATCGGAGCGCGGGAGGGGTGGAACGGAGCGCGGGGGGCGTGGAACGGAGCACGGGGGGGCTGGAATGGAGCACGGGGGGGTGGAACGGAGCACGGGGGGGGTGGATCGGAGTGCAGGGGGGGGTGATTGGAGCACGGGGGGGTGATTGGAGCACGGGGGGAGCGGACACGAGCACGGGGGGGAGCGGAGCACAGGACGGAGGGGAGCCGGAGCAGTGTACCGGCCAGATCGGGGGGGTGGGGGGGCGATCGGAGGGGTGGGGTGGGGGCACATTAGTATTTCCAGCCATGGCCGATGATATTTCAGCATCGGCCATGGCTGGATTGTAATATTTCACCCGTTATAATGGGTGAAATATTACAAATCGCTCTGATTGGCAGTTTCACTTTCAACAGCCAATCAGAGCGATCGTAGCCACGAGGGGGTGAAGCCACCCCCCCTGGGCTAAACTACCACTCCCCCTGTCCCTGCAGATCGGGTGAAATGGGAGTTAACCCTTTCACCCGGCCTGCAGGGACGCGATCTTTCCATGACGCCGCATAGGCGTCATGGGTCGGAATGGCACCGACTTTCATCACGCCTACGTGGCGTCATGGGTCGGGAAGGGGTTAACAGGATAAGTCTGGGGTGGGGAGCCTTTTTTTTTTTTTCTCCAAAGGCCATTTCTCACAGTGAACTGCCGGTGAACTCACTGATCTCAGCGCTGCCCCGTGAGACTTTCTCCCGATGCTAGCGGGGATCTCACTAAGGTCATCACAATTCAGGGGCCCTGCTGGGAACGCAGTCTCAGTGACAAGCGGTAACCTTGATGATGTCACCGCTGGTCACTGAGCCTGGGCTCGCAGCAGCTCATTCACCAGTGGTTCTCAGCCTAGACTGTCACATCTTGGCACCGTCCAGGTTGAAAACTGTTTATTCCAGACATGGATTACGGCGTGGGACAGAACGACAGACAGGTGAGGGATATTGTTGCTTCTTATTTTATAACAGGAGACAAGGGATTCAATGGAATGGGTACAACTTTGTTATTTTTAAATAAAAAAGGAAAATTGTGTTTTGTTTTTTTATTTCAAATAAAAGGGACTTTATTCTGGCTGTGTTTATTTACAACACAACTATATGATTAGTAATGCAGAGGTGCCTTATAGACGCCTCTCCACTACTAACCTGTGGGCTTGATGTCACCCGACAATACAAATGTAACATCAACTCCACAAATATTACCCCATTTGCCACCGATACAGGGCAAGTGGGAAGAACCAGGCAAAGCTCCAGAATTGCCGCATCTAAAAGATGTGCCTTTTCTGGGCTGATGCGGGCTACTATTTTTAGGCTGGGGGGGGGTTTGGGGAGGGGCAAATATCCATGGCCCCTTACAAGCATGAGAGTACCAGCCCCCAGCTCTCTGCTTTAGCTAGGCTGGTTGTAAAAAGTAGGAGGGGAGGACCCCATGCCGTAGCTTTTAATTATTTAAATAATTTAAAAACGTAATGTGGGGACCCCTCTATTCTTGATTCTTGTCAGTTTTGCCTGGCTGGTTATCAAAAATATTATTTATTTATTGCGCAGACTGATGTATACAACCATCAGCTGCCACCGCCTGCTCGCACTGTTATCAGTTAAATAGAATTGTCCCCCCTGCTCGCGATGATCGTACGAAAGGACGTGTGAAAGAGCCCCAGACTGGCCCTACCTTTAGATGACCTAAAAAAAATCACACTCCGTTAAAAATTAAATGATTAATCCACTGATCTCAATGACAAAAAGCACAACAAATAAAAAAAAAACCAAAAACATCATGATAGATGTGTCAAGGTTCCTGCAGACAACTATATTTTACTTCTGATAGAACAATGGATCGCACTCGGACCAATGCTATCCTACCAGTCGTGTACATGTCAGATTTCACATGTTCGAGTGGGATCCGATTACTGAATTGCACTCGGCCATCTGTGAAAAACATCAGACTGCACTTGGATGACATCTGAGTCCGGTCCAATTTTAATGGACTGACAAAATGGAGAAATTCTTTACATTCTATCTTATCATCCGAGACACTCTGATTTGCATAATCACTTTGATTCTCGGATGAGATAGATACTCTACGGCCATCTGCACCTGCCATAAAAAAAAAAAAGAAGATTCATGCAAATTGATGCACTTTGATTTAATTCCAATGAAATGATTGAGGTTGAGCACTTTCTTTTCAACGCTAAAGGTCTAGGTCAGGAAATCTATATAAAGGTTCGCACATATCTGTGTAGAAAAAGTATCAGAGATTGTCAGTCAGAGCATCGTTCTTCCTCACCTAGCGTCCGTCTGCAATGCGCTTTTACATACACTAATTCTCTTTAATTTCAAGCAAGTTTTCTAACAAAGAAAGCAACCTTACATACAGAGATAGATGATAATACGCAATATGTCAGTGAGATATATAATCAGTGCAGTGCGGTTTTCTGTACTTGTATTTAGCTAATAAAAGAAAAAAAATGGCGTGGGATCCCCTTATTAACCAGCTGAGGGAAAGAAGACAGCTGGTCTTAGCAGTCTGGGAAGAGGGCAATAATCATGGCGCTTCCCAGGCTATATCAGCTCACAGCTGTCTACTTTGCCTCTGCTTGTTATTAAAAGGGGCCCCCACCCCCCAAAAAAGGACAAGGTGTCCCCATTTTTTTAAATAACGAGCAAAGGCTAAGTGGACAGCTAAGGGCTGATATTAATAGGCTAGGAAGGGGCCATGGATATTGGCCCCCCTCCCAGACTAATAAAACCATTACCCCACTTGACAGTGCACCAGGGCAAGCGTGAAGAGCTGTGGCTAAGTGCCAGAATTTGTGCATCTAATAAATGCACCATTGCTGGGGTGGCTGAGGCCTGGTGGTATTATTTATTTAAACAATTAAAATTATGGTGTGGGGACCCCTCTATTCTTGATAACCAGCCTTGCTGAAGCTGACAGCTGAGGGTTGCAGCCCATAGCTGTCAGTTTTGCCTGGCTGGTTATCAAAAACATGGAGGGAACCCACGCCTTTTTTTTATTATGTATTTATTGCGCAGGCTGATGGATACTCCCATCAACTGCCACTGTTATCAGTTAGATAGAATTCTCAACATTGTCCCCTGCTCGTATGAAAAGATGAGAGCGGGCGCCGGAAGATGAATACTCCCATCAGTCGCCACCTGCTCTTCCTGTTATTATCAGCAGTAGGCTGATAGGAGTAGTAGTCATGAGCCGACGTCAGGGACCGGAGGTAAACTTCATACCTCCGATCACAGCTGTGGGCTCACGGTGTCATTTGACAGCGTGGGAGCAGCGGCTGTCTGACCGGCGGTAATGATTTTACCGCTGATCAGAGACAGTGCTTGCCATGCACATGACAGCGTGGCAAACACTGGATATTCAGGCCCCAATTCAAGTGAATGGGGTCCAGATTTGGGTACTGTTCTGGAACCCGATACTTTTTTTTTTTTTTTTTAAACTGTTCAGTCTAAGCCGCCGGTCCCGAACATCGAGGGGTTCGCCCATTACTAATCATGGGTGTCCATAAATACCTTAAAAAATGTGTTTTATACATGTCCTGCATGTAAATCCTGACCTCCTATAACGCTCAGCCTGAGCTTCACAAGAGGGCCAAGATGGCAGCGACGGGGACCTTCACCAGGTCCCTGGCCGTCATGATAACCCATCGGTGCATCACGCAGGGGCCGATGGAAGCCGATGCGCCTGAGCATTAGCAACCATGTCAAATAATCACCATTGTAAGAGATTGACAATGGAAACTAAATGGTTAAGAGCAGCAATCGCATCTCAGTTCTGGCTAGGTAACATTGCCGACACTGATTGTGTGTGAAGGGAGCGCAGCTCCTGAGCCATGTACACACACACACACACAGGGTGAGCGCAGCTCCTGAGCCATGTACACACACACACACAGGGTGAGCGCAGCTCCTGAGCCATGTACACACACACACACACACACAGGGTGAGCGCAGCTCCTGAGCCATGTGTACACACAGACACACAGGGTGAGCGCAGCTCCTGAGCCATGTACACACACACACACACAGACACACAGGGTGAGCGCAGCTCCTGAGCCATGTACACACACACAGACACACAGGGTGAGCGCAGCTCGTGAGCCATGTACACACACACACACACACGGTGAGCGCAGCTCCTGAGCCATGTACACACACACACAGGGTGAGCGCAGCTCCTGAGCCATGTACACACACACACACAGGGTGAGCGCAGCTCCTGAGCCATGTACACACACACACACACACAGGGTGAGCGCAGCTCCTGAGCCATGTACACACACACAGGGTGAGCGCAGTTCCTGAGCCATGTACACACACACACACACACAGGGTGAGCGCAGCTCCTGAGCCATGTACACACACACAGGGTGAGCGCAGCTCCTGAGCCATGTACACACACACAGGGTGAGCGCAGCTCCTGAGCCATGTACACACACACAGGGTGAGCGCAGCTCCTGAGCCATGTACACACACACAGGGTGAGCGCAGCTCCTGAGCCATGTACACACACACAGGGTGAGCGCAGCTCCTGAGCCATGTACACACACACAGGGTGAGCGCAGCTCCTGAGCCATGTACACACACACAGGGTGAGCGCAGCTCCTGAGCCATGTACACACACACACACACACGGTGAGCGCAGCTCCTGAGCCATGTACACACACACACGGTGAGCGCAGCTCCTGAGCCATGCATGTACACACACACGGTGAGCGCAGCTCCTGAGCCATGTAGACAGACACACACACACACACGGTGAGCGCAGCTCCTGAGCCATGTACACACACACAGGGTGAGCGCAGCTCCTGAGCCATGTACACACACACACAGGGCGAGCGCAGCTCCTGAGCCATGTACACACACACACACACATGGTGAGCGCAGCTCCTGAGCCATGTACACACACACACGGTGAGCGCAGCTCCTGAGCCATGTACACACACACACGGTGAGCGCAGCTCCTGAGCCATGCATGTACACACACACGGTGAGCGCAGCTCCTGAGCCATGTAGACACACACACACACAGGGTGAGCGCAGCTCCTGAGCCATGTACACACACACACACACAGGGTGAGTGCAGCTCCTGAGCCATGTAGACACACACACACACAGGGTGAGCGCAGCTCCTGAGCCATGTACACACACACACAGGGTGAGCGCAGCTCCTGAGCCATGTAGACACACACACACACAGGGTGAGCGCAGCTCCTGAGCCATGTACACACACACACACACAGGGTGAGCGCAGCTCCTGAGCCATGTACACACACACAGGGTGAGCGCAGTTCCTGAGCCATGTACACACACACACACACACACAGGGTGAGCGCAGCTCCTGAGCCATGTACACACACACACACACAGGGTGAGCGCAGCTCCTGAGCCATGTACACACACACACACACACACAGGGTGAGCGCAGCTCCTGAGCCATGTAGACACACACACACACAGGGTGAGCGCAGCTCCTGAGCCATGTACACACACACACACAGGGTGAGTGCAGCTCCTGAGCCATGTAGACACACACACACACAGGGTGAGCGCAGCTCCTGAGCCATGTACACACACACACACACAGGGTGAGCGCAGCTCCTGAGCCATGTACACACACACACACACAGGGTGAGCGCAGCTCCTGAGCCATGTAGACACACACACACACAGGGTGAGCGCAGCTCCTGAGCCATGTACACACACACACACACAGGGTGAGCGCAGCTCCTGAGCCATGTAGACACACACACACACAGGGTGAGCGCAGCTCCTGAGCCATGTACACACACACACACACACACACACACACAGGGTGAGCGCAGCTCCTGAGCCATGTACACACACACACAGGGTGAGCGCAGCTCCTGAGCCATGTACACACACACACACAGGGTGAGCGCAGCTCCTGAGCCATGTACACACACACACACAGGGTGAGCGCAGCTCCTGAGCCATGCATGTACACACACACGGTGAGCGCAGCTCCTGAGCCATGCATGTACACACACACGGTGAGCGCAGCTCCTGAGCCATGCATGTACACACACACGGTGAGCGCAGCTCCTGAGCCATGTACACACACACACGGTGAGCGCAGCTCCTGAGCCATGTACACACACACACGGTGAGCGCAGCTCCTGAGCCATGTACACACACACACACGGTGAGCGCAGCTCCTGAGCCATGTAGACAGACACACACACACACACACACACACACACACACACACGGTGAGCGCAGCTCCTGAGCCATGTACACACACACAGGGTGAGCGCAGCTCCTGAGCCATGTACACACACACACAGGGTGAGCGCAGCTCCTGAGCCATGTACACACACACACACAGGGTGAGCGCAGCTCCTGAGCCATGTACACACACACACACAGGGTGAGCGCAGCTCCTGAGCCATGTACACACACACAGGGTGAGCGCAGCTCCTGAGCCATGTACACACACACACGGTGAGCGCAGCTCCTGAGCCATGTAGACAGACACACACACACACACACACACACACACACACACACACACACACACACACGGTGAGCGCAGCGCTGACTTACAGCTGTCATACTTTAAGGGGCTAAATCTCAGTGTGTCATTCATCCGCCTCCACTGCAGATGTCTCCATAGCCAGGTTTTGGGAGAAATCATCATTATTTTGGAGATTTACTTGCAGACCTGCCACAGATTTCACTTTTTGCACGTCAAGAACCTGCAGCCGTGTGTATGGGCCCCGGTACTGCCACCAGCCGGGTATAACTGACTCCCCCCACAGTGGTCTCTCCCGGCTCCACCATTATCCGGGTACCTTGATGATGCCTTGCATCTTGTCGTGCAGGGCTCTGAACTCGTCGGGCGGCAGCTCCGGGTACAGCTCCGTCTGCAGCAGCTCGTCCGTTATCTCCGTGTTCCCATAGTATCTCCTCTGGGAGATGCCGTTCAGCAGCCCGCTCAGGGCTTTACTGCTCTCCGCATCCGCCATGACAGCAGCGCCGACACGTGACCGGCAGCAGCCAAATCATGTGACCCTGATGGTTGGCGGAAGCAGGGCGGGATGTGGGGCAGCCATGTGTTGGTTGGCAAACCACTGCGGGGCCTAGCTGTAGCTGGGTGTGTAGTGGTCAGTGGGTAGCTGATAATCTTGTATCACTGCCAGAGCACGAAACTTACACGGGGAGATGCTGAAAGCAGGCAATAATGTAAAGTATTAGGCTGCTGTCACACTAGCAGTATTTGGTCAGTATTTTACATCAGTATTTGTAACCAAAACCAGGAGTGGAACAATTAGAGGAAAAGTATAATAGAAACATATGCACCACTTCTGCATTTATCACCCACTCCTGGTTTTGGGTGAGAAATACTGATGTAAAATACTGACCAAATACTGCTAGTGTGACGGCAGCCTTAGTGTGACTGGTTGCTAATGGCAACTGCTCCAGTTTTTCTATGCAGGAAGCTGCACATAGCAAAATCTGCTAAACACCGTGACAGATATTGTTATATGTGTACGTACTCCCAAACACTGAAAAACAGCAAGAAGGCCTCACACTGAGCGCTGCTACACGCCATCACCGTGTTATCCCTATCCTCATCCAATGCTTTACATTTACCCACACACATACCGTGCCTTATGAAGCCAATTAGTGTTTTCACACTGTACAATGCAATTTCATTGCCCCCACACAGTAGACTGTCCCCAAACACTGTTTGATGCCCCCATGGTGCCGCCATAATGACCCGAAACACAGTAAGGCTGTACCCCCAAACATAAGATTCCCCTCTAACACAGCATGATGCCCCTACTGTACCCCCAAACACAGTAGTATTCCCCTCTAACACACAAAGCATGATGCCCCTACTGTACCCCCAAACACAGTAGGATTCCCCACCAACACACAGTATGATGCCCCTACTGTACCCTCAAACACAGTAGGATTCAACTCCAACACACAGTATGATGCCCCTACTGTACCCCACTAACACACAGTATGATGCTCCACAGTAAGATGTGTTCCCATAGTGCCTCCACAACCCTCACAAAAAGTATGATGCCCCCAAAGTACCCCCACTAACACACACACAGTATGATGCCCTTACTGTACCCCCAAACACAGTGGGATTTTTTTCTAACACAGTATGATGCCCCTACTGTACCCCCAAACACAGTAGGATTCCCCTCTAACACAGCATGATGCCCCTACTGTACCCCCAAACACAGTAGTAGTCCCCTCTAACACACAAAGCATGATGCCCTTACTGTACCCCCAAACACAGTAGTATTCCCCTCTAACACACAAAGCATGATGCCCCTACTGTACCCCCAAACACAGTAGGATTCCCCACCAACACACAGTATGATGCCCCTACTGTACCCTCAAACACAGTAGGATTCAACTCCAACACACAGTATGATGCCCCTACTGTACCCCACTAACACACAGTATGATGCTCCACAGTAAGATGTGTTCCCATAGTGCCTCCACAACCCTCACAAAAAGTATGATGCCCCCAAAGTACCCCCACTAACACACACACAGTATGATGCCCTTACTGTACCCCCAAACACAGTGGGATTTTTTTCTAACACAGTATGATGCCCCTACTGTACCCCCAAACACAGTAGGATTCCCCTCTAACACAGCATGATGCCCCTACTGTACCCCCAAACACAGTAGTATTCCCCTCTAACACACAAAGCATGATGCCCTTACTGTACCCCCAAACACAGTAGTATTCCCCTCTAACACACAAAGCATGATGCCCCTACTGTACCCCCAAACACAGTAGTATTCCCCTCTAACACACAAAGCATGATGCCCCTACTGTACCCCCAAACACAGTAGGATTCCCCACCAACACACAGTATGATGCTCCACAGTAAGATGTGTTCCCTTAGTGCCTCCACAACCCTCATAGAAAGTATGATGCCCCCACAGTACTCCCAAAAAACACAGGAAGCCAATAACTCAGAAGTGAAGCCGCCACATTACAGCACTTTGCTCTGCTCTCTGCAGGTCTGTGCATCAGGTCCCTTTCACACATCAGTTTTTTGCCGTCAGTCACAACGGATCCGTCGCAGATTGCGAAAAACTGATGCGACGGATTCGTTTTTTCAACGGATCCGACTAGCGGATCTGACTAAATAAATCGGAGCATGCTCAGTTAAAAAAAAAAACGGAATCCGTTGCCGGATTCTGTCATTTGATGGATCTGGCACCATAGGCTTCCATTTGAGCAAACAACAGACGGCGACGTACACAAAAACTGTTACTTTGTCTGTTTTCTCCGGCCGCCGGACAAATAACTTTTGACAGATCCGGCGAACAACGGATGAAATGTGAGGTCATCCGTTGCAATCTGTTGCTAACACAAGTCTATTAGAAAAAAACGGATCTGGCGGCATCAGTTGCCTGATCTGTTTTTTTCAATATTCGACGGATTGCGACTGAAGGCAAAAAACTGATGTGTGAAAGGGGCCTCAAGATTTGCAGCGCTGGATGGATGACGCAGGAAACTTCAGTTATGTCAGGCAGGAAGGCCGCTACTGTGGGGAGAGGAGGCGCGGAGCACAAAGCAGCAACGCCCATCAGACCGGATCGCAGCTATTGATATACGGCTTGGCAGGATTATACAAGGCATTTTTGTGATCTGCAGGTTAATATCTGACATGTTGCTGGACTGCTGGGTAGAAGGCTCAAAGGTGGCGTTTATTTACATGTAGAAAAACTAGCGGCAGGTTCCCTTAGGTTACGTTCACATGTTGCAGTTCCTTTGCGATTTTTCCTGTTCTGGTTGTGGTGAAAATGCATCAATTTCAAAATTACGTAAAAAATGATGCGATTCTACTGCAGTCGCATCATGTGAACGCATTCACATCGTGGCCAGGAGCAATAGTGTGATAACTTTGTGATAACTAGTGTCCCCTGGAGGCCACGGATGTCAGCGGAGACATGAACGCACGACGAGTGACAACTGACTAATCAGTGGGGTCTAAGTGCTGGGACTGGCGCCAATCGGCAGAACAAGAGATATTTATCCCCAGCATTACAGAATGGAGGAGGTCAGATACCAGGAGGTCGTAAATACCCGAAAGCAGTGCTATCCAGCACCACAGGGAATGAATGGTGCGGTGGTCGAGTGTAGCACTCTGCAGCATCACACGGAATGAATGGAGCAGTGGTCGAGTGCAGCATCACAGGGAATGAATGGAGCAGTGGTCGAGTGCAGCACACTGCAGCACCACAGGGAATGAATGGAGCGGTGATCGAGCGCAGCACACTGCAGCATCACAGGGAATGAATGGAGCAGTGGTCGAGTGCAGCACACTGCAGCACCACAGGGAATGAATGGAGCAGTGGTCGAGTGCAGCACACTGCAGTATCACAGGGAATGAATGGAGCTGTGGTGAAGTGCTGCACTCTGCGCCATCACAGGGAATGAATGGAGCGGTGGTCGAGTGCAGCACACTGCAGTATCACAGGGAATGAATGGAGCTGTGGTGAAGTGCTGCACTCTGCAGCATCACAGGGAATGAATGGAGCGGTGGTCGAGCGCAGCACTCTGCAGCATCACAGGGAATGAATGGAGCGGTGGTCGAGCGCAGCACTGCAGTACCATAAAGAATGATTGGAGAGCTGGTCGTGCGCAGCATCACAGGGAATGAATGGAGCGGTGCTTGAGCATGCGCACTGCAGCTTCACTGTAATGGTGCTAAAATTGTCTCATCTTGTTAGGGGTCCCACCGTTTGTTCTAGGGGTCGCACCTCCATCGGTCAACAAGTTGCAGTCCTGTGGATATCAGCAAAACATTTCCACTGTCATTAGGATGAATGGATGTTACATTCTACAAACTCATCTCTTTACAGTAGCGCGGTACAAGTGCCAGCACCCATAGAACTACAAGTCCCAGCAGACCAGTGATGGGTAGTTCGTGAGTGAGTAGTTCAAAATGAACTAATCTTCAGAGTGAGCTAGTTCATCTAGTTCACCATCCTGACAGAGATTAGTTCATTATGAACTAAACAGCAAGTGGGAGGAGACAGAGAGTGATCCCTCATACAGCTCCTCACACTGAAGATCCCTGGTCTCACACTTGCTCTTTATAACTCCTGATGCTGGAAAAGAAGGTAGTAAAACACTACACCACACATCAAATAGTAAATACAAATATAATGGTAATAATACAAACTGAAATTGTACAGTAGACGGACACAGCTCATGTGTGTATGAGAGAGAGTGTTTCTGTGGTGTGGTTCATGCCTCTCACCAGTCTTTGTGATAAGATCAGCCTCCTGTAGAGGATCAGCCTCCTGCAGAGGGTCAGCCTCCTGGAGAGGGTCAGCCTCCTGGAGAGGGTCAGCCTCCTGCAGAGGATCAGCCTCCTGGAGAGGGTCAGCCTCCTGCAGAGGATCAGCCTCCTGGAGAGGGTCAGCCTCCTGCAGAGGATCAGCCTCCTGGAGAGGGTCAACCTCCTGCCGAGGGCCAGCCTCCTGGAGAGGGTCAGCCTCCTGCCGAGGGTCAGCCTCCTGGAGAGGGTCAGCCTCCTGCAGAGGATCAGCCTCCTGGAGAGGGTCAGCCTCCTGCAGAGGATCAGCCTCCTGGAGAGGGTCAGCCTCCTGGAGAGGGTCAGCCTCCTGCAGAGGGTCAGCCTCCTGGAGAGGGTCAGCCTCCTGGAGAGGGTCAGCCTCCTGCAGAGGGTCAGCCTCCTGCAGAGGGTCAGCCTCCTGGAGAGGGTCAGCCTCCTGGAGAGGGTCAGCCTCCTGCAGAGGATCAGCCTCCTGGAGAGGGTCAGCCTCCTGCAGAGGATCAGCCTCCTGGAGAGGGTCAGCCTCCTGCAGAGGATCAGCCTCCTGGAGAGGGTCAACCTCCTGCCGAGGGCCAGCCTCCTGGAGAGGGTCAGCCTCCTGCCGAGGGTCAGCCTCCTGGAGAGGGTCAGCCTCCTGCAGAGGATCAGCCTCCTGGAGAGGGTCAGCCTCCTGCAGAGGATCACCCTCCTGGAGAGGATCAGCCTCCTGGAGAGGGTCAGCCTCCTGGAGAGGGTCAGCCTCCTGCAGAGGGTCAGCCTCCTGGAGAGGGTCAGCCTCCTGCAGAGGGTCAGCCTCCTGGAGAGGATCAGCCTCCTGCAGAGGGTCAGCCTCCTGGAGAGGGTCAGCCTCCTGCAGAGGATCAGCCTCCTGGAGAGGGTCAGCCTCCTGCAGAGGATCAGCCTCCTGGAGAGGGTCAGCCTCCTGCAGAGGATCAGCCTCCTGCAGAGGGTCAGCCTCCTGGAGAGGGTCAGCCTCCTGCAGAGGGTCAGCCTCCTGGAGAGGGTCAGCCTCCTGGAGAGGATCAGCCTCCTGGAGAGGGTCAGACTCCTGGAGAGGATCAGCCTCCTGGAGAGGATCAGCCTCCTGGAGAGGGTCAGCCTCCTGGAGAGGGTCAGCCTCCTGCAGAGGGTCAGCCTCCTGGAGAGGATCAGCCTCCTGCAGAAGATCAGCCTCCTGGAGAGGGTCAGCCTCCTGCAGAGGGTCAGCCTCCTGGAGAGGGTCAGCCTCCTGGAGAGGATCAGCCTCCTGGAGAGGGTCAGACTCCTGGAGAGGATCAGCCTCCTGGAGAGGGTCAGCCTCCTGGAGAGGGTCAGTCTCCTGCAGAGGGTCAGCCTCCTGGAGAGGATCAGCCTCCTGCAGAAGATCAGCCTCCTGGAGAGGGTCAGCCTCCTGCAGAGGGTCAGCCTCCTGGAGAGGGTCAGCCTCCTGCAGAGGATCAGCCTCCTGGAGAGGATCAGCCTCCTGCAGAGGGTCAGCCTCCTGGAGAGGATCAGCCTCCTGGAGAGGGTCAGCCTCCTGCAGAGGATCAGCCTCCTGGAGAGGATCAGCCTCCTGGAGAGGATCAGCCTCCTGGAGAGGATCAGCCTCCTGGAGAGGGTCAGCCTCCTGCAGAGGATCAGCCTCCTGGAGAGGATCAGCCTCCTGGAGAGGATCAGCCTCCTGGAGAGGGTCAGCCTGCTGCAGAGGATCAGCCTCCTGCAGAGGATCAGCCTCCTGGAGAGGATCAGCCTCCTGGAGAGGATCAGCCTCCTGGAGAGGGTCAGCCTCCTGGAGAGGGTCAGCCTCCTGGAGAGGATCAGCCTCCTGGAGAGGGTCAGCCTCCTGGAGAGGATCAGCCTCCTGCAGAGGATCAGCCTCCTGGAGAGGATCAGCCTCCTGGAGAGGATCAGCCTCCTGGAGAGGGTCAGCCTCCTGCAGAGGATCAGCCTCCTGGAGAGGATCAGCCTCCTGGAGAGGGTCAGCCTCCTGGAGAGGATCAGCCTCCTGGAGAGGGTCAGCCTCCTGGAGAGGATCAGCCTCCTGCAGAGGATCAGCCTCCTGGAGAGGGTCAGCCTCCTGCAGAGGATCAGCCTCCTGGAGAGGGTCAGCCTCCTGCAGAGGATCAGCCTCCTGGAGAGGGTCAGCCTCCTGCAGAGGGTCAGCCTCCTGCAGAGGGTCAGACTCCTGGAGAGGGTCAGCCTCCTGGAGAGGATCAGCCTCCTGGAGAGGGTCAGACTCCTGGAGAGGGTCAGCCTCCTGGAGAGGGTCAGCCTCCTGCAGAGGGTCAGCCTCCTGGAGAGGATCAGCCTCCTGGAGAGGGTCAGCCTCCTGGAGAGGATCAGCCTCCTGCAGAGGGTCAGCCTCCTGTCCGGAGTCATTCTCAGCAGAACATCTAGTTCAGCAGTTCATATAGTTCATTTAGTTCACAGGTCACATGACATGATGCATTTCCTATCAGCTCCTCCCAGGATAGGGTGGAGAATTATCAGGCTGTCTAATAGGAAGATTTTCTTTGCCCGATAGCAACCAATCACAGGTCAGCTTTCTGATACTGCAGTAGTGCAGTGCTCTGCCAAGTGAAATCTGAGCTGTGATTGGTTGCTATGGGCATTTACTGTGCGGCAGCTGGTAAATCTGTAGTTCTGTGTAGTTTCACCACATCTCTTCCTTTTGCCGCCTACTGCAGTGGTGTGAAATGAATCCTGTCTGACTGCTCAGTGCTCAATACCAGAGACTGCAAGTGACCGTAATGTGTGCAGATAATACACTGAAGAGGAGCCAGGTATGGAATCATTTCACACTTAGGCTACGTTCACATTTGCGTTGTGCGCCGCTGCGTCGGCGACGCACCGCACATAAAAACGCACCAAAACGCATGCAAAAACGCTGCATTTTGCGACGCATGCGTCCTTTTTTGCCGAAATTTGGACGCAAGAAAAATGCAACTTGTTGCGTTTTCTGCGCCCGACGCTTGCGGAAACAAAAACGCATGCGTCGCACAACGCATGTCCATGCGTCCCCCATGTTAAAAATAGGGGCGCATGACGCATGTGTCGCCGCTGCGTCGCCCGACGCAAACACTAATGTGAACGTAGCCATAGTGGAGATCAGAAGAAAGCAAAATGTTCCTACTGCTCCAACCTGGTAAGTGTAGCTTGCGGTTCTGTGGGTAATCTGTCACGCCATTTAAATAATATTAATAATAATAATAAATATTTCACAAAGAAAAAAAAGAAATTACTAACTTGAATAAATAACTTTTGAATTTTTTTTTCTCCAGCCTGAGTACCCCTTTAACAAGAGCTTGTTATGTATTGATCAGATGTATTAACTATTTCTGATCATTTGAACAAAACTATAACTCATCCTAGGAGCCACAGCGTCTGTGTAACGAACTAGACCTGATCCATCTCTTCTCCGCAGAATCCAGAGAATGACTGAACTAATCACCAACATGACCCAGATGTCCCATCACTACAGCAGACCACAGCCACAAGCCAGAGGAAACGAAAACCATATTTCAGACAGGCGCGTCCCGAGGCGCCCCATGACGTCATCACGCACTGAAGCCGCCCTGACGTCCCCTGGCCCCGCCTCCAACCGGCGTTTTGTTCTGGAAGCTTCATGCTCCGGGGAGTGACAGCTGCGACCCCAGAATCCGCCGTCATCCTCTCGTCAGTGACCCGCTCCCGGGCGTACCCGTCCCCGCACAGCCCCCGCCGACCCCGCACATTGTACCATGCCGGATAATTCCGCTCCTAAAGCCATGGTGGCGGCACCGGGAGGGAGCACCGGAGCCAGCAAGAAGAAAGGAGCCTACCAGGACCGGGACAAGCCCTCCCAGATCCGCTTCAGCAACATCTCCGCGGGGAAAGGTGAGACGGCGGCCCGGTACACGTCCTGTATGCCCCGCGGCCTTACCGGCGATCTGGAACTACAACTCCCAGCATTCAACGTCTGCAGCGGGGTGTAACGGCATGCTGGGAGTTGTAGTGTAATTAGACATTAGGAGCCACCAAGAGTGCAGAGCAGTGATGGAGGGACTGCTGTGACATGTAGTTCCTCTTATGGCTGTGCTTTGTGTGACGTGCTCCTCTCATTTCATGGGGTCCAGGGCAACCTGGAATAGGGGGGGTGGTTTCCTAGGCCGCCACGAATAGGGTGGAGTGTCCTATAGGGTGAGGGGGGGGGGTGTGTCCCGGGCTGCCACGAATAGGGTGGAGTGTCCTATAGGGTGAGGGGGGGGTGGTCCCGGGCCGCCACGAATAGGGTAGGGTGTCCTATAGGGTGAGGGGGGGGGTGGTTTCCTAGGCCACCACAAATAGGGTAGGGTGTCCTATAGGGTGAGGGGGGGTGGTTTCCTAGGCCACCACAAATAGGGTAGGGTGTCCTATAGGGTGAGGGGGGGTGGTTTCCTAGGCCACCACAAATAGGGTAGGGTGTCCTACAGGGTGAGGGGGGGGGGGGGGTGGTCCCGGGCCGCCACAAATAGGGTAGGGTGTCCTATAGGGTGAGGGGGGGGGTGGTCCCGGGCCGCCACGAATAGGGTGGAGTGTCCTATAGGGTGACGGGGGTGTGTGTCCCGGGCCGCCACGAATAGGGTGCAGTGTCCAATAGGGTGAGGGGGGTGTGTGTGTCCCGGGCTGCCACGAATAGGGTGGAGTGTCCTATAGGGTGAGGGGGGGGGGGGTGTCCCGGGCTGCCACGAATAGGGTGGAGTGTCCTATAGGGTGAGGGGGGGGTGTGTGTCCCGGGCTGCCACGAATAGGGTGGAGTGTCCTATAGGGTGAGGGGGGGGTGTGTGTCCCGGGCCGCCACGAATAGGGTGCAGTGTCCAATAGGGTGAGGATCTCGCGCCGCCACGTGGGGTGTGTGTATGTGGTTCTTGGGCTGCAGATGGGTTTAGGGGGGGGGGGGAGGTCCTGGGCTGTTGTGATCCAAACCTGGGACAGGGACTGATGGCTGTACAGCGCTGCGGAGTATGGCGGTGCTATAGAATACACAGCACAGCTCCTCACTGGGTATATGCACATCTGTGTCCGCCCTCACAGTGGGGATTAGGGTATCACAGCCCAGACACTTGCACACACGGACACTGCGACCGCCCACCACTGCTTAGGCAAAGCTGCCCCCCGCCACGCACAGCACATCAGTCTTAGGCTACGTTCAGACTAGCGTTGTGCGCCGCTGCGTCGGCGACGCAACGCACAACGCACCGAAAAACGCGGCAAAACGCACGCAAAAACGCTGCGTTTTGCGACGCGTGCGTCATTTTTTGCCGAAAATCGGACGCAAGAAAAATGCAACTTGTTGCGTTTTCTTGGTCCGACGCTTGCGGCAAAAAAGACGCATGTGTCACAAAACGCAACAAGCAAAAACGCATGCGTCCCCCATGTTAAACATAGGGGCCGCTGCGTCGTCCAACGCAAACCCGACGCTCACTAGCACAACGCTAGTCTGAACGTAGCCTTAGTAGTAGTCACCACCAGCCATCTACACACCGGGGACGTTGTGGTGGGCACTGGGGTGTGAATAGATGGGCTTTCTGAATTGTTCCCTGTTGTTGCAGCTGTTGCTGATGCCATCAGAACAAGCCTGGGACCTAAAGGCATGGACAAAATGGTGAGATACTGGGGGATGCTGGGGTGATGTCTGCAGTGCTGGCTGGTTGCACATTACATGGTAATTGATGTTATTTCCTCCCCTTTAACCAAAGATTCAGGATGGGAAAGGAGACGTGACAATCACCAACGATGGGGCAACGATCCTGAAACAGATGCAAGTCCTGCACCCGGCTGCAAAGATGGTGAGTGTCAGTGTGCGCTGAATTGGGTTTATTGGGGCATCTTCTGTCGTCAGTGAATGAAAATCTTCATTGATGAGTTTCCTAAATAATGCAGCAGCAACAAACGGAATTTGTGGTAACACCAAACAGAGCGGCTGAGAACTGTCCCTGGAGTTGGCTGCTGTTTTTTACGTCCTTATTAAATAGTGACCTGATTTTTGCAGGTGAACAGGTTTTTATGTAACTAAAGCTGCGCGGTTTTGATGGTGAAACTTTGCTTTAACCCCTTCCCGACCCATGACGCCACGTAGGCGTCATGAAAGTCGGTGCCAATCCGACCCATGACGCCTATGTGGCGTCATGGAAAGATCGCGTCCCTGCAGATCGGGTGAAAGGGTTAACTCCCATTTCACCCGATCTGCAGGGACAGGGGGAGTGGTAGTTTAGCCCAGGGGGGGTGGCTTCACCCCCTCGTGGCTACGATCGCTCTGATTGGCTGTTGAAAGTGAAGCTGCCAATCAGAGCGATTTGTAATATTTCACCTATTATAACTGGTGAAATATTACAATCCAGCCATGGCCGATGCTGCAATATCATCGGCCATGGCTGGAAATACTAATGTGCCCCCACCCCACCCCACCGATCGCCCCCCCAGCCCCCCGATCTGGCCGGTACACTGCTCCGGCTCCCCTCCATCCAGTGCTCCGCTCCCCCCCGTGCTCTTGTCCGCTCCCCCCGTGCTCCAATCACCCCCCCATGCTCCAATCAACCCCCCTGCATTCCGATCCACCCCCCGTGCTCCGTTCCACCCCCCCGTGCTCCGTTCCAGCCCCCCCGTGCTCCGTTCCACGCCCCCCGTGCTCCGTTCCACGCCTGCCGCGCTCCGATTCCCCCCCCCCGTGCTCCGATCCCCCCCCCGTGGTCCCCCACCACCCCATCATACTTACCGATCCTGCCGGGGTCCCGTCCGTCTTCTCCCTGGGCGCCGCCATCTTCCAAAATGGCGGGCGCATGCGCAGTGCGCCCGCCGAATCTGCCGGCCGGCAGATTCGTTCCAAAGTGCATTTTGATCACTGAGATAGATTATATCTCAGTGATCAAAATAATAAAAATAATAAATGACCCGCCCCCTTTGTCACCCCCATAGGTAGGGACAATAAAAAAATAAAGAAATTTTTTTTTTTCCACTAATGTTAGGGTAGGGTTAGGGTTAGGGGTAGGGTTAGGGTTAGGGCTAGGGTTAGGGTTAGGGGTAGGGTTAGGGGTAGGGTTAGGGGTAGGGTAAGGGGTAGGGTTAGGGGTAGGGTTAGGGGTAGGGTTAGGGGTAGGGCTAGGGTTAGGGGTCGGGGTAGGGTTAGGGCTAGGGTTAGGGTTTCGGTATGTGCACACGTATTCTGGTCCTCTGCGGATTTTTCCGCTGCGGATTTGATAAATCCGCAGTGCTAAACCGCTGCGGATTTATGGCGGATTTACCGCGTTTTTTTCTGCGCATTTCACTGCGGTTTTACAATTGCGATTTTCTATTTGAGCAGTTGTAAAACCGCTGCGGAATCCGCACAAAGAAGTGACATGCTGCGGAATGTAAACCGCTGCGTTTCCGTGCAGTTTTTCCGCAGCATGTGTACAGCGATTTTTGTTTCCCATAGGTCTACATTGAACTGTAAACTCATGGGAAACTGCTGCGGATCTGCAGCTTTTTCCGCAGTGTGCACATACCTTTAGAATTAGGCTATGTGCACACGGTGCGGATTTGGCTGCGGATTGGCCGCTGCGGATTCGCAGCAGTATTCCATCAGGTTTACAGTACCATGTAAACATATGAAAAACCAAATCCGCTGTGCCCATGGTGCAGAAAATACCGCGCGGAAACGCTGCGTTGTATTTTCCGCAGCATGTCAATTCTTTGTGCGGATTCCGCGGCGTTTTACACCTGTTCCTCAATAGGAATCCGCAGGTGAAATCCGCACAAAAAACACTGGAAATCCGCGGAAAATCCGCAGGTAAAACGCAGTGCCGTTTACCCGCGGATTTTTCAAAAATGGTGCGGAAATATCTCACACGAATCCGCAACGTGGGCACAAAGCCTTAGGGTTAGGGTTGGAATTAGGGTTGTGATTAGGGTTATGGCTACAGTTGGGATTAGGGTTAGGGGTGTGTTGGGGTTAGTGTTGGAGGTAGAATTGAGGGGTTACCACTGTTTAGGCACATCAGGGGTTTCCAAACGCAACATGGCGCCACCATTGATTCCAGCCAATCTCGTATTCAAAAAGTCAAATGGTGCTCCCTCACTTCCGAGCCCTGACGTGTGCCCAAACAGTGGTTTACCCCCACATATGGGGTATCAGTGTACTCAGGATAAACTGTGCAACAATTACTGGGGTCCAATTTCTCCTGTTACCCTTGTGAATCTAAAAAAATGCTTGCTAAAACATCATTTTTGAGGAAAAAAAATGATTTTTTATTTTCACGGCTCTGCGTTGTAAACGTCTGTGAAGCACTTGGGGGTTCAAAGTGCTCACCACATATCTAGATAAGTTCCTTGGGGGGTCTAGTTTCTAAAATGTGGTCACTTGTGGGGGGTTTCTACTGTTTAGGCACACCAGGGGCTCTGCAAACGCAATGTGACGCCCGCAGACCATTCCATCAAAGTCTGCATTTCAAAAGTCACTACTTCCCTTCTGAGCCCCGACGTGTGCCCAAACAGTGGTTTACCCCCACACATGGGGTATCAGCGTACTCAGGAGAAACTGGACAACAACTATTGGGGTCCAATTTCTCCTGTTACCCTTGGGAAAATAAAAAATTCTGGGCTAAATAATTATTTTTGAGGAAAGAAAACGTATTTATTATTTTCACGGCTCTGCATTATAAACTTCTATGAAGCACTTGGGGGTTCAAAGTGCTCACCACACATCTAGATAAGTTCCTTTCTGGGTCTAGTTTCCAAAATGGGGTCACTTGTGGGGGGTTTCTACTGTTAAGCCACATCAGGGGCTCTGCAAACGCAACGTGACGCCCACAGAGCATTCCATCAAAGTCTGCATTTCAAAACGTCACTACTTCACTTCCGAGCCCCGGCATGTGCCCAAACAGTGATTTATTCCCACATATGGGGTATCAGCGTACTCAGGAGAAACTGGACAACAACTTTTGGGGTCAAATTTCTCCTGTTACCCTTGGGAAAATAAAAAATAGCAGGCTAAAAGATCATTTTTGAGAAAATAATTTTTTTATTTTTATTTTCATGGCTCTGCGTTATAAACTTCTGTGAAGCCCTTGGGGGTTCAAAGTCCTCACCACACATCTAGACTAGTTCCTTTGGGGGTCTAGTTTCCAAAATGGGGTCATTTCTGGGGGATCTCCAATGTTTAGGCACACAGGTGCTCTCCAAACGTGACATGGTGTCCGCTAATGATTGGAGCTAATTTTCCATTTAAAAAGCCAAATGGCGTGCCATCCCTTCCGAGCCCTGCCGTGCGCCCAAACAGTGGTTTACCCTCACATATGGGGTATCAGCGTACTCAGGATAAACTGGACAACAATATTTGGGGTCCAATTTCTCCTATTATCCTTAGCAAAATAGGAAATTCCAGGCTAAAAAATCATTTTTTAGGAAAGAAAAATTATTTTTTATTTTCATGGCTCTGCGTTATAAACTTCTGTGAAGCACCTGGGGGTTTAAAGTGCTCAATATGCATCTAGATAAGTTCCTTGGGGGGTCTAGTTTCCAAAATGGGGTCATTTGTGGGGGAGCTCCAATGTTTAGGCACACAGGGGCTCTCCAAACGCGACATGGTGTCCGCTAACAATTGGAGCTAATTTTCCATTCAAAAAGTCAAATGGCGCGCCTTCCCTTCCGAGCCCTGCCGAGTGCCCAAACAGTGGTTTAGCCCCCACATATGAGGTATCGACGTACTCGGGAGAAATTGCCCAACAAATTTTATGATCCATTTTATCCTACTGCCCATGTGAAAATGAAAAAATTGAGGCGAAAAGAATTTTTTTGTGAAAAAAAAGTACTTTTTCATTTTTACAGATCAATTTGTGAAGCACCTGAGGGTTTAAAGTGCTCACTAGGCATCTAAATAAGTTCCTTGGGGGGTCTAGTTTCCAAAATGGGGTCACTTGTGGGGAAGCGCCAATGTTTAGGCACACAGGAGCTATCCAAACGCGACATGGTGTCCGCTAACGATGGAAATAATTTTTCATTCAAAAAGTCAAATGGCGCTCCTTCCCTTCCGAGCCTTACCATGTGACCAAACAGTGGTTTACCCCCACATGTGAGGTATTGGTGTACTCAGGAGAAATTGCCCAACACATTTTAGGATCCATTTTATCCTGTTGCCCATGTGAAAATGAAAAAATTGAGGCTAAAAGAATTTTTTTGTGAAAAAAAAGTACTTTTTCATTTTTACGGATCAATTTGTGAAGCACCTGGGGGTTCAAAGTGCTCACTATGCATGCATAAGTTCCTTGGGGCATCTAGTTTCCAAAATGGGGTCACTTGTGGGGGAGCTCCAATTTTTAGGCACACGGGTGCTCTCCAAACGTGACATGGTGTCCGCTAAAGAGTGGAGCCAATTTTTGATTCAAAAAGTCAAATGGCGCGCCTTCCCTTCCAAGCCCTGCCGTGCGCCCAAACAGTGGTTTACCCCCACATATGAGGTATCAGCATACTCAGGACAAATTGGACAACAACTTTCGTGGTTCAGTTTCTCCTTTTACCATTGGGAAAATAAAAAAATTGTTGCTAAAAGATAATTTTTGTGACTAAAAAGTTAAATGTTCATTTTTTCCTTCCATGTTGCTTCTGCTGCTGTGAAGCACCTGAAGGGTTAATAAACTTCTTGAATGTGGTTTTGAGTACCTTGAGGGGTGCAGTTTTTAGAGAGGTGTCACTTTTGGGTATTTTCAGCCATATAGACCCCTCAAACTGACTTCAAATGTGAGGTGGTCCCTAAAAAAAATGGTTTTGTAAATTTCGTTGTAAAAATGACAAATCGCTGGTCAAATTTTAACCCTTATAACTTCCTAACAAAAAAAAATTTTGTTTCCAAAATTGTGCTGATGTAAAGTAAACATGTGGGAAATGTTATTTATTAACTATTTTGTGTCACATATCTCTCTGGTTTAACAGAATAAAAATTCAAAATGTGAAAATTGCGAAATTTTCAAAATTTTCGCCAAATTTCCATTTTTATCACAAATAAACGCAGAATTTATTGACCTAAATTTACCACTAACATGAAGCCCAATATGTCACGAAAAAACAATCTCAGAACCGCTAGGATCCGTTGAAGCGTTCCTGAGTTATTACCTCATAAAGGGACACTGGTCAGAATTGCAAAAAACGGCAAGGTCTTTAAGGTCAAAATAGGCTGGGTCATGAAGGGGTTAAAAAAAAAATGAAGTAATCTTAGAAGCAAGGCCTCATTCAGTCATTTAGTGTTTCATGGATGTAAGTCACATCTGTCACATTTTCTTGTCATGTTCACATGTCTGCACTAACACTCGGAGACGTCTGATTTTGATCCGAATCGCTGATGAAAGTCGCCATTGTAAGTCTATGGGTTGTAAAGAAAATCCAACATCACTTGGATACCGTCCTAAATACATCCTAGTGCTGTGTGGACCAAACACTGGTGAAAAATGAGGCCTCAGGACACCTGTTATATAGAACATCTGATCTGCAGGAGGAGCTGATCAGATCCATAGACATTGTTATGGGAAACGTATCACTTAACCTTGCATTGTGCTCATTGAAATCCCTGGTGTTTGTATACGAGTCCAGTGGGCGGTGCTACTAAGAGTGATAGTCCTCACTATAGCTGTCCGTCACTAGTAGTGCCACCTTCTTGACTCAGCTGAACATCCATGTGGTCTGAGCAGCAAAAGCCGCGACCAGACACCTTTTTGGAGATGCTTTATCTCCCTTGAAAAGAACAGGGTCAAGCATGTTGAAATCCAGTTGCCAGATCGGAGGGTTTAGCCACCATCAGTCCAATTTGTATGTCCAGCTTAAGATCTCATTCACAGGACAGTATGGCATCTTTGTATTGTGAAGATCTGAGATGTGAGAGGCCTGTAGTGTTCCCTGATACGTGGAGACCTGCGGCTGCCTTGTGCCATAGATTGTGACCTGTAAATTAACATTTGCATCTTATCTGCTCCTGTATCCCATTGAGCTATGACAGGTCCTGTCACTTGCACCTTGCGTTTAGGTTTTGTTGCTCTTTTTCATGTATTCTTTTATTTTTGTTCTAGTTGGTTGAATTGTCCAAAGCTCAAGATATCGAAGCCGGAGATGGCACCACCTCTGTGGTGGTCATTGCTGGTGCTCTCCTTGACGCCTGTTCTAAGCTGCTGCAGAAAGGTAAAATTACAGCATTAATTAGAATATATTATGTGATTGCCCGCCAAGGAAAATCCCCTCTTTTCTTATCTCTACAGTGGAGAGGTCAAGCATGCTTCAGACTAAAGGTACCATCACACTAAACGATATCGCTAGCGATCCGTGACGTTGCAGCGTCCTGGCTAGCGATATCGTCCAGTGTGACACACAGCAGCGATCAGAATCCTGCTGTGACATCGCTGGTCGCTGCAGAAAGTCCAGCACTTTATTTCGTCGCTGGACTTCCTGCTGACATCGCTGAATCGGCGTGTGTGACGCCGATTCAGCGATGTCTTCGCTGGTAACCAGGGTAAACATCGGGTTACTAAGCGCAGGGCCGCGCTTAGTAACCCGATGTTTAACCTGGTTACCAGCGTAAAAGTAAAAAAAAAAAACAAACACTACATACTTACCTTCCGCTGTCTGTCCCTCGGCGCTCTGCTTCTCTGCCCTGTGTAAGCACAGCGGCCGGAAAGCAGAGCGGTGACGTCACCGCTGTGCTTTCCGGCCGCTGTGCTTACACAGGGCAGAGAAGCAGAGCGCCGAGGGACAGACAGCGAAAGGTAAGTATGTAGTGTTTGTTTTTTTTTTTTACTTTTACGCTGGTAACCAGGGTAAACATCGGGTTACTAAGCGCGGCCCTGCGCTTAGTAACCCGATGTTTACCCTGGTTACCGGGGACCTCGGGATCGTTGGTCGCTGGAGAGCTGTCTGTGTGACAGCTCTCCAGCGACCAAACAGCGACGCTGCAGCGATCCGGATCGTTGTCGGTATCGCTGCAGCGTCGCTTAGTGTGACGGTACCTTAAAATACCCTCTTAACCGTTCTCCTTTAAGTTTCTAAAGACCACCCCAGTATACAGACAGGTCATAATCATTGAGGAGACCACCATATGGCAGTTTGGCAGGATCCTAATACCAAAAAATGAAATCTTCGTTTGCTATCAGCAGGCTGAGGGTCATGTACTTGACAAAAAAAAAATGGTGGGATCAGCTGACCATGCACTGTGCATGAGGGTCCTCCTGGACCCTAACATGGAGACATAATGATCCCGCAGTTGGAATTCAGTCGCCCAATCCATTTGTTTGGCTGGGAGATAAGTCGCTATCAGAAAATTGTGGCAGTGTCTTTCACAGAGAATACAGGAGTGCCTGGCCGAACATTCCTGTGTATTGGGGGAGTCAGAAGACATGGCTGACAGTGGTGTAATCAGTCTGTGTGTGGCCGGCTGTAGACCCGCTGCGCTCGGCGGTCACCTATCCTGTGTATTTACGGACTAACCCATTTAAAGGGAACCTGTCACCCCGTTTTTTGAGATTGAGCTATAAATACTGTTAAATAGGGTCTGCGCTGTGCGTTACTATAGTGTATGTAGTGTACCCCGATTCCCCATGTATGCTGAGAAATACATTACCAAAGTCGCCGTTTTCGCCTGTCAATCAGGCTGGTCTGGTCAGGTGGGCGTGTTCACAGCGCTCTTTTCTTCCCCAGCTTTCCGTTGGTGGCGTAGTGGTGTGCGCATGTCCAGAGTTCCGACTTCCCTGCGCCCACGTGAAGACACAGCGCGCGATCTGCGCTGTAATCCCTTGCATCGGTGGGGGCGGCCATCTTCCTGGGGCCGCGCGTGCGCAGATGGAGTGCTCTGCTGCACGGGGCTTCAGGAAAATGGCCGCGGGATGCCGCGCGTGCGCATTAGAGATCGCGGCGGCCATTTTCCCAAAGCCGAGTTTGCATCTCGGCTTTGGGAAAATGGCCGCCGCGATCTCTAATGCGCACGCGCGGCATCCCGCGGCCATTTTCCTGAAGCCCCGTGCAGCAGAGCACTCCATCTGCGCACGCGCGGCCCCAGGAAGATGGCCGCCCCCACCGATGCAAGGGATTACAGCGCAGATCGCGCGCTGTGTCTTCACGTGGGCGCAGGGAAGTCGGAACTCTGGACATGCGCACACCACTACGCCACCAACGGAAAGCTGGGGAAGAAAAGAGCGCTGTGAACACGCCCACCTGACCAGACCAGCCTGATTGACAGGCGAAAACGGCGACTTTGGTAATGTATTTCTCAGCATAGGTGGGATATCAGGGTACACTACATACACTATAGTAACGCACAGCGCAGGCCCTATTTAACAGTATTTATAGCTCAATCTGAAAAAACGGGGTGACAGGTTCCCTTTAAGCCATGTGAAATGTCTGATTCTCTCCTGGTTTACTTTCGCCCCCCACCTTGTAGGTATTCATCCCACCACTATTTCTGAGTCATTCCAGCTGGCTGTAGAGAGAGGAGTTGAAATTCTGAGCAATATGGCCAAACCCGTGGAGTTAAGTGATCAAGAAACTTTACTGAACAGCGCGACGACTTCACTCAACTCAAAGGTATTTTCACCTTTTATCTTGTAGAGCATTAGAGCAAATCAGTGTGGCCTTTTGTTGATGCATGCACTACGGTTTCTGATCACAAACAAGCATTTTAAATAACTTATCCCCTGTGTCTCGATACTGGCATTCCTGGCAAACAGTTGATTTTTCCAGTGACTAGATGTTTCTCACTGCATCGAAAAATATTTAGAATTGAGTGTCCTCAGTGATTGATACCATCTTTTCAGTTAGCCATTAAAAGGTAACAAATTGCAAGCTGTCTAGACTGCTCGGGTCTCTTCATCAGGCACAGAATAACACAAAATCTGAAAAATCACATATTGGAACAAGAATGAATTCTCATCGCCACACAATAAAAGAAAAAAGAATGGATCTATCTGTGGCCAAACATTTTTGTATCCCAGGCCACAGCACCATGGACATAAAATTACTTGTATTAAAAGGTAACTTGAAATCTCAGAGACCGAAGAGTCTGGGAGTGTAAACTCATGACAACCTTTGACACACTCAGTGCAAGAATGAATGTCTCTCATGGATTTATGTCTTTTTACATCAATTAAGGAATTTGCTCCTCAGACCTTGTGGGGGCATCACAACACAGAACCAGATACCAATTGGACAATAAAACATTCACTCCTTATCTATGAACTGTTCCAATATTTATTGCCACAACTCTCCCATAATGTTAGATCTGCTTCACGTCACTTGTCTTATCTATTGCATTATTTCTACGCCATGTTGTGTATAAATATGTGGTTCTTCAGATTTTGTATTAGTCTATGCCTGATGAAGAGGCCTGTGTAGTCTCGAAAGCTTGCAATTTACCATCTTTCAGTTAGCCATTAAAAGGTATCAACCACTAAGGACTCTCAATTCTAAATATTTTTCCATCTACTGGCTAACACGGTACCAAGATATATGTCACTACACCAACAGTGTAGGATTACATGACTCGTATTTGTGTGCACTGGGCACATGAAGGCCAAAAGAGCACAATTACTATATAGGAGCCTTTGGTGCTTTGCCTAATACAATGATTTGCTGAATCCTCCCAGAGCAGGAGCAGCTTCTACAAAGCCCCTCTCCATACTGGCTCTTTAGAGGGGTCTCAAACAGGGGACATTATAATATGATGTTCTTATACACGAATAGGATATATACACTTACAATGAGGACTACACTGATTTGCTGTGTAGCTATAACATATCAACCCTCGTGTAGTTCCACCTGGCAGTGTATTCTCATGATCACTCATTAGCTGCATCACGACATGACTGCAATTACTGTATTTTTCGACCTATAAGATGCATCGGACAATTACTCACCTAGATTTTAGAGGAGTTAAATAGGGAAAAAAAATTGAAGCAAATAATGTAATCATCACGCACTGGTGGGGATCTGCGGCAAACGGTGTCAGCTATTAAAAAGAATGAATATTCACTGCTCTCCATGCCCATAGCCATAGTCCCTCCCACCTCTCGGCACCAGCTCCAGTGCATAGAGGTGAGAGGAGTGATTATGGTCATGGGGAGCAGTGAATATTCATTCTCTTCAATAGCGGACACACCATTAGCCGCGGCATGTTCCTGCCCCCCTTCCCCTTCCTCCCACTTACAGCCATAGCTGGGTTATAAGGCACAACCGGACTATAAGATGCATCCCCTCACTTTCCTCCAAAACTTTTTGGGAAAATAGGTGCACCTTTTTAGTCCACAAAATCGGGTACTAGGAGAGATGGACATCATTGCTGACATAGTGTATATATATTTTTATTGCCGAGATATCAGCCCCTACTACAACTTTTGTTTTTGTTTTTTTAATTTCTATAAGGTGGTCTCCCAGTACTCCAGCTTGCTTGCACCCATGAGTGTGGACGCTGTAATGAAAGTCATCGATCCATTGACCGCAACCAGTGTTGACCTCCGGGACATCAAAATAGTCAAGAAACTCGGGTAAGAACTTTTCAGAAGTACCCATTGTTGTAATACTGCTCTTAAGAAAGGCGGACTGCTGCGTGGTTATTGTGCATCCGTCCACTTAATATACTCCCACTACTAGTAGCCACCACATAATCGTGCATGCGTTTTTTTTCTCCAGGGGAACCATTGATGACTGTGAACTGGTTGATGGTCTTGTGCTCACACAGAAAGCTGCCAACACCGGAGTAACCAGAGTGGAAAAAGCAAAGATCGGTCTCATTCAGTTCTGCTTGTCCGCACCAAAGACAGATGTAAGTGCCATGAATCCACACACAAGTTTATATGATTTATGTATAAGTTTATATGATTTGTCACAAGTTTTTTTTATTTATTTTTTATTGGGAACTACTAACATTAATGAGATTTACCTTTATTTCAGATGGACAATCAGATTGTGGTGTCAGATTATGCACAGATGGACAGAGTTTTAAGAGAAGAAAGAACCTACATACTCAACCTTGTGAAACAGATTAAGAAGGCTGGCTGCAATGTGCTGCTCATCCAGAAGTCCATTTTGAGGTAAGGCAAACATTTTGGGCAGAATGAATGTTAGGCTATTTTCAAACTTGCATTTTTTGCAATCCTTCGCAATCCGTTGTTTTGGGCAAAAAAACGGATCCTGCAAATGTGCCCGCAGGATGAGTTTTTTTGCACATAGACTTGTATTAGCGACGGATGGCCACACTTCGCATCTGTCGTGCGACGGATCCGTCGTGTTTTGGCGGACCGTTGTCACAAAAAAAAGTTCAATGTAACCTTTTTTTGTCCGTCGCGTCCGCCATTTTCTACTGCGCATGCGTGGCCGAAACTCCGCCCCCTCCTCCCCGGACTTAAGAATGGGCAGCGGATGCGTTGAAAAACTGCATCCGCTGCCCACGTCGTGCAGAAATTTCACAGCGTGCGTCGGTACGTCGGCCCGACGCATAGCGACGGACCCGTACCAACGCAAGTGAAAGTAGCCTTAGAAGGATCATCTTTTGTGAAGATTGTTGCTCCGGTCGCTGCTAAATGAGGCAGGTGCCTTCAGTGTATGATCAGGCTCGGGTTCTGAGCCTGCTGCCTACACTTGCACCTGATGTGATGTGCAGGTCCCTCACTTGTCAATAAGGGGTTACCGTGTGGCACAATCCTTCTGACAGTTCCTTTTCTTAATTTTCAGAGATGCGCTCAGTGATCTTGCCTTACACTTCCTGAATAAAATGAAAATTATGGTAGTGAAGGACATAGAGCGTGAAGACATTGAGTTCATCTGTAAGGTCAGTATCCTCAGTAGTTCCTTTTGGCACTGTCTACAAATGTTTGTGTGCAAATGAGTGAATTTTATTAATTTTTTTTGTTTTTGTTACAGACAATTGGTACCAAGCCGGTGGCCCACATTGACCAGTTTACAGCAGACATGATGGCGTCTGCTGAGCTAGCTGAGGAGGTTAGCCTCAATGGCTCTGGGAAACTTTTAAAGGTAAATCAATGATTTAATGGGTAAGGTTTCTCCTTGTGGAGAGTGACATGCCAGGTCTGACACACCAGTATGAGGAGACGTAAACGCTTTGCTTGCTTGTCTGAGAAATTAAATATGCAGATTGTCTCTTCAGAGGGAAGAGGATTTGAACTCTAGGGCCACCTATAGGAAATGGCAATATTGACCCCTGCAATATGACTTGGGATGAAAGCCAAATCAGACTCTCAATCTGCAGTCACGGTGTTTTTGGGCTGTTGGCCCTCGTCAGTGCAAAGTATGAGATCTGCTTTGGCTTAGGTGAGCGGGTAACACTGGGATCTAAGGGTAAGGTTTCTCCTTGTGGAAAATGACATGCCAGGTCAAAGGTAAAAGTTCTTCAGTTCTATCCTTCATAGTGCAGCACTGATTTTTGCTCTTGTAGATAACCGGGTGTGCCAATCCTGGAAAGACTGTTACCATTGTTGTGCGTGGGTCTAATAAGCTGGTGATTGAAGAGGCCGAGCGCTCCATTCATGATGCACTTTGTGTCATTCGCTGCTTAGTTAAAAAAAGGTAAGTGAGATGATAGATAAGTATGTGTATATAATTATTATTTTTATTTTTGCTATTATACAGGGATTCATTCCTTTTATTAAAGGGAACCTGTCATGTCCCTCGTGACCTCCAATCCAGCAGCAATCATCCCAGTGTGATTAAGCTCCCTCCCTAACCAGCCCTGTACAACACAATGCAGTTAAAAAAAACGTTTCAACCTCCGCTTTCCTTCTGCTAACGAGGGGCTTTGACTAGTCGATCAGGCATTAGTTCCCCAGACTAGTCAACCCTGTTTCCATGTTAATTTGAGCCGGCCTCATTGTCAGCTCACGTAAATCTGCGCAGGCACCGTGTTCCTTCTTTGTAACGAATGTCCAATTGGGGTGTCGATAAGTTTGTAGTCAACTTTAGATTTTGCAGTTTTAGTTTTTCATCCCTTTCTAAAAGTCATAACTTTTCTTCTACAGCCATTTGAGGGCTAGTGTGTGTTTTTTTTTTTTTTTTTTTAATAGAAAAGTTGCTGTTGTTAATCATACTGGAAGATAAGGAAATAATTCCAATCACGGTGAAAACTTGACGAAAAAATTCTGCTTTTACTTCTGTGGCAAAATATTGACTGGCAATGCGATTCTTCAGGACGTTACTCCTTGCGGCGATTTACATGCTAACCATGCCAAGATGAGGAGACTTAAAACCGCAATGCTCCTCTGGGAAATATGCTAATTAGGCAAACCTATTGAAAGTGGCAATCCTACAAGTCAATGTCGACCCTTTAACGACCCTTGTCACATGACATAGGATAAGGGCCAAACCAGAATCTCAATTTGCAGGCACTGTGTTTCGGGGTACTGCTCGTTTATTTCCTTTTAGGTGGTTAAAAAAAAAAAAATCTGAAATTGCTTTTCGTCACAATTTTGAGACGAGATCAGGCAGATAAACCAGTGGTGGTAACTTTTCCCAGCATCGTTCCAACTGATTGACCCTTGTCTGTACCATAGTGACAGACCCCCGTCTCTACCATAGTGACAGACCCGTCAATCACCTGGAGCAGTGTGGTGAAAAAACGGCCATACTTCTCTCCTCTTTGACGTTGGTCTCCGGCCGGATCCTCTAACTATATTTTCTGTGAAACCCCAAGGTGTGTCTGAGAAGAAAATACCTGTTTGCACGTTATAAATTGACTGCTAGGATCCCCTTCATTTTACAATTTTAATGATGGAGTGATTGAATTTTTGTTTATGTCCCATTAGAAGATTTGAACCTGTGATCTTCTGATCGCTTGTTCTATATCCTGCTGTGCAACTGTATGGCAGTATACAGCTCAAATAACGGTCTCCCATAAAGCTCAGCCTTTAGCCCTCAACTGCCATGGCCACCCATCAGCACTGTGTGGTTGTGCCGCAAAGGGGCTGATAGTTGTCCGGGACGGTGAACCATTGGGACTCTGTATATTGAATGCCACTGTCAGACGGGTGATCAGCAGTGATTGGAGCGCCATATATCCAAGTCCAGCAGGAGTGCCATACATGTATGGTGGATGCAGGGGAGTGATTAAGCAAGGAAGAGCCCATTTCACATTGAATAACTTGGGACTGAGGATATAAAATTATTGCCTGGAACACTTAATGCAGAACTGAGTTTATTGCAAGACGTTGTCATGTTACAACATCCAGGGATGTAATAATGTGACATCCTGTTCTGTGTGAACTGATAAAGGATGTTTACTTGTCGCATTCAGTTTTTTTTCCTTTGATATCATGCCATGTTATTTTTCTTGTGCATGTAGACAGCAGTACTGAGACACGGTTGCTTGTAGTTTTAAAAGTCTGTTCTAGAATTATGCCCCCTTCTTTGGACAATATACACTGCTCAAAAAAATAAAGGGAACACTAAAATCCCACATCCTGGATATCACTGAAATATTCCAGTTGTAAATCTTTATTCATTACATAGTGGAATGTGTTGAGAACAATAAAACCTAAAAATGATTAACGTAAATCACAACTAATATCCCACGGAGGTCTGGAGTTGGAATGATGCTCAAAATCAAAGTGGAAAATGAAGTTACAGGCTGATCTAACTTCAGTGGAAATGCCTCAAGACAAGGAAATGATGCTCAGTAGTGTGTGTGGCCTCCACGTGCCTGTATGACCTCCCTACAATGCCTGGACATGGTTCTGATGAGGCGGCGGATGGTCTCCTGAGGGATCTCCTCCCAGACCAGGACTAAAGCATCCGCCAACTCCTGGACAGTCTGTGGTGCAACGTGACGTTGGTGGATGGAGTGAGACATGATGTCCCAGATGTGTTCAATCGGATTCAGGTCTGGGGAACGGGCGGGCCAGTCCATAGCTTCAGTGCCTTCATCTTGCAGGAACTGCTGACACACTCCAGCCACATGAGGTCTGGCATTAGGAGGAACCCAGGACCAACTGCACCAGCATATGGTCTCACAAGGGGTCTGTGGATCTCCTCTAGATACCTAATGGCAGTCAAGCTACCTCTGGCGAACACATGGAGGGTTGTGCGGCTCTCCAAAGAAATGCCACCCCACACCATTACTGACCCACTGCCAAACCGGTCATGCTGAAGGATGTTGCAGGCAGCAGATCGCTCTCCACGGCGTCTCCAGACTCACGTCTGTCACATGTGCTCAGTGTGAACCTGCTTTCATCTGTGAAGAGCACAGGGCGCCAGTGGCGAATTTGCCAATCCTGGTGTCTGTGGCAAATTCCAAGCGTCCTGCACAGTGTTGGGCTGTGAGCACAACCCCCATCTGTGGACGTCGGGCACTCAGACCATCCTCATGGAGTCGGTTTCTAACAGTTTGTGCAGACACATGCACATTTGTGGCCTGCTGGAGGTCATTTTGCAGGGCTCTGGCAGTGCTCCTCCTGTTCCTCCTTGCAGAAAGGCGGAGGTAGTGGTCCTGCTGCTGGGTTGTTGCCCTCCTACAGCCCCCTCCACGTCTCATGGTGTACTGGCCTGTCTCCTGGTAGCGCCTCCAGCCTCTGGACACTACGCTGACAGACACAGCAAACCTTCTTGCCACAGCTCGCATTGATGTGCCATCCTGGATGAGCTGCACTACTTGAGCCACTTGTGTGGGTTGTACAGTCCGTCTCATGGTACCACAAGTGTGAAAGCACAACCAACATTCACAAGTGACCAAAACATCAGCCAGAAAGCATTGGTACTGAAATGTGGTCTGTGGTCCCCACCTGCAGAACCACTCCTTTATTGAGTGTGTCTTAATAATTGCCAATAATTTCCATCTGTTGTCTATTCCATTTACACAACAGCATGTGAAATTGATTGTCAAACAGTGTTGCTTCCTAAGTGGACAGTGTGATTTCACAGAAGTTTGATTTACTTGGAGTTCTGTTCTGTTTAAGTGTTTCCTTTATTTTTTTGAGCAGTGTATATACCCGGCTATCTGCTGACCTTTTTGCATTGATTGGAGAAGATGCAGTATGTACCCCCATCTCACGGGGTGGGCCAATAGTGGCCTATGCTCTAATAGGGAGTATGTTATAGCGAATGACCTTTATATCTTTCTAATTTAGTTCTGGTAACGAGTGTATTGACCTTTTTTCCCTCTGGTTATAGAGCGCTTATCGCGGGAGGAGGCGCTCCTGAGATCGAATTGTCCCTCCGTTTGAATGAGTATGCGCGGACCCTCAGTGGCATGGAGGCCTACTGTATCAGAGGTTTTGCAGACGCCTTGGAAGTCATCCCATCCACGCTGGCAGAGAATGCAGGACTGAACCCAATATCCACTGTAACAGAGCTGAGAAATAGACATGCACAGGGCGAGAAGACGGCCGGCATCAACGTGCGAAAGGTGCGTTAATTATTTTTTTCCAGCCCAGGAAATTGATCTTATATGTTTAAGGGAAAACCTCACTAATATCAGCTTTTTCTGTGTGACAGGGAGGAATTTCTAACATTTTGGAGGAACTAGTCGTCCAACCCCTCCTGGTGTCCATCAGCTCCCTGACTTTGGCGACAGAAACTGTCCGTAGTATCCTGAAGATCGATGATGTGGTCAGTATGTGCTCATACTCTGCAGTACTGTGTACACCGCTCCAGTACTACCAGTATATTTACTCCTGACCTGTATGATAGTTTTTGCAGTTGTGGTAGCCTGCGGTGCCCCAGCTGCTATGACACTGGAGCTCCCTACAGTCCCTGACAGCTGCAGGCCATCAGGTGGCAGTCAGCACATGGTGAGAGGTGGTTTGGTAAGATCTGGGGTGCCGCAGGATACCGAGCCCTGAATTGGGATGGAACTACCTTTTTCCATGCACTGCCATGATGTAACTAATGTCTCTCTAGAAATGATATCCATAGCTGTAGCATTCAGTCAGTGCACTGCAGTTCCATTGGGGTTGTCTGGTGAAAACAAGTGGTAATTTATTGATCAGTGGGCGTCTGACCTCTAGGAACAAGACCTATCGGGACACTTTTACCTCTGTGATGTGGCCCACCGTGTATTATAAATTTCTTCCTCTTACCGGATCAGACACATGATACAGCCAATAGAATTATGATATGTGAAAGTATATACATCTCATAAGGTGGCAATCCAATTGACACCAGCTGTAACCTTACAAGATGTGACCTCCAGCAGTACGGCACCGTCAGCCATCATGGTCACTTACCACCATCATCAGTCCTAGATAAAGGTCTACTGCAGTATTTCCCAAACTCCAGTCCTCACGGACCCTACAGGTCATGTTTTCAGGATTTCCATAGTGTTGCACAGGTGAGACAATTCCTGATGCCTTGATGATACTTCCACTACTTGCACAATACTAAAGAAATCCTGAAAACATGACCTGTGGGGTCCTTGAGGACTGGAGTTTGGGTAACACTGGTCTACTGGATTGTTGGGCGGCTGGTGATATGTTGTACATTGAGTATTTATGTGAAAACACTTTATCTTCAGAAACTCCTATTTCTGGATTATTTTGTGTCTCTCCAGGTGAACACTCGATAAGCTTTGCATTTCTTGGATGAAGTCAACGAAGTGGCACGTCTGCCGTCCCGAGCAGGCAGGGAGCCCCTATACGTGTGCCCGCACTTAATTTAATAAAATTGTTACATGAGGTTTTGTGCTCTGGGCTGCGTTTTCTTTCTGTGTTGATTCTTTAGCAACTACAGTACATAAATGTTAGCCTTACAAGCAGAACGGCTCGAGTAAGATGTTTAGTGAGGGCAAAATCAGACATAGAAATCAGCATCCCCTTTTATGACCTTGCAATTTCTCCATTTTTGCGCTTTCCTTTTTTGTGCTTTTCGTTTTTTCTTTTCCTTCTTCCAAGAGCCTTAACTGATTTCTTCTCGCGTTACTCTGTTTACTCATCAAATTCATTTATATTTTGATCAGACATTTTTTGAACACAACAATACCAAATATGTGTATATTTTTTGTTTTATTTTCAACAGGGCAAAAAGAAGGTTGATATAAACTTGTGTCCCCGTAGGAGACTTAAAGCAGCGATCGTCTGATCACTTGTGCTGTACACAGCAGTGCTTCAGCCTTGCTATGTACAGCAGTAATCACCATCTTCTGTGTATGCTGGCTGGCCACACCTGTACAATATATGGTGTTGTTCAGGCATGTGAGGTTGGGGGAGTGGAGGGTGGGTTTTAAGTAGTTACAGGTCTGTGCTCACTGCTGGCTTGCAGCTCAGCACAAGGGCTGATGGGAAATGCAGTCAAGAGAGCAGAGTAAGTGATGACTGACAGCAGAGCTGGTGCCAGGGTACAGTATGTGATGCAGAAAGGTAGAAATCATTACATTTGACAGAAAACATACATGGGGATCTTAAGTGCATTTTCCTTAGCGGGATTATCTGGGACTATTTTATATTCTTCTTATGGGCCTAAGAACTTACATGCAGGTAGTTGCTAACTACCTGTCCTGCCCGGTGCTGATTTCTCCAAGACCAGAGTGGTCACTGACTGCTCCTGCTGGCGATTCTGCAGTTTCTGGTGACAAAGTCAAAAGAGCAGCTGATTATCTTCTGGTCTGTTGGCAGGGTGTCTCTACCGATGTCTTACTGATTGACAGCAGGCTTCCAGCAGTTAGGCAGTGGCTGTCAATCAGCAGTCATGCCCCCGTCGACAGAACAGACCGTAAGAGGATGAGCTGCTCTGTGGATGTAAGGCCGGCGTCACACTAAGTGTATGAAAATACGGTCCGTTTTTTACAGCCGTAATACGCAGAAATGTTCCCAAAATAGTGGTCCGTAGGCAGGGTGTGGCAGCGTATTTTGCGCATGTCATCCTCCGTATGGCATTCGTACTGTGAGATTTTCTCGCTGGCTTGCAAAACGGACATACAATGGATCCATAGGCTCAAATATTTGTTAAAACATATATACTGTATGTACGTACGCAAGCACACACACACACCGTATATACTCGAGTATAAGCATAAGCCGACAACCCCCCCCCACCCCACAATTTTGCCCCCAAAAAACTGGGAAAACTTAATGACTCGAGTATAAGCCTAGGGTGGGAAATGCAGCAGCTACCGGTAAATGTCAAAAGTAAAAATAGATACCAATAAAAGTAAAATTAATTGAGACATCAGTAGGTTAAGTGTTTTTGAATATCCATATTGAATCAGGAGCCCCATATAATGCTCCATAAAGTTCATTATGGCCCCATAAGATGCTCCATATTAAAATATGCCCCATATAATCCTGCATAAAGGTTAATAATGGCCCCATAAGATGCTCCATAAAGATATTTGCCCCATATAGTGCTGCACAAACGTTATGGCCCCAAAGATGCTCCATACAGAAACTTGCCCCATTTGCTGTGATAAAAAAAAATAAAAAATCACATACCTCTCCGTCGCTCAGGCCCCAGGCGCTTTCAATATTCACGTGCTGATCGTTCTGCGCCACTCCATCTTCAGCACTGACGTTCAGGCTGAGGGCGCGCACTAACTACGTCACCGCGCCCTCTGACCTGAGCGCCAGTGCTGAAGATGGAGCAGCACCGGACCGAGGAGCAGGTGACTATCGCGCAGCGCTGCGCTTCCCTCCCCGTTATACTCACCTTGTCCTGGCGCTGTGCGGTCCCTGCTTCCCCGACGTTGCAGCTTCTTCCTGTACTGAGCGGTCACTGTTACCGCTCATTACAGTAATGAATATGCGGCTCCACCTCTATGGGAGGTGGAGCCGTATATTCATTACTGTAATCAGCGGTACCATGTGATCGCTCAGTACAGGAGGAAGCTGCCGGCGCTGGGAGACCAGGGACCGCGCCAGGAGCAGGTAAGTATAATTAGACAGCCCTAGCTCCCCCTTGCCTACTGACCCCTGGGTATGACTCGAGTATAAGCCGAGAGGGGGGACTTTCATCCCAAAAAAGTGGGCTGAAAAACTCTGCTTATACTTGAGTATATACGGTATGTATATTTCATACAGAGCTAGATAGCTTTAAAGCCGGTAATTCAATTGCCGGCTTTTGCTATCTCCTTCCCAAACCCGACATGATATGAGACATGGTTTACATACAGCAAACCTTTTCACATCCCTTTTTTTTTTTCTGCATATTCCTCACTACTAATGTTAGGCTACTTTCACACTAGCGTCGTACGACGCAATGCGTTGTGGCGACGTACCGATGCATGCTGTGAAAGCGCAGCACAACGGGGGCAGCGGAGCAGTTTTACAACGCATTCGCTGCCCCATTGTGAGCTCCGGGGAGGAGGGGGCAGAGTTCTGGCCGCGCATGCGCGGTCGGAATGGCGGACACAACGCACCAAAAAACGTTACATGCAACGTTTTTTGGTGCCGACGGTCCGCCACAACCGTCGCATGGCAATGCGTCGCTAATACAAGCCTATGGAGAAAAAAATGCATCCTGCAGACAACTTTGCAGGATGCGTTTTTTCTGCAAAACAACGCATTGCGACGTGCGTCGTACAACGCTAGTGTGAAAGTAGTGTGTATGTGCAAAATTGGGGCACTGTTAAAATAAAGGGTTAAATCGCAGAAAAAAATTGGCGTGGGCTCCCGTGCAATTTTCTCCGCCAGAGTGGTGAAGCCAGTGACTGAGGGCAGATATTAATAGCCTGGAGGGGGTCCATGGTTATTGGCGCAGGAGCTGGGCCATAGAGAATCATTGTACCATATGCAGTCTGTATTTTCTGCGCCTCTCATACGTCCGTAAAACTCGCTAGTGTGATGCCGGCCTTAGAAAAATGAGCAGCACAATTGTCAGCAGGAGCGGTCTGTGACTGAGGCCGCTCTAAAGCTAACAGAAATTGGGCCCGGGCAGATAGTTAAGCCCTCTACCTGCCTGACTTCTTAGCCCTATGAGGAAAACAAAAGAAATAGTCCTTGATAATCCTTTCAATTATTATTTATGGCTAAACCTGTACCAAAGTTGAGGCCGTGGACAACCGGGGAAGGATAATAAAACCTTACCCACAATGTTCCTTGTACCTGGTCTTTTTCGCATGTTGGGCTGCGTGAGCCCTTATACGATAAACCCATCTACTTTCTTGAAAAATGGTGAGAGCAGTGAAAAAAACTAAAAGTCCTTAATTCCCCCCATATGGGGTACCAACTACGAACCAGGGGAGGAGACTAAGAAGTCCTGGCACTCGCAATAAAAACATTTCATTATTATGCAAAAATTCCTCTTGGACATATTGTAATATATTGCATTTTTTGCAGAAGTAACAGCAAAGAAAAATTTTACCCACACATTTGTTATTAACCCTGCCCCCTAAAAAAATTAAAATTTCTGCCATCTTGAACATTGTGATAATCTATTGACGAACAAATATAAGGTGTGATGTACAGCCGGTGCTTGGAGGTTAGACCGAGGAAATGTCTGAGGTAAAATATCACCACAACCATGTGGAAGGCGGATGGAACAATATACAGTTTATAACGGACTTGATAAATGTGGAACAGATGACGAATATTCAGTGTGGGCAAAAAAAAAGATTGATGGGGAAGGAAACCTGATTCACCTACAGTGTACACAACCCACTTACGGCCTCCATTCCCCACCCAAGCAAGGAACTCGTGCCTGGAAATATCGGCATATGTGCGAATATGGCCGCTGTATGGTTGGGTGAACCTTCCTGACACTAAATTTCTTGGTTAAGAGTTGTCAGCTGTGATTGTACAGAGGACTGCAGGATGCAAACCAAAAAAACATGACCGCCACTCCCAGCACCGGAGAAGTCTCAACGCGGTACGAGTGATGTGAGGGTTCACAAGGCTGCAGTTCAGACGTGTAGCTTAAACATAAGTGTGCGGTCCGGTCTGCTCACTGTTAGGGGGTAAGACTGCTTGTTTATTTCTAACCTTGGTGTTCGCCATAGAATCTTTGTTTCCTAACCCATGGTTCGTATATGAGACCATTAACCTTGGATCCCTTTAAAGAGCTATTCCAGAAACAGGAAAGGGGTAGTCGTTGGCCCCAGTAGTCCTGAGAGTGGGGCTCTGCAGAGTCACGTTTAGGCTATGTGCACATGTTGCAGATCTGCAGCAGTTTTCCATGAGTTTACAGTGACATGTAAACGTATGGAAAACAAAATCCGCAGTGCACATGCTGTGGAAAAAAAACGCGAGGAAACGTAGCATTGTTTTCTCAGCAGCATGTCACTTCTTTGTGCGGATTCCGCAGCGGTTTACACCTCAATAGGAATCCGCACAAAAAACACGGGTAATTGGCAGTGCGGTTTACCTGCGGATTGTGCAAAAACTGGAAAAATCCACACACCAATCCGCAACGTGTACACATAGCCGAAACATCCTGTAAACCAACGAAGAGGGTAAAAGGGGTATTTCCAAAATAGCCATTAATTTGGAGATTGTGGTCCCGATTCATCAAGACTGGAGATTCTCTCTAAGGCTACTTTCACACTAGTGTTGGCCCGTCGCAGTGTGTCGGGCCGACGTACCCTGTCTCAACGCTGCACAACGGGGGCAGCGGATGCGTTATTAAAACGTTTCCGCTGCCCCATTGTGAGTTGCGGGGAGGAGGGGGCGGAGTTCCAGCCACGCATGCGTGGTCGGAAATGGTAGACAACGCACCAAAAAACGTTACAAGCAACGTTTTTTGGTGCCGACGGTCTGACGCAACCGTCGCACGACGGTTGCGACGTGTGGCAATGCGTCGCTAATACAAGCCTATGGAGAAAAAACGCATCCTGCAGACAACTTTGCAGGATGCGTTTTTTCTGCAAAACGACGCATTGCGACGTGCGTCGTACGACGCTAGTGTGAAAGTAGCCTAAGATGCTCCTGATCCATGAAGAGGCGCGTGCATCAATGAGTCAGAAGGCTCTAAGGCAGTGTTCCCCAAGTCCAGTCCTCAAGAGCCACCAACAGGTCATGTTTTCAGTATTTCCTTAGTATTGCACAGGTGATAATTGCATCACCTGGACAGGCAAGCATTCAGTGACCTGTGCAATACTAAGGAAATCCTGAAAACATGACCTGTTGATGGCTCTTGAGGACCGGAGTTGGGGAACACTGCTCTAAGGCTATGTTTCCACGGTCCGTAATGGCAGCGCTTTGGACGTAGCAGATACCCGCTCCGCCCAAAGCGCTGCCGGATTTTGTACTTGCGGTGAATGAACACATGCGGAATCACTGCAGCCTATACATAGAACGGGGCTATTTATCTTGCGGAGATGGAGCGTCTCCGCACGATAAGTAGACATGCTGCGGTTTATAAAGACGCGCCACATGTGTCTTTGAACGCACAGTGGAGAGGGGATTTCATAAAATCCCCTTCACTGTGCTGTAACATCTGGATGCTGTGTCTGTACGGTGTCCAATCTGCAGCGTTTCCTGACCGTGGAAACATACCCTAAATGTGGCGGGCATGCCGCATCGCCATGGGCCTCACCAGAAACCTTACTCCAGTCCAGGATTGTAGTAAAACTTCTGGTGTAAGGAACGACAACGCTCGTTATGTATTAGAGGACTTGGAGCATCACACCCCAACTTTGGCCATATTAGCAGAGCTGGAAGAATTGGGCTAGAAAATACCAAAAGTTTTGCGACTTCGTAGCAATTTATGCCAGAATTCTCACTAAATTGTTTTGATGAATCAAGACCTAAACGTTCTCCCTAATTGAGAAGGAAGAAAGTGGTCTGTGCTTGGTGTTAGAAACGGCCTTTACACAATGCTCCATTATATATCAACTATTGCGACAACGTGGAAAAAAAAATGCTTATAAACAGACCATTATGAAGAAATGGATATAAAACATGTACATTGTAAACTTTTACAAGGTTTTATGCACTGTAAACGGATGGTTTCAGTGTTTGACCAGACGCGCTGTGTGCATTCATCCCTAAGCGTTTTGTAGCTTTATGTGAAAAATACTTCATCTTTGAAAATTTTGCAGCGACGAATAAACTTTATGATTTTACTTTCTTTTGTATCAGGGAATAGGGACATTTTTCATTCAGAAATATATATTCCCCTTTGCTGACAACATTTAAAATAAAACATGTTATTATAAACCTTATACCTAAGCTGATAGCAGCATGCCGTAGAAGAGACCCTGATTCCAGCGACTGGGCTGATTGCTGCAGTATGGATTATCTCCTGCTGAAAAAAACAGTAATATCACAAGGAGAAATAGTAAACTTGCTGCCATGTATTCGTCCATATTCATACCTCTATATAACCTCACCCCCACCACTGATTGGCAGCTTTCTGCCTATGCTCAGTGTACACAGAAACCTGCCAATCGGTGACATGGGTGAGGATATACAGAGCTCAGCATTCACAGAACTGCTAGATCTGCAGAAGAGAAAGCTGTGATTTTATCAAAAACTGCAGCAAGCTGCCCAGTAGGTGACAAAGCGCTGGAATCAGGGTCTCTGCCCCTATATCATGCTGCTCTCATATGTGATAGGAAAAACCTGGTGATGGATTCCCTTTAATGTTTCTGAGTATGCAGGAGAGCAGTGTAACAGAGAAGGTGCCACAGTTGGGTATCCTTTGTGGCAATGACTTCACCCTCAGTAGACAGATGGGTCCTACTTTTCCTCCCACGATATAGTAGAGTATTCAGATATGTAATACGCTAAATATCTGCTTGATAATCAATGGGAAAAGTGCAGTATTACTTTATATATAATACATGTGTATATATACTAATATAGATTTTGGCCAAAACTGCCAGATACCTATAGGGTTAATGGATACAAGTGGTGGTAGTCCCTTCACAAGGGTTTGTTCTTGAAAGAGATTGTACACTTTATTGTAACAGATGTGCTGAGGACATCGTTTTGTGACACTCACCGTATATAAGTATTAAAGGTTGCCCTCATTCCTATCAGACTGCACAGCTCTGATCCATACAATGGCTGTTAGAGGAGGAGCAGTGACCAGACCGGTCCATCAGTCTCCTCCAATTGAAAAACCACTCCACATAAGAATGATGATTTTCCACCAGTTAAGCAGCTAGAAAAATGCACAAAAGAAATAAAACTATGCCTGCAATTCCTACTTAAAAAGGAATCTGTCAGCAATTTTTTGCTATGCAATCCAACAGCATCATGAGGTAGGGACAGAGACCCTGATTCCAGCGATGTGTCACTTAGTTTATTGGGTGCAGCACTTGTTATAGAATCGCAGTTTTCTCTGCTGCAGATCTAGCGGAGCTCAAATGCTGAGCCCTGTATAATCCCCACCCCATCACTGATTGAAAAGCTGATAATCACTTATTGGGGCGGAGTTGAACTAGGAGGAACAAGACACCTACTGTAGTCATGTAGTGATAATTTACATTAAAAAAATATGTTTAATAAGAGCAACACATAACCCAGTGAGTGACACCTTGCTGTAATCAGTGTCTCTTCCCCTACATCATGCACCTCTAAGATTATAGAAAACTTGCTGACAGATTCCATTTATTTTCTTCCTGGTTTATTTGACATTGCTTTAATTGTAAAGAAATCTTTTCTTCTCAAGAGATCAGCCATGTCTCCTTACTGTCCTGTGTCTGGCTGTAGAACAACCAGCTGCAGCAGGAGCCTCCCGCCTTTACCTTGTAATTCTGCAGGAGGAAAGGTCACAGAGTCCCAGGCCGGGATTAAGTCAAGACTAACGTGAGGATGATGCAGAAAATGCTGTATACACGCGAGCAGTGAGGATAAATATATTTCTTGCTTAATTTAAACATCCACATCTAGGTTTAGTCTTTTCAACAGTAGCATTGTGTGCTGGATTGTACGCTTTGTCTGGGGATGTAGTGGTTTCGCCCGGCTGCAGCCTGTCTTCTGCGCATGCGCAACTTCCGTGTATGCGCATTTTGTGACTGCCAGTCACCACCATTATGAATGTTAAAGTTAAGAGATTGCAATGCAGCCTGTTTCATGCTACAAATTGCAGATTCCCTAGATCAGGAAACAATAGAACCGTAGCCGCTTATGACCAGAAGGAAGGAAAAACAGATTGTTCGATAGAAGAAACATTGAGGGCTTTTTTTTCTCTATTTGGACACCTCCTAAAACTCTTAGCAGCACACGGAATATCTAATTTATACTTTACCTTCTATGTCAGGCCTTAATAAATGTTATATTATAAAAGCTCTAAAAAAGAATTGTTCACTACTTGTACAACCAATCTGAATCCCTGTGTTTCCCCCTTACGAAAACAACACTTCCATCAGATACGAGTGGTCCAAAGATGAGGAGAGTGAAGCTGCAGGGATTGTGTGACATAATGTCAGGCAATCCCCGGGTGAGGCAGGGCCGACCCTGCTGGACCGGTGCCAGAGGTGAAAGTAAGTGTTATTACTTTACAAAGGGAAAACGGGGATTCAGAAGGGGTTTTCTGAGTAGTGGACAAGCTCTTTAAGGTCTATGGAGTGAAATCACTAGAATTGCTTAACCCATACAAAATATCCCAATAACTGCTCTGATATTCGCAACGCATAAATAAAATCAGGACACATTGTCTCCATTCCTACAGGATGAAAGGGATAAAATTTATATACAATTTATACTTTGTCGACTCTCCAACAGTTCCCTCACTAACTTCTCTAAGGAGAAGAGGTGCTCATCTGCCTCTTCTGGTACCAGGTTCCTGAGGGAATTTGCAAGTTCAAAGAGGTATTCGGTGTTTTTCCCACTGGGCCCAACGGCATTAAAAATCTGTTCAGCGATGTCTTCTAGGGGAGCGGGTCCAAGGTAGTTGGGGTTGTCACAGGTTCCGATATACAGGAGAACGTTGAATGGTTTTATTGCAGGATCCTTTGGGTAAAAGACAACAGTCGTAGTCCGGTAGCCTCCTTTCTCTCGAAAGTCAAGGTAGGCCTTCACTTCTTCTTCCTTTCCCTCTGGAAGTCTGTAGGCAACACCCCATACACAGCCCTGGTAAAAGGGAAGCAGACTTGTTTTCAGACATTGATAATATCTAGAGAGTTAAGTCACTTTATATCAATATGTTTATCCAGATTTGTTAATAGGCGTCTCATGAAGGTACTTGTTCCCCTTCACGACATGCGCCGTACTATTACTGCGCATGTCGTGTCTCCGCTTGAGCCCACATCAAAGACGCAACATGTCAGCTGTTTTGTACAGCTGACATGTGCGCGCAATAGCGGCGGGTGGAATCGCGATCCACCCGCCGCTATTAACTAGTTAAATGCCGCTGTCAAACGCTGACAGCGGCATTTAACTACCGTTTCCGGCCATCGGGCTGGAAATGCGCTCATCGCCGACCCCCGTCAGACGATCGGGGGTCAGCGATGCGTTGGCATGACAACCTGAGGTCTCCTTGAGACCTCTATGGTTACTGATGCCGGCTTGCTGTGAGCGCCACCCTGTTGTCGACGCTCATAGCAAGCCTGTAATTCAGCTACATAGGAGCTGATGATCACTGCTATGTAGCAGAGCCAATCAGGCTATGCCAGCTTCTAGCCTCCCATGGAGGCTATTGCAGTATGGCAAAAGTAAAAAAAAAAAAAAAAAAAACAACTCTTAAAAAATATGAAAAAAATAAAAAAGTTTAAATCCGCCTCCTTTCCCCCCATTTAAAATAATAATAATAAAAAAAAATACACATATTTGGTATCGCCGCGTTCAGAATCGCCCTATCTATCAATAAAAAAAGGATTAACCTGATCGCTAAACAGCGTAGTGAGTAAAAAAATTCAAAACGCCAAAATTTCATTTTTTTGGTCGCCGAGACATTGCATTAAAATACAATAACTGGTGATCAAAAGAACGTATCTGCACAAAAGTGGTATAATTAAAAACATCAGCTCGGCACGCAAAAAATAAGCCCTCACCTGACCCGACATCCCGAAAAATGGAAACGCTATAGGTATCGGAAAATGGCGCAATTTTTTTTTTTTTTTTTAGCAAAGTTTGGAATTTTTTTTTTCACCACTTAGATAAAAAATAACCTAGTCATGTTAGGTGTCTATGAACTCGTACTGACCTGGAGAATCACAATGGCAGGTCAGTTTTGGCATTTAGTGAACCTAGCAAAAAAGACAAACAAAAAACAAGTGTGGGATTGCATTTTTTTTGCAATTTCACCACACTTGGAATTTTTTTCCCGTTTTCTAGTACAAGACATGGTAAAACCAATGGTGTCGTTCAAAAGTACAACTTGTCCCGCAAAAAAATAAGCCCTCACATGGCCATATTGACGGAAAAATAAAAAAAGTTATGCATCTGGGAAGGAGGGGAAAGAAAAACGAAAACGCAAAAATAAAAAGGGCTGCGTCTGGAAGGGGCTAAAGAAGCTCCTGCAGTGGCGACTCTCGAGAAGTCCTAAAGCTGCAGCTAAACCATAAAAACAACTCTTATAGGGAATCTATCAGGAAGATCAACTCCAAACCACATTATGTTAGGTGCTATGGGCGTGACAGAGCATCGCCCCAGCAACTGTCCACACCAAGCCTCTTTAGCTTGACTGATAGCTGCAAGGCAAGTACCCCATGCTTGGGAATGCAGATAGCAACAGATAGAGATATATATATATATATGGTGTAGATAGATTTAGGGTTTAACCATTTCCTGACATATAAGTACGTCGTATCAGGTCTCTTTCTTTGATGCAGGTTCAGGACCTGGGCCCGAATCTTTCCCTGCACATGATTGCTGTGATAATCCACCATCATCTGCCTCTAACAGCCAAGAGTGACACGCAGCTACACAGATGGACGTTAACACTAGGACTACTGGACTCGTGAACCTTGACTAGAACTACTGCAAGTAAGTAGTCAAAATGACTATACCAGTAGTCCTAGTGTTAAACTGGTAAATGCTTTTCTAACCACCCAACAGCTCCGACCTTACACGATCCTGAGGCACCATAGTGGTGCCACGACTTCCCGATAACTTCTACATATTTTGAGCAGCACAAATATAGCACATTCTATGCACAATGGAAAAATGCTGTATAAAAAAAAAAATTTAAATAGGGAGTGCGGGTTGCTGTACTTTTACTTGCATCTTTTCTCTGAGTTTTTACTTAGTATGTGCAAATAAAAAAAGCTAAAATTCTAACAAAAATAGAGAAAGGTGAAGCCTAAAACAGACTCTTGAAAGGACAATTGAGTGTGTGACTAAACGAGCCCTGACAACAGCCGGCACATGGCGGAGGGATAATGGTGCGATAAGGACAACTTTAATGAACTGTAAAGCACACAGAAAGCGACAGAACAAGCAGCGGATATAACAATTAGCCGGGGCTGCGTGTGGACCTGTTTATCTACCACTGAGCACATCATGACACTATTACATTCCAGCTGCTATTATCCGGGACACTGGCCACTCGCTTCATGGTGGCGGATCTGTAAAGCTGCCAAGTCTATGTGTTCTATCGGTCGTGTATAGCAGGGAGAAATGTCCTGGAGCAGAACATGGCACCATAAGAAGCAAAGAACGCAGTTATGTTTCTTCCTTATTGTGCAATTTTTTTATTTTTAAACCCCCCTTTTTTTTCTTTTTTTTTTGTAATATAAATTATAGCTCTGGTTCAGTAGTTTTGATCAGTAAAATCTGGACCCAGAGACCCCCAACCCGGCCCCCCAACCCCATCAATGGATGCACTCAGCTGATCCTCGGAAAGAGAGCAGAGCGGTCTGAGAAGCCGCACACTTTCGACACAGGGGGTAGAAATAATTTGATAATAAAATGTACATACGTCATGTATAGATTATATTTACCTGTGGATCTTCGACCAGTGTCACAACTCTTCCGGGCTAAAAGAAAGAAAATGTAAAGAAAAATGTTATTTGATTACAGGATTGAAGTAGGAGTCTTAGTACTATATCATTTCCAATTCCCAAGGTTAAGAATTTGTCCATAAGTCGAAAATGGTGGATTTTTTATTTTTCAAAGAAACAGCGCCCCCATAGTCCATAGGCCAAGTATGGCATTGCAGTTCTCCCAATTCACAGGAAATTGATCACATTTTTTTTACTTTGTATGAAGATACTTTATTGCAATAGATTATGCACCAGCCACCACTTCTAGGAGAGCAGAGCAGAGCGCACGACCATTTCCGATCTCCATAGATAATGGAGGGGAGGTCGTACATGTGCAACTTGGCTGCACTCAAGCTAGAGCTCTGCAGAGCACCATTGTCAAAATTACTGGGGGTACAACCACAGTAAGGCCGGGATAACACATACGTGAGATACGGCCGAGTCTCGCAGGTGAAAACCCAGCTCTGGCGCCGGCACTCCGGAGCGTGCAGCCGCACAGCAACACATGGAGCTGCACGCTCCGCTCCCAAGTGCCGGCGCCAGAGCTGGGTTTTCACCTGAGAGACTTGGCCGTATCTCGCGTATGTGTGATCCCGGCCTAAATTAGACACTCTCCCAGGGTTGTGTAGTCGGTAAGTCAAACCTCCGACTACTCAATTTCCCCGACTCCCAACCCCACAGCACTGGTCACTACTGAGCATGTACATAAAGTGCAGCACAGATTCATCTCATCTACAACCCCACAGCACTGGTCACTACTGAGCATGTACATAAAGTGCAGCACAGATTCATCTCAGCTACGACCCCCACAGCACTGATCACTACTGAGCATGTACATAAAGTGCAGCACAGATTCATCTCATCTACAACCCCACAGCACTGGTCACTACTGAGCATGTACATAAAGTGCAGCACAGATTCATCTCATCTACGACTCCACAGCACTGGTCACTACTGAGCATGTACATAAAGTGCAGCACAGATTCATCTCATCTACAACCCCACAGCACTGGTCACTACTGAGCATGTACATAAAGTGCAGGACAGATTCATCTCAGCTACGACCCCCACAGCACTGATCACCACTGAGCATGTACATAAAGTGCAGCACAGATTCATCTCATCTACAACCCCACAGCACTGGTCACTACTGAGCATGTACATAAAGTGCAGCACAGATTCATCTCAACTAAAAGCCGAGATCCTTAGATCAGGAATAGAACAGACGTTTATAGGACATTTCATAACTTTCCTAAATTCTTATGAAGACATTTACAGCACATCCTGCATTGTACTGCTGTACCCATTTTATTATATATTTTAGGAGTTGGTCCATTTTATACCGGCTCCACCAAAATGGACACTCCGACTACCCCCTATGGATAGGAGTTCGATTACATTTTTAGTAATAACCCTTTAATGCACAAACACCCCCCACCGAACACGAGCAGAATGAATCATAGGGAATATGAGCAGTCACTTAGCAGTTAGTAAGGAAGCGCATACAGTGTAGGTGATCCACAGCTTTAGCTCCAGCCTTTCCGGGGTCTAGTGCCGACTCCTGCTCAGGTCTCAACGTTTTAGCTGCAGTGGTGACGTCATGCCGAACGTGTGCATCAATACTGTAGCCAATCACTGATCGCAGCGGCCGTCCTGAGGTAGACAGCACAAGCCGATAAGCAGTGATGTGCTTTGTCGACATGATGTCAACACCCAAAACACCAAGACTGCTGCAGCAGCGTTAAGCAGTTGCTACACACAGGAAGTGTCACTACCTGCTGTGTTTATGAGGTCAGAGCATTTGGAGTCCACTTCCCTGAAGGTGAAAAACCACTTTAACGCCAGATTCACATGTCCAAGTTTCCTAGATATCATATTGGCCACAATGACAGACAGGCCCAGAGTCTCCCGACGCAAATTCAACAGCCCAAACACATACATGACACTGTTGTGTTTGAGTCAGGAGACGCTGCTGCCTATCTGCGCGCTGCGGACCATGAAACACATGTGTAAATCCGGTCTTAGTATGATGGAGCGTGTCACTCCTAGTCAGGTGGAGGGTCTCCTTGCCGTTAGCGCCCTGCACTCTCTTTGATGCTATGGTGTTTTTTATTTTCTGCATGCTCTTAGACGATGCTAAAATGTATCCAGGCGTTAGGGAGATGTTTGGGCAATGTGCCCACGATGACTTTTTGATGCATTTTATTATGTGGAGCATTTTCGCTGAGTAAAATATGCAGCGTCTTATGGTTATGGTATGTGCACACGCTGCGGATTTTGATGCGGATCCGCAGCGGTTTCCCCATGAGTTTACAGTACCATGTTAACCTATGGGAAACGAAGTCCGCTGTGCACATGCTGTGGAAAAAAACGCGCGGAAACGCAGCGGTTTACATTCCGCAGCATGTCAATTCTTTGTGCGGATTCCTCTGCGATTTTACACCTGCTCCAATAGAAAACTGCAGGTGTAAAGCCGCAGCGGAATCCGCAGTAGAAACCGCGATAAATCCGCAGGAAAAACCACAGTTCTCCAGAATACGTGTGCACATACCCTTACAGTTACACAAAAAAGTGAATGTAATTTATAGAAATCTCCCGTCCACAGCGCTTTCTTTCCCCCCCACAGCGTAAACTGACCTGTGGTGCATATTTCACATCCACAACAAGTCAACTTCTCTTGTGAGTACGCAGAGTTTTATGTGAAGATTTTCCCCATAGACTACAAAAAGATTACAAAAGATGCACAAAATCCACAGGTGAATAACGCACAAGTGTTAAATTCAGTTCTGCTACTGCTTCAATAAAGTTTTGTCAAAGCCAAATACCAGGAAGCATCAAAAACAAAGCAGCTTTATTTAAATCATGACAACAACAAGAGACAAAAAGTGAGAAAATAAATAAAAGAAAACACAATGGATAAACACAAGTCACCTAATTTACTGAAAAGGTGCAGAAATGGCCCAGAAAATCTACAACATCAAACACTCACTCAAGAGATAAGGTGAATAAACAAAAATACAAAAACATAAACAATTATTAATAATATTGAAATGCATACATAAACATGTAAAAAGAGGGGAAAAACAGACAATGCCAAAAACTGACTCCTTGAAAAAGCCATTATCAGGCGAAACGTGCGTTGGAGGACACAGGAATTTACTGGGTATGGACTTTGAATAGTATAAGGATATAATTATTCTCTTTACTCTATTACCTATGCCTTTTTGACTTGATTAATGCATGTTTCCAAATGTATTTAGGCTATACGTAATGGTTTTTTTTTCTGACGAAATGGTAGTTTATGATTTGGTCCATATACCCACTCCAATTATAGCACGGGGGTTTTTTTTTTTTTGCATTGTCTATTTTTCCCCTCTTCTTACATGTTTATGTATGTATTTCAATATTATTAATAAATAGTTTTTTTATTATTATGTTTTTGTATTTTTGTTTATTCACCTTATCTCTTGAGTAGGTTTTTTTTTATAGTATTATAGGGTGATATCCTATTTATTATACTGTTTATTTGGTGTTGTATTTAACATCAAACACTCACCAAACCCTCGCAGTGGGAGCGTCACCTTAAAGGAGGACCCACCCCAGGTCAGAAGTGGCAATGTTTGCTCCTCTGTTATACCTCCTGGGTAAAATAAATAAATATATATATATATATATATATATATATATATATATATATATATATAATATTATATTATATTATATTATATTATATTATATTATATTATATTATATTATATTATATTATATATATATATATATATATATATATATATATATAAATATATATATTTTTTTTTTTTTTGCATCATCATCGCTGTCCCCATTGGGGCTCACAATCTACATTCTCTATCAGTATGTCTTTGGAATGTGGGAGGAAACCGGAGACCCTGGAGGAAACCCACACAAACACGGGGAGAACATACTAACTCCTTGCAGATATGATCTTCGGTGGGATTTGGACCCCAGCGCTTCAAGTGCCAAGCACTGAGCCACCGTGCTGTCCATGGGATCATGTAGTAAGCACAGTGTCGCCTTTGCAGATTTTTCTATCCAAAATGCTGAGCACCTTCATACAGTAAATTATTTGCTTGCTACAATGCAGAGATTTACATCAGGACGTTTTGTATCAGGACCAACTGACTCAATGCCGACAAATACAGTGATAACAATGCAGCCGTTCATACAATGTAATTGTCGCACTGCATTCTGGGGTATTTTTGTATACTACTTAGTGCAGCGGCCTCGAGGCTATATGTACACACTAAGCACCAGATTTGTGCTGAAATTTCCAAATCTCTTGGCAGGAAACACAGTATGAAACAGGTGTGTTTTTTCTACAGTGTGGGGGAAATAAGTATTTGATCCCTTGCTGATTTTATAAGTTTGCCCACTGACAAAGACCTAAACAGTCTATAATTTTAAGGGTAGGTTAATTTTAACATTGAGAGATAGAATATCAAAAATAAAATCCAGAAAATCACATTGTATAAATTATATATATGGGATTAAGGTCAGGAGACTGGCTAGGGCAGGCCATGACATTAATGTGGTTCTTTTTGAGATACTCCTTTGTTGCCTTGGCTGTATGTTTTGGGTCATTGTCTTGCTGGAAGACCCATTTTTAATGTCCTGGTGGAGAGAAGGAGGTTGTCACTCAGCATTTTACAGTACATGTCTCTATCCATTCTACCATTGATGCGGTGAAGTAGTCCTGTGCCCTTAGCAGAGAAACAGCCACAAAACATAATGTTTCCACCTCCATGCTTGACAGCGGGGATGGTGTTCTTTGGGTCATACGCAGCATTTCTCTTCTTCCTTCAAACACAGCGAGTTGAGTTAATGCCAAAGAACTCATTTTTTGTCTCATCTGACCACAGCACCTATCCCCAATCACTCACAGAATCCTCCAGGTGTTCATTGGCAAACTTCAGACGGGCCTGCACATGTGCCTTCTTGTGCAGGGGGACCGTGTGGGCACTGCAGGATTTTAAACCTTTACGGCATAATGTGTTAGCAACGGTTTTCTTGGTGACTGTGGTCCCAGCTACCTTGAGATCATTACCAAGTTCCCCCCCGAGTAGTTTTAGACTGATCTCTCACCTTCCTCATGATCAAGGATACCCCACGAGGTGAGATTTTGCATGGTGCCCCAGAGCGATGTCGATTGACAGTCATTTTGTATTTCTTCCAATTTCTTACTATTGCACCAACAGTTGTCTCCTCACCCAGCGTCTTACTGATGGTTTTGCAGACTGTTCCAGCTTTGTGCAGGTCTATGATCTTGTCCCTGACATCCTTATAAAGCTCTTTGGTCTTGCCCATGTTGTAGAGCTTAGAGTCTGACTGATTAATTGAGTCTGTGGACAGGAGTCTTTTATAAAAGGTGACTATGTAAGACAGCTGTCATTAATGCAGGTGACGAGTTGATTAGGAGCGTCTAATTGGTCTGTAGGAGCCAGAACTCTCAATGGTTGGTAGGGGATCAAATACTTATTTCTCACTGTAAAATGGAAATAAATGTATATAATTTATACAATGTTATTTTCAGGATTTTATTTATTTATATTCTCTCAGTGTTAAAATTAACCTACCCGTAAAATTAAAAAATTATACACTGTTCATGTCTTTGTCAGTGGGCAAACTTACAAAATGAGCAATATATGGGGCCCATTATACTGTATGGCGCAATATATGGGGGTCATTATTCCGTATGGAGCAATATATGGGGCTCATTATTCTGTACTAGATGGTGGCCCTATTCTATCGCATCTGGTATTCTAGAATTTATATGTAGTTTATTTATGAAGATTTTAGAATAATAGAATGAATACACAGAATTTGGCTGGCCGGGCGCGCCCAATTGGCGAAGCGTGGTTCAAATCCCGTGCCAATTCACGGCCGGATTGCACCTGTCGCTGATTGTTCGCGGCAGCCCACGCAGTATACTGCACAGCCCACGCAGTATACTGCACAGCCCACGCATAGGCAGCATCAATAGTAAAAAGTTGGTCACACAGAGGGTTAATGGCAGTGTTAACGGAGTGCCTTACACCACGTTATGCCGCGGTGTAAGGCAGTCCGGTTAAAGCTATGTGGGCGCTGACTGGGGGGGGGGGATGCGGAGTAGGGAGGGGGCACTGACTGCAGGGGAGGAGGAAGGGGCCAATTTGCCGCCGGACTGTGCCCGTCGCTGATTTTACTGAGGTAAAATACTGACCAAATACTGCTAGTGTGACGGCAGCCTTAGACAATTATACAGTAGACGGAGCAACAAATGGGGCTCATTATTCTGTATGGAGCAATATATGGGGCTCATTATACTGTATGGAGCAATATATGGGGCTCATTATACTGTATGGAGCAATATATGGGGCTCATTATTCTGTATGGAGAAATATATGGGGCTCATTATACTGTATGGAGCAATATATGGGGCTCATTATTCTGTATGGAGCAATATATGGGGCTCATTATACACCGTCCTGATGAACAGGGCAGATTATGTCAAGATGTGCATGGATATTTTGGCCGATGAGACGACGTATGAGGTGTTACGTCGTGACCCATCCCCTGAGTATAGGAAAAGTCTTAATGACATTTTAACTAGAGCCCTGGAAGCCCATCTGATCTCAAAAAACGAACTGAATTTCCTTTTACCTAAAAGCCCTGTTATTGCGACATTTTATGCTATCCCAAAGATCCATAAGGGGTACCCCCCGCTTAAAGGTAGGCCAATAGTGTCGGGGATAGACGCTCTGGGACACAACAGTAGCGTCTATCTCGACCAGGTGTTGAGGCCATTTGTTGTAGCTCTGCCGTCGTACACGAGAGACACAACTGATTTACTGACCAAACTGGATGGGGTCTCTGTGGAAGCAGGGACAACACTTATTTCAATAGATGTGGAGGCCCTGTACTCAAGTATTCATCATGAGGCAGGCCTTAAGGCAGTTCAATATTTCCTGAATACATGAGGCAACCATTTGGCTCCACATAATGACTTTGTGATGACCTTGCTTGAGTATGTTTTGTGTCATAATTTTTTCCTTTTTAATGGGAAGTTCTACCACCAGCTCAGGGGCACCGCTATGGGTAGCCCCTGTGCGCCCACTTACGCGAATTTGCTCCTGGGCTGGTGGGAGGACACGGTGGTCTTTGGGGACGGGGATGCCGTCTGGGGACCCCATATACAATTTTGGGGTCGTTACATAGACGACATCCTCGTCCTCTGGACTGGAGACATACCTACCTTCCATTCTTTCATGGAATATCTTAATGATAACCAACTAGGTCTCAGGTTTACGTTTGAGGTGGGAGGAAGAGAGATCTCATTCCTCGATGTCCATTGAAGAAAATGGGTCAATAAAAACTACCCTCTTTCGCAAACCGACGGCGGCCAATGGCCTGCTAAGGTGGGAGAGTTATCACCCGACCCCAGTTAAACGAGGGATACCAAAAGGACAGTTTTTAAGACTGAGGAGAAACTGTTCCGAAAATGGAGACTATCATAACAAAGCAAGAGACCTGAAAAAAAGATTCACGGATCGTGGATACCCTAGGGCACTACTTGAGGAGGCAAATCAACACGCCAAAACCATGGACAGGACAACACTGCTTCATCCTCGCCAAAAGGGGAATGAGACCCCCAAAACAAGACTCATTGGTATCTTTGATGATCAGCAGGAAAGGGTTATGAGCATATTAAGGAAACATTGGGGGATTCTGAGAACAGACCCAGACCTTAATAGATGGATCTCCCCCTATCCATCTGTCACCTATAGGAAGGGTAGGTCCATTAGAGACATGGTGGTCGATAGCCACTATAATCCACCAAAAACGAAAGAGACTTGGTTGGTGAATAGATCTGTGGGGACTTTTAGATGTGGTCACTGTAGCTTCTGTAACTATATTGCACCATCGAATACGTTCCAGAGCTCGGTGACAAAAAGGATATATAAAAACAGACAATTTGGTAACTGCAAAACGGAGGGTGTCGTCTATGTCTGTACATGCTCCTGCCCGATGGACTACGTAGGGAAAACAAAACGACAACTGCGGGTCAGAATGGGAGAGCATCTAGGAGACATAAGACATGGGCGAGATTCTCCATTGGCCAGACATGTCAATTCTGTGCATAATGGGGATAGTGACTGCATCTCGTTCAAAATCATTGAGGTAGTATACCCCTCTATCAGGCAGGGCGCCTGGGATAATAAGATCCTCCAGCGAGAATGTAGATGGATTTTCTGGCTGGAGAGCATGAGCCCTCGTGGGCTCAATGAACAACTGACATATACCTGCTTCATCTAAGACTGCTCGTGCTAGGGATTTTATTTCGGTAGATAACTCTTTTAGTCCATTTTTTCTTGACTGACTGTTAAGTCTAAAGATACTGTAGGCTATTCTTTTTCCTGCAGTGATACCCTCATCAATGGAGTCTAAACAATCTCCGAGTGTGGGCATTGAGGCCCTCCGGTAAAGAACATGTTACACAGAATACAGTGATGTGTGTGGAGGTACACACATGTAATGGCTGCAAAGTACATGAGATAGCCTGGTGTCTCTTTAGGGTGTAAAAAGTACGTAATAACTTTTTTATATCACCCATAATAATAAGGTCCCATGAGACTGGGCATAGTATCGATATATAGCAAAAACTTGGTGTATTTTTTAATGATTATACTATACGGAAGATGGCACAAATAGTGTAATGCATCATATGGCCATATTATATCTGTATGGACTTGGTGCTAATTAGCCCTCATTACGTATGTCCAGAAAATATGAGCCAGCAATCCCCATGACCTTATGTATGAGAATGAGAGCGAGCCGAGAGGTAGGCGGCTATAAGATTAGCAGTGCGCATGTCAGCGCTGGCTGACACGCATCTGCGCTCCACTACTCCGGGAGCGCTGAAAGGCACGTGATGAGGAGGCGGGAGCGTACACAAGAAGTGCGGTCAAGTAGTGCTGGCATCACGCACCAGCGAGATGCATTTGCGCCCCACAACCCCCCACCCCCTTTCCCCGCAAGAAATGGTGGGTGGGACTTCAGCCTTATATGCATAATGAATACGAGGAATCAGCGTGATCACTGCGCATGTCGGTACTGGTGAAACGCAGTTTGCGTTCCACTCTATCCGAGAGGTCCGGGATGGTCATGTGATGACGGGGAGGGACTTAGCCCCACAGTGCATAATAATCGCACGTAAAAGATCTAAGAGCGGCGCTGACGTCCTTGAAGGTAGCCTTTTTGGCTGCAGAGTAGACAGCTGTCTCTAAACAATACGGTACTGGGAGCCATTAAGTATAGCGTGGTTACCTCCGCACGCCATTATCCACTTCCTGAGCCATTGCTGCTATACCCCAATTTATCCCCTGATGAGCCCCCATACTGGGAAGGGGCGAAACGCGTAGGGATGGCGAGATGGGACGAACTATGTCACATACTCAGATAAGTTTTTCTATTTTTTCAGTCATGGCAGACCGAACTTAGCACTTACTTACACGAAAGTAATGAGGGATTGGCCTCAGGCGTCTTGGGCTCCTATATTTGCAGGCCTAATTAAAATGAGAGACGCCATATGTAACACCTGATGCATTGATGTTTTCATTCTATTTTTGATTATTTGGTGTTGTTTAGTTCTATATGTTTTGCATTTTTCAGCTTTTACATCTGATGTTGAGCCTGTATGGCACCTAGGGTGCAAATTTATATATCATCCATCTAAATAAGCTCTCATGGGACGGAGCATAGCACTTATTTATATGAAAAGAATGAGGGATTGGCCTCGTATGTGTTCATTATATGTGACATCAAATATCTCTTAGACAAAAGGGCTCGTATTTGATCTAGTATAGCATCTATAAAAGAGAAGTTTTCTGGGGGATTGGCCTCAGCCACCTTGGGTTTGCTTACATATTGGCCCAGTCTAAATTAGAGACATCATATATGATACCTGGTATTTTTTTCTTTTGTGTCTGATTATTGTTTTTTTCTTCTTTTTAGTTGAATATATTTTTTGGTATCTGACATCTTATGCTGAAATCTGCTATTTCTGTATCTTAGACACCCAGTCTAGTAAGCTACTTCTTGTGTGGGTTCTAGGTATAGGTCTGCCGCTTATGACATGTGGATTATGTACTAACTAAAATAGTGACATATTAGTATTTATACTAGGGGTTTTTACCTCTTTATAACCTCAGAAGTATCTATGAGCACAGGAGTGGTGCTCTACTGTACCCCATAATCCTGGTTTTGTTTATTGCTTGGGTATTGTTATTTTTTTGGCTGACATAGCCCTGGGGTACATGTAATTTAGTGGACTGTTTCGTAGCACTATTTTTTTGCTGCGGTTTTTTAGTAGATTTTTGTTACACTTTTTTTCACATTTTTTTCACGTTTTTGGTTAGTGTGACCTGTCTGGTCAATTTGTGTGTATGTCTGTGGGGCTCCTGGGCGTGGGTAGTTGGTAGGGCCCAGTCAGGGCAAGAAGGGACAGTCGATGTGGAGCGGGGGCGCCACATCGCTATTCAGGGTGCCAACCTCCGCTGTTAGGTAGGTTTAAGATACTCTAGGGCCACCTAACAGGGACTGCTTCAGGAATATATTTGGTACTATTTCCTGTATTTTTTCCTACCTTTCCCAAAACCCAGGTGGTTGATGTCGGTAGCATACATTTAAGTATATTTTTCTTTATTACATATTTTAGATATCATTAATAAAATATTTTTTTAGGATATTGTGCTCTTTTTGGTTGTCTAATCTAAGTATATCCTTATAATATTCTAGTTGGTTGTCTAGCAATATATGGGGCTCATTATACTGTATGGAGCAATATATGGGGCTCATTATACTGTATGGAGCAATATATGGGGCTCATTATTCTGTATGGAGCAATATATGGGGCTCATTATACTGTATGGAGCAATATATGGGGCTCATTATACTGTATGGAGCAATATATGGGGCTCATTATACTGTATGGAGCAATATATGGGGCTCATTATTCTGTATGGAGCAATATATGAGGCTCATTATTCTGTATGGAGAAATATATGGGGCTCATTATACTGTATGGAGCAATATATGGGGCTCATTATTCTGTATGGAGCAATATATGGGGCTCATTATACTGTATGGAGCAATATATGGGGATCATTATACTGTATGGAGTAATATATGGGGATCATTATTCTGTATGGAGCATTATATGGGGCTCATTCTGTATGGAGCAATATATGGGGCTCATTATACTGTATGGAGCAATATATGGGACTCAGTATACTGTATGGAGCAATATATGGGGATCATTATTCTGTATGGAGCAATATATGGGGATCATTATTCTGTATGGAGCAATATATGGGGATCATTATTCTGTATGGAGCAATATATGGGGATCATTATTCTGTATGGAGTAATATATGGGGATCATTATTCTGTATGGAGCATTATATGGGGCTCATTCTGTATGGAGCAATATATGGGGCTCATTATACTGTATGGAGCAATATATGGGACTCAGTATACTGTATGGAGCAATATATGGGGATCATTATTCTGTATGGAGCAATATATGGGGATCATTATTCTGTATGGAGCAATATATGGGGATCATTATTCTGTATGGAGCAATATATGGGGATCATTATTCTGTATGGAGTAATATATGGGGATCATTATTCTGTATGGAGCAATATATGGGGCTCATTATACTGTATGGAGCAATATATGGGGCTCATTATTCTGTATGGAGCAATATATGGGGCTCATTATTCTGTATGGAGCAATATATGGGGCTCATTATACTGTATGGAGCAATATATGGGGATCATTATTCTGTATGGAGCAATATATGGGGCTCATTCTGTATGGAGCAATATATAGGGCTCATTATTCTGTATGGAGCAATATATGGGGCTCATTATACTGTATGGAGTAATATATGGGGATCATTATACTGTATGGAGCAATATATGGGGCTCATTATACTGTGTACCGCAATAAATAGGGCTCATTATTCTGTATGGAGCACTATGTGGTGCCCATAATACTGTATGGAGGACTATACTGTCTGGTTTTTGTGCTATAGATATCAGTAATGTAAGAAGTGAAATCTTTGGCATTGTACTATATTTCTCTGCATCATGAATTATAGTATGTGTTAAAGGGGACCACAGACTCTTTAGCTCGGGGATCATGAAAACCTGGAGCCGGCCCTGGCTGTGAGGGGTGGAGAAGATGTGAAGTCAGCATTGCGATGAGTCAAGCATCTAAACAGTCACCAATATTAGCTGCTGATGAATCAGACCTGGTTTTTTTTGTACAAGCAGGACTCACTCCTGTAATGAGTGGGTTAGGTGATATGGAGCAGATTATGTTCCTTTGTGGGAAGGGAGGTAGAGAATAAGCTATAGAAAATGGAGAGAAAGCAAAACGGAAAATATGATTCATCTAGGGCAGAATTCTTCAGCTGCTGCAAAAAAAAAACTACAACTCCCATCATCCCCAGGCTATTATGGGAACACAAATCTAGGGTAAAGTTTCCGGGCTTTAGTTCTCAAACTTTCCTTAAGGATGCTTCTTAATACACGCATAAATTATTACATAGCTCTTTCAGACCTGATGAGGCAGCTGTAATTACGGTGAAGATCTTTTCCCACTTAGGATTAACATTTTTATTCTTACAAGTTGAACTGTAGCTGCACTCGTAAAATTCTCAATGTAAGGATCATATCACCATTCTGACATGAATTTGCCAAGTAAGTACACCAGCCTCATTGGGTAAAAGATACGTTAATTAATGTAGGCTGTTCATGGGATGAAATCTGGCGACAGGTCCATTTTCTTATTACACAGATGTTCTCAATGTGCAGCTCTCTGTCTGTTGACAAACTACAACGCCCAGCAGCTGGGGAACAAAAGGTTAAGGACTAAAAGTGCAACTCATGGAAAGTAGATCCGGTGGACTGGCAGCAGCGCTGATTGCTGCAGCCTTATGGTGTCCATACGCACCCATTCAGCTTTATCAGCTGCCATCTTCCCTGGGAAAGAAAGAATTGGGGGCTTACATTTAAACTGCCCAACTCTTCCCTTTCCCAACATCATCTGTCAGGGGACAGTCAGGAGCCCCCTGGACACATCAGATAGTCGGCGGTCCCACCAATATTGGCAGATTTGGTGAACACTATGCTTAGGTCTATGGGGCCAATACTGACTGATACAAGGCCCTAATTTAAGGCTTTATTCAGACATCAGTGACTTTTCTTATCAAACACACAGAGAAAAAAAAAGGACTGTTCCGTGATGGGTCCGTGTGCCAGTTTTTAGTTTCAGAGTTTAAGCTGCGATTTTCAAATATAGAAAAAAAATTCAATGTGTCTCCTGTCCACCAGCCTACATTCATACAACCATTAAAAAATAAATTTTAAAAAATAAAAATAAATAAAAGGAGGGGATCTGTATGAGATCCAAATTTTTTCCCCACTGGGCACGAAATTACGGCCGTGTGAACGGAGCCCTGCAATGTTAATGACGGACAGCGCAGGGAGGACAATGTGCGCCGCCGCCGCCGTCAAGGGTTTTTCATGGATCCATCCACTTGTGCGACTAATTTAGATCCTTGAGTCGGGTCAAAATCAGACGTCTCTGATTTTTATTGAGGATGTGGTCAAACAAAACCATGGGCACGTGAACAGCCCCATAGGAGAATGTAGGTACGTGTCCTGACTGACGTCGCGCTGGAAGAGTCTCCGGACCCCTCAGCTCGTCTTACATGTAACCTTCTGGCTGTAGGAGGGTATATACCGTGTATACGGCAGGGACTGCTCCGCAGCAGCACTAAGTAATCCATGTATGTAGGTTCTATCAATGACATGTAACCTTCTGGCTGTAGGAGGGTATATACCGTGTATACGGCAGGGACTGCTCCGCAGCAGCACTAAGTAACCCATGTATGTAGGTTCTATCAATGACATGTAACCTTCTCGGTATAGGAGGGTATATACGTGTATACGGCAGGGACTGCTCCGCAGCAGCACTAAGTAACCCATGTATGTAGGTTCTATCAATGACATGTAACCTTCTGGCTGTAGGAGGGTATATACCGTGTATACGGCAGGGACTGCTCCGCAGCAGCACTAAGTAATCCATGTATGTAGGTTCTATCAATGACATGTAACCTTCTGGCTGTAGGAGGGTATATACCGTGTATACGGCAAGGACTGCTCCGCAGCAGCACAAAGTGACCCATGTATGTAGATTCTATCAATGACATGTAACCTTCTCGGTATAGGAGGGTATATACCGTGTATACGGCAGGGACTGCTCCACAGCAGCACTAAGTAATCCATGTATGTAGGTTCTATCAATGACATGTAACCTTCTGGCTGTAGGAGGGTATATACCGTGTATACGGCAAGGACTGCTCCGCAGCAGCACAAAGTGACCCATGTATGTAGGTTCTATCAATGACATGTAACCTTCTCGGTATAGGAGGGTATATACCGTGTATACGGCAGGGACTGCTCCGCAGCAGCACTAAGTAATCCATGTATGTAGGTTCTATCAATGACATGTAACCTTCTGGCTGTAGGAGGGTATATACCGTGTATACGGCAAGGACTGCTCCGCAGCAGCACAAAGTGACCCATGTATGTAGGTTCTATCAATGACATGTAACCTTCTCGGTATAGGAGGGTATATACCGTGTATACGGCAGGGACTGCTCCACAGCAGCACTAAGTAATCCATGTATGTAGGTTCTATCAATGACATGTAACCTTCTGGCTGTAGGAGGGTATATACCGTGTATACGGCAAGGACTGCTCCGCAGCAGCACAAAGTGACCCATGTATGTAGGTTCTATCAATGACATGTAACCTTCTCGGTATAGGAGGGTATATACCGTGTATACGGCAGGGACTGCTCCGCAGCAGCACTAAGTAATCCATGTATGTAGGTTCTATCAATGACATGTAACCTTCTGGCTGTAGGAGGGTATATACCGTGTATACGGCAGGGACTGCTCCGCAGCAGCACTAAGTAACCCATGTATGTAGGTTCTATCAATGACATGTAACCTTCTCGGTATAGGAGGGTATATACGTGTATACGGCAGGGACTGCTCCGCAGCAGCACTAAGTAACCCATGTTTGTAGGTTCTATCAATGACATGTAACCTTCTGGCTGTAGGAGGGTATATACCGTGTATACGGCAGGGACTGCTCCGCAGCAGCACTAAGTAATCCATGTATGTAGGTTCTATCAATGACATGTAACCTTCTGGCTGTAGGAGGGTATATACCGTGTATACGGCAAGGACTGCTCCGCAGCAGCACAAAGTGACCCATGTATGTAGGTTCTATCAATGACATGTAACCTTCTCGGTATAGGAGGGTATATACCGTGTATACGGCAGGGACTGCTCCACAGCAGCACTAAGTAATCCATGTATGTAGGTTCTATCAATGACATGTAACCTTCTGGCTGTAGGAGGGTATATACCGTGTATACGGCAAGGACTGCTCCGCAGCAGCACAAAGTGACCCATGTATGTAGGTTCTATCAATGACATGTAACCTTCTCGGTATAGGAGGGTATATACCGTGTATACGGCAGGGACTGCTCCGCAGCAGCACTAAGTAATCCATGTATGTAGGTTCTATCAATGACATGTAACCTTCTGGCTGTAGGAGGGTATATACCGTGTATACGGCAAGGACTGCTCCGCAGCAGCACAAAGTGACCCATGTATGTAGGTTCTATCAATGACATGTAACCTTCTCGGTATAGGAGGGTATATACCGTGTATACGGCAGGGACTGCTCCACAGCAGCACTAAGTAATCCATGTATGTAGGTTCTATCAATGACATGTAACCTTCTGGCTGTAGGAGGGTATATACCGTGTATACGGCAAGGACTGCTCCGCAGCAGCACAAAGTGACCCATGTATGTAGGTTCTATCAATGACATGTAACCTTCTCGGTATAGGAGGGTATATACCGTGTATACGGCAGGGACTGCTCCGCAGCAGCACTAAGTAATCCATGTATGTAGGTTCTATCAATGACATGTAACCTTCTGGCTGTAGGAGGGTATATACCGTGTATACGGCAGGGACTGCTCCGCAGCAGCACTAAGTAACCCATGTATGTAGGTTCTATCAATGACATGTAACCTTCTCGGTATAGGAGGGTATATACGTGTATACGGCAGGGACTGCTCCGCAGCAGCACTAAGTAACCCATGTTTGTAGGTTCTATCAATGACATGTAACCTTCTGGCTGTAGGAGGGTATATACCGTGTATACGGCAGGGACTGCTCCGCAGCAGCACTAAGTAATCCATGTATGTAGGTTCTATCAATGACATGTAACCTTCTGGCTGTAGGAGGGTATATACCGTGTATACGGCAGGGACTGCTCCGCAGCAGCACTAAGTAACCCATGTATGTAGGTTCTATCAATGACATGTAACCTTCTGGCTGTAGGAGGGTATATACCGTGTATACGGCAGGGACTGCTCCGCAGCAGCACTAAGTAACCCATGTATGTAGGTTCTATCAATGACATGTAACCTTCTGGCTGTAGGAGGGTATATACCGTGTATACGGCAAGGACTGCTCCGCAGCAGCACTAAGTAACCCATGTATGTAGGTTCTATCAATGACATGTAACCTTCTCGGTATAGGAGGGTATATACGTGTATACGGCAGGGACTGCTCCGCAGCAGCACTAAGTAACCCATGTATGTAGGTTCTATCAATGACATGTAACCTTCTGGCTGTAGGAGGGTATATACCGTGTATACGGCAGGGACTGCTCCGCAGCAGCACTAAGTAACCCATGTATGTAGGTTCTATCAATGACATGTAACCTTCTGGCTGTAGGAGGGTATATACCGTGTATACGGCAGGGACTGCTCCGCAGCAGCACTAAGTAACCCATGTATGTAGGTTCTATCAATGACATGTAACCTTTTGGCTGTAGGAGGGTATATACCGTGTATACGGCAGGGACTGCTCCGCAGCAGCACTAAGTAACCCATGTTTGTAGGTTCTATCAATGACATGTAACCTTCTCGGTATAGGAGGGTATATACGTGTATACGGCAGGGACTGCTCCGCAGCAGCACTAAGTAACCCATGTATGTAGGTTCTATCAATGACATGTAACCTTCTGGCTGTAGGAGGGTATATACCGTGTATACGGCAGGGACTGCTCCGCAGCAGCACTAAGTGACCCATGTATGTAGGTTCTATCAATGACATGTAACCTTCTCGGTATAGGAGGGTATATACCGTGTATACGGCAGGGACTGCTCCGCAGCAGCACTAAGTGACCCATGTATGTAGGTTCTATCAATGACATGTAACCTTCTCGGTATAGGAGGGTATATACGGCAGGGACTGCTCCGCAGCAGCACTAAGTGACCCATGTATGTAGGTTCTATCAATGACATGTAACCTTCTGGCTGTAGGAGGGTATATACCGTGTATACGGCAGGGACTGCTCCGCAGCAGCACTAAGTAACCCATGTATGTAGGTTCTATCAATGACATGTAACCTTCTCGGTATAGGAGGGTATATACGTGTATACGGCAGGGACTGCTCCGCAGCAGCACTAAGTGACCCATGTATGTAGGTTCTATCAATGACATGTAACCTTCTCGGTATAGGAGGGTATATACGTGTATACGGCAAGGACTGCTCCGCAGCAGCACTAAGTGACCCATGTATGTAGGTTCTATCAATGACATGTAACCTTCTCGGTATAGGAGGGTATATACGTGTATACGGCAAGGACTGCTCCGCAGCAGCACTAAGTGACCCATGTATGTAGGTTCTATCAATGACATGTAACCTTCTCGGTATAGGAGGGTATATACGTGTATACGGCAGGGACTGCTCCGCAGCAGCACTAAGTGACCCATGTATGTAGGTTCTATCAATGACATGTAACCTTCTCGGTATAGGAGGGTATATACGTGTATGCGGCAGGGACTGCTCCGCAGCAGCACTAAGTGACCCATGTATGTAGGTTCTATCAATGTGAACTGTGACGTGGCGTCCGATACATATATTGAGTAGGATTTATAAGGTATAGCCCATTGGTTTGCTGGTCCTGGCGTGTTATAAGGGGCTCTCCCTGCGGTGGAGTAACGGCCATCGTGGTCCTCCTGGGTGAGGCTCAGCTTGTGGGGGCCCTTTATAAGACAACAAGCAATCAGATCAAGTGTTCTATTCCCCTAGCAGGACTAAGACAACAATATACTTACATAATACACAATATTGCTCTTGGAAAAAAGCAAGAAAACAGGAGAGAAAAAAAAACTGACATGAAGGGGTTAAGTAAAAAAAAAAATTCCTTAACTGTCGGCCGATCTCGGGCCGATCTTTAGTGGTGACAGATGCGGAGGATGGGCAGCATCAGGCAGGGTCACCGTGACAATGGCCCCTGTGACCCTGCTGACTCGGGAGGACCGTGCCGGCTCTTACCTTGCCCGGGACCCCTCGGTGGTCAGTGCTGCCCTGCCAGAACCTCCTGCTGTAGCACGTGATGTAGCCCACCAGCTTCTGCTCGTAGGGGAAGTCCACCTTCCAGATCAGCGATCCGTACCCGAACACCCACATGATGAGCGGCCGCCTCTGACACACCGACACCAGGTCTGCCGGCCGGCAGCGGCCAATGTGGGCGGGGTCTCTCAGCTCAGCTGTCATCCAGCCCCGCCTACTGATCTGCCCGTCTAGTGACGTTACACCGCATGGCATTACGGGAAATGTAGTGCAACGTCATGGTTACGCTTTTTGAACGAGCTTTATTGCTTCGTGACAAACGAACATCGCGGGCTAAAATTCTGGAGAGAGATTCGATGCCTAGTTGTCGGATATGTGCTAAAGATTGCACATAACGGCGTGCTCTAGGAAATTAGTTGACTTTTGGTGAAAGGTTCCGACCACGGTTTCAAGCGGGCGTGGTTTGTTGTGTCACGTGACACAAGGTAGTCGAAGGAAGGAAAAAACAGCGCGGGAGAGCGAGTGAGCCGAGGAGTCAGGTACCCTGATGACGTCATACTTCACTGGCACAGAGTTACGCCGGGCTGCGTGTATCTGCACTGCTATGTGTGCCGGTGTAGCAGAGCTGTGTCTGCCGGTGTAGCAGAGCTGTGTCTGCCGGTGTAGCAGAGCTGTGGCTGGAATCTCTCTGTGGCCGCAGTCTCATGTGTGCAGTGTGCTCCGTGTAATGTCCCTGCAGTGATGACATCACATACATCCGTGTGACCGCTGCAGCCAATCACTGGCTTCAGGATCCAATGCCATGCACACAACAGCATAGTCCTGGAGGTGTGTGATTGGCTGCAGCGGTCACATGGATGTAAGTGGCGGCGGCGGTATTGGCCTCAGACAGTGCAGGAGGCTGTATGGGCTCAGACCAATGGGATTTTGGCTTTTCTCACATTGGCATTGAAGCGGCCGCCTCAGCTTCTTTAGCCTGTGTTCACACTTTGCATTTTTGCTGCTTTTTCCCTGCAGGCAAAAACCTGCTCTTGGCAGTAATGAAGCTGCTTGCAAAAAGCAGGTTTTGCTGTGTTTTTCAGGATCCCAAAGTTCAGCTTTGCTTCCACCACAGAGGCATGAACACAGGTGACCAATACAAGACATGTGTGACCCCATAAAACCTATTTGGATGAGCGCTGATCTCCATCTTGACAGCATGCACTGGTCCCCGTGATATTCTATGAGGCAGCGCACATGTCGGATTGTTTTCCTCGCTCTCAGGATAGTTTGCCCAATTTCCATCTGATTATCGGATCGCGCTCGTCAGTGTCTATGGGGCTCTGGAAAACATTGGGTCGCACAAGTAAGACCTCCAAGTGCCCTCCGATTTTACGGACCAGTATGGTGAAAATGGAGATATATATATATACACATAATTGTCTAAGGGTCACTTTCGTCTGTCTGTCCTTCTGTCACGGTTATTCATTCGCTGATTGGTCTCGGCAGCTGCCTGTCATGGCTGCCGCGACCAATCAGCGACGGGCACAGTCCGATTAGTCCCTCCCCTACTCCCCTGCACTCACTGCCCGGCGCCCGCTCTGTAATCCCCTCCACTCACCGCTCACACAGGGTTAATGGCAGCGGTAACGGCCCGCGATATAACGCACTCCGTTACCGCTGCTATTAACCCTGTGTGTCCCCAACTATTTACTATTGATGCTGCCTATGCAGCCGATGCCTATGCAGCATCAATAGTAATAATGTCATGTTAAAAATAATAAAAAAAAAAACAAAAACCTGCTATACTCACCCTCCGCCGCCTTTCCCGCTCCTCACCACGCTCCCGGGACCGCTCCATTGCGGCAGCTTCCGGTCCCTGGGCTGCTGTGAGCAGGACCTGCCGTGACATCATCATAGGTCCTGCTCACACCAGCCCTGGGACCACCGGAAGCTGCCGCTTGCAATGGAGCGGTCCCGGAAGCGTGGCGAGGAACGGCAAAGGCGGCGGAGGGTGAGTATAGCAGGACTTCCAATGGGCTATAGGTCAGTATATGTTTATTTATTTATTTTTTTAAGACTCTATACTACGTGGCTCTGTGCTGGGCAATATACTACGTGACTTGGCAATATACTACGTGGCTCTGCTATATACTATGTGACTGGGCAATATACTACGTCGCTGAGCAATATACTACGTGGCTGGGCAATATACTATGTGGCTGGGCAATAAACTACGTGGCTCTGCTATATACTATGTGGCTGGGCAATATACTACGTGGCTCTGCTATATACTATGTGACTGGGCAATATACTACGTCGCTGAGCAATATACTATGTGACTGGGCAATATACTACGTGGCTGGGCAATATACTACGTGGCTCTGCTATATACTACGTGACTGGGCAATATACTACGTCGCTGAGCAATATACTATGTGACTGGGCAATATACTACATCGCTGAGCAATATACTATGTGACTGGGCAATATACTATGTGACTGGGCAATATACTACGTGGCTGGGCAATATACTACGTGGCTGGGCAATATACTACGTGGCTGGGCAATATACTACGTGGCTGGGCAATATACTACGTGGCTGGGCAATATACTACGTGGACATACATATTCTAGAATACCCGATGCGTTAGAATCGGGCCACCATCTAGTATATATATATATATATATATATATATATATCTCATATAAGAAGAAAGGAGCGCACTACCTGGACGTTAGATGCGGGTGAACTTTATTCCAAAAGCATAAAAAACATCTTCACGACCGGGGGTGCTGTGAAAAGAGTGCGGCAAAGCTAGACAACTACAACATTGTGTCTAGCTTTGCCGCACTCTTTTCACAGCACCCCCAGTCGTGAAGATGTTTTTTATGCTTTTGGAATAAAGTTCACCCGCATCTAACGTCCAGGTAGTGCGCTCCTTTCTTCTTATATGAGATTCATCGTGGCTGTTTTCCAGTGGAGTTTCGCACCCAGGACTGGGCTTCGCCTTCAAGACACAGGTGAGCGGTTCCCACAGTATCATTGGCGGTGGTGCCGCCCGGCTGTTTTCTTTTTTGGTTATATATATATATATATATTAGTATTTCTCCACATCTGAGAAAATCAGTTCACACTCTGATCGGTGTGTAATTTGTGTAGTTGGACTGATTTTCTCAGACGAGAGAAAATCAGTCTTGTGACATGAGCCTAAGAGAAAGTGCTGTCAGAAATAATCTCCAGGTTAAAGAGATGGTTTCAGCATGATTTGTTTGGAAAGACCGTACCCATGCGTATCGCCATAAGATGGCTTCATCAGGGGCACTAGTCATGTGCAGACACAATGAATGCTCTCCATTGCTGAACCCCCAGGCCGGGAGTGGAGCTGTCAGGTCTGGGGCTGATGTGTGGACATCAAGCATTGGAGCCTTGTGCAGATTAGCCTGGAGGTACATGGGGTTGTGTGGACGCCTCGTGGGGGTATAATTTGACATGTCCTCTATACACTTGTGGCTTCAGAGCTTCATCTCAGTGATGGCACACTGGTACTAGATTACTACAACCCCTGGCAAAAATTATGGAATCACCGGCCTTGGAGGATGTTCATTCAGTTGTTTATAGGGAACCTGTCACCCCCCAGGTGTTTGTAACTAAAAGAGCCACCTTGTGGAGCACTAATGCTGCATTCTGACAAGGTGGCTCTTTTAGTTCTTGTTCCTGCTGAAACAATCATTTTTTAAATGTGTCCCTCATACCTCAAAATCGTCAGGGAGGCAGGTCTTTCCCCCTAACAGAGACACACCATAGCCGTCACTCATGGCCTCTGCGTGCCGGGCGCCGCCTCCTCTTTCTTCATTAGCGTCACTCATAGCCTCTTTCTTCATTAGCGTCCCCGGCTAAAAAACGATTCTTTCAGCAGTGTCATGGACCAGAACTAAAAGAGCCACCTTGTCAGAATGCAGCATTAGTGCTTCACAAGGTGGCTCTTTTAGTTACAAACGGCAGGGGGTGGGAGGGGGGGGACAGGTTCCCTTTAATTTTGTAGTAAAAAAGCAGATCACAGACATGGCACAAAACTAAAGTCATTTCAAATGACAACTTTCTGGCTTTATGAAACACTGAAATCAAGAACAAAAAAATGTGGTAGTCAGTAATGGTTAGTTTTTGTAACCAAGAATAGGGGAACAATTATGGAATCACTCAATTCTGAGGAAAAAATAATGGAATCATGAAAAACAAACAAAACAACACTTCAAAACATCACTAGTATTTTGTTGCACCACCTTTGGCTTTTCTTACAGCTTGCAGTCTCTGGGGCATGGACTTAATGAGGGTCACACAGGACTCTTCGTCAATCTGCCTCCAACTTTCTCTGATTGCTGTTGCTGATCAGCTTTGCAGGTTGGAGCCTTGTCATGGACCATTTTCTTCAACTTCCACCAAAGATCTTCAATTGGATTGAGATCCGGACTATTTGCAGGCCATGACATTGACCTTATGTGTCTATTTTCAAGGAATGTCCACTTGGTGCAACAGCTCTCCAAGGTGTGATCACTCCTTTTTAGGCTCTGTGCACACGATGCGGATTTTGCTGCGGATCAGCTGTGTTTCCGCAGCTGCGGGTCTGCAGCAGTTTCCCATGAGTTTACAGTTCAATGTAAATCTATGGGAAACAAAAAATGCTGTGCCCATGCTGCGGAAAAAACTGCGCGGAAACGCAGCGGTTTACATTCCGCAGCATGCCACTTCTTTCTGCGGATTCCGCAGCGGTTTTACAACTGCTCCAATAGAAATCCGCAGTTGTAAAACCGCAGTGAAAACCACAGAAAATCAAATCCCTCCCATATTGGTGGGTACAGACGACTTTAATGTGTAAGGGGGCCACTAAAGAGGTTTTCTGGTTTTGGAAAAAAACTTCTCCCCCTGTTGTAGTCTGGTTAATAAAAACAAACAAACGAACATTACTCACCCTCCCCAGGTCCAGTTGTGATTCTCTGTCGCTGCTTGAGGTGTCTGTTATTATCTGCAGTGCTGATGTCACATCAGCAGCGCTGCAGCCAATCAGTGACTTCGGCAGCTCTGAGTGATTTATGCCGCCAACAGGGGCAGATCTGTTGCACTCAGTCATGGGCTACAGTGCTGTCGACATGACATCAGTGCTGCAGAAACTGGGAGCAGCGATGGGGACTGAGCAATGAACCTTGGGAGGCGAACTAAAGAACAGGTTTAAAAAAAAAATCTAAAACTGAGGCAGAGAGGATTTCTGCAGTTGGGAAAACCCCTTTGAGGCTATGTTCACACATTGCGGTTTTTGTAATGCATATTTTCAGCTGCGTTTTACAGTGCCATCAAAGTCTATGAAATTTCAGAAACAGCTTGCTTTTTTTGTCCTCAGTATTTTTGTGCTTTGTTTGGTTTTTGCAGAATGCAGCGTGTCACTTTTTGCTGCATTTTTGGTGCCAAAACTTGATGAAGTAGAATCAGGTTTCTTTCTTTATCGCTTCATTGGGGGACACAGAACAACCGTGGGTGTATGCTGCTGCCGCTAGGAGGCTGACACTATGCAAAAAGGAAAAAACATGTGGCTCCTCCCTGGCAGTATACACCCACCGACAGGCACCAAGCGCCTCAGTTTGTGCTTAGTGTCTGTAGGAGGCGGACCTGGATCTTCAGATCCGCTGCTAACCCTGCTTTCCTTTACAGGTTTTTATTGTTTTTATTAACGATTTTTCTCTTTCAGATACAGCATTCAGGGAATCGGGGTGTAATCTCTCACCCTGCCTCCCCAGGAGGGCGGCTGAGGGAGCAGTGTGGTGTCGCCCGCATCGCTACTCTCAGACCGCCGGCAGGACATTATCCCCTGTCACCCTCCCAGGTGCTCCAGGGTCTATACGGTGGCGGTCCTTGCCAAACAGTCCCCTCACCCCTCTCCTCGGAGATGGCTGAGAGGAAGACGGTGGTCACCAGCGGTGACCCTCCCCCATGTATTAGGGGTTGAGGTCGTCTTCTGGATGAAGGATTTCGTATCCAGCGACCCTTCTCTCAACGGGCCCCTGGACGATCCTCTCCTTGCCTGTGGAACCGGACATGCAGATAACTTCCGCAGCTGTATTTCTGAGACTGGCAGCGCCCTTACCGGCATTATACTTTAGTTTTTACCGCTGCGGCTGGCTACACCCCCTCCCAGTAGGCCACGCCCACTTCTCGGACACGCTTTCGCGGCGCCCTTTTTTTCCTCCACTCAGGATTGCACTTACAACCGGGCACGCCCTTCCTTTTTCTGTGCGGCCCTATCAGGAGCCTTGGCTCATTCTTTCAGCACAGCTCCGCCCCTTCTTCACCGCTGGGACTTCTACCTTTTCAGCTCCGTGCGCTGGGGACACAGATAACTCTGCTCTGCGGTGCGGTAGGCTTGCAACGCTATATCGGCCCCTCTCTCGGTATTATCCATACCACTGTAGGTTCACTTAATCTATTCTGTAGGATAGCGCTGCAGATTCTCCTTATGTCCAACTCTTCTGGAGCCTTCCCTACCAAACCTGCCATAACTCATTACGCCTGTGCTCGTTGCAAGAGAAAATGGTCAGTAGGCCAATCGTCGCCTCTCTGCCAGTCCTGCAGTCCTCCTGCCATGTCTGCCCCGCAGGAAGCTTCTGACTCTCGGGATGCGGGCGCTCCCCTTCCCCCAGATTGGGCCGTTGCTATCTCGCAGTCGGTCTCTGATTTGACTAAGGTGTCTCAGTCTCTGCTCCAAGCGCTTGAATGTCTTCCACAGCTACCTACAGCCACCAGTGCTCTGACCGTTTCCCATGGCGAGTCGGCCGCACCTGATCCTGAATGACAGGGAGACAAACCAGCCAGCCCTTATAGAAAGAGGACTCTGGCTCCTATTCTGGTTCTCCGGGTCCCTCCGCAGCGCTCAAGCTGCTCTCCTCCTCCCAATTCCCCTCTTCGGAGGAGGACATTGGGTCTGATGTGGATTCCCAGTCCGGTTCTGACACCGATTCAGACCAGGCTTCTAGCATGCAGGCTATCGTAGATAGTCTCATTTCGGCTATCTCGCAAACCCTCAAACTAAAACAAGACGAGGCTCCCCCCCCCAGGATTCCTCAGTCTCTTTTAAGCGGGTGAAGCGTCCCTTTCGTTCTTTTCCTACCCATGATGAGTTTGAGTCTACCCTGTCTAAACACTGGGAACATCCTGAAAAGCGTTTTTCGGGTAGAAAACATCTGGACGTGCTCTATCCCTTTAGCGCCGATCTTCTTTCTAAGTGGGCTGAGTCTCCCAAGGTGGATCCGCCGATCTCCCGTCTTTCTTCTAAGGCTACGTTCACATTTGCGGTGCGTCGGGCGCAACCGCGGCGACGCATGCGCCATGCGCCCCTATATTTAACATGTGGGGCGCATGGACATGCGTTTTGTTGCGTTTTGTGATGCATGCGTTTTTTGGGTGCAAGCGTCAGGGCGCAGAGGACGGAACTTGTTGCATTTTTTTGCGCTATAAAAATGAACGCATGCGTCACAAAACGCAGCGTTTTGCAAGCGTTTGCGTGCGTTGTGCGTTGCGTCGCCGACGCAGCACACAACAACGCAAATGTGAACGTAGCCTAAGACAGTTCTTTCCTTACAGGATGGTGCATCCCTTAAGGATGCATTGGACAGACAAATTGAGGCGCTGGCCAAGTCAGCCTTTGAGGCAACGGGTGCTTCCCTCTGCCCCAGCTTCGCTTCCACCTGGGTGGCTAAGGCCATATCTGCCTGGGCCAAGATCCTTCGTCGGGGCATTTTGGCTTCAGCCTCTCCTATCGAGCTGGCTGACCTCGCAGACCAATTAACCACGCAAGAAAATACCTTCTCACTGCCTCTCTAGATGCAGCAGCCTGTTCGGCCAGGGCAAGCAGCAACATTGTCGCTATTCGCCGCATTCTTTGGCTGAAGGCATGGAATGCAGATGGTACTTCCAAAAAGTCTTTCACCAACTCAGCATTTCAAGGTTCCAGGCTTTTTGGTGCTCGTCTGGATCAAATTATCTCAGACGCGCCTGGGGGCAAGAGTACGTCCCTCCCGCAGTCCAAGCCAAAACGTTTCTTTAACACAAAGGGTCCTCGGACATCTCGTCCCTTTCGCCCGTTTGCAGCCTCAGACTCCTCATCTCAACAAGAGCGCCCTGCTAACACGGGTGAACGCAGAAAACTCTCTTACAAGCTAGCTCCCATATGGAGGTCTATGGAGGTCCAGGGCTCAACCTCCCAGGCCTTCCGGGTCTCGTTCCAACAGATACCGTTCTAAGTGACGGGTCGCCCCCACATGGGAGTCTTTCCAGGGTGGGAGGCAGGCTTCTTTTCTTCAGAGACACCTGGCTGTCAGTGATCAGCGACGCCTGGGTCAGAGAGATCATTACTTCCGGGTACAAAATCGAATTTTCTACCCTCCCGGAAAATCGCTTCTTCCTCTTTCCTCCGCCAAAGCAACCGTCCCATTTACCCGGTTTGCTTCAAGCCGTGGTGTCTCTGGTTGCCGCCGGAGTTGTAGTTCCCGTTCCTTCCGACGAGCGTTTTTCCGGGTTCTACTCGAACCTTTTTGTAGTCCCAAAGAAGGACGGGTCTCTCCGCCCTATCCTGGATTTGAAACTTCTGAACCGCCACGTCCGACCTCGCCACTTCAGGATGGAATCCCTGCGGTCAGTGATCGCCGCCATGGAACCCGGGGAGTTCCTCTGCTCGGTCGACATTCAAGATGCGTACCTTCATGTCCCCATCTGTGTACAGCATCAGAGATTCCTTCGGTTTGCAATCGAAGACAATCACTACCAATTCACGGCCCTTCCTTTCGGGTTAGCGTCTGCCCCCAGGGTTTTCACCAAAATCATGGCGGCGGTCATGGCGCTCCTTTCCAGGGGGATTCTCATTATCCCTTACCTGGACGATCTGTTGATCAAGGGGTCGTCTCGTTCAGACTGCTCAGAATCTCCAGGTCTCTCTGGACACCCTGACCCGTCTCGGCTGGATTATCAACCGGGCCAAGTCCTCCCTGATTCCGTCCCAATGACTGTCCTTCCTGGGCATGGTGTTCGACACGAACTTGGCTCGGGTCTTTCTCCCAAAGGACAAGTTCTCAGTTCTCCTCAAGGCGGTCCGTCTTCTCAAACGCCCAGCTCCCCAGTCGCTTCGGTTCTGCATGGGAGTCCTGGGGAAGATGGTGGCCTCCATGGAGGCTGTACCCTTCATCCAGTTCCACACCCACCCTCTCCAGCTATTCCTCCTATCCACCTGGAACAGGTCTTTGGATTCCCTGGACTGTCCCGTTCACCTTCCTCTCCAGGTTCGTCAGTCCCTAACCTGGTGGACGCTGTCCTCCTCTCTCCTGAGAGGAAGAACATTTCTTCCCCTTCAGTGGCAGGTCATCAGCACCGATGCCAGCCTACTCGGGTGGGGAGCAGTCTTCCGACATCACACGGCTCAGGGCCATTGGACCACGCAGGAAGCTCTTCTTCCCATCAACCTCCTGGAGATCAGGGCAATCTTCCTTGCGCTACTCCACTGGCAGTCTCTTCTGACGGGTCTCCCCGTCCGCATCCAGTCGGAGAATGCCACGGGCGTGGCGTACTTAAACCACCAGGGCGGGACTCGCAGCGGCCAAGTAATGGCAGAAACGGCAAAGATCCTTCGGTGTGCAGAATGCCACGTTCTGGCCATATCAGCCGTTCATATTCCGAGGGTCGAAAACTGGGCAGCCGACTTCCTCAGATGCCAGGGTCTAGCAGCGGGTGAGTGGTCTCTCCACCCCGCAGTCTTCGACCAAATTTGCCTTCGCTGGGGAACTCCGGACGTCGACCTTATGGCATCCCGGATGAACCACAAGGTCCCTCAGTTTGTCGCCAGATCCCGGGACCCTCTTGCCGTCGGCCACGACGCTCTGGTAATTCCATGGTCCCAGTTTCAGTTTCCCTACCTGTTCCTTCCTCTCCCCTTGATTCCAAGGGTGGTAAAGAAGATCAAGTTAGAAGGGAATCCGGTCATACTGATAGCGCCGAACTGGCCAAGACGTCCGTGGTACGCCGAGCTCGTAAACATGCTCACGGATACTCCTTGGAGACTCCCGGACCGGCCAGACCTCCTCTCGCAGTTGCTTCTCTACCACCAGAGTTTTCAGTCGCTGAGTTTAATGGCGAGGCCGCAGTCTTGAAGGACTCGGGTCTCTCTCCCCAGGTCATACAGACCATGATCAGAGCCAGAAAGCCGGCATCTTCTCGTATCTACCATAGGTACTGGAAGGCTTTTTTCCGGTGGTGTGAAACAAATGAAGTTTTTCCGATGTCTTTTTCTCTTCCGGATTTTCTTGGTTTTCTCCAGTCTGGTCTCGATTTGGGCTTATCTCTCAGCACCCTCAAGGGACAAGTTTCTGCTCTGTCGATTCTCTTCCAGAGTGACCTGTCCTCCATTCACCAGGTTAGGACATTTCTACAGGGAGTGGCGCATATCGCCCCTCCTTTCCGTTCCCCTTTGGAACCTTGGGACCTTAACCTGGTCCTTGGTGCTCTTCAGGCTGCTCCCTTTGAACCTTTTCAAGACGTGCCTTTTTCCCTTCTCTCTTGGAAGGTGGCCTTCCTCATCGCCATCACATCTATTAGGAGGGTTTCTGAGTTGGCATCTCTTTCTTTCCGTTCCCCCTTCCTTATTCTTCATCAGGATAAGGTCGTTCTTAGACCAGTCAGTTCCCGAATTCCTTCCCATGGTGGTCTCGGCTTTCCACATCAATGAGGACATAGTCCTTCCATCATTTTGCCCTTCTCCGGCTCATCCTTTGGAGAAGTCACTTCACAAGCTTGACGTGGTCAGGGCCTATCGGGTCTATCTTTCCAGAACCGCTCCCTTCCGTCAATCCGATTCTCTCCTTGTGGTTTCCGAGGGTTGTCGGAAGGGCCTTCAAGCGTCTAAATCCACTATCTCGCGTTGGATTCGTTCTGCAATATCAGAATCGTACTGTGTTCATGAGGCATGTCCTCCTCCGGGGGTGCGAGCCCACTCCACCAGAGCTGTCGGAGCTTCTTGGGCTGTTCGCCACCAGGCTTCCGCCTTGCAAGTTTGCAAGGCCACAACCTGGTCGTCTTTGCACACTTTTATGAGGTTCTATAGGGTTCATACCCAAGCCTCGCCTGATGCAGGTCTTGGTAGGAAGGTACTGCAGGCGGCGGTTGCGCATCGGCCGACCTGAACCATTATTTATATTCTTTCTACCCACCCTTTTCTGGGACTGCTTTTGGACGTCCCACAGTTGTTCTGTGTCCCCCAATGAAGCGATAAAGAAAGAGGGATTTTTGGTACTTACCGTAAAATCTCTTTCTTGGAGCCTTCATTGGGGGACACAGCACCCTCCCTAATGTTTATTCTGGTACCGTTTTCGGGTCTAGGTGACCTAGTTGAGTTGGTACTTATACTTTATGAGTTCTGTTACTTCTCCTACTCCTTTTAACACCAACTGAGGTGCTTGGTGCCTGTAGGTGGGTGTATACTGCCAGGGAGGAGCCACGTGTTTTTTCCTTTTTTCCTTTTTGCATAGTGTCAGCCTCCTAGCGGCAGCAGCAGCATACACCCACGGTTGTTCTGTGTCCCCCAATGAAGGCTCCAAGAAAGAGATTTTACGGTAAGTACCAAAAATCCCTCTTTTTTATGCAATAAACTTTATCAGCATGCACCAAAGACCAATGTGCCATGGAAAAAACGCAGCAAAAACTAAGCAAAAACTGTTTTTTTTTTTTTTTTAAAGCAAGTTTCTTACTGCTAAAAGAGCAAGTTTTGCCTGCAGAAAACAACTAGTCAAAAATGTCACATGTGAACATAGCTAAGGCTAATCCTTAAGCTAAGTGTTCGCTGTGCCTTGGAGACTGTGCTATTAGCTGATCATTAGGTGCGGAGTGTGACTGCACGTGTGCGACCATCGGTACTCCGCTCATTATGTGGACGTTCACAGTACCATACACTTTGCCCTCTAGGTGGCGCCATACTGTGTCAGTAAATGTTATACCTGCTTAGAAGACTTTATTGCGGCAGCCGTGTCACATGAAGGAGGTCGCCTACCTCAGCACCACTGCATTGGGGGGAATAATAGTTGTTATAAATGTCCCCCAATACGTGTGATAGATTATATAAATTCAGGGCTGTGGAGTCGGTAAGCCAAACCTCCGACTCAGTCTCCTCAATTTCCATGACTCGGACTCCACAGCCCTGTATAAATGTACATGTTCCTGTCCTTCATGGACCCGCAATGAAGATGTCTAACACACAGCCTCTTCCTGTTATTTCTAGAGATTCCAGCTGATCCTACAGACCCCAGTGACGTGTGATCCCTGCCTGCTGCATGTGGTAAGTGAGATCCGCTGACGGGGGTCAGCCGGTAATTACCGCGCTCTGCAGACCGCGCAGCACCGCACACCGGCCCTCACGTCTCCGCCGACATCTCCAGCTCCTGCACAGCGTTGTTAGGGACAGCTAACTGTCTCCGGCGTCACCATCTTGGTTATTGAGCTTCTGTCTTGTGTACAGGTGGGAATGGATTTCTCCGAGGCGTACACTGATAGATGTTCTACTGTCGGACATGCCGCTCGGAGCGCTGATATAAAATCCTTGAGGAAACTAATTAAAAAAGGAAGAAGCGTGGATGTGCCTGATAACAGAGGATGGATGCCAATTCACGAAGCCGCGTTTGCTGACGCCGCGCCATGTTTACAGCTGTTAATTAATTCAGGTATAGGCGCCATTGCCGGGGCGGTAAGACGCTCGTTACACGCACTTCTACCACTCCTGTCTGCTCTTTGTGCTCTGCTCTGATTAACTCCCATCATCTGCAATCCTTATAGTCAGACCTTTTCTTTCCTTGCTCTTTATACATCCTGGGCTTCTTGTACATGTCCAGTGTCCCACGCAGGGTACCCCTGCACCCGGCCTTGTCGGACTGGGCAGAGAATACCATTACTATGCCAGTACCCCAGCACAAAGAAGAGAAATGTAATTGCTGGAGAGAGATTTTGCTCTAAATTGGCACTAATTTGTGCCATTACTGTCTATCATCCATGCATCCTATTCATAAATAGTCACCCCATTAATACTGGGGTTTTTTGGACTCGCTATGAAAAATCCCAATGTGATATGTAGAGATTTTTGATGAGTGAACGTTCTCGGATGAGGTGTTAACCAAACATGCTTGTGTGACTTTGGCGTGCTTGAAAAATATGTTCGAGTCCCCGCGGCTACATGTCTCATAGTTGTTCGACTGCCGCAAAACATGCAGAGATTGCCTAACAATCGGGTAATCCATGTATGCGTTGCAGCTGCCGAACAACCGGGAGACATGCAGCCACGAGCACACCGAAGACACTCTGGTAGCATCGAAGCATGCTCAGATAACACCTTATCCGAGCACATTCACTCATGACTAGTGGTGACAGCATAATCTGATTTTTCATCTTCCCATCTCCTTTTGATCCTGACCATAGATGTCCCGTGCATGTCCATAATGCTACTATTAAAAGTGGTGTCGGTGTAGTGCGCTCCTCTGACATCTACAATGATACGCTGAAGACTGCATTGACTCTACTGGGGTCCGTTGGGTTTCTCTATTGGCGTCTTCCATTTTATCTGACTTCATAGTTTAACATGCAGCAACGTGATGCACTCCAGCTGCCGCTCAGCAAACGTGATACTAGTCCACAGATCTGTGGATACAGCACAAGACCGACACAACGGTCCTGATGTTATATGCGGATGCTCCAGTCTCCTTACTAATGCTGTATGTTGCCACCCCGACAGCTCCGTCCCGGGCATACGTCAAGTCAAAGACATTCGAAGGGGAATCCGCTCTGCATCTTGCTGCAAAACGTGGAAGTGTCGGGTGCTCTCAGATCCTGCTGCAAGCCGGGGCTGATCCCAACGACCTCACCAATGACGTAACCACGCCGCTGTTCCTAGGTGAGATCTAACGGAGCCCATAGACTTCTACGGGCACACGGGATTTATTCTTAATTTGTCATAAATTATATCATAGATCTCACAATGTACACACAAGAATCTCCCACTCATTAACCACTTTGTGACTAAATCACATAAATGCACCGACTGTGTAAGGGAATGTGCGCGAGGCCTTTACCAGGACGATCTTCTCTGCAACCCGCCTGGAAAAAAAAACGCAAAACAAACTAAACACTTAAATGAATGAACACATGCCTTTTCTATGGAAAAACAACTTGTTTTGCATTTAGTTTTTTTTTTTAACCCGTTCACGACACATGACCTACGGAAAATGGCACCACATGCCATGTCCCTGACTTCGATGCGGGCTCACATGCCGAGCCGACATTTTTTCCCTGCTGATGATGACTGAATTATAAATATAAATAAAAGTTATTATTTATTTAAAAATAAAACCATTAATAAAAAATAAACACACATCTGGTATCACTGCGTTCATAAAGTATGAGCTATCAAAATATAATATAAATTAATCAGATCATATAAATGGCGTAACAAGAAAAAAATCAAAACTCTAGAATTGCGTTTTCTTTGGACACCGCAACATTCCAATAAGAGGCAATCAAAATATTGTATCCATGCCAAAATGGTATCTGTAAAGACGTCACTTCAGGGCACAAAAATACGGTAAGTCATCATACAGCCCCATATCCTGAAAAATTAAAACATTATGGATTTCGGAAAATGGCGATAGAAGGAAATTTTTTTTTTTTTTTGACATTTTACTATTTTTTTTTTCACCTCCCTAAATAGAAAAAAACCCCAAACTATACATTTTTGCTATCTCTGTAATCGTGATGACCTGGAGAATCATATTGCCTCTTCGTGTTTGCCGTATAGTTAACACAGTAAATAATAATCCTAAAAAAAAAAAATTGTGAAATTGCAATTTTGAAGCACTTGGAATTTTTTTCCCGCGTTCCAGTGCATCACATGATAAATTGGTGTCAATCAAAAGTACATCTTGTACCACAAAAGAAAAAAAGCCTTCATATGGCTATGGAGGTGGAAGAATAAAAAAAAAAGTTGTGGCTCTTGGAAGAAGGTGAGGAAAAAACGAAAATTTACTCGTGTCATGAAGGGATTAACTGTTTCAGGCTTCCAAAGACGCCAAGCGGCGAAAAGACATGAAATGACCATTCTTCTCCTGCTTTGAAAACGCACTATGCTTGATAATAGTCAATGAGATGGGATCTTTCTGAGCATGTTACCAGCAGAGGAAAATAAAAAAGACTGAAAAATGCCAGTATAGCAAAAAGACTCAAAAATGCTGGAAAAACACTACCCCTTCCTCCCCCAAAAAAGCTGATAGAAAAGTTGAAAAAAGGCTTAGTAATAACCAAAAGAATGGTTTAAAAGATGCTTTAAGGGAAAAGCACAGGAGTTTCCTGAAGCGTCTTCCCGTTGGTGTGCACATACACCTACACAGCCAGCGTCGGCCTGTAACAGCAGCAGCCGGAGCGAGCGCCAGTCGCTGCTCTTTAACCATTTAAATGCCACTATCGATGACAGCTGAGGGTCTGTAGAAGTCACCCATGGCTGCCGTGTTGGTACTCGTAGGTCCCTATCTGTTTCTGGCCTTCTTAGGAGAATAGCAGTTTAACTCTAAATTGTAGTATAAACGATTAAGTGCTCCCGGGTTCAAGTCTGCACAAAGATGTAGTAAAAACCATCAAAATGTTGTGTGCATGCCAAATGGGTGTCAATAAAAATGTCAGCTGAGCGGGTAGAGTATGAGGCATCTCATCGCTCAGTTAAAGGAAGTAAAAAACGAAATAATGGAAATGCAAAAAATTGAAAATTTCCTGGTCATTAACCCCTTACCGGCATCGGACGTACTCTACCGTCCGATGCCGGCTCCCCTGCTTTGATGCAGGGCTCCGCGGTGAGCCCGCATCAAAGCCGGGACATGTCAGCTGTTTTGAACAGCTGACATGTGCCCGTAATAGGCGCGGGCAGAATCGCGATCTGCCCGCACCTATTAACTAGTTAAATGCCGCTGTAAAACGCAGACAGCGGCATTTAACCACCGCTTCCGGCCGGGCGGCCGGAAATGACGTCATCGCCGACCCCCGTCACATGATCGGGGGTCGGCGATGCTTGTATATTGTAACCATAGAGGTCCTTGAGACCTCTATGGTTACTGATGACCGGTGGCTGTGAGCGCCACCCTGTGGTCGGCGCTCACAGCACACGTGCAATTCTGCTACATAGCAGCGATCAGCAGATCGCTGCTATGTAGCAGAGCCGATCGTGCTGTGCCTGCTTCTAGCCTCCCATGAAGGCTATTGAAGCATGGCAAAAGTTAAAAAAAAAAAGTTTAAAAAAATGTGAAAAAAATAAAAAAAAGTTTAAATCATCCCCCTTTCGCCCCAATCAAAATAAATCAATAAAAAAAATATCAAATCTACACATATTTGGTATCGCCGCGCTCAGAATCGCCCGATCTATCAATTAAAAAAAAGTATTAACCTGATCGCTAAACAGCGTAGCGGGAAAAAAATTCGAAACGCCAGAATTACGTTTTTTTGGTCGCCGCGACATTGCATTAAAATGCAATAACGGGCGATCAAAAGAACGTATCTGCTATCATTAAAAACGTCATCTCGGCACGCAAAAAATAAGCCCTCAACCGACCCCAGATCATGAAAAATGGAGACGCTACGAGTATCGGAAAATGGCGCAATTTTTTTTTTTTTTTTTTTTTTTTTTTTTTAAGCAAAGTTTGGAATTTTTTTTCACCACTTAGATAAAAAATAACCTAGTCATGTTAGGTGTCTATGAACTCGTACTGACCTGGAGAATCATAATGGCAGGTCATTTTTAGCATTTAGTGAACCTAGCAAAAAAGCCAAACAAAAAACCAATGTGGGATTGCACTTTTTTTGCAATTTCACCGCACTTGGAATTTTTTTCCCGTTTTCTAGTACACGACATGCTAAAACCAATGATGTTGTTCAAAAGTACAACTCGTCCTGCAAAAAATAAGCCCTCACATGGCCAAATTGACGGAAAAATAAAAAAGTTATGGCTCTGGGAAGGAGGGGAGCGAAAAACGAACACGGAAAAACGAAAAATCCCCTGGTCATGAAGGGGTTAAGGGGCTAAACAAACAAACCCCCAAAAAATCAGATGGCCTCTGCGGTGGGATAAGTTTCTGCTATAGGTGGCCAGCCACCACGCACGGTCACACCCTAACGCCGTATTTCACAGTTCTCCTGATCAAATACAAGAGACTTAATGAAGTGGAAAAATGCAGCGTAGATTTCATAATTCCAGAGTAGTGGGGAAAAAAAAGCAAAGTCTCCATTAGAGATGGGCGGACTGGTGGAAGTTTGGGTTCTGGTACCTGACCTAAACTTTTTAGAAAGTTCAGTTCGGGTACCTGAAAATCTACCAAAACCCGAAAATCTGTAATATGCAACTGGCACCTGACTCTTAACAGCAGAGAGTGGGGCAGCTCTGATCGCTGCTGTTTAACCACTTAAATACTGCTGTCTATCTCTGACAGGGACGTTTGAGCGGCACAATCCCGCTGCGGCGACCTTTTGGACATTCATCGTTTCACCTGCAACGTGATTACAGGGTGCCAATGACATGGCAGACGAAGACCTCTTGAAGATCGCTGCCATCTTCGTGCTTAACAAAAGGCTAGGCTTCATTGGAGGTCGTGATTTTAGCCTACATGCTGCAATAAGTGAAATATTTACTCAACCATACAGCAGACACCGTAAAGAAAAAAAAAGAAAAAATCTCAGAATTGGATTTTTGGTTAACACACTTCCTTTAAAAAAATGATGTCAAAAGTGATCAAAATGTCATATTTATCAGGCAGCAAGCACTGGCGCTCACCACTCATGAGGATGTAATCTAACCAGTTCATCAGACTGTTCCTGTAGACTGAAGCAATGATACTGCAGCATGGAATTAAAATAATATGGTGGATCCGACTTAATACTAGCTGCCATTTAAGGCCATCATAGGCTATTGACTGGTCTGCTTACTTATTAGCCAAAATGGCACTTAAACTATTGTGGCGTTCGTCAAATAGGAGCGATCATAAAGTGTAGTCCAGAGCATTCCTGAGGGATTTTCGTCCTCCGTCTCCCCCATCCTCCAGATGGGGATTGACAGCTGGATACTGTGTAACTGCATATCACAGCAGTGCATTAATTGTTGAGAATGGTGCAGGGGGAAGCAAAGAGGATGCACACTTGATGAATATATCGGAATCATAAACTGTATGTTGTAATAGAACAGGTAGTAAAGTCCTGGACAGAAGATATGTATCACTGAGGTGGCTAGCCTCAGTGATGTGAAACCTGGAGAGCAGACTCCAGCACAGTTAGTGCTGAGAGGGTTTTTTGATAGGGCAAGATGGGTCCAGGTTTTTAGGAGCAGTCAGCAGAGAGGGGCGGGACTGGCTGCTTCCATGTCTCCACCCCACCATCTGAACAGCCTATTTAAGATGGCTCAGCTGCTTTATTCCTCGCCTGGGAGTAGAGGTGGAAAGTCCTCTTGTGTTGTTGCAGTCTGAAGCCAGAGTTGATGAAGAGTGAACATGCTCGGATAAGGTGTTATCTGAGCATGCTCATGTGCTAACTGAGTGTCTTCGGCACGCTCGAAAAATATGTTAGCGCCTGCATGTTTCTCACCGCATCACGTGCATGGATTTTCTGTTTGTTAGACAATCCCTGCATGTGTTGCGGCTGTTGGAACAGCCACTAGACATGCAGGCAAGGGGACTCAAACCTATTTTTCGAGCACGCCGAAGTCACTCAGTTACCACACGAGCATGCTCGGATAACACCTTATACCAGCATGTTTGCTCATCACTAGCCAGAGTCTAAAGAAGTGTGGACACTAATCTGGATGGGTGAGCCCACCTCGGTGTTTGTTACCTACTGGCAATGAACTCTTTTTTTTTTTTATTTTATGTTTTACCTTTGTGCCCAGAAGAGGCTTTATTTTGAAACCACTTGAAGTTTTATGAAGTCAATAAAACTTCACATGTTTGGACTAAACCGATGTGCATGCTACCAGAAGCATAATAACGAGTGAAGTCCAATATATTCTCTGATAATAATAATAATAATAATAATAATTTTATTTATATAGCGCCAACATATTCCGCAGCGCTTTACAAATTATAGAGGGGACTTGTACAGACAATAGACATTACAGCATAATAGAAATACAGTTCAAAACAGATACCAGGAGGAGTGAGGGCCCTGCTCGCAAGCTTACAAACTATGGGGAAAAGGGGAGACACGAGAGGTGGATGGTAACAATTGCTTTAGTTATTCGGACCAGCTATAGTGTAAGGCTCAGGTGTTCATGTAAAGCTGCATGAACCAGTTACCTGCCTAAGTATGTAGCAGTACAGACACAGAGGGCTAATACTGCATAAAGTGTATGAGAACATGATGCGAGGAACCTTTTTTTTTTTTTTTTTTTTTTTTTATTATAAATAGGCCACACAGGGATCGTTAGGTTAATGCATTGAGGCGGTAGGCCAGTCTGAACAAATGAGTTTTTAGGGCACGCTTAAAACTGTGGGGATTGGGGATTAATCGTATTAACCTAGGTAGTGCATTCCAAAAAATCGGCGCAGCACGTGTAAAGTCTTGGAGACGGGAGTGGGAGGTTCTGATTATTGAGGATGCTAACCTGAGGTCATTAGCGGAGCGGAGGGCACGGGTAGGGTGGTAGACTGATACCAGGGAGGAGATGTAGGGTGGTGCTGAGCCATGGAGTGCTTTGTGGATGAGGGTAGTAGTTTTGTACTGGATTCTGGAGTGGATGGGTAGCCAGTGTAATGACTGGCACAGGGTAGAGGCATCGGTGTAACGGTTGGTGAGGAATATGATCCTGGCAGCAGCATTCAGGACAGATTGGAGCGGGGAGAGTTTTGCAAGAGGGAGACCGATTAGTAGAGAGTTACAATAGTCCAGACGAGAATGAATAAGTGAAACAGTCAGAGTTTTTGCAGAGTCGAAATTAAGAAAAGGGCGAATTCTAGAAATGTTTTTGAGATGCAGGTAAGAAGAGCGAGCCAGTGATCGGATGTAGGGGGTGAATGAAAGGTCAGAATCACCGCAAACTGCATAATATTTTTATGTGCTTTTTTTGGCTAATGGAGAAGCAGTTCAGTGATTTCCTGCACCACTCCCACTATCAGTGCATCCCCTCCTGATTGTTTATCACACTCAGCATGTCTTCTTTAGGCCTCTTTCAGACCTCAGTGTCCCAATACATGTGGTGACAGTTTTCACATGTACTAGATACACTTAAGGTACCTTCACACTAAACAACTTCACAACGATAATGATAGCGATCCGTGACGTTGCAGCGTCCTGGATAGCGATATCGTTCAGTTTGACACGCAGCAGCGATCAGGATCCCGCTGTGACATCGTTGGTCGGAGCTAGAAGGCCAGAACTTTATTTAGTCGCTGGATCTCCCGCTGACATCGCTGAATCGGCGTGTGTGACACCGATTCAGCGATGTCTTCACTTGTAACCAGGGTAAACATCGGGTAACTAAGTGCAGGGCCGCGCTTAGTATCCCGATGTTTACCCTGGTTACCATCGTAAAAGTAAAAAAACAAACACTACATACTTACCTTCTGCTGTCTGTCCCCGGCGCTCTGCTTCTCTGCACTCCTCCTGCATCCTGTGTCAGCATCGGCCAGCCAGAAAGCACAGCGGTGACGTCACCGCTCTGCTTTCCGGCCGCTGTGCTCAGTCAGTGCAGGAAAGCACAGCGCCAGGGACAGACACCGGAATGTAAGTATGTAGTGTTTGTTTTTTTTACTTTTACGATGGTAACCATGGTAAACATCGGGTTACTATAGCGCGGCCCTGCGCTTAGTAACTCAATGTTTACCCTGGTTACCGGCATTGTTGGTCGCTGGAGAGCTGTCTGTGTGACAGCTCTCCAGCGACCAAACAGCGACGCTGCAGCGATCGACATCGTTGTCGGTATCGCTGCAGCGTAGCTTAGTGTGAAGGTACCTTTACAAAGGGTCTGTGCACATGTCAGTGTGCTTCAACGGACTGTGTGTCCGTGGCCACAACACGCTGATATGTCCGTTTCTTACCGGCAGCCCGGGCGCAAAACATTCCCACACACGAGCACACGGATGACACAAAGGGATGTCATCAGTGTGACACGCATCGGCGTGAGTTCCCCTGTATTTTTGTTAACCAGCCAGAAAAAACTCACCAGCTGTCAGTGTTTGCAAGGCTGATTATCAAGAATAGAGGGGTACCCACTCTGTTTTTTTCAAATTATTTAAATAAATAATTGAAAAAAACGGAGTGGGGTCCCCATCGTTTTTCACAACCAGCAAAGATACAGCTGACAGCTGGGGGCTGGTATTCTCAGGCTGGCAAGGGGCCATGTATATTGACTCCCCCCAACCTAAAAATAGCAGCCCGCAGCTGTCCGGAAAAGGCACATCTGTTAGCTGCTCCAGTTCTGGCGTTTTGCCCGGCTCTTCCCACTTGCTCTGTAGTGGTAGCTAATGGGGTTGATGTCACCTTTGTATTGTCATATTGTCAGGTGACATCTCTTCATTACTAAGCCGTGGGCTTGATATCACCTGACAACACAAAGGTGACATCAACCCCACAAATATGAACCCCACTTGCCACCGCTACAGGGCAAGTGGGAAGAGCTGGGCAAAGCAACAGAATTGGTGCATCTAATAGACGTGTCTTTTCTGGGCAGCTGCGGGCTGCTATTTTTAAGCTGGAAGGGTAAATATCTATGGCCCCTTACCAGCCTGACAATACCAGCCCCCAGCTGTCAGCTTTATTTTGTCTGGTTGTCAAAAAATGGGGACTACATGCCATGGTTTTTTTTTTTTTTTTTAAATAATTTTTTTAAAAAAAGCGTGTCTACCCCTCTGTTCTTGATAACCAGCTTTGCTAACACTGACAGCTGTGGGTTGCAGCCCCAGCTGTAAGTTTTTCCTGACTGGTTAACAAAAATACAGGAGAACCCACACCTTTTTTTATTCATTTATTTATAGCACAGGCGGCGGGTTAGAAATTCTACCATTAGCTGCCGCCTGCTGTCACTTTTATTAGCGGCAGCACGTGTAGTCTCCTTATTATCCCTTGAATACAGCTGTCATCATTCTTCCCTGCTTGTGCTGATCGTTGGCTGAGCAGGGGAGAATGATGACAGCTGTCTTCAGCGTCGGGAAACAGTGCTAAGTGTACCACTGCTTCCAAGGCGCCGGTGCGTGTGGTACTGATTCTGCACATGGTTGCCACACGTGTGCCGCAAGTTTTCCACACACGGACACTGATATCTGTGGTACCGGTTTTTTTTCTGCTTAAAATTCCATGATTCATCAGGACCCTGTCAGTTGGGCTTCTGGACCTAGTACTGTCTCTGCCTGTGGCTATCTTTTTCTCTACATACTGCTAAATTAGCTAATATAAGTATACAGTCATGAAGGCAGAGCTGTCATCTGCTACATTATAGCTGCGTGTAGCTGTGCAATTATCATCACTAACTGTGATTTGAAAGAGTAGAATTGTCAGGAAAAAACTGAATAAGGTAATACTTGCAGAATTTTACAGTGGATATAAAAAAGTCAGCACACCCATGTTAAAATGTTAGGTTTTTTGTAATGAAAAATATTCATACCAATAAGAATCATTTCAGAAGATTTTCCACCTTTAGTGCCACCCATAAATCTGTGCAATTTTATCTTGTTTTTACCTCTCAGTGTGTGTCACTTAGTCGGACTGTTAAACATCAATATGCATTCAGAAATATTGAAAAAAGTTTTAGTTTTTGGTGGTGGTTCAAGAACAGAGACCCCTTAATGGTTTCAAGACCCCAAAGGACTGCAAGTGGGAAATGTTTAAGAACATCCTAAATAGGCAGTGTAAGCGGTTTATACCTTGTGGGAATAAAAGGACTAGAAATAGGAAAAACCCAATGTGGCTAAACAAAGAAGTAAGACAGGCAATTAACAGTAAAAAGAAAGCATTTGCACTACTAAAGCAGGATGGCACCATTGAAGCTCTAAAAAACTATAGGGAGAAAAATACTTTATCTAAAAAACTAATTAAAGCTGCCAAAAAGGAAACAGAGAAGCACATTGCTAAGGAGAGTAAAACTAATCCCAAACTGTTCTTCAACTATATCAATAGTAAAAGAATAAAAACTGAAAATGTAGGCCCCTTAAAAAATAGTGAGGAAAGAATGGTCGTAGATGACGAGGAAAAAGCTAACATATTAAACACCTTCTTCTCCACGGTATTCACGGTGGAAAATGAAATGCTAGGTGAAATCCCAAGAAACAATGAAAACCCTATATTAAGGGTCACCAATCTAACCCAAGAAGAGGTGCGAAACCGGCTAAATAAGATTAAAATAGATAAATCTCCGGGTCCGGATGGCATACACCCACTAGTACTAAGAGAACTAAGTAATGTAATAGATAAACCATTATTTCTTATTTTTAGTGACTCTATAGCGACGGGGTCTGTTCCGCAGGACTGGCGCATAGCAAATGTGGTGCCAATATTCAAAAAGGGCTCTAAAAGTGAACCTGGAAATTATAGGCCAGTAAGTCTAACCTCTATTGATGGTAAAATATTTGAAGGGTTTCTGAGGGATGTTTTTCTGGATTATCTCAATGAGAATAACTGTTTAACTCCATATCAGCATGGGTTTATGAGAAATCGCTCCTGTCAAACCAATCTAATCAGTTTTTATGAAGAGGTAAGCTATAGGCTGGACCACGGTGAGTCATTGGACGTGGTATATCTCGATTTTTCCAAAGCGTTTGATACCGTGCCGCACAAGAGGTTGGTACACAAAATGAGAATGCTTGGTCTGGGGGAAAATGTGTGTAAATGGGTTAGTAACTGGCTTAGTGATAGAAAGCAGAGGGTGGTTATAAATGGTATAGTCTCTAACTGGGTCGCTGTGACCAGTGGGGTACCGCAGGGGTTAGTATTGGGACCTGTTCTCTTCAACATATTCATTAATGATCTGGTAGAAGGTTTACACAGTAAAATATCGATATTTGCAGATGATACAAAACTATGTAAAGCAGTTAATACAAGAGAAGATAGTATTCTGCTACAGATGGATCTGGATAAGTTGGAAACTTGGGCTGAAAGGTGGCAGATGAGGTTTAACAATGATAAATGTAAGGTTATACACATGGGAAGAAGGAACCAATATCACCATTACACACTGAACGGGAAACCACTGGGTAAATCTGACAGGGAGAAGGACTTGGGGATCCTAGTTAATGATAAACTTACCTGGAGCAGCCAGTGCCAGGCAGCAGCTGCCAAGGCAAACAGGATCATGGGGTGCATTAAAAGAGGTCTGGATACACATGATGAGAGCATTATACTGCCTCTGTACAAATCCCTAGTTAGACCGCACATGGAGTACTGTGTCCAGTTTTGGGCACCGGTGCTCAGGAAGGATATAATGGAACTAGAGAGAGTACAAAGGAGGGCAACAAAATTAATAAAGGGGATGGGAGAACTACAATACCCAGATAGATTAGCGAAATTAGGATTATTTAGTCTAGAAAAAAGACGACTGAGGGGCGATCTAATAACCATGTATAAGTATATAAGGGGACAATACAAATATCTCGCTGAGGATCTGTTTATACCAAGGAAGGTGACGGGCACAAGGGGGCATTCTTTGCGTCTGGAGGAGAGAAGGTTTTTCCACCAACATAGAAGAGGATTCTTTACTGTTAGGGCAGTGAGAATCTGGAATTGCTTGCCTGAGGAGGTGGTGATGGCGAACTCAGTCGAGGGGTTCAAGAGAGGCCTGGATGTCTTCCTGGAGCAGAACAATATTGTATCATACAATTATTAGGTTCTGTAGAAGGACGTAGATCTGGGGATTTATTATGACGGAATATAGGCTGAACTGGATGGACAAATGTCTTTTTTCGGCCTTACTAACTATGTTACTATGTATGTAACTATGCCTTTTAGATTGTCTTGTTGGCTTCGCTTTCTCATTGAGAACCTATGATTAAGAACTTTCCCCATTCAAAGCTTCGGGTATTTTCCAAATTCTCATGTTCCCTTGAATATCAATAAGTATTCTTTAGTCTTCTAGTATTTACTAATAACATTTATTCTGCTGCCACGTTGGTACCAGCTAATTACAGAACTTTGTGGCCATTCTTTTTTTATCATAGTTTCCTTTCCATTCTGGACACATTACCTAATATCACTTATTTAGACTCAAATTACGTTTTCCTCGCTGGAAACCTGTGAAAGCCATTTGTACGTACAGTGTTATGCCACGGCGCTTCACTTCAGAGTCTCAGACGCTCTACCTGAATATCTCCAGCTGACGCTGCAGGAGCCCAGCGCCGGGGCTTGTTAGATTGTTTCTGCATTACCGGCCATATTATATTACTTTATTAGCTTATAGTCATTTAGTTAATAATTGTTTATTTTCAATTTCATATTTTTTTTTTTCCCGTTGGAAGTAGTGTTGAGTTTTCTGCATTATTTTACTTTTTTTTTTTTTTTTACCTTCCATACTTGTGTGCACTTTTCTGTAATGTGTCTGAGAAGTGTGAGGTTCTGCTGAACCCCTGGAGCTTATCCCTCATTAGAAATGTCTTATATTTTTCTTTTCCAAGAATTTCCAGGATCTACTTCCAACCCCCCACACCGGCTCTTAAAAAGCTATTTGCGTCCAATGCAGCACTTGCATTTAAAAAGGTTGTCCACCTCTGGGGACAACTAATATTTTTGCCTTGAGCAGGCGTGTACTATGGAGGACAGAGAATGAACTTCAATCCAATATGGCGGCCAGCACGCAGCCAGCGGGTAAGGAAAGGGTGAATCAAACACCCGAAAACTCCGCCCATATGACCGAAAACCGGTCCCGCCAAATTCAGGTGACAGGTTCCCTTTAAAAGAGTTAGAATCTCTCCCATTGGACCATGAAAAGGAGCTCACTGAGGGAGACTCCGTTAACTCATTCTGCAGCCAGCAATAGGCAGTGCAGCACAGAGGCTATAGAAGCTAAATGTTGCAAAATTGTTAATGAAACCCAATTGCAAAAAGGATATTCACATACGAAAAATAATAGTCCCCAAAGATGAACAACCCCTTTAATGATTGTCCTAATACTCGACCAGATTGCAGCTCTGGCATAAGAATTTGTCACAATTTTTGATTCAATGGTCCGGTAAACAATGAGGTTCTTAGAAAAGATTGTGACCTTTAACGGCCGCACGAAGATCTGCTGGTTCATGGAGCACAAATCTGGGTTATTGATGGGGCGTCGAGCCGCCATGTTCTGTTTCCTGTTTGTCGCGGCAATAATAACGATGCCGCTATACAATTATTGAATAGGTTTCAGTGCTAGTAATGTCTTTCAATTACTGCTCAATTTGTACTAATAACACAAAAGGTTGTACCTGTGAATGTGCTGCCAAGAATGACCGATGCGATTCATCAAAGAACACAGCAACCGGGGAGATGATACTTTTTTTTCTGCAATTATTTTGATGTAGCAGAGCTGAAATTAAGTGGAACAACTCAACTGTTGTAACGCTAAGAGCCCTCTAACCCTTTCACCACCTCGGGGTTTTTAGTTTTTTTTCACCCCTTCTTCCCAGAGCCATGACTTTTCTTACATCTTTCCATCAATATGGCCATGTGAGGGCTTGTTTTTTATGGGACGTGTTGTGCTTTTGAACGCCTTCATTGGTTTTACTACATACTGTGTTCCAAATTATTATGCAAATTGGATTTAAGTGTCATAAAGATTTAATTGTTTTGTTTTTCAAATAAACTTGTGGATGGTATTGTCTCTCAGGGCTCAATGGAACACTGAAATTAATCTTAAACACATGTGATAAGTAGTTTTCCAGGTGATTCTAATTAAAGAATAACTACTTAAAAATGGTGTTCCACATTATTAAGCAGGTGACAGGTGTCAAGCAATATGGGAAAGACAAAGGATCTATCTGCTGCTGAAAAGCGTTAAATAGTGCAATGCCTTGGACAAGGTATGAAAACATTAGATATTTCACGAAAACTTAAGAGTGATCATCATACTGTGAAGAGATTTGTGACTGAAACAAAGCACAGACAGAGTTCGAGCAGATAAAGGTAGAATTAGGAAGTTTTCTGCCAGACAAATTCATTGGATTAAGAGAGCAGCTGCCAAAATACCATTACAAAGCCCAAACAGTTATTTGAAGCTGCTGGTGCCTCTGGAGTCCCCCGAGCCTCAAGGTGTAGGATCATTCAAAGGCTTGCTGTGGTGCATAAACCTACTATTTGGCCACCCCTAAACAGTGTTCACAAGCAGAAACAGTTGCAGTGGGCCCAGACATACACGAAGACTAATTTTCAAACAGTCTTGTTTACTGATGAGTGTGGAGCAACTCTGGATGGTCCAAATGGATGGAGTAGTGGATGGTTGGTGGATGGCCACCATGTCCCAACAAGGCTGCGACGTCAGCAAGGAGGTGGCGGAGTCATGTTTTGGGCCGGAATCATGGGGAAACAGCTGGTGGGGCCCTTTAAGGTTCCTGAAGGTTTGAAAATCACCTCTGAAAAGTATATAGAGTTTCTGACTGACAACTTTCTTCCATGTTCTAAAAAGCAGAAACGTGCCTTCAGGAGCAAAATCATCTTCATGCATGACAATGCACCATCTCATGCTGCAAAGAATACCTCTGAGTCATTGGCTGCTATGGGCATAAAAGGAGATAAACTCATGGTGTGGCCACCATCTTCCCCTGACCTCAACCCTATAGAGAACGTTTGGAGTATCATCAAGCAAAAGATCTATGAGGGTGGGAGGCAGTTCACATCAAAACAGCAGCTCTGGGAGGCTATTCTGACTTCATGCAAAGAAATACAAGCAGAAACTCTCCAAAAACTCAAGAATGCATGAATTGTGAAGGTGATATCAAAGAAGGGCACCTATTAGTGAAGAGCGAATATACTCGTTACTTGCACGCTCGGGGGTCCTCAGAGTATTTTTTAGTGCTCGGAAATTTAGTTTTCATCGCCGCAGCTGAATGATTTACATCTGTTAGCCAGCATAAGTACATGTGGGGGTTGCCTGGTTGCTAGAGAATCCCCACATGTAATCAAGCTGGCTAACAGATGTAAATCATTCAGCTGCGGCGATGAAAACTAAATTTCCGAGCACTAAAAAATACTCGGAGGACCCCCGAGCATGCTTGGGAAATCTCGAGTAATGAGTGTATTCGCTCATCACTAGTTTCTATGTTAACATGTAACTTGGCCTGTTAGGATGTTTTGGAGTTAAATAGCTTTTTTGTTCAGTGAATGTGACCTAATGCTGCAAATTCCACAAATGAGCATTTTCAGTTCTTTAAAACATATCAAATGTTTAGAAATTCTACTGTGCCTAATAATTTGGAACAGCGCATTTTGAGTTTTTATACATTTTGGAGATTATACTGTTATCATTGGGAGGTTTCTACAATAAAATTCAATGTATAATCTAACGGGTGATGACGTTTATTATACTGACTGTCATTTGCACCGAACATTTAGGAAAATCCGAGAAAAATGTCATTTGCATAATTTGGAACATGGTGTATAGTGCACTGGAAAAGTGGAAAAAAATAAATTCCAAGTGCGGTAAAATTGCAGGAAAAAAGTGCAGCTCCAGAATTGTTTTTTTACTTTTTGCCAAGTTCGCTAAATGGTACAACTAACCTGCTATTATGATTCTCCACATCATTACGAGTTCATAGATACCAAACATGTCTAGGTTCTTTTTTTATTTACGTGGTGAAAAAAAATCCAAAGTTTGTAAAAAAACAAACAAACAAACAAACAACATTTTCTGTGATTTTCTCAGAGCTAACATTTTATTGACATGTTGGGGTAGATGTGATGTTTTTGATCACCTGTTATTGCATTTTATTGCATTGTTGCGGCGACCAAAAAACCGTAATTCTGGTGTTTTTGTTTTTTTTCCTCATTTGCCGTTTACCATTTTATATTTTGATAGATCAGGCACTTCTGAACTCGGTGATACCAAATATGTGTGTTTTTGATTTTTTTAATTTAATTTTGAATGTGGAAAAAATAGGGGTGATTTCAGCTTTTATATATATATTTTTTTATATTTTTAAAACCTTTTTTTTACTTTCCACTTGTTTCAATAATCTCTTTAGGAGATTTGAAGTTGCGATCTTCTGATTGCTTGTGCTACATGCAGCCATGCTATGCTTAGCAGAAATGCTTATCTGCTATGAACACTGGCCACTGGGCGGTGCTCATAACAGATTGGCAATGACAGCACAGGGATCTTCTTCAGACCCCCGATTGTCATGCCAACCCAGTTAGTGATGCATTTTTGGAGCGGCATTTAACATGGTAACAGCTGCCGGTGGATCGTGATTCCACCCGCAGTTGTTTGCGGCACGTGACAGCTGATCAGATCTGTTATGTGCTTGAAAAGATGCCAGCTCAGTGCCCGGAGCCTGCATCAAAGAAAGGGAGGTGACATATATTGTACCTAGATATTATAAGTTGTAAAGGGGTTAAAATCTGTATTAGAAATTATTCTTTTTCCATCATTCTTAGGCTGGGTCAGATAGCAAATTTTATTGAGACATAAGTCGCATGTCCAAAGATTGCTCTGTGCCGCTGCTACATCGCAGCATGATGCACGTGAGTGGGATCGAGTTGTGTCCCACATGGTACCGCGACAAGAAAGTCACAGAAAATCCAACTAGTTCCAACTTTTTGAGACTTCATCGTAGCAGTATTGGAATAGGGTGGTCCTTATTTCAAATGCTTAAAAGTGTACTCCCTAAATGCCAGACAGACATTGAGAACCGCCCATTTCAATGTATTAACAGAATGAAGAAAAACTCTACAATACAATGAATATAACAATAATTCAAAACCGACATATATAAATATTGATATAAGCAGAGCTATGGAGACGGTAAGCCAAACCTCCAACTTCTCCTCCACAGCACTGGTCACTACTGAGCATGTACATAAAGTTCAGCACAGATTCATCTCATCTACGACTCCACAGCACTGATCACTACTGAGCATGTACATAAAGTGCAGCACAGATTCATCTCAGCTACGACCCCACAGCACTGGTCACTACTGAGCATGTACATAAAGTGCAGCACAGATTCATCTCAGCTACAACCCCACAGCACTGGTCACTACTGAGCATGTATATAAAGTGCAGCACAGATTCATCTCAACTACAACCCCACAGCACTGGTCACTACTGAGCCTGTACATAAAGTGCAGCACAGATTCATCTCAATTACGACCCCACAGCACTGGTCACTACTGAGCATGTACATAAAGTACAGCACAGATTCATCTCAGCTACGACCCCACAGCACTGGTCACTACTGAGCATGTACATAAAGTACAGCACAGATTCATCTCAGCTACAACCCCACAGCACTGGTCACTACTGAGCATGTATATAAAGTGCAGCACAGATTCATCTCAACTACAACCCCACAGCACTGGTCACTACTGAGCCTGTACATAAAGTGCAGCACAGATTCATCTCAATTACGACCCCACAGCACTGGTCACTACTGAGCATGTACATAAAGTGCAGCACAGATTCATCTCATCTACGACCCCACAGCACTGGTCACTACTGAGCACGTACATAAAGTGCAGCACAGATTCATCTCAGCCACGACTCCACAGCACTGGTCACTACTGAGCATGTACATAAAGTGCAGCACAGATTAATCTCAACTACAGCCCCACAGCACTGGTCACTACTGAGCATGTACATAAAGTGCAGCACAGATTCATCTCAGCTATGACCCCACAGCCCTGGTCACTACTGAGCATGTACATAAAGTGCAGCACAGATTCATCTCAGCTATGACCCCACAGCCCTGGTCACTACTGAGCACGTACATAAAGTGCAGCACAGATTCATCTCAATTACGACCCCACAGCACTGGTCACTACTGAGCATGTACATAAAGTGCAGCACAGATTCATCTCATCTACGACCCCACAGCACTGGTCACTACTGAGCATGTACATAAAGTGCAGCACAGATTCATCTTCGCTAAAAGCCTAGATCCCAAGATCCTTAGATCAGGAACAGAACAGACATTTATAGGACATTTAATAACTCCCAAATTCTTATGAAAACATTTACAGCACATCCTGCATTGTACTACTTTACCCAATGTATTATATATTTTAGGAGTTGCTCCATTTTATACTCCAACTCCACAAAAATGGACTCTGACACCACGACTCAGACTCCACAGCCCTGGATAGAAGATCCAGGACAGTAATCAAACTGAGTATTCAAATAGTTATTTTCCTAAAGTTGCAAGCCCCATTGTCATAATTCCAAGACTGTACCTAGGTGCCGGAAACAAATGTCAGACTAAGGTTGTGAATAGTATCAAAATACATGAGAAATAGGCTCATGTGCATGTGGACGTTTGCAGAAGATCAGAGGTAGATAAAGGCTTTGCCAGGACACCAGGATGCCACCTGGCACCCTTCATGAGGATGCATGGGAAAGTTGACAGATGTCCATAAATGCTAATAATTAAGGCGTTGGTGCTGGACAAGAACTAAGGAATGAATTGGATCATTCTGGTTAGAAGCAAGGTTATGGTCTGACGTTCTTTCCTTCTGGAGTCATCACATTCCTTGGTTCTTTGTACAAAACCGACATCTCCATTTCAAGCTTTGAGTGCTTTTATACAGGGGCACGGTGTCTCTGGACATACCAGGGAACACTATTGTGCACATATACCAGTTTTCTGATGCGTATCAGATGTCTTCCATGTGGCGCCATGCTTTCCTGCAACGCCGTTATCTAGCCATGCACATGGCGTCCTGATAACCCTGGTCAGGCGCCCGGTTAGTGTACTGACAGTATGACAATGCGGCTTACCACTTTAGGGAAATAACGATTTATATATTCCCTTTGATTATTGCCCCCTTTTAAGAATCGATGAAAATATAGAACAGGTGATCGTCCCCTGGGGATAGTTAGGAGCTAAAAAAAACACCTGAACAGTCGTTTAAAGTGTCAGGAATGATGCTTATATCAATACTTTGGCCACACTTTCACCATAATTTCGGTGATATTACAATATTTTTTGAGTGACGAAAGTCTGTAAAATGATAACTTTGACACACCGGTCTTAAACAAATCTAAAGGAACCTGATCGCGTAGTTCACACTGCGCACACAGTCCGAGGGGGCCGCGATGATTTATGGATATGACGGTTCTCACCCCTCCGATAAGCTGTCTGAGGCTTTAGTTTAGCATTCTGTATTAAATTATAGAGATCGCTCATCTTTCCCGCAGAAAATGCCTGCCGCGCGTTTCCTCCACCTCCGCAGTTTATCTGCAGCTTAATGGTAATTTCCAGTCTTCTCCGTGGGTGATGGATTCTGCGAGAAGTCACTGCCTGCATAAAGTAAGCAACACAATCCGTCCTCCGTTATCATTAAAAGGTTTCATCTCCCGGATTGTGCCAGGTGCTTGTCGCGCAGCGCGCAGCATTGTTCCTAAATGAACATCTAACGAAAGCTTGTTATTTCAGATACATTGCCTTAACATTTGTGTCATTAATGAATCGGCTAGGAGAGAGCGCTAATGTGACTACCCACGTTATGTCATTGTCAATATCTCCGCTCTTCCTAATTGCTGGGCTTTTCAACTCCCAAACTTAATTTTTTTCTTTTCATTCTTTTTACTTTTCAACATCATTGCCCTCCTGTGTTTACTCAAAAGTGGTTTTCCCAAGATTGAAAGTTATTCCTTATCAGAGGCATATTTCTGGTTGCTGGGGGTCCAAGTGCTGTAACTACCAGAGAGCCAGCGTACCAATTTTGTTACATTCTCTTTAGAGGGAATCTGTCAGCAGGTTATTGATAATCTGACAGCACCATAATGTAGGGACAGAGACCCTGATTCCAGATATGTATCACTTGCAGCAGAGATCTAGCAGAGCTCAGAATGTTGTCCCACCCACACCACTGTGCATATACAGAAAACTCCTAATCAGTGCTGGAGGTGTGGTTGGACTAGATAACACAAGACACCTAGTCCTAAATAGATAAGCTCCTGCTGATAAAACATTGATTTATTTGACACTTCAGCAAGCAGACCAATAAGTGACTGTCATTCGTCTGGGTTTGAACCCTTGAGCCTGATCTTTGTGGTCGGCTTCTCTGAGCCACAAGCAGATACACCTTTTCTCCCGGTGTTTAGTCTTTTCTCCTTACTGCAGTCTTTTTAGGGTAACAAGTGTATTCATTTACTTATTTGTCTGGCCTATCACCTTTCGGGGACAGATTTATATTCTTTCCCCCTGCTGCTATTTCCTGCTGGTGATAGTCACATTTTTATGTAAACTTTACAGCAGAGGCCTGAATAAAAGGACTAAAAGTCCAATAATTAATACAGCAAAATACTGATGAGACAACCACTCACAACTTACCAATAGGTTTTTTGCTGTATTAAGTCACATTTTTATGGCCAGCGATACTGCTGTTGTTTAAGGCTACTTTCACACATCAGGTTTTTTGTTTCAGGCACCATCCAGCAAGTTTTGAAAAAAACGGATGTTTTTTTTTTTTTTTTTTTACGCCGGATCCGTTTTTTTCTCATAGACTTGCATTAGCGCCGGATGGCGCCTGATGGCCAGACGTTTCATCCGTTTTTTTCCGGATCCGTCCAAATAGTCGTTTCCGGTGGACGGAGAATACGTCCAGAGGAACGTTTTTTTTGTCCGGCGAAAAAAGCGCACAGTGACGGAACCAGCCCAAAACATGTGAAACGGAGATGTGAAACAATCAATCCGGCATGCGGATCCGGCTTTCCAAGCATTTCCCATTAAAATCATACATATTTTCCGTTCTGGTCTCTCTTTCTCTCTCTGTCTTCTCTCTTCTCTCTCTCTTCTCTCTCTCCTCTCTCTTCTCTCTCTCTCCTCTCTCTCTCTTCTCTCTCTCTTCTTTCTCTTCTCTCTCTTCTCTCTCTTGTCTCTCTCCTCTCTCTCCTTTTTTCCAGAAAGTCACTGTAAACTCCATGTTAAAAATAAAAGCCGGGTCCGTTGCATCAGTTTTTTCACTATTTGCAATGGATCCGTTTTTTACAAAATTAGCCGCATTGTTCCTGAAACAAAAAACCTGATGTGTGAAAGTAGCCTAAGCCAGTCAGTGAAAGATCAACTAGGGTTTATCTCTTTGCTGTTTTTTCTTTGCTCTGCACCTATCTTCTGTTTTTGTTTAGGAAGTAGGCAGCATATTCTTTTTTTGTCTTGTATTTTGTTTTCTTTACTCACTCTGGGATCTCTTCCTATGTTAGCACAGTTTCCCTACTGTAGGTAATTTACACTCTGCTCTGCACTTCAGTTCTTTAGGAACGTACGTGAGCGCCCGCCAGCCTTTCAGGCAGCTTCGGTCCGAGTTGCCATCATCTAGTCTGTGGTTAGGGCCATCTTCGGTCATGCAGGAACCACTGTGGGGTCAGGATCTTTAGGGTCAGCTGCAGTTTTTAGTTTAGCTTTTTTTTCCTGAGTGAATTCCTACACAAGCATAATAGTTACACATTGCTAGAATCGGGGTCTCTTCTCGTACATCATGCTGCTCTCAGATTACATAATAACCCCCTGCTGACTGATTCTCTTTTTGACAATAGAAGAAATGAATAATCAGAAAGTGACAAATTTGTTTATATCGGGTTTTTGTATTAAGTGTATTTTGTTTAAAAAATGATGTTATCTACATATCACAATCTTAAAAAAAAAATAGTGATCTAACAATTTTCACACTGGCTTCTGGTGCTACTTTAGACTCGTACTTTCTGTCCTTTACAGAAGCATTTTAAGGAGTCTCATTATTATCACTGACAAGATTGCAATGACAAGTTTTCGCTATGGGGCTTAGAACTTATAGGCAGATAGTTGCAAACTACTTGCATGTTCTGCTCGGCGCCGAACTCTGTGGCGCAAAGAAGTGACGGATCGCTTCTGCCAGGAATGACATTATGTCGACAGAACAGCTTCTTCTTTTCCGCTCTGCTCTGTTGACAGGGCATCTCTGCCAATGTCATGCTGATTGACAGCCGGATCCCCACTTTCTAACTGCAGGAAACCAGCTGTCAACCATTGTGATGTGGGCAGTGACGTATCATGTACAGAGCATCCCAGAAAAGGGAGAACTGCACTGTTGACGTGAGTTGAAAGGAAACTGCAGGAGTGGTCCGCGAGCTCTTTGATCCGACAGAAATTGGCCTGGGCAGAACAGGCAGATAGTTAGCAACTGTCTACCTGTAAGTTCTTAGATCCATAGCAAAACATATGCAGATTCTTTAAGGAGAAATTTTTAGACTACCCTTCAGAGGACTTTCAACCATCCAGTCTTTTGCTTTGCACTGATGAGGGGCATTAACCTCAAAACACGAGTCTGTTTTGTCTTTATATCCAAGTTCATGCGTCAAGGCTCTTTAAAGGGGTTGTCCACTACTCGGACCACCCCTTCTGACTCCTTTTGTTTTCCCCAAATAAATAATAACCCTTGGCTGCCGTCGTCCCAGGACTGACTGCACTGACTCTCCTGGTGCTTGCGTGACATTATTGCGCCATGCGATCCCAGCAGACAATCGGCGCGGTCTTCACTCTCATATATTATTTCCCTGGGAGCATTTTAGGCACTTTCAAGCACCCTGTGTCAGGGAGAAGCTTTACCCCTTAGTACTGGTATGTTATCATGTGGGAGAAGACCCCCTCTACACTAATATGTTAGGGCTTATTCCTATGTTTTCTAATCTGTATTTTGTCCCCTTATTCATTTTTTGGCCGCCATTGATGAAAATATGATGCAACCAATTAAACAGCGCAGTGCTTTGTTTGCTTTGTTTTTCTTGCATGAATTATGTCTTAATGTCGTTTTGACTGTGTGGGAGACGAGCGATTAGCGCTGGTACGATTACTAGAGGAAAGTGGCCGCTTGTGCCGAGCTTTACTGGCGTTCTGACATTACACCGAGGCAGATCGGCCACTCGGTGTCACTGTAACCCTGAGCCTGAATCTGTCTGGGAGCGAGAGACAAGCCCAGCACCATTTTATAATCAAATGATCCAAAACCGAGCGCTTCAAAGGGGAGAATAATAAATGAACTGGTGGGGAAATGTAAATAGAGCCTAATTTCATTTCATTTTTGTGCTCGCCATGTTCACGTTTGCTAATGGATTTCTGCATTTTGACATTTGTTTCCGCCTTCGAATTCTTATTTCTTGTTGTGCATACCAAATCAGCAGCCCCTTATGAATGGATTAACTCTGTCCGCAGTCTTCTCTATATCCCCCCTCCTTCCCTCCCCTAGGTTTTTCATCTAATCGCTATAGACCAGCCAAACTGTTTATATCAATTATGTTATTGCGGCTATCATTACCCATTTCTGATAGGTTGCACTTTGTCTCGGCTCCACCAGGGGGCAGTGTAACTTCACGTCAGGCCCGTTCTTAAATATGTTCAATCACCAGTCAGGATGCGCGAAGCGGTAAGTTGGAGATACAGTGCAACAATGACTTCTTTGTGTTCAGCCTCGTAACGAATAAACTCATCCGCGCTCAAATCAATATATGCAATGCACTGATCCCGTGTACACCCGTGTACATACCCTCCCCCTCCTCCCCATGATGAAATCCATACATGATGAAATGTACAGCTCTGAGGCTGGTAACCTATAGATTTCTTGCATTCAGACATTATGTAGGACACAGTAAAGCTTCATTTTGTGATGTTACATTATTGTTCCCTTCAATGCAATTTTCCAGAGTGAAAGAAAATATATATATAATTTTTTTTTGTTAATTAAGGAGCTGAAACGACTTGTCCTCAGGGTGAAGCTCGGAATGACATTTATCTGCTCCTGTCTTAATTCTAAAGGTTCTCCCACAGACAAGCTGCTCTGCAGTAATAGGAGCTGCAATGAAACAATCACGAGACCGGGCTTTATATACACAGGCAGGTTGTGCTGTGCTCTCATAGACCAGGCTTGGACCACGCAGAATGTCCCCCACGCTGGCATGCAAGAACACTGGAGGAGCACGTTTCACCTTGTACGACTGCGTGAGATGACGGCACTCTATGAGCAGTGATCTGATCATGTAGAGAATGAGCTATGCTTGTAGCGCACTCTGTTTCCTCTAAGACCATGTTCACACGTAGTGTACTTTTTTTTTTTTGTGCAGAAAATCTGCATTTAGGCTATGTGCACACGTTCAGGATTTCTCGCAAAAAATTCCTGAGAAATCCGGACATTTTCTGCAAGAAATCCGCATGCGTTTTTGCCACGATTTTGCCGCGGTTTTGACGCGTTTTTGACGAGGTTTTTTTCCGGACACTTCCCAATGCATTTTGGAGTGGGAAATCCGCAAAAAAAAAACGGAAAATTAATGAACATGCTGCGGAAAAAAAACGCATCATGTGCACAAAACATGCAGAATTCATTCTAAATGATGGGATGCTTATTGTATGCGTTTTTTTTGCGGTTTTATAGCGTTTTTATGGGGAAAAAACGCGAAAAAAACGCAACGTGTGCACACAGCCTTAAAGAGATTGTTCACTACTTTAGCATTGATGACCTACGCTTAATGTCTGATAGGTCGGGATCCAACACCCGTCACCCCCTCCACCTCCCCCCCACCGATCAGCTGCCGTAAATGCGACTTCATGAAAACTCCTGCCCCACCGTGCATCTAAAATGTGTTCAAAATTGTAATTTTTGGGGAGTGGTTCTTACTAGGCTTCTACGGGAAACCTTAAAAAAAAAAAAAAAAGCGACTTGCCGCTGGAATCGTGGCTGGGAGCGCCCCATTGAGTGTGTGGTTACTCCGGCCGGGCCCTGGACGGGAAGCACGTCTGCAATTAAAGCAAATTATAGATTGTGCATATTTCAGCTCTCTAATTCCACGGTCATGTCAGCAGCAGTTCTGATTTTCCATCTTTTTCTTTTAAATGTAGTGCAATGCTGACCGTCGTAAGGGCGGCTTCAGACCCTGTTCCTGATTTGCTCTATGGTTTCTATCTGGACTGCTAAAAAAAAAAACGGGATTCTGCCGCCTCTCTGATAGGTCCGTATACTTCGAGTAGGCAAATCGTCCCAGTCATCAAGACTAGTGGTGTTCACGGTCGTCTTGTCGAGGGTCCGTGCTGGAGTCAGACGATCCTGGTTCATTCTATAGGCACACGGCCCTTAATGATTCAAGGCCACCAGACAAGTGGTGTGCGCCACGCCACAAATCCTACTCCAGTCCATGCCAGAGTAAACTCACACTCCCGGCCCAACCCCCCCGCTTCTCCCACTATGGCAGAGTTGGGCAAAAATGGCGTGAGAGTGCCAAATCTTAGCACAGTATCAATTTTCAGCTGGGCACAGTACCGTTGTACTCCACACTATTTTATCTGCCTTAAAACGCAGTCGTGAGAAACGGTCAAACGAGACCACATTAGAATGGAGACTAAAGGTCCGCGTACACCAGCACCAAACCACTATCGATCAGCTATTTGTTTGCCGGTCGGCGGTCATTTAGTTGCCCGTTTACACAGGCAGACCATGCGCAGTGGATGATCCGTGATAAATCGTTCGCATAGGCTGCCATTGTTCTCGGCAGCACAGGTCTAAGCGCTGCCTAGAGCGATGATCTTTTGTGGTAACCAAAGGATTATTTCACCTGACAAACGAGCGTGTTAATTATTCATTAGGTTCTGCGAACCTGTTATCTGATGTCCGTCCGAGTGCCTGACCGTCCAGTTGGGCATGCTCAACCCTACCAAGATCCGCTGATGGTGTATGTCCAAGCTGTATCTCTTTGTTTTATCAATTTGGGGGGTCCCGGTGGTCCAAACCCCTCTTAAATGTTTTTTTCATAACCTAAATATGTATTCCATAGATGTTAATATTGGGGAGTCCCTTCAGGACTCCCAGGGTCCAGCGCTTTGGCCGTCCCTGGCCACGACAGTCCGTAACGTTAGTCGTGCCGCACAGACCTCATTCCTCCCGTTGTTCATTATGTGAATGCCGGGCTTATAGCTATTAGATGGATGAATTCGGGATTATACAATCTTTATAAAGCCATGAATTCTGATTATCTGCTGAAATGGCGACGAGTCCCAAAACGTAATGTGTTTTATAGAATTGTAAATTAAAGGCATTGTGTTTATCACCATATAAATAAATGTTATTGTTCATCAGCCTAAGTCCCTGTAATCTTCACAGCGGTCCCCTCTATCAGTTCATCAACTTTCAGAACTATTCCCGAAAGCTTAACGCGTTGTTTCTTTCCCAGCAAAAATGGGTAATAATGTTCCTAAAAGTTGTCGTGTGTTATTGTTTGGATTTGCCGTACTAAACCGGGGTGTAATAATTCCACCAATTTGTACGGAACGCTCCTAAGTTTGGGGTCTCTTCATACACTAGTTGTTTGTTTCTCCAAGTAATATCAGCACTCCTATCTGTCATTCACTTCTATAGGGTAATAGGGTTGTCCAGTATCTACAGACACTACAATTACCGATTCTCGCCCTTTTAAAGGGTTTGTTCCACTGCCACTAACTTCGACATAGGGAGGTGACAGCGCAATTGATGTCATATCTACGGATGCGGGAGGGGTTTGCAGACTCCACATCATCTGCACTGCTCTCCTGCCAGTAGGGAGTTGAGCAGCCCTGGACAATCCCTTTAAGCCGCGATGGTCTCTGCAGCCCTTTGATTATTTCCAGGGTCACTGATAACGCGTCATTAATCCAGTGTTTAGCCACATCAGCCTCACGGAGAGACAGCAAGTCATCAGCTGCCCAGGAGTAAATGGAGACTGGTGGCCGGTGCTATGGCATCTTATAGGAATGGGTGGATATTAATTACTTCATTGTTATCGACCCCATACAATTTCATTATTGTCTGCCCCACATCACTGTTAACACGGGGCAATGTGCTGCCAATGGGAATGAGCTGCCAACTCCTAGAAATACTGCAGCAAAATAGTAGCCTGTAGTATTTGATCATTTATTTAAATATTTTTTTAAAGAAAGATCATAAATGGATTGACTCCTGCCTATGGTAGGATGTGATAGTAGTACATCCTATATTGTGTCTCCATGTGAGGAGCTGGCTTAGGAGCTGAGCCCGCACCTTTACCAGCAGAGTGTGCTATTATTGCTGCAATTTAAAGACGATCTAACAGCAAGTGCTTGCTGTTTAATCTGATAACATAGGGCACAAGAGCCTGATTTCAGCGATCTGTCACTTATTAGGCTTCGTGTTGTAGTTCCAATACAATCAGTATTTTATCAGCAGGAGATTATCACTTCCGGATTACAGCTCATGCCCGGCAGTCAGGCTAATCTGTGTAACCCCGCCCCAAACACTGATTGGTAGCTTACTGACAATATACAGCGTACACAGTACACACCCTAAAAGTCTTTGCTCTGCCATATCAACATCAGACAAACAAGGATTCTGTTAAAACTACACCAAGCAGTCCAATAAGTGACACATCACTGGAATCAGGTTTTCTTTACCTATATTATGCTGCTCTCATATTACATAGCAAAAACCTGCTGACAGATTTCCTTTAAATACCTCCATCCCCATCATTGGCGCTTAAACGGCAAGATTTCCACTGCATGGGCATCAGTCCCCACACGGGGCTTTCACACCATGACGCGATCTCGGGGTCATGTCACGTTTTCATGGCCGTCATCTCCAGTCCTGTAGCTGTCCTTCATAAGAGAATGCCATTTCGTCTCTATACCGCAACACAACAGTATTGTACTATGTAGATCAAGTGATCAACAAATTCTAAGTCCCCCAAAGGGACTAAAAAACAAGAAAAAAAAAAAAAATTTTGAATCGCCTTCCTTTTTTCCTCTTTAAAAATAAAGAAAAATAAAAAAAAATTCTATCGCCGAAATCATAAAACTCGAATCTATCAAAATGTAAATGTAATTAATCTGTATAATAAATGGTTTAAAGAGGGAAAAAAATGAAAAAAGGCTGTTACAGAGGTATCGGGTATGTATTAGGGAGAGAGTAATTGATCCGAAGCCTGAGACTGCGCTACTGATAATGTAATGCGGTCCTAGAGACCTAATAAATTCATGTTCCCGTAAGGTAGGGCGTAGATGAGGGTGTTTGCTGATTATTACCTAATTGTCTCCTGAAACACATTTATGGCATATGCATAGGATATTCCAAAGATAAGGACCAAGTGCCATATGAATTATAGCTGTCACCATCCATTTTTGGATTTGTGGTAGCTGTGGTTCCACTCAGTTTAAAACTTTTTCCCTTTTGGACTATTGGGGGTTAATGGCTGTCTGATGTTACTGCTGTGCTGCTGGGTCAGCTGATTGTTGGTGATACAGCTTCTTTCTGGAGACCAGCCCAGCAGGAGCAGCTACCAGGTGTCAGCCACTTCTGGTTTTTGCAGTTCAGTTGCTGTTTTCTGCGGTGTAGAGTTTAGCAGCGGTATTCATAGGCTAAGTGTGGTGTTTTTGTTACCTTGTCCCTTTTGATGTTTGTCACTTTCCCTGTGTGTATCATCTGCAGAGTTGAGGCTAGTGCTCCTTGCCGGCGAGTGCACTAGCCAGGGCAGTAATAGGTGACTACTAGGGACGAGGTATCCTGACGGCGGTGGGGGGGGTAAGGACCCGAATAGGGCGTTACGGGAGTGCAGGGACAGGCTCAGGTTTGAGCTCAGGTGGTGACCAGGGCCTTCCTCTCATCTTTTCCATCCCGTTGTTTGTGAGTTGTGCCATCCGTTGACCAACCACCCGTTGGGTCAAGTCTCTCCGTGACAATAGCACTGCACACTAGTATTAATCATGAAAAATTCTAGTTTATTTAGGCTCAAGTAAAATAAAAAAACAGAAGGAAACAAACATACATGATTAACACATTTCAAAAGTTTCATTGTGTATTTGTGTCTTTTTTTTTTTTAATCTTTCATACCCGTACTTTCCTGCAGTATCCGGCTGGTTTATGGCCACCAGTGAGTGCAGAGGTGGCCGCGCAGGTTCTGGATCTGTATTCATTGCTGTACGTGTTCCAAGCACATTTTCTCAGCAGTATTTGGAATTCACCTAGCAATGGACAGATAGTCGGTGCATGCGCGGTCACCTCTGCTCTCACTACTGGTCCGATGCCAGCTGGATTGGTGGACACTTTTTTGGAAATAGGTACAGGTGCCAGAGTTTGGACTTCCATCTATCAGACAGTAAGGATATGCCATAAATATCTCTTGTAAGACAACCCTTCTTTGTTGAACATGTTATATTTTCTCCTTTATAAAGTGGTATGCACCTGTCCCAGGTATCTCGGGTTCTGTTTCCTTCTCCTGGGTCTGCTGCCCTCTGCTGTGCTCCACGTTGGGTTTTGCAATTTGCCCGGAGTGGATCTATAACAGCATCTCCCTAGACCCATTTAAGGCCCGTTTAGACACACAGCTGTGTCTTGGGATTGAGATTCTAGTCCTATGTTTGGTGTGCTCCACCATCTTTGCTTTTTGTGTTTGTGCTTGCATTCGTCCCTGCTGCATTCTACTTCATCCATCCTGCTGTTCCTGAGATACCTGTGTGTGTGTGCCAGGTCGTCGCTCCTACGTTCCTTCCTGCTTGCTGCATCAACGTCATGGGGTCTACGTAAACCTAAGGCTTAGATGATTCTCCTCTGTTTTTGACAGATGTGATGATTTGACACATTGATAAAAATCATTGTTGTCGGCAGCACATAGCCCCAATGTAAACCGATGATGTGCTGCCGATAACATGATGCTATGTTGTTAGAACAATCATATTAGTGACCATTCTGTCCCCACCACAGTTTAGTCTGACTGTGTAATCAGGTCAGTACGTGGCTTCTATATCTCCGATCGGCCGTCATTTAACTGGATCGGCATGTCCTAAATGGGCAATTAGTCAACAGTTTTCATCCTCACATAATTTGCTGAATCTGTAAACCAACAAATACAGGAAATATAGCAAATATGTGCAGAGTTGAAAAACTATTCCTGAATATTTGATATAGGCTGCCCAAAAGCTTTTATTGGTTGGAAGATGTTGGGATTTGGGACGAAGCTCCCAAACTGGTATGTCCCCATATGCATTAGACTGCAGTCATCTGAACCCGCGATATCGTCAGGATCCGCTGACAGCTTTATGTGTAGGGAGGCCTCCCAATTCTACCCTGACGATGTTGGGGGATAGAAGTATCCGGCCTGTTGGATTTCCAATATCCCATCCTTTTGTCCTTCGGGAGAATAACCTCTACCTGAAGAGTCAGGCTGCAGCGAGAAAAGAGCAAAGAGAACAAAGGAGCATTCCTGTCTATGGGCAGTCTGGGGAGAGGCAGATGGCTCCCAACCAAACCCATCGGTCGCCCGTCTGCAATCTAATCCCGTCCGAACCCGCGATATCATCAGGATCTGCTGACATCTTTATGTGTAGGGAGGCCTCCCAATTCTACCCCGATGATGTTGGGGGATAGAAGTATCCGGCCTGTTGGATTTCCAATATCCCATCCTGTTGTTCTTAGGGAGAAGAACCTCTGCCTGAAGAGTCAGGCAGCAGAAAGACAAAGGAGCAAAGAGAACAAAGCCGCATTCCTGTCTATGGGCAGTCTGGGGAGATGGCTCCCAACCAAACCCATCGTTTGCCCGTCTACTATCTAATCCCGTCCGAACCTGTGATATCGTCAGGATCCACTGACCTCTTTATATGTAGAGAGGCCTCCCGATTCTAGCCCAATGATGTTGGAGGATAGAAGTATCCGGCCTGTTGGATTTCCAATATCCCATCCTGTTGTTCTTCGGGAAAAGAACCTCTGCCTGAAGAGTCAGGCAGCAGAGAGAAAGGAGCAAAGAGAACAAAGGAGCGTTCCTGTCTATGGGCAGTCTGGGGAGATGGCTCCCAACCAAACCCTTCGTTTGCCCGTCTACTATCTAATCCCGTCCGAACCCATGATATCATCAGGATCCACTGACCGCTTTATGTGTAGGGAGGCCTCACGATGATGTTGGGGGATAGAAGTATCCGGCCTGTTGGATTTCCAATATCCCATCCTTTTGTTCTTCGGGAGAAGAATCTCTGCCTGAAGAGTCAGGCAGCAGAGAGAAAGGAGCAAAGAGAACAAAGGTTCGTTCCTGTCTATGGGCAGTCTGAGGAGATGGCTCCCAACCAAACCCATCGTTCACCTGTCTACTATCTAATGTGTATGTGGGAGCCTACGAGAAGAGACTGTGCTTGACGGAGGGTCTGACAAGGGATTCTGGAGATACGTCAGGGAGTTCTGGACAAACTCTGTTCATATGGTTACCAGAAGCTAAGAGACCTGATGACGCTCAACTTCATCACTGACTATTAGTCTTCTTATTTATAGAACGTGTATATTTCATTGAGCCTTTTGATCCGGTGTTCCAGCTGCTTCCCACAACAAATCTTGTCAAACACCGTTCCTATAAATTTCTACATATCTGAAGCCATTACCAGACCTCGCAGACAGAATATAAATGTAATAATTTTCTGTGTTTACCTCTCTTTTTAAATGAGTTTTTTACGTTCCGTTCATACCTCTTTACAGTGTCTTGGGTTTCTTGATGGATGTTTATTAATAAATACTTTGCATTTGTTTAGAAGCCATGAAGGCTCCGCTTCCGTCTATCAGCCCATTTATTTTACAAGCGTTCCAGGTTTACAACGTACTAGAGGCATGTACTACAGGGGGACGCTTCTTATCTGCAGGCTAATTACTGAGCTTTTCGCTACAAGTGAGTGATGGCAGCGGACATGACTGCGGTGTGGGCACGATAAGCCTCATAAGAAGGATGAAATCTAAAATCAATGGAAATGTAATGGAAATTAATGGAAATAAAATTGAGTCCCGGTAATGGGAATATTTGTGTTTCCTAATAAGTTTGTTTGCATTTGGTTAAGGAGAAATAGATTGAACGCTGAGGGCTGGGAATGTAAATGTGCAGGATTTTATGGGAGCAAAGCACCGCTTAATGGGAAATTGACAGTCTGTGGGCCAGACACAAAGAAATGAGCTCTTGTGGGTTAATTTATTATACATTAGTAGGTTAATGTATGATATTTTCAGGATTTTTGTAATACATTGGACTAGTTTATTATTTTAAAACTATTCTTTTCCATGTTTTTAGTGTACAACTGTTGGTTTGCTAAGAAAGTGCCATATTCTTCTTCTAGTTTATTAGTAGAAATATTGTGCTTCCACTAGTAGAAGACCTACTGAGTAAATAGATCTCAATTTTTTTTTAATTAATACAATTTTAACTGCTTTGTCCTGTGGCCATTTCGCCAGTGTTTCCCTCTATTGGCTGTTATCTTCAGCTGTCTGAGCTAATGGGTGGATAATGCTACGGGGTTTTTGTATATAATTTACAGCACACAAAAAATTGAGTCTATGGAGCACATGTTCAGATGCCACATGGAGGACACTACATAGCAGTACTGAGCAGTTTAGCTGTGAATCCAGCACTAGAACGAACAGCAGCATGCTCTGTGTGTGTCTCCGCCTCTCACTTTAACTCTGCTCCTCCCCTCTTATACTTGAATAGGCAACTGTATCTTGATTCCTTTGTGAGCTGGTAGTCCATCATGTCTTGATGGATTTTGCATTTTTTTTTCTTAATAGGTGATAAGTTCAAGAGGCTGGAAGAGAAGTGCATCATAAGTGGAGGAAAAAAAGCTGATTTCTCTACCGTATTATTCTCTGCTCACATGTCCATTTTTCCATTTTAGGAACAGACTAGCGGAATTTATAACCAAAACAGATCCGTTTGCTAACTGATGTAAAAGGAAGCAGAGGGGCGCAATTGATTGTCACGGGATCCGTCTGGTTTCCATTTGGTCTCCTTTTTTGGAATAGAAGAAAAGGAATAAGCAGAACTTTCCCCCCCCCATTCTAAAATACTGACTGCAGACGGGCACCATAAAATTGAATGGGTCCCATTTGCTTCCTTTTGCATCACTAAGCACACATTCCATTTTGGGCTTAAATCACCATTTTTTCTGGTCCTAAAATGAACCAGACAGAGAGATGTGTATCCAGCCTTCCAAAGTTTCTTACTTTCCCTTATACTATTGATTTATGCAGAGTTTGTGGAAACAGCAGTGATCTCTTAATGCTGATGAAAATAAACCAGGGAAAAAAGAATAAGAAGTTCAGTGTGATTATAGCTCTTACATCAGAAATATTACTTTGTTTCCAACCAGGGATCCAAATATTTCTTTGCATTATCTCTTTTGTCAACTGATCTTGCTCTTTATGTACCCAGTAGCCTGCATGCTGCGACCATTCAGAGCGGAGCAAATAGCCTCCATCCTATATATTTATGGTCGCTGTTAGGACAAGTGTCCCTGCTGTTACACAGGTTTGAAGGCCAGCGAAGCCTCTTAATAAATGGCCTCCATTACCTCTGTCGTGCATTATAATAATTTGTGTGCTTTTGTTGTGCATTAGCAGTTTGCACAATTTGCTTTAGAAAATTTCACATTTTCAGTGGGAACAAAATTAAAGATGGAAAGCAAAATGCAGACACTGAAAATGCAAATACTGTGTCTTTAATGGCAAACGTTCTGTTTTTCTGCTGTCCTTTAGCAAGCTCATGTTGTTCGGGTGATGGAGGCTGGTTATAGGTGGTGTATAATGATGGCAGTTTCCACAATACTGCCTGAAAATTAAAGGAGTTGTGACTTCATTTTCTTAAAGGAAATCTGTTTGCACAGAAGGTATTCGCTAAGTAATAGCAGAGCAGTACCGGGCCACCATGATGTCCTTGTAGTTACCGGCAGGGCTGTGGAGTCGGTGTCATGGAAATTGAGGCGTTGAACTCGGAGGTTTGGCTTACCGACTCCACAGCCTTGGGCAGGGCTGTGGAGTCTTAATCGGAGCCCATTTTGGTGGAGTCGGTGTCATGGAAATTGAGGCGTCGAACTCGGAGGTTTGGCTTACCGACTCCACAGCCTTGGCAGGGCTGTGGAATCAGAGCCCATTTTGGTGGAGTCGGTGTCATGGAAATTGAGGAGTTGAACTCGGAGGTTTGGCTTACCGACTCCACAGCCTTGGCAGGGCTGTGGAGTCTTAATCGGAGCCCATTTTGGTGGGGTCGGTGTCATGGAAATTGAGGCGTCGAACTCGGAGGTTTGGCTTACCGACTCCACAGCCTTGGGCAGGGCTGTGGAATCAGAGCCCATTTTCGTGGAGTCGGTGTCATGGAAATTGAGGCGTTGGAGTCGGAGGTTTGTGTTATGACCTGGTGGTCAGGACAATAATGGACCTGGTGGTTAAGAGCACACGGAATGACCTGATAGTTACTGATAATAAAGGACGAGCTCTGGGACGTGGGAACTCTGCTGACCGCAATCCCTAATCCTATCACACACACTAGAAATAGCCGTGGATTGCTCCTAACGCTCCCTATGCAACTCGGCACAGCCTAAGGAACTAGCTAGCCCTGAAGATAGAAAAATAAAGCCTACCTTGCCTCAGAGAAATTCCCCAAAGGAAAAGGCAGCCCCCCACATATAATGACTGTGAGTAAAGATGAAAATACAAACACAGAGATGAAATAGATTAAGCAAAGTGAGGCCCGACTTACTGAACAGACTGAGGATAGGAAAGGTTGCTTTGCGGTCAGCACAAAAACCTACAAAAAGACCACGCAGAGGGCGCAAAAAGACCCTCCGCACCGACTCACGGTGCGGAGGCGCTCCCTCTGCGTCCCAGAGCTTCCAGCAAGCAAGACAACAATAAAAATAGCAAGCTGGACAGAAAAATAGCAAACCAAAGAAAAACAAGCAGGAACTTAGCTTCTGCTGGGAAGACAGGTCACAAGAACGATCCAGGAGTGAACTAGACCAATACTGGAACATTGACAGGTGGCATGGAGCAAAGATCTAAGTGGAGTTAAATAGAGCACCCAGCTAACGAATTAACCTCGTCACCTGTGGAAGGAAACTCAGAAACACCCACCAGAGGAAGTCCATGGACAGAACCAGCCGAAGTACCATTCATGACCACAGGAGGGAGCCCGACAACAGAATTCACAACAGTACCCCCCCCCCCTTGAGGAAGGGTCACCGAACCCTCACCAGAGGCCCCAGGCCGACCAGGATGAGCCAAATGAAAGGCATAAACCAGATCGGCAGCATGAACATCAGAAGCAAAAACCCAGGAATTATCTTCCTGACCATAACCCTTCCACTTGACCAGGTACTGGAGTTTCCGTCTCGAAATACGAGAATCCAAAATCTTCTCCACCACATACTCCAACTCCCCCTCAACCAACACCGGGGCAGGAGGATCAACGGATGGAACCACAGAACCACAGGCGCCACGTATCTCCACAATAATGACTTATGGAACACATTATGGATGGCAAAAGAAGCAGGAATGGCCAAACGAAATGACACAGGATTGATAACCTCAGAAATCTTATACGGACCAATGAAACGAGGCTTAAACTTAGGAGAGGAAACCTTCATAGGAACATAACGAGACGACAACCAAACCAAATCCCCAACACGAAGTCGGGGACCCACACAGCGCCGGCGGTTAGCGAAACGTTGAGCTTTCTCCTGGTACAATGTCTAATTGTCCACCACATGAGTCCAAATCTGCTGCAACCTATCCACCACAGTATCTACACCAGGACAGTCCGAAGACTCAACCTGCCCTGAAGAGAAACGAGGATGGAAACCAGAATTGCAGAAAAACGGCGAAACCAAAGTAGCCGAGCTGGCCCGATTATTAAGGGCGAACTCAGCCAACGGCAAAAAGGACACCCAATCATCCTGATCAGCAGAAACAAAGCATCTCCGATATGTTTCCAAAGTTTGATTAGTTCGTTCAGTTTGGCCATTTGTCTGAGGATGGAAAGCCGAGGAAAAAGACAAATCAATGCCCATCCTAGCACAAAAGGATCGCCAAAACCTCGAAACAAACTGGGAACCTCTGTCAGAAACGATGTTCTCCGGGATACCATGTAAACGAACCACATGCTGGAAAAATAATGGCACCTAATCAGAGGAGGAAGGCAATTTAGACAAAGGTACCAAATGGACCATCTTAGAAAAGCGATCACAAACCACCCAAATGACCGACATCTTTTGAGAGACGGGGAGATCCGAAATAAAATCCATAGAAATATGCGTCCAGGGCCTCTTCGGGACCGGCAAGGGCAAAAGCAACCCACTGGCACGAGAACAGCAGGGCTTAGCCCGAGCACAAGTCGCACATCCCGTGACAAAGATGGCCACCAAAAGGATCTAGCCACCAAATCTCTGGTACCAAAGATTCCAGGATGCCCAGCCAACACTGAACAATGAATCTCAGAGATAACTCTACTAGTCCATCTATCAGGGACAAAAAGTTTCTCCGCTGGGCAACGGTCAGGTCTATCAGCCTGAAATTTTTACAGCACCCGCCGCAAACCAGGGGAGATGGCAGACAAAATTACCCCCTCTTTGAGAATACCCGCCGTCTCAGGAACACCCGGAGAGTCAGGCACAAAACTCCTTGACAGGGCATCAGCCTTCACATTCTTAGAGCCCGGAAGGTACGAAACCACAAAATCAAAACGGGAGAAAAATAATGACCATCGAGCCTGTCTCGGATTCAACCGTTTGGCAGACTCAAGATAAGTCAAATTCTTGTGATCTGTCAAGACCACCACGCGATGCTTGGCTCCTTCCAGCCAATGACGCCACTCCTCGAATGCCCACTTCATGGCCAACAATTCACGATTACCAACATCATAGTTACGCTCAGCAGGAGAAAACTTTCTAGAAAAGAAAGCACATGGCTTCATCACCGAGCCCTCAGAACTTCTTTGCGACAAAACAGCCCCTGCTCCAATCTCAGAAGCATCAACCTCAACCTGAAACGGAAGAGAAACATCTGGCTGGCACAACACAGGGGCAGAAGAAAAACGACGCTTCAACTCCTGAAAAGCCTCTACAGCCGCAGAAGACCAATTGACCACATCAGCACCCTTCTTGGTCAAATCAGTCAACGGTTTAGCAACAGTAGAAAAATTAGCGATGAAGCGCCGATAAAAATTAGCAAAGCCCAGGAACTTTTGCAGGCTCTTCACAGATGTCGGCTGAGTCCAATCGTAAATGGCCTGGACTTTAACAGGGTCCATCTCGATAGTAGAAGGGGAAAAAATGAACCCCAAAAATGAAACCTTCTGAACTCCAAAGAGACACTTTGACCCCTTCACAAACAAGGAATTCGCACGAAGGACCTGGAACACCATTCTGACCTGCTTCACATGAGACTCCCAATCATCCGAAAAGACCAAAATATCATCCAAATACACAATCAGGAATTTATCCAGGTACTCTCGGAAGATGTCATGCATAAAGGACTGAAATACTGATGGAGCATTGGAAAGCCCGAATGGCATAACCAGGTACTCAAAATGGCCCTCGGGCGTATTAAATGCTGTTTTGCATTCATCGCCTTGTTTAATACGCACAAGATTATACGCCCCTCGAAGATCTATCTTGGTGAACCAACTAGCCCCTTTAATACGAGCAAACAAATCAGACAGCAACGGCAAAGGATACTGAAATTTGACTGTAATTTTATTAAGAAGGCGGTAATCAATACAAGGTCTCAAAGAACCATCCTTCTTGGCCACAAAAAAGAACCCTGCTCCTAACGGTGATGACGACGGGCGAATATGGCCTTTCTCCAAGGATTCCTTTATATAACTCCGCATAGCGGCGTGTTCTGGCACAGATAAATTGAACAATCGGCCCTTAGGAAACTTACTACCAGGAATCAAATTAATTGCACAATCGCAATCCCTATGAGGAGGTAGGGCACTGGCTTTGGGCTCATCAAATACATCCCGATAATCCGACAAAAACTCTGGAACTTCAGAAGGAGTGGAAGAAGAAATAGACAAAAATGGAACATCACCATGTACCCCCTGGCAACCCCAGCTGGACACAGACATAGATTTCCAGTCCAATACTGGATTATGAACCTGTAGCCATTGCAAACCCAAAACGACCACATCATACAGATTATGCAACACCAGAAAGCGGATATCCTCCTGATGTGCAGGAGCCATGCACATGGTCAATTGGGTCCAGTACTGAGGCTTATTCTTGGCCAAAGGCGTAGCATCAATTCCTCTCAATGGAATAGGATACTGCAAGGGCTCCAAGAAAAAACCACAGCGCCTAGCATACTCCAAGTCCATCAAATTCAGGGCAGCGCCTGAATCCACAAATGCCATAACAGAATAGGATGACAAAGAGCAAATCAGAGTAACGGACAATAGAAATTTAGACTGTACCGTACCAATGGTGGCAGACCTAGCGAACCGCTTAGTGCGCTTAGGACAATCGGAGATAGCATGAGTGGAATCACCACAGTAAAAACACAGCCCATTCCGACGTCTGTGTTCTTGCCGTTCAGCTCTGGTCAAAGTCCTATCACATTGTATAGGCTCAGGCCCATGCTCAGATAGTACCGCCAAATGGTGCATAGCTTTACGCTCACGCAAGCGTCGATCGATCTGAATGGCCAAAGACATAGACTCATTCAGACCAGCAGGCATGGGAAATCCCACCATGACATCCTTAAGGGCTTCAGAGAGACCCTTTCTGAAGATTGCTGCCAGGGCACATTCATTCCACTGAGTGAGCACAGACCACTTTCTAAACTTCTGACAATATATCTCCGCTTCATCCTGACCCTGACACAGAGCCAGCAAGATTTTCTCTGCCTGATCCACTGAATTAGGTTCGTCATAAAGCAATCCAAGCGCCAGGAAAAACGCATCAACATCACGCAATGCCTGATCTCCTGGCGCAAGGGAAAATGCCCAGTCTTGAGGGTCACCACGTAACAAAGAAATAATGATCTTTACTTGTTGAACAGAGTCACCTGAGGAGCGAGGTTTCAAGGCAAGAAACAATTTACAATTATTTTTGAAATTCAAGAACTTAGATCTATCACCAAAAAACAAATCAGGAATTGGAATCCTAGGCTCTGAAATCGGATTCTGAACCACAAAATCTTGAATGTTTTGTACCCTTGTGAGATTATCCATCCAAGAGGACAGACCTTGAATGTCCATGTTTACACCTGTGTCCTGAACCACCCAGAGGTAAAGGGGAAAAGAGAGACAAAACACACTGCAAAGAAAAAAAAATGGTCTCAGAACTTCTCTTATCCCTCTATTGAGATGCATTAGTACTTTGGGCCACCTGTACTGTTATGACTTGGTGGTCAGGACAATAATGGACCTGGTGGTTAAGAGCACACGGAATGACCTGATAGTTACTGATAATAAAGGACGAGCTCTGGGACGTGGGAACTCTGCTGACCGCAATCCCTAATCCTATCACACACACTAGAAATAGCCGTGGATTGCTCCTAACGCTCCCTATGCAACTCGGCACAGCCTAAGGAACTAGCTAGCCCTGAAGATAGAAAAATAAAGCCTACCTTGCCTCAGAGAAATTCCCCAAAGGAAAAGGCAGCCCCCCCACATATAATGACTGTGAGTAAAGATGAAAATACAAACACAGAGATGAAATAGATTAAGCAAAGTGAGGCCCGACTTACTGAACAGACTGAGGATAGGAAAGGTTGCTTTGCGGTCAGCACAAAAACCTACAAAAAGACCACGCAGAGGGCGCAAAAAGACCCTCCGCACCGACTCACGGTGCGGAGGCGCTCCCTCTGCGTCCCAGAGCTTCCAGCAAGCAAGACAACTATAAAAATAGCAAGCTGGACAGAAAAATAGCAAACCAAAGAAAACAGGTTTGGCTTACCGACTCCACAGCCTTGGTTACTGGTAGCGTAAATGGCATATTTTAGTCCTGTATGTGGGGCACCGCACTGAGCAGTCATGGTTGTGCTCAGTCATTCCCGCTGTTAACGTGATGGATATCCCGCTTACCCTGTAAATGTGCCACCTGGCTACGATCAGGCATGATTTGGAGTACAGCCGTGACTTCTCGGAGCTATGTCCCAGGTGATCGGAACTTTAACATTGTTCTGTTTCTTCTACACTGGAATATAGGCATCACTTATACGGTAACTGTACGCCATAGACTGGCCTTCCTCTACTTAGGCAAAATTAGTTTCTTTCAGCAAGAAAGCCAATGCCACCTAGAAGATGTAGCTACCCTCTAATCCAGTGGCCTTTTCCATGGCTTGTTGAAGGGAATCTGTCAGTAAGATCATCCCGACCCTTTTTTGTCCCCTCCAAATCGCATATTTGGGTATGCAGCTCTATGAAATGTAAATCGATCAACAACATGCTGTATTCCTGAAAAATTCATTTTTCAATCATATGCGAATGAGACGTTAAGTGCTCTGGAAATAAAAAAGCACTTCTCTGTCTCCCAAAGTTGTTTCTATGCCCCCATCATCAGCCTCGTTAGTATCATTGATAGCTCACTGTTTGATTTAATTGCCTGGTGTCTGAGGTCACCCCACCCAGGCGATGATCAAGCTAAAGAGAATGGTGCTGGGTGGGAAAACTAGTTACTGTAAGTGCTATGCATGCCCAGGGCACTTAACGCCTCATTTGTATAAGAATTCAAGTGCTACTTTCTGAGGAACACAGCAACAGATAGAAGATATAAACGTGTTAATGCATTTCCATTTCAGAGACCTGCATGACCATTGTCAGGAACCAGCCAGGGAGATCATGCAGATATCCCACTGATGCCACCACTGTCACGGACCAGCACTCCACTGCTTCCAATCGTCAGGATAACTACGCAGTTGACTGATGATTAATGGACAAGGCCACGGCTGCTTTCGCTACTAGGCCGGCTATTAGGGAACTCACAGTGAATGTATACTATATACACATCCGATTCCAACATGTGGAATATATATATATATAAAAAATATATATATATATATATATATATATATATACACTTCGGAACTGTCACCACCAAGCTTCGCAATAACCTAAGAAAAATTAGCTGCCACCACCACTCGTTTATACAGGCCGATAGGACACCTGTTACAGGTAGCGTATGGCTTCAGAGATGCGGTTTATTGAGCAAGAGGAACAGGGCTATTTAATTTTGTATATTTAATTGGAAAAGTAGGCAACGTTTATAAAAATATACAATAAGGGACAAAACAATACAGTGTATATACAATAACATAAAATAAAAAGGGATAGCGAAAGAAAATGACTAAACCTGGGAATTGCTCTGTCACGGGAATTGCTCTGTTCTTTATGGAGGGAAGTTTTTTTTAGGAAAATGGAACAATTGTACAGCAACTGTGTGTTCCAGAGTTGAAAAAATAATATATATAATTATAATTCAAAATCTGATTTTATGAGATAAGTCACTCCAACATACCTCCTCTTGGTGAGCTCATATGGGTGGTCAATGGGATGTGGCTAGGTCCCCAAAAATTTAGATCCCCAGTTTTCAGGATATCTGTCCACCTGGATGTCCCAGGTGGGAGATATTAATGCCATGTTTCCTGTCATGATTTTACCTTTCCATAGACCGGAAACATGGCATATATATCGTCATCCATCAACCGATATTAATTTGGGGCTGATGCACAGACCACCCAGTGATGTAAGTAAATGCATTACGTTAGTTACAACGCCGAAAATATATCTCCCATAACTATAGGACCTATGCCTGTCACAAAAACCCCAATATTCACAACTGTAATTGGGCTCCAAAGAGTCTGCTTGTGATTGTTTTGAACATAGGAAGTCTTCCCTCCACAGGTCCCCTCCCTGACTTTTCTACAAACTGTGCCTGGACTTTTGTGTTTACTATCCATCATTTCTGGTCGGGGAAGAAAGTCCAGAACTTTTAGTCGCTGGACTCCCCGTAGACATCGCTGAATCGGCGTGTGTGACGACGATTCAGCGATGTCTTCGCTGGTAACCAGGGTAAACATCGGGTTACTAAGCGCAGGGCTGCGCTTAGTAACCCGATGTTTACCCTGGTTACCATCGTTAAAATAAGAAAAACAACCGCTACATACTTACCTATCGCTGTCTGTCCTCGGCGCTCTGCTTCTCTGCTCTGGCTGTGAGCGCCGGGCAGCCGGAAAGCAGAGCGGTGACGTCACCGCTCTGCTTTCCGGCCGCTGTGCTTACAGCCAGACCAGAGAAGCAGAGCGCCGGGGACAGACAGCGATAAGTATGTAGCGGTTGTTTTTTTTACTTTAACGATGGTAACCAGGGTAAACATCGGGTTACTAAGCGCGGCCCTGCGCTTAGTAACCCGATGTTTACCCTGGTTACCGGGGACCTCGGGATCGTTGGTCGCTGGAGAGCTGTCTGTGTGACAGCTCTCCAGCGACCAAACAGCGACGCTGCAGTGATCCGGATCGTTGTCGGTATCGCTGCAGCGTCGCTTAGTGTGACGGTACCTTAACCCACTTTAATTACATGTTCACAGCAGGGGGTCCTAGCTGAATAGTGGGGTGTTTTAGAGTGATAGCTCTTTTTCCCTTCAATTCATGATGAAGCCATGCTTCAATCCACAACATGAGGGTGACATGTCTACTCTCAAGAGATGGATTTCTAGATTTTACAATGACACCTATGACACCCATTTATGTGGTTTGTGGAGGGGAGGGGTCGATGTTACTGACAGATTCCCTTTTAAAAGATTCAGACACTGATTCATAAGCCAGTTACATTTCCTTGGTTGCAATTGCAAAATAAACTAATTTGCATGCTTCAGTACTTCCCTTCTGACAATCTGTTTGAGTATTACCAGTGCATGCTTGTAGATCTAAATAAATCTTCACCGGAAGTGTAAAAAAAACAAAAAACAAAAACACAGCTTAGGACTTTAGAGTAGAGAGAGGAGAGTACGGAATTTTTAATTGAAGGGCATTAAAGTGGTTATATTGTTAAAGAGTTAGACATATAGTATGAAATTCACTATTCGTTTCGAACAACCCCTATAAGATGCCTTTTTTTTAAAGTGAACCTGTCTGCAAAGATTTCTTTCTGAAACAGTGTGTTCTCAGTGGGCACATACCCAGTATATTTTCCGTCTTGATCTTCTGGATGGATTATTCTCTATGTATTTCTGTAGCAGAGATATATACGAGAATATGTGCAGCTTACATTGAACGCCACCTGTCAATTTATGGGGTATGTCAATTAATGTTAAAGTAGATTTGACCCACGGAAAGCAAAATGGATGAAATTCCTCAACACATTTCATTGCAGATTTTGACTTCCCCATTGAAGTCAAGGGTGGAAAATCCTCACTATATTGCGTAGTGAATGCACACTTTAAATTGACATGCTACAGACTTAAAAATCTCCACGGCAGGTCATTTTCGGCGGAGACAAGTTCTGCAGTGTTTAGATGGAGTTTGGTAAAATCTCATCCAGAGAGCTGATCTGTAATCCACTGCAGAGTTTCCACACTAATCTTCACAGAACGTCCGCAGCTGTTCCATTGTGTGTGCATTCACCCTTAGGGCTCGTGCAGTCAACCGTTTATTTTGGTTCTACCACAATCCTGCAACATATCGGTCACACTCGGATTAATGTTATTCTATGGGGCCGTGAATATGTCCAATTGTTTCCTCCGACCATTGAATCTGTCCAAGGAAGAAATTTCAGCATGCCTCATTTGCATACGAAAATCGGATTGCACTTGGCCATGCAAGTCAATGAGTCCATGGAAACAATCTGATTGCGCTCGGAGGACATCGAAGTGCAGTCTGATTTTCACGGACTAACAGAATGGAGAAATGTTTTATCCTTATCGTCTCATCCGAGTGATCAAAGTGTGATGGGCATAATAGGCCAGATTCTTTTAGATGAGCGAAGATACGGTAGTGTGACCCCCCAGCCTTACTCAGAGATCTTTATCCATACACAGACTGGCTTAGCTCGACCTTGGGTAAGTCTTATAGAACTGCATTCCATAGGCTCCAGGTGTGCAGACCACCAAAATAAATGAGCTTGAGCTAGGCTATATAACTAATGCATTTTAATTAGTTGGGGTTCCCTCATTATTAGATAGTTCCTATGACCTGGGTCTCTGAATTCTCAATTTCAAACCTGTGCTCAGAAGGGCAGTGTCGACATGTAAAAAGAGCAGTATCTGTAGGGGTATGGCAGGCCTCCAATTACAGTAGCTAAGGCTACGTTCACATTAGCGTTGCGCGCCGGTGCGTCGGCGACGCAACGCGCGACGCACAAAAAACGCGTGCAAAAACGCTGCGTTTTGCGACGCGTGCGTCGTTTTTTGATGAAAATCGGACGCACGAAAAATGCAACTTGTTGCATTTTCGTGCGTCCGACGCTAGCGTCGAAAACGACGCACATGTCGAAAAACGCTAACAAAAAAACGCACGCGTCCCCTATGTTAAACATAGGAGCGCGTCGCCGCTGCGTCGCCGACGCAACAGCGACGCACATTAGCGTAACGCTAATGTGAACGTAGCCTAAGCTAGTGTCCTCTATGCATCAGTTGTGATGGAGAAGGGGGCTGGCTTATACATTGAAATAATAACTTAGCCCACCCCATTCACACACTGCTCCGTTCATTTGCCAAAACAGGAAAAACTTTTCTATGTCAAGTACAAGATTGTAACTGAAGCTGCCGGGACCTTGGATGGACCAGTTAGAGAAGGATCAGGGTAACTGATGTGCTGTTGATTGGTGGGGCCGATTTCTGAGACCCTCAACGATCAGGCGAAAAACCGCTGGAAAGTGTGCAACTCTTGCATGGCAGACACAGAGCTATATATGAGCTCAATACTACATCTATGAGTCTATACACAGTTGTGTGATGAGAGTGGTGCATGGACCCATCGCAATCCCTATAGAATCTAAAAAAAAATTATAAATGATAGTTCCCTTTCATAGCCCATTTATGTATATATTTTTTTTACTTAAAAAAACCCTATGTATTTCCAAAAATAACTAAATTCCAATATCCAGAGAGAGATTTTTCTTAGTATGCGCCGGAGGTAAATTCTTGTCTGTGACTACGTCTCAGTGTTGGAGGCGGGCTAAAGTCATCTCTTGTCATTTCCATAAGGCGTGTGGTTTGGATGTGGGCTGGTTTATAGGAGAAGTGTAAAGTACAAGATATTGAGATGTAAATCCTGCACTGCTGCTACCATTCATTTTTATATTTTGTGTTGATACAACCTTTTCCTCTTTTATCCCAGCTGTGGAGAGCGGATCCGAAGCCGTCGTTAAGCTGCTGCTAAAATATAAAGCAAACATAAACGGGCCACATGCTTGTTCAGGGTGGAATCCGCTTCATCAGGCTTCATATATGGTAAGCAGGAACGCATCATGATGACAAGACAGACTATATGTTGTTTTCCTAACCAACCCAATGAAAGGATTTCCAATTTTATAGATTACCGTTCGTTACCTACGTTACTGATCCCTTTCAGAGGTGGCCGGTTTCCTAGGCACAAAGGATAGTACTTGCAAACTATTTTCTATGCAGCTGGCTGTAATTTTTTATGTTTGTGTAATCTCACTTTCCGTCCACTTAGCTTGATTGACGGTTCCTCAGTGTACCTCCTCCCTGCTCCTGACATCACACACAGCTAAGTACAAGCTGCAGGTGTTAGTCAGGCTGAATGCACTTGGTTTTTATGAGTTCTTTCAGTTTTTACCTGGACTAATAAAATGCTCATCTTAATATCGGCATCCGACAGCTATTTTGACACAGATTTTCAAAATAAGTACAACAGTCTCATCAGATCTCAGAGATCTACCTAAATATGTATGCCGTTTATATTGCGAAATCTAGTATCAGATCCACTTTATGTTGTTGGATGGTGTGGATACAGCCTATGTTCTTTTTTGGATTGTGAGATTAGACATAATATATCACTTATACAGATTACTTTTAAGACCTTCATACCTAGGTGATTTTTCATTTATTGTGCTTTCATGTTTTTTGCTCCCTTTCTTCCAAAAGCCGTCATTTTTATTTTTTATTTGCATCATTATTTCTGAATGAGGGCTTGCTTTTTGTTGGACGAGTTGTAGTTTGGAATGATGACACAATTCATTTTACCATATAATGTGATGGAAAAACATAAAAATTCAAAGTTGGATGAAATCTTGAAAAAAATATTCTGCCATTGTTTTTTTTTTTTATTACGCTTTTAATGTGTTCAAGATATGGGAAAATGATCTGGAAACAAGATTTTCCTGGTCAGTACGATAATGGCAATACCAAATTCACTTATTTATTTTTTTGTAAATGTTGAAAAAAATGTTTAATTTTTTTTTAAATTGGGGTTTGCGCTGCACCCTGAGGCCGTTAGTGGGTGTCCAGTCGTGGCAACCCCTCTGACAATACATAGTTATACGAAGGCTTCTTTTTTTTCCACTTATTTACCATACAGGTTAGTTAATTTTACATTTTGATAGGCCATACTTTAATGGATGTGCAAATACCAAATATGTTTATTTTTTTAATTTCTTTATTTTTAATTAGGAGAAATTGGGGGGATTATAATTTTTTTTTTTAACCCCTTAAGCCCCGAGGGTGGTTTGCACGTTAATGACCGGGCCAATTTTTACAATTCTGACCACTGTCCCTTTATGAGGTTATAACTCTGGAACGCTTCAACGGATCTTGGCGATTCTGACATTGTTTTCTCGTGACATATTGTACTTCATTTTAGTAGTAACATTTATTCGATATAACTTGCGTTTATTTGTGAAAAAAACGGAAATTTGGCGAAAATTTTGAAAATTTCGCAATTTTCCAACTTTAAATTTTTATGCCCTTAAATCACAGAGATATGTCACGCAAAATACTTAATAAGTAACATTTCCCACATGTCTCCTTTACATCAGCACAATTTTGGAACCAAAATTTTTTTTTGTTAGGGAGTTATAAGGGTTCAAAGTTGACCAGCAATTTCTCATTTTTACAACACCATTTTTTTTTAGGGACCACATCTCATTTGATGTCATTTTGAGGGGTCTATATGATAGAAAATACCCAAGTGTGACACCATTCTAAAAACTGCACCCCTCAAGGTGCTCAAAACCACATTCAAGAAGTTTATTAACCCTTCAGGGGTTTCACAGGAATTTTTGGAATGTTTAAATAAAAATGAATATTTAACTTTTTTTCACACAAAATTTATTTCAGCTCCAATTTGTTTTATTTTACCAAGGGTAACAGGATAAAATGGATGCCAAACATTGTTGTACAATCTGTACTGAGTACGCTGATACCCCATATGTGGGGGTAAACCACTGTTTGGGCGCATGGCAGAGCTCGGAAGGGAAGGAGCGCCATTTGACTTTTAAATGCAAAATTGACAGGAATTGAGATGGGACACCATGTTGCGTTTGGAGAGCCACTGATGTGCCTAAACATTGAAACCCCCCACAAGTGACACCATTTTGGAAAGTAGACACCCTAAGGAACTTATCTAGATGTGTGGTGACCACTTTGACCCACCAATTGCTTCACAGAAGTTTATAATGCAGAGCCGTAAAAATAAAAAATCATATTTTTTCACAAAAATGATCTTTTCGCCCCCAATTTTTTATTTTCCCAAGAGTAAGAGAAGAAATTGAACCTCAAAAATTGTTGGCCAATTTGTCCTGAGTACGCTGATACCCCGTATATGGGTGTAAACCATTGTTTGGGCGTATGGCAGAGCTCGGAAGGGAAGGAGCGCCATTTTACTTTTCAATGCAAAATTGACTGGAATTGAGATGGGATGCCATGTTGCGTTTGGAGAGCCCCTGATGTGCCTAAACATTGAAATCCCCACAAGTGACACCATTTTGGAAAGTAGACCCCTTAAGGAACTTATCTAGAGGTGTGGTGAGCACTTTGACCCAACAAGTGCTTCACAGAAGTTTATAATGCAGAGCCGTAAAAATAAAAAATCATATTTTTTCACAAAAATAATCTTTTCGCCACCAATTTTTTATTTTCCCAAGGGTAAGAGAAGAAATTAGACCACAAAAGTTGTTGTGCAATTTGTCCTGAGTGCGACGATACCCCATATGTGGGGGTAAACCACTGTTTGGGCGCATGGCAGAGCTCGGAAGGAAAGGAGCGCCATTTGACTTTTCAATGCAAAATTGACTGGAATTGAGATGGGACGCCATGTTGCGTTTGGAGAGCCCCTGATGTGCCTAAACATTAAAAACCCCCACAAGTGACACCATTTTGGAAACTAGACCCTCTAAGGAACTTATCTAGATGTGTTTTGAGAGCTTTGAACCCCCAAGTGTTTCACTACAGTTTATAACGCAGAGCCGTTAAAATAAATTTATTTTTTTTTCGCAAAAATTTTTTAGCCCCCAGTTTTGTATTTTCACAAGGGTAACATAATAAATTGGACCCCAAAAGTTGTTGTCCAATTTGTCCTGAGTACGCTGATACCCCATATGTGGGGGGGAACCACTGTTTGGGCGCATGGCAGAGCTCGGAAGGGAAGGAGCGCCATTTGGAATGCAGACTTAGATGGATTGGTCTGCAGGAGTCACGTTGCATTTGCAGAGCCCCTGATGTACCCAAACAGTACAAACCCCCCACAAGTGACCCCATATTAGAAACTAGACCTCCCATGGAACTTATCTAGATGTGTTGTGAGAACTTTGAACCCCTAAGTGTTTCACTACAGTTTATAACGCAGACCCGTGAAAATAAAAATTCTTTTTTTTTTCACAAAAATGATTTTTTAGCCCCCAGCTTTGTATTTTTACAAGGGTAACAGAATAAATTGGACCCCAAAAGTTGTTGTTCAATTTGTCCTGAGTACGCTGATACCCCATATGTGGGGGGGAACCACTGTTTGGGCTCATGGCAGAGCTCGGAAGGGAAGGAGCGCCATTTGGAATGCAGACTTAGATGGATTGGTCTGCAGGCGTCACGTTGCATTTGCAGAGCCCCTGATGTACCCAAACAGTAGAAACCACCCACAAGTGACCCCATATTGGAAACTAGACCTCCCATGGAACTTATCTAGATGTGTTGTGAAAACTTTGAACCCCCAAGTATTTCACTACAGTTTACAACGCAGAGCCGTGAAAATAAAAATCCTTTTTTTTCCCACAAAAATGATTTTTAGCCCCCCAAATTTTTATTTTCCCAAGGATAACAAGAGAACTTGGACCCAAAAAGTTGTTGTCCAATTTGTCTCGAGTACGCTGATACCCCATATGTTGGGGTAAACCCCTGTTTGGGCGCACGGGAGAGCTCGGAAGTGAAGGAGCACTGTTTTACTTTTTCAATGCAGAATTGGCTGGAATTGAGATCGGACGCCATGTCGCGTTTGGAGAGCCCCTGATGTGTCTAAACAGTGGAAACCCCCCAATTATAAATGAAACCCTAATCCAAACGCACCACTAACCCTAATCCCAACTGTAACCCTAACCACACACCTAACCCAGACACACCCCTAATTCTAATCCCAACCCTAATCCCAACCGTAAATGTAATCCAAACCCTAACCCTAGCCCTAACCCTAGCCCTAACCCTAACCGGAAAATGGAAATAAATACATTTTTTTTAATTTTATTATTTTTCCCTAAGGCTAGGTTCACATTGCGTTAGGGAAATCCGTTTAGCACTAGCGGATTGCGCTAACACAATGTCTTTTTAGGTGTCGTGTTTAGTGGTCGCGTTAACGTCCCCGCTCTGGAAGATCGGGGATCGGACCTCGGGCGCGCCGCGGACGCTGCAAGCAGCGTCTGAGGCGCGCCACAAAAGAATGGCACCTTGCTAGCGCGAGCCGAAAATGGCACGCTCTAGCGATGCGCTACACCTGAAAATCACATTGCTGTCAATGGTTGTGCTAACGGACCCGTTGCACGGCGTTAATTGTGACATTTTCGCCGTGCAACGCTGTCCGTTAGCGTTAACCCATTAACGCAATGTGAACCTAGCCTAACTAAGGGGGTGATGAAGGGGGGTTTGATTTACTTTTATAGCGAGTTTTTTAGCGGATTTTTATGATTGGCAGCCGTCACACACTAAAAGACGCTTTTTATAGCAAAAAAGTTTTTGCGTCTCCACATTTTGAGACCTATAATTTTTCCATATTTTGGTCCACAGAGTCATGTGAGGTCTTGTTTTTTGCGGGACGAGTTGACGTTTTTATCGGTTACATTTTCGGACACGTGACAGTTTTTGATCGCTTTTTATTCCGATTTTTTTGTGAGGCAGAATGACCAAAAACCAGCTATTCATGAATTTCTTTTGGGGGAGGCGTTTATACCGTTCCGCGTTTGGTAAAATTGATGAAGCAGTTTTATTCTTCGGGTCAGTACGATTACAGCGACACCTCATTTATATCATTTTTTTTATGTTTTGGCGCTTTTATACGATAAAAGCTATTTTATAGAAAAAATAATTATTTTGGCATCGCTTTATTCAGAGGACTATAACTTTTTTATTTTTTTGGTTATGATGCTATATGGCGGCTCGTTTTTTGCGGGACAAGATGACGTTTTCAGAGGTAACATGGTTATTTATATCTGTCTTTTTGATCGCGTGTTATTCCACTCTTTGTTCAGCGTTATGATAATAAAGCGTTGTTTTTTGGCTCGTTTTTTTTTTTTTTTTCTTACGGTGTTCACTGAAGGGGTTAACTAGTGGGCCAGTTTTATAGGTCGGGTCGTTACGGACGCGGCGATACTAAATATGTGTACTTTTATTGTTTTTTTGTTTTTTTTTATGTAAAGAAATGTATTTATGGGAATAATATTTTTTTTTTTCTGCTTTATTTAGGAATTTTTTTTTTATTTTTTTTTTTACAAGTGTGGAAATTTTTTTTTTTACTTTTTCACTTTGTCCCAGGGGGGGACATCACAGATCACCGATCTGACAGTGTGCACAGCACTCTGTTAGATCGGTGATCTGACATACAGCCGGGCAGGATTAGAGCTGCAGCTGCAGCCTGATCCTGACCCGGAAGTGCTCCCTGCAGGACCCGGATGCAGCCCGGCGGCCATTTTGGATCCGGGGACTGCAGGGAGAAGACGCTCGGTACACGGTGAGCACATCACCGTGTACCGATCGTCTCAGGGAAGCCCGCAGGGAGCCCCCTCCCTGCGCGATGCTTCCCTGCACCGCCGGCACACCGCGATCATCTTTGATCGCGGTGTGCCGGGGGTTAATGTGTCGGGAGCAGTCCGTGACCGCTCCTGGCACATAGTGCCGGATGTCAGCTGCGATAGGCAGCTGACACCCGGCCGCGATCGGCCGCGCTCCCCCCGTGAGCGCGGCCGATCGCATATGACGTACTATCCCGTCCATGGGAATTAAGTCCCAGGTCACCTGGACGGGATAGTACGTCATATGGGATTAAGGGGTTAATATATAGATTTTTTACTTTTTTTATTTTATACTTTTATTTTTTAATCTCCTTAGGGGACTAAAAACTATTTTACACAGTATTTCATTTTTTAGTGTCCCTTAGGGGACTTTAACCTGCGATCATTCGATCACATGTTCTGTATATAGTAGTATCACTGTATTGCAGTATGTAGAGGAAATTGTGGTCTCCTATGAAGCTCAGCCTGTCACTGGTCTCTACAGGAGTTCCAATTGGCAGCAGCTGCCACTCCATTTAAAAGCCATTGTCAGTCGCTGCTATTAAAAGCACATGCTGACTGTGTAATACAGCCGGCATCTTCCACTCCTGTTTATATTCTGTATTCTTCTTTTAATTCTCTGTAAATGATTATGGGGGCAACGATCTGACCTGAGATTCTGTTAACATATTGTAGAAGTATACTTCTAAGAGCTACGTAGACCACAGAAAACCATAGACGAGGAGATGTTTATTAACTTTTATCAGAGACTGTTGTGGGCATGCTCTGTGATCTGTGCAGAGATCATTGTGCAGAGATGGGAGTGAGGTGAGCTGTGACCATCCTATATTTCACCTATTTTGGACCCTTTGTTAGCTTCTTTATAGAGGTGTTCTCTGTCATTGTAATCCTGTCTGTAATAATAATGAGACTGCTGAAAAACCATCTGTGCGGAATCATTTAGCCTAATATGAGGCTCAGTGGTCAGAGTGAAAACTGCAAGATTTCACAATATTTTGTGTGTGGAGACACAGGGTCGTCCCACCACACGCCCCTTCTTTCCCTTTAGCATGGGCATAACGCTACTCAGACAACACAGTGTTGCAATACTTTATTGAACCACAAAAGAGGCAGATAACACGTGGATCAGTCCCATCACAGTTCCCAAGATGGTGCACATTACAGAGTCTCACCCTTCCTCTGACTCGCCGGGATAATCGCAGCTGTTACTTCAGGTTTTCCAGGGCCGATTACCCCAGCTTTGGCATGCACACAGAGAGGAGGCAACGACAAGCTTAGGAAGATGACAGTCCATTGTGTGTAAGGCTAGTTGACAGGAGGGTCACAACGTGGCTTCTCCAAACATCTCCATGGAACCAGGCGACTGGTGGGTCCCTATCCTGGCTTTTTCCAAACTTCATGGATTCGCAATGGTCAATGGAGCAGATCTGTATTCTTTCAGCCGGGGCTGAGGTCTCCTAAGCTGGCATCCTGTAGAATGATAAATCTGTGTCCCTCATGATGTAGCTATGTTGTCTTGGCAGCTGTCCTGTCTCTGGTCCTTTGGATGTTTAGATGTCTTGGCTGAATCTCTGGCTCCCTCTGTCTCTTAGAGGCATATCACCTATTTTTATAATTAACAAGTGTCCTTCATTCCAGCATTCACAGATAAAGGGAAGAATGGTGAAGACCAACTGGCATTGTTTGATTATGTAATCTACTGTATTTGCATAGTTTTTCCTCCTATTTTCAAAGTCAACAAGTTAGCTGGCTTGGACAATGTGTAATTAGCATATCAGCAAACATCTCTAGTTTTCACTAGATAAAAAGCACAATATGTTACATCAAATGTCAATATTACAGTCTTAAGGTACCTTCACACTAAACGACGCTGCAGCGATCCAGACAACGATCCGGATCGCTTCAGCGTCGCTGTTTGGTCGCTGGAGAGCTGTCACACAGACCGCTCTCCAGCGACCAACGATGCCGGTAACCAGGGTAAACATCGGGTTACTAAGCGCAGGGCCGCGCTTAGTAACCCGATGTTTATCCTGGTTACCATCCTAAAAGTAAAAAAAACAAACACTTCATACTTACCTTCCGCTGTCTGTCCCCGGCGCTCTGCTTCTCTGTACTGGCTGTGAGCACAGCGGCCGGAAAGCAGAGCGGTGACGTCACCGCTCTGCTTTCCGGCCGCTGTGCTCACAGTGAGTGCAGGAAAGCACAGCGCCGGAGGACAGACAGCGGAAGGAAAGTATGAAGCGTTTGTTTTTTTCACTTTTAGAATGGTAACCAGGGTAAACATCGGGTTACTAAGCGCGGCCCTGCGCTTAGTAACCCGATGTTTACCCTGGTTACCAGCGAAGACATCGCTGAATCGGCGTCACACACGCCGATTCAGCGATGTCAGCAGGAGAGCCAGCGACCAAATAAAGTTCTGGCCTTCTAGCCCCGACCAACGACATCACAGCAGGATTCTGATCGCTGCTGCGTGCCAAACTGAACGATATCGCTAGCCAGGACGCTGCAACGTCACGGATCGCTAGCGATATCGTTTAGTGTGAAGGTACCTTTACACAAGCAAAAGTCTGTTTTCTTGACCAACCAGAAAGAAACACATTAATACAAAAGTCAATATATAGATAAATCTATTCCGTCTGACTTGCTAAAAATAGATGTCTGGTTGATTAAGATACAATGCTGTGTCTCCACTTGTGTAATACAGATGAGAATATAAAAAAAAACACCTTACCAAAAATATTTTAACCCCTTAATCCCATATGACGTACTATCCCGTCCAGGTGACCTGGGACTTAATTCCCAGTGACGGGATAGTACGTCATATGCGATCGGCCGCGCTCACGGGGGGAGCGCGGCCGATCGCGGCCGGGTGTCAGCTGCCTATCGCAGCTGACATCCGGCACTATGTGCCAGGAGCGGTCACGGACCGCTCCCGGCACATTAACCTCCGGCACACCGCGATCAAAGATGATCGCGGTGTGCCGGCGGTGCAGGGAAGCATCGCGCAGGGAGGGGGCTCCCTGCGGGCTTCCCTGAGACGATTGGTACACGGTGATGTACTCACCGTGTACCGAGCGTCTTCTCCCTGCAGTCCCCGGATCCAAAATGGCCGCCGGGCTACATCCGGGTCCTGCAGGGAGCACTTCCGGGTCAGGATCAGGCTGCAGCTGCAGCTCTAATCCTGCCCGGCTGTATGTCAGATCACCGATCTAACAGAGTGCTGTGCACACTGTCAGATCGGTGATCTGTGATGTCCCCCCCTGGGACAAAGTGAAAAAGTAAAAAAAAAAATTTCCACACTTGTAAAAAAATAAAAAAAATAAAATAAATTCCTAAATAAAGCAGAAAAAAAAAATATTATTCCCATAAATACATTTCTTTACCTAAAAAACAAACAAAAAAACAATAAAAGTACACATATTTAGTATCGCCGCGTCCGTAACGACCCGACCTATAAAACTGGCCCACTAGTTAACCCCTTCAGTGAACACCGTAAGAAAAAAAAAAAAACGAGCCAAAAAACAACGCTTTATTATCATAACGCTGAACAAAAAGTGGAATAACACGCGATCAAAAAGACGGATATAAATAACCATGGTACCTCTGAAAGCGTCATCTTGTCCTGCAAAAAACGAGCCGCCATATAGCATCATAACCAAAAAAATAAAAATGTTATAGTCCTCAGAATAAAGCGATGCCAAAATAATTATTTTTTCTATAAAATAGCTTTTATCGTATAAAAGCGCCAAAACATAAAAAAAATGATATAAATGAGGTATCGCTGTAATCGTACTGACCCGAAGAATAAAACTGCTTCATCAATTTTACCAAACACGGAACGGTATAAACGCCTCCCCCAAAAGAAATTCATGAATAGCTGGTTTTTGGTCATTCTGCCTCACAAAAAATCGGAATAAAAAGCGATCAAAAACTGTCACGTGTCCGAAAATGTAACCGATAAAAACGTCAACTCGTCCCGCAAAAAACAAGACCTCACATGACTCTGGACCAAAATATTGAAAAATTATAGGTCTCAAAATGTGGAAACGCAAAAACTTTTTTGCTATAAAAAGCGTCTTTTAGTGTGTGACGGCTGCCAATCATAAAAATCCGATATAAAAAACGCTATAAAAGTAAATCAAACCCCCCTTCATCACCCCCTTAGTTAGGCTAGGTTCACATTGCGTTAATGGGTTAACGCTAACGGACAGCGTTGCACAGCGAAAATGTCACAATTAACGCCGTGCAACGGGTCCGTTAGCACAACCATTGACAGCAATGTGATTTTCGGGTGTAGCGCATCGCTAGAGCGTGCCATTTTCGGCTCGCGCTAGCAAGGTGCCATTCTTTTGTGGCGCGCCTCAGACGCTGCTTGCAGCGTCCGCGGCGCGCCCGAGGTCCGATCCCCGATCTTCCAGAGCGGGGACGTTAACGCGACCACTGAACACGACACCTAAAAAGACATTGCGTTAGTGCAATCCGCTAGCGCTAAACGGATTTCCCTAACGCAATGTGAACCTAGCCTTAGGGAAAAATAATAAAATTAAAAAAAAATTTATTTATTTCCATTTTCCCATTAGGGTTAGGGCTAGGGTTAGGGCTAGGGTTAGGGTTAGGGTTTGGATTACATTTACGGTTGGGATTAGAATTAGGGGTGTGTCAGGGTTAGGTGTGTGGTTAGGGTTACAGTTGGGATTAGGGTTAGGGGTGCGTTTGGATTAGGGTTTCATTTATAATTGGGGGGTTTCCACTGTTTAGGCACATCAGGGGCTCTCCAAACGCGACATGGCGTCCGATCTCAATTCCAGCCAATTCTGCATTGAAAAAGTAAAACAGTGCTCCTTCACTTCCGAGCTCTCCCGTGCGCCCAAACAGGGGTTTACCCCAACATATGGGGTATCATCGTACTCGAGACAAATTGGACAACAATTTTTTGGGTCCAAGTTCTCTTATTATCCTTGGGAAAATAAAAATTTGGGGGGCTAAAAATCATTTTTGTGGGAAAAAAAAGGATTTTTTATTTTCACGGCTCTGCGTTGTAAACTGTAGTGAAACACTTGGGGGTTCAAAGTTTTCACAACACATCTAGATAAGTTCCGTGGGAGGTCTAGTTTCCAATATGAGGTCACTTGTGGGTGGTTTCTACTGTTTGGGTACATCAGGGGCTCTGCAAATGCAACGTGACGCCTGCAGACCAATCCATCTTAAGTCTGCATTCCAAATGGCGCTCCTTCCCTTCCGAGCTCTGCCATGCGCCCAAACAGTGGTTCCCCCCCACATATGGGGTATCAGCGTACTCGGGACAAATTGAACAACAACTTTTGGGGTCCAATTTATTCTGTTACCCTTGTAAAAATACAAAGCTGGGGGCTAAAAAATCATTTTTGTGAAAAAAAAATAATTTTTATTTTCACGGCTCTGCGTTATAAACTGTAGTGAAACACTTGGGGGTTCAAAGCTCTCAAAACACATCTAGATAAGTTCCTTAGGGGGTCTAGTTTCCAAAATGGTGTCACTTGTGGGGGGTTTTAATGTTTAGGCACATCAGGGGCTCTCCAAACCAACATGGCGTCCCATCTCAATTCCAGTCAATTTTGTATTGAAAAGTCAAATGGCGCTCCTTTCCTTCCGAGCTCTGCCATGCGCCCAAACAGTGGTTTACCCCCACATATGAGGTATCGTCGCACTCAGGACAAATTGCACAACAACTTTTGTGGTCTAATTTCTTCTCTTACCCTTGGGAAAATAAAAAATTGGTGGCGAAATGATTATTTTTGTGAAAAAATATGATTTTTTATTTTTACGGCTCTGCATTATAAACTTCTGTGAAGCACGTGTTGGGTCAAAGTGCTCACCACACCTCTAGATAAGGTTCTTAAGGGGTCTACTTTCCAAAATGGTGTCATTTGTGGGGATTTCAATGTTTAGGCACATCAGGGATTCTCCAAACGCAACATGGCATCATATCTCAATTCCAGTCAATTTTGCATTGAAAAGTAAAATGGCGCTCCTTCCCTTCCGAGCTCTGCCATACGCCCAAACAGTGGTTTACCCCCATATATGGGGTATCGTCGCACTCAGGACAAATTGCACAACAACTTTTGTGGTCTAATTTCTTCTCTTACCCTTGGGAAAATAAAAAATTGGTGGCGAAAAGATTATTTTTGTGAAAAAATATGATTTTTTATTTTTACGGCTCTGCATTATAAACTTCTGTGAAGCACGTGTTGGGTCAAAGTGCTCACCACACCTCTAGATAAGTTCCTTAAGGGGTCTACTTTCCAAAATGGTGTCACTTGTGGGGATTTCAATGTTTAGGCACATCAGGGGCTCCCCAAACGCAACATGGCATCATATCTCAATTCCAGTCAATTTTGCATTGAAAAGTAAAATGGCGCTCCTTCCCTTCCGAGCTCTGCCATACGCCCAAACAATGGCTTACACCCATATATGGGGTATCAGCGTACTCAGGACAAATTGGCCAACAATTTTTGAGGTCCAATTCCTTCTCTTACTCTTGGGAAAATAAAAAATTGGGGGCGAAAAGATCATTTTTGTGAAAAAATATGATTTTTTATTTTTACGGCTCTGCTTTATAAACTTCTGTGAAGCAATTGGTGGGCCAAAGTGGTCACCACACATCTAGATAAGTTCCTTAGGGTGTCTACTTTCCAAAATGGTGTCACTTGTGGGGGGTTTCAATGTTTAGGCACATGAGGGGCTCTCCAAACGCAACATGGCGTCCCATCTCAATTCCTGTCAATTTTGCATTGAAAAGTCAAATGGCGCTCCTTTCCTTCCGAGCTCTGCCATGCGCCCAAACAGTGGTTTACCCCCACATATGGGGTATCAGCGTACTCAGTACAGATTGTACAACAATGTTTGGCATCCATTTTATCCTGTTACCCTTGGTAAAATAAAACAAATTGGAGCTGAAATAAATTTTGTGTGAAAAAAAGTTAAATATTCATTTTTATTTAAACATTCCAAAAATTCCTGTGAAACCCCTGAAGGGTTAATAAACTTCTTGAATGTGGTTTTGAGCACCTTGAGGGGTGCAGTTTTTAGAATGGTGTCACACTTGGGTATTTTCTATCATATAGACCCCTCAAAATGACATCAAATGAGATGTGGTCCCTAAAAAAAAATGGTGTTGTAAAAATGAGAAATTGCTGGTCAACTTTTAACCCTTATAACTCCCTAACAAAAAAAAATTTTGGTTCCAAAATTGTGCTGATGTAAAGTAGACATGTGGGAAAGGTTACTTATTAAGTATTTTGCGTGACATATCTCTGTGATTTAAGGGCATAAAAATTTAAAGTTGGAAAATTGCGAAATTTTCAAAATTTTCGCCAAATTTCCGTTTTTTTCACAAATAAACGCAAGTTATATCGAATAAATGTTACCACTAAAATGAAGTACAATATGTCACGAGAAAACAATGTCAGAATCGCCAAGATCCGTTGAAGCGTTCCAGAGTTATAACCTCATAAAGGGACAGTGGTCAGAATTGTAAAAATTGGCCCGGTCATTAACGTGCAAACCACCCTCGGGGCTTAAGGGGTTAAAAATACAATTAAAGGGGTAAACCCATCTTCATTATCCTATCTTAATATGTATTAGATATGATAATATTAGCAAATACTTCTAATTAGAAATATAGTATAGTTCTTGTGATTCGCTATATCGCTTACATCATGATCAGGCATTGCAGTAGGTTAGGTATCCTTGTTTGCGACCACTAACCTCTTACCATCTAACTGTCACTATATAAGTGTTCGTAACCATGGACATCTAAGCTACTGCAATGCCCTGCTCATAGGGTAAGCGACTTAGTGAATCAGAAGAACTATACTACATTTCTATTTGGTAATATTATTATACCTATTACATATTGGGACAGGATCTTGGCGATGGGAATAGCCCTTTAACGTAAAATAACATATCAATAATGTTTCTGATGAACTATCAAAAGGTGTATCTAGATGTCAGCAGAGAAAAGCGGACACTTGAGCTTCATGACATTGAGGTTTTTTTTTTTCAGTACAACTTGCACACAAAACTGCGGCATCTGATGATTAAAGTTCATAAAACATTTGTGAAATTGTAAATCCTGTGCAGCTTTGCTTGGAGTGCTGGTTTTCTGTCTATATTCCGTTAACAAAGCTGTGATTTTGTTTTCTTACACATTGTCGTGTTTGGGCTCATTTAGTGCCTGTGTATTTTCAGGGACGCACTGACCTCCTACAACTACTTCTCCAGAATGGAGCGGATAAGGAATGCAAAGATGACTTTGGCATTACACCATTATTCATTGCAGCACAGTATGGGAAATATGAGTGCTTAAACTTACTGCAGTCTGTTGGTAAGTGGCTGAGCAAGTGAAGTATTTTGACTACCTGCGTATCAGTGGTGGCCGTCCTAAAAGGGAACCTGTCAGCAGGATTGTGCACAGTAACCTACAGACAGTGTCAGGTCGACGCCGTTATACTGATTACAATGATACCTGGTGATGAAATCCGTCTTGTGGTTGTTGTTTAATCTTTATTTGTAGTTTTCAGTTAATGAGATTCCGGTGTTTCGGGGGCGGCCGGTGAGCGGGTCTTTATGTGTTACTCTGCCTATATATTCATCCTTATGGGCTTTTGACAGGTCACTGATCCCTCACCTGACCCCCTATTTTACATGCTGCAGATAATATTGTTTGAAAAAAAAAATTAACATTCATTCAGGCAGGCGCTCGATAGACGCACTGCGCATGCATCGCCGTTGGAGCAAAAAAAAAAACTTTGCTTCAGCAAAATGGCGACAGCGCTTACACAGTAGCATTTATCGGAACGCAATAGATGCTGCTGCGTAGGCGCCATCTTTCTCTAGCAAAATGGCGCCGGCGGCACCTGCCCAGTAGCATCTATCGGAACACAACAGATACTACAGCGCAGGCGCGGCTGCCGATGCCATTTTGATTAAGATAATGACTAAATCAATACATGCATATCCATCGTATCATGCTACAGCCCCTGCGCCTGCCTGATAAATATTATTTTTTTTCCCCACATATTATTCTATGCAGTATGTAAAATAGGGGGCAGGTCAGTAAATGATCCGTGATCTGTCATAAGAGATCAGTATGAATATGTAAGAGAAGCTCCACATGAAGACCTCCACAGGCCGCCTAGGAGCACGGGCATATCATTAACTCAAAACTGAAAATAAGGATTACACAACAACCACAAGACAGATTTCATCACCAGGTATCATTGTAATCAGTATAACGGCGCCGACCTGACACTGTCTGTAGGTTACTGTGCACAATCCTGCTGACAGGTTCCCTTTAAGTATTACTGATGACAGCTGGAAGATTTGTCTTGTTTCTGTACTGTCCACTACTAGACAACTCCTTATTAATGGCCTCTGTGAACAACAATTAAAAAAGAGCAAGACAAAATTCTAGATCTACCTAACAATCCGGCGACTATCCTCCAGTCACAGCCACGTGACCACTGCAGCCAATCATTGGCTGCAGCCTTCACTATTCCATCATAACGGAAGAAAAATTGTTCTTCTACTCTAAAAGAACAGTGACTGCTGCAGCCGCTGATTGTCAGCAGGTGACTGGTGAAAGTCACAGCTGTGTTATGCTGCATCCTGGGACTATTATTAAGGGGTTGTCCGGTAATGGACAGCCTCTTTAATATGAAATGATATCTAGCTTTAAGTATGTTGTCTCACAAGAGGAAGTCCTATTTTTTTTTAAGACCTATGGGTACTACAGAGCACAGTGGATCACTCTAGTGGCCCGATGTAGTGGACTATTCATTTGAATGGCCGACATGCAGATAGCCTCTTCTGACTGAAAGAACACAAAAACTCCATTTGCAGAAACGTGTTCCAGGATATTTGCCCCATAACAGTTCAAAAACAAGTGGTCTGATTTGGGCTGGATGAGAGACCTCTGACAGGGGGTCTAAATCCGAAACACATGTCTGCAGATGGAGTTTCTTGTTTGGCTTCTTATCCTAATTCATGTGGCAAGTCCCTTTTAAAGGATCTATAAACCATTTTAGTATTGCTACTTCCAATAGGTGGCACTAGAGTGCTCTTCGTTTCTGAAGAGGCTATTTACATATTCAACTCCCTAGGGGAAATTGCATGGCCTATAAGTCTCCTTACACTGATTTGGTGCACTTAACAAGGAGAGACGTTACGCCTTAGATTTATTACTATTTATTACTACAACTGTGCTGATCAGTTGATTACAGGATTGACTTCTGTTGAGAAAGGAGTTGCTTTTGTGAAGCGCCCCATTTAAGTAGACTCCTAACTTTTATTTTACTGAAGCTGCTTCCTCTTCCTAGCCCTTGTGTCTCTTTACAGAAAATGTTATCAGCCATTCTGGTTTCCTCCCGCTGATAACTGTACTGTGACTGTAATGAGCCGTGCACCAGTGTGACCATCACATGTCCAGGACACATTTTTATTCTCTGGATGTAAACGGTGAAAATTACCATCCATTGGTTTATCAAAAAATGTCATACCCTTTGCATTATATAACAAGTAAACGTTATTTGCCAAGTCAGAAAACCATTTAAAGCTAAACCAATATGGATTTGTCATGACACTTAGCCCATCACTCGTCCACAATGATTATTGGGTTATTGAGGTTTTCTACAAGTCTCTGGTCATGGATCTCATTTTTGAGTGCATATAAAATTCTGCGCGGGGATTAATCTGTGCTGTATGTAACAACTTTTTTTTTCTACCAATCACTCACTCAGCATATAAAAACTGCAGTGTCAAATCCTCCATAAGATCACCTTGTAATGGAATGGCAGGGGTACTGAACTGTGATATTCTGAAGCTGGTGAAATCTATCTTTCCATTTTATTTATTGGCTTTTCGTAAAGGGGTCATCCGGTCACAACATTGTCATGGATAGGTCTATCAATATCAGATCAGTGGGAATCTGACACCCCCCATCGATCAATGGTTATATATTCTGGTGGGGGCCACATGTAAACATATGTTCAGCTCAATTCAGTGTGTAGCAGCCACTTCCGGGTGCTGCAGAACATCTCCTATTCTCTTGAAGCTACCACTGTATGGTACTGCAGAACATCTCCTACTATCTTGAAGCAGCCACTGCCTAGTACTGTAGAACATCTCCTATTCTCTGGAAGCGGCCACTGCCTAGTACTGCAGAACATCTCCTACTCTCTTGAAGCAGCCACTGCCTAGTACTGTAGAACATCTCCTATTCTCTGGAAGCGGCTACTGCCTAGTACTGCAGAACATCTCCTACTCTCTTGAAGCAGCCACTGCCTAGTACTACAGAACATCTCCTATTCTCTGGAAGCTACCGCTGTAGGGTACTGCAGAACATCTCCTATTCTCTGGAAGCTACCTCTGTAGGGTACTGCAGAACATCTCCTATTCTCTTGAAGCGGCCGCTGTAGGGTACTGCAGAGCATCTCCTATTCTCTTGAAGCGGCCACTGCCTAGTACTGTAGAACATCTCCTATTCTCTTGAAGCTACTGCTGTAGGGTATTGCAGAACATCTCCTATTCTCTTGAAGCTACCACTGTAGGGTACTGCAGAGCATCTCCTATTCTCTTGAAGCGGCCACTGCCTAGTACTGTAGAACATCTCCTATTCTCTTGAAGCTACTGCTGTAGGGTACTGCAGAACATCTCCTATTCTCGTGAAGCTACCGCTGTATGGTACTGCAGAACATCTTTTATTCTCGTGAAGCTACTGTTGTAGGGTACTGCAGAGCATCTCCTATTCTCTTGAAGCTACCGCTGTATGGTACTGCAGAACATCTTTTATTCTCGCGAAGCTACCGCTGTAGGGTACTGCAGAGCATCTCCTATTCTCGTGAAGCTACCGCTGTAGGGTACTGCAGAGCATATCCTTTTCTCTTGAAGCTACCGCTGTAGGGTACTGCAGAACATCTCCTATTCTCGTGAAGCTACCTCTGTAGGCTGCTGCAGAACATCTCATATTCTCTTGAAGCTACCGCTGTAGGCTGCTGCAGAACATCTATTCTCTTGAAGCTACCTCTGTAGGCTGCTGCAGATCATCTCCTATTCTCTTGAAGCTACCGCAGTAGGCTGCTGCAGAACATCTCCTATTCTCTTGAAGCTACCGCTGTAGGGTACTGCAGAACATCTCCTATTCTCGTGAAGCTACCGCTGTAGGGTACTGCAGAACATCTCCTATTCTCGTGAAGCTACCGCTGTAGGGTATTGCAGAACATCTCCTATTCTCTTGACGCTACCGCTGTAGGGTACTGCAGAACATCTATTCTCTTGACGCGGCTACTGCCTAGTACTGTAGAACATTTCCTATTCTTTCGTCTTTCGTCTAAATCCGAAACACATGTCCTATTCTCGTGAAGCTACCGCTGTAGGGTACTGCAGAACATCTCCTATTCTCTTGAAACTACCGCTGTAGGGTACTGCAGAACATCTCCTATTCTCGTGAAGCTACCGCTGTAGGGTATTGCAGATCATCTCCTATTCTCTTGAAGCTACCGCTGTAGGGTACTGCAGAACATCTCCTATTCTCGTGAAGCTACCGCAGTAGGCTGCTGCTCTTGAAGCTACCACTGTATGGTACTGCAGAACATCTCCTACTCTCTTGAAGCAGCCACTGCCTAGTACTGTAGAACATCTCCTATTCTCTGGAAGCGGCCACTGCCTAGTACTGCAGAACATCTCCTACTCTCTTGAAGCAGCCACTGCCTAGTACTGTAGAACATCTCCTATTCTCTGGAAGCGGCTACTGCCTAGTACTGCAGAACATCTCCTACTCTCTTGAAGCAGCCACTGCCTAGTACTACAGAACATCTCCTATTCTCTGGAAGCTACCGCTGTAGGGTACTGCAGAACATCTCCTATTCTCTGGAAGCTACCTCTGTAGGGTACTGCAGAACATCTCCTATTCTCTTGAAGCGGCCGCTGTAGGGTACTGCAGAGCATCTCCTATTCTCTTGAAGCTACTACTGTAGGGTATTGCAGAACATCTCCTATTCTCTTGAAGCTACCACTGTAGGGTACTGCAGAGCATCTCCTATTCTCTTGAAGCGGCCACTGCCTAGTACTGTAGAACATCTCCTATTCTCTTGAAACTACTGCTGTAGGGTACTGCAGAACATCTCCTATTCTCGTGAAGCTACCGCTGTATGGTACTGCAGAACATCTTTTATTCTCGTGAAGCTACTGCTGTAGGGTACTGCAGAGCATCTCCTATTCTCTTGAAGCTACCGCTGTATGGTACTGCAGAACATCTTTTATTCTCGCGAAGCTACCGCTGTAGGGTACTGCAGAGCATCTCCTATTCTCGTGAAGCTACCGCTGTAGGGTACTGCAGAGCATATCCTTTTCTCTTGAAGCTACCGCTGTAGGGTACTGCAGAACATCTCCTATTCTCGTGAAGCTACCTCTGTAGGCTGCTGCAGAACATCTCATATTCTCTTGAAGCTACCGCTGTAGGCTGCTGCAGAACATCTATTCTCTTGAAGCTACCTCTGTAGGCTGCTGCAGATCATCTCCTATTCTCTTGAAGCTACCGCAGTAGGCTGCTGCAGAACATCTCCTATTCTCTTGAAGCTACCGCTGTAGGGTACTGCAGAACATCTCCTATTCTCGTGAAGCTACCGCTGTAGGGTACTGCAGAACATCTCCTATTCTCGTGAAGCTACCGCTGTAGGGTATTGCAGAACATCTCCTATTCTCTTGACGCTACCGCTGTAGGGTACTGCAGAACATCTATTCTCGTGAAGCTACCGCAGTAGGCTGCTGCAGAACATCTCCTATTCTCTTGAAGCTACCGCTGTAGGGTACTGCAGAACATCTCCTATTCTCGTGAAGCTACCGCTGTAGGGTACTGCAGAACATCTCCTATTCTCTTGAAGCTACCGCTGTAGGGTACTGCAGAACATCTCCTATTCTCGTGAAGCTACCGCTGTAGGCTGCTGCGGAACATCTATTCTCTTGACGCGGCTACTGCCTAGTACTGTAGAACATTTCCTATTCTTTCGTCTAAATCCGAAACACATGTCCTATTCTCGTGAAGCTACCGCTGTAGGGTACTGCAGAACATCTCCTATTCTCTTGAAACTACCGCTGTATGGTACTGCAGAACATCTTTTATTCTCGTGAAGCTACTGTTGTAGGGTACTGCAGAGCATCTCCTATTCTCTTGAAGCTACCGCTGTATGGTACTGCAGAACATCTTTTATTCTCGCGAAGCTACCGCTGTAGGGTACTGCAGAGCATCTCCTATTCTCGTGAAGCTACCGCTGTAGGGTACTGCAGAGCATCTCCTATTCTCTTGAAGCTACCGCTGTATGGTACTGCAGAACATCTTTTATTCTCGCGAAGCTACCGCTGTAGGGTACTGCAGAGCATCTCCTATTCTCGTGAAGCTACCGCTGTAGGGTACTGCAGAGCATCTCCTTTTCTCTTGAAACTACCGCTGTAGGGTACTGCAGAACATCTCCTATTCTCGTGAAGCTGCCGCTGTAGGGTACTGCAGAGCATCTCCTATTCTCTTGAAGCTACCACTGTATGGTACTGTAGAACATCTCCTACTCTCTTGAAGCGACCACTGCCTAGTACTGTAGAACATCTCCTATTCTCTTGAAGCTACCGCTGTATGGTACTGCAGAGCATCTCCTACTCTCTTGAAGCGGCCACTGCCTAATACTGTAGAATATCTCCTATTCTCTTAAAGCTACCTCTGTAGGCTGCTGCAGAACATCTCCTATTCTCTTGAAGCTACCGCTGTAGGCTGCTGCAGAACATCTCCTATTCTCTTGAAGCTACCTCTGTAGGCTGCTGCAGATCATCTCCTATTCTCTTGAAGCTACCGCAGTAGGCTGCTGCAGAACATCTCCTATTCTCTTGAAGCTACCGCTGTAGGGTACTGCAGAACATCTCCTATTCTCGTGAAGCTACCGCTGTAGGGTATTGCAGTACATCTCCTATTCTCTTGAAGCTACCGCTGTAGGGTACTGCAGAACATCTCCTATTCTCGTGAAGCTACCGCAGTAGGCTGCTGCAGAACATCTCCTATTCTCTTGAAGCTACCGCTGTAGGGTACTGCAGAACATCTCCTATTCTCGTGAAGCTACCGCTGTAGGGTACTGCAGAACATCTCCTATTCTCTTGAAGCTACCGCTGTAGGGTACTGCAGAACATCTCCTATTCTCGTGAAGCTACCGCTGTAGGGTATTGCAGTACATCTCCTATTCTCTTGAAGCTACCGCTGTAGGGTACTGCAGAACATCTCCTATTCTCTTGAAGCTACCGCTGTATGGTACTGCAGAGCATCTCCTACTCTCTTGAAGCGGCCACTGCCTAATACTGTAGAATATCTCCTATTCTCTTAAAGCTACCTCTGTAGGCTGCTGCAGAACATCTCCTATTCTCTTGAAGCTACCGCTGTAGGCTGCTGCAGAACATCTCCTATTCTCTTGAAGCTACCTCTGTAGGCTGCTGCAGATCATCTCCTATTCTCTTGAAGCTACCGCAGTAGGCTGCTGCAGAACATCTCCTATTCTCTTGAAGCTACCGCTGTAGGGTACTGCAGAACATCTCCTATTCTCGTGAAGCTACCGCTGTAGGGTATTGCAGTACATCTCCTATTCTCTTGAAGCTACCGCTGTAGGGTACTGCAGAACATCTCCTATTCTCGTGAAGCTACCGCAGTAGGCTGCTGCTCTTGAAGCTACCACTGTATGGTACTGCAGAACATCTCCTACTCTCTTGAAGCAGCCACTGCCTAGTACTGTAGAACATCTCCTATTCTCTGGAAGCGGCCACTGCCTAGTACTGCAGAACATCTCCTACTCTCTTGAAGCAGCCACTGCCTAGTACTGTAGAACATCTCCTATTCTCTGGAAGCGGCTACTGCCTAGTACTGCAGAACATCTCCTACTCTCTTGAAGCAGCCACTGCCTAGTACTACAGAACATCTCCTATTCTCTGGAAGCTACCGCTGTAGGGTACTGCAGAACATCTCCTATTCTCTGGAAGCTACCTCTGTAGGGTACTGCAGAACATCTCCTATTCTCTTGAAGCGGCCGCTGTAGGGTACTGCAGAGCATCTCCTATTCTCTTGAAGCTACTACTGTAGGGTATTGCAGAACATCTCCTATTCTCTTGAAGCTACCACTGTAGGGTACTGCAGAGCATCTCCTATTCTCTTGAAGCGGCCACTGCCTAGTACTGTAGAACATCTCCTATTCTCTTGAAGCTACTGCTGTAGGGTACTGCAGAACATCTCCTATTCTCGTGAAGCTACCGCTGTATGGTACTGCAGAACATCTTTTATTCTCGTGAAGCTACTGCTGTAGGGTACTGCAGAGCATCTCCTATTCTCTTGAAGCTACCGCTGTATGGTACTGCAGAACATCTTTTATTCTCGCGAAGCTACCGCTGTAGGGTACTGCAGAGCATCTCCTATTCTCGTGAAGCTACCGCTGTAGGGTACTGCAGAGCATATCCTTTTCTCTTGAAGCTACCGCTGTAGGGTACTGCAGAACATCTCCTATTCTCGTGAAGCTACCTCTGTAGGCTGCTGCAGAACATCTCATATTCTCTTGAAGCTACCGCTGTAGGCTGCTGCAGAACATCTATTCTCTTGAAGCTACCTCTGTAGGCTGCTGCAGATCATCTCCTATTCTCTTGAAGCTACCGCAGTAGGCTGCTGCAGAACATCTCCTATTCTCTTGAAGCTACCGCTGTAGGGTACTGCAGAACATCTCCTATTCTCGTGAAGCTACCGCTGTAGGGTACTGCAGAACATCTCCTATTATCGTGAAGCTACCGCTGTAGGGTATTGCAGAACATCTCCTATTCTCTTGACGCTACCGCTGTAGGGTACTGCAGAACATCTATTCTCGTGAAGCTACCGCAGTAGGCTGCTGCAGAACATCTCCTATTCTCTTGAAGCTACCGCTGTAGGGTACTGCAGAACATCTCCTATTCTCGTGAAGCTACCGCTGTAGGGTACTGCAGAACATCTCCTATTCTCTTGAAGCTACCGCTGTAGGGTACTGCAGAACATCTCCTATTCTCGTGAAGCTACCGCTGTAGGCTGCTGCGGAACATCTATTCTCTTGACGCGGCTACTGCCTAGTACTGTAGAACATTTCCTATTCTTTCGTCTTTCGTCTAAATCCGAAACACATGTCCTATTCTCGTGAAGCTACCGCTGTAGGGTACTGCAGAATATCTCCTATTCTCTTGAAACTACCGCTGTATGGTACTGCAGAACATCTTTTATTCTCGTGAAGCTACTGTTGTAGGGTACTGCAGAGCATCTCCTATTCTCTTGAAGCTACCGCTGTATGGTACTGCAGAACATCTTTTATTCTCGCGAAGCTACCGCTGTAGGGTACTGCAGAGCATCTCCTATTCTCGTGAAGCTACCGCTGTAGGGTACTGCAGAGCATCTCCTATTCTCTTGAAGCTACCGCTGTATGGTACTGCAGAACATCTTTTATTCTCGCGAAGCTACCGCTGTAGGGTACTGCAGAGCATCTCCTATTCTCGTGAAGCTACCGCTGTAGGGTACTGCAGAGCATCTCCTTTTCTCTTGAAACTACCGCTGTAGGGTACTGCAGAACATCTCCTATTCTCGTGAAGCTGCCGCTGTAGGGTACTGCAGAGCATCTCCTATTCTCTTGAAGCTACCACTGTATGGTACTGTAGAACATCTCCTACTCTCTTGAAGCGACCACTGCCTAGTACTGTAGAACATCTCCTATTCTCTTGAAGCTACCGCTGTATGGTACTGCAGAGCATCTCCTACTCTCTTGAAGCGGCCACTGCCTAATACTGTAGAATATCTCCTATTCTCTTAAAGCTACCTCTGTAGGCTGCTGCAGAACATCTCCTATTCTCTTGAAGCTACCGCTGTAGGCTGCTGCAGAACATCTCCTATTCTCTTGAAGCTACCTCTGTAGGCTGCTGCAGATCATCTCCTATTCTCTTGAAACTACCGCAGTAGGCTGCTGCAGAACATCTCCTATTCTCTTGAAGCTACCGCTGTAGGGTACTGCAGAACATCTCCTATTCTCGTGAAGCTACCACTGTAGGGTATTGCAGTACATCTCCTATTCTCTTGAAGCTACCGCTGTAGGGTACTGCAGAACATCTCCTATTCTCGTGAAGCTACCGCAGTAGGCTGCTGCAGAACATCTCCTATTCTCTTGAAGCTACCGCTGTAGGGTACTGCAGAACATCTCCTATTCTCGTGCAGCTACCGCTGTAGGGTACTGCAGAACATCTCCTATTCTCTTGAAGCTACCGCTGTAGGGTACTGCAGAACATCTCCTATTCTCGTGAAGCTACCGCTGTAGGCTGCTGCGGAACATCTATTCTCTTGACGCGGCTACTGCCTAGTACTGTAGAACATTTCCTATTCTTTTTAAGTGGCTGCTGTAGGCTACTGCAGAACAGCTCATTTATTCTTAAGCGTCCACTCTCTAGTACTGTTGAAAATTTCCTATACACTTGATGCAGCCGTTGCTAGGTACTGAAGAACAGCTCCTATTCTCTTGAAGCGGCCACTGCCTGGTACCGCAGATCATTTTCTATTCTCCTAAAGCAGCCACTGCCGGGTGTTGCAGAACGTCTCCTATTTTCTTAAAGTGTTAGCTCCCGGGTACTGTAGAACATCTAATTTTTTGGACGCCTCATTGGGGGTCACAGGAAGCCATGGGAAATCAGATGCCACCTGCAGGTTGTAACTGAGAATACATCTTAAGAAAGAAGTTCTCTCCTTCCTTCCCAACAGGCTACATTTCTCCTGTGGACATCCAGCTATACAGTTTAGCAGACACAGGTCCAGACCCGGTTTTCCTTCCCTAGAGTTTCCTTTGGTAGGTGACTGGTTCAGGGTGAAAGTCTCCTTATCAGAAAACTTTACCTCTTTAAACCCTCCATGAAGTGTCTTACTCTCCTCCCTTGCACTGAAAAGAGGCAAGTTGTCTGCAAATGGAGGTGATTTTCTTTTGCAGAAGATTCTGGCTTGGCTTTGTATCCTAAGTCATGTGGCATGACAGAGTGTGGAACTCCTATAAAAGTGCCTGGCTGCTGAACACTACGTATAAGACATGCAGCCACTCCATTTTCATCCATGACTTTACCAGAACTACGCAGTCTTGTGGCCATATTTCTTGGATTTTCCCCAATTCTTGGCTTTGGTCATATCATAAATCGTCTTATGTCTCTGTCTATATTATTTATTCCTATATAGTTATAAGCAAACCCTATCTTATTAAAAATCCTGTCTGGAGAGACTTTTAATTCTATAGTTTCCAGCTTATTGCCTAGGTTACCGGCCACCTCTGCAGTTTATCAGAGTGGCCGGTTTCCTAAGCAAGTAGCATGCACATGCAAACTGATTTTTTTTTTATATAGATAAATCTGGCTAGACCTGGCAGGTTTCGCTGCCCTCTTGCGTTAGTGCACAAGAGCGGGCAGTGCGGGCCAGCACCCAACCATGCCGTTGGTCCAAATGATAAGTCGTCAGGAGATCACCGACCTCCTCTTCTCGGGAGGCTGTAAAATAAAGCAGTATTTGTAATTTGACTAGTGGTTTATTGTATTGATAGACATGTAAAATAAAAAAAAAGACTACCATGCCTGGCATGTATATTTGTAGCCCACCATAACTCTCCCCCATCCTAAAATATGAATATTTCAGGCTCCGCCATGCATCATTAATGTGCCTTTTTCCCACACAAATGTCTTGCTTGACTTCACAGCTGCTAGCTACTTGCTGCCACTTATTTTTTATGGCTTGCATTAAATACATCGCGTTGCCACTGTAGGCGACATATCGGAAGCTGCAGCACGCTGATGTGGCTAGACAGGTCGTCAATCATTTCTCGCCTGTCGGATTGTGTTGCCACTCCGTGCCATCATGGCTGCAATTTTTAAAAGCATCCAATGGGATTTAAGAGGGGGCAAAAGGTGTTTGCAATGGTGGGAAACTGAAATAAATGTCCCTGGTTTGGAACAATGGGAAACACTTGTTTGTATTTTGGCTGCCCATCGTTCAGGCAGGGCACTTCAAGAGTTTACTTCCACCTCTCCATTCTTCATTTCTCCATCTTTACATTTTTCGGTCTGTTTCTTGCCTCCTCTTTCTGTGGCACAAGCAAAACGTGAATTGCTCTGACTGTCCATGGGACATTGCTATAGTTAATTCTGAATACACGAGAGAGAGAGCGTGGACAGAGAGGTAAAAGCAGGGGGACCTTTCCTGGCACCTGCGCACTGCAGTACTTTGCTCTGCCCTCAACAGGGCACACAAAGTACGCCTGCAGCGGAGCCGCAGCTGGAAGAAAAGAAGAGGATGTTATCCTATGAAGAAGGGAGGCCCTGTACTCGGACCGCGACGCCCATTGGACCGGGACCGCCCTGGGTGAGTATAATATAACCTGTTTTTTGATGGTTTGCATCGGAGCTGTAAACTGATCTGCAGGAGTTGGATGACTAACGGGATTTGCCTAGGCCCCAGTGTGGGTTATAACAAATCAGTAATTAATTCTTTATTTTATACCAGTCCCTTCTTTAGGGCTGATTTTGTATACCCATGGAAATCCCTCTTAAGCTTCAGCTGTATCATCCCTTTAATAGCCTCGTTAAACAGCGATGTTCTAAAAAGCCATAAAGATGTTGAATTACCTTGCTCGTCGGACGCCGTCCCCATACCTTGCCGTGTCCGGGATAGGCTCCCATTTCGTAAAACCAGCTGGACCCCGTGTAATTAACCAGTTGGCCCAGTATGGAAGACACGCAGACCAGTGCTTCAGCCAAAGCTCTCATTCCGCAGAAAACCACTTTGGCAATTTGTGCACGGCTGCCCATCCACGCTCTTACTCTGTTGACACAAGAAATTGCTATGTATTTTATTGATCAGCATTGCTGAGACTACCTGGCCGCCTTCCAGGTGCGCATCGCCATTATTCCAGGCTCGAAAGCAAACAAAGATAACGCTAAGTGTTTGACATCGACTGGAGGCGAGTCCAGAGATTAACGGGGTTTATTTGATAACTCTTATATTTGCATACAAATTGATTATATAATTTACAGCCCCCCTCGTCCTGAAGCTTTGCTACGGCTTCTCCGTCTAATATTTATGATGATAAAATGCGGAAATCACAGGCTGTTACCGACTTATTTAAAAGCCTGTTAATATGTCACATACCGTGATCTACACTGCCGCAAACGTATGCTGGTTCCCTTGTAGAAAGTTTATGAAGCCTTTAGAAAATAAAAAGAGAAAATGTAGATTGTGTAGGAAAAGAAACGTTGCTTGTTACGGCTTTCCAGACACCTGTCTCCATTCTTCATATAGTTTATGAAGTGCGTATTAATGAGTGGATCACAAACTCGTAGGCTGCTGGGTATGAGAGCAGAGGAATGGATAAGTGGCATTTTTTTATTTCCGGTAGTTGTTTGCTAAAATTTTTTTTATAAAATGTACAAAAATATTACACAAGTTTACAATGGAAATCGGATGCTTATTATTAACTAGATGGTGGCCCAATTCTAACGCATCAGGTATTCTAGAATATGCATGTCCACGTAATATATTGTCCAGCGACGTAGTATATTGCCCAGTCACGTAGTATATTGCCCAGCCACGTAGTATATTGCCCAGCCACGTAGTATATTGCCCAGCCACGTAGTATATTGCCCAGTCACGTAGTATATTGCCCAGTCACGTAGTATATTGCCCAGTCACGTAGTATATTGCCCAGTCACGTAGTATATTGCCCAGTCACGTAGTATATTGCCCAGTCACGTAGTATGTTGCCCAGTCACGTAGTATGTTGCCCAGTCACATAGTATATTGCCCAGTACATAGTATATTGCCCAGTCACGTAGTATATTTCCCAGTCACGTAGTATATTGCCCAGTCACGTAGTATATTGCCCAGTCAAGTAGTAAATTTCCCAGCTACGTAGTATATTGCCCAGTCACGTAGTATGTTGCCCAGTCACGTAGTATGTTGCCCAGTCACGTAGTATGTTGCCCAGTACATAGTATATTGCCCAGTCACGTAGTATATTGCCCAGCTACGTAGTATATTGCCCAGTCACGTAGTATGTTGCCCAGTCACGTAGTATGTTGCCCAGTCACATAGTATATTGCCCAGTACATAGTATATTGCCCAGTCACGTAGTATATTGCCCAGCCACGTAGTATATAGCAGAGCCATGAAGTACGCTATATTGCCCAGTCACGTAGTATAATGCCCAGCCACATAGTATATAGCAGAGCCACGTAGTATATTGCCCAGTCACGTAGTATATTGCCCAGTCACGTAGTATATTGCCCAGCCCACGTAGTATATTGCCCAGCCCACGTAGTATATTGCCCAGCCACATAGTATATTGCCCAGTCACATAGTATATTGGACAGCGACATAGTATATTACCCAGTCACATAGTATATTGCCCAGCTACGTAGTATATTGCCCAGTCACATAGTATATTGCCCAGCCACATAGTATATTGCCAAGCCACATAGTATATTGCCCAGCCACATAGTATATTGCCCAGTCACGTAGTATATTGCCCAGTCACGCAGTATATAGCAGAGCCACGTAGTATATAGCAGAGCCACGTAGTATATTGCCCAGCACAGAGCCACGTAGTATAGAGACTTAAAAAATAAACATATACTCACCTTCCAAAGGCCCGTTGGAAGTCCTGCTATACTCACCATCCGCCGCCTTTGCCACGCTCCCGGGACCGCTCCATTGCAAGCGGCAGCTTCCGGTCCCAGGGCTGGTGTGAGCAGGACCTATGATGACGTCGCGGTCACATGACCGTGACGTCATGGCAGGTCCTTTTTTTTTTTTTTATTAAATAGATTTTTATTGAAAGCGAATATGAACAATACAATTTATGCATTTTCCAGTATATTACAAAATTTTTACATTTTCCAAACCCCCAACAATCCCAACAAAACCCAAACCTCCCCCTCCCCTGACAGCTCATACCCAGTTATACTTTGTTACCAGTATTGATGGCTCTTTGAGCCATTTGAATCACTTATGTCCGCTTGTTCTTTAGCACTCTCTTCCTTTCAGAGGCCCTCATCCTCCCATTTCCCATACCTACTATCCCAGCTCGAGCCACGGAGACCACATTTTATCAAACGTTTCTATTTTCCCACGTCTTTTGTATACCCCCTTTTCCAAATTGAGACCATGTTTAACATATTTCAGGAATTCACCCCTTGTAGGCGGCTCATCCTTGATCCAGTTCCTTGCTATTACCTTCCTTGCCATATATAATAGCCTAGCTATTGCTATCTTCCAGGTGTTATCCACTCTAATTTCCTCTACATGTCCCAGTATACACACTATCGGATCTCTCGGCACTCTGCATTTATACGCCCCTTCCACACGGCTCATTACCACCAACCAGAAAGCAACCAGTCTTGGACATGTCCACATCATGTGGTATATTCCTGCATTCTCAGTCTTACATCTCGGGCATTCAGAGTCCGCACGCAACCCCGCTCTGTGCAACACTTCCGGTGATTTATAGACTCTGTGCAAGATGTACAGCTGTGATAGTCTATACGGCTCGCTCAGTGACACTCGTGGAACCCACTCCAACACCGACTCCCAGGTTTCATCCTCCATTGGGCCTAAATCTCTTTCCCATTTCGCTCTCGCTTTTAGAGGGAAGTCTAGTAAATATGCATGTAGAAGGTCCTTATAAAGGGTGGTAATGACTCCCCTTGTGGACCCTTCCCCACATACGTATTCCAGAACTATGTCCTCCTGGATCTCAATACCACCGCCCTTGTTTTGCGCTTTAAAGGCATGTTTCATCTGAGCATATTGATACTCCCCAGTCGGTCTCAATCCAAACTCTCCCTGCAGCTGCGAAAAGGACTTTAATCCTTGTTGTTGAATTATCTGAGCCACCAAGTGGATTCCTTTGGCCTGCCACTCCACCAGCACTCCAAGAGCCGCAAACTCAACCAAATTATTATTAAGCCATATCGGTGTAAATTTAGTCAGCCCCGTAACCCCCCGAATATGTCGCAGTCTGGTCCATAATTTATGTATCAAAAACATAGTTGGGTATAATTTCCCCAATACTCCCAAGGAGCCATCCTCCAGACACTGCGCCACCGGTCTTCGGTTTGTCACCCTCTCCATCAAGTGTTGTACCGCACTGGTAGACGCTCCCCGCGCCCAGCCCTTCAAATGCTGGCTCTGGGCTGCAAGAAAATATAACTCAGGATTGGGTAAAGCCAATCCTCCATCTTCCTTGGGTCGCTGAAGCGTCTCCAGGCGAATACGTGGGTACCGCCTCCCCCATATCAGGCTTCTAAAAAGAGCATTAATCTGCCGGAATTTCCCACGTGGAATCCAAACTGGCGCATTATGTAGGACGTAAAGTAATTTGGGTATCAGAACCATTTTAATGAGATTAACCCTACCCACCACCGATAGGTGTAATTTATTCCACGCATCCACTTTTGCTTTAAGGGCGCCCATGAGAGGAGTCAAATTCCTATACAAAAACTCTGTAACTGGCATCGAGATCCATATTCCCAGGTATTTGAAAAGGGATGCCACCTTAAGCCGCCCCTCTCCCAATGGCTCACTTCTGCTCTCCTCCACCCCATCCACCTCGAAGAGGACCGATTTATCCCAATTTATCCTCAATCCCGACAAGGCTCCAAATTTCCCAATGATCTCGATAGCCCCATTCAAGGCTTCATCCGGGTCCGCCAGGAACAGTAAAATGTCATCTGCATATAACGCGATCTTCTCCTCAACACTCCCATATCTGAACCCAGGAACCTCATCCGATTGTCGGATCTTAGCGGCCAGTGGCTCCACAGCTAAGGCAAACAGAAGGGGCGACAGTGGGCAACCCTGCCTCGTACCTCTGGCCAACTTTATAGGCTGAGAAAGTTCCCCATTCACTCTAATTCTAGCTGTTGGTAGTGAATATAACAGTTGAGTCCATGCCACAAATTGCGGACCAATACCCATACACTTCAACACCCGCCAGAGATATCCCCACTCCACACTGTCAAACGCCTTATGGGCATCCAAGGATGCAATAACCCTTCGGCCACAGTTGTCAGACTTCAGCTGTAGGTTCATATGCAGCCTCCGCAGATTAACCGCTGTAGACCTGTCAGGCATAAAACCAGACTGATCCGGATGTACAAGGCTAGCAATGACGCTGGACAAACGGGTAGCTAACACCTTGGCCAAGAGTTTGACATCGATGGTTAACAGAGAGATTGGTCGATACGACTCAGGCTTCCCCAGATCCTTATCCTCCTTCGGAATAACCACTATAATAGCCTCCCTCATAGATGCTGGGAGATACCCTTGGCATCCAGCCTCCTCCAGTACTAACTTTAATCTGGGAATCAGCACTTCCTCCAAACTTTTATAGATTTCGGCTGGTAACCCATCAACCCCAGGTGCCTTCCCATTAGCCATAGACTTCAGCGCCCGACTCAGTTCCTCCTCGGTGATAGGGGCATCGAGGCTCACCCCATCCTCCTCACTCAATTTCGGAAGACCCAGACTCTCAAGGAAAGTCTCCGTATCTCCGGCTGACTCATTGACCCTGGAGGAATATAAGTCCGCGTAAAAGTCCGCAAAGACCTTTATAATTTCAGGTGTTTCAGATACCCTGCTCCCCCCATCTGAAACCAACGAATGTACATACGAGGTACCACGCTGAGCCGCGGCTACCACCGATAGCATGTGTCCCACTGTTTCTCCCTCCTGAAAATAAGCCACCCTCTGAAACTCCCGCTTCCTTTCAGCTTTTCCCAGCAGAATCTTTTCCATACAATTTTGCGCTGTTCTCAACCTTTTCTCTGCCTCAGAAGTCCCCAGCACTACCATCTCGTCCTCTGCGGCTTTCAGCTCCTCCATCGCCACTCTCTCCGCCTCCCTTGTCCTCCTCTTACACCTACTAATGTCTCTAAATAGTAACCCTCTCAGGTACGCTTTCATTGCATCCCAAACAGTTAGAGCATCTGTACTCCCATCATTTAAAGCAAAGAATTCCGTCACCTCCTTCCCTATACCGTCCAAATCAATACTCTGTAACCAGTTAGGATGGATCTTCCATTCTCTCCCACTTGCGGTCCGTGTCCCCAACAACCTAACCTCCACCTCAATTGGACTGTGATCCGAAAGGGCCCTCGGCAGATAACGCACCTCTCCCACCATTGTGTCCAACAGGCGGTTACCCAGCGCCATATCAATTCTGGATAGCGTAGCATGAGCCGGCGAGTAGCACGAGTACCCTCTCTCCCCAACATGTCTAACTCTCCATAGATCAATCATGCCTATTTCACGCACATAGGTACCAAATGTTGTAGTGTGCCCCTCCGACCTGTTCTGGGTGTTCTTATTTTTATCCCAAAAGTCATCACAGATATTGTTCAAATCCCCAATAATTAAGAGTGGTAGTGGTTCCCATCGTTGCACCCTCTCCAACACCTCCCTGATCTTCTTACTTGAATATGGAGGTGGAATATACATTGCCGCCACACACAATCTCACTCCATACAATATACATTGTATCACCACATACTGACCCTCAGCATCCACACATACTTTCACCTCTTCATACTGCACTCCCACCGGCACCAACACTGACACACCTCTTGAGTACGTCGAAAAGGTAGAATGATACCCTTTCTGTATCCAACGTCTATTCAGTACATCCACTTTCTCCTGTATCAAGTGCGTCTCTAGCAAGCATATCATAGAAGCCCGCTGATCCTTCGCATACTGCAAGCTCGCAGCTCTCCTAGATTTATCCGCCAGACCTCTCACATTCCAACTCAAAATCTTAAAGCGGTCCCCTATTATGTGACTCATCATCTTTAGTTATGTCTTTACTTCCCGTTCTGAGCTGTCTAACTTCCCTCCCCACCCTTACCCCTACCCCCCCTCCCCCACACCCCCCAATACTATACATTCTGCCTCTTATCAAGAGTGGGGCACCATCACCCATTGCGAACACTCTTGTTAACGTAACCTTCTCCTTCCGCCTCCCGCTACCGTTTATAACAGAATTCGGCGCAATTCTTAGAAGAACAATATAATTCAACCTGTATTAAATTACAACTGCAAGAAACTAAATAAACTTTTAGTACGCTGCACACCCTTCCTCCCTCGTACTTCTCCGCCGCATCAGCACACCCAGTACATTCCCTGAATAATACCCAGCTCCACCCTCCAACCTTCACATTTCAATTACCAGTGTACTGTCAGTCCATCTCTTTTTCCCCTTTTTGAAAGAATTAAAATACCTCCCGACTAACCCACCCCACATTTTCAATCTCCTTTCCCTTTAAGCTTTTTAGCATTAAGATCTATCCACTGGGTAGCGTCCTCCGGCGTCTGGAAAAAATGAATCTTATCCAGCGCTACCACTCTCAGTCGTGCCGGAAACATCATGGAGTATTGCACTCCCAGTTCTCTCAGCCGTCTCTTGATACCCGTGAACATCATCCGTTGTTTCTGTACCAGGGCGGAATAGTCAGGGTAAATAGCAACTCTTTGACCTCCAATTGTCAGATCCGTCATGTCTCTAGCTTTCCTCAGGATAATGTCTCTGTCTCTGTAGTTTAGGATTTTGGCAAGCATGGTACGGGGATTTGCTCCAGGGACAGGTGGTTTCGGTGGGACCCTGTGGGCTCTTTCTACCGCAAATACTTTTGTCAGTGCTGCATCACCAAAGGTCTCAAGGAGCCAGCTTTCAATATACTCCGTGGGATTCCTCCCCTCAATTTTTTCAGGGACACCCACTATACGAATGTTATTTCTTCTGGACCTGTTCTCCAGATCCTCATTTTTTGCAGCCAGCTCCGATATTGCCTGAGTAAACTTCCTCTCCGCTTTCTGCAGCTGCACTATATGGTCTTCTGCCGTGCTCACTCTTTCCTCCACAGCCCCCACACGTTTGTCAATCTTCTGCAGGGCTGCATTTATCTGGGCTGTATCCCCCTTGACCTCCTGTAGCTGCTGGGTGAGGGATTGTTTGCATGCTGATACCAGTGCAAAAACATCTCTAAGAGTGGGCTCTGCTCCTGACTCCTTATCTTCAGATCCCCCTACTACCACTGCCATGTCACCATCCCTGCTCCCCTGTTGTACCTCCTGCTCCTCTGCTGGGCTTTCCTCCTCTCCTTCTGTGTCTGTGTCTGCTCCGGCATCCTCCTCTGCTTTTCCTGTGTTCCCTGCGGCCTCCACTCTAGCAAACTGCTGGAGCTTTGCCGCCGCCGACATTCTCTTCTGGCATGCCGCGTTGTCCTTCTCCGCCTTCTCTCTGGCGTCGGCGCCATCTTGGCTGATCCCAGCCTCGCCGGCTCCTGCATCTCTTTGCCTCCTCCTGGTCATATTTGTTGACCTCGAGGCCGCCTCTATTCACCGCCGCACTCCCGGGACTTTCCTGCAGCCGGTAAGCGCCTTGAATCGCCGCTCAGCTGCGGCTTATAAGGATAAATTGAGCGTTAGCAGCGGGAGCGCTCTGTCACACGTCCGCTCACATGGACGTTCAGGCCACGCCCCCCCCATGGCAGGTCCTTGGCGCACACCAGCCCTGGGACCGGAAGCTGCCGCTTGCAATGGAGCGGTCCCGGGAGCGTGGCGAGGAGCGGGGAAGGGGGCGGAGGGTGAGTATAGCAGGTTTTTTGTTTTTTTTATTATTTTTAACATGACATATTTTTACTATTGATGCTGCATAGGCAGCATCAATAGTAAATAGTTGGGGACACACAGGGTTAATAGCAGCGGAAACGGAGTGCGTTACACCGCGGGCAGTTACTGCTGCCATTAACCCTGTGTGAGCGGTGAGTGGAGGGGATTATGGAACGGGCGCCGGGCAGTGAGTGCAGGGGAGTAGGGGAGGGACTAATCGGACTGTGCCCGTCGCTGATTGGTCGCGGCAGCCATGACAGGCAGCTGCGGAGACCAATTGTGCAGGCATGTACTACGGAGGACAGAGAATGAACTTCAATCCAATATTGCAGCCAGCATGCAGCCAGCGGGTAAGGAAAGGGTGAATCAAACACCCGAAAACCCCGCCCCTATGGCTGAAGATTGTTCCCTCCAAATTCAGGTGACAGAGTCCCTTTAAAACAGACACACGGATAACACACTGATCCAAAACACTGGCACTAGTACCATTTTTCCACTTATCTTTTTATGGATGTGTCAATGAGGCCTTAAACCTGTCAGCAGGATTTTGCTAAGTAAACTACAGGCAATATCAGATTGGCAGTGTTACACTGATTAAAATGATACCTGGTGTGAAGAAATCCATCTTGTGGTTCTTGTGTAATCAGTTGGCGGGACTGTAGTCAGAGTCTTATCTTCCTGCTGTAACCCAGAGAAACCAAGGAAAGACCTGCTCCCAGGCCACCCCAAAGCACAAACAGTCTGTCTCTATGATGAGGAACATGTTTGTTCTTTGGGGCGGCCTGTGGGAAGGTCGTTCCTTGGTTGTTCTGCCCACAGTCCCACCTCGGAGCACAGGCATCTCATTAATTGAAAATGTCTAACACTGATTACTCAAGAACCAACTTGTCCAATCAAAAGGCTGCAAACAACTCTTCCCAAAACTCTTTTAAACTGTTTCAAGAACAGAAAAACTCCTCCACAACCTGCCTGAAAAAGCAGAGTTTCCATAAATGGGTGGTCTGGTACCTAAAATGTCCTTTCTAAAGATCTACATTTACAGCCTAATCGCTTTTGTAAATAGCTTTATGTTAGAATACCCTCCACTTCTCCTTAACCTGCCTGTCCTAAAATGTTTCTCAAACTGGATGTGACAGGAGGCTGGGGCTGCACTCACTTCCCTGCAGCCTCTATCGCCCCTCCTGGATCGGGATGTCATCAGATGGCGGCACTGCAGTCTCTACAGTTTCTTTCATTGCTGCCTTCTGAAGGCTTCCTGGATCCATGGCAATAGAAGCTGAGGGAGAGGCGAGAGCAGCGGGTGGGATAGAAGCAGAGTGCCGGTGCTGCGCTCACCTCTCCACTGCCGCTGTATCCAAATGTGAAACACGACGTCGTCAGGTAGTAGAAATAGAAGCAGTGAGTGACCTCATCTTCTATCACTGCTATCAAGCAAATTATCATCAGGGCTTGCCTGTTTGTTAGACAATCTCTGCATGTGTTTCGGCAGTCTATCAGCCACAAAACATGCAGCCGCAGGGACTCGAACATAATATCCGAGCACACCGAAGACACTCTGATAACACCCGAGCATACTCGGATAACGCGTTATCCGAGCACATTCGCTCATCACTAGTTACCACCTGCCCAGAGCTAGGTAGAAAGCTCAAGGATGAGCTCTAGTCGTTCGCAACCATTTCCATTTATGATCGATATAGCACGCTATTACTTTGGTGCTTCAGAATCAATTAATCCTGTCTTAGAGGACTACAGGACTTGGTGGCTTTCGTTTTTGCTCTAATATTCACTGTCTTCTAGTTGATGCTTGTTTTTCCTCTCTTGAATTTAGTTCGTGAACTGTAGACCTTATTCTACAACCAGTGTTATGATAGATACAGATTGGAGTTGTTTTTGGCACATATCTTGATTGATCCCATGTATGAAGCTCAATAAAGAAGCTGGTATCTTGGCTGCTCATTCCAGAGAAATACATTTTGAGTACAACGGATGAAATATGGGTCCTTGCATCCATGGATTCTTGCTTCTAAAAGGAGGAGAGCCCTTGTGACACACATCTTGATATAGATTGAAGAGTGGAACCGTGAAAGACTCTACGTTGCGTTGGTTCTACTCAATTGAAAGACCTTCAGCCCTGGGGATCCTTGAGAAAGAATTAAGTGCGATTTGTTTTTCTACTTATGTGATGTCTTTTTTTTGGAATGGAGCACTTTAGGGGAAGGGAATAGTCCTGGGAAAGGCAATAGTCACAGGAAAGGTAATGATCTGGAAGGTACAGTGACAGCTTGGCACCAGAGCTGCGAATCTGTGAGGTCTACTGGGAAAGCAGAACCTAGGAAAGGTCCGATTCAGGATCTAAGAGCGTAAAGCCGCCTGGGCTACTTATCCCTTTTGTGGCTTAATTCTTAGCACACTGTTAAATTGAGCAATTTACTACTGAAGTTAACACCATTCAGGGAAATTTTGCATGTTCGCTTTTTTTTTTTTTTTTTACGTAATTTGAAAATGATGCCCCCAAAATTTAAATAAAACTATCACGGTTCAGTGAAATCCTTGCAATAAACTCTTTATATAAATCGTGTTTTATGTGGTGGATTTTTTATTTTATTTTATTAGTTTTGCATGCATTCATTTCCAGGAAATGTAATTGACATAGGTGTAGCTTCTTATAAAATGCGCAAAATCCTTTCCATGCTTCTCTTGAGATCCCTGCACAATGCATCATCGCCTATCAAAGCCGCTCATATTTGAATGCTGGCAGCATAATTCCATTTCTGTAGGCTTGCATTAGCTCCTCCAGATGCAGAGCTGCTGCTGCGGAAACTCCTTTCAATCATCCTTGTAGTCAGAGCCCTCCACATATGCTGCACTTGCTGGCTCTGCTTAGATCATCCATCATTTATCAGAAGATTAAAAAGAGCTGATTTCTCCACATTAAAATGCTGCTGAGCACGCGCTGCATTGTGCCGGATGCTGGCAGGATTTGGATTTTTCTTAAACCCTTGTATTTTTGTTCTCCTTTTCACTGTCTACCTGCAACTTTTATTAATAAGAAAGACTTATATTAAAGGAGGAATTTTTTCACACACCAGTAATTGTGCTGATGACACCAAACCACTTACAGCGAGCGTTGAAGACTCCATGAAGAGCCAGTATGCGGTGCATCATATGCCCATGGGACATTTCTAGATTAGATTTTCGGCAAGCAAGAGCCATGTCCTCAGCAGGAGCTCTGCAATCTCATCTTTCCAAGTATTTCTCTAGATAAAAAGCACATTTCTGTTTCTCTTGTTTTGTAATCGCCACATATATCACTAATGTAACAGAGCTGAATTTGTCTTAAGAAAGTTTCCCACTTTTAAAGAAAAACAAAAGTTTTTAAAGGGAACCTGACAGCTGATAATTGCCCGATACACAGGTTTCATGCGTCAGATCCTGGCTGTGTGTTTTCCACCAGGCATGTTTGACTCTGAGATGTTCCGGATTTTCAGAGAAATACCTACTTTAAAAGCTGCCAGGGAAATACCCGCACATGGGACTTCTCCCCACCCACTGCATGTGATTATCAGGTCCCTCCCTATAGACACACGCAGGGAAAGACCTGTCGCTCTAGGGAAGCGGGCGTAGAAAAGGGGCACAACTTTCTGACTCGTCTCCTGTGCGGGTCAGTCCCCGGGGGATTTCAAAGTATGTGTTTCTATGAAATCATGCAGCCAGTGCCTGATAGATGCTGACTATAGTTCAAGCAGCGTGTATCAGCTGTCAGATTTCCTTTAAAGGGGATCTTCTAGTCTATCGGATTGGAAAAATCTTTTTTTTTTTTTTACTATATATTTCACATGTTTAGTGTAGCGAATATATCTGTAAAGCAATATACCATATATAGTTGAGTATAAGCCGATCCGAGTATAAGTCGACCCCCCTAATTTTGCCACAAAAAACTGGGAAAACTTATTGACTCGAGTATAAGCCTAGGGTGGAAAATGCAGCAGCTACCGGTAAATGTCAAAAATAAAAATAGATACCAATAAAAGTAAAATTAATTGAGACATCAGTAGGTTAAGTGTTTTTGAATATCCATATTGAATCAGGAGCCCCGTATAATGCTCCATACAGTTTATAATGGCCCCATAAGATGCTCCATATTAAAATATACCGGTACCCCATATAATCCTGCATAAAGGGTAATAAGGGCCCCATAAGATGCTCCATAGAAACATTTGCCCCATACAATGCTGCATAAAGATTGGTGGCCCCATAAGATGCTCCACACATTATGGCCCCATAAGATGTTCCACACATTAGGGGCCCCATAAGATGCTCCATACATTATGGCCCCATGAGATGCTCCACACATTATGGCCCCATACATTGTGGCCCCATGAGATGCTCCACACATTAGGGGCGCCATGAGATTCTCCACACATTATGCCCCATACGATGCTCCATACATTGTGGCCCCATGAGATGCTCCACACATTATGCCCCATAAGATGCTCCTCATTTATGCCCCATAAGATGCTCCTCATATATGCCCCATAAGATGCTCCATACATTTGCCCCATTTGCTGTTGCTGCGATTAAAATAAAAAAAAATCACATACTTACCTCTCTTTGATTGTCACGTTCCATCGCTGCGCGCTGCTCTGTCTTCCATCCTTGGCACTGACTGTTCAGGCAGAGGGCGGCGCGCACACTAATCGCGTCATCACGCCCTCTGACCTGAACAGTCACAGCCAGAGGACGGAAGACAGAGCAGCGCGCAGCGATGGAACGTGGAAGGTAACTATCGCACAATGCTCCCCCTCCCCTGATATACTCACCTGCTCCCGGCGCGGTCCCTGGCAGCATCTCACTGTCAGATGGTCTCCGGGAGCCGGCGGCGGCGGTCACGTACCGCTCATTACAGTAATGAATATGCGTGCATATTCATTAATAATAATAATAATATAATAATAATCTTTATTTTTATATAGCGCTAACATATTCCGCAGCGCTTTACATCACATTATCATCACTGTCCCCGATTGGGCTCACAATCTAGAATTCCTATCAGTATGTCTTTGGAATGTGGGAGGAAACCGGAGTGCCCGGAGGAAACCCACGCAAACACGGAGAGAACATACAAACTCTTTGCAGATGTTGTCCTGGGTGGGATTAGAACCCAGGACCCCAGCGCTGCAAGGCTGCTGTGCTAACCACTGCGCCACCATGCTGCCCATTACTTTAATGAGCGGTACCACGTGACCGCTGAACACAGGAAGCGCTGCCCGGAGACCATGGGACATGCAGGGACAGCGCCAGGAAAAGGTAAGTATATCACAGCCGCCGCTTCCCCTCACCCGCCGACCCCACACCGACACTGACTCGAGTATAAGCCGAGAGGGTCACTTTCAGCCCAAAAAAGTGGGCTGAAAATCTCGGCTTATACTCGAGTATATACGGTAGCTTGATTCACAATATTAAAAGGTTATAGCACCTTATAGGGATTGATCTCTGGCGCGCGTTCGGTGCTTGGACCGTGCTCCGCACAATGGAGCATTCCATCGGCCTTGTATGCATATATATGCTTTCTTAGCTTTTGGATTAACTTGCCCAATAGATGTTTATTTTTTTGGACAGCATTTTGAAAAGCAGTCCTTCGTGTTACGATGCTTAGTAATCACCTTGCACTTATCAGAGATCTAATAGGATGATGATTTGTTGGAACGTGTTGGAGCAAAAACACAAAATAACTAATTGCTCAACTCATTTATTTGGACTTCTGCTCTGAAAGCTTTTCATTCGGGTGCAAAGATTGTGAACATAGCTATGTTTTTGGCAATAATTATCTTTAACGAGGGATTTATGCCAATTTTTAAAGTAAAGGATGTGATGGGAATGACTTATTAGACAGCAAGCGGGGATGGATGGGCACACTCGGGAAGAGGCTCGATTAAGTCCCTCAGAGTGTCAAATTTTATGAGCATGCAGAAGGATCACTTAATGGTCCTGGAATAGTTGATTGATCGTAAGTAAACGTATCTCTGTGTAATCGGTATGAAAAGCTTTAATGCGTTTTTTTCTTGAAACCACTTTTTTCAAAAAAATTCCCACGGTATCCCCAGAACCAATTGGTCAATTGTGTCAGGCTTGTGCACACATTTTCAGTACAGTGTGTCAGTAAAGTCATGGTGCACTTTTGACCAGTCACTGGAAAGCAACAAAAAACTATAGAAATCTAAAATCTGCTCCAAATAAAAGAAAAACTCTCCCAGTTTCATACCTATTCAGTGCAGTTCGATGTGGGCTCCATTTGTTGACCTACACACATCCAAACGATAGTGAAGTTCTTGCCACACACGGGTAAGGACGTCTGGTGTAACAGAGTGAATAACGTCTGTGATTCTCTGTTTTAAGTGATTAATGTCGTTGATACGTTCAATGTACACATGTTGCTTCACATAACCCTAAAAGTAAAAGTCTTAGGGCGTCAGATCTGGGAATCGTGGTGGCAATGGCTTGAGAGAACCCCTGCCTATCCACCGTCGGGGGAGTGTTCTATCCAGAAACTCACGAACAATGGTGACATAGTGTGGAGGAGCGCTGTCCTATTGAAAGATGACACCTTCTGGAAATTGTGGCACTGCATACAATTCCAACATGTCAAGATACGTGTTTGCCGTCACAGACCGCTCCGCGAAAAAAAATGGGCCCATCACCTTGTCATGCATCAGGCCACACCACACGTTCACTTTAGGGGTGTTACGTTCGAACTCATCGTAGGCATGAGGATTTAGGCAGCCCATATTCGGATGTTATGGCGATGAACATGCCCACAGATATGGAAGGTCGCCTCATCGCTAAGCACAATTTTCAGCAAAAATCTTGCATCATTGTCGATCTTATGAAGCCTATCTGTAGTAAACGCGCATCATTTGTAGCATGGAAAACCACACAGCTGGCATACGCTTGTGGTTGCATGATGTCACACACTTGGCAGTGTATTAATCAGTTCAGTTTATCAGGGGTTAATCTGACTGGGGCTCAGCAACAGCTTAAATGTGTTTGTGTTGTGTGATTGGTTCTTGTTATCTCTTCTCATGAACAGGTCTGAAATGATTGGGCCAGAGAAAGGGCGCTAAAATGTAAGCTATAAAAGTGCACCATGACTTTACGGACACACTGTATATAAGTGCCTAGCTCCTGTACCAGAATCAAGTCATTTTTTTTTTTACAAGCCTCCAATTGTACCAAAAATTGATACTCAATTTTCAGCATGACACCATTTTTAAAATTTTCATGCTTTTTGTTTATTCTGCTATCGGAGATATCGGCAATCATAGTAATTAAGAATCTCTTGTTTGTTTTTTTGGTTTAGGACAAGTACAACAGCCGGGATCATAGCCACCGTTTTGTTTTGCTTGCCCACTTCACTGCTTAGAGTACTTATTTATACTCTTTTCATGATATAAAAATTTCCATGTGTAAATATATTGTTTAAAACCCTATCCCACAAATCCTTTTTGCAGAAAAAAAAATAAATCGCAGAAATAGCATAAAAAACGGGCGTTTAGACTAGAAGACTGCCTTAAACACCATTCTTGTCCATAGTATTACAGTTCATTCCAGGCCTCCTTATATCCGGGCAGTCGCATCAGGTTTTTTTTTGTGTACCTTAACTGATCACAATTGATGTCAAAATAGTTTCAGTTGTCATTGATCTTTTTCACCAGTTTCTACTGCAAAGCTGATGAGCCGTGTTGAAAAATGTAACGGAGCACTTTGGAGGGTTGGATTCAACACCTGACATGCTGGATTAATGTGAACGATTCCGTAGCAAATTATTGGATCTCTTCTCACATTAGTGTCCCTCTGGCGTTTCACTGCCACATCAGAGAGAAAAATAGCCAGATCTCTAAGCATGTGGAACAATGGACTTGTGTTCTGACTGGTGTTCAGAATGTTCACTTTTGCATAAAATAGGACTGTCTGATGCTAAATTTTGTGTTTCCTCTAAAAGTCAATTTCTATTATTTTTAGATCCATAATTGATTGCTTTAAGCAGCATTGCAGCAGAGTTTTTGTTAAATTCACCTCCAGAGTGGTGTCTGTAATGTAAGTTGCCTGCCCCCAGAATTATATTTACCAGTCGCCATCATCTTCTGTTCTTCACGCCAATCCGGTCATCTTCTACAAGCTCTTTTACCTGCCGGATCTCTCCAGTGTTTGATGGGCAAGACGGAGGCCATTTTTCAATGTTAGTCTATTAGAGCCAGAAGTAGGCCAGTACGGGACTGCCATAGATTTACATCGAGAGCTTGTGACCATTACCTCTGACTTCCGGTCAGTCGGGAACTGCCGTCATAAGGTATCGGAGCATGACCAGAGCACTGTCGGGAAGAAAAAACACAAAAAAAGAGCTTGGCTTAAGTTGGTACGCATTCAGCACATAAACACATGTTCACATTGGCCATAAAACATATAAAACCTACAAGAGAAAAAATTAGCAAAAACTCTATTGTAAATAAGTAAAAAGCAAAAAGTGCATCTAAATAACACAGAGTTTTTAGTAATACTGTTTTTGATCAAAAATACCATAAAAGCCATCCCACCACAACAAGGTAACTCTGATCGGGAAGGTCCTACACTGTCTAATATTAAAACCTTACCATGTGTCAATGCTGACCTCAGTGTGAATAAGGGCAGACAAAAGGACTGGGCCCAACCAGTGGAACACCAGCCTGGGGAAGCTTTATATACAATTTCCAGCTCAGAAAAGGGTGGCCACACCCTGGTTTGCAGTGGCGGGAAGAGCTGAAGACAGCGGCTGGTAAGTATATTTTATGGGGCAGGGAACATGCATTAGTGAGACCTCTTCGGGGGTGAATTAAAAAACCAAAACCCCGCTGGAGTGGTGTGTTAAGATCCCCATACACATTAGATACTTGAAGGCTCAACTATCGTTTGACCTCCATCTGTCTCTTCAGATTTCCCCAAGCCATCTCTCTGCTGAATGCTCTTGTGTTTTCTATGAGATAGTCACTCCCAAACTCCTCTGCCGGTGGCTTAGTTCGCGGAAAACAAAAGGAAAGACCACCATAAATCTGACCTACCGTATCGGTCTGCCCCAGACATCTGTTAGGGGAGAGTCGGGATCCCCCCATACATATTAGACTGTCAGAAGGTCCCGTTGGTATCAGCAGGTTCAATATTGGAGGTGATTAAAAAAAAAAAAAAGGTCCGTGGAGAAAAGCCCCCCATTTTTATAGGTTGGGTGTCAACCCTGCTCCTCATTCACTTGAATATGGCCTAACTGAAGCTCGAGGTCACCACTGTGCATGCAAAAAAGGGTCAGAAAAGTTTGCAAAAGACTGTGTTATAAATGTTTATGTAGATTTATTAACTCTAGTTCTGTAAACATAAGAAAAAACGTCTCCTGTCCCTTTAGGACAAGCTGTGGATCCTGGTGGCATTAATTACTTTGTTTTTGTGCTTGTGTATATCATCGGAGGGTTTTGCAGTCGAGTGAATAAAGTAAATCTGCGTTAAGTGAAAATAAAATTGATGTTGCCATATGCTAAGCATGGCGGCTTCATTAAAACGGCAATATTTGTTCATCAAGCTAATTTTTTTTTTTTTTTTTGGTAAAAGATTTCCAAATGCCTTTCTATTAAAAGCTGTATAATGTGTCAGGTGCTGATGTCAACTGCCAAGCCAAGGACAAGGCGACTCCATTATTCATCGCAGCTCAGGAAGGCCACGAGAAATGTGCAGAGCTGTTACTGTCGGCGGGAGCCGATCCAAACCTCTACTGCAATGGAGAAGGCTGGCAGCTGCCAATACACGCAGCTGCACAAATGGGCCGGAGCAAGTAAGTTGTCTTATATCTGGGCTTAATTAAAGAGTTTAGTAATCGCATAAGGTAATTAGAAATTTTGATTGTTTCCTGTAAAATTGTAATTTTTTTTACATTTCAGCTAAATATCTTTTAATGGATCGGACTCATTTGGGGTGTAGTAACGGGTGCATGTGTTGTAAGACGCTAATAGGTATTTAATGATGGAAGGATTTGATTTTAATTTTTGGCAAAGAGATTTTACAAAACGCGATCAGGTTTCAGAGATGAGCTAATAAAAAGCGGAGAAATGTAAACACACAGCGGAATGAGAAGTATCGTCATCGCCCCGTAGTGATAGGACGTATAAAACCTTTACACGGGACCTGTGCAATGCGGGTTTTAACTGCAATACCAAAATGTGCAGCAAAAAATTGTGCAGATTCTTTAGCAAATTTTGTCGCAAAATGCTGCCGATTTATTGCAGCTTTCTACCAATTGCAAAGGGCCACATTATCTTTATTTTATCAGATGTGTTGGGGACATAATTTTGTAGCACTTGTTACTATATAGTATGACCGGTACTCCTGATTTCCTCATAGACCGCACAGCTCTACGGTCCGGCTGCTGGTGGAGGAACATGTGACCAGACAGGTCCATCAGTCTCCTCCAATAGAAAAACAGTTTTCCCATGTGAGATATTCTATTGGAGGAGGCTGATGGACAGGTCTGGTCACATGCTCCTCCACCAGCAGCCATTGTATGGACCGGAGCTGTGCAGTATATGAGGAAAACTGCACTATCAAGAGCAGGAGGAGAACCTGTCCTACCTATCTATATAATAGTGAGTGCCAATAAATCATGTCTTCAACACAACTAATAAAATAAAAAATGTGGCCGATCCCAGTAACTCATTCTTCAGCCGGCAATAGTGTACTACAGCGGCTACAGGAAGGCAAACGGTGCAGTTTTTTGACGAATTCTTTTGCAAACATGGTTTTTTACCCCGATTGCATGCACTTAAGTAGGATTAAAAAAAACTGTCCCCAAACATGGATGACCCCTTTAAGGGTTTGACCTTTTTTAGGTTGCCTACACCTTTACAACTATTTTTTTTTTGTAATATTGTCTCGGTGGGTCTATAATAAACAAGCGCCCATACACAAAATCAGACTACACAGAGTTCTTTTGCAGTCTGTTCCTCTGGAGATGCATCAGAGAGCTGTAGACACACAACAATAAAATAATAGAACAGAAGGAACTAAGCTAAACCTCACCTGCACAGACGAGGCTTAAAATGGTTGTTCCCTTTTAATCAAATTTCTCCCTTGGCTGCAGTTTGCTCTAAATCCCAAGCTGCTCTGTGCTCGACTTCCCTTGGGTGACCGGCGAGTTTCTGCAGCTGTTATCAGTGTCCGGCATTGGCAGCGGTGCTGGTGTGATATTGACGGGACGCTCTAAACAGGGCTTCTCATCTTGAGCCGCTAAGATCACTAACTGACTGCCACGCTGTCAAACTGGCGTCAGTCATTTCTCATTATTACACATACCTAATTTATGGACATCTATGGTTTGATTTCTTTGCCTGTGTGGATTGGATGGCTTGTTACCGACATCTGGTGAGAATTCCATGTCAAGAGCACCTTTAGAAATATGTCTACTTACAAAATTGGTGACGTGTTCAATACTTATTTCACCCGCTGTAAGTGTCTGGCGTTCACAGGCAGCCGGGCTGATGGACGAGTTTTTTGGCAGCAATAGAAGACACTACAATATAAGTTTGTATCTCCTGTCATCAATTTGGTTTTATCTACTATAAAATTAACCTGAATCCCCAAAATCTAATCTCTGCATAGTACAGTGTGATGATCTTTCGTATACAGTACAAACCAAAAGTTTGGACACACCTTCTCATTTAAAGATTTTTCTGTATTTTCATGACCATTAAAATTGTAAATTCACACTGAAGGCATCAAAACTATGAATTAACACATGTGGAATTATATACTTAACGAAAAAGTGTGATACAACTGAAATTATGTCTTATATTCTAGGTTCTTCAAAGTGTACACATTTTGCTTTGATGACTGCTTTGCACACTCTTGGCATTCTCTTGATGAGGTTCAAGAGTTAGTCACCAGGAATGGTTTTCACTTCACAGGTGTGCCCTGTCAGGTTTAATAAGTGGGATTTCTTGCCTTATAAATGGGGTTGGGACCATCAGTTGTGTTGTGCAGAAGTCTGGTGGATACACAGCTGATAGTCCTACTGAATAGACAATTTACATAGTAACATAGTTAGTAAGGCCGAAAAAATACATTTGTCCATACATTCCATCATAATAACCTACGTCCTTCTACAGAACCTAATAATTGTATGATACAATATTGTTCTGCTCAAGAAAGACTTCCAGGCCTCTCTTGAACCCCTCGACTGAGTTCGCCATCACCACCTCCTCAGGCAAGCAATTCCAGATTCTCACCGCCCTAACAGTAAAGAATCCTCTTCTATGTTGGTGGAAAAATCTTCTATCCTCCAGACGCAAAGAATGCCCCCTTGTGCCCGTCACCTTCCTTGGTATAAACAGATCCTCAGCGAGATATTTGTATTGTCCCCTTATATACTTATACATAATTTTTAGATCGCCCCTCAGTCGTCTTTTTTCTAGACTAAATAATCCTAATTTCGCTAATCTATCTGGGTATTGTAGTTCTCCCATCCCCTTTATTAATTTTGTTGCCCTCTTTGTACTCTCTCTAGTTTCATTATATCCTTCCTGAGCACCGGTGCCCAAAACTGGAAACAGTACTCCATGTGCGGTCTAACTAGGGATTTGTACAGAGGCAGTATAATGCTCTCATCATGTGTATCCAGACCTCTCATAATGCACCCCATGATCCTGTTTGCATTGGCAGCTGCTGCCTGGCACTGGCTGCTCCAGGTAAGTTTATCATTAGCTAGGATCCCCAAGTCCTTCTCCCTGTCAGATTTACCCAGTGGTTTTCCGTTCAGTGTGTAATGGTGATATTGATTCCTTCTTCCCATGTGTATATTTGTATTATGGCAAGAAAAAAGCAGCTAAGTAAAGAAAAACGAGTGGCCATCATTACTTTAAGAAATGAAGGTCAGTCAGTCCGAAAAATTGGGAAAACTTTGAAAGTGTCCCCAAGTGCAGTGGCAATAACCATCAAGCGCTACAAAGAAACTGGCTCACATGAGGACCGCACCAGGAAAGGAAGACCTAAAGTCACCTCTGCTTCTGAGGATAAGTTTATCCGAGTCACCAGCCCCAGAAATCACAGGTTAACAGCAGCTCAGATTAGAGACCAGGTCAATGCCACACAGAGTTCTAGCAGCAGACACATCTCTACAACAACTGTTAAGAGGAGACTTTTTGCAGCAGGCCTTCATGGTAAAATAGCTGCTAGGAAACCACTGCTAAGGACAGACAACAAGCAGAAGAGACTTGTTTGGGCTAAAGAACACAAGGAATGGACACTAGACCAGTGGAAATCTGTGCTTTGGTCTGATGAGTCCAAATTTGAGATCTTTAGTTGCAACCACTGTGTCTTTGTGCGACACAGAAAAGGTGAACTGTTGGACTCTACATGTCTGGTTCCCACCGTGAAGCATGGAGGAGGAGGTGTGATGGGGTGAGGGTGCTTTGCTGGTGACACAGTTGGGGATTTATTCAATATTGAAGGTATACTGAACCAGCTTGGCTAACATCTTGTAGCGGCATGCTATTCCATCCGGTTTGCGTTTAGTTGAGCCATCATTTATTTTTCAACAGGACAATGACCCCAAACACACCTCCAGGGTGTGTAAGGGCTATTTGACCAAGAAGGAGAGTGATGGGGTGCTACGCCAGATGACCTGGCCTCCACAGTCACCAGACCTGAACCCAATCGAGATGGTTTTGGGTGAGCTGGACCGTAGAGTGAAGGCAAAAGGGCCAACAAGTGCTAAGCATCTCTGGGAACTCCTTCAAGATTGTTGGAAGACAATTCCCGGTGACTACCTCTTGAAGCTCATCAAGAGAATGCCAAGAGTGTGCAAAGCAGTCATCGAAGCAAAAGGTGGCTACTTTGAAGAACCTAGAATATAAGACATATTTTCAGTTGTTTCACATATAATTCCACATGTGTTAATTCATAGTTTTGATGCCTTCAGTGTGAATGTACAATTTTCATAGTCATGAAAATACAGAAAAATCCTTAAATGAGAAGGTGCGTCCAAACTTTTGGCCTGTACTGTATAAATAAATGTATACTTTTGCACTATTGCCACAAATCTTCAGCTTTTTAGAGGGAATCTGTTATGAGGATTTCACCACATAAACTATTTATTTGCTCATGTAGCTCTTTCAAAGACAAGTCCAACAATACCTTTATGTAGCCAGTCCGTATGTCTGAGAAACTAGCATTTGGATTGATATGTGAATGGATGTGGTAGATCTGAAGCCTCTGTCACTCCAGCTCTATTGCCTGCCCAGTTCCAGGTATTGCGCCTCTCAGATTCTGAGACATGCCAACATCTCTCCTGTGTATAAAACTAGTCTTTTCAAACCAAGTGGGTGCTGTCCTTAAAAATACTTCTATAGAGAAAATATGTGGACCACACCATCTTGGATAACAAGACTACATTCATATATGAGTGAGGGGCGTTATCTGTGCTGATGTTTGGAATGTAATTGTTCTCCTATTGTGTCCATATTTAAAGCAAATGTATTTTTAGGCTTCTGGAAATGCTCATGGCGGTAACAAGTCGTGTGTGCGATACTGGAAAAGATCAAGTGAGTCCCGTCTATTCTGCCGTCTATGGAGGTGACAGGCAGTGCCTGGATATGTTACTGTCTGGAGGCTATAGCCCCGAAGCTCAGGAACGTGTACTCTATCAGTATAAGACCCCGATGTGTGTGGCTACTGAACGAGGGTATGTACATGTGCACCTATGGCGATGTAGAGGGGGTGCAATGGATCCAAATAGTATAAAATGTCCTAAAGTTTATTGAATACATGCAGTACAAATAGACAGAGTGCAAGTTCATTAAACATGGCATAGACTCAGAAGAATGCACTCAAGTTAAAGGGAATCGGTCAGCAGGTTTTTGCTATGTAATCTGATGACCGCAGGTGATAGGGACTGAAATACAGAATTCAGGGATGTGTGAATTGTCAAAGTGCTTGCTGTTGTTTACTAACTGTGAAGGATTTATCACTAAGAGATTAACATTGCCGGAATATATTAGTCTGGCAACGCCCCCTCCTGTGATGAGCAGCTCACTGTCTATAGACTTTGTACGTACAGAGCCTAGTGTGGGTGGGGTTAGCTGTGATGTGGGTGGGGTTAGCTGTGATGTGGGCGGGGTTAGCCATGATGTGGGCCGGGTTAGCTGTAATGTGGGTGGGGTTAGCTGTAATGAGGGTGGGGTTAGCTGTGATGTGTGCGGGGTTAGCTGTGATGTGGGCAGGGTTAGCTGTGATGTGGGCAGGGTTAGCTGTGATGTGGGCAGGGTTAGCTGTGATGTGGTCGGGGTTAGCCATGATGTGGGCCGGGTTAGCTGTAATGTGGGTGGGGTTAGCTGTAATGAGGGTGGGGTTAGCTGTGATGTGTGCGGGGTTAGCTGTGATGTGGGCGGGGTTAGCTGTGATGTGGGCGGGGTTAGTTGTGATGTGGGCAGGGTTAGCTGTGATGTGGGCAGGGTTAGCCGTGATGTGGGCAGGGTTAGCCGTGATGTGGGCAGGGTTAGCTGTGATGGCAGGGTTAGCCGTGATGTGGGCAGGGTTAGCCGTAATGTGGGCAGAGTTAGCCGTGATGTGGGCAGGGTTAGCTGTGATGGCAGGGTTAGCCGTGATGTGGGCAGGGTTAGCCGTGATGTGGGCAGGGTTAGCCGTGATGTGGGCAGGGTTAGCTGTGATGGCAGGGTTAGCCGTGATGTGGGCAGGGTTAGCCGTAATGTGGGCAGAGTTAGCTGTGATGTGGGCAGGGTTAGCTGTGATGTGGGCAGGGTTAGCTGTGATGTGGGCAGGGTTAGCTGTGATGTGTGGAGGGTTAGCTGTGATGTGGGCAGGGTTAGCCGTGATGTGGGCAGGGTTAGCTGTGATGTGGGCAGGGTTAGCCGTGATGTGGGCAGGGTTAGCCGTGATGTGGGCAGGGTTAGCCGTGATGTGGGCAGGGTTAGCCGTGATGTGGGCAGGGTTAGCCGTGATGTGTGGAGGGTTAGCCGTGATGTGGGCGGGGTTAGCTGTGATGTGGGCAGGGTTAGCCGTGATGTGGGCAGGGTTAGCCGTGATGTGGGCAGGGTTAGCCGTGATGTGGGCAGGGTTAGCCGTGATGTGTGGAGGGTTAGCCGTGATGTGGGCGGGGTTAGCTGTGATGTGGGCAGGGTTAGCTGTAATGTGGGCGGGGTTAGCTGTGATTTGGCGGGGTTAGCTGTGATGTTGGCAGGGTTAGCTGTGATGTTGGCAGGGTTAGCCGTGATGTGGGCAGGGTTAGCCGTGATGTGGGCAGAGTTAACTGTGATGTGGGCGGGGTTAGCCGTGATGTGGGCAGGGTTAGCCGTGATGTGGGCAGGGTTAGCCGTGATGTGGGCAGGGTTAGCCATGATGTGGGCAGGGTTAGCCGTGATGTGGGCGGGGTTAGCTGTGATGTGGGCGGGGTTAGCTGTGATTTGGCGGGGTTAGCTGTGATTTGGCGGGGTTAGCTGTGATGTGGGCAGGGTTAGCCGTGATATGGGCATAGTTAGCTGTGATGTGGGCAGGGATAGCTTTCTCATCTTTGCTTCATTCTAAATCTCATAGCCCTAATTGTGTGAGATCTGCTGCACCCAGTAATCTAAGTGATACGTATCTGGAAAATTGAAATCAATTTGTGTCATTGGAGAGGAGCAGGACTTGAATGCTAGTGCCACTTATTGTAATAGTACATAGTGGTGATGGTGACATGACCAACTTCAGGGTTAATGCCGTTGAAAAAACATCTCCACCCATAAGGGAGGAGACACCTTAGATACACACTGATCCAGCTACCTTCTTGCAGCAGAAGGCATGTCATGTCAGGGTGCCGTAGTGGGGGTTACGGCTGGTAGGGGCTTTGTTTTCTGCATGGAAGGATTAAACTGGTGGAGTCTCTAGAATGGAGGGGGCTGGTTGAGGGTAAGCATGCCATTGTAGTAGATTTCACACATAAAGATTGTCATCATCGACTCAGCCCCATGTATGGATGATCCTGAGCTGTGAAGTTCTAGAACAATCCACACTTTTTTAGAAGTAAACAAGAATGGATTATTTTCCGAAGAATACTGTCATCAATACCTTCTCTGGGCCTCAAAAGTGATAAATGATCTACCTAAATATTCCTCGGGGAAGCTCGGCTGTTGAGCAGAGTTGTAAAACATAATTGCATTCAAGTTCCTTCTCTTTCCAATAGCGGTTATCAACTCTCCCTGTCTTTGGAGCTTGACATGATGCTGTAATTGAATGAAGCCAATACTAAATTGACATTTTTTTTTCTTTTTCCCGCTGTTGCACCAGATTGTCTGTGGCTCAGCATGAATTAAATTAGAATTTCTCCTGTAAGCTACCTAGTCACATACTTTTCTTGCTGGAAGGTTTTCACTTTTTATTTAAGAGTGTGACAGCCGCTCAACGCGCCGCCTTCCTTTTCTGCCTTATAAATTGGGAGCGAATCAGGAGAAATGCACTTTGGGATGAAATAGAGGTGAGATCAGAAATCGGTCATGTTGTTTGTGTTGCCGGTTTATGGAGGAAGCAGAGTAAATATTTTTAGTTGGCTTTGAGTGTGCATTGTTCGCGCCCCATGCGTGGACATCCTGGGCTCAAATCTGACCACAGGCAACATCTATGTGCACTTTTTACATTCTTGCTGTGTTCACATTACTCTTCTAATGGGTTTGTACCCATTCCAAAAACATCCTGGTACGCTGTTCCGGACAGTTTTCAATTGTACCACATAATGTACTGAAAAATTTGAAAAAAAAAATTAAAGTGCGGTGAAATAGTGAAAAAAAGGTTCATTTTTACAGCACTCATTGTATACTAACAATGATCAGGCTACATAATACTCCAGGTGATCGTGGCATTTTTTTAATATATTAAAGTGGTGGAAAAAAACACCTAAACTTTGTAAAAAAAAAAATGGTGTCACCATTACGAGGGCTTGTTTTTTTTTTTTTTTTAATTGTGAGCTGTCATTTTTATTGGTACCATTTTGGAGTACATACAACGATTAGATTGCTTTAGATTTTATTTTATAAGGCATTAGAGATGACCAAAAATTGGTAACTTGGGAATTTACCGGTAGATTTTTTTTTCTTCACAGCATTTACAGTACATGTTCATTAATTTTAGAAATTCATAGATCTGAATTCTATGCACACCATTTTTTTTTTTTTTTAAATTAGAAAAAAAAACAGCGCAATAGGGTCTTATCCGGTGAACAAATTTGTATAAGTAAGGGGTAAATAGCTGCTCACCTTTATAAGGTTTTTAAGGCCATGTGCACACGTTCAGTTTTTTTCGTGTTTTAATTTTCGTTTTTTTTTTGCGCTAAAAACGCTATAAATACTCATTAAAACGCATACATTATGCATTCTATCATTGAGAATGCATTCTGCATGTTTTGTTCACATGGATGCGTTTTTTTCCGCGAAAAAAACGCATCGCGGTAAAAAAATGAGCATGTTCATTATTTTTGCGGATTTTCTGCGTTTTTTCCGCAATTCTATGCATTTGGGAAAAAACGCGTCAAAAAACGCGTCAAAAAACGCATGCGTATTTCTGGCAGAAATGTCCGTTTTTTGTCAGGAAAATTTCTGCAAGAAATCCTGACGTGTGCACATACCCTTAAACCCACAACTAACTAGTCAAGGATTGACAGCTTCCAACTTCTAAATTATTTAATTTATTTTCATTTGAAAAGGTTGTTTTTTTTACTGACAGTTTTTTTTTTAGTCCCTTAGTATTTGAACCGTTTGAACACTTGTTAGGCTACGTTCACATTTGCGTTGTGCGCCGCTGCGTCGGCGACGCAACGCACAACGCAAATAAAAATGCACCAAAACGCATGCAAAAACGCTGCGTTTTGCGACGCATGCGTCCTTTTTTGCCGAAATTTGGACGCAAGAAAAATGCAACTTGTTGCATTTTCTGCGCCCGACGCTTGCGGCAAAAAAAACGCATGCGTCGCACAACGCAGCACAACACATGTCCATGCATCCCCCATGTTAAATATAGGGGCGCATGACGAATGTGTCGTCGCTGCGTCGCCCGATGCAAACACGCAAAACGCTAATGTGAACGTAGCCTAATATACAGGTCAGTACTTCACTAGGCTTCATAAGATGGTGAAGGAGTTCTTTATTAGGCCTTGGATGGCCAGATTAAACCATCTGCACCTCGCAATTCCCGAGATTGTGGGGGGGGGCAAGGAAGGGCATGCTAACTAATTAAAACCATTCAGTTTGACATTAGCATTTAAATGATTAAACAAACCAGCAGTGATTGGAGCTAGCTCCGGTTGCTGTTGTTAGAGGTTGGTGCGGGCTGTATAATACAGCCAGCACCCACAGTGTTTGGAGTAGGCTAAGCTTCTGAGCCTGCTCAATACATCTGCACCTGTTGTAGAATATACTAGTTATTTCCTATGTTGGGAAGTGGTTAACATGGATGACTGATGCCATTTATTACTGTCCTTCATGGCATCCAATAAAGGGATGTGTCATGACCTTTTCATTAACTTTTCTTGATCCGTTTATTAATTGGATGCCATTATATCCTTTGTGTTCGTAGCTTGCGCATACAGTGGTGATTGTTACCTATAGGTTAAAATGGCATTAATTTTACAGATATACTGTATAATACAAATCCATACAAAAGCTTATGATTAGGGATGAGCGGACCCATGGAATTTCAGGTTCTACCAAACTTTAGTCCAAAGTTCTGTTCGGGAATCAGAACTGTACCCGAGCTTGAACCTGAACCCAAACCCCATAGAAATCAACAGGGACCCAAACTGCTGAAAAATCTCTCTCTCTTCTTTCCTCCCCCGAACTGTAAAACGAGTTTCCAGGAAAAGTCCGTGTTTGGAGTTCAGCATCGGACACGACGTCTCCCTCCGGTACAAACCCCGAAGTTTACAGTTTGGGTTCGCTCATCTCTACTTATGATGCACTTATTAAACAGATAACATTATAGTCTACAGTTGGTCAATGTTGGCCTCAATTCAATATATATATGTCCGCAGCTTTTCTCTGTATATACTTTTAAAGAAGACTGAAAGGGTGAAAAAAAAGTGGGCTTAAAAGGGCTAACCAGTTTTTTGTTATTTTAACAGATGTGTCGGGGACATGATTTTGTGACACTTCGTGACATATCCGTATTGCAGGTTCTGCTCCTGCTCTTGTTAGTACTGACTTCCTCACAGACTCCTCTGAAAATGGCTCCTGGTGGAGGAAACATGTGACCAGACCTGCCCATCAGAATCCTCCAATTGAAAAGTATACAATACAAGTATACAGTGTTTTCAATTGGAGGAAACTGATGGACTGGTCTGGTCACATGACAGCAGACATTTTAGAGGAGTCTATGAGGAAAGCGCAAGAGGAGAACCTGTGATACTGATAAATCAATACGTGTCCCCAACACAGTCGTTAAAATAAAGCGGACAACCATGTTAATTGGCTTCCGATAAAATTGTCCCTCTTGTACGTGAGATGGGGACCTTTTGTGTAGCACTGTGACAGTGAATAACGGCAAATAATAATATCTCTGTTTTTATGAAATGACGAGCTCAGCCCTTTGCTACATCTTGGCCTCTTTTATGAAGAGCGCATTAAGTTTTCTTATTCTGGAAGTCTCAAATTGTCAAATACGTTTATACCAAATACATTCGCTCCACCTAAAAAAAAAAAGTGGCGTATTAAAAAGCAAGCACGGGAGCGAGATCACCCCGTCTAATGAAAGCGTTTGCATTATGGCTAACCTATTATAGTTAATGTTTCTGTGGTCAGACGGTGGATGATTTGAAATTGCTCGAGGCAGGAACTCATCCAAGACCTTGCTTGCACATGTGAACACGCACGCCTGGATAATCGCCAGACTTTTCTCCGGCAGGTCCCTTATAAATTATGCATGAGGCTTGCAATGAAGCACTGCTTAAGGTTCATTGTGTAGCATTTTACAGTGTATCAGCTCAAGCATGTCTCCCGAAATCCCCGCGCATCATTAGCGTGTTTTTGTTTGGTCCGCAGCAAATGACTTAATAAAAATAGATAAGTAGGCCGACGCCATCGATGTGGCTTCTCCTTCCTTTTTATAGTTGGTCAATAACGCTGTCTGAATATCGACTATTTAGATGATGTTTGTACTGTTAATTTTTTTCTCTTTTTCTGGAGGATCCGAGCTGTCAAGTCATCAGAGAGGCTTTTTTTTTTTTTTTGCAGTCCTTATTTAATAAAAAGACCGCGTATTGATAACCCATATTCTTCTCAGAATGATCTTAAAACCGGAGAAATCAAATTAGTTCAGGTTTCATTTGTTGAACACTTGTCACCGAGTATCATTGTTCTTGTTTGTTTTTTCGCCATTAGGTATGATTGCTGAAATCTATCGACTGCAAGTGGCCGGCTTTCTTAGCCGAGTTTTGTTATTTAGGGCAGAGCGGAGTGTGAACAGAATAACAAACACCGTAGTCAGGCTCCAGAGCTGGAATTTATTGTGATTCTACGTGAGTTCCATCAGACAGCTTTTAAATGGAATCCACGGCTGTTGACTAATTTTTTGAAAGTAAATCTTAATGGCTTGTTGTAACTTTTAATGTAGTTTGGGTGGCCACTTTAGAGTCAAGATTTATTCAAATGGTTTTGTAAGTTATTTAAATGTATATTAACGTTCACTAAATCCTTCAACGTCGAGACTGACTTGATGATGGATTAGTGGATTGTCCAAAATTTACTTGAACATTCCAAAAATTGTGAATATGTACAACCATCATGGCACATGCTCTAGACTTCAGCACTTGATAAGACTCCCTAATTATGGGGAAAAAGTATTCAAGTTACCGTATTTTATAGCTATCTGCTACTACAGCTGATATCAGCAGGGAGGAAGTAAAGGGATATTGTAAATCTCCTGCCCAGCCCCATATTGAAATCAGTTGTGCACCTTGTAAGCAAATTAACCTAATAATTAGCACTTGGTTTTTTTTACATTCTGAATGTAAAAAATTCACACACTAAGGTGCATTTTCTAGTGTTATTTTTTTAAATGTAACACTGAATATATGTATTTATATTTACACTAGATGGTGGCCTGATTCTAACACATCGGGTATTCTAGAATATGCATGTCCACGTAGTATATAACACAGCCCACGCAGTATATTGCCCAGCTATGTAGTATATTGCTCAGCCACGTAGTATACTGGACAGCCACGTAGTATATTGCCCAGCCACGTATACTGGACTGCCACGTAATATATTGCACAGTAACGTAGTATATTGCCCAGCTATGTAGTATATTGCTCAGCCACGTAGTATACTGGACAGCCACGTAGTATATTGCCCAGCCACGCATACTGGACTGCCACGTAATATATTGCACAGTAACGTAGTATATTGCCCAGCTATGTAGTATATTGCTCAGCCACGTAGTATACTGGACTGCCACGTAGTATATTGCCCAGCCACGTATACTGGACTGCCACGTAATATATTGCACAGTAACGTAGTATATTGCCCAGCTATGTAGTATATTGCTCAGCCACGTAGTATACTGGACAGCCACGTAGTATATTGCCCAGCCACGTATACTGGACTGCCACGTAATATATTGCACAGTAACGTAGTATATTGCCCAGCTATGTAGTATATTGCTCAGCCACGTAGTATACTGGACAGTCACGTAGTATATTGCCCAGTAACGTAGTATATTGCCCAGCTATGTAGTATATTGCTCAGCCACGTAGTATGCTGGACAGTCACGTAGTATATTGCCCAGCCACGTAGTATACTGGACTGCCACGTAATATATTGCACAGTAACGTAGTATATTGCCCAGCTATGTAGTATATTGCTCAGCCACGTAGTATACTGGACAGTCACGTAGTATATTGCCCAGTAACGTAGTATATTGCCCAGCTATGTAGTATATTGCCCAGCCACGTAGTATATTGCCCAGTAACGTAGTATATTGCCCAGCCACGTAGTATATTGTCCAGCCACGTAGTATATTGCCCAGCCACGTAGTATATTGTCCAGCACGTAGTATATTGCCCAGCCACGTAGTATATTGCCCAGTAACGTAGTATATTGCCCAGCCACGTAGTATATTGTCCAGCCACGTAGTATATTGCCCAGCCACGTACTATATTGCCCAGCCACGTAGTGTATTACCCAGTAACGTAGTCTATTGCACAGCCACGTAGTATATTGCCCAGCCACGTAGTATATTGCCCAGCCACGTAGTATATTGCCCAGCCACGTAGTATATTGCTCAGCCACGTAGTATATTGCACAGTCACGTAGTATATTGCCCAGTCACGTAGTATATTGCCCAGCCATGTAGTATACTGGACAGTCACGTAGTATATTGCCCAGCCACGTAGTATTTTGCCCAGCCACGTAGTATATTGCCCAGTCACGTAGTATATTGCCCAGCCACGTAGTGTATTGCCCTGCCACATAGTATATTGCCCAGTCACGTAGTATACTGGACAGTCACGTAGTATATTGCCCAGCCACGTAGTATATTGCCCAGCCACGTAGTATATTGCCCAGTAACATAGTATATTGCCCAGCCACGTAATGTATTGCCCAGTGACGTAGTATATTGCCCAGCCACGTAGTATATTGCCCAGTCGCGTAGTATATTGCCCAGCCACGTAGTATATTGCTCAGCCACGTAGTATATTGCCCAGCCACGTAGTATATTGCCCAGTCACGTAGTATATTACCCAGCCACGTTGCCCAGTCACGTATATTGCACAGCCCACGTAGTATATAGCACAGCCCACGTAGTATATTGCCCAGCCACTTTGCACAGCCCACGTAGTATATTGCACAGCCCATGTAGTGTATAGCAATGTGGGCATAATATCCCTGTTAAAAAAATAAAAAAAAAAGAATTAAAATAAAAAAGTTATATACTCACCTTCCGGATCCAATCGAAGCGCTTACCGACGCTCCTCGCGCGCTCCGGTCTCAAGAGTGCATTGTGGTCTCGCGAGATGATGACGTAGCGGTCTCGCGAGACCGCTACGTCATCATCTCGCGAGATCGCAGCATGGACCAGTTACCAGAGCGTCGCCAGCGGGAAAGGCCTGTTGTGGATCCGAGGGGCCGACGGACGGTGAGTATATGACGATTTTTTTATTTTTTTTAATTATTTTTAACATTAGATCTTTTTACTGTTGATGCTGCATAGGCAGCATCAATAGTAAAACGTTGGTCACACAGGGTTAATAGCAGCGTTAATTGAGTTCGTGACACCGCGGCATAACACGGTCCATTAACGCTGCTATTAACCCTGTGTGAGTGCTGACTGGAGGGGAGTATGGAGCGGGCACTGACTGTGGGGAGGAAGGAGCGGCCATGTTGCCGCCGGACTGTGCCCGTCGCTGATTGGTCGTGGCAATGGTCGTGGGCGTTTTGCCACGACCAATCAGCGACTTGGATCCCATGACAGACAGAGGCCGCGACCAATGAATATCCGTAACAGAAAGAAGGACAGACAGAAGGACAGACAGAAAGACGGAAGTGACCCTTAGACAATTATATAGTAGATGTTTGTATGGGTTATACTAGGAAATAGGAACATACTAAAAGTGTGCTTTTCTCTTTAGACATAACTGAAGATAAAATCATTGGACACTATGATCTTGGAGACCAAACTATTCTTTGAATGAAAAAACATCAGCTTTCTGTGGCCTCTGCCACTGGAAATATCAGACATAATGGGGCCTATTAATCTATATTGTCTAATTTTTAGACAATATGGACTCGGGCTACATTCACACTTTGGCATGTCACGGTCTGTGGTTCTTGTATCTGCCGGAGGTCTCCCGACCCGAACTAAACAGCATCATAAAATTCGGTTCCACTTAGATAAATCTCATAATGGCGCCAGCCGCATTGTTAAAATTAGGCTGGGGCTGCACGGCAACTTTGGCCGTGGCAGAGACATACTTCACCACATTGAGACACTGAATATAGATATGCAACACGGCATTAATATATTATTAGCCACTGTGAACCCACCATTAAAAATATAAATTGATAAGTCAGCTCTGTGCCCCCCATTTTAGCTACTTTTTTCCAATAAAATATAAATTAATTAGCCACCGTGCTTCTCCCCACAATTCATTACAAGTCCCTGTCCTACATCCTATCCCCCCAGTTCATTGTAATTACATGTCCTCTGTCCCATCCCTCCCCCAGTTCATTACAATTCAATATCCCCTTTCCCTCCATTCCCCAATATGTTACATTTCAATTTACTTTCCCACACCAATTCATTGCAATTCTATTTCCTATTTTTCCTTCCCAATTCCTTACAATTCCATGACCTCTCTCCTACCACCCCTCCAATTCCTTTACAATTACATGTCGTCTCCCCCCAATTCATTACAAATCCATTTCCACTCCCCCCAATTCATTACAATTACATTTTCTCTTATTCACCCCTCCCTAAATTCATTACAACTTAATGTCCTATTTATACCACCACCCCCAATTCATTACAATTCCATGACCTCTCTCCTACCACCGCCCCCAATTCATTACAATTCCATGTCCTCTTTCCCATCCCTACCCTACTTGTGTCTTATTCTCCCCACTGTGTTAACAAAAAAAAAGCATTTGCGTTCCCCTCCAATGCATCCCCTGCTTCCAGTCTCTCCTCACCAGGTATCTGCTAAATGAAGCAGCTGATATGACTCTTGGCACCAGTGTACTCATAGAGAAAGTTCTGTGCCGGAAGTTAAGAATGGCTTACGGCAGCTACTCTGCAATTTGCTATTGCCGGCAATGCCAGCTTATGCGTGACAAAAAAGACTTTAATGAGGGCGATCTGGCATGGGTCATGTGGGGCCCTATGCGCTATTCCCCTTCCCTTTGACTTCTGAGCTTACCATCCTCTTTAAAAATGCAGATCATATCTGCCTTTGTCACAGCATGATAGACACTCAAGCACAATGAGCTGTCAGGTTACAGCAGTATTCCAAGGAGAGCAGAAAGGTGAGGGGCTTGGGGCGGAGCCAGAGACAGGCATGTTGTGATGCAGCAAGTGAGTGACTTAGTTTAATCCAGAGCTGGAATCACAGTTACACTGCTTAGTACTGCTATATATTGTATTTTATGCTGGTTCTTTTGTACTTGTCCTAAATAGAGAAAATAGTGTTATCTTTCACTGTCTTTTCTGATTTCTAACACGATCTGATAAGGGTGGGTTCCTGATTTGGAAGTCAGTGAACATGTTTAAATATCCTGTTTTGTCTTTGATGAAATGATTTTTATGCAGAATAATTGTTAATGTCTTTGCTGTAACTAAACAATGGTTTCATTAAGCATTGAACTGTTCCTATCTGTTTTAGGCATTCTGTAATGGCTCTGCTTCTTCTCAAATATGGATTCCAGCTGTCAAGCTTTTACTTAATGAGATGTTTGAAACACAACAATTTTCCTTTATTTCGTTACTTTCTGAGCCAGCACTGCCCATTGCCTTCTGGGGATCAACTAGATGCATTTAGACGACTGTCATATGAATGCCATTACAAAGAATGGCTGCCCTATTTGCTACTAGCGGGATTTGACCCTACACCTTTGCTGGAAGCTGCAGAGTAAGCTGTTTTATTTATTTATTTGTTTTTGTTCTTCTGATGTACATTACTTTTATGTCATTTTTGCTCACAATGATTGTCAATTAATATTGAGTTCATAGAATATGAATGCACATTGTAAATAAGAAAAAATATTAACCAGTTCTGTCCCGCACACTCTGTTTTAAGAGAGTGTGTGTAGAACGGTGGGTCAGTGGTTATCACTAAAGGCCTGCAAGTCTCTGGGTTCAAATCCCGCCAAGGACGACATCTGCAAGGAGTTTGTATGTTCTCCCTGTGTTTGTGTGGGTTTCCTCTGGGTTCTCCGGTTTTCTCCTACACTCCAAAGACATACTGATAGGGAATCTAGATTGTGAGCTCCATCGGGGACAGCGATGATAATGTGTGCAAAGTGCTGTGGAATTAATGGCGCCATATAAGAGAGCAAAATCGATATGTTATAAGCGGTATTATATATAGTACTGCGCAAAACCTTTAGGTAATGCTTTCTAAAAATAGAAGTGTTAATTTAATACCAGCAATTAAGAAAATGCAAAGTTTATGAATATTATTGATTATTTGGTGTGATCGCCCTTTGCCTTCAAAACAGCATCATTTCCCATAAATACACCTGCACATAGTTTTTGAAGGAGCTCGGCAGAGAGGTTGTTCCAAACATCTTGGAGAAATAACCACAGATCTGTGGATGTCGCTTCTGCAAATCCTTCTTACTCTTCATGTAATCCCAGACCGGCTCGATGATGTTAGGATCAGGAAACTGTGGGGTCCATATCATCACTTCCAGGACTTCTTGTTCTTCTTTACAAGGAGAGACTCCCAGGAGGAATAAAGTTAATTTCCTCCTGGCAACGGTGCTCTCAGTACTGGTGGTGCTAGGCAGCTTCAGAACATTATTAACCTGCAGATTAACCCCCATATCTACGGGTTAGTGATGTTTTTTTTTACATGACAGGTATCCTTTAATGATATTGGCTATATGTTTGAGGTCGTTCCGCTTAATAATAACTATGGAGCCAATCATCGGCTGGCTCACAGTGATGGCGGTCACATTTCTATAGCACTATGCAGTACGTTAACCCTAAGGTCCAAATATTCTGCTGCATGTTTGAGTAAGGTTACATAGACCGGTCACATTTTACACACTTTTGACTTTATACAATAAAAGTCTGGTATTCTTTGAAGATTGGACTTCCGGATTTTCTCTACATATACTACCGGGTTGGGAGCCTATCCGAGAACCTGGCGCACCCATGAGTGTCGTACTATGTACTCTATATGGAGCCATTCGGACGCCTCCCGGATGGTATTGCAATAAGGATAAGTATATGCCTACCTTTAAAAACTGTATGCAAGTGTACCTAGAAGAACTGATGCTGTTCTGAAGGCAAAGGCGATCACACCAAATATTGATGTGATTTTAGATTTCTCTTTTTGTTCATTCACTTTGCATTTTTTAATTGCTAAAAATAAATAATTAATAATTATATTTTGAAAGCGTTCATACTTTGCACCTTTTTCCACAGCTATCTAAGACTTTTGCACAGTACTGTACATGTTTTACTTTTTGTTTCTTTTGTTTTCCTAGATTAAGGCGGAGGGGAAATATAAAAATGTAAAAACAGCAAAGGATAACGAAGATACTTTTTTTTTAATGTGTTACGCTCACTTTAAGTATCATTTTTATATATTGGATACATTTTTGTTTTTTTGACGGGATGGTGCTAAAAATGGTATATTAGACTAGCAGTGGCTTTTTATAAAAATTTATTTTGTTTTCCTGCTTTTTATTTTTTTATTTTTTCTCCATTTAATTCACACTTTGTTTTCCCCATAGGGTCATAAAGGACCTTGAATGGGCATTTCAACTTTTCAATACATTTTTTTAATTCCTGATTTTCGCTGTACCTGGTGCCATCGTTACAGGGCAAAATTAGCTTTCTGAACTGATCTTGGGACGACATTTGTAACTGCTGCATAAAGCGGCTATGAAGGCAGATATGATGATAAACCATCTCTGTTCTCTCTGTGAGGGACTCTGCGGGGAGTCCGTCTGTCTGACAACTGGCTCCCCGGACCTTGCAGCTGAGTTGTCTAAGTGCAGCTGCTGACCCTTCAATGACTTTCCAAAACATGAGACCACCCTGACATTTTGAGTTAAAAGAGTAACAGTCGTTCTAATTTTTATTTCACAAATTAAAATTACAATGGGAAAATAAGGAACTTTACAATATATCTCATTAGTGCAATCCACTTTTTTCACCACCAGGATTAATACCGTATATACTCGAGTATAAGCCGACCCCCCTAAATTTGCCACAAAAAACTGGGAAAACTTATTGACTTGAGTATAAGCCTAGGGTGGAAATGCAGCAGCTACCGGTGAATTTCAAAAATAAAAATAGATGCTCCATACCGTTCATTATTGCCCCATAAGATGCTCCATATAAAGCTGTGCCACATATAATGCTCCATACTGTTCATTATTGCCCCATAGATGCTCCATATAAAGCTGTGCCACATATAATGCTCCATACTGTTCATTATTGCCCCATAGATGCTCCATATAAAGCTGTGCCACATATAATGCTCCATACTGTTCATTATTGCCCCATAGATGCTCCATATAAAGCTGTGCCATATATAATGCTCCATACTGTTCATTATTGCCCCATAGATGCTCCATATAAAGCTGTGCCATATATAATGCTCCATGCTGTTCATTATTGCCCCATAGATGCTCCATATAAAGCTGTGCCATATATAATGCTCCATACTGTTCATTATTGCCCCATAGATGTGCCATTTAAAGCTGTGCCATATAGTGCTCTGCACCGTTTATTATGGTCCCATAGATGTGCCATATAAAGCTGTGCCATATAGTGCTCTGCACCGTTCATTATTGCCCCATAGATGTGCCATATAAAGCTGTGCCCCATATAGATTGCTCTGCACCGTTCATTATTGCCCCATAGATGTGCCATAGAAAGCTCTGCCATATAGTGCTCTGCACCGTTCATTATTGCCCCATAGATGTGCCATATAAAATTGTGCTACCGGTATATATAATGCTGCGGCTGCTGCAATAAAAAAAAAAATGCCATACTCACCTCTCTTGCTTGCAGCTCCTCAGCGTCCCGTCCCGGCGTCTCTCTGCACTGACTGATCAGGCAGAGGGCGGCGCGCACACTATACGTCATCGCGCCCTCTGACCTGAACAGTCACTGCAAGAGGACGCGAAGACGGAGCGGCGCCCGGCGTGCCGCAGCCTCTTCCTCTGTCAGCGGTCACTGGCACCGCTCATTAGAGGAATGAATATGCGGCTCCACCCCTATGGGAGTGGAGTCCATATTCATAAGTTTAATGAGCGATCCCACGTGACCGCTGAACAGGGAAAGAGCTGCAGCACCGAAGACCGTGGGACGGGCAGGGGGAGCGCCGGGACTAGGTGAGTATGCCTCAGACCTTTCTCCCCCTCACCCGCCGACCCCACCGCCGACCGTGACTCGAGTATAAGCCGAGAGGGGCACTTTTAGCCCAAAAATTTGGTCTGAAAATCTTGGCTTATACTCGAGTATATACGGTAATTCGTTTTCAGAATTCTCACTTTATGTGTAAAATCTGCGTTCCTTGAAGACAGATTTTTTCATTACTGAGATAGAAAATGACAGTTGCTACTGCTAAGTTTCTATGTAGACGGAGGAAAAATTCTGCCTCTAGCTCCTCCCTCCTCTGAGGAAGCAATATATTTCTTGAGAAGTGATTGGTGGAACACATTATGAATCTTGAAAGTAGGTGGTAAAGCAAGGCGAAATGCTACTGGATTAACGGCGTCAATAGGGGCCGAAGAACCTATAGGGGCCGAAGAACCTGAGTCCCAGTTTCCAAGAAGGAACATTCAATTGAATGTTCTCCGAATACAACCACACCAAATCACCAACACTCAGGTCTGGACTCAACAAGTGTTTCCGTACTCTTATATTTGGAACCCATCCTCCCTAAATTATTAAGAACACCTTGACACACCGATGTAATAGATGAAATAAACCATTCCCTGTCAAGTACTCCTGAAGAACGATTCCTATTGAAGGAGCAAAATTGTGGATGAAAACCGTATGCCCCAAAGAATGATGATGGTTATTCAAGGCGAACTCCGCTAGAGGTAAATAAGAACCCAAATGGGAGTGGATGAGGATTAACACTCAAACAAACTCAACTATCCGAACACAAACTTCACTTCCAGTTCCTAACCACGCAATAAGGACTATCAGTGACAATTCCCAAGAGCCAGTGACGGGCAAATATAGCAGAGGGGAGTGGCCAACACTGAATAGCTGAGACAATCCAGGTTGAAGAGCTCCAGGAGATAAACTGAATTGATTAACCCTTTCACTGCCACCAAAGATGAAACCTGCACTGTTTACTAATATGGCAAAGCAGTTCTAATCAGTGCAGGAGTTTGTGAAACCAGATTCCGCAATCTAATGGCCCCTCTATTTCGAGGTATCCCTGTGACACAAAACCTAAGATAGAAATTAACATATACCCTCTCTAAGTAAGTAAAAAGCAACAGTGTATATAAATAACATACTTAGGAAACCACTGCTTTTGATCAAAAAAAGGGTAAAAGCCATTCCACTATCACCAAGGTGTACCCAGTCAGGACGGTCCTAACCTCTAGTCAAAAATGACCATGTGTCAAAAATGACCTCAATATGAATAAGGGCCAAGCATGACCGAGGTCCAACTATGGACACCCAGCAGTGGGAAGATATATACACGTAATGTCCAGCTCAAATAATCTTATTAGTAGCAGTCATCTGTAGAGGGGACAGAGGAGGAAAGAAAAGCTAGAGATAGAGCTCCTCCTCCATCTACAGTAGCAACTTTAATTTCCTATCTCCATAATGTTGCAATCTGTCTTCACTGAATACAGATTTTACAGCAGAATTCATAATTTTGAAAGTAAATAAGTACTGGAGAAGAAAGAAGCCGATTACTTTGATAAAATATATTATTATTAAATATTTATAATATTATAAATTGCTTATTTTTATGTGTTTTATTGATTTCTGAAAAAATAAAAATTAAAATGTCGGTTACTAATATTTTAGAAAAAAGTCTTAATTCCTAGGCTCTGTTTACATTGTGTTTGAGACTTCCGTGTTACATCATATAGTTATTCAGTGGCATATATTGCACATAGGCTCCCATTGTGTTGGGATCAGCCGCTGTAGTCCGACAGGAGGTAGAATATTCTCCCCTTCTGCATTCTATGGAGAGTGGGCAGCACAGTGGCTAAGTGGTTAGCACTGCAGCGCTGGGGTCAAATCCCACCAAGGACAACATCTGCAAGGAGTTTATATGTTCTCCCCGTGTTTATGTGGGTTTCCTCCGGAGTCTCCGGTTTCCTCCCACACTCCAAAGACATACTGATAGGGAATGTAGATTGTGAGCCCAATCGGGCACAGTGCCGATAATGACTTTAAAGCACTGTGGAATTAATGGAGAGATATAAAAGAATAAAATAATTCAATAAATAAATTGAAGGAAAGCCTGCCACCACTGCTACCTTTTATCATTTGCATGGATATTACAGTCATTGAGAAGTGTAAAATGGAGCGGTTTCTTAATGACCTCTAGGAAATTGTATTTCGTTCCATTATCACACACCTCAAATAGCATAAGCTGGCACATTGCTTATTAACAATGCTCTCTGACCTTGGACAGGAAAAGGAATCCACATTTCATACAGCAACAGACAACAATTAATTATTGGATTTGCATTCTCGGTAATAGTTTGATGGTTGTCAGACCACACTGTATCACTGTAGTAATGAGTATGAGAAAAACAGACTGACTCAAATAACTTGCTGAGCAAAATAGATAGTACTATATGTTATTCCTGGAAGTTTTGCTTTTTATTGGCAAAAAAAAAACATTCTTCCCAGTAATTGTTATCAGATAATATACAGTAGTGTTAAAAATAATAGTCCACTATGAGTAACCAGATTAATGATTGTTTTTGGTATAAATTATATCACCATATGTCAAACAATTTACCAGTAGGTGCAGTAGATTCTAAGGAAACCAACATTCTCAGCATTCATGATCTGCATAGTTTTGTGTGTGTGTAGTAGAATAATTAATTGAAAGGGAGTGTTCAAAATAATAGCAGTGTGGAGTTCAACTAGTGATGTCAGTTATTCTGTGAAGGAACAGGCATGTATCAGGTGGCCCTTAATTAAGGGTGAAGCCAGGACATGTTGAACATACATTTCTCCTTGAAAGCCTGAGAAATATGGGTCGTTCAAGACATTGTTCAGAAGAACAGAGTACTTTGAAAAAAAAAGTTGATTGGAGAGGGTAAAACTTATAAGGAAGTACCATTCGAATGGATGGAAGAATAGCCAGAGTGGTAAAGGCTCAGCCAATGATCAGCTCCAGGATGACCAAAGACAGTCTCAAGTTACCTGTGAGGACTGGGACAGTTAGAAGACGCCTGTGTGAAGATAATCTCTTAGCAAGAAGTCCCCGCAAAGTCCCACTGATAAAATAAAAAAAAATAAAAAGACATGTACTGAAGTGGATACAATTTGCCAAAGAACACATCAACTGGCCTAAAGAGAAATGGAGAAACATTTTGTGGACTGATGAAAGTAAAACAGGGATTTTTGTGTACTCACCGTAAAATCCTTTTCTCCGAGCCACTCATTGGGCGACACAGGACCGTGGGTGTATGCTGCTGCCACTAGGAGGCTGACACGAAGTGGATACATAAGAGTTAGCTCCTCCTCTGCAGTATACACCACCCACTGGCTCCAGACAGAACCAGTTTAGTGACCAAGCAGTAAGAGATTAGAATCCTCAAGAATAGATACAACATGCAGTTACAACATATTAAATTGTAAAGACAATAATAGCCATCAGGCCAACAGGGTGGGTGCTGTGTCCCCCAATGAGTGGCTCGGAGAAAAGGATTTTACGGTGAATACACAAAAATCCCTGTTTCTCCTTCGCCACATTGGGGGACACAGGACCGTGGGACATAACAGAATAAACTCCCGGCATCCGCTGTCTAAAGACGCGCTACCACTGCCTGCAATCTCCATTTACCCAGGCCCGCGTCTGCTGGTGCCTGAGTATGGACATTGTAATGCTTTGAGAAAGTTTGCAGGCTAGACCAGGTCACCACCTTACAAACCTGTTCCGCAGACGGTTGATGCTGAATGTCCCATGAAGCACCTACCGACCGAGTGGAGTGTGCCTTGATCTCCGCTGGAATAGACTTGCCGCTGTACGCGTTAAACTTCTTGAATGGCCGACTGAATCCATCTGGCTACTGTCAACTTAAAAGCGGCCGATCCCTTCCGGTGCCCCTCCGGGAGCACGAACAGGGCGTACATCTGGTGAAAAGGCGCCGTCCTAGACACGTACCTAGTGAGAGCTCTTACAAAGAACTGAAGAGTGAAAAGATTTCTCCACACGGTGCACTGGTGCTGGGCAAAACGAGGGTAGGACAATCTTGTTAAGGAGAACGACACCACTTTAGGAAGGAAGTACGGGGACGGCCTGAGGACCACCTTGTTTCTGTGAAAAGACAGAAAAGGAGCTCAGCAGGAGGGAGCAGCTAACTCCGAGGCCCTTCTGATTGATGTTACCGCGACTAGGGGGACGACCTTCCATGAGAGGTGGGAGAGAGAGACAACCCTGTAACGGTTTGAAGGTAGATTCCTATAAGAAAACCTAGGACCAAGATAAGGCCCCAGGCGTCTAAAGGCGTTCTGTAGGGAGGTACCACATGAGCGACTCCCAGAAGAAAGTTCTCTCTCGCGGCTTGGAAGAGACTTTACGCTGAAACAATACGGACAAGGAAGACCTGCCCTTTGAGGGAGCTCGGCGTTAGGCCCGAGTCCAGACCGGACTGAATGAATTGAAAAAAGGTAATGGAAAAAAACAGAGGAGATCGACCTCGGCCTCTACACCAATCAAAAAAGGCTTTCATGTCCGGTGATAGATGCGTACCGACACTGGCTTCTGAGCATTAACCATGGTGGAAGCTAACTCATTGGAGAAGCCAGCTACGGTTAGGACCCAGGATTCAATGGCCAAGGGCCCCCGAGTTCTGGTGGTCAAACAGGCCGTGGAAAGGCAGGTCCGCTTGATCTGGTAGACGCTAAGGGACGTATGCGACAACCTGCAGTAATTTTGCATACGATGCTTGGCTTGGCCAGTTTTGAGAACTAAGATCACCGGTACTCCCTTCGCTTTGATCTTCCTGAGGCCTTCGGAAGCAAAAGCAATGAATGCAGGTAGGGAAGATGGAAACTGACTCCACGGAGGGACGAGCGCGCCAACCCGATGGCTGTCGGGTCCCAGGATCGAGCCACAAACACGAGCATTTTGGCATTCAACCAGGACGCTATCAGGTCCACGGCCGGAGACCTCTAGTGAAGACAGGCCAGCTGGTAAATCTCCGGATGGAGACATCACGGTGCCGAGACAAGGCTTTGACGGCTGAGGAAGTCCGCAGCCCAGTTTTCTATGCTCGGAAGTGAACAGTCATGCGAGTGTTTCCTATTGGCCCAGCGCAGGATATGTGCCACCTCGCGCATTGCTGCTTTGCTGCGAATGCCCCATCTGTAAGCCATGGCCGTGGCAATGTCTGATTGAATTCGGATGGGACAGCCTGTCAGAAGTCGATGGAACAGCCGCAGGAACAGGCGGATCGCTCGGGTCTCCAAGTCATCGATGGGAAGAGAAGACTCATGAGGAGACCAATTCCCCTGGATAGTGAAATGACGAAGGAGAAGATGCTCCTGTCACATGCGTCCAGAAGCACATGTTGCCCCTCATACCAAGGCAGATGGAACGAAGAGATGGTTGGCAAAGTGCTCGGGGCTGAAGGGCTAGCAAGATGATCAATCCGAAGGGCAAGGCTGAGATGAAAATGTTCTTTAGGGATGGCGAAGCGCAGGAACCCTTGGAGAGGGGAGACTCCATCTTCAAATGCCGTACTCTGACAAAACTGTTCAGATGCTTTAGGTCCAGGATGGCCTTGGCTGTAGCACCCTGTTTTGGGACCCCAAACAGAATCGAATAGAAACCCCTGAAGTTCTCGTTTCCCGGAACCGGAGTAATGACCCCATCTTGCGGAAGTGACTCGGGATGGGAAATGCTGGTCATGAATCGTAACAAAGAAATCTCTGGTGGGGAGGAAAAATCAGGATATGTAGGTAAGCATCTCGGATGTCGATGGATGCCAAAAAAGTCTCCCTCTTCCATAGAAGCGAAGAGTGAACGCAGAGATTTCATGCGAAAATGACGAACATTGACAAACTTTTTGAGAAGTTTGAGGTCTTGAAAACAATGGATAGACAGGCCTGAATGAATAGGAGTAGGCGGCCGCCCACCCTGCTGGTGACGACTGGACGACGCCAGTAGTCAGCAGCAGAAAATCTCTTGAGACCTAGATCCCGACTGTTTAGTGCGAGATTACCATTGATGACTAGTTCTGTATGAGACTACAAAACCTCTGTCCATGTGTGGGGAGCGCCCAGACCCGGGAGAGGTAGTGGCAGTGGACCAACCTGGGTTGGAGCAAAGGGATCGGAAATAAAACTGTTGATGTCTCCGAAAGGGACACCTAAGCCTCTGCTGGGGAAGAAATATACTCTTTCCTCCCGTGGCATCAGAAAAAAGCTGATTCAACTTCTCTCCAAATAGGCGACCGCTCAGGAAAGGCTGAGGATATCAAGCGCTTCCACTCTGAGCGTAATACTCTGCCGATTGTCACTGAATTCACTGTCGATAGAGTAGAACAGCCAGCCACGTCCAAGATGCGTGTTCCAGGTTATCACCAGCCCAAGAAATTTGAGCGGCAAGATGTACTGCTTCAGAGGGGATAATTACTGCTCAATGGATTTGACCAGGGTATCTGCCCAGAAGACTATCGCCTTAGAAACGCATGCTGTGGCAGATGAAGGACAGAGGGTCGAGCCTGAGGCCTCAAATAACAGAACGAGCCAGATGTTCTATCTGACGGGCTGTGAGAGTTTTAAAAAATGACCCAACCGGTACAGATGAAAGGGCCTTGGATGCTAGGCGAGACACTGTCGGGTCTACAACAAGGGATTCCGCCCAGTCCTTGCTCGGCACAGGAAAAAAGGATATTTCGCTTCAAGAGACTTTGTCCTGTGAAGCGTTTTTAAGGTCACTCTGTAACGATTGAGTGTGGCCGTAAACTGAGGGTGGACTGCAAAAGTCTAATGGGGGCGTTTAGTCCTGTTAAAGGACACAGCTTGATCTGGAACGGAATCAGATTTCACTTCAACGCTTAATGTACACCTCAATCAGCGCACCATTTTTACGGAACACTTCACAAATTTGCGTGTCCTCCTTGCACAGGGGCCATGCTAATCCTCCATATCATTCCAATTTTAGTATATGTGCTGCCGAAGCGAGCACCTGGAACTGGCCCCAAGTCCAAGGAGCCGTCCGATTCGTACTCAGAATCGCGGTCGTTACCGACCCCTGGAAAGGGAGAGCAAGAAGCAGAACATGCAGACAAGAATGCACAAGAATGCTCTGGGGATGTGCTGCGGATCCTTTCCCTAGACACCTGTAAGGCTCTAGAGTGCTCTCGGGCCCCTGCTGACCGACTTCTCCCGTATGGGAGAGGATCCATTTATGCAGATCTGCACATACTCCAATCCCCGGAGGGATCATGGAGGGACTCAATCGCTTTGGCCAGAAAAGCCATGGATTTTTTACAGTGACGAAGCCCACTCAGTGGGACTATGTACCCTGGGCTCGGTGGCAGCGGAGGGCTTCTGGGGGTCCTTTGGAGTCACAGCTGATCGTGTGACCCCTGTTGTAAGTTGGGACATTGTACCCTTCTAAGTGTTCCCTTTAAAAACGTAGGGAATTCTGCAGTGAGAGTTACAGCAGGGAGGAGGAGGAGGGTGGTCTAACGCAGCACTCCCTTACCCAGATCCTGTGTCCCCAGGTCCTTCTGCGTGGCACTGTAGCTGCTGAGCCTCCCCAGAGAGTGCTGACGCTGCGGCTGAGATGGTCCCGACAAATTGCCTCAGAGACCACTGCCGGAAGTGTGTGTCCAGAGGGTCCGTGGGAGGAAGGGAGATCTGACGAGATTAGAAGGGGCGCTTCTCGTCTTGTACGAGAAGCGCCAGAAAGGTGGGTGGAGCCGCTGGGAAGCGTCATAGCGGGGGCAGAGTTACAGAATGCTGCCTAGCAGAGAACCGAAGCCGGGGACTAAATTTATCGGCGCCGGTACTGGAAGGGCCCGGGAGCGCCGCCAGGAGAAGACCCCCTCTATCCAGCGCCACCACAAACCGCCTTCCCAGAGCCCTCCAGCCCCGGCACTTACCCAAAGAAGCTGCCAAGTGGCAGGTAAGCCAGCGATATACGGCGGGTACATGTCCTCCTGCCGCCGCTGCTGGTCTTGGACGATGCAGGGAAAAGGGAATCATCCTCGATCGACCATCCCTTTAATGGGGAAGTGGAGAGGAACCGACCACCTCCTTGAAACATCCGCTTTAAGGCTACGTTCAGACTAGCGTTGTGCTAGTGTGCGTCGGGTTAGCGTCGGGCGACGCAGCGGCGACGCACGCGTCATGCGCCCCTATGTTTAACATGGGGGACGCATGCGTTTTTGTTTGTTGCGTTTTGCAACAAATGCGTCTTTTTTGCCGCAAGCGTCGGACCAAGAAAACGCAACAAGTTGCATTTTTCTTGCGTCCTATTTTCGGCAAAAAACGACGCACGCGTCGCAAAACGCAGCGTTTTTGCGTGCGTTTTGCCGCGTTTTTGCGTGCGTTGTGCGTTGCGTCGCCGACGCAGCGGCGCACAACGCTAGTCTGAACGTAGCCTAACAGTGGTGGTGCAGTGGTGGCTGCTTGGACGCTATGAGGTGGGCCTCTGTACATCCAAAGGGTTAATCCCCTAGTGTGGGACAGGGCTAATGTCCGGCATTAGGCATGGCTGTGGAAGAGGGTACGTGGAGGCGACACTCCATGTGCTCGTCCATAAAGTGTGGGGAGATCGGTGCCCTTGATGGGACCCGTCGCCCCTAAAAAAAATTCCGCTCAGGCGTGGCATCCCACGTCGCAGGAGAGGATACGGAGAGGCGACACTCGGTGCTCGCCTGTTGATGGTTTGAGGAGTTCGAAACCTTAAAAATCAAGCAAAAAGATGAAAAATAAAAGAAAAAAGAAAAAACTTTTAGGTCTGAAGACCAGACCAGTGTGCCTCCTACGGACACTAAGCAAAAACTGGTTCTGTCTGGAGCCAGTGGGTGGTGTATACTGCAGAGGAGCTGCTATCTATTTTTTGTATCCACTTAGTGTAAGCCTCCTAGTGGCAGCAGCATACACCCACGGTCCTGTGTCCCCCAATGTGACGAAGGAGAAATTGTTCTTTTTGGGTCCAAGGGCTTCAGATAGTTCATCAGACCACCCCCCAAACTCTGCATTCAAGCAATAGTACAGTCTCAAGACAGTGAAGCATGGTGGTGAAGCTTCATGATATGGGCATGTTTCTCATACTATGGGGCCGGACTTATTTACCGCACACCAGGGATCATGGACCAGTTTGCATATAATAAAATACTTGAAGAGGTCATATTGCCTTATGCTGACGAGGATGTGCCCTTGATATGAGTGTTTCAACAAGACAACGACCCTAAACACACAAGTAAACGAGCAAAATCTTGGTTCCAGTCCAACAAAATTGAGGTTATGGAGTGGCCGGCCCAATTCCCGGACCTTAATCTGATAGAACACTTGTGGCGTTGACATAAAAAATGCCGTTTCTGAGGCAAAGCCAAAATATGCCGAAAAATTGTGAGATGTAGTCCAATCATCCTGGGCTGAAATAAGAGGTGACCGGGAAGTTGGCTGACTATGCAACATAGATGTGAAGCCGTTCTAAAAAAACTGTAGCTATACACCTAAATATTAGGTCAGTGATTCACAGGAATGCTAAATCCGCAAAAAAATAGTACGTATTGTGAGTTTGTAAAGACAAATGGAGACACTCTTATTTTTTAGAACCGCCCAATGTTCATTTTTTGTTTTCTGTAAAGTAGTTAAACTTATGGTATTTACATTTCTCTTCATGTTTTTAATTAGAAAACAGCATGCAATGTTCCCAATGCTGGAAATAAAAACCGTTTTGTGATTAATAACTCATGTTTTTGAAGACACTGCTATTATTTTGAACACTACTGTATACTAGGATTTGTTAACCTGTTTTCACCGGACAACCCCTTTATCACCTATATATAGGATAGGTGATTAGCTTTTGGATTAGTGGGGTCCAACTGCTGGGACCCTCACTGATCAGCACAAGGGGGTCTTTTTATTGTCATTAGAATGTCCCGACTACTGCTCTATCACTCCTTATGGGACTACTGAGCGATTCAAGGCTCACAATGCAAATTTCGTATCAGTATTTCTTTGGAATATAGCAGGAAATCGGAGAACCTGGAGGAAACGCATGAGAACATAAAATCTCCATGCAGATGTTGTCATTGGTGGGATTGGAACCCAAGACCCCAGCAAAGCAAAGCAACTTTGCTAACCACTGAGCCACCGTCTTGTTGTCTTTGGCATGTTTGTTGTTTCTGGTGATTTCTGCTCATTAATGCTCATGCACAATTAAAGTTGAAACAGCGCTACCCATTAATTTTACCCTATTTGATCCTTTAACCCCTTATTGAAGTTTGACCTCCTTGTACATCAGGGTGCAGGTGTTTGGACCAGACTCCGGAGCTGGGCCAACTCCAAACACCATGGCTGCCAGCTGAATTATACAGGATTATATAGTAGGAATCCTGCTCTAACAGCAATGACTGACGCTCTTATCGCTGCTGTTTAAACCCGTTGGGTAGGTGCACACAACATCTTTTAGACATTTGCAAACCAAGCAAGGTTTTCAGGAGGAAGACACTTAGGGACACCTCGGTGTGTTTCATCCTGAAGCCTCTTTTTTGCATCTTCTTTGGAAGTGAGCTTTTTATTTTATTAATTATTTAACTTCTACTGAATAAACTAGTGAGTGAAGAATGGTCGAGTTACTTTTTGTTTACCCTAAAGATCAGCGCGGGGCACAACAGGGAGATAGGTAGCAACTACCTGTTAGTTTTTAGACCCATAGTAAAAAAGAAATAAACAGTGAAATAGTCCTGGATAACCCCTTTAATGGCCAGAGTGAAAATTGGATGATTTCTGATTTTAATTTAATACAGATTAAGATATGGGGGAAAAACTATTAATAAAACCTTTAAAAAATACATTAAACAAAAAAGATTTTAAAAAAATAGGTAATTTTCTGATGACACCTTCATTTTAACTACAAGTATCAGTCATTGACAGCGGCACTTAGGCAGCGCGATACTGGTGGTGTGCCATTTTGGGTCCCCATCTGACCCCGGGTTATGCAATAATGGGGTGCCGATAATTTCCCATGGCAGTTGGTGGCCTGATGAAGGCATCCATGCCTGCCATCTTGGTATTCCTGTGAAACCCAGCCAACGGTGCCTTTATGACCCCCAGTTATGCAGTAGTGGGTTGCCAATACTTTGCCATGGCAGTTGGTGACATGATGAAGGCACCCATGCCTGGCATCTTGGTATTCCTGTGAAGCCCAGCTAACGGTGCCTTTATGACCCCCAGTTATGCAGTAGTGGGATGCTGATAATTTGCCATGGCAGTTGGCGGCCTGATGAAGGCACCCATGCCTGACATCTTGGTATTCCTGTGAAGCCCAGCCAATGGTGCCTTTATGACCTCACAGTTAGGCAATAATGGGGTGCCGATAATTTGCCATGGCTGTTGTTGACCTGATGAAGGCACCCATGCCTGGCATCTTGGTATTCCTGTGAAGCCCAGCCAACGGTGCCTTTATGACCCCCAGTTATGCAGTAGTGGGGTGCCAATAATTTGCCGTGGCAGATGGTGGCATGATGAAGGCACCCATGCCTGGCATCTTGGTATTCCTGTGAAGCCCAGCTAACGGTGCCTTTATGACCCCCAGTTATGCAGTAGTGGGGGTGCCAATAATTTCCCATGGCAGTTGGTGGCCTGATGAAGGCACCCATGCCTGACATCTTGGTATTCCTGTGAAGCCCAGCCAATGGTGCCTTTATGACCCCACAGTTAGGCAATAATGGGGTGCTGATAATTTGCCATGGCTGTTGCTGACCTGATGAAGGCACCCATGCCTGCCATCTTGGTATTCCTGTGAAGCCCTGCCAACGGTGCCTTTATGACCCCCAGTTATGCAGTAGTGGGGTGCTGATAATTTGCCATGGCTGTTGGTGGCCTGATGAAGGCACCCATGCCTGGCATCTTGGTATTCCTGTGAAGCCCAGCCAACGGTGCCTTTATGACCCCCAGTTAGGCAATAATGGGGTGCCGATAATTTCCCATGGCAGTTGGTGACCTGATGAAGGCCCAAGCATCTAACTATTTGCATCACTAACTTTTCTACAAAGTTCAGCACCGAGTCCTAACAATAGCAAGTAGTAATAAATAAACCCTTTAATACTGTAGTATTTTAGGATTCCACATTTTCTAAATGCAGCAAAACAATAAAAATAACACCTCATCCAGCAGCCGCAGACATGGCATTTACTTCTGATTGTTCTCATTATTCTCATGCGTAACAAAATATACACACAGAAAAAAAATTAGCGAGTTTGAAGTTGGAAAGATTTACTTGCTGAAATAATTGCCTGTCACAATACAGTTTGCAAATTGGATATTCTGAAAAGGCATAAGACAGGCATGATATATAAAATACTTGCAAGTCAGCCGAAGCGGGTGAGAAAAAAAATCCCACAAACAAATTAAAATTGTTTCCAATAGAATAAGAAATGTTTACTAATTAAACTTGCCGTGGTGTTGTCATGGGCCGGATACAATATTGCTTCAGAAAACCATCACTTATGATTTATATGAAAGTTAAATATCTGGAGTTTACAGCACTTTTCCCTGTGGTATAATTGAAGGACACATCTACTAACAATGAGGTTTCCTGAGCGAAACACTGTTGTCCACACAAATCATACACTACCTTTCACATATCATACGGACAAGAGAACAGCGGCACAGCCGTGTGGATAATTATAACACTCAGTGTACCCAGCACTGGTAAAAAAAAAAAAAGATTCTAGAGTCGAAAACATACATTTATTTGGACTGATCTCTAACGTAAAAAGCCTTCTTACAGAACTAGCGACTTTATAACAATGTCAGAAAGGTAAATTGTCAGGGTAGGTGGTTTTGGGAGGAAATATTACTTTGCTAAAATGTGAAGGTCTCAAAATTTTATGATGTGCAAATTGCCTCTTCAGAGAGGAAGAGGACTTGAACTCTAGCGCCAACTATAGGAAGTAGCGATCCTAAAAGTCAATATCGACCCTTTAACGAGCCTTGTCACATGACTTAGGATAAAAGCCAAATCGGAATTTCAGTTTGCAGACACGGTGTTTCGGTGTGATTGCCCCTCCTCAGTGCAAAGTATGAGATCTGGTTTGGCTGGGTGAGAGGCTACTGGCAGGGATCTAAAGGTACCGTCACACATAACGATTTCTTTAACGATATTGTTGCTTTTTGTGACGTAATAACGATATCGTTAACGAAATCATTATGTGTGACAGCGACCAATGATCAGACCCCTGCTGGGAGATCGTTGGTCGCTGGGGAATGATCAGGACCTTTTTTTGGTCGCTGATCATCCGCTGTCATCGCTGAATCGGCGTGTGTGACGCCAATCCAGCGATGTGTTCACTGGTAAACAGGGTAAATATCGGGTTACTAAGCGCAGGGCCGCGCTTAGTAACCCGATATTTACCCTGGTTACCATTGTAAATGTAAAGAAAAAAAAACAGTACATACTCACATTCCGGTGTCTGTCACATCCCTCGCCGTCAGCTTCCCGCACTGTGTCAGCGCCGGCCATAAAGCACAGCGGTGATGTCACCGCTGTGCTCTGCTTTACGGCCGGCCCTCACAGTCAGTGCGGGAAGCTGACGGCGAGGGATGTGACAGACATCGGAATCTGAGATAGAAAGCAGAGGGTGGTTATAAATGGTATAGTCTCTAACTGGGTCGCTGTGACCAGTGGGGTACCGCAGGGGTCAGTATTGGGACCTGTTCTCTTCAACATATTCATTAATGATCTGGTAGAAGGTTTACACAGTAAAATATCGATATTTGCAGATGATACAAAACTATGTAAAGCAGTTAATACAAGAGAAGATAGTATTCTGCTACAGATGGATCTGGATAAGTTGGAAACTTGGGCTGAAAGGTGGCAGATGAGGTTTAACAATGATAAATGTAAGGTTATACACATGGGAAGAAGGAATCAATATCACCATTACACACTGAATGGGAAACCACTGGGTAAATCTGACAGGGAGAAGGACTTGGGGATCCTAGTTAATGATAAACTTACCTGGAGCAGCCAGTGCCAGGCAGCAGCTGCCAAGGCAAACAGGATCATGGGGTGCATTAAAAGAGGTCTGGATACACATGATGAGAGCATTATACTGCCTCTGTACAAATCCCTAGTTAGACCGCACATGGAGTACTGTGTCCAGTTTTGGGCACCGGTGCTCAGGAAGGATATAATGGAACTAGAGAGAGTACAAAGGAGGGCAACAAAATTAATAAAGGGGATGGGAGAACTACAATACCCAGATAAATTAGCGAAATTAGGATTATTTAGTCTAGAAAAAAGACGACTGAGGGGCGATCTAATAACCATGTATAAGTATATAAGGGGACAGAGGATCTGTTTATACCAAGGAAGGTGACGGGCACAAGGGGGCATTCTTTGCGTCTGGAGGAGAGAAGGTTTTTCCACCAACATAGAAGAGGATTCTTTACTGTTAGGGCAGTGAGAATCTGGAATTGCTTGCCTGAGGAGGTGGTGATGGCGAACTCAGTCGAGGGGTTCAAGAGAGGCCTGGATGTCTTCCTGGAGTAGAACAATATTGTATCATACAATTAGGTTCTGTAGAAGGACGTAGATCTGGGGATTTATTATGATGGAATATAGGCTGAACTGGATGGACAAATGTCTTTTTTCGGCCTTACTAACTATGTTACTATGTTACTATGAGTATGTACTGTTTTTGTTTTTTTTACATTTACAATGGTAACCAGGGTAAATATCGGGTTACTAAGCGCGGCCCTGCGCGTAGTAACCCGATGTTTACCCTGGTTACCCGGGGACTTCGGCATCGTTGGTCGCTGGAGAGAGCTGTCTGTGTGACAGTTTTTCAGCGACCACACAACGACTTACCAACGATCACGGCCAGGTCGTATCGCTGGTCGTGATCGTTGGTAAATCGTTTAGTGTAACGGTACCTTAAGGGATGTTTTTCCTTGTGGTTTTGTCTTTTATCTTAAGTTATATGACAAGGCTCGTTAAAAAGTCAATATTGGCTTAGGATTGTTACTTCCACTAGTCCTCTGAAAAGGCAATTTGCATATTTAATTTCCCAGAGGAGCATACATGATGTGTAAGTGTCCTCACACTGACTGTCTTGTTATCTCCACAAGGAGAAGCATTGCCCCTTAGATCAAAAAATGGTCAAATCCATCGCACTACAAACTAGTACCTTACCGCTCTCTGTCCGCCATTATTTTCTTAACTTTGTTTCCCAATTAAGTCACACCACTAATTAATATCAATCCATTACTGCTTGTGACGCTATTGTTGGTAATTTCCAAATGGAATAATGAAAATAAAAAGCTATTGTAAAGAATACCGCCAGTTAACCATTGTAAATGGGGAAAAAAAGAAGTACCGTAATTGGAAAAGAAGAGAAATCTGACTGCTTTTCTTGCCAGCAGCCGCTAGAAGTTGCTGTTCAGCTCCGTTCAATATTTAGATTCGTCTGCCGCCAGGGCTAATAACAGGTGACGGGCGGCATATTGATGACCTGTCCTGTGGATATCATACGTCCGGACAACCTCTTTAGTTTTATTAATTCGGTAGACTAAATTATTACTAATTTCAGGATTTACTGCTGCCATAAAAAGGTCTGTAATAAACGCCAGGGATGTCTCTTGGCCACGTCTTGGTTTTGGGATTCCATTTCTTGTTTGTTTTCTTTCTTGTATTTCTTAGTACCTGGGATCCATTTGCTGTAGTCTCTTTGTGTAATGACTTTTTATGGAAGAACACAAAAGTACCATAATTAGCCCTTCATAATATATATATAGCAATAATATACCGTGTATAGTGCAAACATATCGGACAGTGTCAGCGGAGGCATAGTTGGGAAGAGATGGGAGCAGCGTTGTATATAGATGTACGAGCTTCAGAAAGCATAAAGAATTAACAGCTCCGGCATCATCTGGAGCACAATTTCCCCAGGGCCTGAGATATCACTTTCTACTTCATTAAAAAAAAAAAGCCGCTCTGAACAGCTAACCACCTTGGCCCCCTCCTCGGAATCGACGCGTGTCACGGCCCTCTTCACATCGGACTCTCTTGGGTAAAGAGTGAAAAAATACTCACTTTTAGAGACTGTGACATTTTATCTCGGGCATAAAGTAAGGTGTTTTTTTTTTTTGTGTATTTAGTGATGTTATTTCTAATTATTCAACTGATTGACAAATGTATAACTGGTAGGAAAAACTAAAAACAAAAACTGACTTTTATTAATTTACCCTAAAAGTAACATGCACTAGACAATACTGTACACTTTGATCAGTTTATGGTGAAGAGTCCGTCGTAATTCATTAAAGCCACTTCATAAAAATTCTGGAGTAAATTCCTTTTAAAAGCACAACTTTTTTTTTTGGCAATTTGGATTTGCACAAAAAGTTTGGAACATTTCCAACTTTCAGCCCAGTATCTCCCAGGTCCGCCAAAATAGGCAGCGCTGGGTCGTGACGCTACCGCTGGTCTAACTCATGGCTAGCTGAGACTAGTAAGATTTGTAGCGAGGCAGACGCCATGGGATGATTGTGGGTTAAATGCTACCTTTAATCCCCCAGTTATGTCTGCTTTGCTAAATGCTCGCAATCCCCCTACAATATTGACCTAAGCAACTGCGTAGATGCACATGCGCTGCGTCTTTCCAGACTGCGCCATGTCTATTTATCTTGCAGAGACGTGAGCTACCGCAAGATAAATATCACCCATCCAATGTATTGGGTGCGGTGATTCTGCTGTTCAATGAACACATGCGTAATCATCTGCGTTCAAAAGCCGGCAGAGCTTTGGACGTAGCGGACATGTGCTGCGTCCAAAGCGCTGCCGATTACTGACCGTGGGGACGTAGCCTTAGGACCCGGACACGCACATCTGCAGCACATGTCGGGAGAATAACATAGGCAGTGAGTATTGTGATGTCGATGCCTCTTTTATGCCATTAGTTCTTTTACGCATTTCCATATAATGAGTGGAAACCTATAAGAAGTGCTGCAGGAGTGTTACTTTATGGGAAATGGAAGTCTTTATTAATAGCTGATGTCAGAACTCTTGTGTCAGCAAAATGAAATTACTGCATATGTGAATTATTGGAGAGCGGCAGATGTTAAAGTTTCCCAAAGGTGATATCGTAAGACAAAGAATGGAGACTGAGTTCCATAAAAAAATAGCAACAGTGCGGTTTTAAAACTTAACATTTACTAGTCAGTTCCTAAAAAGAGGCTCAATGCCTCTATAAAAGTAGGTGAAGGAATGAAATCAACACACACAAAAATTAGCAAGTAGCAGATTGTTCACCTCCCTGTTTGGGAAGAAAATATTTCTGACTTTCGTCACACCATATGAAAGGTTCATGTAAACAAATAAAGAGCCCAAATCTATTTCTGGGAGAAATTATTAATTATAAAGGGCTAACCTTTACATTTTGTTTGCATATAGCATGCAAATGTAGCAGCTGGCTATTTGCCACATATATAATGGGAACTGCAGTAAGGAACAATCTCACCAGATGTTGTATTCCATCTTCTTCTGCAGTCTCAGGTCCCGGTATTGTCCCTGTCAGTCCCTGTTATTAGGCTGATTCTGGCACCCCGAGACTCCCACCCTTACAAGGACAGTCTACGTTTAGCCCTATCGACTAGCCCTTTTTGATTGCTCTTTATTTGTTTACATGAACCTTTCATATGGTGTGACGAATGTCATAAATATTTTCTTCCGAAACAGGGAGGGTTGAACAATCTGCTACTTGTTAGTTGTTATGTGTATTGATATCACTGTTTCACATAATTTTATAGAGTTGTTGAACCTCTTTTTAGGAACTGACTAGTAAAGGTTAAGTTTTAAAACCGCACTGTTGCTATTTTATCTGATCCTATTGCGGTACAAAAGGTGGTGGGAGAATATTTGTAGTATTTCTCTCGCTATTGTGAGGCAGTGACTGGTATCACAGGTAGGGGTCGCTGTTTGTTCTCCCCAGGATGCGCATGGATGCGTAGTGAAGCCATGAGGGGGCATTGCAGTCACAGGTGTAGCTGGGATAGCAGTGGTTACATAGTTACATAGTTATTAAGGTTGAAGGAAGACTATATGTCCATCTAGTTCAACCCATAGCCTAACCTAACATGCCCTAACATGTTGATCCAGAGGAAGGCAAAAAAAACCCATGTGGCAAAGAGTAAGCTCCACATTGGGGAAAAAAATTCCTTCCCGACTCCACATACGGCAATCAGACTAGTTCCCTGGATCAACGCCCTATCAAGGAATCTAGTGTATATACCCTGTAACATTATACTTTTCCAGAAAGGTATCCAGTCCCCTCTTAAATTTAAGTAATGAATCACTCATTACAACATCATACGGCAGAGAGTTCCATAGTCTCACTGCTCTTACAGTAAAGAATCCGCGTCTGTTATTATGCTTAAACCTTTTTTCCTCCAAACGCAGAGGATGCCCCCTTGTCCCTGTTTCAGGTCTATGATTAAAAAGATCATCAGAAAGGTCTTTGTACTGTCCCCTCATATATTTATACATTAAAATAAGATCACCCCTTATTCTTCGTTTTTCCAAACTAAATAGCCCCAAGTGTAATAACCTATCTTGGTATTGCAGACCACCCCAGTCCTCTAATAACCTTGGTCGCTCTTCTCTGCACCCGCTCCAGTTCAGCTATGTCTTTCTTAAACACCGGAGACCAGAACTGTGCACAGTATTCTAAGTGTGGTCGAACTAGTGACTTGTATAGAGGTAAAATTATATTCTCCTCATGAGCATCTATGCCTCTTTTAATGCATCCCATTATTTTATTTGCCTTTGTAGCAGCTGCCTGACACTGGCCCCTGAATATGAGTTTGTCATCCACCCATACACCCAGGTCTTTTTCATTGACGGTTCTGCCCAGAGTTTTAGAATTAAGCACAGTTATTCATCTTATTACTTCTACCCAAGTGCATGACCTTACATTTATCCCAATTAAAGCTCATTTGCCATTTATCAGCCCAAGCTTCTAGTTCACATAAATCATCCTGTAATATAAAATTGTCCTCCTCTGTATTGATTACCCTGCAGAGTTTAGTGTCATCTGCAAATATTGAAATTCTACTCTGAATGCCCCCTACAAGGTCATTAATAAATATGTTAAAAAGAAGAGGGCCCAATACTGACCCCTGTGGTACCCCACTGCTAACCGCTACCCAGTCCGAGTGTGCTCCATTAATAACCACCCTTTGTTTCCTATCCCTGAGCCAGCTCTCAACCCACTTGCACATATTTTCCCCTATCCCCATTATTCTCATTTTATGTATCAACCTTTTGTGTGGCACCGTATCAAAAAAGTCCATAAACACTACGTCCACTGGGTTCCCTTGGTCCAATCCAGAACTTACCTCTTCATAGAAACTGATCAAATTAGTCTGACATGAACGGTCCCTAGTAAACTCGTGCTGATACTGGGTCATGAGGTTATTCCTCTTCAGATACTCCAGTATAGCGTCCCTTAGAATGCCCTCCAGGATTTTACCCACAGTAGAGGTTAAGCTTACTGGCCTATAATTTCCGAGTTCAGTTTTTGTTCCCTTTTTGAATATTGGCACCACATTTGCTATACGCCAGTCCTGTGGCACAGACCCTGTTATTATGGAGTCTTTAAAGATTAAAAATAATGGTCTATCAATGACTGTACTTAATTCCTGCAGTACTCGAGGGTGTATCCCATCCGGGCCCCGAGATTTGTCAATTTTAGTGATTTTTAGCCGCCGCCGCACTTCCTGCTGGGTTAAGCAGGTGACATTTAATTGGGAATTTTTATCACTAGACATTTTGTCTGCCATGGGATTTTCTTGTGTAAATACTGATGAAAAAAAGTCATTTAGGATATTGGCTTTTTCCTCATCCTCATCCACCATCTCACCCAGACTATTTTTAAGGGGGCCAACACTATCATTTTTTAGTTTCTTACTATTTATGTAGTTAAAGAATATTTTAGGATTATTTTTACTCTCTCTGGCAATGAGTCTCTCTGTCTCAATCTTTGCTGCCTTGATTTGCTTTTTACAGAATTTATTTAATTTTCTGTATTTATTTAATGCCTCCTCACTACCTACTTCCTTTAATTCTCTAAATGCTTTCTTTTTGTCACTTATTGCGCCCCTTACAGCTCTATTTAGCCATATTGGTTTCCTCCTATTTCTAGTATGTTTATTCCCATACGGTATATACTGTGCACAGGTCCTATCCAAGATGCTAATAAACGTCTCCCATTTTCTTTGTGTATTTTTGTGTCTCAGGATATCGTCCCAGTTAATTGCACCAAGATCCTCTCTCATCCGTTGGAAATTTGCCCTCCTGAAGTTTAGTGTCCTTGTAACCCCTCTACTACACATCTTTTTAAAGGATACATGAAAACTTATTATTTTGTGATCGCTATTTCCCAAGTGACCCCCAACCCTTATATTTGATATGCGGTCTGGCCTGTTGGTTAATATTAGGTCTAGCAGTGCCCCCTTTCTTGTTGGGTCCTGAACCAGTTGTGAAAGGTAATTGTCTCTCATAGTTGTCAAAAACCGATTACCTTTGCTGGAACTGCAGGTTTCTGTTCCCCAATCTATTTCAGGGTAGTTGAAGTCCCCCATAATAATCTATTTGCTTTACGAGGATATTCTCCATTGCTTCCATTATTTTTGGAGATTTATAACAAACCCCTATCAGTAATTTATTATTTTTCCCCCTCCCCTTATCTCCACCCACAGGGATTCTACATTTTCATTAAATTCACCTATATTATTGCGCAGGATGGGTTTTAAGGACGATTTTACATATAGACACACCCCACCCCCTCGCTTATCTGTGCGGTCATTTCTGAACAGACTATAGCCCTGCAAGTTAACAGCCCAGTCATGGCTCTCATCCAGCCACGTCTCAGATATCCCCACCATGTCATAATTATGCTCCAACAACATTAGTTCTAATTCGTCCATTTTGTTGGCGAGGCTTCTGGCATTAGTATACATGCACTTTATGTTCCTCTCTGTACTTCTATTTCTTAAATTATTAACTGTTCTGACCCCACCCCCCATGCCACCGCCACCCCCAACTTCCTTATTTGTGCCCAGGTCTCTGTCTGCACTATCTTCCCCTCCTATAAAATGAATACCCTCCCCCCCCAATTCCTAGTTTAAACACTCCTCCAATCTTCTAGCCATTCTCTCCCCCAGCACAGCTGCACCCTCCCCATTGAGGTGCAGCCCGTCCCTAGCGTAGAGCCTGTAGCCAACTGAGAAGTCGGCCCAGTTCTGCAGGAACCCAAACCCCTCTTTCCTACACCAATTCTTGAGCCACTTATTAACCTCCCTAATCTCCCGTTGCCTCTCTGGCGTGGCACGTGGTACCGGCAGTATTTCGGAAAATACCACGTTGGAGGTCCTTGCTTTCAGCCTGCAGCCTAATTCCCTGAAATCATCTTTAAGGACCTTCCACCTACCTCTAACTTTGTCATTAGTGCCAATGTGCACCATGACCGCTGGGTCCTCACCAGCCCCTCCCAATAATCTGTCCACCCGATCAGCGATGTGTCGGACTCGAGCGCCAGGTAGGCAGCACACCGTTCGACGATCCCTGTCTTTGTGACAGATTGCCCTATCTGTTCCCCTAATAATTAAGTCGCCCACTACCAGCACCTGTCTGGCCTGCCCTGCTCTCCTATTTCCCTCCTTACTGGAGCAGTCACTCCTCCGGCTTTCAGAGGACATGCCTGGCTGCAGCAGTGCTACCCCTGTACTGGCACCCCCCTCATCTGCCAACTTAGCAAACTTATTGGGGTGTGCCCAGTCAGGACTAGCCTCCCTGGCACTCTTCCCTCTACCCCGCTTCCTAACTGTCACCCAGCTTGCTACTTCATTGTCCTGCAGCTCCATCCCACCATCCCCCCCCTCATCTGTCCCATTGAGCGTCTGCTCCGTGAGCAGAAGACTCCTCTCCATATTGTCTATGGATCTCAGTGTTGCCAGCTGCACATTTAGAGTCAGAATCTGGGTTTCCAAATGCACAACGTTCTCACATCTCGCACAGCAGTATGCACCCTCGATCGGCTGCTCAAGAATTGCATACATGTGGCAAGATGTGCACTGGATGGCATTAACAAGAGTGGAGCACATTTCCTAATGGGGATTGCACCAGTCACAGGTGTAGCTGGGATAGCAGTGGTGAAGCAGTGACCGATGTCACAGGTAGGGGTCGCTGTTTGTTCTCCCCAGGATGCGCATAGATGCGTAATGAAGCCATGAGGGGGGCATTGCAGTCACAGGTGTAGCTGGGATAGCAGTGGTGAAGCAGTGACCAATGTCACAGGTAGGGGTCGCTGTTTGTTCTCCCCAGGATGTGCATAGATGCGTAATGAAGCCATGAGGGGGGCATTGCAGTCACAGGTGTAGCTGGGATAGCAGTGGTGAAGCAGTGACCAATGTCACAGGTAGAGGTCGCTGTTTGTTCTCCCCAGGATGCGCATGGATGCATAGTGAAGCCATGAGGGGGGCATTGCAGTCACATGTGTAGCTGGGATTGCAGTGGTGAAGCAGTGACCGATGTCACAGGTAGGGGTCACTGTGTGTTCTCCCCAGGTTTTGCACGGAGGCGTATGAAGGCCATAGGAGTGCATGGCAGTCAAGGGCGTAGCGGTGGCTTCAATGCAGGCTAGAAATAATAAAAGTGTTAGTCTTGGACATGCTAGGATCCAAGGCAGATATAGGGGAAACCTGCTCTGGGATGTTGTGTTGTGAAACAGACTGCAGGATGGTAGTCGTGCAGTCCGTTTCATTCCTGGCCAGGTTTTCCATGTGGCTGAAGGCCACAGGTTTCTTTGTTAAAAGCCCTGCAGTAAAGGGTATGGGTGTGTCAGGGCCAGCGTGTTTAGTGACTGTAAATGGTGAAAGCTGTGAGTAAGAGACATTGACACGGCGGCGCAGTCGCCCACGGCTACTGGTCAAAGGGAAGTCCATCGTGTTTAGTGACTGTTAATGGAAGGATGCCGTGTAGTATATAGTGCAGTGAAATGGACACTGATACCATGCACTGAGATTATATGCAAGTGTGTGAATTTTGGACATTTAATGCTGTGAAGAAACACATTAAAGGAGTTTTGCGTTTGAACTTTGTGGGTCACTGCCTCATCACTGCACAGCGTGCTACCGCGGCACTACACTATATACACACACTGAGTACCATCCCTGTGCCGGTAAGTGTCGGAGGCTTGTTAGACTTACGCAGACAATCCAGCGAGCTACAGATTGGTTATATTCAGGAAACTCTGCTCTTAGATGAGACTTTATTACCCCCAAAAAATAAAATGGATAACTTGGAAGATATAGTGAGCCAGGTATTAGACGTCTCTTATAACGGAGCCTTATGATGTTAAAAGAAAAATAAGCGAAACATCTGACATTTCTTCAGGACCTAAACTTCTCTACACCATAAACTTAGTGACCAAATAAAAAGTGAATTTCTCGAGAGGTCCAGTCAGTATCCTGTATGTAGCTACGGTGGACGGCTACATCACAATCGTGGTCCTCAGACAATGTACGAGAAATCTCAGAATAAAAGGCAATCGCCTAGATGAAAGGACAGATGTCACTTCTAGTTAGTGTGCAGAACTCGTAGGCATCGGCCCCAATAGACACTAATATGTATTGTGGGAAAAGGTCACCAAGTATTTATTTGTGAAATGTGAACCGAGCCATGCGAGTCCAGATTCTTTAAAGGGTCACTATCGTTTAATTTTTCCTTTTTTTTTCAATAATTGAATTCTGCATTGACAAATGTGCAACTTCATAAGATATTGTATTAACCATTTTTTGCTCTGTGACCAGTAAATGTCCAGTAAATGTCATTGCAGACTGGTATTAAACCAGTAATAAAATCAGAGGTAGATTTTTGCCATGTGTAATCTCCTTTTTCTGTGCATACGGATTTCTTTTCGTCCTCCACAAGGGTGCATACACTCTGCTCATACAGACAGTAATTCTTCAGTAATTTCCAGCTGCACTTGTCTCTGTCATAGAGAGTAGAGAGACCGGCTCAAAGACCATATTCTGAAGAGTGAAGTGACTTTTTTCAATGCTGGTTGCAATAAAATATGGAAACTAAAAGTGATAGTTCCGGTACATAGTGTACTAGCAGACATTGGTGTGTGATCCTACCATTCAGTCAAACAGCATAATTGGTTTTAAACTACTCAAATGGCTCAAATTCCATTGGAAGAGGAATTGGAAAGTGAGGTTACCACTAGTGATGAGCAAACGTGCTCTGGTAAGGTGTTATCTGAGCATGCTCGGGTGCTAACCAAGTGTCCTCGGCATGCTCAAAAAATGTTTGAGTCCCCACTGCTGCATGTCTTGCAGGGAGTGCCTAACAAACAGGAAATCCCTGCATGTGTTGTGGCTGTCGAACAACCCCAACACATGCAGCCGCGGGGACTCGGACATATTATTCGATCACGCCGAACACACTCGGTTAGCACCCGAGCATGCTCAGATAACACCTTATCCCAGCACGTTCGCTCATCACTAGTTACCACTACTAGGGTATTTTTAAATTTATTTTTTTTTACACTGATTTAGGGTATGTGCACACGTAGAATGGTCCACTGCGGATTTTTCCGCAGCAAATTTGATAAATCCGCAGGGCGAAAACACTGCGTTTTTCCCGCGGTTTTTGTGCGGATTCCACTGCGGTTTTACACCTGCGGTTTTCTATTATGGAGCAGCTGTAAAACCGCTGCGGATTCCGCACAAAGAAGTGACATGCTGCGGAATGTAAACCGCTGCGTTTCCGCGTGTTTTTTTTCCGCAGCATGGGCACAGTGTTTTCGGTTTCCCATAGGTTTACATTGTACTATAAACTCATGGGAAACTGCTGCGGACCCGCAGCAAAATCCGCATCGTGTGCACATAGCCTTAGGCTTTAGCCCCTTCATGACCAGTCCACATCGCCATGCGAAGACTTGTTTGTAGGACAAAAGGCAGTTTTGAATGGCGCCATATAATGTATTGGAAAATAGGAAAAAAATTCAAGAAGGATAAAATTGTAAAAAAAAAAAGCGCTGTTGTTTGTTTTTGTAGTGTTGATTGTGTAGTAAAAGGTTAGTTTGATTACAGCAATACCAAACTTGTATAGTTTATATATTTTAGTAGTTAAAAAAAAATCTGAAATTTAAAAAAAAAAAAAGTTGGTTCTTATCACCATTTACTGGGACCCATAACTTTTCTTTATTTTTCTGTTTATGGTCCTGTATGAGCAGTGTTTTGATTGCATTTTTTGGAAAGAAGCGGCGACCAAAACACAACAATTATGGAATTTTGATTTTTTTATATTCTTTTTACAGCATTTACTTTATGGGTTAATGATATATATAGTTTATTTAATGATTTAACTAGATACTGGTTTATAAACACGGGTTAATCGGTTCATGTTCCTTTAAACATCTCGATCTCATCTAATGAATAATGTGATAAATAGTTAAATTTGTAAATAATTTAGTTAAAAATTATGTTGTCATCTAACCCTCAAAAATCACTCTGCTGCTGGCCACTTCGGGCCTCCCTTCTGTGTAACCTGCCGTCTACTCAGTGTTAATAAGTGTAATCCGTCTTTTGCAGTAAAGACAGTTGGAAGGCTTAAAGGGAACCTGTCACCCGAAAAATCGCGGGTGAGGTAAGCCCACCGGCATCAGGGGCTTATTTACAGCATTCTGTAATGCTGTAGATAAGCCCCCGATGTTACCTGAAAGAGGAGAAAAAGACGTTATATTCTACTCACCCAGGGGCGGTCCCGCTGCTGGTCAGGTCGTATGGGCGTCTCTGGTCCGCTGCGGCGCCTCCCATCTTCATTACAAGACGTCCTCTTCTGATCTTCAGCCACGGCTCCGGCGCAGGCGTACTTTGCTCTGCCCTCTTGAGGGCAGAGGATAGTACTGCCGTGCGCAGGCGCCGGAAAGGTCAGAGGCCCGGCGCCTGCGCACTGCAGTACTTTGTCTGCCCTCAACAGGGCAGAGCAAAGTACGCCTGCGCCGGAGCCGTGGCTGAAGATCAGAAGAGGACGTCTTGTAATGAAGATGGGAGGCGCCGCAGCGGACCAGAGACGCCCATCCGACCTGACCAGCAGCCGGACCACCCCTGGGTGAGTATAATATAACGTCTTTTTCTCCTCTTTCAGGTAACATCGGGGGCTTATCTACAGCATTACAGAATGCTGCAGATAAGCCCCTGATGCCGGTGGGCTTACCTCACCCGCGATTTTCGGGGTGACAGGTTCCCTTTAAAGGGAACCTGTCACCCCCGTTTTTTGAGATTGAGCTATAAATACTGTTAAATAGGGCCTGCGCTGTGCGTTACTATAGTGTATGTAGTGTACCCTGATTCCCCATGTATGCTGAGAAATACATTACCAAAGTCGCCGTTTTCGCCTGTCAATCAGGCTGGTCTGGTCAGGTGGGCGTGTTCACAGCGCTCTTTTCTTCCCCAGCTTTCCGTTGGTGGCGTAGTGGTGTGCGCATGTCCAAGGTCTGAATTCCCTGCGCCCACGTGAAGACACAGCGCGCGATCTGCGCTGTAATCCCTTGCATCGGTGGGGGCGGCCATCTTCCTGGGGCCGCGCGTGCGGCTTTGGGAAAATGGCCGCCGCGATCTCTAATGCGCACGCGCGGCATCCCGCGGCCATTTTCCTGAAGCCCCGTGCAGCAGAGCACTCCATCTGCGCACGCGCGGCCCCAGGAAGATGGCCGCCCCCACCGATGCAAGGGATTACAGCGCAGATCGCGCGCTGTGTCTTCACGTGGGCGCAGGGAATTCGGACCTTGGACATGCGCACACCACTACGCCACCAACGGAAAGCTGGGGAAGAAAAGAGCGCTGTGAACACGCCCACCTGACCAGACCAGCCTGATTGACAGGCGAAAACGGCGACTTTGGTAATGTATTTCTCAGCATACATGGGGAATCAGGGTACACTACATACACTATAGTAACGCACAGCGCAGGCCCTATTTAACAGTATTTATAGCTCAATCTCAAAAAACGGGGTGACAGGTTCCCTTTAAAGGAGATGCGAGTTCTGTTCAGGGCATGGAGCCATGGCAGGAGCAATGCATGCTGAGGAAAGGGAAGTTCCAGAACCTGTAGTGCTGGCAGAATCCTGATGTACTGCTCACTCAAAACAAAGTGTATTGCAAGTTGCATACAGGCATAAAAGTGAGATGAGGCACGGAACTATGGCTGTAGCAATGCAGGTTGGAAAGTGAGGAAATGGCAGTTCCAGAACCTGTAGTGCTCACTCAAAAAGAGTGTATTGCACTATACAGACATTGGGAATGGGTACAGCTCTTGAGCACATTATTATGATGGTTTGTGCACCAAAATTAATTTTAACTCGTGGAGGATGATGGCAGCAAGAACATGCTACAGATTGTATATGAAAGAATGAGAATATTTTATCAATTTTTCCAACAAGTCTTTTCACACAACAATGTGCTGACACTTAATGGAGCCCAATAAAATGTATCTGATAAGTTTCTCTTATTATTTTCTCCCAGTCACTGCTTTGACCATGTTTATCTGTCCCTTCGGTGCTCGCAGAGTGAACTTACCAACACGTAGAGAACTAATTAGTGTGTATTTACAGGACGCTGTTTTACATCTTGTTACAATTTTTTTTTTTTTTATCGTGCAGGATTTTTTTTTCAAATAACGAAGTTATTAATTTTACACTGGAGTTCACTAATTGGAAGACGCTTTCTGCCGATGTGGAGCTGCTTCTGTCCACCCACGCAGAACATTTTACTCCACAAAAGCATTTCGGTAAGCAAACAAGTGTCAGATGAATTCTCTGTGCCGGGGCTTATCGTGTTTACAGGTGGGGAAAGCGCTTCAGGGCAATTCCTGAGACGGCAGCGGGCCACGATGTCTCAGTGGAGACGGTTGAAGGTGATGTTTTAGGCTGGAATAACCATACCTGTTTTTGATGGCAAAACTAGTATTATTGGAAGTCACATATATGTGAAGAAGAAGCTGTACAGATGACTGCGTGGAGATACAAGTGTCGTGAGGATTCACCCAAGCGTTGAGACTGTGCTGGATCAGTCCATCTTGCAGAGTTATTTTTGCCATCAATATTCAGAAACCCATACGAACCCTATCGTACTCAACGGAGCTCTGTTTTGGTTTCTGAATATTGACTATTACAATATTTCTGCATACAGTGATATTTTGACGGTCCGATCTGACGGCATTGCGAAAGCAAACCTGAACAGAGTCGTAGGGCTTTTCGCACCTGGTGTATTTGGTTCTTATAAAAGTTGGCCGCAACTTGGACAACGTCTTGTCATACTCTTCGCTTGCCCCCCATAAAATAAAGTTTATACTCACCTCCCATGCTGGCTGTGTTCTTGCGGGGTCGACTCTCGTTCTCCCCGCTGCTACCGTGCGGTTGTTGTGACGTCGGCACCCAATCAGCGCTGCCGTCGCTGTCCCCGCCGAATTGAACATAAAGAGGTAGTCAGAGATCCGCTGCAATCTGGACTTCCTCTTCTCGTTTGATTTGTCCAAAGCCGGGACAGTGACGTCAGCGCTGTTTGGGCAGCGGCGTCACGTGTCAAAATAACCGCACAGGAGAGCAACTGCCGACACCGTGGGAACGGTGCCAGCACAGGAGGCGAGTACAAGCGTCATTATTTTCTGGGGTCCACACATTTTGATCAAGAAGGCGTTGTCCGAGTAGTGGACAACCCCTTTAAAATGGGCAGCATTTTACAGAACCAGCCTAAGCAATGAGATTTCTGAAATCTCATGCCCCCCACGCTGCATTGTTTATTTTCTCCATGTGTATTTTGAGCAATGTAAATTTGTCCATTGTTTTGCAGTGCTTTTCACCTATACAAATGAAAAAGTGAAAATTGCAAGAAAGACCGTACATAAAAGCGTGACCAGTGTGAAAACTTGGTGTTTGGATCAGAAAGAAACATTGCAATAACACCACATGTGAGCACGTCCTCATAGTCAATCGGGTGAACATACCCTTGTAGTCTGAGGCTGCACTCCTCTGCTCCCATGCATAAAGTTGCATTGTTTTTACACGCTAATTAGCGATAAGCGAGTTTGTACGTTACTCGAGATTTCCGAGCATGCTCGAGTGTTCTCCGAATATTTGGGGCGTGCTCGGAGATTATGTTTGAGTCCCTGCAGCTGCATGATTTGCTGCTGCTAGACAACCTGAATACATGTGGGGATTTCCTAACAAACGGGCAACCCCCACATGTACTCAGGCTGTCTAGCAGCTGCAAATTATGCAGCTGCGGCGACACAAACTAAATCTCCAAGCACGCCCAAAATACTCTAAGAACACCCGAGCATGCCAAGTAATGAGCACACTCGCTCACCACTAACTCTAATAATCCATAATTAACTATGATGGTGAACTAAAAGCTGTCCTGAGATACCAGAGTACAGTTTTTTGAGAGATTATAAAATAAAATCCCGCTCACCGTGATTGCATCTTCAGGGTGTTCGGAACCTTGTCAAGGTGTGGAAAATGCAAAATGAAAAGACTCCATGAACTGTGATTCTTTATTCACATAAGCAATTCGGAGGACGTACGCAGCGATACAAATTCACATGACCCACATTCCCTAAAATACAAAGTGAATCATCTTAACTTAAGCCCTCTTAGAAATCATTTCTAGAGATAGGCGAACCCTAACAGTAAAGGTCGGGGTCCTTGATGAACACCTACTGATTGGGCACGGACTTCAACAAGAAGTCTGCGTTATTGTTCGGTACCCCGAACACCGGGTGTTTCTCGCTTTCCGATTGCAGCCGTGGGCTCACACTGTCATTTGCCAGCGCGGCAAACACTGCCTATGATCGGCAGTAAAATCATTACCACTGGTCAGATAGCTGGCAGTTATAATCAGACGTAAAAAGTTTCCCTGTATATATGATAACCAGCAAGGCAAAATTGACAGCTGCGGCTGCAATGCTCAGCTGTCCGCTTCAGCAAGGCTGGTTATCAAGAATAGATAGGTTCCCACGCCGTTCTTTAAAATTATTTAAATAAATCATTTTTAAAAATGGTGTGGGGTCCCCCCGATTTTTCGAAAACCAGGCAGCTGGGGGCTGGTATTCTCAGGCTGATAAAGGGCCATGGATATTGCCCCCCAGTCTAAAAAATAGAAGCCCGCAACCGCCCAGAAAGAAAAAGGTGCATCTATTAGATGTCGTGGTGGCAAGTGAAGTTCATATTTGTGGGGTTGATGTCACCTTTCTATTGTCAGGTGACATCAAGCCCACGTCATAGTAATGGAGAAATCGGATCTCACTCATCCATTCAAATCTATGGGTGTGCGTGGAAAACATCGGACTGCACCCGGATGTTATCCGAGTGCAGCTCGATTAGTACGGATTCACACTATGGAGAAGATGGAGAAATTTTGTTCTCCATCTTCTCACTGTTGTACGATTCTCTCATCTGCGAAAAGCGGAACACACTATGCTGAATCTGATCAGAGTCTGATCTGAGTATCATGTGCCTAATCGATACGATTCTCTCGTATGTGAGAATCTATGCTCGTGTGACCCCAGCCTACGCGTTTATCTTGAGGCACACATACCGTGATTCATTAGGACTGATGTTTTGCATGCCAGTCGATGACAGGTGACTGGAGTAAGAGGCGCATCTTAATGAATTCGGCACATCCTTCAGCTGCCATGCGCCTTCTTGAGAACTGGATTACTTTCCTGTCTCACTTTATGCCTTATTTGTGGTTTAAATTATGGTGGATTTACAAGAGCTGTCTCGGCCAAGCCCCCTTTCCACTAAGCTTATCCCACTTTTCAAAAAAGTTGGTGGGGCGGGCGTAAAAACATCAAAAGTCACACTTTTTTTTGCACTATTGTGAGTTATGACATTTCAAACAGTTTTATGCGAGATTTCTTGAAAAATCTGATGAATCGGGGCCGTAATCTCAAACTCTTAACCCACGGAGAATAATTCCAGCACATCCATGGGAATAGACTGCGGGACCCTCGGAGAATTCACGATGCTTTGCTACGTACAGATCATCTTCTCCGTCTAGGAGACTGGAACACTTTAAGTTTTAAACTTCTCACAAAAGTCTTTAAAAGTTTCAGAACTCCTTCGACTAAAAATAGAATGGATTGGAATTTTTTTTCTTTTTTATTATTTTTTTTTTCTTCTTCTTTTTACAGTGCAGCCCTGACAGACTTTATAAATGATGATTTCCAATGTTTCCTGTCAGCACATAAAGTTAGCGAGGAGCTGGAGCTTGTATAACAAGCCTGACAATCGTAAACCTCCTGGCTCCTATAAGAACACACTGTAACTGCTCAGTTAAAGACCGCCTAATACTTGCAAACAGCCAGTCCAAAACTTTATAAATGTATTCACACTGTAATCCTCCGGGAAAAAAAAAATGAAGATGGAAAAAGAAATATAATCCTTATGTAAAATATCTATTGAGGAGGTGATGGATGAAGCAAAAGGCTTTGAAATTCTTTTGATGTGTACTCAGCCAGCAGTGTCATGAAAGGATAGAGGTGAATGAGAAGAGTGGCACTGGTGCCTTCTCGAATGCAAACGTTGAGGATAATTGAAAGTAGCAGGATACAGGGTTGGCATTCATGAGTTTTACAATAAAAATGTTAATACGTTTAGTTAAATCCCAAATTATCAATTGTACAAAGCAGAATACGCATAGCCAGGATCTAATAGCTTCCCTGCCTATGGCCGGTTTCACATGTTTGACATTTACGATCTCGAGTACAATCCGCAATGTCCAGACCGCCTGCAGGTCTCCTAGCCTGAACTCAACAGCGTTAGAGGCTTGTATAAGGCGACCCGAGGCCGGTCTACATATCAGACCATGAACAAAATTCTATCCATATCCAATTTTTATCATAAAGAATAAAGCAAGCTTTTTCAATCTCACATTGGAAAAATCATATAAAAAAATATATAAATACTACTTGTATCAAAGAACTTTAAAGTTGACCATAGGTTAGAAAAATGATTAGTATGGTGTAAAGAAAATGAATACAGAGCACGAATTATAGGTCTAAAGTCTCCTACACATTGTGGGGGTTCACTATCTCTGGCAGCGGTTCAAGTAGACAGAGGCAGAAAGTTCTCGAGTTCAAATAGGGAGTGGTTTAGTGATGAGCGAGTGTACTCGTTGCTCGGGTGGTCTCCCAAATATTCGTAACTGCTCGAGAGTAAGTTTTCATCGCCTCAGCAGCATGATTTGCGGCTGCTAGACAGCTTGAACACATGTGGGGATTCCCTAGCGACCAGGCAACACCCACATGTACTCAGACTGGGTAATAGCTGTAAATCATTCAGCTGCGGTGATGAAAAGTAAATCTCTGAACACTAACAAATATTCAGAGACCACCCGAGCGTGCTCTGAAAAGCCCGAGGAACGAGTATACTCGCTCATCACTAGAGTGGTGTATTAAAAGTCCATAAACCATCTAAGCTCACACAGCAAAACAGCCTTGGCATGGCACAAAGGGAAAAAATCAGACCTGTCCAAGATGCGGGATCTCAGAGCCGACTCACCCTCTCAAAGGTAAATCTAGACTTGACCTTTAGCAGAGGCTGACCAGTATACAGCAGATCTTTTTACCTCCACACACAGTCACCCTCTGAGGCAGCTGAGCTGCCTTAAATAGGCCATTAAAACCCCAGAGTGGAGATATAGAAAAAGCCAGTCGCACCCAGGTCTTCTGCCCACTCCTAAAACCCGGACCCAAAAATCCGGGCCGATTAAATAGCATCTCAGTAACAACTTTGGAGCCTTCATATCGAGGCTATCCTACTCCGTGACACACATGCTTCATCCAGGACCCGTCCAGCTGCATCCTTACAGCAGCCATATTATACCTCTGTACAAGCTCCAGTTTGCATAGCATGGGCACCCATAGTACTATGTGTTCTCATGATGTACCTCCAATATAATGTAAAAGATTTTTTTCTGACAAAGTTAGATAGAAAATCAAGAATAACACAATCCTGGATGGGATGTTGCCTTGGTAAGGCTTTCTTCACTGTCCGTAATACTTTTGAGGGAAGTGTAGCTCCACTATACAGAGTGACTAGATCTTCAGTCTGTAGGATTTCTGTGTACATCTTCACGTATTTCATATTCAGTCAGTTTCTATAAAAAAAGGTTCACTTGTATCAAGTACCGACAAATGTACTCAACTTGGGTGCAGAATAGACCAACTATGTTCCCACAGTAAGCCTGCATATCCTGTAATATAAAAATATCTACGCTTAAGTGTTCGCTAAACTCAAAACGCATCAAATGTATATTTTTTAAGCCCATGCTACTATTTTAATCACGGTAAGTTATAATAAAGTATTTTTTGCTTTTAATTCGCTTTGCTGGATTGAAAGGCCTCTTTCCACCACTTAGGAATAGCAGAGCCCGAGCTGCCGAGTGCTGGTTGCACTGTCAGAATTAGGAGAAGTGCACACGTCGCAGATTTGTGTGCAGCGTACTACAAAAAATAATTAAATTTGATTTTCTACACATAAATATACCTGATATTTGAAATCGGCAAAATGTCAGTTCTCGATGCAAATTTTCATTGCATGGGGTGAATTCTGCAGAAAATTCGAGGCATACTGATTTTTCTAAAAGCAACCATACACATTAGGCTAAAGTCGTCCGAACTCGATGATGTGCATAGGTACCGCTCGACTTTTCCACCGACAGATGACATTGGTCGGGCAGGTTGAACTTTACCGCCAGACCCTTTTGTTCTTTGGGACACAAGCTGCTGCCAGAGTTATTTGGCAGCAGCTTCCTCCTTTCCCCGTTTATTTGAGTGAAACGATCATGGGTATGGGGGAGTCAGAAATCGCTGTCTGCCAAATGAAGGCTCGGTAGTCAACAATCATGGGTATGGAAACTTTGGCCAGAAGATGAGCAACATACGTCATCATTGGTCACACTCTGCAAAGTTTTATATTCGTCTTAAAATATTTTTTTCTTTTTTTTTTCTCCCCCCTGCACAGCATCCCTCCCGTCACTGATGCATCTCTGTCGGCTTCAGATCCGCTCCCTCTTGAAAACTGAGCATTTACGGTCTAATAAATTCATATCTCAGCTGCCTCTTCCTGTCTGCCTTCAAGATTATCTGCAGTATTCTGATGTGCTACATCACTACGGCGTTGCCAGAAAAGATGATTCTCCTGAGGATAACCTGGAAAATATCGCTCAAGCAAGTGATTGATGGAAATCCGTACATCACCTTGACTGGACATTAATACGCTGCTCTAGGCTGAGCTGCATTTCCAAGTGCGTTTTATAAAGAGCCGTTCTTGTGTCCCGGACGGAGACTTTTTTTCTACCATATGTAAATCTGACATTTAGGGAGCAAGGAGTGGAGATGTAAATATGTAAAAAGTGTCGTATAAATGCTTTGTTCCATTGTCTTTTTTTATTTTTTTTTTTGTCGGAACCTTCACGGGCATCAAAGTTTTCACTCATTTCACAAACAAAAGACATAATTCAGTTGGTTCTTGACTCCAGACACCTCTTTTTGTTAAGTTTTATTCCAATATGAAAGATGTTGCCGACCTCGTAGCGTGATTAATTTATATCTTAATATAACTGTCATTTTAGATGGGTCGTAATGCGTCCGGCTCCCCTGTAGGGTGGAAATGAATATCCGGAAACTGGCACAGGGAACTGATGTAAGAGTATATCATATCTAACAATGGGATTTAGATTTCCCTCTTTTTTCTAGGTTGTGCAAACCTTAAAGGGGTTAACCACTTTATTGTAACAAATGTGCTGGAGGACATTTTACGGACACTTATTGTGTAAGTATTACCGGTTTTCCTCTTGTACTTGTTAGTGATGCTTTCCTCACTGACTGCGCAGATCTCCTGTCCATATCATGGTTTATGGAGGAGTGTGTGACCCCACGTGTCCATCAACCTCCTCTAATTGAAAAGTAGTGATGGACAAGTCTGGTCACATCCTCCTCTGAGCAGATCTTTGAGAACAGAAGTAATTGAGGAAGGAGGAGAACCTGTAATGCTGATATATATGCGCGAGTTCCACAAAATCATGTCTGCAACGCATTTATTAAACTAAAGAAAAAGTGGACCGCTCCATTAACGTAATCCCCAAAATAACTTGCCCTTTAAGGCAGGGTTGGGGAACCTTTTTCCAGCCGGGGGCCATTTGGAAATTTCTACCATCATCCGGGGGCCACATAAAAATGATCACCTTGAAAACTACTGCGGTATATTTAGTCAAACAATTAATTACGGTAACTCACCCTTACTGTGACGGCTGGAGCTGCTTCTCTTTGGTGCAGCTGTGATGTTAGGTGATACTGATCATGTTTGGGGGGGCACAAAGATCAAAGGATGGCACATAGCTGGGGGCACAGAGATCACGAAGGGGCACATAGCTGGAGGGGACAGAGATCACAGGGGGCACAGATCTCATGGGATTACATATCACGGCACGGTGGCTCAGTGGTTAGCACAGCAGCCTTGCAGCGCTGGAGTCCTGGGTTCGAATCCCACCAAGGACAACATCTGTAAAGAGTTTGTATGTTCTCTCCGTGTTTGCGTGGGTTTCCTCCGGGCACTCCGGTTTCCTCCCACATTCTAAAGACATACTGATAGGGAATTTAGATTGTGAGCCCAATCGGGGACAGTGATGATAATGTGTGCAAAAAATGTAAAGCGCTGCGGAATATGTTAGCGCTATATAAAAATAAAGATTATTATTATTATATCACAGGTGGGTACATAGGGGGGCACAAAGCTGGGAGCTACAGAGATCACAGGGATGCACGTAGCTGGGGGGCACAGAGATCACAGGGGGGGCATATAGTTGGAGGGCACAGAAATCACAGGAGGGGACAGAGATCACGGGGCACAGATCACATGGAAGCATAAATATCACAGGGGGCACAGGAATCAAAGGTACACATAGATTACAGGGGACACAAAGCTGGGAGCCACAGAGATCACACGGATGCACATAGCTGGGGGCACAGAGATCGGGGGCACAGAGATCACGGGGCATATAGCTGGAGGGGAACAGAGATCACAGGGGGGCACATAGCTTGTGGCACAGAGATCACAGGGGGCATATAGCTGGAGGGCATAAGAATCACGGGGGCATATAGCTGCGGGGGGCAGAGAGATCACAGGGGGACACACAGCTGTGGCACAGAGATCACAGGGGGCATATAGCTGGAGTGCACATGATTCACAGGGAGCATATGGCTGCGAAGGGCAGAGAGATCACAGGGGGAACAATTACTGGGGGGCGCAGAAGTCACAGAGGACACATAGCTGGGGGCACAGGGATCATTGGGGGAGCAATGAGATGCTATTGGGGCACATAGCGGGGGGGCACAGAGATCACAGGGGGCACATAGCTGAGGGGCACAGGGATCACAGGTGGGGCACAGAGATGACATGGGGCAACATAGATGGGAGGCAGAGAGATCACAGGGAGCACATAGCTGAGGGGCACAGATCACCTGCAGACACAGAGCTACCAGCACAGAGATCGCTCTGGACTCTCTGGTAGCAGCTCCTCTTCTGGGACAGAAGGATTGGGAGAGGATTGGGTGCTAACCCCGCCCACCCTCATGATATCATTCATGTGCAGGGCAGGCAGCATTCTGTGATGAACGCTGCATACCGTGCACTTGGAGTTAAAGGGCCGGCAGAATGCGGCTGCCACCCGGGCATTGTGGACTCCGGGGACCTTCCCGCGGGTCGCATGGAAAGCCACCTCCTGCGGCCCGCGAGCCTGAGGTTCTCCACCCTTGCTTTAAGGTATGGCCAGGCCATTAGTGCTAAAGTCCCCCTTACAGAGCAGCTTTCCATTCTGGCCTTCATAGGGGATCTCGTGCAAGTGGCGACTTCCCATCTTTAACTTTCCTGCTCAGGATCTCTATCATAACTCCCAAATAGGACAAGAGAGACTAAAAAGTTTATTTTCTGCTCGGCCACCCTCAGTGTCTGCTATGGACGGGATGACACATTCTGCAGTTTTCTTCTGCATTGTTTCTTCATGTAATAGGTCAGTAATATCCTGTACAACTTTACATAGTATGAGAAAATGTGAAACCATCACCAGCATTATTATGGCATAAACTGGGTGAGGTGGATTTTCTAAGCCCAAGGTCCAGGTGGGCACATGGGCCACAGGCGTCGATGCAGCAGATTGGTGAGAAGAGGACCTGGAAACCGTAGGTAGACAGGTGGAATGCTGGAAACTTCAGGCAGGCGGAGGATGTCAAGAAATTGCAGGCAAGCAGGTGGAGTGTAGGAATCCGCAGGCAGGTGGAAGACATCAGGAAAGGTTAGGGCAAGCAGCTGGCATGCAGGAAACTGCAGGCAAGCAGAGGACTTCAGGAACCTACAGCCAAGCAGACAGAGTGCACAAAATTGCAGGCAGGTAGCAGAGAACATTCCAGAGTTGCGGGAAAGTCAACAATCAAGGAAGCTGCACCCAGCCAAGATGACATCCTGAAAACCACAGGCGGACAAAGAGAAGAGGTCCAGAAAACCCAGAGTCATTAGAAGATGCAGACAAGTGGCTAGAGGCACTAGAAGCTGCTCCTCTACAGGAGACGTCCTGCAGCCCAGAGCCAGACTGCTGTGCACACAAACTGCAAGTCTTGTCACAGATTCTATACCAAGGCCCAGGTTTGTGTCTTACAAGCCCTTAAAAAGGGTGGTTTAAACGGTTTATCTATTGATGAAAAGCCTTGTCCATATGCACTATTAGATCTTTTGGGCATCATAAAGGTTGTTCCACTGCTCAGAACCCACCTATATCGGTCAGGGCGGAGAGCTTTCTGGCACACTCGACCTCTCAATGTACAGTATAACTTGCGTGCAATGGGTTGTAGTGGCCCTGTCGCCTCCATTTTTTTTCATATTACGCTATTGCTGTATAATTTTCTAAAGTAATATAAAAAAAAGTTTTACAAAAATTCATCTCACTTTTCCTTTTCAAAAAACACAAATTGTCTCTTCAGATAGGAAGAGAATTAGAACTCTAGCGCCACCTATTGGAAATAGCGATGCTAAAAGTCAATATCGACCCTTTAGCGAGCCTTGCAATATGGCTATACTAGAATCTCAATTTGCAGATACAGTGTTTCAGAATATCCCCCCTCATCAGTGCAAAGTATGAGATCTGAGTTGTCTAGGTGAGAGGCTCTGGACTGGGGTCTAGGGGGTAACATTTTTCCTTGTGGAGAGTGACAAGCCAAGTCTGCATATCAGAGTGAGGACACTTATAAACTTATGAGCCATGCATGGTCCCCTGGGTAATTAAATATTCAAATTGTCTCTTCAGAGAGGAAGAGGACTAGAACTCTTGAGCCACCTATTGGAAGCAGCGATGAGGGGCAACACCCCCGAAACACTGAGTCTGCAAATTGAGATTCTGGTTTGGCTTTTATCCTCAGTCATGTTGCAAGGCTTATCAAAGAGTCGATATTGCATGGCCTATAAGTCTCTTCACTCTGATATGCCAGTCTTGGCTTGTCACTTTCCACAAGGAGAAACATTACTCCTTAGACCCCTTTTCCAAAAGTGAAAAAATAGCATATTTTGGCATTTCTGTCTCTTTAAATGATCAATGGATAAATAAAAATAAAGTGTCTCAAAATGGGGGCGCAAGCAATTTTTTTTTTTACAATGCCTTGTATTTTTTAAACCACTAAAATACAGAAAAGCTTTATGTATTTATCACTGTAATCATACTACCATGAAGAATCATGTTGCCAGGTCATTTTTACCGCACAGTGTCTGTTGTTAAAGCAACCTGATTCTCCCAATCCGGCACCCGTCCCCCCCAAAAAAATGACAGCAGTGCATTTTTCTCCTCCATTTTACTTGACGTTTTCGCCCATTTCTCATTACATTATACGTCGTAATAAAACTACAACTCACAACTAAAACAACCCCTGATATGGCTCTGTCGGCAGAAAAATAAAAGAAAGTGCAAAATCTAAAGGGCATTAAGGAGTTAAAGATCTGCAGCTCAAAGGAACATTTTAAAAACATAAAGTAAACAAAAGGTGGAATGTTCTCTCTAAAAAGTGTATTAGGAAATTCTGTTTGTGTTGTGAATGTAATTGTGTGTAAATGATCTGAGAACAGACCCCATAGAGCTTTCATCAGAAAAATCATTGACTGAGTGTAATTAAAACGTGTTTTACATATTGTAGACAGTGCAGAAACAAATGAAAATAGTATTTTGTGTAACTTCAGCCTCCAGTTCAAACAATGACGATAATAGCATCTTATTATTTGTGTTTTTCCAAATTACCCCAAATATGTCATATCCATGAAAACCATCAAAGTGAATAGTGATTGGCTGCCATATCAAACGCAAACAAGTATAACCCCTTCCTGACGGGACGATTTTACATTTTTATTTATTTTGTTTTTGTTTTTTTTTCTCTCTGTCTTCCAAGAGCCACAACTTTTAATTTTTTCATCCCCATAGCCGTACGAGGGCTTGTTTTATGACGGTCAAATTGTACTCTTGAATGACATTATTCATTCTTATCATGTGATGCACTGGGAAGCAGGAACAAAAATCCAAGTGCATTGAAATTGCAAAAACATAAGTTAAATTCCAAAATTGTTTTTTCTTTTAATTTTTATTTACTATGTTTGCTATACGCTAAAAATGACTGGGAAATATCATTCTCCAGGTCAGTACGAGTACGCAGATTCCAAACAGGTATAGTTTTTATTCAAGTGGTGAAGAAAAATTCAGAAATTTGTAAAAAAACAAAAACAAAATATATATATATATATTTGCTTGTGTCGCCATTTTCTGAGACCAGTAATGTTTTCATTTTTTGACATATGGGTTTTTGTGAGGGCTTATTGTTTGCGTACTAAGATGACTTCTTTATTGATATCAGTTTGAGACACACAGTAATATTCTGGGGGCCAAAAAAGATGTAATTTTGGTGTTTCGATTTTTTTCTTGTTGCGACAATTACTGATCAGATTAATATTTTTCTAGATCCGACTTTTTCGAATTCAGTTATACTAAATGTGTATTTTTTTCAATTATTTTATTTTTCATGGGGCAAAAGAGGGGTGATTTTCCTTTTTAAAAACTGTTTTTCACTTTTAACTATACCTATTAGTCCCTTTAGGGGACTTTAACCCCTTTCTGCCATTGGACGTAATATTCCGTCCATGTGGGGTGGGCCTTAATTCCCAAGGACGGAATATTACGTCCAGTGTGATCGGCCGCGCTCACGCGCTCGCGGCCGGGTGTCAGCTGCTTATCGCAGCTGACATCCGGCACTATGTGCCGGGAGCGGTCACGGACCGCCCCCGGCACATTAACCCCCTGCACACCGCGATCAAAGATGATCGCGATGTGCCGGCGGTGCAGGGAAGCATCGCGCAGGGAGGGGGCTCCCTGCGGGCTACCCTGAGACCCCCGCAGCAACGCGATGTGATCGCGTTGCTCCGGGGGTCTCCTACCTCCCTCCCTGCAGAAAGTCCCGGATCCAAGATGGCCGCGGATCCGGGTCCTGCAGGGATGGAGGTGGCTTACCAAGTGCCTGCTCAGAGCAGGCACTTGGTAACGCTGCACTGCTCTCAGACAGATCGGTGATCTGTCAGAGTGCTGTGCAAACTGGCAGATCACCGATCTGTATTGTCCCCCCCTGGGACAAAGTAAAAAAGTAAAAAAAAAAAATTCCAAGTGTGTAAAAAAAAAAAAAAAATCCTAAATAATGAAAAAAAAAAAATAATATTATTCCCATAAATACATTTCTTTATCTAAATATAAAAAAAAACAATAAAAGTACACATATTTAGTATCGCCGCGTCCGTAACGACCCGACCTATAAAACTGGCCCACTAGTTAACCCCTTCAGTAAACACCGTAAGAAAAAAAAAAAAACGAGGCAAAAAACAACGCTTTATTATCATACCGCCAAACAAAAAGTGGAATAACACGCGATCAAAAAGACGGATATAAATAACCATGGTACCGCTGAAAGCGTCATCTTGTCCCGCAAAAAATGAGCCGCCATACAGCAACATCAGCAAAAAAATAAAAAAGTTATAGTCCTCAGAATAAAGCGATGCAAAAATAATTATTTTTTTCTATAAAAGTTTTTATCGTATAAAAGCGCCAAAACATAAAAAAAATTATATAAATGAGGTATCGCTGTAATCGTACTGAACCGAAGAATAAAACTGCTTTATCAATTTTACCAAACGCGGAACGGTATAAACGCCTCCCCCAAAAGAAATTCATGAATAGCTGGTTTTTGGTCATTCTGCCTCACAAAAATCGGAATAAAAAGCGATCAAAAAATGTCACGTGCCCGAAAATGTTATCAATAAAAACGTCAACTCGTCCCGCAAAAAACAAGACCTCACATGACTCTGTGGACTCAAATATGGAAAAATTATAGCTCTCAAAATGTGGTAACGCAAAAAATATTTTTTGCAATAAAAAGCGTCTTTCAGTGTGTGACGGCTGCCAATCATAAAAATCCGCTAAAAAACCCGCTATAAAAGTAAATGAAAAAAATGTATTTATTTCCATTTTCCCATTAGGGTTAGGGTTAGGGCTACGGTTAGGGCTAGGGCTAGGGTTAAGGCTAGGGTTAGGGCTAGGGTTAGGGCTAGGGTTAGGGTTGGGACTAGGGTTAGGGCTAGGGTTGGGGCTAGGGTTAGGGCTAGGGTTAGGGCTAGGGTTAGGGTTAAGGCTACAGTTAGGGTTGGGGCTAAAGTTAGGGTTAGGGTTTGGATTACATTTACGGTTGGGAATAGGGTTGGGATTAGGGTTAGGGGTGTGTGTGGGTTAGAGGTGTGGTTAGGGTTACCGTTGGGATTAGGGTTAGGGGTGTGTTTGGATTAGGGTTTCAGTTATAATTGGGGGGTTTCCACTGTTTAGACACATCAGGGGGATCTCCAAACGCGACATGGCGACCAATCTCAATTCCATCCAATTCTGCATTGAAAAAGTAAAACAGTGCTCCTTCCCTTCCGAGCTCTCCCGTGTGCCCAAACAGGAGTTTACCCCAACATATGGGGTATCAGCATACTCAGGACAAATTGGGCAACAACTTTTGGGGTCCAATTTCTCCTGTTACCCTTGGGAAAATACAAAACTGGGGGCTAAAAAATAATTTTTGTGGGAAAAAAAGAGATTTTTTATTTTCACGGCTCTGCGTTATAAACTGTAGTGAAACACTTGGGGGCTCAAAGTTCTCACAACACATCTAGATAAGTTCGTGGGGGGGTCTAGTTTCCAATATGGGGTCACTTGTGGGGGTTTCTACTGTTTAGGTATATTAGGGGCTCTGCAAACGCAATGTGACGCCTGCAGACCATTCCATCTAAGTCTGCATTCCAAATGGCGCTCCTTCCCTTCCGAGCCCTCCCATGCGCCCAAACGCTGGTTCCCCCCCACATATGGGGTATCAACGCACTCAGGACAAATTGGACAACAACTTTTAGGGTCCAATTTCTCCTTTTACCCTCGAGAAAATACAAAACTGGGGGCTAAAAAATAATTTTGAGGGGAATTTTTTTTTTTTCACGGCTCTGCGTTATAAACTGTAGTGAAATACTTGGGGGCTCAAAGTTCTCACAACACATCTAGATAAGTTCCTTGGGGGGTCTAGTTTCCAATATGGGGTCACTTGTGGGGGGTTTCTACTGTTTAGGTACATTAGGGGCTCTGCAAACACAATGTGACGCCTGCAGACCATTCCATCTAAGTCTGTATTCCAAATGGCGCTCCTTCCCTTCCGAGCCCTCCCATGCGCCCAAGCGCTGGTTCTCCCCCACATATAGGGTATCAGCGCACTCAGGACAAATTGCACAACAACTTTTGGGGTCCAATTTCTCCTGTTACCCTCAGGAAAATACAAAACTGGGGGCTAAAAAATTATTTTTGTGGGAAAAAATTTTTGTTTTATTTTTACGGCTCTGCATTATAAACTTCTGTGAAGCTCTTATTGGGTCAAAGTGCTCACCACACATCTAGATAAGTTCCTTAGGGGGTCTACTTTTCAAAATGGTGTCACTTGTGGGGGGTTTCAATGTTTAGGCACATCAGTGGCTCTCCAAACGCAACATGGCGTCCCATCTCAATTCCTGTCAATTTTGCATTGAAAGGTCAAACGGCGCTCCTTCCCTTCCGAGCTCTCCCATGCGCCCAAACAATGGTTTACCCCCACATATGGGGTATCAGAGTACTCAGGACAAATTGTGCCACAACTTTTGTGGTCCAATTTCTTCTCTTACCATTGGGAAAATAAAAAATTGGGGGCGAAAAGATAATTTTTGTAAAAAAAAATGATTTTTTATTTTTACGGTTCCGCATTATAAACTTCTGTGAAGCACTTGGTGGGTCAAAGTGCTCACCACACCTCTAGATAAGTTCCTTAGGGGGTCTACTTTCCAAAATAGTGTCACTTGTGGGGGGTTTCAATGTTTAGGCACATCAGGGGCTCTCCAAACGCAACATGGCGTCCCATCTCAATTCCAGTCAATTTTGCATTGAAAAGTCAAATGGCGCTCCTTCCCTTCCGAGCTCTGCCATGCGCCCAAACTGTGGTTAACCCCCACATATGGGGTATCAGCGTACTCAGGACAAATTGTACAACAACGTTTGGGGTCCATTTGCTCCTGTAACCCTTGGTAAAATAAAACAAATTGGAGCTGAAGTAAATTTTTTGTGAAAAAAAGTTAAATGTTAATTTTTATTTAAACATTCCAAAAATTCCTGTGAAGCACTTGAAGGGTTAATAAACTTCTTGAATGTGGTTTTGAGAACCTTGAGGGGTGCAGTTTTTAGAATGGTGTCACACTTGGGTATTTTCTATCATATAGACCCCTCAAAATGACTTCAAATGAGATGTGGTCCCTAAAATAAAATGGTGTTGTAAAAATGAGAAATTGCTGGTCAACTTTTAACCCTTATAACTCCCTAACAAAAAAAAATTTTGGTTCCAAAATTGTGCTGATGTAAAGTAGACATGTGGGAAATGTTACTTATTAAGTATTTTGTGTGACATATCTCTGTGATTTAATTGCATAAAAATTCAAAGTTGGAAAATTGCGAAATTTTCAAAATGGTCGCCAAATTTCCGTTTTTTTCACAAATAAACGCAGGTAATATCAAAGATATTTTACCACTATCATGAAGTACAATATGTCACGAGAAAACAATGTCAGAATCACCGGGATCCGTTGAAGCGTTCCAGAGTTATAACCTCATAAAGGGACAGTGGTCAGAATTGTAAAAATTGGCCCGGTCATTGACGTGCAAACCACCCTTGGGGGTAAAGGGGTTAAGCTGCAATCCTCTAATCGCTCGTGCTTTAGCACTGCTATGTATAGAGAAAATCACGATCTCATATCAATGCCAGCCACGGGGTGGTTTTCACCGAAAGATCTTTATGTCCGGCATGGGATAGCATAAGGAGACCCCCGACTATTATGACAACCCATCGGCGCCCCGAGATCATGTCACGGTCATGCCGATGGGCATGTGGAATGACGCGTCCACCTATGGGCACGTGTTAAATGCCGCTGTCAGAGATTGCCAGTGGGATTTGTTAGATTCACAGCCGCACGATGGCTAATTAAATCACCCGTCATGTGCCGGGAAAGATGCCGGCTCGGCGTGTGAGCCCGCATCAAAGTCATGTAACTGTTGATAAGGGGATAATTCTAGTAGAGAATCTTAAAGGGACCTTGACAGCTGATACATGCTGCCTGATCTACGGGCAGCATATATCAGGCACTAGCTGTATGATTTCAACTATTTATGTTTGACTCCGAAAAGATGCAGCATTTCAGACAAGAACATACTTTAAAAGCCACAGGGGACTGGCATAAAGGGTGGGTCCCTGGTGGCTTGTCACCTCCCATTGCCCTGGACTGACAGTTCTCTCCCTCCATGTGTGTATAGGGAGAGAACTGTCATTCCAGGGGAGAAGCCAGCAGGGACCAACCTTTTTACTTTTACCTTTATTTCCTTTCTCCACAGAGGAAACAGTATGAACTGTCAGAGGCCTCTCACCCAGTCACATCAAATCTTTGCACTGATGAGAGGCGATCATCCCGAAACACATGTCTGCAAGTGAAGTTTCTGATTTGGCTTCTTATCATCCTAAATCATGTGGCAAAGCTCATTAGCTGGTCGATATTGACATTTCTCATTTTTATCTCTAACAAGTGGCACTAGAGTTCCTGTGAATAGACTAATGGAAACACAAGCACTCATTTTTATCAGTCTAAAAATAAGAAACCTAAAGCATCCAGTGGAAGGCTGCTGTCATTCAGCCATAAGAACTGGATCTTAATCAATTATACTTAACTGGATCACCATAGATTCCATGGATCAATAAGGTGGTAGATCTGCAGGAGATATTTTAACCCCAATACGGTCATCTGAATGTAAGCTAATGCTCATCTATTAAAGAAGGCATGGCAGGCATGCAATCTATCATGAAACCCGAGAATTCAATTTGTGGACGGGCTACGTGCTACAGAGACATAAATTACATTTACAATATATAGGCCGTCCACAACATTGGCTGTTAATTGACACTAATAGTTTTATGAACACACAAGCAAAATATAAAATCTCTGCACAAACACTGATAAAACTGGTGGCGTTTTGGAAAGTTTAAAGGTAATCTGTTACAAGGCTTTTGCTACCTTGTCTGAGAAAAGCACAATGTAGGGGCAGAGACCCTGAATCCAGTGATGTGTCACTTACTGGGCTGCTTGCTGTTGTTTTGATAAAATCACTTTTATCAGCAGGAGATTATCACTAGAGGACTAGTATACCTGCTGCCTTGTAGTCCTCTACAGGTCCTTCTCAAAAAATTAGCATATAGTGTTAAATTTCATTATTTACCATAATGTAATGATTACAATTAAACTTTCATATATTATAGATTCATTATCCACCAACTGAAATTTGTCAGGTCTTTTATTGTTTTAATACTGATGATTTTGGCATACAACTCCTGATAACCCAAAAAACCTGTCTCAATAAATTAGCATATTTCACCCATCCAATCAAATAAAAGTGTTTTTTAATAACAAACAAAAAAACCATCAAATAATAATGTTCAGTTATGCACTCAATACTTGGTCGGGAATCCTTTGGCAGAAATGACTGCTTCAATGCGGCGTGGCATGGAGGCAATCAGCCTGTGACACTGCTGAGATGTTATGGAGGCCCAGGATGCTTCAATAGCGGCCTTAAGCTCATCCAGAGTGTTGGGTCTTGCGTCTCTCAACTTTCTCTTCACAATATCCCACAGATTCTCTATGGGGTTCAGGTCAGGAGAGTTGGCAGGCCAATTGAGCACAGTAATACCATGGTCAGTAAACCATTTACCAGTGGTTTTGGCACTGTGAGCAGGTGCCAGGTCGTGCTGAAAAATGAAATCTTCATCTCCATAAAGCATTTCAGCCGATGGAAGCATGAAGTGCTCCAAAATCTCCTGATAGCTAGCTGCATTGACCCTGCCCTTGATGAAACACAGTGGACCAACACCAGCAGCTGACATGGCACCCCACACCATCACTGACTGTGGGTACTTGACACTGGACTTCAGGCATTTTGGCATTTCCTTCTCCCCAGTCTTCCTCCAGACTCTGGCACCTTGATTTCCGAATGACATGCAAAATTTGCTTTCATCAGAAAAAAGTACTTGGGACCACTTAGCAACAGTCCAGTGCTGCTTCTCTGTAGCCCATTTCGGCACCTGTAGCCCATTTCCTGCACACACCTGTGCACGGTGGCTCTGGATGTTTCCACACCAGACTCAGTCCACTGCTTCCTCAGGTTCCCCAAGGTCTGGAATCGGTCCTTCTCCACAATCTTCCTCAGGGTCCGGTCTCCTCTTCTCGTTGTACAGCGTTTTCTGCCACATTGTTTCCTTCCAACAGACTTACCATTGAGGTGCCTTGATACAGCACTCTGGGAACAGCCTATTTGTTGAGAAATTTCTTTCTGGGTCTTACCCTCTTGCTTGAGGGTGTCAATGATGGCCTTCTTGACATCTGTCAGGTCGCTAGTCTTACCCATGATGGGGGTTTTGAGTAATGAACCAGGCAGGGAGTTTATAAAAGCCTCAGGTATCTTTTGCATGTGTTTAGAGTTAATTAGTTGATTCAGAAGATTAGGGTAATAGGTCGTTTAGAGAACCTTTTCTTGATATGCTAATTTATTGAGACAGGTTTTTTGGGTTATCAGGAGTTGTATGCCAAAATCATCAGTATTAAAACAATAAAAGACGTGACAAATTTCAGTTGGTGGATAATGAATCTATAATATATGAAAGTTTAATTGTAATCATTACATTATGGTAAATAATGAAATTTAACACTATATGCTAATTTTTTGAGAAGGACCTGTATATTCATGAGCTCTGTATTACCCCACCACTGATTTGGCAGCTTTATGCCTATGCACGGTGTACACAGAATGGTGCCAATCAGTGATGTGGGCATGGTTATACAGAGCTCAGCATTTAGGGTATGTGCACAAGTCAGGATTTCTTGCAGAATTTTTCCTGACAAAAACCGGACATTTCTGCCAGAAATCCGCATGCGTTTTTTTTTTGCGTTTTTGGTGCGTTTTTTGTGCATTTTTGCCCAAATGCATAGAATAGCGGGAAAAACGCAGAAAATCCGCAAAATTAATGAACATGCTTGCGGAAAAAAAAACGCATCATGTGCACAAAACGTGCAGAATGCAGTCTAAATGATAGGATGCATAATGTATGCGTTTTTAATGAGTTTTTATAGCGTTTTTACCGCGAAAAAAAAACACGAAAAAACCTGAACGTGTGCACATAGCCTTAGAGAACTGGTAGATCTGCAGCAGAAAAAAATGATTTTTATCAAAAACTGCAGCAAGCAGCCCAGTAAGTGACTCATCACTGGAATCAGGATCTCTGCCCCTGCATCATCCTAGCAAAAATATGGTGCCAGATTCTCTTTTACCTGGCATATTTGGGATAGAGTTACTGAAAATCAGATTTTAAAACTGGAAATCCAACTTTTTTAAAGTTTTACCTTTCTGAGAAAAAAAAAATGGAAAGCTCTGCATTCTAGGTTCCTTTTCTTGTTTCTTTTTTACAGGGGGGTGTCTTGCTTCTCTTTCCCTAACATACAGTTCAGTACCTCATAACAAGCAGCCGTAACAGGTGTTAATTGCAATCGGGAATATGAGACCCATGATTGGCATCTGTTTATGCCCCTCTGACTGGTTAATAATTATCATAACATTTAATTCACTGGTTTTGTGCGTGGATGACAAAGTCTATTATCAGTCGTTACGAGGTGTTTAAAACCACCTTCCGCGCGGCAGAATGGTTTTGGTAGAAAGACGGTCCATCTGGTAACCAGAGATAACACAAGGTAGTAAAATATAATGGCCAAGGTTAATATGCACGAGTTTGGGATAACGTTAACGGCAAGATTTTTAGAGTCACAATGCCGTCTGCTTCTCTGAAATCTCCGCCGGTGAAGATCGGAATAGTTTTCCTTAGTTTGGAAGACAGAAGTCTTTTCATTTTTAACGATTATCTCGAAGACAAACCCTTGTATCAGAATTTCAATTCTTCTCCAAATAAGACTGAATAAATGTGGCAGGTTTTTTTTATCACCGGAGGTTTTCAGAGAGGAACGCAGCCAAATAATTATAGTCGCGCAACAACCTTCATCGTAAACAAGTTAAAGCGAAAGGCACAAAGGTGTTCTAAAGACCACGGAATACAATAGAAAACTACTGTACGAAGAGAATGCAAAATTCTAAGATTCAAATGTATCAAGTCAATATATTCCCAAAAGTGGTAAACAGACTTCTGATTTCCCATGAAGCCGCCACACTGGGGACAGGTATTGATCCTTATAACTATCCAGCGCCGCTTTGTTTGCACAGTCCTCGGTTCCTAATCTGCTAAAGCTTTAAAGATCATTTGCATCTCAAACCAAAATTTACAATTGCACAGAAGCGGTTTTACAATACACTTTGTCTCACAGGAAATGAGAGATCAGAAGAGGGTTTTACTAAACAAGATAAGCCGTCCATATTTTATTTTTCGAAAAGACGAAAAATAATCAGAATATTTAAAAAAAAATCAGAATAAGATTTCGGTGTTTCCAATTAGCATTTATTTAATATTATTAATATTCAGTAAAGGATGTTTACTTGTGTTATGTGAGTAGCAGGTACAAGCTAATGACTTTTTTGGTATGTCCAATTGATGTTCAAAGAATTATTTCTGCTTCTCACCAGGCAACAGTCAGTAAGTGTGTTGTGCCGCCATGTAGTCACAGCTGTGTCCTCAGTAATGGGAGTCTTGTGAGATGTACCGCAGGAGCAAATTCTCCTTTATTTTGATATTTTGCATCTCTTATCTGGTCTCTCTAATCCTTTCCTTTATACTACAGTCCACCGCTCGTACTGTTCCCCTGCGGTATCTTTGATTCCTGATAGATTAGGGCTACTCCACAGTTCACATAATTATGTATGGTTGAATTCTTTCACCGCTGAAATTAAAACACTTCCTATTATGCAGAATCTGCATTTGATCTGAACTTAGTTTTCACATAAAAGCACTAAACAATATTTGTAGCAGAAACTTGGATTTTTATATATGGCACCCCACACAGAAGTAAAGTCCTAGCGTTACAGGTGCACACAGTGAATTGTGTGCATGTTAACTTGGGGCCCGATTCATTAAGGCGAGGGTCACATTGCGTTATACGACGGCGTTTAACAGACTAGATTACACCGCGGCATAACGCGGTGTAACGTAGTCCGCTAACGCCGCCATTGCCTGTAATGGCGAACATATTGCTAGCGCACGCCCACATTGGGCGTGCGCTAGCGATGTGCCGTCATTTGAGTGACTGCAAGCAGCGTTCGCGGTCCGTTCCTCGTGGCTAACGCAATCCCTTTTTGGACATTGCGTTAGCGCAGTCCATAGCGCTATGCGCTAAACGGACTGCCCTAACGCAATGTGACCCTAGCCTAATAAAGCTTTTATGCGAGAACACTAGACTAAAAAGCTTTGAAAAGTCACAAAGTTTTTGCACAAAAATGTAGCGACTTTTGCCGTTTTCACCCCAGATGAAGCTGGGTTGTAGGTGAAACGAGGCTTTGCTTAGCACATCTGTCAAATTCACTAAAAGTGCCCGCATTTCTTACAACCAGGAGTTGAATTTCTATTAAGGCGCATGCCGCAGAGAAGATAGCGTAAATTCATCATACGGCGTCTGATTCTTAATGAATTCGGCACATCACACTCCAGTGAGCCCTTCATTAAAGGGTTTTCCCCATGAGCAAAAGTTGATATTAATAAATAGATCTTGGAATAATAATAATTTCCACAATTGGATGTGATTACATATAATGTTCCTGTGCTGAGATAATCTTATAAATGTGCCCCTGCTGTGTACTGTGTAATGGCTGTGTCTGACCGTGCAGGAATTGGTCTGATCATACCACATCTCCTGGGCAGGGGGGAGGAAAAAAGTATACAGACATTACAGCACGGAATCACGGTTGATTCTTTCTTTGAAGTAAAACATTGTTTTTAAACAGGGAAATGTTTTGCCGCACAAAAAGAATCTGTTTTCCCCTTCTGTAATGTCTGTATACTCCATTTTGCTGCCTCCCCTGCTCAGGAGATATGTGGTATGATCAGATCATGTTCCTATACTCACTGCCCTCTACACACACAGTCTTGGCGTGGGGAGCGGTGAGTATTCCATCAGCTGTGCTCTGCTTGTAAGGAGTGCATCAAGTCCCTGCCATGCGCTGCTTACAAGCATAAAGCAGCTGCTGGCACAGGAACAAGATGCTGCGAGGGAACCAAGAAAGGTAAGTGTAATTTATTTTTTTATATAATGTTTTCCTGATGGGGCCATGCATACCAGGATAGGGATGAAGGGGACCATTCCTACCAGGATAGGGATGAGGGGGCCATGCACACCAGACTAGGGATAAGGGGGACATGCCTACCAGGATAAAGATGAGGGGAACATGCCTATCAAGCTAGGGATGAGGGCTCCATGCATACCAGGATGGGAATGAGGAGGCCATGCATACAAGGATAGGTATGAGACTGGCCATGTGTTCCAGGATAAGGATGAGGAGCCATGCATACCAGGATGGGAATGAGAAGGTCATGCATACCAGGATGGGGATGAGGGGACCATATATACCAGGATAGGGATGAGGGGACCATATATACCAGGATGGGGATGAGGGGGCCGTGCATACCAGGATGGGGGGGCATGCACACCAGAATGGGGGATGAGGGGACCATATATACCAGGATGGGGGATATTAAGTACAGAATTGACCACATTGTTTGCCTCAATTTTTTTTTCTAATATCCTCTAAAACCTAAGTACGTCTCATGAGGAAATGTACTGAAAACACATGTGCGGTTTTTACTTGCAAATTTTCCACATCTAATGCAAATCTATGGAAAAATCTGCACAGAAAACTCAGATAACCCGCAAGAGAAGTTGACACGCTGAGGATTTGAAACACGCACCACAGGTTAGTTTATGCTATGGAAAAAAAGCACAGGGGGAAAGAGATTACCATAAATCCCATCCACTTTGCTAGAACTGTAAGACACTGATTTTTACGAAAATATGCAAACTCATCGTGGGCAGAGTCTAAAAGAAAACTGCCGATTTGGTACTTTATTATCACACTTGCTAACAATCAGTAATATATGTGTAGTGTGCGCGTTAAAGAGAACAATTTCTTTAATGGTAGAAGCTCTGCTTGCTGTCATCTGCTGCCTATCATCCTGCAACAATTCCTTTAATGTGCCTGCTGAATGTTTGCTAAATTCATTTGTTGTACATCCATGCTGGGGTCACAGGAGATATTATCTTATGTAAGGTGTAAAGGTACCTTTACACTAAACGACTTACCAATGATCACGACCAGCGATACAACCTGGCCGTGATCGTTGGTAAGTTGTTGTGTGGTCGCTAGGGAGCTGTCACACAGACAGCTCTCTCCAGCGACCAACGATCAGGAGAAAGACTTCGGCATCGTTGAAACTGCCTTCAACGATGCCAAAGTCTCCCTGCAGCACCCGGGTAACCAGGGTAAACATCGGGTTACTAAGTGCAGGGCCGCGCTTAGTAACCCGATATTTACCCTGGTTTACCCTGGTTACCATTGTAAAAGTAAAAAAAACACTACATACTCACATTCTGATGTCTGTCACGTCCCCCGCCGGCGTCCACAGGGTTATAACTGCTTTCGGCAGGAGCGCTGCTAATGCACGCGCTGCTGCCGAGAGTTTCCCTGCACTGACTGTGTCAGCGCCGGCCGTAAAGCAGAGCACAGCGGTGACGTCACAGCTGTGCTCTGCTTTACGGCCGGCGCTGACACAGTGGATGCCGGGGGACGTGACAGACATCAGAATGTGAGTATGTACTGTTTTTTTTTTTTACTTTTACAATGGTAACCAGGGTAAATATCGGGTTACTAAGCGCGGCCCTGCGCTTAGTAACCCGATATTTACCCTGGTTACAAGTGAACACATCGCTGGATCGGCGTCACACACGCCGATCCAGCGATGACAGCGGGTGATCAGTGACCAAAAAATGGTCCTAATCATTCCCTAACGACCAACGATCTCCCAGCAGGGGCCTGATCGTTGGTCGCTGTCACACATAACGAGATCGTTAGCGGGATCGTTGCTACGTCACCAAAAGCGTGACATTGCAACGATATCGTTAACGATATCGTTATGTGTGACGGTACCTTTAGAGCATATGGTTGTAGTCAGGCCCAGTGCCTTTGATCATGTAACCTCCACTGGGGTGTTGGCCAATTGCTAATTTATCCCCAATCAGGTCCCACAATCCATCTCACCTGATCCTTTACTCAGTCCTATAAATTTAGTATCATCTTAAAGGGACACTGTCATCTGAATTTGGAGGGAACAATCTTCAGCCATAGGGGCTTGGTTTTCGGGTGTTTGATTCACCCTTTCCTTACCCGCTGGCTGCATGCTGGCTGCAATATTGGATTGAAGTTCATTCTCTGTCCTCCGTAGTACATGCCTGTACAAGGCAACATTGCCTTGCGCAGGCGTGTACTATGGAGGACAGAGAATGAACTTCAATCCAATATTGCAACCAGCATGCAGCCAGCAGGTAAGGAAAGGGTGAATCAAACACCTGAAAACCCCGCCCCTATGGCTGAAGATTGTTTCCTCCAAATTCAGGTGACAGAGTCCCTTTAAGGGGTGCACGCGTGTGGGATCAGGCACTCGCATCCCTGAGGCAGGAGTCAGGACTTCTTATTACTTGGATCTAGCTTTTCTATTAACCCATCTTACTCCTTCATCATGTTTTCATATGCCCTTCAATGTTTGCTCCACTAATCCTCACTCTCCTTCGCTATCCACAAACCCCAGCGACCTCTCACCAAGTAATCATCTCTCCTTTCCTCCCCACCTGTCCTCCTCTGCTGACCTGCTCCTCAACCTCAGATCTGTCCTAATAAAACAAAACAAGTTGGCCACTCTCCACCCACCTGCTCTCCCTTTCTCTGCTTCTCACTGCTGGAGACATATCTCCCAACCCTGGACCCCTACAACTCATACCTCCCATTACTACCCCCTCCTAGCGCGCCCTACCTAATATGAACTACCGCAATCTTTCCAACATAAAACCCATGCCCCTGACACCCACCCCCCTGCTCCCTCTCTCTGGAGCACTCTGGAATGCCTGCTCAATCTGCAATAAGCTTCATGTGATTCATGACCTCTTTCTCACAAGCTTGCCTTCCTCGGCCTCACAGAAACATGGCTAACACCCTCTCAAACCGCCTCCCCTGCTGCGCTGTGTTACGGCAGCCTCCACTTTACCCACACCCCTCGCCCCGGCAACAGACATGGTGGAGGAGTGGGTCTTCTAATTTCTTCAAACTGCACCTTTGACCCAATCCCACCTCTTCCCTCCCTTATCCTCTCCGCTTTTAAAGTTCACTCTGTCCGCATCTACTCTCCCTCCAAACTCCAAGTGTCCGTCATATACCGACCTCTGTGCCCATCCACTGCCTTTATGGACCAATTCTCCACCTGGCTTCTTCACTTTCTCTCTGTTGACATTCCCACCATCATCATGGGTGACTTCAACATCCCCACTGATACCCTTCAGCCAACAGCCTCCAAACTTCTGTCCCTTACTTCATCTTTTGGACTTACTCAGTGGTCCTCCGCAGCCACCCACACAGACGGACATACACTAGACCTGGTCTTCAGCCGTCTCTGCTCCCTATCTAACTTCACCACCTCCCCTTTCCCTCTACCCGACCACCATCTGTTCACCTCATCCCTGTCCTCACCAGTCACCCATGTCCAGCAACATGTGCACCCCCCGCAGAAACCTTGCACACCTAGACACCCACACACTCTCTGACTCTATCCTACCACTCGCATCCATATCCTCACTCCACGACACAGTGCTACTGCTTTCTACCATGCCGCTCTCGCATCAGCTATTGACATGGTTGCCCCTCTCGTTCATGGCAGAGTGCGACGTATGTATCAATAGACAACCCTGGCACAATAACACCACTTAAACGTTCCGGCAAGTGTCCAGGGTTGCAGAGCGGCATTTGAAGAAAACACATTCGCAAGATAATTGCACTGCATTCAAACAGGCAACACTTACTTTTTAATCTGCTCTCACCTCTGCTAAACAGGCCTACTTCACAACCCTCGTATCTTCCCTATCCTACAACCCCAAACAGTTATTCAAAACCTTTAACTTCCTCCTCCGCCCCCACTGCCCCCTCCAACCTCCCTCATCTCTGCTGAGGACTTTGCCACACACTTTAAAAATAAGATCGACCAAACAAGGCAATTCTTCATTGTTCAACCACCACAACCCCTTTATATACCAGACCAATGCCCAAACCCCATAACCTCCTTATCCAACATCACTGAAGGGGGCTTAATTGTCTCTTCTCCAAAGTGCACCTCACCACCTGTGCGCTCGACTCCATCCCATCCCACCTCTTCCCCTACCTCGCCACCACTCTTATCCCATCCCTAACCCACCTCTTCAACCTATCGCTAACTTCTGACACCTTCCCTTCTGCTTTCAAACATGCCACAATCATGCCTATCCTTAAAAGGCCAACCCTCAATCCAACAGCTATGTCCAGCTATCGCCCAATATCTCTGCTCCCATTCGCTTCCAAACTCCTGGAGCAGCACATCCACGCTGAACTTTCCTCCCACCTCTCATCTAACTTCCTCTTTGACAATCTACAATCTGGTTTCCGTCCCATCACTCAACTGAGACAGCCCTGACCAAAATCACTAACGACCTACTTACAGCCAAAGCTAGCGGACAATACTCTGTATTCCTCCTTCTAGACTTGTCCTCTGCTTGCGACACAGTTGACCACTGCCTCCTACTACAGATCCTCTCCTCCTTTGGCATCAAAGACCTTGCCCTATCCTGGATCACCTCATACCTTTCCAACCGGACATTCAGCGTCTCCCACTCCCATGCTACCTCCTCATCCCACCCTCTGTTGGAGTCTCCCAAGGCTCTGTTCTAGGACCCCTACTCTTCTCAATCTATACACTTGGCCTCGGACAACTTATAAAGTCTCATGGATTCCAGTACCACCTTTATGCTGATGACATTCAGATCTACCTTTATGGCCCAGACATCACCTCTCAACTGTCTAGTATCCCGGAGTGTCTATCAGCCATATTCTTCTCTCGCTTCCTCAAACTCAATGTGGACAAATCTGAACTCATCATCTTTCCTCCATCTCATAGACCTTCCTTACCTGACCTATCTATCGCAATTAACGACATCACGCTTTCCCCCATACCAGAGGTCCGCTGCCTCGGAGTAACCCTTGACTCTGCCCTGTCCTTCAAACCGCAGATCCAAGCTCTTTCCACCTCCTGTCGCCTCCAGCTCAAAAATATCTCCAGAATCCGTCCTTTCCTCAACAGTCAATCGACTAAAATACTTGTGCATGCTCTCATTATCTCCCGCCTTGACTACTGCAACATCCTTTTCTGTGTCCTCCCTGCTAACACCCTTGCACCTCTCCAGTCCATCCTTAACTCTGCTGCCTGACTAATTCATCTCTCTCCTCGCTACTCCTCCGCTTTCTCCCTCTGCAAATCTCTTCACTGGCTCCCATTCCCTCAGCTTATCCAGTTAAAATTACTAATACTAACCTACAAAGCCCTCCATAACCTGTCTACTTCATGTATCTCTGAACTAATCTCTCGATATCTTCCCTCACGTTATCTCCGGTCCTCCCAAGACCTTCTCTCCTCCACACTTATTCGCTCCTCACCCAACCGCCTCCAAGACTTCTCCCGAATATCCCCCATCCTCTGGAATTCTTTGCCCCAACACGTTCGACTATCAACCACATTTGGATCCTTCAGACCGAAGCTGAAAACCCACCTCTTCAGGAAAGCCTACAGCCTGCACTTACCCCGCTGCCTCCTCACCACTACCGAAGCTACCGCCTCACCAACACCGGAGCTCCTGCAACCCCCAACCTACTGTCTCCTTCCCCACCATCCTGTAGAATGTAAGCCCGCAAGGGCAGGGTCGTCGCCCCTCTGTATCAGTCTGTAATTGTTAGTTTGCTTACTGTAAGTGATATCTGTAATTTGTATTTTATTATACACACTGAACACACATTATTGAATACTAACAAATGGCCCATTAAAATAAACTGCCGTAGTGATGGAGTAAAAAAAGTAAAAATTAGATGATAGTTTATGTTGTTGTTGTTCTTTTTTTAAAAACTATTTGGCTATAGAACCTTAGGCTCCACTAAAGGTATAGTCTGCCACAGAGGCTTATCCAAGTCCAGGTCAACATCTCAACATGTTTTAACAATTGGGCCAATCCACCAAACATGGAGCATTGAGCCTGTATCTCCATATCGTTGGAAGCTCTGATTTGAGAAGTTAACGGAACATTTTTGCAAGCATTTCAGGGGTTGACTGCAAATTGGACAAGACCTTCTAGGACATCTTCCTTATGAATGAGAGCAGGCAGGTGAGTTTTCCCACATCTCCTACTATGAAAAATCATCTGGGATGAGATTTAAAGCCTTTCTGCAGTGCCGTAATGATAGGGATCATTTTTATGATGTGTATCAAATATTATCATTATTATTGACTATGTTATTATCTCAATATCATGTCACTTAGTTTAGACATACACACTATGTACAATCATTTTATGTAATGCCAAAATGACAATTTTCGCATGACAATTAGTTTAGCTGTTAACATTCCGACAGTGTAACATCACCATATCCATCGTAACATCACACGGTTTGCACACGTAATTGCTACTTGATCTACTCTATACAGCTGCCAACTAGAGATGAGCAGATCGTTTTGTGGGACTCCAGTCCGGGGTCTAGGTCAGCTGGATGGAAGATCTGTGAATTTCTTACCTTCGAGCATCCCCGACATGGCTTTTGATTAGCCAGGGCTGACACAATATCGTCTATGTCCCATGTCGCACAAATGACGTTTTGCCAGCTCCGACATATCAGATTCCATGCTGGGTACGCCGAATGGTAAGAGATTTGCGGCATCCCATCTAGCCGCCAGTTACCACTGACCTAAACCCTGGATTTGAGTCCCATGAAACCATCCGCTCTCCTCTGCTGCCAATACTGAAGCTCTATAACGTACAGATACTAGTTAATTTGCATAACAGTAGGTAATCTTTGTAGTAAATTCAGCATATTGTGCACACTGTACGTAAAAATCACAAGCTCTCATAAAGTATAATTACAGCGCTATAATTGTCTTAACGCAAAAGTACATACGGTTTAACTTGTGCTTCTTTTTTTTATGTCTACCAATCAAATCGTACATAATGTTTATTTCTGGGAGTCAAATCTTCTTTTGTCTCATTGGATTGTGCTTTCACTACGGTAAGTATTTGCCTTTGTTCTTTTGCTATGGGCTGTGTGTAATGCAGCGATTGTTAACATGACTGTTAATCTTTCTATTCTTCTGTAAGAACAGCAGTAAGCCCTGAACAAGTATGTGACGTTCACACTGTTGGCTACCTTAAGGATTAAATATCACAGGCAAGAAAACAGGAGATTAAGATTCATTTTCATTTGGAAAACAAAAGCTTCTCCGGAGGAATCACAGATGGAGGCTGGTTCAAACAAAATATGAAGTGCTATATTGCAGGTAAGATACGAGTTCAAAGGAAAGCGTACAAGTGGCTCCTCTGCCGAATATCACATTGCAGCGGTGAATATTTTATATGATACAGATCGCCTTGTTGTTGGCAGATGGGCTCACACAATTTGATCAAAATGTACAGTAAGAACCTTGATTTATATAAATCTCAACTCCCGCATAAACCTAGATTTGTCTTTTGGCACAACTATAAAGAACTTTTTACAAACTCTATCTCTAGTTAAAATCATGTGTTTCCAGTACATATCCTGAGCATGCGTTTCTGCCTGTAACCCTGGGCACACTGCAATCTGTTGACTGATGAAGGTCATTGCAGGACCGAAACGTTTCTTTATTTTTGGATTGCCTGCACAAAATAAAATTATCTGCTTACATCATTTTACCTGAGTGCCAAGTTTTCTACAAAATCAGTAGCAGCCTTGACATTTTCTCCCCGTTGTTGCATTATTGCCCTACCATGGGAGTTATTTTCAAGAAATAAGTGGACATTACAGAATGTTCCATCAAGAATCTTTATACTCAGTTGAACAAGACCAAAAGACGACTAAGAGGAGACTTAATAGCTGTCTGAAAATATCTGAAGGGATGTCACAGTGTAGAGAGATCAGCCTTATTCTCATTTGCACGTGGAAACACGAGAAGCAATGCGATGAAACTGAAAGGGAGGAGAGACAGATTAGATAATAGAAAACACTTTTTGGCAGTGAGGGTGATCAATGAGTGGAGCAGGGTGACCCAAGAGGTGGTGAGTTCTCCTTCAATGGAAGTCTTCAAACAGAGGCTGGTTTAGTGAATCCTGTGCTGCATTGAGCCAGGGGTTGGATACAATGACCCTGGAGGTCCAGTCCAACTCTAATATTCTATGATTCTATATACGTATACTGTATATACTCGATTATAAACCGACCCGAGTATAAGCCGGGACACCTAATTTTACCACAAAAAAACTGGGAAAATGTATTGACTCGAGTATAAGCCAGCTATGCATTGTCCCTTCATCCCTATCCTGGTATGCATGGCTCCTCATCCCTATCCTGGTATGCATGGCTCCTCATCCCTATCCTGGTATGCATGGCTTCCTCATCCCTATCATTGTATGCATGGCTCCTCATCCCTATCCTGGTATGCATGGCTCCTCATCCCTATCATTGTATGCATGGCTCCACATCCCTATCCTGGTATGCATGGCTCCTCATCCCCATCCTGGTCTACTGGCTCCTCATCCCTATTCTGGTGTGCATGGTTCCTCATCCCTACACTAGTATGCATGGCTCTTCATCCCTATCCTTTTATGCATGGCTCCTCATCCCTATCCTCGTCTGCATGGTTCATCATCCCTACACTAGTATGCATGGCTCTTCATCCCTATCCTTTTATGCATGGCTCTTCATCCCTATCCTGGTCTGCATGGCTCCTCATCCCTATCCTCGTCTGCATGGTTCATCATCCCTACACTAGTATGCATGGCTCTTGATCCCTATCCTTTTATGCATGGCTCTTCATCCCCATCCTGGTATGCATGGCTCTTCATCCCTATCTGTATATGCATGGCTCCATCATCCCTTCTATGCATGACCCCCATCAGAAAAACATTTAAAAAAAAACCATCCTACTTCCCGTCCCTGTGCTCCCTGGCAACATCTTGGTTCGGTGCGAGCTGCTGCTGCGACGGATCGATCACGTGTTCCCGCTACTTAAGGGAATGAATATTCACTGCCCTCCACACCTACTCGGGTATAAGCTGAGGGTGGCTTTTTCAGCACAAAAAAATGTGCTGAAAACTTGGCTTATACTCAAGTATATGCAGTATATTTTTTTATTCATCTTCCCTAAATAATACACATAGACATAGTTTATATTGTGTGTCATACAGCTGCTGCCAGTCGTCTCAAAGCAGTAAGTGACATCAGATAAGGGATGACGTCCTGTCAGCAGCGCAGTAACGAGCAGCTTCTTATTACTAATTGTGAACATTTTCAGCGTTTCACTTTAAGTTAAATAAGTTAGAAATAAGTTCTTTAATCGTTTTTCCTAATGAGAAAAATAAAGCACAGGTTTGGATTTTATTTGCCAAGCAAAATTTAAGTCTCATGAGTTTCTTGTTGTTATTTTAATTATTTAGGCCTAATTAGAGCAAAACAAATGATGACTATTACAGTCTATGGAAAATTACAGCCAGTTTTGTTTTAGAATTTTGGTCTGAATGTAAAATTCTAATTTTTATTTTAATTACTAATGTACTTCCTCGCCTTGTACAGTATCCCTCTAGATGTCTACTCTTATTGCATGTTTATCTTAGTATATTATTTTTTTATGTTAAAACGGACTGTAAAAGTAACCAGCCTTATCTTTCCTCTGAATTGTATTCAAACATTTTGTATAAATTGCTTTATGTCTTCTCAAGCTTCACCATATATAGATACTTAGGAGAAGAGGGACAATATCACCACTAAGACAGTTTATAGAAGACAGAGGGGACAAGACTTTCACCTCCTCAATATTTGTCTGTATCTTTGTGTTCTATCCATTGTTTTTTCAAGAAAACATAGGAGCCTGGATCCTTTATCAAAACTTTAATATGCAGTATAATAGGCAGTTAGCCAGCTTTCACTAATATAGTAGTAAGTGTTGAAGCTCATTTATCTTTGCTCAATGCCCCAAAGCTCAATCCAGTGGCGATCCATTCATGTTTTTGTCATAGAGCGATAGTGATAGACAGAAAAGAATCGGACATGGTAAAATACCACATGCCCAATTGTTTTTTTTATTTACCCAATAGTAGACATTGCAGGATATTCTGTTGTCCTCAAATATTACAATTTTTCATGGGACCCTGTAGAATCAGAAGGCATGCTTATGTGGCCTTAAAGGGTATTCCGGTCCAAACAAAAAGATGTTTAATCTTAGTTCAGTATGGGTCTAAAGGTACCGTCACACTAGACGATATCACTAGCGATCCGTGACGTTGCAGTGTCCTGGCTAGCGATATCGTCCAGTGTGACAGGCAGCAGCGATCAGGCCCCTGCTGTGCTGTCGCTGGTCGGGGAAGAAAGTCCAGAACTTTATTTGGTCGCTGGACTCCCCGCAGACATCGCTGAATCGGCGTGTGTGACACCGATTCAGCGATGTCTTCACTGGTAACCAGGGTAAACATCAGGTAACTAAGCACAGGGCCGCGCTTAGTAACCCGATGTTTACCCTGGTTACCATCCTAAAAGTAAAAAAAACAAACACTACATACTTACCTACAGCCGTCTGTCCTCCAGCGCTGTGCTCTGCACTCCTCCTGTACTGGCTGTGAGCGTCGGTCAGCCAGAAAGCAGAGCGGTGACGTCACCGCTCTGCTTTCCGGCCGCTGTGCTCACACAGACAGTACAGGAGGAGTGCAGAGCACAGCGCTGGAGGACAGACGGCTGTAGGTAAGTATGTAGTGTTTGTTTTTTTTACTTTTAGGATGGTAACCAGGGTAAACATCGGGTTACTAAGCGCGGCCCTGCGCTTAGTTACCCGATGTTTACCCTGGTTACCGGCATCGTTGGTCGCTGGAGAGCAGTCTGTGTGACAGCTCTCCAGCGACCAAACAGCGACGCTGCAGCGATCCGGATCGTTGTCGGTATCGCTGCAGCGTCGCTAAGTGTGACGGTACCTTAAGTCCTGGCACTCCCACAATTATCACAATAAGGGACTTGTGCTGTCCAGCTGAAAGGGTTACGTCAAGAAAAATTGTAGAAAATAATGACCACTCATGCGCCGTTGCACTCCAAGTATATAGCACTGATAAAGATAGTCAAGCTCTGATTATCCACTGCTAGTCACAGTCGGGAGAAGGAAGGCCAAAAATCCACTGTTCGTTTGGGTCTCAACATTCAGACCCACACCAATCAAATACTGAACTTATAACCTATCCAGTAAGACTTTTGATATACAGCAGTTACCAGTGACCTTTTGCCCAGCGGCTTCCCCCAACTTTCATACATTTCTGATCACCATACATGTTCTACAATAAAGAGGTACCAACATTGTTTTGAACCATTGTCAGAACCATTATTTCTAAATTGACCAGTTACGTATATTATCTGAGGTAATCAGCCTGTCAATATTTTTTTTTAAAGATGCTGGAAAAAAACAAAAACATTATGTTTCTAAATATCCCCGAAAAACATTTAGCAAGATGCAGACCTCCATCTTTAGCTAATAGCCACTTTTATGGCTTCACATTAAGACACTGAGGAAAAAAGTAAAACACTGATATGAAAATGTAAGATCAATGCCTACACAAATACCTGGATCATCGTCAATTCATTAACGATGATCAGTCAAATGTGCAAAGTCTTTTGACATAACTGGTGCGTGCCATCATGTGTGTAATAAAGCAACAGAGAGTCCAGTTTTGTGTCTATTGGGCAGCAGAAATACAATTATCAATGACTGAATATACAAAAAGAAGACCTACATCTAAATAACTGGATAGAAAAAAAAACAATTTCTCTTTATCGATGCAAAATCTTGACTTCAGCGCAATAAAGATACTGGGACTTAACAATTCAGGGATTAAAGTAGTTCTTCAAAGGAAAGCAGAGCAACAGACACAAATCTGTTATGACCCCAATGGCGAGGGTCTCAGAGGAACGTGGAAGTCTGCAAGATACAAAAATCCAGCTCATAGGGCAGTGGTAACTGGGTTGACCATATATCTACTCCTAACGCCAACACTAGAAGTAGCCGGGGGTCATACCTACGTTGATCCTAGATGACTCGCGCCAGCCGAGAATCTAAATACCCCTAGTAGAGGAAAACAAAGACCTCTCTTGCCTCCAGAGAAAGGGACCCCAAAGCAGGATAGAAGCCCCCCACAAATAATAACGGTGAGGTAAGAGGAAATGACAAACACAGAAATGAACCAGGTTTAGCACAGAGAGGCCCGCTAACTAATAGCAGAATATAGAAAGGTAACTTATATGGTCAACAAAAAACCCTATCAAAAATCCACACTGGAAATTCAAGAACCCCCGAACCGTCTAACGGTCCGGGGGGAGAACACCAGCGCCCTAGAGCTTCCAGCAAAAGTCAGGATACAGATTAGGAACAAGCTGGACAAAAATACAAAACCAAAAACAAATAGCAAAAAGCAAAGTAAATGACTTAGCTGAATAACCGGACCAGGATCAGTAGACAAGAGCACAGCAGATTAGCTCTGATAACTACGTTGCCAGGCATAGAACTGAGTGTCCAGGGAGCTTATAAAGCAACGCCCCTAACCAACGACCCAGGTGCGGATAAAAGGAAAGACAGAAAAACCAGAGTCAAAAAACTAGTAACCACTAGAGGGAGCCAAAAAGCAAATTCACAACAGTACCCCCCCCTTAGTGAGGGGTCACCGAACCCTCACCACGACCACCAGGGCGATCAGGATGAGCGGCATGAAAGGCACGAACTAAATCGGCCGCATGAACATCAGAGGCGACCACCCAGGAATTATCCTCCTGACCATAGCCCTTCCACTTGACCAGGTACTGAAGTCTTCGCCTGGAGAGGCGAGAATCCAAGATCTTCTCCACCACGTACTCCAACTCGCCCTCAACCAACACCGGAGCAGGAGGCTCAGCAGAAGGAACTACAGGCACAACGTACCGCCGCAACAAGGACCTATGAAATACATTGTGAATAGCAAACGACACAGGAAGATCCAGACGAAAAGATACAGGATTAAGGATTTCCAATATCTTGTAAGGACCAATAAAACGAGGTTTAAATTTGGGAGAGGAGACCTTCATAGGAACAAAGCGGGAAGAAAGCCATACCAAATCCCCAACGCGTAGTCGGGGACCCACACCGCGGCGGCGGTTGGCAAAGCGCTGAGCCCTCTCCTGTGACAACTTCAAGTTGTCCACCACATGATTCCAGATCCGCTGCAACCTATCCACCACAGAATCCACCCCAGGACAGTCAGAAGACTCCACATGACCTGAAGAAAAGCGAGGATGGAAACCAGAGTTGCAGAAAAAAGGCGAAACCAAGGTGGCGGAACTAGCCCGATTATTAAGGGCAAACTCAGCCAACGGCAAGAATGTCACCCAATCGTCCTGATCAGCAGAGACAAAACACCTCAAATAAGCCTCCAAAGTCTGATTGGTTCGCTCCGTCTGTCCATTAGTCTGAGGATGGAAAGCAGAGGAAAACGACAAATCAATGCCCATCCTACTACAAAAGGATCGCCAGAACCTGGAAACGAACTGGGATCCTCTATCTGACACAATATTCTCAGGGATGCCGTGCAAACGAACCACGTTCTGGAAAAACACAGGAACCAGATCGGAAGAGGAAGGCAGCTTAGGCAAAGGAACCAAATGGACCATCTTGGAGAAGCGATCACATATCACCCAGATAACAGACATGCCCTGAGATAGCGGAAGATCAGAAATGAAATCCATGGAGATATGTGTCCAAGGTCTCTTCGGGACAGGCAAGGGCAAGAGCAACCCGCTGGCACGAGAACAGCAAGGCTTAGCTCTAGCACAAGTCCCACAGGACTGCACAAATGACCGCACATCCCTTGACAAAGAAGGCCACCAAAAGGACCTGGCCACCAGATCTCTGGTGCCAAAAATTCCCGGGTGACCTGCCAACACCGAGGAATGAACCTCGGAAATGACTCTGCTGGTCCACTTATCCGGAACAAACAGTCTGTCAGGTGGACAAGACTCAGGCCTATCAGCTTGAAATCTCTGCAACACACGTCGCAGATCCGGAGAAATAGCTGATAAGATAACTCCATCCTTAAGAATACCAACAGGATCAGCGACTCCAGGAGCATCAGGCACAAAGCTCCTAGAAAGAGCATCGGCCTTCACATTCTTTGAACCTGGTAAATACGAGACAACAAAATCAAAGCGGGAGAAAAACAATGACCAGCGGGCCTGTCTCGGATTAAGGCGTTTAGCAGACTCGAGATACATCAGATTTTTGTGATCAGTCAAGACCACCACACGATGCTTAGCACCCTCGAGCCAATGACGCCACTCCTCAAATGCCCACTTCATGGCCAACAACTCCCGATTGCCCACATCATAATTTCGCTCGGCAGGCGAAAACTTCCTAGAGAAAAAGGCACAAGGTTTCATAACAGAGCAACCAGGGCCTCTCTGCGACAAAACGGCCCCTGCTCCAATCTCCGAAGCATCCACCTCAACCTGAAAGGGAAGTGAGACATCGGGCTGGCACAAAACAGGCGCCGAAGTAAACCGGCGTTTCAACTCCTGGAAAGCCTCCACGGCAGCAGGAGCCCAGTTAGCTACATCGGAGCCCTTCTTGGTCATATCCGTCAAAGGTTTCACAACGCTAGAAAAATTAGCGATAAAACGACGGTAGAAGTTAGCGAAACCCAAGAACTTCTGAAGACTCTTAACTGACGAGGGCTGAGTCCAATCAAGAATAGCTCGGACCTTGACCGGGTCCATCTCCACAGCAGAAGGGGAAAAAATAAACCCCAAAAAGGGAACCTTCTGTACACCAAAGAGACACTTTGAGCCTTTGACAAACAAAGAATTTTCACGCAAAATTTTAAAGACCAACCTGACCTGCTCCACATGCGAGTCCCAATCATCAGAAAAAACCAAAATATCATCCAGATTAACGATCAAAAATCTATCCAGATACTTCCGGAAAATGTCATGCATAAAGGACTGAAAAACTGAAGGCGCATTGGAGAGCCCAAAAGGCATCACCAAGTACTCAAAATGACCTTCGGGCGTATTGAATGCGGTTTTCCATTCATCACCTTGCTTAATGCGCACAAGGTTGTACGCACCACGAAGGTCTATCTTGGTGAACCACTTGGCACCTTTAATTCGGGCAAACAAGTCAGACAACAGCGGCAGAGGATACTGAAATTTGACAGTGATCTTATTTAAAAGCCGATAATCAATACAAGGCCTCAAAGATCCGTCCTTTTTAGCCACAAAAAAGAATCCTGCACCAAGAGGGGAAGAAGACGGACGAATATGTCCTTTCTCCAAAGACTCCTTGATATACGAACGCATAGCGGTATGTTCAGGTACCGACAGATTAAAGAGTCTTCCCTTAGGAAATTTACTGCCTGGAATCAAATCTATAGCACAGTCACAGTCCCTATGAGGAGGCAATGCACTGGACCTGGACTCGCTAAAGACATCCTGATAATCAGACAAATACTCCGGAACTTCCGAAGGCGTAGAAGAAGCAATAGACACAGGCAGGATATCCCCATGAATACCACGACAGCCCCAACTAGAAACTGACATAGCCTTCCAGTCCAGGACGGGATTATGGGTCTGTAACCATGGCAGCCCTAAAACAACCAAATCATGCATTTTATGTAAAACAAGAAAACGTATCACCTCGCGGTGTTCAGGAGTCATGCACATGGTAACCTGTGTCCAATACTGCGGTTTATTTGCTGCCAATGGCGTAGCATCAATACCCCTAAGAGGAATAGGATTTTCTAATGGTTCAAGAGTAAAACCACAGCGCTTAGCAAATGACAGATCCATAAGACTCAGGGCAGCACCTGAATCTACAAACGCCATGACAGGATAAGACGACAGTGAGCAAATCAAAGTTACAGACAGAATAAATTTAGGTTGCAAATTTCCAGCGGTGACCGGACCAACAACCTTAGCTATACGTTTAGAGCATGCTGAGATAACATGTGTAGAATCACCACAGTAGTAGCACAAGCCATTCCGGCGTCTATGAATTTTCCGCTCATTTCTGGTCAGGATTCTATCACATTGCATTAAATCAGGTGTCTGTTCAGACAACACCATGAGGGAATTTGCGGTCTTGCGCTCCCGCAATCGCCGGTCAATTTGAATAGCCAGTGCCATAGCATCATTCAGACCTGTGGGAATGGGAAAACCCACCATAACATCTTTAATGGCATCAGAAAGACCATTTCTAAAATTAGCGGCCAGTGCACACTCGTTCCAATGTGTCAGCACGGACCATTTCCGAAATTTTTGGCAATACACTTCAGCCTCGTCCTGCCCCTGAGACATAGCCAGCAGGGCCTTTTCTGCCTGAATCTCAAGATTGGGTTCCTCATAAAGTAAACCGAGCGCCAGAAAAAACGCATCAATATCAGCCAATGCCGGATCTCCTGGCGCCAGCGAAAAAGCCCAATCTTGAGGGTCACCCCGTAAGAACGAAATAACAATTTTTACTTGCTGAGCGGAGTCTCCAGATGAACAGGGTCTCAGGGACAAAAACAATTTACAATTATTCTTGAAATTCCTAAACTTAAACCTGTCTCCGGAAAACAGTTCAGGAATCGGTATCTTAGGTTCTGACCCATGACTTCTGATAACATAATCTTGTATGCCCTGCACACGAGTAGCCAGCTGGTCCACACTTGTAATCAAGGTCTGGACATTCATGTCTGCAGCAAGCATAAGCCACTCTGAGGTAAAGGGGATGAAGAAAAAAAAAAAAAAAAAAAATGAGAGAGGAGAAAAAAAAACTCAGAATCTTCTTTCTTATAATCCCTCTTTTGCAATGCATTAAACATTTAATATAGGCCTGGCAAACTGTTATGACCCCAATGGCGAGGGTCTCAGAGGAACGTGGAAGTCTGCAAGATACAAAAATCCAGCTCATAGGGCAGTGGTAACTGGGTTGACCATATATCTACTCCTAACGCCAACACTAGAAGTAGCCGGGGGTCATACCTACGTTGATCCTAGATGACTCGCGCCAGCCGAGAATCTAAATACCCCTAGTAGAGGAAAACAAAGACCTCTCTTGCCTCCAGAGAAAGGGACCCCAAAGCAGGATAGAAGCCCCCCACAAATAATAACGGTGAGGTAAGAGGAAATGACAAACACAGAAATGAACCAGGTTTAGCACAGAGAGGCCCGCTAACTAATAGCAGAATATAGAAAGGTAACTTATATGGTCAACAAAAAACCCTATCAAAAATCCACACTGGAAATTCAAGAACCCCCGAACCGTCTAACGGTCCGGGGGGAGAACACCAGCGCCCTAGAGCTTCCAGCAAAAGTCAGGATACAGATTAGGAACAAGCTGGACAAAAATACAAAACCAAAAACAAATAGCAAAAAGCAAAGTAAATGACTTAGCTGAATAACCGGACCAGGATCAGTAGACAAGAGCACAGCAGATTAGCTCTGATAACTACGTTGCCAGGCATAGAACTGAGTGTCCAGGGAGCTTATAAAGCAACGCCCCTAACCAACGACCCAGGTGCGGATAAAAGGAAAGACAGAAAAACCAGAGTCAAAAAACTAGTAACCACTAGAGGGAGCCAAAAAGCAAATTCACAACACAAATCCTCAACTGTAGTGCCAAAGTCTTTTATCAGGTAATTATTGGCACATACTACATATGTCTTAGCTGCTTTTCTCAGGGCAAGGAGCTGTTTGATATTCTTCACTCCTACTCTACACAAAAAAAGAAGCCCTGCACGGTGCCTTTAAAATCAATGCTCTGCCCATATGATGCATGGATGCAATGAGTCCTCCGAAAGTTGGTTGCATTTTGCAAAGGCTCTATTCAGTCTCTGATGTTTCGTTTGATATGGTTCTTATAGAATATTTGCTTCCATCAGACTATTTCTTATCTGTATACATACACTGCAACTTCATGAACATCCATGGGTAAGACTTGAATGCCAATTTTTCACTGTCTAAGGATTGCTACCAATAAATCTGTACATCATAACATATTTTATTGAGTGCTGGGTCTTCTATCCGACTGCACAGTCCGAATCCTACTAGAACACCACTGGATAGAACTGTCGTGTTCTGCTCCTACAACCTTAACATTTGACCTTGGTCAAATTGTGGTTCCTTGGACTCCATAGTGGAAATCTTCCTGAGAGTCTATCATTTATCTGTATTATAAAGTATGCAACTGTCTCTTCCCATAAAGGATATATTATTACTAAGTTTGAGTAATTTTTTTGCGCGTTGTGTAAGAATTGTCTCAGCATGAAATGATTGGCTACAAAATTGGGACGTCTTCTGATGGACCATCAGGGCCAATTACTCTGTTGGAAAACTAGACCGACTGGATAATTTGGGAATACTTTAGTTTATACCATAGCTGGAGAAAAATACATGGCAACACATCCAAAACTTATACTGTACATTGATCTAATTGCAGCCAAGCAAAAATTTACAAAACTAAACATGAGGATCTCAGTTTAACGTTCTGATCAGACTGTATGAAGCCCACTACCACATCACAGCAAACCTCTTAGTGGTTCCCTGACATTAAAGGTACAGGTCCGTAGGCTGATCACCACTGCAGTGATAATGCACAAACAGGGCAAGCGTCCTGGAGCCCCACAGCACCCATTCTTTAAAGCTGAGGTGCCATGACTCCAGACAACCCCACCCCACAGGCACAGCATGTTAGTAACAATGGCCGCCACACAGCACCAATACCAAGTGAAATTAGCTATAAATTCACCAAACACATGATCTTAGTCTGTGATCTGAGAGCAAATATAGGCAGAACACATTTTGCAGTCTCCTGTAATGGGCTGGGTGGTGGAACCACTGTGTTGAGGACCAAGTAAAGCATGGAGGGGCATAACTAGGGGCCTCACCAAATCCAACATCTGATACATGGCGAACGACGATACCATGATACGAGGAGAGACTAAAGAGGTGGAACCAGGTGCTATTCCAGGACTGACCTTGGGAAGATGGCAGCTGACCCTTGTGTCGGGTAGCCAGATGGCCCTTAGAAAGGAACAGTAGATGCAGGCAGGCGCTGTAGAAACAGAAGAACCACGGATTTAGACTGGACCAGGTGAGGAACAGTAGACCATTGGCAGGTGCAGACTGGACTGGCTGATGTACAGAAGATCACTTTCAGGTGTGGACTGTACAGGCTGATGAACAGGAGAGAACTAGCAAGTGTGAACTGGATCAGCTGAATTACTGATGAGCTGGCATGGCTGATAGACAGGCAGGTATACTGGAATACGAGCACTGAGAACTAACCAGAACAAACTTGCAATGTTGCACAGGCCCCTACATGCTGGAGGAGGTGCCTTAAATACTAAGTGTCCTCCAGCTGTTGGTTCAGGACACTTTAGGAGTACGCGCTTGACCCCTTAAAGAGAGTGTAAGTGATAGATCCATACCAAATCTAGTGTTACATGGCGCTGGGCGATTGCCGTGGGAGTGGTACTAGTGTCCTGCGCCCTGGCATGTTACATGAAAGTGGGGGTCCTTCCTGGGTGTGTAGACCTGTATCTTGGGGCCTTACGCCCATGCAGGCCGCATGTAAAAGATGACGCTGGCAGGATTAGATGTGAACCAGTTCATGAAAGGATACCACCGTTTAAAATTAACTTCTTATTAATGAACAATAACTTTATATGTACTATATACAGGAGATAGTAGGAATTTATCTTAAAGGATGTTTCTTTAATCACAAGCGACTTGAAGATACACATCTCCTTCCTGGAAAACACTCGATCTTCTTCGCTTACTTCCTCTACTCTGTGCACAGCCCAGCACACTATCTTTGGAGCTTCTGTTTTCCTCTGAGAAGACCGCATGGGTAGAGGTCTAACGCTATGGCCGCTTTTACTCTGTGGGGAAGGCACGGGTCAAGGTGTTATGCTACAGCCCCTCACAGCTACTCTCAGTTTCCAGTCCACAAGAGTCACAGACTCTATCCTGTAGCAATGCATCCTGTGATGTCTCTGTAGGAGAGCATTTGTCCCAGTATGACGACACTTGACTTTCTTTACTGTAGACACTTAGTAGCTACCATGACATACGTGTTCTCTTTCTTTTGCTTCCCTTTACTTCTGCATAACGTTACCTCTCCGATGAAGACACCTTACTGTCCTGCTAGGCTTCCTGCCCCATGCCCCGGTACTTTGTCTCTCACTTTCTCTGTCCCGATTCCGGAACCTTGCTTCTCTTCTCTGCTCTCTCTTCTCTAAGGCTACGTTCACATTTGCGTTGTTAGGCGCAGCGTCGACGACGCAACGCAACCAACAACGCAAATACACAACGCTGCGTTTTGCGACGCATGCGTTGTCATAAGACCCTATTGATCAAGACTTTTGGCGCAGGGAAAACGCTACAAGTAGCGTCCTCTGCGCCCTGTCTTTCGCGTCTATGTGACGCATGCGTCATAAAACGCGGTGTAACGCATACCGGCGCATGTCCATGCGTCCCCCATGTTAAAGATAGGGGAGCATAACGCATGCGTCGGTATGCACCGACGACGCTGCGCTCCAAGGCGCAAATGTGAACGTAGCCTTACATGCTCTTACTATCTGCTCCGGGAGTTCCTCTTTTGCCACAGTGACAAACACTGCATGCAGCACTGTTCACACTAGAACCGAGGTCCTTACTCTGCACACTCTGGGCTCTTTCTGACTAAGTATCAGGATGTTCTTTCTGATCCTGCTGCATAGCCCCTCCATCTCTGGGCTAAACTCTGGACATAACTCTATTATACCCTACTCACCATCTGTTGCTGGGCAGAATATAACAACGCTATTGCCATCTTGTAGCCTTTACACTTAACATCACATAACATTACATATGACATAGTACACACTACACATTACACTGTAAACATTACATGAAGGCATCAATAGGTGTGGACAACATACCCTACCACCATACCATTCATCTGAATAGAATTTGAAAAAAATAGTTCTTTCAGATGTGTGGAACAGATCTGCCACATGTGAATAAACCCTAAGATTTCACATTAGGTATTCTTACTATTGTGCTAATCTGCCCATCAGAGACTGTGGAAATCCAATGATATCCACTGATGTCAATGTGAACAGAGCGTTGTTGGCTGCAAATTGTGTAAATTTGAAATGAATTGTGTAGTGCCGGAGGCTCCATTACTGGATCACTGCCGCCATGGAATTGTATGTAATTTTTGCATTACTTTAGAAAAATGAGAGCTGTGTTTTGTTCCGTTTGAACCTAAGCTGCAGTAAAGAAGGTCAGTGTCTCCTTTAGTATTCTGCTTCTCAAAAACAGATTCATTAATCATTAGTTCCCGATTTATTATGTGGTAAATGCTTTGTGGTCCTCATTCCCAATTAATTTCCCGGGGGTGTAAGGCATGTGCAGGCCCTATATATCATTATTACATGCTCTTTCTAAAACACAATGGAAAACTGTAGTAAGAAAAGGTGATGTTATGTGTTCACCATTTTGTAATGGTTTAACTATGAGGAGCTAAGACCAATATTGCCTCACCCAAAAATTGGTTAAATTAATGGGGTTTTAGTGGTAATTAAATGTTTGTTCTTCTATTCCAATGTTGTAAATCTGTTGCAATCCACTAACCAGTTCAAAACCTATTATATTAAATATACAGTAATATATTACAACTTAAAATCAATCCATCTAAATGCGAATAGAAAGAAAAAAATCGAGGTGGAGGTATCGATTGTCCCCCGATTTTTAAATGTATTATTTTCAATGTAACACATTTGTGACCATTTGTTTTAGACTGAACCAAGACCTCAAATTATAAATATTTAACTTTATTAACATTGGATTTAGATCTTTATAGATAATGTTCTTATATGATAGGTGTTGTCAATACATATTGCATTTCTATATGCAGTAGGGAAAATAAGTATTTGATCAATTATATCTTACCAAGGGAAGGAGGTTGTTAGCCAAAATCTCACGATACACGACCCCATCATCCTCCCTTCAATACGGTGCAGTTGTCCTGTCCCCTGTGTAGAAAAGCACCCCCAAGGTATGATATTTTCCCCACTATGCTTCACGTTTGGGACGATGTTCTTGGAATGGTACTCATCCTTCTTCCTCCAAACACGGCGAGTGCAGTTGATACCAAAAAGTTGCAGTTTGGCCTCGTCTGACCACATGAACTTTTACAATGCCTCCTCTGGATCATCCAGATGGTCATTGGCAAACTTCAAACAGACTTGAACATGTGCTCGCGTGAGCAGGGGGACCTTGCGTGCCCTGCAGGATTTTATTCCATGACGGCGTAGTGTCTTCTAACGGGAATGTTTGAGATTGTGGTCCCAGCTCTCTTCTGGCAATTGATCAGTTCCTCCCACGTAGTTCTGGGCTGATTCCTGACCTTTCTCAGAATCATCCTTACTCCACGAGGCAAGATCTTGCATAGAGCCCCAGACCGAGAAAGATTAATAGTCATCTTGTGTTTCTTCCATTTTCTAATAATTGTGCAAACAGTTGTTGCCTTCCCACCAAGCTGCTTGACTATTGTTCTGTAGCCCACCCCAGCCTTGTGTAGGTCTACAATTATGTCCCTGGTGTCCTTAGAAATCTCTTTGGTCTTGGCCATGGTGGAAAGATTGGAGTGTGATTGATTGAGTGTTTGAACAGGTGTCTTTTATACAGGTAACGAGTTCAAACAGGTACAATTAATACAGGTAATGAGTGTAGAGTAGAAGGGTTTCTGAAAGAAAATCTAACAGGTCTGTGAGATCCAGAGTTCTTGATGTTTGGTAGGCGATCAAATACTTATTTCATGCAATAAAATGCAATTTAATTATTTAAAAATCATACAATGTGATTTTCATTTTTTTTTTATTTTTAGTTCTGTCTCTCACAGTTGAAGTGTACCTATGATAAAAATTACAGACTTCTCCATTCTTTGTAGGTGGGGAAACGTGCCAAATTGGCAGTGTATCAAATACTTATTTTCCCCACTGTATGCACAACTATAAGATTGAAACCTCCTATCTAATATTATATCGGTTCTCATCTTAACGTCATAACAGGTTTGACCTATTGAGACATAGATTCCACAAAACCTCTTAGGTTACATTATTGCATCTGGCACCAAAATTTTAGCAGATCTATTAAGTTTTGAAAGTTTTCAATTTGGGGCTTCATGGATTGGGCTTATTTTTCCAGTAAATCCCACAACATTGGCAAATTTAAAATTTGGGCAGTTTGAAGGCCAAAAAAGGCAGATGCCATTAGAGAATATACTATAAGGGTGTATATAGTCTGTATAATGTCCTTTTTAAGCTAGATGTGATGAGCTATGTGTTCCGACACCTTTCTTTTGTGGCCAGCCTTATATTTTTCATTAGTTTGTGCTACAGTAACTTTTCGCTGGGATCGGATGAGACTGACTGACTCCCTATGTTCTTCAGTGAGCTTTGAGTACCGATGTTTGTTTGTCAACTCAATGGTTGACCTTTCTCCAACCACTTTTGTTGGTGCAAACAACTGCTTATCGGGGACACCACACAAGACCTTCTGTTTTGGATAAGATGTGACTCCGTAGCCTAGCCATTACAATTCAACTAAATCACTGACATCTTTAGGCTTTTCCTGCTTCCTATGCATGAAACACTGTTCACTTGCTGCCTAATATATCCATTTCCTTGTTTTTTAAGTTTTTGTTAGTGCCAAGGTGGACTGGCACTATTTATTAATGTGAAATGGACCACTGTGTGTGGGCATCATTAACATTTTTGAGGCACACTAAGGGATACTACTATTGGATAGGTGCTACCATGTGGATGTTTTTAATGAATGTGTCTAAAAAAAAGAGGCATTAGTAATGTATGGAGGCAACAAAAAGGGGACATTACAAGGGAGCATTCTCTGCGTCTGGAGGAGAGAAGGTTTTTCCACCAGCATAGAAGAGGATTCTTTACTGTTAGGGCGGTGAGAATCTGGAATTGCTTGCCTGAGGAGGTGGTTATGGCGAACTCAGTCGAGGGGTTCAAGAGAGGCCTGGATGTCTTCCTGGAGCAGAACAATATTGTATTTTACAGTTATTAGGTTCTGTAGAAGGACGTAGATCTGGGGATTTATTCTGATGGAATACAAGCTGAACTGGATGTACAAATGTCTTTTTTCGGCATTGCTAACTATGTTACTATGTTATATGGGGGGGCCACAAAGATGGAAATTACTATGGTATAGGGGTTATGAAGCTGAATACTTCTACTGCATGTGGGTGTAAAAATTAAATGTTATTACTATATGGGAGCACAAAGGGTGGATGTTAACGTACGTGTGCCATTTGGGAGACCATTATTACTATACTGAGAGTGACAGTACTATTGTTTTTGGGTACAAACTATTGTATAGTGGTCCACAAAAGAGGCATTACTACGTGTAGAAGCCACAGAGGGGGCCGTATCTAATTTGTGGCTGGCCCAACGGGTGACATCCTAATTGTGATGTTTTTTATTTTTTGGCATACTGGTTCTTTGGGGTAGAAATGTTGTGTAGTGCACCAGGGGTAGTAGAAATGGGGAAGTGATGTAAAGGGATCAGCCATAGATGTTTGTGTGATATATTCTCTAGAGATGAACTGTGGTGGAAGAAGTTATAATGATCTGTGTCAGATGAAAAAGAGTGAAAATTAATGACTTCAGTTGGAGATATCGCCTGGATTTATTTCTACTGCTCACTTTTTCTACGTATGTCTACAGAGCACCTGGATAACTGTGTATTTTTCATTAATGGTCGGTATGTTGGTATTAATTATCGGTCACCACTGAGTATGCCGGTAATCTATGGTCATAATTTGTCGGAACTTGTATTAATCATAATATTGCTCTTGGTATGTTTGGTTTTGTTCTGTAATAGTATGGAGATATTTGCTATTTGGTAACTATATGATTGTGTTATTTTGAAGAAAAAAAAGCTACTTAGAAAATTATCTTGCTGCATTTTCTGTGAAATTTATATACTATATCTATTTTTTTAAGGAGGAGTACAAACATATGTCTAGCAACGCCGTTGGGGCTCACGCATCTGAGAAATATATTGCTTGTTGTGGGGAATGCTGGGGCAAAATTTTCCCTTGGAACACGTAGCACTCTAATTACGCCAATGTATATTAGAATTAGCTGACCTCTATCTTGGACGCAGCTTTACTGTGAATAACACCATATGCTTGCGCACTATTTTTTTCTATTCTCTGTAGCTAATTAGAAAGTAATTAAAGAGAAAAGCAGAGTTTGTAGAGTACTCGTGTCAGATAAGGCATTATTTGGTATTCTGAATTTTAAAAATTGTTTAAATGAAATGACAATATAACACTGGATGAAGGCTTTTGACATGGTGGTGAATAATATAGAAAGAACAATAAAAAAGCTCCTGTTTGCAGTGTGTAAGGATAAAGGATGAATGATATACTTACCTGCTAAAGGAGATGCTGTTCGTGCTTTCTACCAGTGCCTATGAAAACGTGTGTCCATATCATGTAACGAACACCTTCTACAACCCCACGCTTCCTATTCCAGACATGAATTACAATTTTCTGTTTCACTTCTGGCGTTGCGTTGGGATAGCTTTCAGGTAACAACATTAAGTCTTATGACCATTTCAGACACTAAATTTTCTTGTTAAAGGGGTTGTCTGCTACTAGGAATAATCACAAACTTAGTATGGCTTCATTCAGCAAGATCACCATACGCCCTGTGTCCCTCCGCTTATTTTATGCTTAAAGGGTTTGACCGGTCCAAATCGATAACTCTGCAGTCACTTTTTGTGACTGCAGACTTAAGAATCCCCCACAGCAAGAACTGTGCTGGTATGTATTAGTTATACTGTACATACTCCCAGCCAGAGCCCATCCAGTGGGTACTGGCTTACTACCATACACTTGTATGGGGCGAGGCTGTTTCCTTTAGTCAGCCATGCTCACTTTACAACCAGGTCACTAGATGGGGAGCGGACTCGCTCTATGCAAGTGTATGGAGCGAGGTTGTGCCCACTACACGCGCCGTGGCTGGGAATATGTATGACTCCTAATACCCTCCAGTCCAGGCTCAGAAACCTATAAATCCTGGGAGCGCACAATGCGTGCGCTGGGGGGATTCATAAGCCTGCAGACTTATCGATTTGGATCGGACAACCCCTTGTTGTTCACTACTAGGACGAGCCCTTCTCGATCTGAATTTTTGCCTCTCTGAAAATAAAAACACAAACACCTATACTCATTTGTTGATGGATGATGAACTGGTTGCTAGTGAAATTTGTTTGAATTTTCTGAACCTTTTGTTCGGCAAATAAGTACAGCTGGTTACATATACACACGTGGTCAAAATTGTTGGTACCCCTCGTTTAATGACAGAAAAGCCCACCGTGGTAACAGAAATAACTTGAATCTGACAAAAGTAATAATAAATAAAAGATCTATTAAAATGAACAAATGAAAGTCAGACATTGCTTTTCAACCAAAGCAATGTCTGACTTTCATTTGTTCATTTTCATAGATTTTTTTTGTTATTACTTTTGTCAGATTCAAGTTATTTCTGTGACCATTGAGGGTTTTTCTGTCAATAAACGAGGGGTACCAACAATTTTGACCATGTGTGTAACTGTGATTCATCAGCTGTGATTCCCATTAAAATGTTTATCTTAATATATTGCAATCATCATATTATATAGCACCGTGTACTTTCAATTGCTCATTTTGCATTTCTACCTGGCTAATTCTTCTCTTTTCCATTAGGTCTATGACATCACGTGATTGAAAACTGACTATCTAAGTCTTTGAAAGCTCTAAGAAGGATCCAAGAGGTATTGTTTCTCCTTGCGGAGAGTGACATGTTAAGCATGTCGAGATGAGGAGACTTAAAGCCGCAATGCTCCTCTGGGAAATATGCAAATTGTCTCTTCGGGGAGGAAGAGGGCTAGAACTCTAGTGCCACTTATTGGAAGTAGCAATCCTAACAGTCAATGTCGACCCTTTAACGAGCCTTGTCACAATGCCTACAATGCCTACTTCCAATAGGTGACACTAGAGTTCTAGTCCTCTTACTCTCTGAAGAGACAATTTGCATATTTCCCAGAGGAGCATTGCGGCTTTAAGTCTCCTCATCTCGACATGCTTACCCTGTCAATCTCCGCAAGGAGAAGCGATACTTCTTGGATCCCGGTCAGACGCCTCTCACTCAGCCAAACGAGATCTCCATTTTGCACTGACGAGGGGCAGTACCCTGAAACAGTGTCTGCAAATTGACATTCTGGTTTGGCTTTTATCCTAAGTCATGTGACAAGGCTCGTTAAAGGGTCAACATTGACTGTTAGGATTGCTACTTCCAATAGATGGCACTAGAGTTCTAGTCCTCTTCCTCTCTGAAGAGACAATTTGCATACGCTCTAAGTAGAAACAGGAGTTCAATTTACCTATGAGTCATCATTGCAAAAGTCCCTAGCAGGGGGAGGAGCAGAGCAGCTGGGTCAGTAGTTGACTCATGCAGGGACGAGAGACTTCCTGTTTCTACATAGAGCTGAGAAAAGATAAGAAAGGAAAAATGAGCAATTGTAAGTCGACAGTGCCATATAATATGATGATTGCAATATAATAAGAGGATAAAACTTTGATGGTAGTGCTTTTTTAAATACTAAAGGTACCTTCACACACAACGATATTGTTAACGATATCGTTGCTATTTGTGACGTAGCAACGATATCGTTAATGAAATCGTTATGTGTGACAGCGACCAACGATCAGGCCCCTGCTGGGAGATCGTTGGTCGCTGAATAAAGTCCAGAACTTTATTTCGTCGCTGGATCTCCCGCGGACATCGCTGGATCGGCGTGTGTGACACCGATCCAGCGATGTCTTCACTGGTAACCAGGGTAAACATCGGGTAACTAAGCGCAGGGCCGCGCTTAGTAACCCGATGTTTACCCTGGTTACCATGCTAAAAGTAAAAAAAAACAAACAGTACATACTTACCTACAGCCGTCTGTCCTCCAGCGCTGTGCTCTGCTCTCCTCCTGTACTGTCTGTGAGCCGGAAAGCAGAGCGGTGACGTCACCGTTCTGCTTTCCGGCTCCCAGACAGTACAGGAGGAGAGCAGAGAAGCAGAGCGCAGCGCTGGAGGACAGACAGCGGTAGGTAAGTATGTACTGTTTGTTTTTTTTTACTTTTAGCATGGTAACCAGGGTAAACATCGGGTTACTAAGCGCGGCCCTGCGCTTAGTTACCCGATGTTTACCCTGGTTACCGGCATCGTTGGTCGCTGGAGAGCGGTCTGTGTGACAGCTCTCCAGCGACCAAACAGCGACGCTGCAGCGATCCGGATCGTTGTCGGTATCGCTGCAGCGTCGCTTAATGTGAAGGGGCCTTAACACTTGGTGGCTTCAAATGAAAAGATTTCAGTACACATAGAAATGTTCTGCTGACATGCGTCTGCTGGGATAATCTCTATGTTGAGTTCCTTGGGCTTCTCATAATCCTCACCTGGATGTTTGCCACAATAACGCGTTATTGAATTTATGGTTATCACTCGAGTATCACGTAGCTCGGATGTACTCATTACTCAGTGAGTAATGGGCTGTGCTCTATGTAAAATTTTTGACGCCTCTTACACAGCCAATAAACATGTGGTGTTTGCCTGCGGGTCACTGTAATGCTGCAGCCATGTTGGTTTTGGCATTACTGTGATTGGCTGGCCGTGTGACATTATCAGGGCTTATAAAAGAATGGGCTTGGCACACTGATCGCATTGCACAGTTCGGTGACAGTGTGTATTAAAGGGAGAGAGTGCTTGTCTAGGCCTGTGTGTGCACAGTATAACAAATTAGAGGTCTGTAGTGTTGATACTGGTACTGAAGTTGAGCGATCATATGGACAGCCGTTCTAAGGGCTAATGGTTTCCTTTGCTGTTTGTGTCACGTACAATCTGCACCTCAAAACAGCATTTAAAAAATGTACAGACTTAAATTTGTCTCCCATATAGTGTTAAGTGGTCTGGGGTACATTTCCTATGACCTATAAAACTGAAAAAAAGCGTTCAAGTTTGTAAGCTCAGCCATTCAATTCCATGTGTTCTGTGGTACATTACTGTGATATCTAGCACTCTAAAAAGCCGAAAAGCCTAGCCCCCTTTGAAGCCGAAAAGCCTAGCCCCCTTTGAAGCCGAAAAGCCTAGCCCCCCTGCTGAGCCAGGTGTCTTGTTACAGCTGCATGTTTTCAGGAGGATTGTAAGCTGTCAATAAATCCCCACATCCTTCACATACATACTGAAACACCTACATCCTGTAGAGTGTTCTTCACTTGGATGGATGTTGTGAAGAGGTTTTTCTTCACCATGAAAAGGATTCTGTGATCTTCCACGATCGTTGTCTTCTGTGGATATCCAGGCCTTATTCAATTTCCAAACTCTAGGTGCACTCTTTTGTTTTATTTTCTCTACAGTATGTACCAAACTGTTGATTTGGCAACTCCTAACATTTCTGCTATCTTTCTGATGGATTTATTACTTTTTCAGCCTAATGATTTTTTGTTTAACTTTCATTGAAAGCTTTTTTGTATCCATGTTGTGGGTCCACAAACGACTGTTTCCAAATGCAAATGTCATACCTTGAATCAGCTCCAGACCTTTTAGCTGCTTAATTGATTATGTATTAATGAGGTAAAAGTCCATGCAGCCCATTAAAGAGCTTTTGATGCAATTGTCCAATTACCTTTGGTCCTTAGAAAAAGAGGCACCTACAAATTAAAGAGTTGTAATTCATAAACCTTTACTCTAATTAGTATGTGAATACCCTCAAATGAAAGCTGCAAGTTTACACTTTAAACCCATATTGATTATATAACTCAATCTTGAATATGTTTTGGTAAATACTGTAGCTAAGATGCCAAAACTTGTGTCACCATCCAAATATTTCTGGACCTAACTGTACATCCTGGTGCTGCTTCCAGCATGAACTATACAGTGATGCGCATTCTGGAAAACGCGCTCATTATGCTTTTTAAATTCCTTTCAATATACACGTGGTGTACATCTTCGCCTTCCCCAGGTCTTCCGGGATTCTCTTCTTCTATGTTATTAGGTAATCACTTACATCCTGTTTTTTAGTAGTTTCTTAGTAAAGGAACTTTGTTGATACATTCACTCAAGCATTTCCAGTGCTGTGAATATGATGCGGGTTAGTTGCACTTTTTACCATTTGCATTGCTTTGGTGAAATTCTCGCTGACATCTGCCACATACATTGACATGCTGAATATCTCAAATGTTATGCATTTTGCATGAGATTTCTTGCAATTGCGCACACTGACCTGCTGCTATAAAACATTTTTACCTCTTGGGAACATACCTTACTTTACTTGACGTAATTGTTTGTATACCCATGCAGTAAGTCATTTGGCAAATTTACATTGACTTGTGGCTGTGGAATATATCTGTATTAGCATTGCTGATATTGTAACCACCTTAGCTTAGGGTACTTTCACACTAGCGTTTTTTTAAATCCGTCACAATGCGTCGTTTTGCAGGAAAAACGCATCCTGCAAAAGTGCTTGCAGGATGCGTTTTTTCCCCATACACTTCTATTGACGACGCATTTGCGACGGATTTGCACACTTCACATCCGTCTTGCGACGAATGCGTCGTGCTTTGGCGGACCGTCGGGAGAAAAAAACCCTACATGTAACGTTTTTTTCTCCCGACGGACCGCTTTTTCCGACCGCGCATGTGCGGCCGGAACTCCGCCCCCACCTCCCCGCACCTTACAATGGGGCAGCGGATGCGCCGGAAAAATGCATCCGCTGCCTCCATTGTGCTATGCAGCAAACACTAGCGTCGGAATCTCTCCCCGACGCATTGCGACGGGGAGATTCCGACGCTAGTGTGAAAGAAGCCTTATCCTCTTTTGGACTCTATTTATTGTTACAGTTTTTAGCAATAATATTCACATGTTTGGATTAGTAATCGTTAGTGTCTATTTCTGCTAGCAATTTACATATTGTACAATATTATATATTTTTTATTATATATAATACTATATAGTTTTGCCATGATTATGCTATTTATGCATTTTAAGGATCATTTGCATTATTGTATGAATAGTATAACATTCTCTTGTCAGTTGTTTTCCACCATATCTTTATATAGCAGGTGAAATGAGTATTGAATTCGTCAACAATTTTCTAATGTATGTATAAGAGTGCCATAAACTTGAAACTCTCACCTGAGTTCGGTAACAGCCCATCTAATCCACGCAGGCAAAGAAGTCAAACCATAGATGTTCATAAATTAAGTTATGTGTAATAATGAGAAATTACACAGCGAAGAAGTTTTGAACACATGAAGAAAGAGAGGTGCAAAAAGCAATGGAAGGTCTTGATACCAGATGCAATTTATCAGTAATTAGAAAGCAATCCTGCTACTTAGTGAAAAATAATATCAGTTAGTTCAACTGATGGCCTACAAAAAGGTGTCTCATTACCAAGGTGCCACACAAGAAACAGCTCATGATGAGTAAAACCAGTGAGCTGTCTCAAGACCTTTGCAACCTTATTATTGCAAACCATACTGAATGCATTGATAGCAGAAGAATTTCTAAACTGCTGAAAGTGACAGTGAGCACTGTTTGGACCATAATCCATAAATGGAAAGAACATCATTTGACCATAAAACAGCCATGATCAGGTGCTCCTCGCAAGATTTCAGACAGTGTGAAAAAAATTATCAGAAAAGTTGTCCAAGAGCCAAGGACCTCCTGTGGAGAGATACAGAAAGACCTGGAAGCAGCAGGTACAATTATTTCAAAGAAAACTTTAAGTAATGCACTCAACCTCCATGGCATGTATTCATGCTCATCACGCAAGACTCCATTGCTGAACAAAAAGCATATTAAAGGGCTTTTAAACTTTGCTCATCAACATTTAGACAAGCCTGTGAAATGCTGGAAGAATATAGTCTTGTTAGATAAAACCAAAATTGAACTCTTTGGATGCCTTAATACACACTATGTTTGGAGGCCAAAAGGCACTGCATATCACCCCAAAACACCATACCAACAGTGAAGTTTGGAGATGAAAACAACATGGTATAGAGCTGTTTTTCAGGATGCAGCACTTTAAAAACTTGACATTCTTGAAGGCAGGATGAATGGACAAATGTACTGAGACATTCTTGATAAAAATGTGTTGCCATTTACCAGGATGATGAAGATTTTAGAACATTTCAGAAATACAATGATCCCAAACTCACAGCCAAGGAAACTGTCAGTTGTTTTCATAGAAAAAAAATAAAGCTGATAGAATGGCTCCACCAATCACCTGACCTGAATTCAATAGAAAATATAAGAAAAGAACTTTAAAGCTCAGAGGTCATAGACAGAACAATGAAACTTTCAGGATTTGAAGAGTGTTTGTGTGGAAGAATGGGCCAAAATCATACTTGAGCAATGCATGCGACTAGTTTGTCCATACAGAAGGCGTCTTGAAGCTGTCATCACCAACAAAGACTTTTTTGCGAAGTATTCATTATATTTCAGTCAGCGTGTTCAATACTTGTTCCCTGTGACATTTCTCATTATTACACATAACTTAATTTTTGGACATCTATGGCTTGATTTCTTTGCCTGTGTGGATTGGATTACCGACAACTGGTGAGCATTTAATGTCAAAAGAATCTTTAGAATGTATTTACTTAGAAAATTGGTGACATGTTCAATACTTATTTCACCTGCTGTATATGCATTTTAGTGTTGTTTTTTTATAATAGACCTATTGATAGATTCATCTTGCCCACATCGCAATTGCAGCCAGGCAAGGTCTTCACTGAAACACTCTGGCATTTCAGAGGACGCCTTCTTTGAAGAGCTGGCCAGACACAATAAAGCCAGACTAGGCAAGTCCGGTGCCACCCACAGTTGATTCCCCTCCCCACCCCCCGCTTTGCTCCAGTTGATTGATAGGTCTCTTACATATGTTTACAAAGAGAATAACCGGTTAGTCACCTGAAGTGGAGCATGGAGAAATCTCTTCCTTCTATGCTTGACCGACGTTTTAGAAAAACATACTGGCTGCAATCATGATGCCAAGCTCAGATTCATATTGCTCGTGATTTGGGCAGTATGAATTGAGTAAAAAGTTTCTTTAAAAGTTGAATTACTTACAGGCTAGGGTCAGAAGGCCATAGATTCTCTCATCTGAGAGAATCTTGCCGAATCTGGCTGATTATGCAATTAACACTCTGCTCAAACTATGTTCAGAGTTTGAGTAGAGTGTCAGCATAGTGTGTTCCATTTCTCTCATATAAGAGAATCAGAGCGCACTGTGAGAAGATGGAGAACGTGTCTGGTTTGTCAAGGTAAGGAGGCTTATTCGCCGTGCAATGCTCCTCTGGGAAATATAATATGCAAATTGCCTCTTTTAAGAAAAAGAGGACTTAACTCTTATAGCGCCACCTGTTGGAAGAAGCGATCCTAAAAGTCACAATCAACTCTTTAACGAGTCATGCAATATGACTTAGGATAAAAGCCAAATTAGTATCTCAATTCGCAGACACGGTGGTATGTCACTCTCCATAAGGAGAAACGATACTCCTTAGACCCCAGTCCAGAGCCTCTCACCTAGCCAAATTAGTTCTCATGCTTCGCACTGACGAGGGCCAACAGCCCGAAACACCGTGTCTGCGAATTGAGATACTAATTTAGCTTTTATCCTAAGTCATATTGCACGACTCGTTAAAGAGTTGATTGTGACTTGTAGGATCGCTACTTCCAACAGGTGGCGCTATAAGAGTTAAGTCCTCTTTCTCTTAAAAGAGGCAATTTGCATAAGATGGAGAACAACATTTTTCCATCTTTTCCATTGTATCCATGCATATAATTCGAGTGCAGTCCGATGAATTTCCACACACTTATTGACTTGCATGGCCAAATGCGATTCGCGTATCAGCTCAAACTTGGACATGGGACTTTTTCCTCGGACTGACTCGGTCCAAGGAAAAAAAATGGACAGGTGCACTGAACCATAGACTAACATTGATCCAAGTGAGATGTGATTTTTGTAGGATGGAAAATACGGTGGTGTGCACCTGGCCTTATTGTGAGTTTGTTGTCTGTTTGGAGGTTTATTCATTTCAGACACATTGACATATTACTGTTTTTGTTGCAGCCATTTTTACAAAAGTAGTACCAGGCAGCACAACTAAAATGGTAATCGTGCGATTTCTGAAACATCTAGTCCTATCCTAAAGAAAGGCCATCATTACACAAGTCATGGTGGACCTCTTTAATATAACATATGCTTATTGCTGCTCTATAGTTGAGCTTTATTAAATCAGTTATTTAGACTACACAATCTATGTGGAGGCATCTATTAAAGTAATATATACTGCAAGTTGAAACCAAACACAGATTTCCCTTTGTAATACTTTAAAGGAGTAACATCATGAATACCCCATATTGCTGATTGTATACTGGAACTGTCATTTCATAGATATATCTTCATCTTCTAAGCAGAATGAAATATTGTATCAGCGGTGAACTAAAACATGCATATCTGGAATAGAACTAATTAAAATTCTCCACGTGAAATCTAGTGTTAATTTGTTTTATTGAAGAGAAAGGTACCAATTTAATATAAGACACAAGCCTAATTAATTTGTTGTTCATTACAATACCATTAGTCATGATGAAGTAATGAGGCATTAATGTTGATGCAGTATATGCTTTCAAAGGAATTTCATGCTACGTAAGCAACTAATTAATGCACGTGTAAATTGCCACTTGTTACAATGAACAATTATTTTATGTTGCTTTTCTATTGCTCTACTTAAAAAGTCATATATTTTATCTGTCCCTTAAACTTATACAGTATGTTTATTATAGATAGTAGAGATGAGCGAATCTTTTGAAATTTGAATTTGCGAGATTCAACTCATTCGATTTGCATTGAATCGAATAACTACAAATCGAAAATATTACGAAGCAGAGATCATGGTCAGGATTTACCAGGTCCTGTAAAAGCATAGGTAATGCAAATGCTTCTATTCTCTGCATAGCGCTCACTGAGCTGTGTGTAGCCAGCAAAGGAGAAGACAGAATTGGTAATAAACCACCTCTGTGTTGTCCCAAGGGTCCACGACTGTGAGATGACAGCGAGTGGCTGTAGCCATTCTTACGTGATTACTTGAGCAAGAGCTTTAACCGCTGTGACATAACTTTACAATGGCATGGATTAAAGCTCAGGACCAAGCGCTGTAAATTTATGGTGCTTGGTTGTTATCTGGTTAAATATTACGCTATTCCCCCATGCTGCACAAATAGTGTTAACTGTAAATCAGTACAATTTCGCTATTACCAAAGTAATGTAGTTTTATTTATGTTGTATTAATTTTGCACCTTAGGTCACTCTGGAAAAAAAATGGTTTTGCTAAAAGTTTCACAATTTTCATGAGTGTGAGGGCTTATTTTTGCAAGACAAGCAGTAGTTTTCATTAACACCATTTTGTGGTACATTTAATATTTTGATCACTTTCTATTATGCTCTTTGGGTGGCAAAAAAAAAATACAATCACAACAATCTTACATTTTTTTTCTTATGTTTTGCTGCTTATGTACAAAAAGTGATTTAAAAAAATATTCACAAGTGATGAGCAAGCATTGAAATGCTCAAGTGCTCTGTACTCGAATCGAGCAGGTTGGACGGGTTCAACTCGAGTAACGAGTATAATGGAAGTCACTGGGACACTAGAGCATTTACCACTCTAACAGGTGGGCTGGGGGGCAGTAAAAATCGCTGAAATGGATGGAAACAGCTCTCAAAAGGAAAGGGGAAGATACCTGGATGCATCTTTGACTCCCAGGTCGTTGTTGGGAGCTAAATAAATAATTTAATAAAATGACATGGGGGTCACCTTCAATTTTGATAACCAGTCATGGTAAAGCAGACAGTTGGGGGCTGTCATTATCAGTCTGGGAAGATCCATGGATATTGGCCCCTTCAAAGCCTAAAAATACCAGCCTGCACCCGTTCCAGAATTGGCGCATCCATAAGATGATTGACAGCGGCATTTAACAAGTTAACAATCGCAAGCTGAGCACTGCTGCACCTGCCAGGGGCAAGTCCTGGCTACTCCATACACCCCCTTCCGACATGCGCTGTACATATACGGCGAATGTCGTGAAGGAGTTAAACACTCCCTGACTCCTTGGTTCACCAATTTATTAATAATAAAACCATGCTGGTCCGAAGTAGTCCAAGGATTCCAATGTAATCCACAAATACAACCTCAAAGACATAAAAAAAAAGGTAAATAAAGACAAGAAACAGTCCCTTATTCATGAATTTATTAACCCCACAGCTCTGAGCTAGTCCATGGTGTTCCCACTAAGTTCAATGATTCTCTAGTACAACCTGTAGAGCCTCGTTCTGAGAAGAAAGCTTCATAGGTCACTCCAAGTCAGGCTGCGCTCCGCGAGACCCGTCGAGCGCAGTGATGATGTCAGTAATGTTACTAAATTACTATTGCTATTTCATGTAAAAATAAGCACTTTTCTAAGAAAAACAATTAAACATTACCTACCCTTCCCTCTCTTCTCTTAACTTAATATCTGAGGTTTTAATTTTCTAACTTCCTATCATGTCCCTTTAGCATCTCCCAGTATTCACTGGGAATTCTCAAACAAGATGCCATAAGGGGCTGGCACTGTAACCACCCTGAAATGGATTGTAATCGGGGATGACCCTTTCAGAGGCTGGGCTGTTCTCAGATATACTGAGCTACTGCGATAAATAATATAATAATTGTGATAAACTGCTTGCAATCTGTAACGCTTATAGATCATCAACCCACTGCGCCACGGGTTGGGCTTACCCTGGAGGGGCATAACAAAGCAGCTACCTGGTTTTCACTGGATCCTTTGATGGTAAAGTCAGGCTAGTGCGGATACCACTCCAGGGCAGTGTCCGGAACAATTGCAGCTGACCTCAAAGGTCAGAGACTTTGGTCTGGATAGAGTGTCCCAGACAGGATAGGATGACCACTGTGTTGTTCTGCATAGCAGTCAGGAAGGCCACTGGTACTTGTACAGACTGTGCGGCTCTGGATAGAAGACAGGATGGCCACGGGAACTGGTAGAGACTGTGCAGCTATGGATAGCAGACTGGGCAGGTATAGTAGCAGGGTACAGGTTTAGACAAAGTCCAATCAAGATCAGACAAAGCGAACAAGGGGACCTAACAGCAGGCAGGAAGGTAACTAACACAAATGTTGCTCAGGCACCTCCCAAGAGGTGGAGGTGCCTTAAGTAATAAATGTCTGCCAGCTATTGGCTGGGGACACATTAGGAGAGTGCACATTGTCTCTTCAAGGAAAAAGCCAAGCTGGTCCGAAGTACTCTAAGGATTCTGAAACCCATAGAACAGAGAGGCATAATACATCACAAGGATCCCTCAAAAGAATATTTAAAAATAATTACTCTTTATTGAATATAGATGTACATCTGTAAAATCTAACAAATCTACAAAGATGGTGTTTCCACTTATGACCCTGTATTAGGATCCTTACGGTAGAAAGAGCAGCATGTCTGTTCATTTGGAGTCTGTAGTCAGGGAGACGATCCGAGGTAGCGTCCCAGGTTACTGGAGTGACGCTACAGAATGAACGAGTCCCTGGTCACCATGGCTACCACAGGAGACTTCCGTGACACGTGGCAGATAACTTCTCACTCGTGCTGGTGCCAAGCCTTCCCCTCTTGGGTGTTATGCATTCTTTCTAATTTTCTCAGGTATTTATAGGACATGCTCCAGCAATGTAACCAGGGCTGCCACTAGGTATTTCGAGGCCTGATACTGGCAAAATTTCCGGGGCCCCCCTTGAGACTCCGCCCAGGCTCCACCCCAGCCTCGCCTCCACTCCTTGTACCATCCACAGTCCCACTGTCCTCTCTTGGAAAAACTCCACTTCTGCACCACATCCTCACCAATCACAGATTTAAGCTATGTGCATACGTTGTGGAATTGCCGCGGAAATTTCCGCTGCAATTTCGGAACTTCCTGCCGCGGGTATAACGCATGCGGAATTGGCATGCGTATTACCGCTAAACACTAGCATTTTGCAAGCGTAATTAGCTTGCAGAATGCTAGCATTTTCCAAGCGATCTGTAGCATCGCTTGGAAAACTGATTGACAGGTTGGTCACACTTGTCAAACATAGTGTTTGACAAGTGTGACCAACTTTTTAAAAGTAAAAGATAGAATGTTAAAAAATAATTTATAAAATGGTTATTCTCACCTTCCGACGGCCCCGATCTCCTCAACAGCGCTCAAGGCGGACCGCAACGTGACCACAACATCATCCCAGGTCCTTCATGCAATGCATCCCTGGGAACGGAAGCCACCACATGCACCGCTGGAAGGCGGGAGGACTCCAGGGGCCATCGGAAGGTAAGTATATCCCTATTTTTTATTTTAATTCTTTTTTTTTTACACAGGATATGGTGCCCAGTGCCTGGAGGAGAGTCTCCGCTCCTCCAGACACTGGGTACCATCCACACATGATCCGCTTACTTTGCGCATGGTGGGCATAGCCCCATGTGGAAAGTAAGTGGATCAATGCATTCCTATGTGTGCGGAATCGCCGCGATTCTGCACAAAGAATGATCATGCTGCGTATTTTTTTTAATTCAATGGGTTGTTTTGTGTATGCATTTTCGGAGTGAAAAAATGCGACAAAAATGCATACAATCTGCAACTTGTGCACATAGCCTTACAGTTCCCATCACCACATACATAGCCAGCAGCTTTTGTTTTCGCCAAAAGATTTTTTAATCCACCATCAAGACAAGGTAGACTCTTCTGGCCGGACTCTACTATACTGTAACTTACTAAACATTTGTTAAAATATCCAATACAATTTAGATATATTTTTATTTATCAATTTTTAAAATTACCAATAATATCATAAACAAGGAAAAATACCGCCACACCATGATCAGACACCATATTACTACCACATAGTGACCTATAATACCACGTACAAGGAACAAATAGCACCACACCATGTCCAGATCAAATATTACCACCACCACATGGTGACCAGTAATACCACATACAGGGAACAAATACAGCCACACCATGACCAGACCACATGTTACCACCACATAGTGACTGAATACTGCAATACTGATCATTAATATGAAAAAACACAATACTATCACCATAGATCTGTACTTAGTATGCAGTGTCTGTGTACATGTAACACACTAACTCACTCACCAGTGACGTCTCTAGGTGAAGTCCTTCAGCCTCGCTTTCCATCTTCATCCAGCACAGACCGCCATCACGTCTTCTAGTCAGGACTCATTTCTGCAGGAAATAACATAGTTATCTAGAGCTCCGCTTGCAGAACACATTGCTTAATTTTTTCCCGACTTCTACACTACACCAGATGAAGAAAAAAAGGCAACCTAGTGTCGCTCTGCACAGTAACAGGATGGCCCCCCATTTAAAACAATATCCTCAAAAAATAAAATAAATGCATCACTGCAGTAATACAGTGATACCTCATTCCTGGCTCCAGCCATATGTTTTCACATCCTGCTTTCATGAGTATCCATTCTGCCCCCATATGATCTCCCCATCCTGCCCCATCTGTCCCATGATCCTGACCCATCTGTCCCATGATCCTGACCCATCTGTCTCCATCGTATCCATCCTGCCCCATGAGCCTGCACCATGCGTCTCCATCCTGCACCATGATCCTGCCCATCTGTCTCCATCCTGTCTCACATCTTGCCCCCGTGTCTCACATCCTGCCCCCATGTCACATTCTGCCCCGTGTCTCACATCCAGAATGTCACACATTCTGTCCCGTGTCACACATCCTGCCCCCACCTCACATCCAGCCCCGTCTCACATTCTGCCCCCGTCTCGCATCCTGCTCACCGTGTCACACATCCTGCCCAGTGTCTCACATTCTGCCCCCTGTCTCACATTCTGCCCCGTGTCAAACATTGTGCCCCCTGTTTAGTTTTCATTCCTGCCCCGAGTTGCTTTCATTCCTGTCCCCTGTGTTTCCATTCCTGTCCCGTGTTTTCATTCCTGCTCTGTGTTTTCATTCCTGCCCCCCATGTTTTCATTCCTGCCCCGTTTTCATTCCTGCTCCCGTGTTTTTATTCCTCCCCCTGTGTTTCCATTCCTGCCCCCCTGTGTTTTCATTCCTGCTCTGTGTTTTCATTCCTGCCCCCTGTGTTTTCATTCCTGCCCCCTATGTTTCCATTCTGCCCCCTGTGTTTTCATTCCTGCTCCGTGTTTTCATTCCTGCCCCCTTGTTTTCATTCCTGCCCCCTATGTTTCCATTCCTGCCCCCCCTGTGTTTTCATTCCTGCTCTGTGTTTTCATTCCTGCCCCCCGTGTTTCCATTCTGCCCCCTGTGTTTTCATTCCTGCTCCGTGTTTTCATTTCTGCCCCCTTATTTTCATTCCTGCCCCTGTGTTTTCATTCCTGCTCCGTGTTTTCATTCCTGCCCCCCGTGTTTTCATTCCTGCCCCCTGTGTTTCCATTCTGCCCCCTGTGTTTTCATTCCTGCTCCGTGTTTTCATTCCTGCCACCTTGTTTTCATTCCTACCCCCCATGTTTCCATTCCTGCCCGTGTTTTCATTCCTGCCCCCTGTATTTTCATTCTTGCTGTTTTCATTTGAGCACTCTGTGTTTTCATTCCTGCCTTCTTTTTTCATTCCTGCCCCCTGTGTTTTCATTCCTGCCCTGTGTTTTCATTCCTGCCCGTGTTTTCGTTCCTGCCCCGTGTTTTGATTCTTGCCCTGTGCTTTCATTCCTGCCCCGTGTTTTCATTCCTGCCCTCAGTGTTTTCATTCCTGCCCCCGTGTTTTCATTCCTGCCCCCAGTGTTTTCATTCCTGCCCCCAGTGTTTTCATTCCTGCCCCCTGTGTTTTCACTCTTGCCTCGTGTTTTCATTCCTGCCCCCTGTATTTTCATTCTTGCCCCGTGTCTTCATCATGCCCCGGGCTTGCCTCATGCAATAAAAAAACAAAAAAAACCTTTCTTACCTGGCCGCTGTCCAGCGCGGACTTGCTGGCGAATGACAATGACGTCTTACGCCGGCGACGTGCGCGCTAACATCAGCTGCCAGCCCCCGATTGGCTGGCGGCTTTAGTTGTTGCCTCGACGGGCCCACAAGGCAATAGAGGACACTGAACCTGTGTCTCGGATGCAGGTTCAGTGTACCGTCAGAAGCTTGCTGCTGGGGCCCGGGCTCGATGGGCAGATGAGACGGGGCCCGATGCAGGCCCCCTCTGCCCACCGGGCTCCGTACGCCAGTCAAGGCAGTAATGCCCTGATGGCAGCCCTGAATGTAACCACAGCTCCTGAGGAAGCCAGCTTGTCTGGCGACACACGTTGGGCAATTCCTTGCCCTGTCCTCCTTTGACTGGTTAACCCTTCCAATCCAGACATTTTGTAATTTTAGAGGTCGACCAGTGGTGTCCATATATATTCCCGGAGTACATGTAGTATCATTCTTTGTGCATGGGTTGTTAACCCTCTTTGAATCATCAGATATTACTGGGCTGCCTGTACCTGCAGCAAGAAGTCGCCATTTGGGTTACCCTTTGGTGTTTTCATTTTTCTCCCATTAGTCTGCATCACAGAGGTTTCTCCTCCCCCTTTCCTTCCCCCTTCTCATTTTAGAATTTACATAGGGATGGTTTGGCATTCTTTATTTTCAGTATGGTTTCTCCAGGTGGGGTATTGGACACCAATATGCATATAATTATCAATGCTCTGGATAGTGTGGGTTTTGTAGTTTATTCTGCTGTGTCTGTTTGATTTTTATTTATAACATGATTTTCTTATTCTATTTGTGGTGATTCAGACGCAGACTACACCAGGAACAAAGAGTTGGACGGGGCTTATTACCCTATTATGGGCATGTATGCTTGTATTTGGTTTCTCTGGTTTTAAATGGTTTTAGTATTACATTGCTGTGTATGTCAATAAAGAGTAAATATTTTTACATATTCTTTTGAGTGATCCTTGTGATATATTATGCCTCTCTGTTCTATGGGGTTCAGGATTCTAAATTGGGCATAACACTGGTGATCCTCCTTAATTGTGGTGGTGCGCTCCTTGTTCAAAATTTACTCTAAGGATTCTGGTGTAGTCCACAAATGGTAACCTAAAAGGCATAAAAAGAGAGAATTAAATAATGACAAGAGACAGTCCCTCGTTCACCAATTTATTAGCCCAGCAGCTCTGACGTAGTCCATGGTGATCCCACGACGTCCACCGATCTGTAGTGCAACCTATGGAGCAGCGTTCTAAGAATAAAGCTTCACAGGTCACTCCCAGTCAGGCTGCGCATTGCATGACCCGGCGAGAGGTGTGATGTCACGTTTTCTTTATTGTTGCATTCCAAAAGTCATAACCAAAGCAATGTATACGAGTTATACAATACATTTACATTATATATACCTTAAAATACCTCCATATTTAAAAATACCACCTGTTCCACTAAAAGTAAAGTGGTTCATTTTAGTTTTAATGGAACAGGTGGTATTTTTTAATATGGCGGTATTTTAGGGTATATATAATGTATTGTATAACTTGTATACAGTGCTTTGGTTTTGTTTCTGTGCCTTTTACCATGTGTTATAAATAACATGATAACTTTATTCTATGGGTTGATGTAACTACAGTGATACAGAATTTTTATCTTTTTTATGTTTTAATAGTTTTTACAATAAAACACTTTTTTTTTTTAATATAAAATATACTATTTTGTCAAGTAAAATGATGGATACCATGATGGACCCCTATCAGATCCTATGACATCAGTGAGGTCCATGTAATGCTACTGGTGTCTGTTACATAACATTGCAGCTACGATCAGCGCCTCAGTAATTTTTGTCTTCCGAGATATTTATCAATTTCATTGGAATTTATTTTTAGTACGTTGTGTTTTTTTTTTTCTTCCACAAATCAAAACTATTGTCTTAAAGGAAGTAATAACATTGTGTTTCCTGCTCTATTCATTAGATACAGTAACAGGGAATTCAGTATTAGGTTAATAATCAGCGTTCTTGTTCTAATCACAATGCCCATAATTAAAATCTCAGCATTGGTTGCACTTGTCCCTCATTACTAGAACTGTACCTGACTGCTGGAGTGGTTTGTATATACGTAATTGCTGCTGTACACTGAAGCGTTCCCCTATTAGTGGACTCACGCTGTGCCACCATTACTATCTCTGAACATAAATCATTACTTTCTCCAAAATTAAATGTGTAATGAAAAAATAATTACTGCCAGAGAACGCTTACTTTGTATTATTTTTCTTTAATTATATATGTGTATATATATATGTATATATATATATATATATACATATACATTTGGAAACACAGCATATTATGTAAATGCATTTAGTCTAATAATAATGGTTACATAACCAGCCTTAGTATTGCTCAATTTCATTGCGGTTTAAATAGTAATTTTATTAATGGCAATGAAAGCAGATTAGAATTCACTATTTTAGATTTGGGGTAGATCCCAGATCACTATATAATTTAGCCTTTTTAGTCCAGGAAATATTAAACAATTTGTCTAATTAATAGTGGGGCTGGCTGTGCGGAGGGAAGCTGGACAAATGCCCCAATCTATAAGGATCTGCTACTCCAAAAATGGGGCTCCAAATAAAACATTTCTCTGCAATGTCTAATAATAATAATAATCTTTATATAGCGCCAACATATTCCGCAGCGCTTTACAGTTTAACAGTTTCAAACACAAAAGTCATAAGTAACAACTTTAACAATACAATAATTAAAGCAAAATAAGAAGCCCCTGCTCGTGAGAGCTTACAATCTACAATGAGGTGGGGGAGGTACAAAGTACAGGAGCTTATTTACAATGATGTATTTACAATGATGGTCCAGCCATCTTCAGGGGGTGGGGGATAGATGGAAGTAGTGAATGGGCTACACACACACAAACATGAAATGACTTTGATTAGGGAATGTGATAGGCCGCTCTGACCAAATGTCTTTTGAGGGAGCGCCTAAAACTATGCACATTGTGGATGGTCCTATATTTTAGAGACCTCATTCACTTTTCTGATACTCTAAGCTGCATTTTTTTTTACCATTGAAAAATGTGACAAAAAGGCAGCTTGTGAACCAGCCCTTAGGGAGTGTAGGAGTGTGTAAATGTAGGGAGACCGGGCTAGTGACATCTTTCTCATGTCAGGGACGGAACTGTCGGCGCTGTCACCATTGTTGCCGGGGGAAGCATTTTCTGACTGGAAGAGACCTTTGCACCTCACTGTAGGTGGTGGGTCTCAGATAAAAGGGACGGCGTGCGCCAGGAGGCGGTCTTTGACGGGAAGACAGCGTGTGGTACAGGAGGTTCACTCCCTCTCCGCAGACCGACACCAACGAGCAGGGCCATGTTTCACTCCCTCACCCCCCACACACAGAGACTGTGTACCATCAGAGACCTTTACCCCTACTGCTTCCATCGCTAGAAGTGCAAAACATACTGTTCCGCTGACTGCCGCCGGTGCATGACATAGTATTTCCCAAACGGTGCACACTGAGGCTAGTAGCTTGACCGCAGACTCTTCTCCGGGATTTCGTCTACCCTTTGTGGTACCACAGACAGCCACTCGAACAGTTCCTTCTTCCAAGACCTCAAGACTACGCGTAGAAAGGCCAGGATACATCTCTGCCGTAAAGAGACATTGCTTCACCTTTCTCCAGGATCAGTTCAGAGACGTTTCACGTCACCTACAGCACCATCATGGGATTTTCCAGCCTCCTCCATCCGGGAACCACAGGCTGATAAGTTAACCCATTATTTGAACCTATATTGTTCCTTTATAATTGCATACGCTTTGTTCATCCATATTACTTTAATATCTTCCTCTCTGCGTGGAGTACCAACTGTTGTAATACCTTTTCATAAAAAACCCGTTAACTCTTGTTCTGCCTCCTGCCCGTCACTGCATCTCGCGTACCTGCTAAAACCTTACATAACCTCAGCAGTCGCAGTGTGCCAGACTTATCGTTATTATTGAATCTGCAGAATTTCAAATTCGGCAGTTCACTTGAATTTGACCAGGAAATTCAATTTGCCTCGTATGTCTGATGCGAATCGAGCATTCATTATTATTCTCTGAGTTCTCTCCAGACCCCAGAATGTAATAAACATACAGGATATTAAAACAAATAATACCCGGCCCTCACCTGTGCCATCCTTCAGCCACGATCCAGTTGTCTTCTTCAGTATGATTGGTGGGGTCTTTATTGCGCTAACATCGACAACTTCCTGCCGCACATCTATGGCGTATTCCAGCTCCTATCATCTGTAGTGTCTCCTGCACTGACCTAGATGCCAAAGATGCCATGTGCTGGAAGATGGTGACTTGACTGAAGAAGGCAGAAAAGTATTTTTTTTCATTTTTCTAACCCCTTTCTGCCGCTTTTATGACTTAAATTGCAAAAAAGATTCAAATTGTAGTGAATCCCATTTTTTTTTACAATTTAAAGCGAATTTTGAGTTGCCTCTACACAATTTGCTTATCTTTAGTCACTAGTGATCCAGGTATCGCAATAGCCTTAGCACCTGTAGTATCTTGGGCAGTAATGTATTAAATTACTGGCTGTATATAATACCAATATTACATATCTTATGACTAGAGATGGGCAAACCCGAACAGTAAACTTCGGCGTCTTTACCGAAGACCTACTCTTCGGGCATGGACACCGAACACGGACTTCATAATTTAAAAAAATCGGAGTGGAGATCCCTGTATTCTTGATAACCAGCCTTGTTGAAGCTAAAAGCTGAGGGTTGCAGCCCTCAACTGTGAGTTTTGCCTGGCTTGTTATCAAAAATATAGGGGAACCCACTCCATTTTTTTTTTAAATTATTTATTTACAGTTCAGGTGCTGGCTGATGATTACTCTCATCAGCCGCTCCTGCTTTCACTTATCAGCAGCAGCAGACATCGTCTGATGGGAACAATAGTCCCATCAGCCAACACCAGTGACAGGAGGTAAATTTTAAACCTCTGATCACAGCTGCACGCTCATGTTGTCTTTTGACAGGATGGGAACCACAAGTGTCTAAGCGGCGATGATGTTATGGTCGACCAGAAGCGGTGTTTGCCGCGCTGTTATGTACATGACAGTGTGTCAAACACTGGATGTTTGAGCTCCACATTCAAGTGAATGTAGTCCTGGTACTGTTCTGGTACCCTCACCTGAACTTTTTGGAACTGTTCAGCCGAACCCACCATACCAGAATATCCAGGTGTCTGCCCATCTTTACTTATGACCCAGCATTCTGGGTGTGACTCAGTCAGTGTACTGCAGAGCTCGACAGTAAAGCAAGTTTGTAACCACTGGGCTTGATAATCGGTATTCATACACTACAAGACCCAGTACTTTCATCCCTTATCACTTGGTACCCCAACCTATGGAAAGGTAACTGCACAGAATATAAATACATTTTCCTTTGCATGGCAGTGTTGCATGATCAGGGTATGGCAATTTTATAGGGGAACTTTATGGAAATATTACGTTTGGAAACTATTATTGTAATATTTAGGGACTATATGATACGAGGATTGTTCAATAAGTTATCTACCTGAATATGAAAACAAAATTTCCTGAGAAAATTCAGCTTACTACTTTTCAGTCTAATCCCCCTTGTCTTCAACATGTTTACTCCACTTTGCCTCCAGTGGTCAGCTGTCCTCAGAAGAGTAAGAGACTTCTTGCTGCTGCAAGACCCCTGTTACTGCCTCTGTCTGCATTATCTTCAGAAAATTGTTGCCCACAGAGAAATTTCTTCAGGGTCTGAAATTAAAAGTAATCTAATCACTGGGAGCCAGTTGTGGACTATAGAGTGGATGGTTAAGCTCCAAGAAGCCACATTCACTTATAGCAGCTTGTGATTTGTGAGACTTGTGAGCTGGTGTATTGTCATGTAGCAGTCGCACGCATGCCAACAACTTCCCACAGTGTTTATCTTTGATTGTCTCCAGTAAATGTTACCTTGTGTGGCATGAATTCTAGTAATAAAATGCTTTCTTTATCCCAAAAAAGTATTTCCATGATCTTTGCAGCTGACTGCTGGACACAATTTTTTGGAGAAGTTGCTGATTCCATTGCATGGACTCTTGCTTGATCTCAGGATCATGGTGGCAGATCCATATTTCACCACCTGTAATAGTTAGAGAAACTCCATGAGCATTCTATTCTCAAATAATGTCTAAATTATCTTGGCTAAATTGCTGGCAACACGTTTTTGTTCAGGTGTCAATATTTGTGGCACTCATCGGGAACTCACCTAAATCATGAGCTCTAGCACTGACTTTGATTCATCAATCTTCCAAAACATGGCCTCCACTACGGAACATTTCCTCTGTAGATGCTTTGACAGGTTGCCCTGAACAGGTGTCATCTTCAATTGATTGCCTACCCTATTAACCTGCTTGGCCCAAAACTTTAATTGGTACTAGGAATGTGTATCCTCATTATATACAGCAATTAGCCTTTCAGGGATTTCTCTAAGCTTCTTTTCTTCCTTTGTAAGGAATTTAATCACAGAACAAAGCTCCAAATCCCTCACTTTCTTTGTAGAGCGGCAGTGTACTGCTCTTGCCATCCTGTCACTTCCAGTGCTTTCATAAGACTGAGCTTCTAGTGTGTCTTTTGCATGTCTAAACATGTCTTAACATGCACAGAAAAGCTCAGTTCTCTAATACGCTGGGGTAGATAATTTATTGAGCTCCCCTCATACATCATTAGAATGTATTGCACAGAGAATCAACCACCCTAAGGCAGGGTTCACATTGCACTAGGGCAGTCCGTCTAATGGACACGTTTTTAAATAGCCAAAATGCAATGTAACGGACATTGTAACCCACCCATAGACTTTCATTAGTGTCAAAATTAGCATGCGTTTGCAACATTCCGTTTATTTCTGACGCACCTTCCAACGCGGCATGCAGCGTTTTCGAGTCTGGTACAGCGAACGGTACCGCAAACACACGGGTAACAGAAGCATTATTTCTGCCATTGATGTCTATTGCAAATGCAGCCAGATGCAAATCAAGCAAAATGTCCAAATGAAACCATACGTTGGATTGTGTTAATGAGGGTTTTCCATGTGGTCATGTGACAGGAAATGTGATTTCAGCCATTTTGGAGCATACTGTCTGCAGACACACTTCAGAACGAATGAACAACTTTATTGACAGTGCCTGAAGGCAGACAAACGGAAGCTTCAGGAACGGACATCAAAATGATAAAACGCAGCCACATGTGTTAACGCGAGGGCAAATTTAGACAAAATTTGACTACTTTCAACACATCAGTTAAACAGATTCTACAAAACGCAGTGTGAACCTAGCCTATGGCTGGCTCCAAATGTATTCTTGCCACAATGTAACCAACAATACAATGTATTTATTCTGAGTTAAATTAAATCTGTCACCCCTCCAGGCATTTTTAACTAAAAGAGCCACTTGTGCAGCACTAATGCTGCATTCTGTCAAGGTGGCTCTTTTAGTTCGGGTCCCAGCAAATGCTGAAATAATCCCTTTTATAATGTGCCCCTCATACCTGAATTTGTCAGGAGGGCATGTATTTTCCCCCTTGACACAAACACCTCCCAGCTGTCACTCAGGGCCTGCCTGCGCCGCCTCCATTTCCTTCCTGAACGCCCCCGGCGCCTGCGCTGTAACTTTTTTTCGGATATGCACAGTTTGCGCTGCCCTTCGAACTTACAGTGCAGACGCCAGGGATGTTCATGGCAGAAATGGAGGCAGCACCCGGCAAACGGAGGCCCTGAGTGACGGCTGGGATTCATTTGTGTCAGGGGGGAAAAGACATGCCCTCCTGACAAATTCAGGTATGAGTGGCACATTATAAAAGCGATTATTTCAGCGTTTGCAGGGACCCGAACTAAAAGAGCCACCTTGACAGAATACAGCGTTAGTGCTGCACAAGAGGGCTCTTTTAGTTAAAAACACCTGGGGGGTGACAGGTTCCCTTTAACATTAGAAATTAAAGGGGTTGTCCAGTACTAGGACAACCCCTTCTTGAACAAAATGTTTGTCCCCGATAAAATAATAAACTTATGCTCACTTCCCATTGCCAATGCTATTACCGCGGTGTTGGCACTCGCGGTCTCAAGGCTTCGGTGCAGTTGTTGTGACAGTAGTGCCTAATCAGCGCTGGCCTCACTGTCTCCGCATTCATACAAATCGAACATGAAGGGGAAGTCTGGGCTGCAGCTGCTCTCGGTCTTCCTCTTATTGCTCAATTTGGCAGGAAGTGGGGACAGTGATGCTGGGCGCTGATTGGGCGCCAGCATTACGTGTTACAACAACTATAGCAAGGGAGATCGAATGCTGACACCTCAGGAACGGTGCCAGAAATAAAGGTGAGTATAATGTTTATTATTTTATCGGGGCCAAGCGAAGGGTATCAAAAGTTGTCCAAGTAGTGGACAACTTCTTTAAGAAAAGTTGTGCAGCAGTGGTGCCTCTCCCTCCACTTGCCTGAACTTGGCAGCTACCAAATCTTTTTTAGGTTAAGAACTGTTCATTACTTGGTTGAAGCTTGGATGGAACCTGGCTGCGTGCAGCTTTGAACTAATGATTTATATTTGGGAAAGAAAATGTCACAGAAATAACAGCTAAAAACTGCTACAATGTAGAAACTATGATATATCATCTAGTAAAAAGACTGTACAATGTACAATCTGACATTAAGTACAATCAGTGCTTCCATCTTGTTTTTTTTTCTAGTTCTTGAAATGGAAAACTTTTGTAGAAATTGGATAATAAATACTAATTAATAAATAAATGGAAAACAACACAAACCCGCCATTCAAATGAATGACTGCCCTGTAATACATAGATGGATGGGGTCTGCCAGAGCTGGAGCGTCTGCTGCTTAATGACTCTCTGAGGGTTGTACACGACATGATTGGCATGCAGACAAGGGTTGGCTGTGAGAAACAACCCTTTTAAAGGGAATCTGGCAGCAGGTTTTGCTATGTAAGCTTGAGACAGCAGGCTGTGGGGGTTAAACCACAGATTTCAGTGATGCCTCTCTTATCAAGGTCTGAGGTTTTGTTTTCTCACAATGTTTTCACACCAGTAGCTTAGCATCGCTGTGACTAGCTGGTCCCGTGAGCCGTGGTCCAACACGCCCCCTCCTGTGATAGGCAGCTCACTGTCTATGGACTTTGTACATTGAGAGCCTGTTGTCCATGGGGTTAACGTTTTCTGCTCTGCTTCAGGCTAAATCTAAAAACAGAAGGTCTGCACTCAGTAAATTAAGTGATAAATTGTTGGGTTCGGGGTCTCTTTCTCTACATCATGCTAGTCTTAGATGAGGTTGCAAAAACCTGCTGACAGAATCCCTTTAAGTATAATTGCTCTCATGCAATGTGCACTTAGATATTGCACTCCCTACAGATCTTCTTGCTTGTCTTATGCACAGACCCAAATACAGTAAATCTGGTCTGATGGTAAATTGTACAATTCTAAAAACATATAGGCACTGATACATCAATGTCTTTGTGCCTTTATTTCTTTAGCAAAAATGGCTCTTAATGACTTTTTTTTAATTTTCACCTTATTATTTAAGTTGTGCCTTTATTAATGTAACTTTTGCTTGTTTTTTCTGTCTTTTTTGTCTGTTTTTGTGTGTGTGTTTGACAATTTTTGCATGGTTTAATCTTGATCTAGGTGTTTTAATTGAATAATAATTTGAGACTTTTTGGAAAATCACAACATTTTTGTGCGATTGTACTCCAGTTGGAGTATAAACATTTGTCTCAATTAATTTTTGCACAGTTAAAGACTAAAGTGCCACATTTTCACGGAACATAAGACTGTTTTCTCGAAAAAGCCGCAAAAAAGTAAAAAAGAAATATAATATAAAGCATCTTTAATTTTAGGCAAGTGTGTTATTTTTAAGAACTTGAATAAAAAATGGCAACAAAAATCACATGACAATAAAGAAAAAGTCATTTAAAAATGCTAATGACGAATCTGGACCATAGAGTTAATCTCAAAAGAGATATAAACCTGAAAAAATGCAGAAATTGTAGTGCACTCCTTATATTATTATGTATGCAGAGGCTGAATTTCATTTATATTTTTGTCAATGGAAGTTTAATGATTATAAATGACACTAATTATTATTTCTGAAATGTCTTAATCAATAATAACACTAATGGTAATTTATCTCATAGATAGTGCAGCCGTCTTCATTATCGGAGCTGGTTATGATGATTGCAGCTTAAAGGAAAAACATAACTCCACTTAACCCATTACTGTTTGCAAACCACATGCAATAAATACATTTAATAAAATTTCTTGCTCGTCCTTCAATTAACTGTTTTCTATCACTTTATAAAGGGAAAATACATTTTTCCATTACTGATTAGTAATTTCTTTCTAAATAGTTAAAATAATATGGACAAGGCAGAATAAGTAATATTGGAGGGGTCAACTTTCATTGGCTACGTTCCTTCCCAAACGTTTCCAAAGTAGCATTGTAAGTGTATACCTAGAAAACGTAACGACTCAATAGTAACGCCATTTTGCCTTTTTTCAAGTCATTTTCTTTGCCTAATTTTTTGGCCAACCCATATGTAGGCTTTGCTGAGAGAGGTGTCCATATTCACCCAAGCATACAGACATTGGCCTTCGGTAAGTGTTCACATTTGGACAGGGAGGTCAGGTACCCATCAGTTTAATGAGACCACCTTGATGATGGTTGATGGGCTCAGACTATTTGGCCAAATTCTGTGCTAAAAATTTTTTCCTAATGTTCAAAAAGCCATTTTGCTATTCATATTTCATGTATTTCATATTTGACATGTTTTGGCACGATAGAGTGCAACCTTTTTTTGTATATTGGATAACATGCGCAATGGATGCTTAGTGTCACATCTGCCGTTCAGTCTGACAGTATGGGTGTGTACTTTCCAGTTGAAGCGATCAGCTCCCTGCTCCAGCCAGTTGGAGAGCATCACACCCTACGATGGCTTCCAGGTTGCTGCTGGAAGCTGCCAGATATAGCTTAGTGTTCCCTTGGCTAAGTGTGCTTCTTCTGCTCTTGTTTTGTTTGGTGTATTCCAGTTTTGACCCCGCTTGTTTTGTTTCTAACTATTCTTATGGATCCTGATTTTGTCCTTGGCGTGATCTCTCGTCTCTGACCCTGCTTGGCGACCATTCCTCCCCCTTCAATGGTAGCATTCCACTGGTCCCTATTGTAAATCCAGCACAGGGATTAAAGGGTATTGGGATTTCTCTGGAGTCTGCCAGATGGAGTGGCTTGCTCCAAATCTGCCCAAGGCAGCCTTTTGAACCTGTGGCCTTGGTCAGACTGTTATGATCTGGTGGTCTTGGAGCAGCATGAGACGTACTCTGGAGAAGGTGGAACCTGTACTGACCGCAAACCCTGAACTTAACAGCGCAACTAGAAGTAGCCGTGGGGGGTACCTAACACTCCGTAGACCCCTCGACACAGCCTAAGAGCTAACTACCCCTAAAGACAGAAACAGGAAACCTATCTTGCCTCAGAGAAAATCCCCAAAGGAAAGACAGCCCCCCACAAATATTGACTGTGAGAGGAGAGGGAAATAACATACGCAGAAATGAAATCAGGATTTAGCATAGGAGCCCATACTAGCTAAAAAGAAAGAATAGAACAGAGTACTATGCGGTCAGTATTAAAACACTAGAAAATATCCACCACAGAAAATACAAAACACCACATCTGACTAAAGACATGGAGGGTATATCTGCATCTCCAGAGAAATAGCTAGGCTGCAAAAAATCCTTCACAGACTAAGCTGGAACAAGACAAAAACATGAAAATGCACAGAACTATAAGGTCCACAGCAGGTGGACAGCAAAAACAAAGCCAGGACTTATCTTTGAAGAAAAGCACAGCAAACAGGAGAGACCAGAAGAGATGTGAATCTTCCAAAAACAATGGACAACTGGCACTGACTAAAGGATCAAGCAAGGCTATATAGCCCAGCCCAAATTGCAAAAAATAGATACACCTGATAAATGCTGCGATCCAACTACCGCAGCACTACTACTCATAACCACCGGAGGGAGCCCAAGAGCAGAATTCACAACATCAGACGTTACATTTGTAAGCTAGGAAAAGGAAGTTCCAGTACATATAATGCTGGTAGAATTTAAAGAGGAACCATTCTGCGAAAAAGTGTCTGAGAAGTTATAAGCTACCGAGCATTAGACTGGTATGTGCACCAAAAGCAATGTTAAAAGTGTTGTGGGGGATGAATCCAGTAAGACCAGGCTTTTCTTCAGGCTTTTTGTGAAATAACGCTTTAAATTTCACCCAACAACCTATAGTTATGATTGAAGTCCTCCATTTTCTTCATCTTTTGTCTAACATATATGGTCAAGTTTAGATTAATTCTACCAAGGATAAAATATGGTTATTTTTACTTTCAGTCCAAGAGAAATGTATATATTTTTTACTGAAATATTGTGTAATACTTTAAAACAACCCGTTAACTCGGCAAATACAGTTGATAAATGTCTAAGAAAAGGTCTTAAGTCAAAGCTGAGCTCTTTATCACAATTTAAGTATATTCAAGGACGAAGCTAGGTACTTCCCTACTTATATGTAGAAGAGCTCAGAAAAGATTAATCACAGCATCCATGAACAATTTTTGGGGTTAAGGGTAAATAACCGCCCATTAATTTTAATAGTTATTTAGTCCTCGTTGAGCAGGAAACATTTACTACCATGTTCCACATTCTTAGGCACAATCCTGTAAAACTACACATTTACCTTATCCCATCAGTTACCGGTTTTCGCAGACACAGCTGTGTGACTTTTATGAGGAGCCGGGAGTGTTAAAAATGATTTACAGTCCAAATGTTTGTCTGCGAGTCGTTTTGGTAGATTACAATGCGTTGTAATCTTTCATGATGGTGAATGTGAGGGTATGGGTCATTTCAGCTAAAGCAATTAAGGAAGAACAAGAAGTAAAAAATAGAGAAAAATTGCGAGATGCAACCATTTCGCTAGACTGATCTGGAGCTAGAGCTCAATTATACTTCAGAAAGCTGAAATTAAGCAATGCCATCTAACGAGCTGGGATGTACATGTTACTGTCTACAAAATAGAGTTCTACATATTATATTGTGGATTTTTTTTGTATATATTTACTGTTGTAGGCAAAGAAAAAAAGTTTTGTGACATTGGCTGTGAAACCAGGGCTCTGTGGCAAGGGCATTTTGATTTACATTGTGATATCCTGCCGTGCATCTGTCACGGTGAGATGCTACCGTCAGCAGAGCTAGAGTAGCATGTAATGTAGAAGATGAAGAAGTGTTGACATCTAGTTCTTCCTCGCCTAGGGAGCAAAGTTGATGTAGAATTTGTGGAAAGTCTTAACATTGAAGCCATATACTTGATTCTCATGACAATATGTTTTATTACAGAGATTATACAACTTTACAGAAATGCTAGGCAGCAATTATTAACCCCTTAGAGTGGTTGTCTATTGCTTTTATTTATGAAAATATCGAAAATTTGGCCCAAAATTTGAAAATTTGACTTTTTCAAATTTTTATTTGCATGTCCTTAAATCACATAGTTATACTACATAAAATAGTTAATAAATGACATTTCCCATATGCCTTCTTTACATTAGAATAATTTTGTAAACTATTTTGTTAGGAAGTTAGAAGTGTTAAGGGTTTATCAGCAATTTTACCATTTTTCCAATAAAATGTACAAACCTATTTTTTCGGAACCACAGCATATTTGAAGTGTCTTTGAGGGGCTATATCACAGAAAATACCAAAAAGTCTATGTTACTGTTCATGCTCGGCAACCTGAACACCGGGTGTTTCTTGCGCTGACAGTGCGAGAAACACCGGCAGCTCTGATTGATGGTAAGATTATTACCACTGGTCAGAGCACTGTGGATCCCATGCTGTCAGATGACAGTGTGAGCACGCAGCTGTGACCGGGGGTAAAAAGTTTACCTCCAGTCACAGAGGCATCATCTGATGTGAGTCCTCGCTGAAAGCAGGCGGCGGCTGATGGGAGTATTCATCAGCCAGTGCCTGCGCTATAAATAAATACCGTAGATTTAAAAAAATGGCGTTGATTCCCCTGTATTTTTGATAACCAGCCAGGCAAAACATACAGCTGCAGGGTGCAACCCTCAGCTGTCAGCTTTATCATAGCTGGTTATCAAGAATAGAGGGGGCTCCATGTGTTTATTTATGGGAGTATTGACTGATAGGAGTATTCATCAGCTGGCACCTGCACTGTAAATAAATAAATAAATGAAAAAAATGGTGTGGGTTCCCCTGTATTTTTGATAACCAGCCAGGCAAAACTGACAGCTGCAGGCTGCAATCCGCAGCTGTAAGCTTTATCATTGCTGCTTATCAAGAATATAGGGGTCTCCATACCTTTTTTTTAATTATTTAAATAAATAGTAAAAAAAAGGCTTGGGGTTTCCCCCATTTTTGACAACAAGCCGAGCTAAAGCAGACAGCTGGGGGCTGTTATTCTCAGGCTAGTAGTGGGCCATGGATACTAGCCATCTCCAGCCTTAATAGCAGCCCCTAACCACCCCAGAAAAAGTGCATCTATTACATGCGCCAATTCTGGTGCTTTGCCTGGCTCTTCCTACTTGCCATGTGAGGGTTGCAAGTGGGGATAATATTTGTAGTATAAATATCTATAAGAAACCTATCCATTACAAATCTTATGGTCATATTGTAAATAAACACACAAGAATAAAGTCCTTTATTGAAATTGAAAGACACACTTATTATACTCGCCTAATTCCCATTCAATTGAAGCCTCGTCCACTGTAAAAAACATAAAATAATAAACAACAAAATTACTCACCTAACACCCATTCCATTGAAGCCCTGATCTCCCGTAAAAAAAAAATAGTAAAAAAAACAAGTGGATGTAAAAGCGAAATCATCCTAAACGTATGGAAAATCAGTCCGGGTCTCCCTGCTGAGAGTCACGCAAGTGTTCTCTGTATGGTCATCCGCGTGTAATGCGCTTGCAATGCGATAATGCGATTTTCTCCCACTCATGTATCCGTATGGCATCTGTATGATAGCCGTAAGGCTTTACATTTCTCACTGATTTTCGCCATTTAATTAATTTGCTCAATGGGCTGAAAATGAGGAAAATGTGTGCGTATTTGTCGCAAGCTAGACAGTCCGTTTGGCGTTCAAGTTTTTCTCGCACCCATAGGCTTGCATTGGTGAGTCTTGGGCGATATACTGTATGCATACAATAGCAACATGCTGTGATTTTACACGCACGTCGAATACGCTTGAGAAAAAATGCAGTGATTTGAGCTGCTCCATAGATTTACACTGGTCCAAGTGCTATGCAATGTTTTCTTGCATAACATTCGTCCGTATTCTATGGTAGTGTGAAGCCAGCCTTGCTCTGCAGCCCTGAGCTCAGTGAGTTCACAACAGTTTACTGTGAGAAATTTCTTATGGTGAATTGCGGTGAACTCATCAAGCTCAGCGCTGCACCATTAGACTTTCTCTCTAGGGTGCTAGGGGTGATCTGACTGAGGTCACCGCAGTTTATTGGTCTAGTAGGGAACGCAACCTTGATGACGTCAACGCTAGTCACTGATGCTGTGCCTGCAGCAGCTTATTCTAACGTGGTTTTCAGCCTGGTTGTGGAGGGGTTATTCTGAGAGGCAACATCCCAACTGAAGTAATGGTCACCCCTATAAAAGCTATTGTCAAGTTTATATATTATTTCAGGGCCGTATTTATAGTTTCTGCTGCCTCGCCATTGGTGAGTATGACACTATCAGCAGTGACTTTGGCAAGAATCGCTGATGTGAAAGTAGCCTTTTGCAGCAGATCGGGCAGTTTTTCTGTACCTGCCACGTAACGGATCACTTACGGCAACAGTGTGTTTGGTCTCATTCATTCCCTATGGGATTTGCGGTACTTGCTGTGATCTGGGAAATGCGGTGCCATACCTCCCAACTTTTGAAGGGAAAAAGGTATAAAGACAAATTTTAGGCCATGCCTCTGACCACACCCATTTCACAACTAATCACACCCATATCCAAGTCCCAACCACACCCATTTAGCACTGCTGATCACAGTGTTTCATATACATTAAAACAAAAAAAAAATATGGCCACGCAGTGCTCCATACTGTATAATGGCTACGCAGTGCTCCACATACTGTATAATGGCCCTACATGATGTTCCATGCTGTATAATGGCCACACAGTGCTCCATACTGTATAATGGCCACACATGATGCTCCATACTGTATAATGGCCACACATGATGTTCCATACTGTATAGTGGCCACACATGATGCTCCATACTGTATAATGGCCACACATGATGCTTAATACTGTATAAGGGCCACACATGATGCTCAATACTGTATAATGACCATTGGCCACACATGATGCTCCATACTGTATAATGGCCACACATGATGCTCCATACTGTATAATGGCCACACATGATGCTCCATACTGTATAATGGCCACACATGATGCTCCATACTGTATAATGGTCACACATGATGCTCCATACTGTATAATGGCCACACATGATGCTCCATACTGTATAATGGTCACACATGATGCTCCATACTGTATAATGGCCACACATGATGCTCCATACTGTATAATGGTCACACATGATGCTCCATACTGTATAATGGCCACACATGATACTCAATACTGTATAAGGGCCACATGATGCTCAATACTGTATAATGGCCATTGGCCACACATGATGCTCCATACTGTATAATGGCCACACATGATGCTCCATACTGTATAATGACCCCACATGATGCTCAATACTGTATAATGGCCCCACATGATGCTCCATACTGTATAATAGCCACACATGATGCTCCATACTGTATAATGGCCACACATGATGCTCCATACTGTATAATGGCTCTACATGACGCTCCATACTGTATAATGGGCGGCCACACATGATGCTCAATACTGTATAATAGCCACATGATGCACCATACTGTATAATAGCCACACATGATGCTCCATACTGTATAATGGCCACACATGATGCTCCATACTGTATAATGGCCACACATGGTGCTCCATACTGTATAATGGCCACACATGATGCTCCATACTGTATAATGGCTCTACATGATGTTCCATACTGTATAATGGCCACATATGATGCTCCACGCATAATGCTTAATGGCCCACACCCAACCCATCCTGTATGCATGGCTCATCTCCCCCCCATGCATGGCTCATCGGCTTCCCACTCCCATCATGCATGGCTCATCTCTCCCCCGCTCCTGTATGCATGGCTCATCTCCCCCCTGTATGCGTGGCTCATCTTGTCCCCCTCCCTGTATGCAGGGGTTGGCTCTGGCTCATTTCCCATCCCCCCATGCGTGGCTCATGTGATGTTCCCCTCCCAGGCCTCCCTGTATGCAGGGGTGGCTCTCTGGCTCATCTCCCATCCCCCCATGCATGGCTCATGTGTTGTCCCCCTTCCAGGCCTCCCTGTATGCAGGGGTGGCTCTCTGGCTCATCTCCCATCCCCCCATGCGTGGCTCATGTGTTGTCCCCCTCCCAGGCCTCCCTATATGCAGGGGTGGCTCTCTGGCTTATCTCCCATCCCCCCATGCATGGCTCATGTGTTGTCCCCCTCCCAGGCCTCCCTGTATGCAGGGGTGGCTCTCTGGCTCATCTCCCATCCCCCCATGCGTGGCTCATGTGTTGTCCCCCTCCCAAGCCTCCCTGTATGCAGGGGTGGCTCTGGCTCATCTCCCATCCCCCCATGCGTGGCTCATGTGTTGTCCCCCTCCCAGGCCTCCCTGTATGCAGGGGTGGCTCTGGCTCATGTCCCATCCCCCCATGCGTGGCTCATGTGTTGTCCCCCTCCCAGGCCTCCCTGTATGCAGGGGTGGCTCTGGCTCATCTCCCATCCCCCACATGCGTGGCTCATGTGATGTCCCCCTCCCAGGCCTCCCTGTATGCAGGGGTGGCTCTCTGGCTCATCTCCCATCCTCCCATGCGTGGCTCATGTGTTGTCCTTCCCCCAGGCCTCCCTGTATGCAGGGGTGGCTCTCTGGCTCATCTCCCATCCCCCCATGCGTGGCTCATGTGCTGTCCCCCTCCCAGGCCTCCCTGTATGCAGGGGTGGCTCTGGCTCATCTCCCATCCCCCCATGCATGGCTCATGTGTTGTCCCCCTCCCAGGCCTCCCTGTATGCAGGGGTGGCTCTCTGGCTCATCTCCCATCCCCCATCCCCCCCATGCGTGGCTCATGTGTTGTCCCCCTCCAAGGCCACCCTGTATGCAGGGGTGGCTCTCTGGCTCATCTCCCATCCCCCCCATGCGTGGCTCATGTGTTGTCCCCCTCCCAGGCCTCCCTGTATGCAGGGGTGGCTCTGGCTCATCTCCCATCCCCCCCTCCCTCCTTCCTGTATGCGTGGCTCATCGCTGCCCGGCTCGGGCTCCCATCTTGCATGGCTCGTCATCTCTCCTCTCCCCCCTGGCCAACCGCCCCCAGGCTCCATCCTCCATGCATGGGCATCAGCGTCACCATCATTCATGGGTGGCTCATCTTCATCGGCTGAGGCTCCCCGACCCCGCTGCTCCGCGCTCCAGTCCCATCCTATGGCTCGGCTCACTGCTCCGCTCCCCATCCACAGTCCTCCCCCCGCCGTCCTTCCACCTTGGCTGTCACATGACATCATTCATACTCACCGAGTCACCGTCGGTCCATCCGACTCCTTTCCACACCGCGATAAATCCACCTCTCTCTGTCCCGGTGGCGGCGCAGCACCCTCGTCCTCCTGTGTGAGCGGTCAGGTGGTCCGCCGGCCGACCAGGCATCGCTGGAGCTAGCTAGGTGAGTATCTATGTATGATGATGACTCACCAGTCCACACTGTATGATGTGGGTGCATGGGCGGGTGACCACGGGGGGGGGGGGAAGGGGTATTATTAGGGACAGGGTGACCCCGCCGGACCTTACAAAAAAAACAAAAAACCCTTTGCTCTGGTGCCGCCCCCCCGCATAGTCGCCGCCCTAGGCATGTGCCCTCGAGTGACTAGTGGCAAATACGGCCCTGTATTATTTCCTATAGATAATACAGGGGATAGCTTCTCGATTGCTAGGACCCCAACAATCCCAATGTTGGTGCTGTGAAGAGTCCCATTGAAATGGAACGCGGGTTAAGCATGCGCAGTGCACCTCTGCTCTATTCACTCTCAATTTTTTTTAAATTATTTAAGTCTTGATAAGAGATCAAGTAAAACAAAAATGTTTTGCACCGTGCTTTTAAAACGGCTCGTTCACACAAGCATATAACACGGCCGAGTGCTATATGATGTTTAATCGGATAGCACTCTACCGAATGATATTCGGGCAGTGCAGATCAGGGATAATTTTTGTCATGCCAATTCTGTATGAGAAAACAAGCACAGCAGGCTACAAGTGCATCTGAGAATCATATCACGCACCCATACGAGTCTATGGGTGCATGTGAAACATCCAACTGCACTCAGATGTCATCCCAGTGCAGTATGATAAATGCCAAGATAGGCAATGGAGGAGATGGAGAAATTACTTTCTCCGTCCTTTCCACACCTGTGCTGCAATTTCCTCATGCCAGAGGAGCGGAGCACAGAACGCTAACACTCATAGTTGTCATTTGTACAATTGTCCCCGATTCTCTCGCACAAAAGAACAAAATGCTTGTGTGACCCCAACCTAATGCCACATTCTCACATCCAGTATTCAGTCAGTATTTTAACTGTGGTAACAATTGAGAAAAATGTAAGTAAAATAGATTGTCTCATACTTGCGTATGCATCACGTATGGAGCGTTCACGTGACAAGTGCAGTGAGAAAATATGCTGTTTGAATTTGGCAAAAACTATGAGTATAAAATGCAACTTCCAGGCCACAAGGTTATGTTTCTGATCACCGATTCTGTTCTTGCATCTGTGTAGTAATCTCTGTTATGATCAATAATGTGTAGTAAGCGTGGGTGTGTGCCCATATGTATGTACTTTGTTGTATTACGGTGTTTATATACTATACTTAGCTTGGGAGTGTTCCTATACTGTAGTAAGCTTGGTTCTATTCCCATTTTTATGTAGTAAGCTCAAATCTGTTCCTGTTTTTATGTAGTAAACTAGGCTTGGGTCCCATATCTATGTTGTAACTTTGGTTTTGTTATCATATACTGTAGATGTCCTAGAAAGTTGGAAGGGACCTCCAGGGTCATCATGTCCAACCTCTTGCTCAATGCAGGATTCACTAAACCATCTCAGACAGATGTCTGTCCAGCCTCTGTTTGAAGGCTTCCATTGAAGGAGAACTCATCACCTCTTGTGGCGACCTGGTCCACTCATTGAATACCCTTAGGCCCGTTTCACACATTAGTTTTTTGCTGTCAGTCACAATCCGTTGCTCGACGGATCAACAGATCCGTCGCAGATTGTGAAAAACTGATTCAACGATCTGTTTTTTCGAAGGATCCGACTAGCAGATCTGCCTAATTGGATCGGAGCATGCTCAGTTAAAGAAACAGAATCCGTTGCCGATTCCGCCATTTGACGGATCCGGCGCCATAGGCTTCCATTCTAGCAAACGACGGTCAGCGACTTGACAGACTGCTGGCTTGACAAATATCCAGAAGGCAGTCATTGACACACTCTACAAGGAGGGTAAGCCACAAAAGGTCATTGCTAAAGAAGCTGGCTGTTCACAGAGTGCTGTATCCAAGCATATTAATGGAAAGTTGAGTGGAAATAAAAAGTGGGGTAGAAAAAGGTGCACAGCAACTGGGATAACCACAGCCTTGAAAAGATTAAGAAAAGGCCATTCAAAGATTTGAGGGAGATTGACGAAGAGTGGACTGCTGCTGGAGTCATTGCTTCAAGAGCCACCACACACAGACGTATCCAGGACATGGGCTACAAATGTCGCATTCCTTGTGTCGAGCCACTCATGGACAATAGCGTCTTACCTGGGTCAAGGAGAAAAAGAAATGTTGCTCAGTGGTCCAAGGTGGTGTTTTCAGATGAAAGTACATTTTGAATTTCATTTGGAAATCAAGGTCCCAGAGTCTGGAGGAAGAGTAGAGAGGCCACAATCCAAGCTGCTTGAGGTCTAGTGTGAAGTTTCCACAATCAGTGATGGTTTCGGGAGCCATGTCATCTGCTGGTGTCGGTCCACTGTGTTTTATCAAGACCAAAGTCAGCGCGGCCATCTACCAGGACATTTTAGGGCACTTCATGCTTCCTGTTGCCGACAAGCTTTTGGGAGATGGAAATATCATTCTCCAGCAGGACTTGGCACTTGGCCACAGTAACAATAAAAAAGTGGCCACTAAACTCGCCTGACCTTAACCCCCATACAGAATCTATGGGTTATTGTCAAGAGGAAGATGAGGGACACCAGACCCAACAACGCAGACAAGGTGAAGGCTGCTATCAAAGCAACCTGGGCTTCCATAACACCTCAGCAGTGCTACAGACTGCTCGCCTCCATGCCACACAGCATTGATGCAGTAATTGATGCAAATTGAGCCTCAACCAAGTATTGAGTGCATTTACTGAACATACATTTCAGTAGGCCAACATTTTGGATTTTAAAATAATTTTTCAAGCGTATGATTGCTCCTACTCTGGCGCTAAGAAGAAACACTTCTCCGCCATTGAATGTGTATAAAAATCAGTATAGTTTTATTTAAATGAAATTTGAAATCTGTAGAAAGTATAACCCCCTAATTCTTCATAGTTTCAGATTGTCTTTAAAGAGAATCTGTCACCAAGTTTTTGCCACTTTATCTCAGAGACAGAACCCCTGATTGCAGAAATGTGTCACTTACTGGGCTGCTTGCTGCAATTTTGATAATCTCCTGTTGATAAAACAGTGATTTTATTAGTAAACCTGATGCCATGCCGTATAGTCCTGCTCCATCGCTGCTTAAAATCTTTCTGCATATGCACAGTATACAGAGAAAACTGCCAATCAGTTATGTGGGCAGGGCTATATAGAGCTCAGCATTCAAAGAACTGGAAGAACAGGGATTTTATAAAAAAAAAAAAATAGAACATATAGCCCAGTAAGTGATACATCGCTGGAATTAGGATCTTTTTCCTTAACATCATGCTTCTCTCATATGGGATAGCAAAAATCTGTTGATAGTTTTCTTTTAAGGACAATGTGAGACTATTTGTCGAAAGATTGAAACTCTAATATAAAGGGTCCTTTTAACATGACAATGATTCTTAACATGTCAGAAAATCCAGCACGGAATGACTCTAAAATGGAACTTAAATTCTGAAATTTCATCAAGCTGCTTTCAGGAAATAGCAAATGAGCCGTGCATGCAAGAAACCTCTCAAACGTTTCAGAGCTGCAAAAAATATTCCCTAGGGGAGTGGGAAAATATCACCTCTAGTTTCAGGCATAGAGCGTAGACAGTTGTAAGGAACATCTGCTGGAGGTTCTTTATATTCCACACTTTAATTTTGGAATAGTTTTTTTTTCTGTTTAGATGCACTATACCATGTGAATGATCAAATATAGTAATACAAAAAAGATACATAAAAGAATGTGAAAACTTTATTTAGGGGTTCCTCCTATCATGCGTGTACTTGTGGTTACATTCTGATCATTTGCACATTGAAGTACTATAGATGCCAGGGACAGACTGGGAGTGAAACTCAGCCCTGGAAATTAAAATCACATAGTCCCATGTTGTTCCTCCTACCTGATACTCTGTCTCAACTGCACCCTGATGACGCTGATACTGTTAACTGCATAGCAGACAATGTGACCCATGACTGGACCAGCCCATCTGGCATTTACCAGAATTGCCAGATGGCCAGTCTGTCCCTGGTAGTTGCGATAGGTGTACTATAAGTGAACATTTGTAAGAACCTTTTATATTTCCTGTGAATTGAGAATATTGAGGAGGGAAAAAAAGATGATTTTTCTAAGATCTATTACAATGATCCATATTTTCATGTGAAAATAAAACAAAATGACGGTTACACTTTACATGCCCGCAGTACAAAGAATACATCTCTCACATCAGTTTCTGTACCCGAGGAACTCACAATGTAAGTTCCCTATCTCCAACATACTCACTGAATCTAAATGAATAAAAAACAAAATGTAACATTAGAAAAATACCCTATAAAGCCTCTAAATACCATAGAAAACACAAAAAAAACAAGGGTTGATTTTCCATCTAAAATAAATCCGTAAATCTGTGAATAATCTGTAAACTCTTATAAAGACTTTTATGTTTAAATTTCATCTAGTTGATCAAATAAAATGGCACTTATAAAGTGTGACAACAGCCCAGGCAATCCGCTGTGCCAAGGTTATTGTTATTTTTGTATTATTACCACAAATGCGGTTGACGTATTCCAGTAAAGCGATGAAGCATGACTTTATTATATACCATATAAAGGAGAATATTTGCACATGGAGAAAATGTAAAGTGAAATAAATTGATTCAAGGCAGCCTACAATCAAACTCCAATTCTGAATAAATTAACGTTTTATAACATCGCCTGGGAACCGTTGCGCTGATTTCAATGTAAACGTCAATTCTTAATCTCTATTTGTCACTGTGTACAGACGTAACATGTTATGCTGTTCTCTGTTGTTAATTTAACTTCTATACAAATATTAATTCACTTTATACACAAAGGTATTTAAAGGCATTTGCTTGCCATAACAACTACTTTTCAGATTGATCGCTGTAGGTCAAGATTTCTCGCATTTTACAACGGAAAAGGGTCGTAATATATGTTGATTATTCAAATGAATGGCAAACAATCAGCACAACTCTTTCAGTTGAAGCTCTTTGTTTTGGTGTGCCGAACTTTGGAGGCCATTTCTTTTTCATATTTAAATGCATGTAATTGGGGTTAAAAAATATATTTTTACAATTGAGTTTCATTCATGATTTTGCACCATTTGCCTTCTATGGCTGCTGTATTTTCTATTGTTGGCTAGAGAATGAGTGAAAATCCATCATTCATCCCTCTAGTACAGTCTGATGGGGAGTTTGTAGCTCTTTAATGTCTTTTTCTTAGCTCCTCTTAGATTATTTATGACAACAAATCACTTCAAAGTTAAGAGACAAGAAATAAAGTGTTTATAAACGCCAAAAGGGGGAAAAAATTAAATGAATCCCATTTGCAAAAATGACTTTTAACCTCAAATACAAGCATTTATACAGGTTATCTAGGACTTAAGTGTTTAGCCCCACATAGAATAAAAGAATTATCAGCAGGAAGTTGCTAATGACCTTCCTGTTCTGCCATTTTTCCCGGCTCAGAGTGGTCACAAACCATTCCTGACAACAATTCTCCTACTTCCTGTGATGTCACGTCGACATCCTTCTCTTCCACTCTGCTCTATTGACAGGACGACACTGCTGACATCCTGTTGATAGTCTACTCATCCTAACACAGTAGGGAGCCAACTGTCAATCAACATGATGTCAGCAGTGATACCCTATCAACAGAGCAGAACAGACGGTTATGCTCTATTCACAAAACATCCCAGGAAGTAAGAGAATCAATGCCAGAAGTGATTCATGACCATTCTGAGCCAGGAGAGATTGTCGCAGGGCAGAATAGGCAGGTAGTTAGAAATTACCTGCTGATAAGTTCTTAGCCCCATAAAAGAAGAAATAGTCCTGGGTAATCCCTTTAAATTGGAATCTGAAAGGGAATTGGCGAAGCAAAACCACTCTCAAAAGAATGTTCATTTTGGTGCATTTCTGGGGCAGGGCTTATATTCATGCTTTCTAAGCATGGGTAAGACGAGATGTGCAAAACTGTTTGAAGTGTCCTTAAATTTTCCACAAAAAATTGGATTTGCCCAAGTTCAAATTTTGTGTGATTCTCTTTGTGTCATTTTGCTGTATGGTATAGGGCGAGGAAAGGGGTTACAAAATAAAAAACCTGTAAATTAGCCTTGCGGTTCACGTGTTCCACTGCTGGAGCTCCCTGCCTGGTCCTTCACGGTCTCTTCTGGTCTTTACACCTGTGACAATATCTCCCACATCTTCCTTGAATCTTCGCCAGCGCTTCCTGCTCCGAGTAGGCCTCGGTCAAGGCATTTGAATTTATTATATATGCAGTCACCAACCACAGTCAGGAACTTAGAGGCCATTTTGGGATATACTTTGCCCTTTCCATAGCGCTGCCTGCAGGGGAACATTGTGCATTTAAATGCAACACAAACCTGTTTAGGTGAATGAGGCTGGTCGCTGTACAAGCATTGGAATAATGCTAGGCAGGAAAATAAACTAGAAAGATATGTCATTTATGTGATCAGTGGTGTTCAGAATTGACCACTATCGATCTGCATCGATTCTTGTTAAATGTCGTCGCCTCCTTAGGGGAGTAAAAACATTGTCAGTTGACAATGAAAAGGCCGTCTTTTAAATATCATGATTAAAAAATAAAAGAGGAGCCTTTATTTTTTCCGTCTGTGAAGATGCAAAATTTTAAAAAAAACGCCTGAACACTAAAACTTAACTTTTACTCAAGTCTGTGTTAAATCAATGTAGCTGCAATTTAAACAGACAAACACATATTTATATCCACAATAATGAGTAGGTGTATAGAATCTCACCTAGAATACCAGTAGACTCATGTGTCTCCACAGTACAAGAGGAGAATACTAGCCATTATATGATATGCATTTCAAAAGACAAGTATTAGCCACCATTGTTCACGTGCAGTAATCACTGAAGGGGACTAAAAACCACAGTAATAGACTTGAACATAGTCATCCATATGGTCCATCAGAAAAAACTACCAGCTGCCTTTGATGGCGTTTGCGCAATGTGATAGACTGGCTCTGGCGCACAAGATTTCGGCCAGGAAGCCATGTCACTGGGGAAAGATTTTGAATAATTTTTGTTGTTTGATTTTTCTGCTGATTTAGACTAATATAGGCATGCTGGTTTTAATACTGTGGTTAGTTTTCTTCTATCACTTTAGCTTTTTTTCATCACAGCTTATCTTAATGTGATTGTGTTACGCTGGATCGAGGGCAGCACTACTGCTCTCTGCTGTCGAATGGGGAATGGGAAGGACGACATTGGCAACCGGCGACAGCTTATTTGTCTAGGCTATTCAGCTACACGTGGGAAAGAGTGGTGAGAGGTTGTGTGCCACTCTATATTGTGCAATATATTCCGAGAGTCGTGCACAAGGGGATAGCAGAATTTTTTTTACTTACACACTTATTTCCTTTTTTTAGATCATGTGTCTGCTGTATCTCATCATAATTGCCTAAACAGCCCTGATACCTTTTGTTATATCTGTGTCAGTTTCACCATTCCCAGTCAAAGGACAAACGTCAGCACATTGGTCAAGCAAGCCTGTTTTGCATATTTCAAAGTAAAACTTGGTGATCAAGATAAGTCTTGGGCACCTCACAAGGTGTGTAAGCAGTGTGTCGCGAGTTTTTGGATATGGAGGTAGTCAACACGTGATAAGAGGCAATTTATTATACCTATACTTTGGCGAGAGTCGAGATCATTCCAATGACTGTTACTTTTGTAAAGTATCAGACTGTAAAGGGAGGTCATGCTCTCCACATGGTAAAAAGATCCAAAAAATCAATCAAGACAAGAATATAATCGAAAAAAAATATTATTTTATTGAATACCACACATAAAAATACATAATAAAATCAATAAATCCCATATATATGTAACCAAATTGTTACTACGTGCCCCTATCAGACTGGCTAGTATAATTTGGATCTCCACAAGGTCACTATTTAAACCCACTAAAAAAAGCTGAAGAAAAATACTTTATAAAAAAATATACAAAAATATATCTGCAAAAGAATTGTTATGAAATTTTTTCCTACCTTCCTTGCAATTGCACTGTTTGCAGCACTTTAGTTTCCTATGCAAAATATTGCATCTATATTTGCCTTATTATATGCACATCGCGGCACTTTATATGCACATTGTGGCACTTTTTTTCATAACAATTCTTTTGCACATATATTTTTCTATATTTTTTTATAAAGTATTTTTCTTCAGCTTTTTTTAGTGGGTTTAAATAGTGACCTTGTGGAGATCCAAATTATACTAGCCAGTCTGATAGGGGCACGTAGTAACAATTTGGTTACATATATATGGGATTTATTGATTTTATTATGTATTTTTATGTGTGGTATTCAATAAAATAATATTTTATTCGATTATATTCTTGTCTTGATTGATTTTTTGGATCTTTTTACCATGTGGAGAGCATGACCTTTTAATCCTTTGTAGTGTTTCACTACAGCACTAATACACTGGGTGTTTTCTGGGTCCTTTTTATTAATATATTATTATATATAAATTTTATAGTGTTTTTACTATTATTTATTTATTGCTACCCGGATAACATTGGTGTATTTTATCAATCTGTAAAGGGAGTTGGTGGACAATATTCCATACTGAGGACAGAATGGAGACGTATATCCCAGTATAGTACAGTAAGGTGGTGGTTTATTTCAACGCATTTTGAAGTATATAACTTCTTCAGAAAAAACACATGTATCTACATGTTTTTCCTGAAGAAGTTATATACTTCGAAATGCGTTGAAATGAACCACCACCTTACTGTACTATACTGGGATATACGTCTCCATTCTGTCGGCAGCATGGAATATTGACCACTAACTCCCGTTACAGTCTGATGTCTGATGCTCACTTGCTGACCCATGAATCCGCTGCTCTGATTTTCTACATTATATGCGTTTTTAACAAATTGAACATGAGAGTTTAATATGAGTTCTAAACTAACTGTATTTCTCGGATAAGAACCTATTTGCGCTAATTTCTCCTACAGTTCTTTGGTCTCTTTTCTAAAGTGAAAATTGCAGGCTATAACAAGAAACATACGGTAAATATAAAATAAAGTACCCTAGTGTACTATCAGCTATATGTCTAGTTCCTTATTCAGTTGAAATCCCAGTGCCAGATTTCCTTGAACTAACCTCTTTTCAAGAACAGCATTAGGGTGAAGAACAAAGTGACAGCAATTAGGATGATTTTGAAATTTAAGGTGTCTCAGTTCATAAGGGATTTGACCCGCATTAGTTGAATGATTTGCCATGAGATTTGGAACCATCAAAAAAGGCTTCAGAACTCCTATCATCAAGACTGCATGAGGAAAACTTGCTTGAAAAAGGAACAATGGTATACAGAGAGAGGCCATTTTTGTAATACTTTAGAAGTCACAGTGGCTTTGTGTATTGCTCAAACATATATGGTTTAATTGAGGAATTGGGAATTCCAAACTATTACTGAAGTGAATGGCGACTGTTCATCGATGGCTCAAAGCGGAGTTTAAAGCGTCTCCTTCACATTGGCAATTTATGTGGTGCAGTCCCAATTGGCTATTTAGTTTGTGAAGAATAAGTAGATATAAAGATACCCATTGAGTGGTTTCAATATCACAAACACAATAGGATCATCTATGTTGACCTTTAAAATGGTACGCTTACTTCTTGGTCAGCAATGCAATTGTACAAAGCATCCTTGTTTTCTGTGGATGTGGATGCATATAGAAAAGCTGCGTAGACACCATCACATGTTTCTCAACGCAAGCAATATAATAGCCAGGTCTTTCACCGGGAAGGAACAACCACGGGAAGGGCAGCATCCAAAAAGGAAAACCACCTATGCCAAAACATGGTATCCATCCACAGACAGCTGTTTCGGGGTATTTGCCCCTCATCAGTGTGGAGTAGGAAACTGGCTATTAGGAGCAGTGCCTAGTAAAAGTACTATAAACATAAGGATGAATGACCTCGGGGAGATTAAAACATCCAACACTGCGGAGACACCATCATGTGTTTCTCAACGCAGTGATCCAGAACACTGGGGATGGGGGTAGTGTTGGGGTTAAAGTTAGGGTTGGGGCTAAAGTTAGGGTTAGGGTTGGGGCTAAAGTTGGAGTTAGGGTTTGGAGTATGTTTATGGTTGGGGTTAGGGTTGGGGTTAGGGGTGTGTTGGGTTAGGGGTGTGGTCAGGGTTATAATTAGGGTTGGGATTAGGGGTGTGGTTAGGGTTATGGTTGGGATTAGAGTTAAGGGTGTGTTGGTGTTAGGAGTTGGAGTTAGAATTGGTGGGTTTCCACTGTTTAGGCACATCAGGGGCTCTCCAAACACGACATGGTGTCCGATCTCAATTACAGCCAATTCTGCGTTGAAAAAGTAAAAAGGTGCTCCTTCCCTTCCGAGCTCTGCAGTACACCCAAACAGTGGTTCCCCCCACATATCGGGTATCGGCGTACTCAGGACAAATTGGACAACAACTATTGCAGTCGAATTTCTCCTGCTACCCTTGTAAAAATAAAAATTTGGGGGCTAAAAATAATTTTCGCGGAAATTTTTTTATTTTATTTTTACAGCTCTGCGTTATAAACTTTAGTGAAACACTTGGGGTTTAAAGTTCTCACAACACATCTAGATAAGTTCCTTGGTGGGGTCTAGTTTCCAATATATGGTCACTTGTGGGGGGTTTCTACTATTTAGGTATATCAGGGGCTCTACAAACACGTGACGCCCGCAGACCATTCCATCAAAGTCTGCGTTCCAAATTCCAAAACTTACGAAAAAAAATTCCTTCCTTACGAGCTCTGCCATTCGCCATAACGGTGGTTCCCTCCATATATGGGGTATCGGTGTACTCAGGACAAATTGGACAACAACTTTTGTTACCCTTGCGAAAATAAAAAATTGCGGACTAAAAGATCATTTTGTGGGAAAAAAAATGATTTTTAATTTTCACGGCTCTACATTATAAACTTTAGTGAAAGAACTGGGGTGCTCACTCAAAGTGCTCACCACACATCTAGATAAGTTCCATAGGGGGTCTACTTTCCAAAATGGAGTCACTTTTGGGGGTTTACACTGTTTAGGCACATCAGTGGCTCTCCAAATGCGACATGGTGTCCGATCTCAATTCCAGCCAATTTTACATTGAAAAGTCAAACGGCACTCCTTCCCTTCCGAGCTCTGCCATGCGCCCAAACGGTGGTTCCCCCATATATGGGGTATCAGCGTACTCAGGAAATTGCACAACAACATTTGGGGTCCAATTTCTCCTGTTACCCATGGGAAAATAAAAAATTGGGGGCAAAAAGATAATTTTTGTGAAAAAAATGATTTTTTATGGCTCTACATTATAAACTTCTGTGAAGCATTTGGGGGTTCAAAGTGCTCACAACACATCTAGATTAGTTCCTAAGGGGGTCTACTTTCCAAAATGGTGTCACTTGTGGGGGGTTTCAATGTTTAGGCACATCAGGGGCTCTCCAAACCCAACATGGTGTCAGATCTCAATTCCAGCCAATTTTGCATTGAAAAGTCAAATGGCGCTCCTTCTCTTCTGAGCTCTGCCATGCACCCAAACAGTGGTTTACCGCAACATATGGGGTATTGGCGTACTCAGGACAAATTGTACAATGACATTTGGGGTCCAATTTCTCCTGTTACCTTTGGTAAAATAAAACAAATTGGATCTGAAGTCAAATATTTGTGAAAAAAAGTTAAATGTTCAATTTTTTTTAAACATTCCAAAAATTCCTGTGACGCAACTGAAGGGTTAATAAACTTCTTGAATGTGGTTTTGAATACTTTGAGGGGAGCAGCTTTTAGAATGGTGTCAATCTTGGGCATTTTATGATATATAGGCCCATCAAAGTCACTTCAAGTGTGAGGTGGTCCCTAAAAAAAATGGATTTGCAAATTTTGTTGTAAAAATGAGAAATCGCTGGTCAACTTTAACCCTTATAACTTCCTAACAAAAAAATATGTTTCCAAAATTGTGCTGATGTAAAGCAGACATGTGGGTAATGTTATTTATTAATAGTGATGAGCGAGTGCACTCGTTGCTCGGGTGATCTCCGAGTATTTGTTAATGTTCAGAAATTAAGTTTTCATCGCTGCAGCTGAATGATTTACAGCTATTAGCCAGCTTGATTACATGTGAGGATTCTCTAGCAACCAGGCAACCCCCACAAGTACTCAGGCTCTCAGGCTGAGTAGTAGCTGTAAATCATTCAGCTGAGGCGATGAAAACTTAATCTCCGAGCACTAACAAATATTCGGAGATCACCCGAGCGTGCTCGGGAAAACCCGAGCGTGCTCGGGAAAACCCGAGCAACGAGTATACTCACTCATCACTATTTATTAACTATTTTGTATGATATGACTCTAATTTAAGAGCATAAAAGCTAAAAGTTTGAAAATTTTCAAAATTTTTGCCAAATTTCCATTTTTTTCACAAATAAACACAAGTAATATCGAAGAAAATTTGCCTATATCATAAAGTACAATATGTCACGAGAAAACAGTCTCAGAATCACCAAGATCCGTTGAAGCGTTTCAGAGTTATGACCTCATAAAGTGACAATGGTCAGAATTGAAAAAAATGGCCTGGTCAGGAAGTTGAAGACAGGCTTTGGGGTGAAGGGGTTAAAGCACTGCCAACTGAAGCAGACTGTTTCCAGTGGCTCATTTTGGCATTTCTTAGCCTGTCATTTAAAAATAAAGGCCGGTGTGTTAATGGTCCACAGATTCAGCAACTCATCAAACATTTAATTGGTAAAATGTCAGAACTCCAAAAGAATGCTTGATCAGATTCAGAGACCTTGTCAAGGACTTTCTTGAAAATACATGACCAAATAATTACACCATAATTGACCATTTTGTCTTCAGAGAAGAAGAGGACTAGAACTCTGATGCTACCTACAGGAATTAGCAATCCTAGAAGTCAATGTTGACCCTTTAAGGAGCCTTGTTACATGACTTAGGATAAAAGAAAACCAGAATCTCAATTTTCAGACAATGTGTTTCAGGGTACTGCCCCCCCCCCCCCCCCCCATCAGTGCAAAGTGTGAGATCTGGTTTGGGTGGGTGAGAGGTGTCTGACCATGATTCAATGGGTATCGTTTCTCCTTCTGGAGAGTGACATGTCAAGCATGCCGAGATGAGGAGACTTTCATGTCGCAATGCTCCTCTGGGAAATATGCAAATTGTCTCTTCAGAGAGGAAGATGACTAGAATTCTAGTGCCTCCTATAGGAAGTAAGAAACCTAGAAGTCAATGTTGACCCTTTAAGTATCCTTGTTGCGTGACTTATGATAAAAGCCAAAATCAGAATCTCAATTTGCAGACACTGTGTTTTGGGGTACTGTTCCTGGTCAGTGCAAGGTGTGAGATTTGGTTTGGCTATGTGAGAAGCATTTGATCGTGATCCAAGGGATATCGTTACGGAGAGTGACATGTCAAGAACTCTCCGCAACGAGAAACGATACCCCTCTCACAGAGCCAAACCAGATCTGACACTTTGAAGTGAAGAGGGGCAGTGCACTGACGAGTTCTAGTCCTCTTCCTCTCTGACTTCAGCACACTGGTCTTGATGAATCAGGCCCTTCGTGTTCCACTAAAAGGGTCAATTAGGACTTAATTTTCTCTGCTGTTTCTGATATTTTCTTTTGGGACTAGAAGGCTCATTGTATCATTTTGAAATTAAAGTAAATATGTCACCAGATTTCACAATGCAAACTGCCGATGTTATTAAATAGCTCTCCAGAACCTGATGAAGCCAGTGTGCTTCCCTTGAAAAATCAACAGCTGACTCATTTTTGAAAGTTTCTCTCCACCTACTTTTAAAATGAGTATTTTATGAAATGCATAATTCAATTTCAGAATAATACAGCCATTCTGATATGTATTTTCAAAGTAAGTACACCAGTCTAATTCGCTGTTAGAGATCTACTTAATAATGTATGCAGTTTGTATTTTCAAGTAATCTCGAATTTGTAGAAATAACCAATATTTCATTATAATAGAAGGAAGGAAAGATAATTAAAAGAAGGGATGATTCTGTGCACAACAAGATCATTTCTTTTTAAATGCTTTGATTTTTAGTCATGTACGGCTTTTGAGTTGTTGTTTTTGTTTGTTTGTTTTTTGTTTTTGTTTTTTTGTTTTTTTTACAGTGGAATTAGCAGAAACACTTATAACCTTACAATTTCCGTAACTGGCTTTTTGCTGATTGTTGTGTTCAAGTCTGTTTACCTTTTATTTCTGAAAACGCTCAAGGCCAAAATTGTTTAGTCTTTATCTTAGATGTATAATTTATGATGTTCAAGTTAGGTTAAAAGAATAAGTGAAAAGATTGAGATAAAAAAAGCTGTTTTTTTTCCTTCCATGAAAAATGACTTAAAGCCTATGGTACTTTTTCAAATTATATTTTTAGCAATTTTAACTAAATTCTTTATTTTATTGCCATATGAAAGTATAATAGATAAATTGCAAATGTTTAATATTGCAATTAGTGAGTTATATAAAAAGTTTTTGACAGCTGTCATTTTGTGTGATTTTGAAAGATTGGGATAACTTGTCTAATAAATCTATTTTCAAATTAACATAGATGTTTCATGGGACCTCTCTCCTCTCTTGGTGTCCCTCACTCTGGCGGACCGCGCATTCATGGGACACCATGTAAAGCATCATTTCATTTGTAGTGATGCTGCATGTAAATTGATCATTTGGAGCCCTTGTGAAAGATTAAATCTGATTACCGGGGTTCTCAGCAAACAAGACATCAGCTTACATTTGGGGATGCATCTAAAACATCTCAATCTTGTTGATGATTATTATTGTCATTTCTCATTTAACCTGCATGCCGCACCTTCACGTGTCACTCACTATAAATCTTACTCCAATCACAGATTGGAGTAATATTTGTGGCATAAGGAACACCGATGGTCATCACGTCCTGTCATGCCCCAGCTGAGCGAAAAAAAATTTGCTTTGCGCAATTTTTTTTACTTTTAAAAGCTTTTTACAATAGCATTCTGATGAATTGTTGCCATAGTCTATAGAATATTTAGTTGTACTAAAAAAGGGGGTGTATCCAGCGAGCGTAGAAGGAACAGTGATAGACGTTTGTGCAAAGAACTTCTCAATATTTAATGAATCCAGGAATGTTACATGTATATACAAAAATTTACTAAAATCTCTGGTCCAACTACTATCAGTGCAAAAATAAGGGTTGCCAGAATGTTCTTGATGGCATTAATTAACAATGTTACTATAATTCATCAGTTAGGTAAAATCATTATGCGGTTCTTTTTCTCAAAAAAAAAAACCACTGGGTAGAAAATACGCTCTTGATATAATAAATAATACATTGTCTAGGGCCTCCATAGAAAGTAAACAGGCACAGATCTTTTCAGGGATGCAGAGGTGATGAGCTGTAATTCTACTATTTGACTAATTGCTAAGTAATGTAACACACAGTTCATCACTTCCAAACACTCATTAAATTTGTATACAGCGATTACCATTATTGATTTAAGAACAACAATGTTTCTCTTTGGTTTATTACTTAAGGGAAGAAAGCCACTGACTACTGTATATAACGGTCAAGCTAAATACTCAGAAATTGATTAGTGACTTCAATCATTGTGATGATTTGGTATATTTGCCAGGGGTGATACATGTATAAAACTTGTTTGTTAGCTTGTAACTTAGCTTTATCAAAAACACACACCTGGCATGGGTCGAAATAAATAAGTAAAAGAAATCTAGAGAATTTTTCTTGGACACTCCGTAAAAGGGAATATTTCCCTGTTTGGGTTGCCAGAACTGCAGTTCAATTGTAGTCACCATTGTTTCAATGGCATGCTTCTTTCTCAACTTATGAGCCTCGTCTAATCTTCTTTCTGCCTCCTGGACTCATCATTATATCTGAAATACAGCTAAAATCTGTCTGGTTCAAGACAAGAAGGACCGACAGCTTGCTGAGGAATCAAATTATACCTGACTATTGAAATCTTTTAAGATGATAATTGATGGAGGCAAAGCCTAAGGCTGGTTTCACATTTGCGGTTGTGTCTGCAGCGTTTCTGATTCATACATTCGCACACGTCTTGATTTCCTATCTTTTACATTGTAGACGCAGGTGCATGCGTTAGCCCGTGTTTGCTTACGCATGCATATTTTCGTGGTGTGCGGCTGACGCACCATGTTAAAATTTTTGTGGCGGGAAATTTCCGCCGCCATACGCATGCGGACGCTTGCGGAAGGAGTGCATCAAATAAACGCATTACACTCTATTGTAATTAATGCTTACGCAATGACTTGCGTTTGCGTACCCATGCATTCTTATGAGTAAACATGTCTAGGAACTTGTTTTAAGCCACCCCCCAAACAAACCTTATAAAAGTAGGTGTGGGCAGTGGAAGTCCATTACTCTCAAGACTCTGGAAGCGAGAAAACCATTGCAGCATCAAGTTTGGAACTTTGGAAGACTCTATCAAAATGTAAGTATACAAGCTATATGTCTGCCTGTCTGTTTTTCTCTCTGCAGTCTGTAATGATTTCTGTGTCTATTGCAGCATTCCTCATCATGTCCTCCACTGAAGATCAGAGCTCACACAGTGGACAGGTGACTGAAGTGAGTACATTTGCTGCTGATTGGTAAGTATTCACTGTCACTATTACACATGTGGAAAAATATTTATTTTTATTTTTACAGAACCCTTCCAGTTTAGATGAACAGGAGCAGCAGACTCAGGCCCAAGCTTCGGTGGCAAGATGGCGTGTAAGTATTCTTGACTGCTTTTATATATTCTTGACTGTTGTTGGTATCCACCACCCTCGGATCCTTCAGACAGAACCTGAAAACTCATCTCTTCAGGAAAGCCTACAGCCTGCAATAACCATTCTGCCTCGTCACCAACCGCTGGAGCTGCCGCGTCACCAACCGCCGGAGCTGCCGCATCACCAACTGCCGGAGCTGCCTCGTCACCAACCGCCAGATCTGCCGACTCACCACCGCCAGAGCTGCCGCTCCCCTGACCTTCTGTCTCCTCCCCATTATCCCGTAGAATGTAAGTCCGCAAGGACAGGTTCCTCTCCCCTCTGCACCAGTCTGTTATTGTAAATTTGTTTGCTGTAAATGTTATCTGCAACCCCTTTTGTCATGTACAGCACCATGGAATTAAAGGCGCTACATAAATAAATAATAATAATACTCTTGCCTTTTTTAATTTATTCTTGACTGTTTCTGGGACGCTTGACTTTTTTTTTTTCTTTTTGACTGTTTTTGTTTTAAGAGCAGAGACACACTGCCGTATTTCTCATGCAATAATCGCATCGCACTGCATGGACTGGCTGGCACCTCTCCTAACCCAAGCATGACAGCATGATGGATTACTATAGAACCAGAAACACATGGGCTACTTGCAAAATGAACAAGTCTGTAGGAACTTGTTCACACACCACCAAAAAACTTGAAGACAAAAAAGAGCACAGTGAGGTCAAAAATACTCTGTTGTAAAAAAAAAAATATCACAGTAATAAGCAAGTACTTGTCAAAAGATGGAAAAAAAGGTATTTAGTTGATACTTTTTTTGCAAAAAAATGTATACTAAGCTGCTCCACCAATCGTCAAGGTATACCTAATGTATATAATCCCTATCTGATGTATTTAAAAACCTGATCATCTGTATAGTACCTGTATAAGCAGGGTTCAGAGAAGGTATATCCATGTGGACATGCAGGATGGAACAGCTTAAATGCAAATGACCCACAGAGGAGTGATGGACTCCCCAGTCTTGTAGAAACAAGAGAACAATTATAGAACCAGCACTTGCTTATTACTGTGATTTTTTTTTTACAACAGAGTATTTTTGACCTCACTGTGCTCTTTTTTGCCTTCAAGTTTTTTGGTGGTGTGTGAACAGGTTCCTACAGACTTGTTCATTTTGCAAGTAGCCCATGTATTTCTGGTTCTTCGTCCTTTGTCGCCGTCAACACACGTCGCTGTATTTTTGGAGGATTTTCAGTCCTCTTTGTGTTTTTGCCACCTCATAGCTCCATGACACACAATCTACAGCTCCTCTTTTTTATTTGCTTTACACAGCAGCTTTGCTTCTTGTGTGTGTAATGGAGCTATGAGGTGGCAAAAACACAAAGAGGACTGAAAATCCACGAAAAATATACATTAATACAGCAAAAAAGGTCAGTAGTCAACAATGCTCACTTGCCCAGGTGTCAGCACTAGTGCAGTCAGGATGCAGTGTTTTTTGCATCCTGAGTGCACTAGTTCTGACACACGGGCAGGTGAGTAAAGATATGAGGTGGATTAGCTCCATCATCTCTTCAGTCTGCAGTAAAAGATAGAAATAGTGAAATGCAGATTGAAGAGACGATGGAGCTAATCCAATGTCACCTACCATAGCACTGACCTCAGTGAAGAAGTGTAGTGTAAAGTATGGGTTACATAACTCAATTTGGTTATTATCCCATCCCTGTCTCATGCAATCTGCATGATACAGCAAGTGAACTATACAAAAACTGTAGTTGTGAACCGGTGATCACCTTATTAAACTTTAAAAATTATTATTCTAATATAGAGGACACTTGGAACAGGTGTTTAACTATAGATGTTTTATTGTCAGCAAACATTAAAGTAAATTTAAATAATTACAGGTACAAAACATTGCATAACTTTACAAGAACACTAAACTGTGTCATTTTGCCAGGACACAAAAGAAACAAAGTAGGACGCAAATGTATCCCTCATTTGGGCAACTTCAACTGCTGTTCTGAAAGGGTGATGATGGTAATCTGGCAATGGGTTATAAACAGGTTCAACAAGTTCAATGTTGAGTCGCTCTTTAGCCATTATGGAGTTGTGCAGAACCATACACGCCTTGACCACCTCATCGACTGTCTCAATTTTGAGTTTAATGGATGGCTGTCCCTAAAATGCACCATTTTGAGACGAGGATACCAAAGGCACACTCAACAGTTCTTCGTGCCCTGGTCAGTCTGTAATTAAAAATCCTTTTTGTGTGGTTCAAGTCCCGACTGGAGTATGGTTACAGGAGGTTTCCACACATCTGAAAGGCCTCATCCTCAACCACAACAAATGACATTGGCAGGCCTTAAGTGTTGGAAAGAGGTTGTGGCAGGGGGAAATTAAAATGATTCCCATACAACCGTTGGCCCATGTCTGAGTTTTTAAATGTATGGAAGTCATTACCATGGCCAAAAAATCCAATGTCCATGGCGGCAAACCAACAGTCCGCAGCTGCAATCGCCATGAACACTATGGAAAAATATTTTTTATAATTAAAGTACTCTGATCCAGTTCCAACCGGTTTGGTAATCCTGATATGTTTTCCATCCACAGCTCCCAAACAGTTGGGGAAATCACAAACTTCTAAAAATTGGTCTGCAGTTTGCTGCCAGATTTCCGTGGTGGGTAGGGGGATAAATTTTGCACGGAGAACATCCTACAAAGCCCGGCAGGTGTCTGCGATAATCCCAGAGAGTGTGGAAATTCCTATCCGGAACTGGACAAGGAGCAATGATGGGCTCTCTCCGACAGCCAGGAATCTGCCGGAAAGAGAGAGAAAAAATAAATCAGAACAATAATTTTCATGACTTTGGGTTTTGCAAAACAGAGAAAAAAAAGAGAAAGAACATGGCTTTTATAACAATAAGATTTAGGACAGTAAAAAAGTACATTGCAGAACAATAATAATTATGACAGGCGTTAATGTTTAAATATTACGTACCTCAGTGTCACCAGCAGACGTTCCTCAGCAGGAATTGCTCTACAGAGCTGGGTGTCCTGCCTCCTGATTGCTCCTTGTACACGGTCCAGCAATTCCATAAAGCTGTCTTGAGACATCCTCGTGTACTCAAAATATTTCTGTGGGTTTTCACAGAGCTCACTGAATAGGGAGTGGTAGGCTCCACGGCTCTGTCGTAGTTCAAGAATCGGGTGCTGCCAAAAGTGCCGACGCCATCTTCTCTGTTTTTCTCTTTTACGTTCTTGTTCACATATTCACAAGCAAATGCAAAGGAAAGAAACAAGTTGACATCCAAATCCAGATTCTGCTAGAAACTCTCCATGCGAAAATCCATCCTGACACAGGATACGGGAGCAAAATGTGAGGATTACCTCTGTACAAGGGTTTATACAGAGAAATCCCGTGAGCCATGCCCATTTGGCGTGGCTTGTTTCAAGGAAATTCTTCTTGAAACAATTTTTCCTATCAAACGTGAATGCATGCAAAAACGCGTGATGCAGATAAAAGTTATCATGTGTTTGCATGTGTTTTGCAATGCATTTGCGGTCTCAACCGCAAATGTGAACCTAGCCTTAGACACATTGTACTGCTGGTTTCTAGTAAGTGTTTATCTCATCACTGGAATCACTGCTCTGTAGTGCTGTGTAATGTCTTTCATTCTGCTGCTGCTTCTGAACAAGTGGTACAAAGAGACAGAAAAGCAAAGAATCCTTTATAGAGACATCATAATAGCTAGTCTTCACCTACTAGCTCAGAAGTAGAGATACCGTAAAACCTGCAGAGGAAAGGAAAGCTGGTGATTAAAACAGGCTATGAATCATATGACCACCTTTGCAACAGTTTTTTGTCTAGTATTGTGTGTTTTGCGCCTTTTTTTTGTTTGCACCCAATTTGTTATTCTATTTGCGCCATTTATGAAGTCTATTTTATATGAGCTCAGCTGTTTGATTTTTTTCCTGCTTTGTTGGTGGAGTTTAGAGTTTCCAAATGTTTTTGTCTTATTCATCAATTGCTCCTTTTAAAAAAGTTGCACAATGTGGTGCAATTTTATTCCACTTTCCCAATAGTGTATTTTCTAGTACACCAGCAACTTGGCACAATTTTTGTAACTTTTGGCGACAAAAGTGGCAAAAACTGTTCGAGAAAGGAAAAAAAAGCTACATTTTACACAAGCAAATTGAAGATGAAATGATCTCTAAAAGGCCTAAGGTTAAAGATTACACATTTCCTTTGTATTTTAGAAAAAATATATATATATATATTTCATCTTTTACATTTTAAAAATAACAAAAAGGAAAATGGTATGATGTAAACGTTTGGGCACCCTGCTTTGGTAGTACCTATTAGCACCCCCTTTTGAAAGAATCATAGCTTGTAAACTCTTTTTGCAGCCAACTAAGGCTACTTTCACACTAGCGTCGGTACGGGCCCATCGCAGTGCGTCGGGCCAACATACCGACGCATGCTGTGAAATAAAATCACAACGGCGGCAGCGGATGCAGTTTTTCAACGCATCCACTGCCCCATTGTAAGGTCCGGAGAGGAGGGGGCGGAGTTCCGGCCGCGCATTCGCGGTCGGAAAAAGCGGAACCGACGGACAAAAAAACGTTGCATGCAATGTTTTTTTGTCCCGACGGACTGCAAAAACACGACGCATCTGTCGCACGACGGATGCGACGTGTGGCAATCCGTCGCAATGCGTCGCTAATGAAAGTCTATGGAGAAAAAACAACTTTGCAGGATGCGTTTTTTCTCCAAAACGACGCATTGTGACGTGCATCGAACGACGCTAGTGTGAAAGTAGCCTAAGAGTCTTTCAATTCTTGCTAGAGGGATTTTCATCCATTTTTCCTTGGAAACTTATTCCTGTTCTGTGAGATTTCAGGGTCGGCTTGCATCCTCTGCTATTTTCAATAATGTTTAGATCAGGGGACTGTGAGGGCCATTGTAAAACCTTCAGTTTGCGCCTTTTGAGGTCACTTATTGTGGATTTTCATGTGTGTTTAGGATAGCTATCCATTTGTAGAAGCCATCCTCTTTTCAACTTGAGCTTTTTTACAGATGGTGTTATGTTTGCATCAAGATTTTGTTGAAATTTCATTGAATCCATTCTTCCCTCTACCCATGAAATGTTCCCTTGTCATTGGCTGCAACAGAACCCGAAAGCATGATTGGTCCACCCCCATGCTTAATGGTTGGCGAGATGTTATTTTCCTGAAATTCTGTGCCCTTTTTTCTCCACTCATATCTTTGATCATTCTGGCTAAAGAGTTCTATTTTGTTAGGGGTCGAGTTCCCGCCTCTGAATAGGGGGAATCTCGAACCATTTCCGCTGCAGTTTCCAATTCTTCTCCAGCCGCAGTGGAGCCTGCTCAGTGGAGACTTCAGTCCCAGCGTCTGGCTCAGCCTGATACTGTGCGGATGGTTACTGCTGCCTTTCTAAGCTCAACCATTGTAGCCAGTACTGGTCAGCAGCGAGCAGACATCTCTGGGACTAAGTCCTGCTTTTCCCCTTCTGAGCATGCCCGGGGTAAGACCTCTCATTGAAGGTCAGGGGTCACATGCTCAGGTACTGAGGCAGCTCCCATTGGTCCTCTAGGAAGGTCCTGAAGCTGCTCAGTAAGTGTAGCAGCTCCCGATGGTCTTCTAGGAAGGTCCTGAAGTTGCTGCAGCTATAAAAGGTTTGCATGGCCACACGGCCATGCGCTAGTATCAGCTTATGTTATGAGCTTTAGCTACTCAGTAGTCTTGTCTGCTTGTGGTCAGGGTCCGGCTGAAATAAGCCACTAGAAAACCGGCACCTCCGGTGAGGAGTTTGTATGGTGAATTCAGGGCTGGCGTAAAGCCATTAGAATTCCGGCTCCACCGGAGAGGAGATGTTTGTGTGCTTGCTACTCCCTGACCACTGATTGCTTTTGCTCTGTTAGGCAGCGGTGTTCCCCTGTGACGCTAACAAGGCACAACATTTTCCCTTCTGTTCAACTCTGTGAAGTAACAGAGTTCACTTCTACCGCCATATTGTGCCACCATTTGCTAGCAGCAGGTTGGTCTCCTGCACGGTGGACCCCGGGCTGTGAACGCACCAATAATTATATCTAAATATACTTGGTGCGTTCCACCAGCCCTAACACTATTTTAAACTCTTTTCCAAAATGCATCAGGCTTGTTTAGATTTTCGTTTGCATACTTCTGATGCTGAATTTTATGAGGAAGCAGGAGAGGTTTTCTTCTGATGACTCTTCTAGGAAGGCCATATATGTGCAGGTCTCTTTGAACAGTAGAACAATGTACCTCAACTCCAGAGTCTGGTAACTCTTTCTTTTGCAGTCAAGTGGGGGTTCTGATTTGCCTCTCTAGCAATCCTAGAGCAGCTCTCACTGAAATTTTGTTTTGTCTTCCAGACCTTATCTTGACCTCCAGTGTTCCTGTTAACTGCCATTTCTTAATTACATTTCTAACTGAGGAAAAAGCAACTTGAAAATGCTTTGCTACCTTCTTATAGTCTTCTACTGCTTTGTGTGCCTCCACCATTTTCATTTTCAGAGTACTAGGGAGCTGATTTTTTAGATCATTTCATCTTGAACTTGCTTAACTGTTCACAATAACAGTAATTTTGACCAGAGGTGCCCAAACTTTTACATGCTACTGTATGTGGCATTTATTGTACAATCTCACGCAGCCTACTTATTTAAACTGTAGAATAATTTAATTCCTGCAGGAAAATAACATATATTTGCACTGTGTAGATCTTTCTCTAATTAGAATTATGAGTGAGTAATGCAGTAACATAGTAACATAGTAACATAGTTAGTAAGGCCGAAAAAAGACATTTGTCCATCCAGTTCAGCCTATATTCCATCATAATAAATCCCCAGATGTACGTCCTTCTACAGAACCTAATTGTATGATACAATATTGTTCTGCTCCAGGAAGACATCCAGGCCTCTCTTGAACCCCTCGACTGAGTTCGCCATCACCACCTCCTCAGGCAAGCAATTCCAGATTCTCACTGCCCTAACAGTAAAGAATCCTCTTCTATGTTGGTGGAAAAACCTTCTCTCCTCCAGACGCAAAGAATGCCCCCTTGTGCCCGTCACCTTCCTTGGTATAAACAGATCCTCAGCGAGATATTTGTATTGTCCCCTTATATACTTATACATGGTTATTAGATCGCCCCTCAGTCGTCTTTTTTCTAGACTAAATAATCCTAATTTCGCTAATCTATCTGGGTATTGTAGTTCTCCCATCCCCTTTATTAATTTTGTTGCCCTCCTTTGTACTCTCTCTAGTTCCATTATATCCTTCCTGAGCACCGGTGCCCAAAACTGGACACAGTACTCCATGTGCGGTCTAACTAGGGATTTGTACAGAGGTAGTATAATGCTCTCATCATGTGTATCCAGACCTCTTTTAATGCACCCCATGATCCTGTTTGCCTTGGCAGCTGCTGCCTGGCACTGGCTGCTCCAGGTAAGTTTATCATTAACTAGGATCCCCAAGTCCTTCTCCCTGTCAGATTTACCCAGTGGTTTCCCATTCAGTGTGTAATGGTGACATTGATTCCTTCTTCCCATGTGTATAACCTTACATTTATCATTGTTAAACCTCATCTGCCACCTTTCAGCCCAAGTTTCCAGTGATACTTATCATCTAAAATTAAATGTGTGTCTGAAACTATTGTTTGTCATGACTTTATTTGAATCATATTTCCCTTTTCTCATATTTCAGTACGTAGCGCATAACTGAAATGTTATTACATCAGGCACTTCCTAAAATAACATTTTCATTGTTTCCTGTTCTGCCTGGATGATAAAATTTCACATTTAAATATTCCAAATTATTGGATTTATCTATACAAACAATAATAAATAGATTACCTATTATATGGTATAGTAAGAAAAAGGTCAAGTCACTATACTAGTTAACTCACTATACAAGTGCAGTCTATGAGTTTGGACTATATAATTTTGGAATAGTGCACGCAAATGCATTATGCTGCTTGATAACATCTGAGTTGTATACCCTTAAAGGGGTGGTCCAAAACTAAAATGTATTTTAATCCCTGATGCTTACCTTCTTAATATCATAATCTAATCTCTTTTCTGATATACTTTAATTAAAAAGTCCCTATTGTTCCTTCTCTCCTTTTTCCAACTGCTTTATTTATTTTTTGTATTACTTCCTCTGTGACGCTTCATTTGAGATTCCCAGTGCATACTGGAATAGTCAAAATGTTGTCATAAAGGGCAGAGTCTGTGGCAAGTGACGTCACTTGTGGGATCAGCGGTGGTCTCCACTTTTCCTGCACACCAGCCATTCTTCTTACAAAGCGCCCTCTTGCCGGCTCGTTACTTCTGATCAGAATCGGCGAAGGAGCGCATGGTCACTGTGCATATTGCACAGTGGCAAAAATCTACTGAGCATAAGTTGGAGTTGACAAACAACACATACTCAGTAGAATGAGGACTAGCCAAGCCCCTACACTAGACGTCACTGATGACACTTCATTACAGGAAGAGGAAGCTGTGAATGCTGGCCCCAGCCCCCTGATGACTATGACTCGTTTAACTATTCCAGCACTGGGATTCTCAAATGAAGCATCCTTACAAATGAACTAGTTAAAAAAATAAGAAAAAAGCAGTTTGAGTAGTGAGGAAACAATAGTGACTTTTAATTAATGTACTGTATATTAGAAAAGAGCTTAGATTATCACATTAAATATATAAGCATTTAGGAGTAAAATATATTTAAGCCTATTGGGTTTTGTACTTTTTTCCAAGAAGGAGGAGAAAAAAAGGCAAAGATAGTCATTATAGATAAAGGGTGTGATCTCTAATTTCTCACTTTTGCATTTGGAGCTGAGAGATATTGTCATGTCGGACGCTGTTCACACTAGGGCGTCCGACAGACAGCGGTAATTCCACATTTGTCCACTATATGCTCAGTGGCGCCGGCTAGATTTTATCCAGGTTATCCAGGGTTAATCTGGCTGGTAATCTGGTTGGAGGCTGGGTCACGCCCGTGGCCTTTAAATAGTCATTCTGGACTTTGGGCGTCGCCGATTATAGCTTGTGTCTTGTGCCTGGTGATCTCGGTCTGGAGTGGTGGTCTAGGAGTTGAAGTATCATATCTGGTGGTGTATTATCCTTTGTCATATTTCTCCTTCCTATAGTTGTGTTTATGTTTGCCCTGTGCACATTATAGTGTTTTCCTGTGTGTCTGCGGCGTGGTGCGTTTTTAGTTTTCCCTGTCTGTACTTTCTGTGTAGGTTGGTGTGTGGTCTTATCACTGGGTGGCGGGTGGAGGTTTCAGCATAGGGCTGAAATAGGAGTCAGGGTCAGGCCTGGCAGCCCAGACAAGCACACCATCAGTGTAAATTCTGGGAGAGGGACAGACAGGGTTTTCCCTAGTCTGAGGGATATCGCAGGGGCCCGAGTAATCAGCTTTAGTCTATTCAATACCCCCGTGACAGATATTGCTGACGTTGTGATAATGAACCTAAGGGTTGTATCTATGAGATAATGTAGCTGTTGTGGGAACATAACAAAGCCAGGCGAGAACCAAGGTGTCAGGTACATTGTATCCAAATATGCTATCAGAGATAGCCAGGATAGATTCTAAGAGGTCAGGTAGAAAAAAACCCCAAAGGGGTATCAAACAATCCAAGGTCAAAATAGAGTGGGCATCCAGTTGGGTAATACAAGAAAATGGTTACAGAAAGATCACCCCAATGTAAGGCCTAAATGAAAGGCACATCCATAAGTGCATAATACATCAAAGAAGAACAACGGAAGCTTTATGCCAATAAAACCAATAATATTTTATTAATCAAAAAGAGATAAAAGACTTTAACAAAAATAATAGCAGTCAGTGGAGATACATGTGACAGAATATACTGTCTGCATAAGGAGATACACCACAAAGTGACTTACAGTTACATTGCTACATATATTTTTTTACTTGCTTAGGCATTTTTGGATCACTTGATTACCTATAGGATTTTGTGGTGTATCTCCTTATGCAGACAGTATATTCTGTCACATGTATCTCCACTGACTGCTATTATTTTTGTTAAATTCTTTTATCTCTTTGTGATTAATAAAATATTATTGGTTTTATTGGCATAAAGCTTCCGTTGTTCTTCTTTGATGTATTGTGGTTACAGAAAGAGCCTGATCAGAAGTCAAATATAACAGTCCAAAAAGCGCATCAAGATAACATAGAGATGCTATCATTGGCACAATGTGATAGACATAGGAACGTGAATTAGATGAGAAGAATCTTAATTTATTGCCAAACCCATTAAATTATTGCCTGCTGATTGACCCTTAAAACAGACCTTTTAATTGGCTACCAAATAGATGGTGAGGTTCATTGGACATACGCTGCCCAGTGACTCCACACAGTGCCAGGGATGTCAAGACTTCACACAAAGAACGGCAGCAAAATTGTAAGTATACACTGTGTGTACAATTATTAGGTAAGTGAAGATTTTGACCATATCATCATTTTTATACAGATTTTCCAGCACCAGGCTGGATGAACTTGAATGCTTATTGGGTGAAGCAGATCAGGTGATGTGTATTTGTGAAGAGAGGTAGGTTGTTGTGGCCTAAGAATGAAGCACCCTTTATCAAAATTTGCAGAATTATTGTGCATCTTGTTTTCCTCAGAAAAAAATAGGCTCAAAAGAGATTTACCTGACTCTGAAAAGTTAAAAATTGTTAACAGTCTTACAGATGGATGCAACACTCTCGAAATTGCTAAGATTTTGGGGCAATCACAGAACCTTCAAAAGTTTTGTTGCAAATAGTCAGCAGGGTAATAAAAATGTGTTGAGAGAAAAAGGGGAACATTAATTGTCAAAGATGTGAGAAGAATAAAATGTGAAGCAACCAGGAAACATTATTCTGTTATATTCCAGAACTGTGACCTCCCTGGAGAGCCCAGAATTACAAGGTGTTCAGTGCTCAGAGACATGGCTGAGGCAAGGAAGGCTGAAACCCGACCACCACTGAACGAGGCACAGAAGAGAAACATCAAGACTGGGAAAATAAATATCTGAGGACAGATTTTTCAAAGGTTTTATGGACTGAGAAAATGAGAGTGACTCTTGATGGACCAGATGGACTGGCCCGTGGCTGGATCAGTAACAAGCACTGACCTCCACTTCGATTCAGACACCGGCAAGGTGGAGTTAGGCATCGTTATGAGCTGGTATTATTATAGAGTAGCTAGATTGACCTTTTCGGGTTGAAGATGGACACAGGATCAACTCCCAAATTTACTGCCAATTTTGAGAAGACACTTTCTTCAAGCAGTGATACAGGAAAAAGTCTGCATCTTTCAAGAAAACCATGATTTTTATGCAAGACAATTCTCGATCGCAGCATCGAATTCTCCACTGCTCGGCTGCCAGAAAAGACCTTAAAGATGAAAGAATAATGACACAGCCCCTTCCTCACCTGAACTAAACCCTATTGAGAACTTGTGGGCCCTTCTTAAACAGGAGATTTACGGTGAAGGAAAACAGTACACCACTCTGAGAATTGTCTTGGGGGTTGTGGCTGGTGCTGCCCAAAAAGTTGATCGACAAGAATTTAAGACATTGACAGATTCCATAGATGTAAGGTTTATGACTTATTGAAAAAAAATGGTGGCTATATTGGTTGTCGATATATATTTTTTTAAATGTAAGAAGTGTAATTTTGTACATTTTGAATTGGTGTTATTCTCTCTTGAACACATGAAAATAAACAATACAAATTGGAAAACTTATGTTTTTCCTTTAGTTGCATAATAATTCTGTGCGCTAATAGTTGCCTAATCAGTTTGCACATAGAGATACTCTCCTAAGAAATGCAAACTCTCGCTTTAACTTTCTTAAACATTAAGGTCTAAGGTTTATTAACCTTTTAAAATTAATCATCAAAAATAAAAATTGCTAAAGAATTGTGCACACAGTTTACTAGAATGTTTAACTTTTATACTAATTCTGGAAAACCCCTTTAGTAGCTTTTTATTGTGGATGATGCATTTTCGTGTTATAGTTCTGGTATAAAGCTAAGTTAGATATCTGAAAATAGTAAATGACAGCGGTGTTGTACAACATTCGATAAATGACAGCTTTAATAATGAAAATAATTTACAAAAAATATTTACCAAAAGTGCTTGTGTTTGCTGCAGTATTTTTCAATCGAGTCCATGTGAAGATGCTGCTAGGAGAAACTTCAGTGAGCACACTGCAGCATGATCGCATCTATAATGTGCATTAAATAATTTAATTTAGCCATATACATTTAAAAAAAAATCTTTCTTAAAATGGCGCTGGCTGCACCTGCACAGTAGCATCTATCAGTGATCCAATAGATGTTACTGCGCTGGTGCCGTCGGCGCCATTTTGCTAGAGGAAAAAATCTATTTATCTCCGCCAAGATTGTGCCACCTGTGCTGTAGCATCTAACGGATCGCCGATAAACGCTACTGCGCAGGAGCCGCTGTATATAGATATACAATGTCATTTAAAATAATCGATGTATTTAATGTTTGTGTATTTTTTAGTGATAGCAGAGCATTGCCATATTTTTTCTTCAATAAATAGGTTAGTTATAAAAACAACAAACAAACTGAATATTATTTATCCTCCCTGGATCACAGTGCCGACTGTCCGCATCTGCACCAATCTCTGCTGTTTGTTTTCAGTTCTGATGTGACATTGACAGCGCTGCAGCCAATCACTGAGCTCAGCAACTCTACTCTTGTTGATGGCACAAGCTGCTTTGCTCAGTGATTGGCTGCAGCACTGAATCGGAGTATTGGCAGAGCTGGATACGGGAAACATAAGAAAATCTCTGTTTTTCTTAGAACTACCGCCGCTTATAGTAGAAAGTTTTCTAAAAGTGGATAAACCCTTTAATGTCAATGCAAAATTTTTGCAAACATTTTTCTGTTTTGGCTTGTATGTTAAATGAACAGTTTAGAAAAGTTATTTTAAACAATTTACTGATTTGTTGTTTAGGTCTAAGGGACAAATTTCCTCTATTCACGATGACAGATATCAGAACACTATGGAATACTTGAGTACTTGTTATTCATTTAAAAGTACAGTTGTATTTTATGTATTATTATATTTATCATTATATTGTTATAGTATAGTAGTGTAGCATAGTTTCAGAAACTTTCTACATGGAGAGCATTAAAGCACCACTCCAGCGTTATTTATTTATTTCAACAGTGGAGTAGTGTCTCTCATAGACTGACATTGACTTCCAGCTCGCCCATCAAACACTGGAGTGATCCTCAGGTCACAAACAGTAGAAGACAACTGGAGCAGCACCGGAAACAGAAGATGACAGCTGGTAAGTATAATATAGGAAGGGAACTTACATTAGTGACACCACTTCAGTGGGGAAATAAAAAAAAATAGCTGGAGTGGTGCTTTAAAGCGCCACTAATTTTAACATAACCAGTTGATATATATGTATGGGATCAGTGAGGGTGTCAACTCATGACTAGGGATGAGTGAGTATACTCGTTGCTTGGGTTTGGGTGATCTCCGAGTATTTGTTAGTGCTTGGAGATTTAGTTTTCGTCGCCTCAGCTGCATGATTTACGGCTGCGAACCAGGCTGAATACATGTGAGGAAAGCCTGTTTGTTAGGGAATTCCTACAAGTATTCAGCCTGTCTAGCAGCCGCAAATCATGCAGCTGAGGCAACAAAAACTAAAGCTCCGAGCACTAACAAATACTCAGAGATCATCCGAGCGTGCTCGGGAAAACCCAAGCAACGAGTACACTCACTCATCACTACTCATGACCCTTTTTTTCCGACAGATCTTATTGCATATAATGTCTACTAGGGTTTTAGTATTTTTTTACTGCAGGAATAATTCTATATGCTCTTCTTTTCTTACTGTTAATGCACCTTTGACTGAATTGTCGAGCGCCAATGTGAACAATTTTTAGCTTCCTGTACATCCTTTACAAATGAAAACTATTTCCTCTATTGTTTTCGGTAATCAAATTCCTTCTAAATACAGATATCGTGAAGACAAGTGCCACTGTTTAAATACCAATGAGAATATAAACTGCTGCAAATAACTGTATTATGCCATGGAATAATAATAGCGCACCCCCCCAAACCATCATTCTGTATGTGACATTTCAATGGCAGTGAAGATCCTTACCTAGAAGATTGATGATCTGCTAATGGGAACACACTCGAGCTACCCCTAGGAAACAGCAGAAAATGTGACAGTCTAGGTCTACACAGAATTAACTGCTCCAACAACAGGTTGATAGTGATACATTTCCTGTACATGTATAAAACCATAACTGACTTTGTTTACTCATGCAAACAGAAGATATTCTACTATAATAATAGTGATAAGTGTAATGGTGCCCAAAATTGGTGCATTGGATAGTTTTATTTAAAAGTGAACTTCATTTTATTTTTATTTAATTATTGATCAGCCTTTGCAAAGTTATGAATTTTTCTAAAATATTTTATTACCTTGTTTTTCTTCTTTCTGTCTCACACACTATGCTGTTGTGTTGTTCTAACCCCTTCATAAGTTCATAGATATCAAGCATGTATGGGTTCTTTTTTATTTAAGCGGTGAAAAAAAAGCTAAAGTTTGTACAAAAAAAAATGGCGCCATATTCCGAGACCCCTGGCATCTCCATTTTTTCGGGATCTGGGGCTAGATACAATGTTTTGATTGTCCGTTATTGTATTTTATTGCAGTGTTGCAGTGACCAAAAAAATGTAATACTGGCGCTTTGATTTTTTTTTCTCACTACGCTGTTTACCGATCGGATTTATTTAGTTTATATTTTGATAAATCGGGCATTTCTGAACTCAGTGATAACAAATGTGTATTTTATTTTAATATTCTTTTATTTTGAATGGGGAAAAAAATGGGCAGCCCTACTATGTGTAGCAGAAATGATAATCTCTTATGAGAACACCGTGCCGAGGCCAGCGTCCATAAGAAATCTGCAATGACAAGCACGGGGGTCTTCTGCAGAAGCCCAGTTGTCATGCTAGCCCATCGGCGCTCTGCGATCATGTGAAAGGGTGCTGATGGGTGCGGTTTGTGACTCGCTTCTGGTAAGAGCCCTGTCGGCGCCTATGCCGAATCCCGTTTTGTGAATGGACGCAAGCACCAACAGGACCAACGAAGGTGGGCAAAAACGCAACGTGCAAGGAATCTAAGTAAGAGAAAGCAAGGGAAGAAGGAAAGTCCAATAATTTATGTTACTCACCTGTTCCAGCTGAGTCTTGTTTTCTTCTCCTTTGGTCAGCTTCCTTTTTAATAGTCTATGGTGGGTTACCTTAATAACACAGGAAGCACATCTCTATGTCATCACAAAATTCCTTTTTAAGGCCGGCCCTTGCAGCCAAGTGATGCCTGAGTATTCAGGAATTTTAGCACCTTAACACATGCTTCGCAGGAGTTAGCCTCATCTTCCACTGGACTCCCACTCCAGCAAGATGGCTAATTATCTTCACTACAGTTCCTGTCTGCTTTCCAGCAACCGATTCCTGCTTCCTAGCTCAGTGAATCCTGTTGCTGTTTATCGCTTAGCTCTGCTGTGTCAAACTACAAGTTACAAACTTGTCTCTGCTGATAAGCTCTGCTGTGTAAAGTTATAAATTACAAACTCGTCTCTGCTCTGATATGTCAAGTTACACAGCCACAAGATTTAAACTCATTTCTACTATCAAGGTACCTGATTAATAATTTGTTTCACCAATCCTAGCGCTATTGCACACTACAACTCTGCTACTCTTGACCACATCCCTGCTTCAAGTTACTAGATCACATATACTTCTTTGGTATTCCTGTGCACAATCACACTTCTCTGCATTTGGTGCTTCTAGCCTCGCTGCTCCATCCACAGTCCTGCATATTCTGCTGGCTGAGTCCTTGCTGTTCTATGTGTCCATCTCCGCTGTATCATCACCTCTGGCACGTGCTGCTCTCCCTGACCTACAGCTTACAGAATCCAGCTCATCAGGTGAACCCGTAACACTCTGCTTGCAAATAAAGTACAATTTCTTGCTAAACAGCAGTTGAAAACAGCTTCTTTTAAACCTTGAATTAGGCAGATAAAACAGCACTGCAGCATAGCATGTGGGAGAGGAGGCAGGGTAAGATAATGATGTTTGTTACAAAAATTCATAACTTTGCTGATCAATAATTAAATAAGAGAAAATTTAGTTACTTTAAAAAATAATTTGACTGTAGAGTCATCTCTTTACATCATCATTGGTAATCATACATACTACAAGATTAACGATGTAATGCACTCACCTAACTTAATATGTTGTCTCTTCACCCTCCAGGTGCCATTGTATTTGCATGCAATCATCTGTGCTAATAAAAATCAGCGTCTACTTATTTAAAGTGGTGGTACACTGTCCTCTGTGCCAATAGATTTTCCTGTTTTTACTTAATTGTGTTCCAGAATCTGAACATGAATTTGTCCTATTGTCTATGACCACCACTTGGATTCTCCATGTACATCCTGGTCCTTTTCCTGACCCTAAGCTAGCTTGACTGCCCTCTATTCCTTTCTTTGATACAGCAGCCTGGTTATGCCAGATTTGTTTTGCATGATCCTTGGTTATTACTTATAAGTACAAAATGGTACGACAGATTCACTGCCATCTGGTTCTTTTAAAAGGTTGTGGATGTTTTTGTATGTTTCGAGTTAGGCTACTTTCACACTGGCGTTTTTTTTAATACGTCGCAATGCGTCATTTAGGGGGAAAAACGCATCCTGCAAAGTTGTTTGCAGGATGTGTTTTTGCCCCATAGAGTTACATTGCCGACGCATTGCGACGTCCACACGTCGCAACCGTCTTGCGACGGTTGTGGCGGACCGCCGGGAGCAAAAAACGTTAAATGTAACGTTTTTTGCAGCCGACGGACAGCATTTTCCGACCGCGCATGCGCAGCTGGAACTCCGCCCCCACCTCCCAGCACCTTACAATGGGGCAGCGGATGCGCCGGAAAAATGCATCCGCTGCCTCCGTTGTGCGGCACAACAAACGCTAGCATCAGAATCTCGGCCCGACGCAATGTGACGGGCCGAATCCGACGCTAGTGTGAAAGTAGCCTTACCAGTTGACTGCCCAGAACAACCATGTGATCATTTATTCCCATCCTTAGTGTATGTGTACACTGATTTTTTTTTTAGGAGTTTTTGGAGCAGAAACTGAGTGGAAACTCTCCAAATCCTCCTCAACCACTCAAAACTCCACTTGGTTTCTGCTAAAAAAAACTCAGTGAAAAGACTCAGCTTGTATATACCCTTAGACAGAAATCAATCATTGACCAAGCTTGTGACCAGCCAAGTTACTCAACCCTATCAAATCTCGGGAAAGGCTCGTACTGTAGGTGATTTGCATCATTCGGCTGACTCTTTTCTTGGGTCGTGCGGTATTAAAATCATCTGAGATATAAAATTCACAATAAATACTCAGTGCTCCGATCTGCTGGATAAGAAATCAGATATTAGCTTTTTATTATGTTTACTTAAAATATTGCTCATACATCATGAAAACCATCTCGTAATTTGTATTTTTTTTTTTACAGGCGAGTTTTCTGATATTCATTCGAAGAATCTTCATTAATTTGTTATGCTCCCTTTTATGTCTGAAACTGCATTTTTAATATCTTGGCAGATGGTGTTCAGACACTTATAAATTTTACACCCCAAGATCCCTTGATGCCAGGGGGGTATCTCTTTTATGTAGCACATTTTTTGCTGTCTTATTATACCATATTGCATTTTCATCATCAAGCTAATTTTGTATCCTGCTCTTTCTTTTAATTAAAATTTTAGAATCATATCATTGCGAAAGTGCTTTCTTACAGCAAGTTGTCAGTGCCGAAGAGAAAACCATATGTAGATGTACAAATATCGCATTGTCAAGATCGGAGGATCCAAAGGGAAAATCAACCTCTGAAACACATTTGTATACTAAAAGTTTAAACATTTCCAGGAAGCTAGTAACACAAATGCCGTACATTATAAAAGCAGGAGACTAGAAAATGATGTCTGGTCAGGAAACATCTTAAAAAGTGTTCTGATAACAAATTTGCTGAGCTCCAAAACCAGTGAAAGATGGATAGGTTATTATTATCAGATTGATGGGGGTTATAAACTCTGCACCCTAAGCAATCAGCTAATATCGGGTGCTGTGGCCACCAGAAGAACACAACTGTCACAATTTCCACTCTGTTTCTGTTTTTTTGTTACTTTGTGTCGGGGCTGTCAGTCTGTGCTGCAATCACCTGTGTTCATTTTCCTTAATCAGGCTTCTACTTAAAGGGAACCTGTCACTCCCTCCAGCCGTTATAAACTAAAAGAGCCACCTTGTGCAGCAGTAATGCTGCATTCTAACAAGGTGGCTCTTTTAGTTTTTGTTTCTGTTATTCCCACAATAATTGTATTTATAATTCTGCTGAAATACCTATCTTTGTCCATGCAGGCGGGTCTGAAGCCTCCTCTTAGAAGCGCCCAACTGCCGTCAGTCATCTCTTGTGTAGATTTTCGCCGCCCCCTCAGCGCTGTTATTGTGTGAATTCCGGCCCCTGCGCTCTGCTCTTCTGCCTTGTGCAGGCGCATAGAGCATTATCCGTCCGAGCGTTGGTGCCGGGTTCCTTTCTGCGCCTGTGCGGTCAGTGCGGCCAGCCTGTTACTGAATCCCCGCCCCGCACTGTGTTATGCAGTATGCACAGTGCGGGGCTGGGATTCCTGGGCATGCGCACTGCGCTTGTCAGACGCTCCACAGGTCCCCGGCCTTCCAGCGTTGTTCTGTGCGGCTGTTCCAAACGCTGGCAAGGATACCTGTATATTCCGGCAACGCTGAAAGGCGGGGGACCTGGGGAGCGTCTGAGAAGCGCAGTGCGCATGCCCAGGAATCCCAGCCCCGCACTGTGCATAATGCATAACACAGTGCGGGGCGGGGATTCAGTAACAGGGTGGCCGCACTGCCCCGCACAGGCGCAGAACGGAACCCGGCACCAGCGCTAGGACGGCAAATGCTCTATGCGCCTGCACAAGGCAGAAGAGCAGAGCGCAGGCGCCGGAATTCACACAATAACAGTGCTGAGGGGGCGGCAAAAATTTACACAAGAGATGACTGACGGCAGTTGGGCGCTTCTAAGAAGAGGCTTCAGTCCCGCCTCCATGGACAAAGATAGGTATTTCAGCAGAATTATAAATACATTTATTGTGGGAATAACAGAAACAAAAACTAAAAGAGCCACCTTGTTAGAATGCAGCATTACTGCTGCACAAGGTGGCTCTTTTAGTTTATAACGGCTGGAGGGGGGTGACAATGGCCCTTTAAGCATGCTAGTTCTTTCAATCGTCAATCGTACACTTGTTGTTGCCTGTGGAACATTGATCCCTCTGCACTCTGTGCCTGACCCTGCTTGACTTGATTATCTTCCCAGACTCTGACCTTTTGCTTGTGACCTGACTTTGCTTGTGCCTGCTCCCTGTATCTGTTTTGTCTCTCTGGCTTTCCTGACCTTGGCTCGTGTATTGTTCTTCGTCTCTGACTTCCCTTTGTCGTACTGGGCCATTTCCTGGACTTGACCTCGGATTGTTTGACCTCCCTTTACTAACAGTAAGTAGTGTATATATTTACTGCCATGACTCGCATCACAACAGCGTACAGTGCATTTTTGTTCAAAGGGGGTGGGATAACCTACAAAAATAATGAAATATAATAAAAAAAAAAAACAAAAGCAAAAAAATAATAAAGTTATAAATAAATAAAAAAAAATAGTCAAATTTAACAAACATAAGCACCAAAACAATACTTTTCAGTTCTGAGATTGGTGGCAAATGTATTCAGTGGAAGTAACATTTTGGGTGGAAATTTGAAAAAAGTTGACAAGTTTGAATTGCAAATGAATCGATCATCTTATTCTCTACCATTAACTACCATAATAAATGCTGCAAATCAAGGAAAAAAATTTAGTAAACCAAACCATCAGAACTGTTCTCAAAACCACTAATCACATACCGCAGAATTTGCACCTAATAATTTGATAATGGTCAAAACATTAGTATTATTAAAATTGAGAATGAAACTCATTATGACATTGAAAGTTCTGATCTCTCACAAAAATTGCAAAATCTGGTAAGCAAAGCAATCACATTACCTAGATTTATCAACCCCTTCACTCACAGGCAATTATATTTTTTATTTCATTTTTGCATTTTAGTTTTTTCATCCCTTTCTTCCAAGAGCTACAACTTTTACTTTTTTACTTTGCTGCCTTGCTTTTGCAGGACAAGTTGTAAAATTGAGGACACCATTAATTTTACCATGCAATGCACTGAAAAACAGGAAAAAAAAGCCAAGTGGGATGAAATGGTGAAAATTATTTGATTCTACCATTGTTTTTGGGGATTTTGATTGTAAAGCATATATTGTATGGTAAAATGATCTGGGAACCTACTTTTTTAGATCGCTATGATTACAGCAATGCCTAACTTGCATATTTTTTATACCATAGTATTAGTAAAGTATTGAGAAAAAAATCAGTTTTTACTGTATTTTACCAATAAGACACAATTGTGGCATTTCAATATTTTTCTTTTTGCTGCATTTTTATGTGGGTTTGTTTCTGATACCGTCATGCTGATGCCAAAAATGTTTATTTTTTTATTTTTAACCCCGTTACCCCTGAGAGTGGTTTGTACGTTAATGACCGGGCCAATTTTTAAAATTCTGACCACTGTCCCTTTATGAGGTAATAACTCTTGAACGCTTCAACGGATCCCAGTGATTGTGAGACTGTGTGTTAGGTCTCGAGTTCCCGCTTCTTCACAGGGGGAATCTCGAGCCATCTCCGCTGCGGTCTCCCATTCTTATCCAGCCGCAGTGGAGTCTGCTCAGCAGGGACGTCGGTCCCAGCGTCTTGCTCAGTCTCACTCTGTACAGAGAGTTACTGCTGCTTCTTCAGCTTCTGCCATTAAAGCCAGTGCTGGTCAGCAGCGAACGGACTTCTCTGGGACTAAGTCCTTGTCTGCACACACTGAGCATGCCCAGGGCAAGATCTCCCATTGGAGATCGAGGGTCATGTGCTCAGGCTCTGCAGCACATTCCATTGGTCCTCTTGGCAGGTCTTGGAAGGGCAAAGTTTCTGTGGCCACTTCCTGTGCTGCAACTATATAAACTGCGCATGACCGCACGGCCATGCGCTAGTGTACATTTGCTTACGTGTGTTTGTTGTGAGTGCAAGTCGTCCTTGGATACCCCTTCCCTATTGAATGTCTGTTCGCGGAAGGTGTATGGTTGCTATCTAGCGCCCGACTTATCCTACAGCACTAATCACACGTTACAGCGTCCAGTTGCTGTGACCGCCAGTACGGCGCCGTGCACTTCCTCTGTGCTTTCCTTACCCAAGCCTGGGTGGTTAGTGGCGTTCGTCAGTGCGGCACCGCATGCACTCTTGTGCCCTAATATTGTTATTGAGCTTCCCTACACACCCAGTTGCGGTGTTGTGCCAGCAAGGGTCTAATCGGACTTCAATCCTAGTTGGGGTTGAGTTCGCTGACTACTTGCTCGCCCTCTATGTGCGGTACCGCGATCCTGTGACGCAACAGGATCGCTTCCTTCACGCTGGGTGAAGTTTAACCCACGTGTGTATACTTATGAGTACCGCCATATAGTCCGTCATTACTTGGCAGCAGGTTCCATCTCTGCACGGTGGACCCCGGGCTGCGAACGCACCATACTCTATCTGTCTTATTATTTGGTGCGTTCCGCTAGCCCTAACACTGTGATTCATGACATATTGTACTTGACAGTTGTAAAATTTATTTGCTATAAGTTGCGTTTATTTGTAAAAAAATGGAAATTTGGCGAAAATTTAGGAAATGTCACAATTTTCCAACTTTGAATTTTCATGCCCTTAAATCACAGATATATGTCACACAAAATACTTACTAATTAACAATTCCAACATGTCTACTTTACATCAGCAAAATTTTGTAAACAACATTTTTGTTGTTGTTAGGGAGTTTAAAGGGTTAAAAGCTGACCAGCGATTTCTCATTTTTACAACACCATTTTTTTTAGGGACCACATCTCATTTGAAGTCAATAAGATACAAGATACCCAAAAGTGACACCATTCTAAAAATTGCACCACGGTGCTCAAAACCACATTCAAGAAGTTTATTAACCCTTCAGGTGGTTCACAGGAATTTTTGGAATGTGGAAAAAACTTTTTTTTCACATAAAATTTACTTCAGATCACATTTTTCTTATTTTGACAAGGGTAACAGGAGAAAATGAAGACCAAAATGTATTGTGTAATTTCTCCTGAGCATGCCAATACCCCATATGAGGGAGAAAACCACTGTTTGTGCACACAGCATAGGTCGGAAGGGAAGGAGCGCCATTTGACTTTTTGAATGCAAAATTTGCTGGAGCAATTGGCAGATGATGGGCCTAAACAGCGAAAATCCCCCACAAGTGACACCATTTTGGAAACTAGACCCCTCAGGGAACTGATATAGGTGTGTGGTGAGCACATTGAACCTTTACGTACTTCACAGAAGTTTATAACGCTGAGCTGTAAAAATAAAAAAAGAAAAACAAATTTTCTTCACAAATATGTTTTTAGCATAAAATATTGCATTTTCATAAGAGTAACAGAAGAAAATGCACCATGCAATTTGCTGTGCAATTTTTCCTGAGTACGCTGATAACCCATATGAGGGAGAAAACCACTGTGTCGGCACACAGCAGGGCGCGGAAGGGAAAGAGTCTCATATGAGTTTTTGAATGCAAAATTTCCTGGAATCATTAGCGGACGTCTTGTCCCATTTGGAGAGCCCCTGATGTGCCTAAACAGTGGAAACTCCCCCCAAATGACCACATTTTGCTAACTAGACACCTCAAGGAATGTATTTAGATACATTGTGAGCACCTTAAACCCCCAGGTGTTTCACAGAAGTTTATAACGTTAAGCCGTGAAAATAATAAAATCGCATTTTCCTCACAAAAATTGAATTTTAGCCACAAATTTTACATTTTTTGTGCAATTTCTCCTGAGAATGCCGATACCCAATATGTGAGAGAATACTACTTTTGAGGCACAGTGCAAAGTTCAGAAGGGAGGAGGCACCATATTGGAGTTTAGATTTTTCTGGAAACATTTGAGGATGCCATGTCACATTAGCAGAGCCCCTGAGGTGCCAGAACAACATAAACCCCCTATATGTGAACTCAATTTACAAACTACACTCCCCAATGAATTAATCTATGGGTGCAGTGATCATATTGACACCACATGTGCTTCACAGAGATTTATACGATTGTGCAGTGAAGAAAGAATAAATTACATTTTTACCACTAAAATGTTGTTTTAGCCCGGGATCACACATGCAAGAAATAAGCAATACATGCTGCCACACGCTCCGCTCCAGAGAGACGGCGGCAATGCCGGGTATTACCATGCGAGACTCGGACGTATTTCTCGCATGTGTGATCCCGGCCTAAGGGCTAATAGGATATTTTTTTTTATAACAAACAGAGGTCCATTTTTTCCTGAGTGTTCAAATACCCTACATGTAATCGGGAAATATTTTTCAGGCACAGTGCAAAGCTCAGAAGGTAAGCAGCGCTAGATTTTACTGTTATGGTTTTCAGGTGCCATGACTCTCTGCAAGAGCCCATGAGGTGCTAGAACAGCAGAACCCCCCCATAAGTGACATTTTACAATCTACACCTCTTGAAGAATTCATCTAGGGGTGCAGTGATCATATTGACAGCATATGAGTGTTACAGAATTTTATACCATTGGGCAATGAAGACAAAATAACTAGATTTTTGCCACCAAAATTTTGCTTTAGTCCCAGATTTTCAATTTTACACAAGAAGTGGGTAAAAATGGAACCAAAATATGTCCCACAATTTCTACTGAACATGGTAGTACCCCATATGTGTCTACTTAGCCATACGGAGAGAGTCGGGAGGAACGGAGCGCTATTTGCCTCCTGGAGCATAGAGTTTCCTAGAACAGTTTGCGGGCTCCATATACAGAGCCCCTAATTGCTGGAAGAACACAATCCCCCCTCAAGTGACCCCTTTTGGGAAACTATAGCCCTTTGGGAGTTTATCTACAGGTGTAGTGATAATTTTCACTCCATGGGTATTTTCCAGAAACAAGAAGCAATGAATGTTGCCGAGTGAAAATTGCAAACTGCCGCTGTAGTGACCCGTACGTTGCAGTCACCAGTACATTATGCCCAGCCCTGACTTCTGGAGGCATGCACCCGTAAGATAGGTGGGCTCTCATCGCTCCAGAAATGCCAAACGTAGAAGCAATATGTGGTTTAGGTACATTCTGGGGCTCAGAAGGGAAGGGGGCATTTGGATTTGGAAGTGCAGAATTTGCTGCATTTCTTTTGGCGGTGAGGAGCCATTTTGCTTTTCCAGAGTCTTTATGCTATCAGTAACGTGGAAACCTATATTTCCATTAACAGATGATGGACCTGAATGAGTGCTTGCTTTTTGTGTGGATTGAGTTGAAGATTTTATTGGGAACATTTTACATAACGTCTGGGATCACATTTATGCTGAGCACTTACTTTGGGGTTTCCATCTAAATCTCCGAGTGATGTGATTCAGATAAAACCTCTGAGGGATCCATTCAGTATAATGAAGCAGCAGAGTTACTCTGGACTCCGTTTGTCTTCTGTTCAGTGGTGTCCTTCTTTTCAGAAGTGCACAAAACTGTGTCCAATGGCACTTTTATGCAATCCTAAAAAGATGGACACTGCCGGAACACAGGTCAGACGATATCCACAGTGCCTCCATCTGCCTCATTATAGGGAATCTTCTGTTGGAGGTTCCCGCTGATTCACATATTTAAACAGAAACCTCAGTGTAAGCATTCAGCGCAGAGCGCAGGATAAATGTGCACCGAGCCTTACTGCAATCTTTGGGAAGCAGAATAAAAAAATCAACAGCAGGTGAAGAATTGGTTTTATTTATTTTTTATGCTATTTCTTGTGCGATATAAATGATTAGGCAACTTTATTCTTCGGGTCGGTGTGATTATAGCGATACCAAATTTATATCGGCTTTTTATGTTTGGCTGCTGTCACACTAAAAGATGCTTTTTATTGCAAAAAGTAGTTTTTGCATCACAACATTTTGAGAGCTATAGTTTTTCCATATTTTGGCCCACAGAGTCTTGTGAGGTCTTGATTTTTGTGGGACGAGTTGATGTTTTTATTGGTACCATTTTTGGGCACATGACTTTTTTTGATCACTTTCTATTCCAATTTTTGGGAGGCAGAATGAACAAAAAACAGCAATGCCGGAATGCCTTTTGGGGGAGTTAAGCCGTTCCGTGTGTGGTAAAATTGATAAGGCAGTTTTATCCTTTGATGCCGCGGGGTCTCTGGTCCAAAGGCAGAGGGGCTGAATGCTGTAATCGTGAATCAGCTGACACCTGGCGGCTATCGCTCGCACCTTCACCCGTGTGTGCTGGAGATCGCGCGGGCGTAATAATTCATCCCTGATCAAATAGGCCCAGGGCACAAGGATATTATAACCTCTAATGTCAGAAAGGGATTAAGGTGGTTGGGGAAAAATGATTTGAAGTTTTATGCTTTAATTTTTTTCAGATTTTCAAGCTTTTTCTTATTTATTATTTAGTATTTTTTGGGGATCTTGAGCTGCTGATTCTTTGACTATTTGTTCTATATACTACGGTATATAATGTAAATAATGATCTCCTATGAAGCTCAGCCTTTCTCTGGGATTCACAGGTACCAAAATGGCAGCCAAGGAGGCAGACCTAAGAATCTGTGCTTAATAGTAATCGCATTATTTGCCTTTGTCAGTAAAGTGAGATATTGATTTTACATGATATTTTCAATGGTATGTGATGTAGCAAATGTCAAGTCAAACATTTTCTACATCTATATGTATTTAGATGATGTTGATTATTTCAAATGGAAACAAAGACAAAAAATTGGCAAATGATAATGACACTTTCCAATTTATAGCACTTTACGTTTACGTTTGATTGACATCAATACGTGCTTTATTTCGCAGAATAATATTTGCTTGCAATATAACCCATCGTATATTTTTCATCTTTGCTTAGTTCTCTCTTCATCTCAAATTAATGAGCCACTGCCTTGAGATAACTCAGCATATAACACATAAATGTGGATTGTATATTGTAGTATTCGAGGATATTTATTGTGTTAATTATTTATATGTTGACTCTTAATTTATTTTAAAATATTTATAGCCACTTTCCTGGCAGCAAATTTGAAATAAAGATAGGGTTGATGTTAAGCACATGGATCAGGACTGTGTTCTCTGAGATAGTAATATCGAACCTGAGCTGAATATAAGATTACATCACTGCAGAAAATATCAATATTGCATTCATAGGAATATGAAAAAATTTGATATAAAGAGGCACTAGCGTCTGGTGCACTGGTGTAGTGAGAACTGGCCCTTTCTACACCCCAAATCTGGTAATTGTCATATCTATTGCCAATGGTTGTGGATATGGGTCAACTCCTGTTTCCATCTGAGTGTTTTATTCCAGACTCTGTTCTCCACGTCCCAGAAAGTTTAATTCCAAATCATGAATTCTCAGAAGTTTAGTGATACACTTCATTATAACATCGGTGACTCAGTGTTGAGAGTCAGCAAAGATCTGTAGTTGCTCTCATTGCCTGTGACTTACTGCACATTTTACATGCTTTGTGGCTTTTGTTTTCTTTTCATGAGGCCTTATTAAAGGGAATCTCACCTAATTCATGCTCTCCACACTGTGGGCATCGTAAATCAGAGCCTGGCTGCATGATGGTGATGGCCAGGAGCTCAGCTGGATCGTTAAATACACATGGCTGCAATTGTGCAGCTAGGCTCCTATTTATGCTGGTTTGGACTCATGCATGATTGACAACTCATTTATGCATGTGTCATGGGTTTACCGCAACAGAGAGGGTCCAGAAGACCGCAGTGTCTGATTTCTCTTGCACTGATTAGAAGCACTACTCCATCATATTAAATAGTGCAGGTTTCTGCTAGCATTGGAGGGGTTAATCTGTTCAGTTGAGGGCTCCTGGGGCTCTCCTGCTTTGATGGTGTCAGCTGTTCATTATTGACCACTCACCTCTGCTATATATACTCGCCTCTGCCAATCAGGGATTGCCAGTGTTAGTTTCATGCTACCTGGTTCTGGAGTTGGAGGTGCTGGGTTGTTTGAGGAGGCGTTTGGAGTGTTATTCAGAAGACTGCTGCTTGGGGATTTGTTTGTGTGCATATCCTCATCCTTTTCTATTTGGTTTTTCCTTCCGTTACTTAGCGGTGTTCCACTCTGTTGTTTGTGAGTGCACATTTGTAAGATTGGCACATTTGTTTATTTCCCTACATCTTCCCTTTTTAGTCTGGTTTGTGTATTCTTATACACTACAACTCCCAACTTCCCTGGGTGGGAGAGGGGACAGATAAGGGCTGATTTAGGAGCTCAGCAAGGCACTTGGCCCCCAGTGTCTTCACCATCAGAAGTAATCCGGGGAGCAGGGATAGTTTGGGTGCCCCTAGTTTTAGGGATAGGGTAGGAGTTCCTAGCCCCGAGATATCCTGCAACAGTATGGTGACAGCATCATTCAGGTGTCAGGTTAGCTATAAGGGCATACTTGCCAAAACTTAAAGATCTGCATCCAGATGTCACATCTAAAGTCATCCTCTTTTCTGGAAGTCTCCCAAGTGTTTTCAGATAGTTAGCAAATATTATTAAAAAGGCACTGGCTAAATTGGCCATATACTTTATTTAGCTTCCAGCCAAATAAGTTCGATCAGCCCACAGCTATTTCATGCAGCTCATCTTACATGTATGCTCAGTCAAGTTTGCACCTATCCTGAATTAGGAAAGCAGCTGCCAGACAACTCTGGCAGTGGTTTATCTCCCCTGAAAGCAAAAGGATCTGATATGTTGATATCCAACTTCCCAATTCTTCTATTATCTTACATCTACAGACAGGGAAGAGCCGGGAATTCTGGATACCTCTATACATATCTGATGATTGGACAGTATTGCGCAAAAAGGACAGTTTGACTGACAGTAGTGTAATATATAAAAAAAACAGCAAAACGAGGCAGAGCTTCTTACCTGCCTAGGCCTCTAAACAAATGCACTATCAGGATGCAGTGGACCCATGTGGTTAAGATGGAGACTACACAGGTGCAGCATAACCAATGAGGCAGCCACTCTCAACCTACCAAACTAATGGAGGGGGTGGCTGCTTGGCACAATGCTACACATAAAAGACTTGTATGTGGCGCTGTTCACACAATGGAGATGCACAGCATCCAGGCAAGCCTAGTAGTGACACCCTTCTATTAGATCAGGCGGGCCTGCCCAGCGCTATCCAAATGCACCCCATGTGAACAGACACCACAGTTTACAAGACAAAAATGGGCCCAACTGCACCCCGAAAAAATGCAAAAAACGCAAAAAAAATATATAAAATTTTTTTGTGAGGTATTAGTTTATACTTTGGCCAAAATACTCAAGCTCGTAACCCGCATCAAGGGTCCCCACGCTTACGAGTCCTAATTCTAAACAGCAAAAGCACAAGAAGAGGATTCAGAGATCCTCCAAAAAATAGAAAAAACAGCAAAACGAGGCAGAGCTTCTTACCTGCCTAGGCCTCTAAACAAATGCACTATCAGGATGCAGTGGACCCATGTGGTTAAGATGGAGACTACACAGGTGCAGCATAACCGATGAGGCAGCCACTCTCAACCTACCAAACTAATGGAGGGGGTGGCTGCTTGGCACAATGCTACACATAAAAGACTTCTGCTGTGCATCTCCATTGTGTGAACAGCGCCACATACAAGTCTTTTATGTGTAGCATTGTGCCAAGCAGCCACCCCCTCCATTAGTTTGGTAGGTTGAGAGTGGCTGCCTCATCGGTTATGCTGCACCTGTGTAGTCTCCATCTTAACCACATGGGTCCACTGCATCTAGTGTAATATATACAAACAGTTTAATGGTGCATTGATTCTCGCTCATCATGGCCTGACAATGCACCATTAATAAGAAACTGACAAATCTACAACTCATTCAGTTTGTTTACACAGCCCAATGAACAATAATGGGGGCCAAATGATTGCTAATACAATGATTCTGTCCTGATACTGTGCAATGTTATCGGCAGCATATCACTTGGTAACACACCACATTGTGTTGCTGCTAAAAATGATTTTTGTGCAAGCATAAATGATCCAATCACTCATCAATCAAATGTTTTGATAGTTTGTCGGGTGATTACAAGCAGGTAAGTGGGAACAATCATTCCTACAAATGCTTATTTGAAAATTATCTACTCATCTAAATGCACCAGAAGTCCACAGCCAGGTTCATATTGTTTTTGATCCCCATATCAATGGCTACATCAGGGCTTACTATGTTCTTCGTTGGACATCATTTTCATCCATATCGGCCGATTTAATGTGGATACCAAGAAGCTGGTGTCCCACAAAGCACACAGTGACGTTTTCTGCATTACTACAGTCAAAGGCACCATTAGCGCACACTCCCGAATCCTGGTTTCCAGGTAATAAGACCTAAGCACTGATGGAGCCACTGATGTGGGAATCAAATGCAATGTGATCCCAGCCAAAAAAAGTGTGTGCTTGTGTTAGGCTACGTTCACATTGGCGTTCCGCCAATGTGCGTCGCTGTTGCGCCGGCGACGCAGCGGCGACGCAGCGGCGACGCGCCCCTATGCTTAGCATAGGGGACGCGTGCGTTGTTTTGGTGGCGTTTTCGCCACGTGCGTCGTTTCCGACGCTAGCGTCGGACGCAAGAAAACGCTACATTGTAGCATTTTCTGTGCGTCCGATTTTCGTCAAAAACGACGCACGCGTCGCAAAACGCGCGCGTTTTTGCGCGCGTTTGCGCGCGTTTTTACGTGCGTCGCGCGTTGCGTCGCCGACGCAGGGCGGCGCAACGCTAGTGTGAACCTAGCCTTACGTGGTGTGGGGTGGTGGTCGTTGGTGAGGCACTTGTCTTCAGCACCCCAGCAAGGTACATGTAAGTGTGGGTCCAGGGTGGGTGTTTTACAGTTCAATGAGAGAGACTTGTGTTTCTAAACAAACTCTTCACTGAACATTAACTTGGTAAACGAATATTGGGTATAAAGTCTTATGGAAGCATTCTCCACACAGTATCCTTTCTATGCAGTTTACTCCAGGGCTTTCAAGACACACTGTTTCTCTCTATTTTGCCATAACCCAGCTTTAATGCTATAGTCCTGATCAGCAAGTCTCCCTACTTCTTCCATTACTGGCACCCTGTTTCTGTTACTGGCACCCTGGAATCCTTGCGCTCGAGACCCCCACTAGCTCCACATGCTCAGTCCTGCTTAGGCCTGTTATCTCCTGCGTTACATGCTCTAGGGTTCCTATCCAAGAACCCTTCTCTGGAAGACCATTCTGCCTCTTTCAGCAACTTTTCCTTTAGGAACGCACTATCCCCTGTTCTTAGTCTCCTCTCACTTAGAGTCACCCTTCTATGCAGCTCAGCTCACTTTACTCTCCAAACCCGATCTGACCACTTAACAGGAACTTAACAGGAACACAACTACTTTCCCTAAGACTAAACTCACCCCTGTGGAGTAGTCCCATACATTAATTCTATCCTAACTTACCCTATTGTCACTACCTATGTTATCACATTATAAAGTACACTATCCATTACATTATATTAACAATACTTATCACACTCTTTGCACAATACATTACCGGTACATGACATGATATTTACAAATGATGCATGACACAATACACACACAACGTGATTGGTGTCTTCAGGGGTAAGGAACACGATAGCACAGTCCACCACCCTTACATTCGAAAAGGATCATTGTGGGCTTACCTTACAAAATCCTTCTCACAGCACTTACTGTCAATCAATGGCTGAATATTGCTTACAGAGCGAAGACTGGAAGCTCCTGGGCCCTAAAATCTGTAAAAGTGTCACTCACCTACCATTTTCTAATTATAATACTGACAGGTATTTCTTGAGCATGGTATGACAAAGGGACCTCCTCAAACACCAGGGTTTGGGTGCAACTGGTAAGTGAAAAATACAAGACAGGTTTTCTTTTGAATCTTGACCCATGACAATTATCTCATCACGCGGCCGACTTCCAATTAAAAAATGGGTTGACATTGTGAATAATTCACATTAATACGAGACCAAGGCCAACATAATCTACTTTACCTTTGCTCTTAATGATTGACAATGCCCCCTAAATAGAAAGCTATTTTCTAATTCTGAACAAATGTATTAAGCATAGCTTCTGGCTTTCATGTGTTTCCGTAATGATGTGATAAATCACAGGCTTGTTAGTTTTTATTTTATTCCTTTGTTGGGAAATGTGTATTTTTTGTGTTTAACTTCTAAGTAATTCATGTTGTTGTGTGGTCAGGGAAATCTTTGGGCAAGAAGATTCTTCTCATGAAAACTAGCTGCAAGTATATGGAATATTTCCTTGCAGGGATCAATCAAATGTGCTTTATGAGCATTGCCACTTTGCATGACTCATTCTGTTCTGTATTTCAAAGCTGATCTATTTTCTGGTATATCACGTAAAACATTGGCGTCTACAAAAGCATTTTCATGATGATAGTATTTGTAGACATAGCTGTGCTGCTAGTTTTCACTGTATTTTGATGTTCTCCTTTACAGCCACAGAATATGCTTAGGACTAACATAAAGCGGTAGATCTGTGTAAATGAGATGTGCTGGAAATGAGAGAAGATCTAAATTTCAGCTGAAAAATTATTGCCTCTTCATATAATGACTTGTGTAAGTTTCAAAATATATTTTTCTCAATGTTAAAGTCAATCTCAATGTCTTTTTATAGTTTAAAGGCACAGACTTAGAGTGTGCCTCCAGTAAAAGATAAAAAGTCATTTCACTTGTAGATGTGCAGTACTGTTGTGGAGCTTTTTCTTTCGAAACTCAGCTCATTGTGCTGCAGACATTTCATGATCTCACCTATATTGTTGTTGGCAGCTCATTAACCAGCCACATAAACATGGTGTGTGCGGAGACCCAAAAATAGTTTTAAAAATCATTTGTGTCTATACAGTTTGCACATCTTCAGGTCTTTTCTTTTACACACACACATAGGGAGAGACCTGTCAGTCTAAGGGTATGTGTCCACGTTCAGGATTGCATCAGGATTTGGTCAGGATTTTATGCAGGTGAAATCCTGACCAAATCTGCACCTGAGGTCACTGGCAGGTCACCTGCGCTGTCCTTGCGTTTTTTCTGCAATGTAAGGACATGCTGCGTTCTTAAAAGACGAGCCGCATGTGCGTTTTCGCAGGTATGTCGCATGCGTCTTTTAATGCATAGTGGAGACGGGATTTCATGAAATGCCCTCCACTATGCTGTAACATCTGGATGCTGCGTTTTTGATGCTGGGGCTCAACGCAGCATCAAAAACGCAGCGTTTCCTGAACGTGGAAAAATACCCGAAGGGAGCAGGGTGGCAAGAAGCTCTGTTGGCAAGTCATCCAAGATGCATGGTCCTTGACTGGCTTTTCAGAATGTTTTCTCTGAAATGCCGCAGAGTTTGAGAGTTATACATACGCAGCTGCAATAAGTCAACTGCTGTCTGATTCATACTTCCCATGTTTTGGACAGGATGACTCTACCGGCAGGTTACCATTAACGAGTTGTTATTATTGTCTGACATATAGACTTAGTAGAGCTGGAGTCCGTTCACTGTTTCTACAAGCTTACTAATTCACATTATATCTTTTGTTTCTCCCTTCACCTTGTCAGTGCACCCCTACACAAGCATTAGTCAGTGCCCTGTATGCTTGTATGTTGTTGTATGCAACAACCTGTTAATCACCTGTCCAGGCTCCAGCACTGGGCCTTGATTCCTTTTCCTGTGGCCAGATCCCTTTGCAATAGTCCATATCGGGTTTCGCAGGTAATCTGATGAACTCCTCTGACAATATCACTGAAGGACTTTTAGTTCAGGCTTTGCTAGATGTCAGATGTTTTGGCATTAAGTAGCACAGTCCCCAGTGTTAACAAAATTATCTACTACTTCTCTTGGCTCAGCTCCAGACATGTGTTTACCATCTCCCACTCTATTTGTAACTTCTATGCCACAACCAACGTTTATCCCACCTCAGTCAAGCTTAAGGTACCGTCACACATAACAATATCGTTAACGATATCGTTGCTTTTTGTGACGTAGCAACGATATTGTTACCGAAATCGTTATGCGTGACAGCGACCAACGATCAGGCCCCTGCTGGGAGATCGTTGGTCGCTGGGGAATGATCAGAACTTTATTTTGGTCGCTGATCTCCCGCTGACATCGCTGAATCGGAGTGTGTGACGCCGATTCAGTGATGTCTTCACTGGTAACCAGGGTAAATATCGGGTTACTAAGCGCAGGGCTGCGCTTAGTAACCCAATGTTTGCCCTGGTTACCATTGTAAATGTAAAAAAAAAAAAACACTACATACTTACATTCCGGTGTTTGGTCACGTCCCTCGCCTTCAGCTTCCCGCACTGACTGTGAGCGCCGGCCGGCCGTAAAGCAGAGCACAGCAGTGACATCACCGCTCTGCTTTACGGCCGGCCGGCGCGCCGCTCACAGTCAGTGCGGGAAGCTGAAGGCGAGGGACGTGACCAGACACCGGAATGTAAGTATGTAGTGTTTATTTTTTTTACATTTACAATGGTAACCAGGGTAAACATCGGGTTACTAAGCGCGGCCCTGCGCTTAGTAACCCGATGTTTACACTGGTTACCCGGGGACTTTGGCATCGTTGGTCGCTGGAGAGCTGTCTGTGTGACAGCTCTCCAGCGACCAAACAGCAACGCTGCAGCGATCAGCATCGTTGTCTTTTTTGCTTAATGTGATGGTACCTTTACTTAGGTGAGGTGGAGTTTACACCTACCACTCAGCAATCAAGTTACCAGGAACCAAGGCATTGGACGTTCTCCTTCAAAAAGTGACTTTATTAATAAAAAATGTTTTTAATAATAAAAATAATATATATACAGTATATATAAACAGTTTACATGCGATGTTTCAGCCATACAAGTCTTTTATCAAGCCATTAAAGTAAATGGTCTGCACATGTTTTACTTTAGTTGACAAAGGCCTTGTGTGGCCAAAATGTCATAAGTAAATTTTTGTGTGTACCTTGTTATCAATAAAGTAACTTTTTGATGGAAATTGTCCAGTTCCTTGATTTCTTGATGTTTACATTGTTAGAACATCGTGGTGGGTTGAACCAAGTTTGCATGAACCACAGAGCGGTGAACGGGCTAAATCTTTAATGGGAAGGTACCGCGTTTGTAGATCATTAATAAATCAATGTAATGTAGCATAATATGCTGTTATAACCAAGATTTGATTGCATTTGAAACATATTTTGTGTGTTATAGGAGTTTAAGGAAGGCACTGGGGGCTGACATCTTGCCTTCACAGTAGCAGCACGACACCTTCAATGTCATAATACAGCACCCCATGGTCATAGGAGAAAACAGATGGACTCCAACCCTATCTATTGTAATAGAACTGTCACTGCTGTGAACTGAGCATGCCTCTGTGGGCTGCAAAATTCACAGTAGTGGGAGTGTTCTGCTGCCATATTCATGGGGCCCTTGGATCTGCTAACATAAGCAGTACTGCTTCCAGCAGAACAGATCCTAGATTGATGGCTGACGGGAGTAAACTGCAGGAGAAAAGCATATTCTGCAGAGACATCAAGGAGGAACAGTGTACCATTAGCTAGCATTATCGGAACAGGAGCTGTCAGCTGCTCAGCAGGAGTTGTGATTCATCCCTCAGTAAGATAAGGAACTGCAGGTCTGCAGTGAATGGCCAGACATTGTGGAGGGGGGTGAGAGAATCATGTAATCTGGGTGAGAGAGACTGAAGGGAGAGAGAGACAGTAACTGCTGGTGATAGCAGATCACAGGGCAGTCACCCACAAAATGGCGCTGTCCTGTGATGCTACTCTTGTTTCTGCCCCAGGAGTACTAGAACACCCAAAAGGGGAGGGAAATGGTGATGTCAGCAGTTAGTGCCCCAATTTTGCTGCTAACAATAAAGCTGGTAAGTCTTACTATAGCTGCTTGAGGTCTAAAACGGAAAATGCTCCCCCTAGTGGTAAATATATATATTTGTAAGAAAACATATAATACTAGATGGTGGCCTGATTCTAACGCATCGGGTATTCTAGAATATGTATGTATGTATGTATATAGCAGCCACATAGTATATAGCACAGGCCACGTAGTATATAGGAGTCATGTAGTATATAGCAGACAAATACTACGTGGCCTGTGCTATATACTATGTGGCTGCTATATACATACATATTGTAGAATACATGATGCCTTAATACAGGCCATGCAATATATAACAGTGGCCACGTAGTATAAAACACAGCCCACGTACTATATAACACAGCCCACGCAGTATATAGCAGCCATGCAGTATATAACACAGGCGACGTAGTAATAACACAGGCCACGCAGTACATAACACAGCCCACATAGTATCTAACACTTGCCAAGTAGTATATAGCAGCCACGCAGTATATAACACAGCCCACACAGTATATAACACTGGCCACGTAATATACAGCACAGCCCACGCAGTATATATCACAGCCCACATAGTATCTAACACTGGCCAGGTAGTATATTGCAGCCACACGGTATATAACACAGCCCACATAGTATATAGCAGTGTAGGCACCATATTCCTGTTAAAAAAAATAAAAAATAGTTATATACTCACCCGCCGGGATCCAGCGAAGCTCTGCCGATGCGCACGCAGCAGTGCAAACACTGCATTAATACATTTTAATTACTATTTTAAACTTAATTTCACAAAAAAACAAACTATAAGAAAACTGGTGGCACCTTCCCTTGAACAAAAGCAAGCAAGTTACCAACTACTCCCAACTTTTCTCAGTCCTGTTCAACCTGGTCTCTGCAATCTAGGTAGCACATCTCTTCAATGGAGTCTGCAGTTTGCCTATACTACTCTGTTATTTCACAAGTAACCATTTTCTCACTACAATTCCCAGCTTAGGTAACGTTCACATTTGCGTTGTTGGGCGCAGCGTCAGCGACGCGACGCAACGCAACCAACAACGCATGTACACAACGCAGCGTTTTGCGACGCATACGTTGTCATAAGATCCTACAGATCAGGAATTTCGGCGCAGGGAAAACGCTACAAGTAGCGTCCTCTGCGCCCTGTCTTGTGCGTCGATATGACGCATGCGTCGTAAAATGCAGTACAACACATACCGGCGCATGTCCATGCACCCCTCATGTTAAAGATAGGGGCGCATGACGCATGCGTCGGTATGCGTCGACGACGCTGCGCCCAACAACGCAAATGTGAATGTAGCCTTACATCGTTGCTATTAAACATTTCCCTGCTTTAAGATACCAGACTGCATTTACTTCTGCATTATACTTGTGATTAACAATTGCCCTGCTGGAAAATACTAGACTTAATTTGCTTCTCTGTTATTGCTGTGATTAAATATTGCTCTGCTGGAAGATATCAGACTACATTTACATTTCTTTTATGGCTATAATTAACTATTGCCTTGCTGGAAGAGACCAAACCGCAAGATCACAGTTCCCTATACAGCTGCTGTTCCCGTGTATATATGCTCACCTATCTACGCTTCATCTGTGTTACCTGCACTGCTTTTCTTGTTAACTTGCAGTCCTGCATACCCTGCCGATGTTCAAATTATTTAACCTATTTCATCGGCACCTTTGTTTTTACAGATAAACTAAATCATAAGTTAAAGAAAACCAAATAAAAAAAAATGCTCCTTACAAAAATGAAGGAGGGTGCAGCTAGTAACTTAAAGAAGTAAATAAAGCAAATGGAACACTCTTTTTTTATTTCTAGATTGGAAACTTTAAATTGGTGCATGTCATGAGAGTTGTTTAAGTGAACTTCACCCACCCCACAGCTTTCCATGTATTGTATAGTGACAGAAAACTGCTAATCAGTGCTAATCATTTGGACTAGGAAGCACGGGGCCAGGTCTCCTCTAGTGATAATTTCCTGCTGATAAAACACTGATTGTATAGAAATAAGTCTACTTTCACACTGGCATTTTTTTAATACGTCGCAATGCGTCATTTAGGGGTAAAAACGCATCCTGCAAAATTGTTTGCAGGATGCGTTTTTGCCCCATAGAGTAACATTACCGACGCATTGCAAAGTATTGTCAACGTATTGTCACGCCGTGTTGTGGCGGACCGCCGTGATCAAAAAACGTTAAATGTAAAGTTTTTTGCTGCCGACGGACCGCTTTTTCCAACCGCGCATGTGCGGCCGGAACTCCGCCCCCACCTCCCCGCACCTCACAATGGGGCAGCGGATGCATCGGAGAAATGCATCCGCTGCACCCGTTGTGCGGCACAACAAACGCAATGCGACGGGCCGAATCTGACGTTAGTGTGAAAGTAGCCTTACAAAACACAGCCTTATAAGTGACACATCCTTGTAATCAGGGTCTCTGCTCCTGCTTCATTGTGCTCTAAGATTAAGAACAGGTTAAGAGAAAAAGAAAAAAATTGCTAGCAATTTAAATTAATTGTGAGAAACAAACTTTTGATCAATTATCACCTCCTGAATTGGATACGTGAGACAATGTTCATATAAATTTTTATTTCAGTCTTTTTTAAATCAGCCTCCAGGGAACCTGTTACCTTAGAAAACACTATTTGCCTGCAGATACAGGGTTAATCTGCAAGCAAATATTATTACTATGCTACTTGGCAGCCTTAGTGAAAGTGCGACTGCCAGAAGAGAATTAGCTTATATCCTCTCCAGAGATGGAAAGCACGGAGCAGCTCCAGTCACCGCTCACAGCACCGAACACCACACTATGAGCAGCGGCTGTGACCACGCCCTGGCACTTTGATTGACAGCTCACTCTGCAGAGCATCTGTGCAGAATAAGTTGTCAATCACAATGCCAAAGTATGTTTACAGCCACCAGTCACATTATAGTGAGCAATGATTGTAATAACTCTGTATACTTCCCCATGACTGTAAGCCGGTGGCTTCCAGGAGAACATAGGTTCATTTTCTCCTGGTAGCTGCACTTTCAGCAAGGCGGGTAGGAAGCATTGTAACACTATTTATCTGCAAATTAACCCAATATATGCAGGTGATAGCATTTTTTAAGATTATTTTCCCTTTAAGAATCTAATTTTTTGCATTCTTTCTGCCGTTACAATTGATTTTCTCATGCTGAATATTTATACATATTTTCTCAAAACGGCATTTTGTCAGGTTCTGTCATAGTATACTGGTATGTCAAAAATGATTTAGCTTTGTTTACGTATTATTGATTGTTGTCTTTGTTTTTATTACTCAGCTGAACTGTTCTGCATTAATATTAATGTACGTTAAATATTTAGGTTTGCTTTGTCTCAAACTCAAACGTGTTGATTTATTTACAATGATATCCCTCAAAAGATGACATAAATTCACATTAGTCCTTTTAAAATCACCAAACTTGGATTTGTCTTGTAAATGATGGAGCTGCAGAGGGGAGTCATTCTTTCCTGTGTTAAATAGGCGAAGCTTCATCAAATTAAAAGATTTTGGTTGCCCTACCTGGATGTGACATTAAAGTACATTTTGCTTGCGCTAAATATTTTTTAAAATCACTATTTGGGCTAAATTCGATACAAAACATTGGATCGGACTCGGCTGAATGTTATTCTATGAGGCCATGCACATGTCTGACATTTGGAAAATGAGTCAACGAGTCATGATGATGACATTTGAGTGTGGTCAAATTTACACAGACTGATAGAATGGCAAAGATGGAGAATTTTTTTCCTTCTCCTCCCCATCTGAAAAAATCTGAGCACACTGTGATCAAACTCTGATCAAACTCTGTTTGGAGTTTGATCATAATGTGTTTAGCATAACTCTGTTCTACATATTTTTAAAAGTTTTCAGGATCAGTTATGAAATGAATCATTATTTAATGATTTTTGACGTCTTGAATTAAAATCTGACAATGAAAATTTTTAGTTGGCTCTTTCTTCTATAATATCAGCGTTTTCCTTTTACTGCTACATATAACTAATGCATAAAAGTTTCAGTACTTTGAAACATTATTATTTTTGCAAATATAAAGCTGCAGAATATTTTGTTACGCCAATTTTCTAATATTTATGTACAGGAAACTTATTAGCAATTAAAATAACTAAAACATGCCTAAACACTATTGTGATTTATAAACAGTTACAGAAATTTTGCTACAAATTTTTTTCCTCATTCAGTGACAACTCTTTTCTTTGCTTGTCTCTTGTACTCCTTCATGGGATCATATTTTAAAATTGTCCAACAGTAATCGGCAAGCTCATATGAACGCTAGCGTGAGAAAATATTCAGAAAAATTCCCACGCTAGAGTTCATATGAGTTTATGCCAGCAGGGGGCACAGCACCGCAAGTCTAGGTAGCTACGTTCCCCTGCTTTTCATTCATTCCCCAGATTTTACAGGCAGGAGCACAGCTGCATTAGCAGGCTCCTGGCTGTAAAATTATTTAACCCCTTCAGATGGGTTTACTGCGTGGGACAAGACTGAACGACGGAAGGTATGGGATATTGTTGATTTTTTGTTTTAACTTTGTTTCAGGTGACAAGGGTCTTCAATTGGATTGAGAGTATAATAAACTATTACAACACCCTGTGTCTTTCACTTTTTCCCTAATGTGTGTGTGTTTTATTAACCATTTACTAGTATTGGATTAATAATGGATAGGCGTCTTATTGATGCCTCTCCATTATTAACCAGGCTTAATGTCACCTTACAATAGCAAGGTGGCATTAACCCTTCATTACCCCATATCCCACCGTTACTCGGGAGTAGGAAGAGAGTGGCCAAGTGCCAGAATAGGCCCATCTTACAGATGCGCCTTTTGTGGGGTGGCTGGGGGCAGATGTTTTTAGCCGGGGGAGGGGGGGGGCAATAACCATGCTCCCTCTCTAGGCTATTAATATCTGCTGCCCTCAGTCACTGGCTTTCCCACTCTGGCGGAGAAAATTGCGCTGGAGCCAACACCAATTTTTTCCGTGATTTAACCCTTTATTTTAACAGCTAGAGCCACCATATTTTACACACAGATACTTCTTACATTAGTAGTCAGGAATATGTAATAAAATAAGGGATATGAAATGGTTTATTGTATCTAAACCATGTCTCATATCCTGTCGGGTTTGTGAAGGAGATGGCAAAAGCCAGCAATTGAATTACCGGCTTTTCTGCTATCTAGCTCTGTATTAAATATAAATATATATATATAGGTGTCCCACTGACATATATATATATATATATGTATATATACCTATTCTATGTGTATATATCTATTCTATCTTTTCTATTCTAATCTGTCAGTGTGATTTTACTGTACACAGCACTGATTTGCCGGCTTTTCAAAGGACACCGGTACGTAAAAATTGGACAACAATACGGATGTCATACGGATGTTGCGATAAAAAATTGCATGACACTCGCAAGACAAACGCATAGTTTTTATCCATTTTTTTGGTCCGTAAAATCGGACCTTTTTTTCCTCTGGAAAAAAGCCCTAAGAAATGAATCTTTAAGGACATGTTACAGCCAAGACATTTATATGTTTTGAGGATATTTTCTACCAATTCTTCATAGTTATCTGACTTAGGCTCGAGTCACACTGCCATATTTCTCCTGCGAGAATCGCATCGTAAAACTTGTACTGGCTGACAGCTCTCCTGACCTGAGCTTGACAGCTGCATAGTAATCCATCATGCTGTCATGCTCAGGTCAGGAGAGGTGTCGGCCAGTTCATGGAGTGCGATGCGATTATCGCAGGAGAAATATGGCAGTGTGACTCCCAAAAAATTAGTTACCCCTAATGTGAATGTAACCCATGCAGCCTTTTCCTCGCCCTGCAAGAAACAGAAAAACTCCCCATCTTGAAGAAGCCTAAGAATCTCAGGTCCAGTCAAGACTCCTTCCTTTATCTTTGCTTCACTCAACCTTGGAAATTTATCAATGAGATACTTGAAAGCTTCTGCATTTTTATTCATTGCTTTTAAAAATGTCTTCATTAGGCCCAATTTGATATGCAATGGTGGTAGCAAAATCTCATGTGGGTCAACAAGTGATGGATGCAGGACATTTTTACTCCCTGGCTGGAATGAATGTCCCAGAGGCCAGTGTCTTTTATTGTAGTGATGTTTCCTTGCACGACCAACCCTACTGACACATAAAGCAGCTGTACTTTGGGTACTGAGTGCCGGCTACTTCCCTCGTACCTGGAACCAAGGCCTCATCACACCCATCCACAAGAGTGGGGACAGGTATGACCCAGCCAACTACAGAGGCATATGCGTCAGCAGCAACCTGGGAAAACTGTTCAGCAGTATCCTGAACAAGAGGATCCTCACCTTCCTCACCGAGCACAACGTCCTCAGCAAGAGCCAAGCAGGGTTCATGCCGAACCACCACACCACTGACCACATCTATACTCTGCACAGCCTCATTCAGAGACACGTCTACAAGACAAAGAATGGGAAGATATACGCCTGCTTTGTGGACTTTAAAAAGGCCTTTGATTCAGTGTGGCACCCGGGCTTATTCCTGAAACTGCTGGAGAGTGGAATAGGAGGAAAGACCTACGATGTCATCAAAAGCTCCTACACCGAGAACTGCTGCAGCGTGAGTGTGAACGGCAAAAGAACTGCTTATTTCCAGCAGAGCCGCGGAGTCAGACAAGGCTGCAGCCTAAGTCCAACGCTCTTCAACATCTACATCAACGAGCTGGCTACTGCCCTGGAATCCTCCTCAGCACCAGGACTCAACCTCCACGACGCTCAGGTGAAATTCCTGCTGTATGCAGATGACCTGCTGCTGCTGTCACCTACCGAGAAAGGCCTCCAGGACAACCTGAAAATCCTAGAGAAATTCAGCTCCACCTGGGCTCTACCGGTCAACCTAAAGAAAACCAACACCATGGTGTTCCAGAGGAGAAAGAGAAGATCAGACCAACACCCATCATTTATCCTCAACAACTGCGACCTCACAGGAACAGACAAATATACCAACCTGGGCATAGAGATTCACCGGTCAGGGAGCTTCAAACAAGCCATAGAGACCCTGAAAGACAAGGCCTGCAAAACCTTCTATGCCATCCGAAGGACACTCTACCATCTGAAGCCACCAGTGAGGGTCTGGCTAAAAATCTTCGACTCCATCATCGCCCCAATCCTCCTGTATGGCAGCGAAGTCTGGGGTCCTCACACCTACCCAGACTGGTCAAAGTGGGATTCCAGTCCAACAGAAATATTCCACCTGGAATTCTGCAAGCACCTTCTCCAGGTCCATCGGAGCACCTCCAACAGTGCTTGTCGGGCCGAGCTGGGCAGATTCCCTCTACACCTAACAGTTCTAAAGAGGGCGCTGTCATTCCGGGCTCACCTGCATAGGAGCAATCCAAGCTCCCATCACCATAAAGCCCTGATACATGTAGGTGAAACAGAAAAACCAGAACCCTCGGAACAGCCCAGCCAAACCCAACCAGACCAGAACACCAATCACAACAACCTGACAAAAGCCGGAATCAGGAAGATGGCAGACGAAGGCCAGGAGAGGTATGTCAGTGACTGGAAGAATGATATCATCAGCTCACAGAAACTGACCATGTACCGGAGCCTACAGAGAGACTACAGACTGGCGCCATATCTGGAGAAACTCCCGGACTTCAGAGACCGCCAGATCCTGAGCCGATATAGACTCAGCGCCCACAGTCTGGCCATCGAATGTGGCCGACACAGGCAGAGCTACAAGCCCAAGGAGGAAAGAATGTGCCAACACTGTGACCAGGAGGCCATAGAGGACGAAACCCACTTCCTGCTACACTGCTCCAAATACTCAGCAGTGAGGGACACTCACTTCAGGAAACTCTCACATCTCTTCCCAGACTTCATCACCATGAAGGAGGAAGAGAAAACATATATCCTGCTGAGAGAAGAAGAGAGAGCAGTGGAGATAGCAGCGCGGTATGTGAGCGAATGCCATAGACAGCGAGAAAGAGAACTATGATGCCATGGACTATAGCCCCCACAATGGATCTGCCCCATCCACCTCCCATATGCCATGGACTATAGCCCCCACCCTGGATCTGCCCCCATCCACCTCCTCTATGCCATGGTCTATAGCCCCCACAATGGATCTGCCCCATCCACCTCCCCTATGCCATGGACTATAGCCCCCACAATGGATCTGCCCCCATCCACCTTCCCCACAGCTCCTACCCAACATCCCCACAGTCCCTATCCCTATTGCCTTTATACACTTGCTTTGGCAAAACTGATGTGTATTTGGTCCTGCCAATAAAGCTTCTTTGAATCTTGAATCTTTGGGTATCCACCCTGGAGACCAAGTAAGAGGGCAACCACTTGTAAATCACCAAAGAAGGGCCACAAGTGTTGGTGATTGTTCAGCCACCTCAACAGCTGTTTCATATTGTTATAGGTTACTTTCATGTGGACTGCATAACCAAGTGAAATTGAAGATAGCACATTGCCATTATGCAGCAAGAACGCTTTTAGATTTGTTTTGGATGAATCGATGAAGAGCCTCCATTTCTCTGGATTATGACTTCTCGTCAGAGCTTCTATTAAACTGTTGATGTTGTCGAATGCCACAAGATCGCCCTCCATGAAGTATTATTGGACAAGGCCTTTATCACAGTTGCAAAACAAAGAAATTCGAACATCTGGTTACAATCAGACCAATTTCTCAGACAGTTGTGTGATCCTAGCCTAAAATCTTGAGAAATCTCCTCTGTTTCTAAAGCTCCATGTTCTAAGACCGGTGCTTGAACACTGGGATCAGAATAACCCTGTAATGTGATTACTATTGCATCCAACATAAATTAATTGCTTCAGTACATTTAAGATGTGGTCTTCTACGTCTGGGTGTCCACCCCCAGTAGGCGTATACGCCCGAAAATTATGCACATCAAAGCGCACGTTCACTCTGCTGGCACCATTATAGTCTATGACCCTGTCTGCACTTTTGAATCCTGTTTTGCCGTGGGGTTTTGATGCAAGCCCCGTTGAAACCTACAAGTGTGAAGATAAGTGTAATGTGAATCCCTCTTATGGAAACAATGAATGTCATGTTCTGTGGACTCAAAAGGACCATCCAGCTTGTTATTAGTACACAGTTCAAAAGATTACATCTTTGATGGAATGGTGGTTGCATTAGTGCCTAGAGCATGGGCAGCTTAAACATCTTTAAACGCATTATGATAACTGAGTATTACATGGAGATTTTATAACAACACATGTTCCCATCCAGACAATATCTATTTTAGGGAAGGTCTTACCTACCTATTTACAGTGGCTATAAAAAGTCTACTCACCCCTGTTAAAATGACAGGTTTTTGGTAGGTAAAAAAATGTCATACCAAAAATCATAATTTAAGAGCTTTTTCCACCTTTAATGTACCCATAATCTGTATAATTCAGTTGAAAAACAAACTGAAATAATTTTGGATGAGAAAAAAAAATTGAAGTGCTAAAATACTGAGGTTACATAAATATGCTCATCCTTAAAGTAATATTTTTGTTGAAATATCCTTTGAATTTAGGATAGCATTACGTATTTTTCTGTAGGAATCTATCAGTAATGAATGGAAGCAGAGACACAGGTGATGAAGTTCAGATTCATTTTTTATTGATATTTCTGTGGAACTTTGGGACCACGGTCCAGGGGGCTCAGAAGGGGGTGTGACTATGTGAGCCCCAAAACCCGTGGTAAGTCCCCTCGAACAGGGACAGAATGGAATGCCTGGGGGACACGGGTGCTACCTGCAGTTAGAGCCTGGACATGTGGCAGCTGTCCCAGCGCGACAGACGGACAAGCAGATGTCGTGGATCTGACCGGTGGGTTCCGGGTGTACAGATAGGAACTGGCACAGGTGGTACTGGCGTTATCCAGTGGTACAGAAGGCTGAATGGTGGGACGTGATGGAACTGACATCGTCCAGGATAGGCATGTAACAGGTAGCTGATAGTCTGTGGAGACAAACAGTGTAAGCGGAGGACTGGCAGAACACTTCAGAAGCTAAAGCACACAGTAGCCGAAACCGGAAGCTAGCAACAGAGGATACTTGTTGCACCGGCACCCTCCCAATGGTGGAGGGGCTAGAAATAGTAATCACTAACATGCCACTGGTCAGAAGTACTTTTTGAAAAAATGTGCACTGTCTCTTTAAGAGACCGGGAGCACGAGCGTGACCTAAACACTCTAGCCAAGAACCTGCTGACCGATCACCAGGAAGCAGGGGGAAAAGAGGAAGCAGAGGCTGCAGCAGGATGGCGTGGGGCCGGCACAGAGTGGGAGTCCCGACGGGAACCCCGCGAAGGTACAGGACTGGGTGTAACAGTACCCCCTATTTTTCAAGCCTACATAGAATCTTTTCAGTAGGAGAGTGGCCTGGATGTTCTCTTTAGGCTCCCATGACCTCTCCTCAGGACCAAAGCCCCTCCAATCCACCAAATAAAAAGTCTTACCCTTTACTCTCTTAGTGGTCAAGATATTTTCTACCTCAAAGACATCCTCCTCACTGACGAGATCAGGAGTGGAACCTGGGTCTTAAAAGAAGGAGCTCAAAACTACTGGTTTGAGGAGAGAAAAATGGAAAGAGTTAGGCACACGGAAAGAAGCAGGCAATTTCAATTTGTTCGAGACTGTGTTGATCTGTTTCAAGACTTCAAAAGGACCAATGAAGCAGGGACCCAGTTTGTAGGAGGGCACTTTCAGACGGATGTACCTGGAGGAGAGCCACACCTTATCTCTGGGCCGAAAGATTGGAGCATCCAGACGCCTTTTGTCTGCATGCCTCTTCATACATTGTGAGGCTTTCTCCAAGGTGACCTTGGTGTCACTCCACACTTTTGAGAATTCCTCTGGCTGCAGTGACGCCTGAAGACCCAGAGATAGTAAGAGGAATCTCGGGTTGGAGTCCAAGCACAATCTGAAAGGGAGATCTTCCTGAGGATTCAATTACATGATTGTTATATGAGAATTCCACCCAAGGCAGCAACTTGACCCAGTCATCATGATGCGCATTGACGAAGTGACGAAGGAATACGGTCAAGATTTGACTGGTTCTCTCTACTTCCCCATTGGTTTGAGGGTGGTATGCAGAAGAAAAGTCCAGTTCCACTTTCATTAATTTAAAAACCGCTCTCCAGAACTTGAAGGTGAACTGGACGCCCCTGTCGGACATAATGTGGAGAGGAAACCCAAGAAGATGGAAGGTGTGATGCATGAAATGGTCAGCGAGCTCAGGAGCAGATAGAAGACCAGGTAACGGAATGAAGCGGGCCATCTTCGAGAAGCGATCCACCACTACCCAGATAACGGAACAGCCGGAAGAGATGGGAAGATCCGAAACGAAGTCCATCGCGATGTGCCAGGGAACTGAAGGAACAGAAAGAGGTAATAGCTGCCCGGAGGGCAAATGTTTAGCAGTCTTGTAGCGGGCACACGAAGGACAGGCTGCAACATATTCCTGGATATCTTTGCCCATGGTGGGCCACCAGTAGTAACAGGAGATGAGTTGCAGAGTCTTTTTCTGACCGGCATGACCGGCCAACTTGGTAGAGTGACCCCACCAGGGGACACGACTCCGATCCGAAGTGGGCACGAGATTCTTTCCCGGGGAAGCCGAGCAAGATCAACTGAGGCTATGGGCATCAACCTGGATGGTTCGATGATGTGTTGTGGTTCTTCCTCAAAATCAGGAGGCAGGAATGCTCTAGAGAGTGCATTGGCTTTAACATTCTTGTCAGCTGGATGAAAATGAAGGACAAAATAAAATCGGGCAAAAAACAAGGCCCACCGGGCCTTATGGGGATTCAGCCTCTGAGTGGATTGAAGATAAGCGAGGTTTTTATGATCAGTGAAGATGACAACCTGATGGACTGCTCCCTCGAGGAGTTGTCACCACTCTTGCAGAGCCAACTTGATTGCCAACAATTCTCAATCTCCAATGGAATAGTTGCTTTCAGAAGTGGAAAAAGCCTTTGCGAAAAAACCACAGGTGACCATACGACCAGTAGACCACTTCTGGGTGAGAACTGCTCCAGCACCTATGGAGGACGCATCAACCTCAAGCAAGAATTGCTTATCTGAGTCCAGTCGATGGAGAACAGGTGCGGAAGAGAAGGCCAGTTTTAAAGAAACAAAAGCTTCCTCTGCCTCGGGAGTCCAATCCTTGATGTTTGCACTTTTCCGGGTCAAAGCCAAGATGGGTGCCACTCAGGTGGAAAAGAGTGAAATGAATAGACGGTAATAGTTGGCAAACCTCAGGAACTGTTGTATGGCTTTCAGCCTGGATGGGCGAGGCCACTTAAGGATGGCGGAAACCTTCTCCGGATCCATCTTTAACCCCGTGGACGAGACTATATAACCAAGGAAAGGCAGAGAGGATTATTCAAAGAGGCACTTTTCAAATTTAGCATAAAGTCTGTTCTCCCTGAGTCTTTGTAAAACCTGACATACCTGCCTCCAGTGTGAGGCTAAGTCTGCAGAGAAGATCAGGATATCGTCCAGGTAAACAACAATGCAAGAATAGAGCAGATCTGTGAAAATGTCATTTACGAATTCTTGGAAAACTGCGGGTGCATTACTTAGGCTGAACAGCATTACCAGGTATTTGTAGTGTCCATCCCGGGCATTAAAAGCTGTTTTCCACTCGTCTCCTTTACGTATACGAATCAGGTTGTAGTCCCCTCTGAGATCCAGTTTAGTGAAGATCATGGCCCCTCTCAGACGATCAATCAGCTCTGAAATAAGAAGTAATGGGTACCTGTTCTTTGCCGTGATCTGGTTCAGCCGCCTGTAATCGATACAGGGCCGTAGAGATCCGTCTTTTTTCTTCACAAAGAAGAATCCTGCCCCTGCTGGTGAAGATGACTTCTGGATAAATCCTCTGGCCAGGTTCTCCTGGATGTAATCAGACATGGACTTGGTCTCTGCTTGAGAAAGAGGATAGGTTCGCCCTCGAGGAGGAGATGTTCCAAGGAGCAGATCAATCGGACAGTTATACGACCAGTGTGGAGGTAGTATCTCTGCTTCCTTTTCCCGAAGACATCAGCGAAGGCCCAGTAAGAGGAAGGTAGACCTGGCAGGGCAGTTGGCTGGACTGGAGGTGGAACAGGTTGAACAGGAATGATACACCTGCCTGAGCAGGAGTCCCCCCCCAGCGCAGAACCTCTCCCATCTTCCAATTTAAGACTGGTTCATGCATGCGGAGCCAGGGTAGACCTAGAAGCAAAGGGTGAGACAAACCAGGCAACACATAACATCAGATTCTTTCCGAATGTTTAGACCTACCTGAAGTTCCACTGGCACAGTCTGGAACCAAACGGGCTTGGTCAGGGGTTTGCCATCCACTAATGTCACCTGCAACGGATCAGGAAGATGAGTGGCTCCAGAGCCCAGGTGACAGAGTTCCGAAAATTTTACCGTGCCAAGGACACGAAGATGGTTATTTGCAGTGATGGAGAGAGATGCTCGTTACCTAGGGTAGCCTCTCCTACAGACCCTATGCACTGGAGTTTCCTGACTTCTTTGGGCAGGAGTGGATCAGATGCTCAGAACTCCCACAGAAGAAACAGCTCCCCTCCAGGCGAATTGCCTCCTGGTGGTGATTGGCCAAGCTTACTTGATCCACTTCCATAGCCTTAGGAGAGGAGGATGAAATCAGGGAGGATGTAGGTTTTAGTGAACTAGAAAGCAGGCGGTAGGGCCTCTTATCCCATTTGATTTCCTTGGAATGTTCCTGAAACCGTAGGTCTATCCGGACTGCCAGGGAAATCAGGTTATCTAGAGTTGTGGGCATGTCCTGTCCCGCCAGCTCATCCCTTACTCTCCCCAAAAGACCTCCCCAGAAGGCAGCCACCAATGCCTCGTTGTTCCAGGATAACTTAGACGAAAGGGTACGGAACTGAACAGCATACTGAGCTGCTGTAAGAGCCTCCTGGCATAGCCGAAGAAGAGCCAAAGCTGTTGATGTGGCCTGACCAAGTTCATCACATGTCCTGCGGAATGCTCCTAGAAAAGACTGGAGATCAGTAACCAGAGGATCCCCTCTCTCCCACAGCGGATTCAGCCAGACAAGGGCCTCTCCAGCAAGGTGAGACATAATGAAGCCCACCTTGACCTGATAAGAAGCAAACATATGCCCCAGGAGTCCAAAGTGCAGCGTGCACTGGTTAATGAATCCCTGACACTTAACGGGGTCACCATGGAAGCAGGTGGGAGCCGCCAGGCGAGGACCTTTACTTGCTGTGCAACTAGATACCTGGATGCCGGTAGCAGAGACGGGCTCAGTGAAAGAGATCAAGGAATCCATGTGAGTGGACAAGTTGCACAGATAGGTCGTGATCTTGTCTTGTTGATCCTTCAGACGGGTAACATCTTGACATCTTGACATAGCTCCATAGCTCCAGCAGGTTCCATGGCCGGAGCAATCTGTAACGAATGGAAGCGCAGACAGATGGTGAAGTTCACATTAGTTTTTTAATTATATTTCTGTGGAATCTCGGGACCACGGTCCGGGGGGCTCTGAAGGGGGCGTGATTACATAAGCCCCAGACACCTGTGGTAAGTCCTCTTGAACAGGGACAGAATGGAATGCCTGGGCTACACGGGTGCTACCTCCAGTTAGAGCCTGGACATGTGGCAGCTGTTCCAGTGGGACAGAGGGAGAAGCAGGGTTAACAGATGTTGTGGAGCTGACCAGTGGGTTCCGGGTGTACAGATAGGAGCTGGCACAGATGGTACTTACTGGTGATGTACAGAGGTACAGATGGCTGAATGGCCAGACATGACTGAACTGGCATAGACAGAACAGACGTCGTCCAGGATAGCCATGTAACAGATAGCTAATAGTTTGCGGATACAAACAGTGTAAGCGGAGCACTGGCAGAACACTTCAGAAGCTAAAGCACACACTAGCTGAAACAGGAAGCTAGCAACAGAACTTATTACTCCGGCACCCTCCCTATGGCGGAGGAGCTAGAAAGAGTAATCACTAACACGCCATTGGTCAGAAGTACTTTTTGAAAAATGCACAGTGTCTCTTTAAGAGACCGGGAGCACGCTGTTATGGACCTGGTGGTTAGGAGCACCCGGAACGACCTGATGGTTAAACTCACACAGGACAAGCTCTGGGAAGTGGGAGCTCTGCTGACCGCAACCCCTAATCCTATCACACAACTAGAAATAGCCGTGGAGCGTACCTAACTCTGCCTAGACACCTCTTCACAGCCTAAGAGCTAACTAGCCCTAGAGATAGAAAATAAAGCCTACCTTGCTTCAGAGAAATTCCCCAAAGGAAAAGGCAACCCCCACATATATTAACTGTGAGTTAAGATGAAAGTCACAAACACAGAAATGAAACAGGTTTCAGCAAAGGGAGGCCAGACTTACTAAACAGACTGAGGATAGGAAAGGTATCTTTGCGGTCAGCACAAAAAACTACAAAAAGACCACGCAGAGTGTGCAAAAAGACCTCCGCACCGACTCACGGTGCGGAGGTGCCACTCTGCATCCCAGAGCTTCCAGCTAGCAAGGCAAAATCATGATAGCAAGCTGGACAAGAAAACAATGAACAAATAATTAACTAGCAGGGACTTAGCTTCTGCTGGAGTAGACAGGTCACCAGAAAGATCCAAGAGCGAACTGAACCAGTACAAGAACATTGACAGCTGGCATGGAGTAACAATCTGAGTGGAGTTAAATAGAGCAGCCAGCCAAAGAATAAACTACGTCACCTGTGGAAGGAACCTCAGAAGCAGCAGCTCCACTCACAGCCACCAGAGGGAGTCCATGGACAGAACTCGCCGAAGTACCATTCATGACCAAAGGAGGGAGTTCGATAACAGAATTCACAACAGTACCCCCCCCTTGAGGAGGGGTCACCGAACCCTCACCAGAGCCCCCAGGCCGATCAGGACGAGCCAAATGAAAGGCACGAACTAGATTGGCAGCATGAACATCAGAGGCAAAAACCCAGGAATTATCTTCCTGACCATAACCCTTCCACTTGACCAGGTACTGGAGTTTCCGTCTCGAAATACGAGAATCCAAAATCTTCTCCACCATATACTCCAACTCCCCCTCGACCAACACCGGGGCAGGAGGATCAACGGAGGGAACCATAGGCACCACGTATCTCCGCAATAACGACCTATGGAACACATTATGGATGGCAAAATAAGCTGGAAGGGCCAAACGAAATGACACAGGATTGAGAACTTCAGAAATCTTATACGGACCAATGAAACGAGGCTTAAACTTAGGAGAGGAAACCTTCATAGGAACATAATGAGACGACAACCAAACCAAATCCCCAACACGAAGTCGGGGACCAACACAGCGCCGGCGGTTAGCGAAACGTTGAGCCTTCTCCTGGGACAATGTCAAATTGTCCACCACATTATCCACACCAGGACAGTCCGAAGGCTCAACCTGCCCTGAAGAGAAACGAGGATGGAAACCAGAATTACAGAAAAAAGGCGAAACCAAAGTAGCCGAGCTGGCCCGATTATTAAGGGCGAACTCAGCCAAAGGCAAGAAGGACACCCAATCATCCTGATCAGCAGAAACAAAGCATCTCAGATATGTTTCCTGTTTCCAAAGTCTGATTAGTTCATTCGGTTTGGCCATTTGTCTGAGGATGAAAAGCCGAAGAAAAAGACAAATCAATACCCATCTTAGCACAAAAGGACCGCCAAAACCTCGAAACAAACTGGGAACCTCTGTCCGAGACGATGTTCTCCGGAATGCCATGCAAACGAACCACATGCTGGAAAAACAATGGCACCAAATCAGAGGAGGAAGGCAATTTAGACAAGGGTACCAAATGGACCATCTTAGAGAAGCGATCACAAACCACCCAAATGACCGACATCCTTTGAGAGACAGGGAGATCTGAAATACAATCCATGGAAATATGCGTCCAGGGCCTCTTCGGGACCGGCAAGGGCAAAAGCAACCCACTGGCACGAGAACAGCAGGGCTTAGCCCAAGCACAAGTCCCACAGGACTGCACAAAAGAACGCACATCCCGTGACAAAGAAGGCCACCAAAAGGATCTAGCCACCAAATCTCTGGTACCAAAGATTCCAGGAGGACCAGCCAACACCGAACAATGAACCTCAGAGATAACTCTACTAGTCCATCTATCAGGGACAAACAGTTTCTCCGCTGGACAACGGTCAGGTCTATCAGCCTGAAACTTCTGCAGCACCCGCCGCAAATCAGGGGAGATGGCAGACAAAATTACCCCCTCTTTGAGAATGCCCGCCGGCTCAGGAACACCCGGAGAGTCAGGCACAAAACTCCTTGACAGGGCATCAGCCTTCACATTCTTAGAGCTCGGAAGGTACGAAACCACAAAATCAAAACGGGAGAAAAACAGCGACCATCGAACCTGTCTAGGATTCAACCGTTTGGCAGACTCAAGATAAGTCAAATTCTTGTGATCCGTCAAGTCCACCACGCGATGCTTGGCTCCTTCAAGCCAATGTCGCCACTCCTCGAATGCCCACTTCAGGGCCAACAACTCTCGATTGCCAACATCATAATTGCGCTCAGTAGGCGAGAATTTTCTAGAAAAGAAGGCAAATGGTTTCATCACCGAGCCATCAGAACTTCTTTGCGACAAAACAGCCCCTGCTCCAATCTCGGAAGCATCAACCTCAACCTGAAACGGGAGCGAAACATCTGGCTGGCACAACACAGGGGCAGAAGAAAAACGACGCTTCAACTCCTGAAAAGCCTCTACGGCCGCAGAGGACCAATTGACCACATCAGCACCTTTCTTGGTCAAATCAGTCAACGGTTTAGCAACACTAGAAAAATTAGCGATGAAGCGACGGTAAAAATTAGCAAAGCCCAGGAACTTCTGCAGGCTCTTCACAGATGTCGGCTGAGTCCAATCATAAATGGCCTGAACTTTAACAGGGTCCATCTCGATAGTAGAAGGGGAAAAAATGAAACCCAAAAATGAAACCTTCTGAACTCCAAAGAGACACTTTGACCCCTTCACAAACGAAGAATTCGCACGAAGGACCTGGAATACCATTCTGACCTGCTTCACATGAGACTCCCAATCATCCGAAAAGACCAAAATATCATCCAAATATACAATCATGAATCTATCCAGGTACTTTCGGAAGATGTAATGCATAAGGGACTGAAACACAGATGGAGCATTAGAAAGCCCGAATGGCATAACCAGGTACTCAAAATGGCCCTCGGGTGTATTAAATGCTGTTTTCCATTCATCGCCCTGTTTAATTTGCACAAGATTATACGCCCCTCGAAGATCTATCTTGGTCAACCAACTAGCCCCCTTAATCCGAGCAAACAAATCAGACAGCAGCGGCAAAGGGTACTGAAATTTGACTGTGATCTTATTAAGAAGGCGGTAAGCAATACAAGGTCTCAAAGAACCATCCTTCTTGGCCACAAAAAAGAACCCTGCTCCCAACGGTGATGACGATGGGCGAATATGACCTTTCTCCAAGGATTACTTTATATAACTCCGCATAGCGGCGTGCTCTGGCACAGATAAATTAAACAGTCGGCCCTTAGGAAACTTACTACCAGGAATCAAATTAATAGCACAATCGCAATCCCTATGAGGAGGTAGGGCACTGGATTTGGGCTCATCAAATACATCCCGGTAATCTGACAACAACTCAGGGACTTCAGAAGGAGTGGAAGGCGAAATTGACAGCAATGGAACATCACCATGTACCCCCTGACAACCCCAGCCGGACACAGACATAGATTTCCAATCCAATACTGGATTATGGACCTGTAGCCATGGCAACCCCAAAACGACCACATCATGCAGATTATGCAACACCAAAAAGCGAATATTCTCCTGATGTGCAGGAGCCATGCACATGGTCAATTGAGTCCAGTACTGAGGCTTATTCTTGGCCAAAGGCGTAGCATCAATTCCTCTCAATGGAATAGGATACTGCAAGGGCTCCAAGAAAAAACCACGGTGCCTGACAAACTCCAAGTCCATCAAATTCAGGGCAGCGCCTGAATCCACAAATGCCATAACAGAATAGGATGACAAAGAGCAAATCAGAGTAACGGACAAAAGAAATTTAGACTGTTCCGTACCAATGGTGGGAGACCTAGCGAACCGCTTAGTGCGCTTAGGACAATCGGAGATAGCATGAGTGGAATCACCACAGTAAAAACACAGCCCATTCTGACGTCTGTGTTCTTGCCGTTCAGCTCTGGTCAAAGTCCTATCACATTGCATAGGCTCAGGCCTATGCTCAGAGAATACCACCAAATGGTGCACAGCTTTGCGCTCACGCAAGCGCCGATCGATCTGAATGGCCAAGGACATAGACTCATTCAGACCAGCAGGCGTGGGAAATCCCACCATGACATCCTTAAGGGCTTCAGAAAGACCCTTTCTGAAAATTGCCGCCAGGGCACACTCATTCCACTGAGTAAGCACAGACCACTTTCTAAACTTCTGACAATATACCTCCGCTTCATCCTGACCCTGACACAAAGCCAGCAAGATTTTCTCTGCCTGATCCACTGAATTTGGTTCATCATAAAGCAATCCAAGCGCCAGAAAAAATGCATCTACATCACGCAATGCAGGATCTCCTGGCGCAAGGGAAAATGCCCAGTCTTGAGGGTCACCACGCAACAAAGAAATAATGATTTTTACTTGTTGAACGGGGTCACCAGAGGAGCGGGGTTTCAAAGCTAGAAACAGTTTACAGTTACTTTTGAAATTCAGGAACTTAGATCTATCCCCAGAAAACAAATCAGGAATTGGAATTCTAGGCTCTAACCGGATCCTGAACCACAAAATCTTGAATGTTTTGTACCCTTGCAGTGAGATGATCCACACAAGAGGACAGACCTTGAATGTCCATATCTACACCTGTGTCCTGAACCACCCAGAGGTTAAGGGGAAAAGAAAGACAAAACACACTGCAGAGAAAAAAAAATGGTCTCAGAACTTCTCTTATCCCTCTATTGAAATGCATTAGTACTTTGGGCCAGCTGTACTGTTATGGACCTGGTGGTTAGGAGCACCCGGAACGACCTGATGGTTAAACTCACACAGGACAAGCTCTGGGAAGTGGGAGCTCTGCTGACCGCAACCCCTAATCCTATCACACAACTAGAAATAGCCGTGGAGCGTACCTAACTCTGCCTAGATGCCTCTTCACAGCCTAAGAGCTAACTAGCCCTAGACATAGAAAATAAAGCCTACCTTGCTTCAGAGAAATTCCCCAAAGGAAAAGGCAGCCCCCACATATATTGACTGTGAGTTAAGATGAAAGTCACAAACACAGAAATGAAACAGGTTTCAGCAAAGGGAGGCCAGACTTACTAAACAGACTGAGGATAGGAAAGGTATCTTTGCGGTCAGCACAAAAAACTACAAAAAGACCACGCAGAGTGTGCAAAAAGACCTCCGAACCGACTCACGGTGCGGAGGTGCCACTCTGCATCCCAGAGCTTCCAGCTAGCAAGGCAAAATCATGATAGCAAGCTGGACAAGAAAACAATGAACAAATAATTAACTAGCAGGGACTTAGCTTCTGCTGGAGTAGACAGGTCACCAGAAAGATCCAAGAGCGAACTGAACCAGTACAAGAACATTAACAGCTGGCATGGAGTAACGATCTGAGTGGAGTTAAATAGAGCAGCCAGCCAAAGAATAAACTACGTCACCTGTGGAAGGAACCTCAGAAGCAGCAGCTCCACTCACAGCCACCAGAGGGAGTCCATGGACAGAACTCGCCGAAGTACCATTCATGACCAAAGGAGGGAGTTCGATAACAGAATTCACAACAGCACGCACATGACCTAAACACTCTAGCCAAGAACCTGCTGACTGCACTCCAGGAAGCAGGGGGAAGAGAGGAAGCAGATGCTGCAGCAGGACAGAGTGGGGCCGGCACAGCATGGGAGTCCCGACGGGGAACCCACAAAAGTATAGGGCCGGGAGCGGGTGTAACACTATCAGCATGCAATGCATTAAGAATTGGCAATCTTTGCCCACTCCTCCTTGCAGTTTCTCTCCAAATCAGTAAAATTGTAAGGGCATCTCCTGTATACCATGCTCTCATCAGGTCACCCACAAATTTTCAATTGGACTCAGGTCTTGCCTCTGGCTGAACCATTCTCAAACTCTTGTCTTCTGGTGAAACCATTATTCTGAAGGTATGCTCAGGTTAATTGTCTTGTGGCTAGGTGAAATTCCTTTTCATCGTCAGCTTTTTAGCAGAGGTCTGAATGTTTTGATGCAAAATTCACTGATATTTGGAACTGTTCATAATTCCCTACAACTTGGCTAAAGCACCAGTTACAGCTACCAAAAAAACTCCCAAAGCATAATACTACTTCCACCATGATTCATTGTTGGCATGGTATTCTTTTGTGATGTGTAGTGTTGGTGTGCTGCCCCACCCGGGCCGCTGCGGTAACAGTACTGGGTCACGGTGGTCCGAGTGCTGGTCAAGTATAATAAAAAATAATTAAAAGGTTTGTGATGCCAGTTGGGATGTTTGACCTGGTATGGCTCAGCACTGATGAAGGTCCCTGGGAGCTAGATGGTGATGGACAGTGCCAGATCATTGATCCCTACACAACTAGGGCTGACTCCCACTGGAGTTGGAGCAGGAATGGTGCAGCAGAGAATAATCAGCGTTAGACAGGGTAATGATTAGTTGGTACCTTTTACTGCAGTTCTGCAAACAGTCCCAAAAACTTCCATGCAATTTACACACAGGGTTTTGGCCAGACCTGCACAGTGAGGGTTTAGTTTCTCTGCTGTGAGGTTATGTAGCCTTCCTGCTGCTAATTATAACACTGGAAAATGATTCTTAGGATCCCCAGGGGTCCACGGTAAACAGTTACTGGATCCGTGATCCCTTCCAGAAAGCAGGCAACGTGAATCCTGTCAGAACACTTCTTCTTACAACAGTGTTGCTGATTTCATGCAGTTGCTGAGCTCCCTGGCAAAGGCACTCCTCTGCTATTTATATAAAGACCGATCAGACTCACAGTTTAGCATAAACTCTGTAAGTCTCTGTGCTCTAGGGATTGGTACCCTGCCTTGTGCAGCTTGTCCTTGCAGAGAGCACGCTGCTTTTCACTGCATCCAGGACCTCCATGAAGCTACTTCTTCATCAAAAACTACAACTTCTCTCAAACCTCCTCCCCTCTGAGGGATCGTACACACTCCTCTGGTTTGGCAAAAAGACATAGTCCCTAAGTAAGGGATCTGGTAACAATGCTAGATCCAATTATAGCAGCAGAGAACTTAGCTCTTACCATAGCTGGCAATACAAATTATATTACACAAGCATGCCAGACATATAAAGAATATGGTAGATTATGTCATATGCAGTAAAGAACCAGTACGCAATAGAAATCTTACAGCTCCTTTAATGTTGATGTAGGCCTCTTGGCAGTCTCCTGAACAATTTTCTTATCTTTTCATCATTTTTGAGGGACATCCACTTCTAGGTAATGTCACCAATGTGTCAAATTTAAGCCACATCTTGATACTGTCTTCACAGTGTTCCATAATCTAATGTCTTGGATTTTTTTTTTATTTCTCCTGGCTGATTACTTTCAACAATGAGATCCTTTTGCTGTGTTTTAAGCTGTTTATGGACCATGATGGCAGCTGTGTACTGATTACTATGTAAGGTGAGTATACTGTAAATGTGATTGGCTAAGTCTGAACACAACTACATCCTCAATTATAAGACAGTGTTCACACTTATATAAGCATAGTATTTTAGTTTTGTTTTTTTTTTAAATTACATTTCAAGATCATTTAAGTTTGTTTCTCATAGGATTTATACAGAATATGTGACATTAAAGGTCGAAGACATTCTGAAATTATTCTTCTACGTATGTTTTTTATTTACTTAACAAAGCTGGAATTTTAAAAGAGTGTCTAGACTTTTATCTATCTATCTATCTATCTATCTATCTATCTATCTATCTATCTATCTATCTATCTCTGATTTATCTGTCTTTCTAGTTATATATCCTGAGACCAAAAAAAAAGCAGCTCAAAGTCAAGTTTTGCACTCTTGTATTATGATCTTCATACTTTTAGCGTCTATATATATATTTTTTTCATAGTAATTTATAAAGCTTGTCCTGATCTAGGAAAACGCAATAGCAATTGACAATGATGAATGGGCACCAAATACTTTATTCAAAAATAAAGAATGTGCTGCTAAGACCTAAAGGACAAAAGATCTGCTGTATTCAATATTAGCAAAGTGTTGAAGGTGCACTTTCATTTAAAGTGGACCTGTCATTTGCCATGAATATGTAATTTCTTTACCTGGTATAAAGCCAGCTGCTCTGAAACTGGTATTGCTTTCTTGTATGTAAATGGGGTCGTTTTAGCCAAGTGGGTGCAATTTTCATAAAGATGCCCACAGAGAAGAGTTGAGGACAACATCCCATTGACTACCAACATTGGATTTGTTTATAGGGAAAAGTGGGCTCAGGAATGGAGAGGCGCAGGAGCGGAAGAAAAACAATGCCAGATTCAAGAAAACAACTCTCTTAGGCTACTTAGGCTGAAAGCAAGGACCTCCAACGTGGTATTTTCCGAAATACTGCCGGTACCACGTGCCACGCCAGAGAGGCAACGGGAGATTAGGGAGGTTAATAAGTGGCTCAAGAATTGGTGTAGGAAAGAGGGGTTTGGGTTCCTGCAGAACTGGGCCGACTTCTCAGTTGGCTACAGGCTCTACGCTAGGGACGGGCTGCACCTCAATGGGGAGGGTGCAGCTGTGCTGGGGGAGAGAATGGCTAGAAGGTTGGAGGAGTGTTTAAACTAGGAATTGGGGGGGAGGGTATTCATTTTATAGGAGGGGAAGATAGTGCAGACAGAGTCCTGGGCACAAATAAGGAAGTTGGGGGTGGCGGTGGCATGGGGGGTGGGGTCAGAACAGTTAATAATTTAAGAAATAGAAGTACAGAGAGGAACATAAAGTGCATGTATACTAATGCCAGAAGCCTCGCCAACAAAATGGACGAATTAGAACTAATGTTGTTGGAGCATAATTATGACATGGTGGGGATATCTGAAACGTGGCTGGATGAGAGCCATGACTGGGCTGTTAACTTGCAGGGCTATAGCCTGTTCAGAAATGACCGTACAGATAAGCGAGGGGGAGGGGTGTGTCTGTATGTAAAATCATCCTTAAAACCCATCCTGCGCGATAATATAGGTGAATTTAATGAAAATGTAGAATCCCTGTGGGTGGAGATAAGGGGAGGGGGAAAAAATAATAAATTACTGATAGGGGTTTGTTATAAATCTCCAAAAATAATGGAAGCAATGGAGAATATCCTCGTAAAGCAAATAGATGAAGCTGCGACTCAAGGAGAAGTCATTATTATGGGGGACTTCAACTACCCTGAAATAGATTGGGGAACAGAAACCTGCAGTTCCAGCAAAGGTAATCGGTTTTTGACAATTATGAGAGACAATTACCTTTCACAACTGGTTCAGGACCCAACAAGAAGGGGGGCACTGCTAGACCTAATATTAACCAACAGGCCAGACCGCATATCAAATATAAGGGTTGGGGGTTACTTGGGAAATAGCGATCACAAAATAATAAGTTTTCATGTATCCTTTAAAAAGATGTGTAGTAGAGGGGTTACAAGGACACTAAACTTCAGGAGGGCAAATTTCCAACGGATGAGAGAGGATCTTGGTGCAATTAACTGGGACGATATCCTGAGACACAAAAATACACAGAGAAAATGGGAGACGTTTATTAGCATCCTGGATAGGACCTGTGCACAGTATATACCGTATGGGAATAAACATACTAGAAATAGGAGGAAACCAATATGGCTAAATAGAGCTGTAAGGGGCGCAATAAGGGACAAAAAGAAAGCATTTAGAGAATTAAAGGAAGTAGGTAGTGAGGAGGCATTAAATAAATACAGAAAATTAAATAAATTCTGTGAAAAGCAAATCAAGGCAGCAAAGATTGAGACAGAGAGACTCATTGCCAGAGAGAGTAAAAATAATCCTAAAATATTCTTTAACTACATAAATAGTAAGAAACTAAAAAATGATAGTGTTGGCCCCCTTAAAAATAGTCTGGGTGAGATGGTGGATGAGGATGAGGAAAAAGCCAATATGCTAAATGACTTTTTTTCATCAGTATTTACACAAGAAAATCCCATGGCAGACAAAATGTCTAGTGATAAAAATTCCCAATTAAATGTCACCTGCTTAACCCAGCAGGAAGTGCGGCGGCGTCTAAAAATCACTAAAATTGACAAATCTCCGGGCCCGGATGGGATACACCCTCGAGTACTGCAGGAATTAAGTACAGTCATTGATAGACCATTATTTTTAATATTTAAAGACTCCATAATAACAGGGTCTGTGCCACAGGACTGGCGTATAGCAAATGTGGTGCCAATATTCAAAAAGGGAACAAAAACTGAACTCGGAAACTATAGGCCAGTAAGCTTAACCTCTACTGTGGGTAAAATCCTGGAGGGCATTCTAAGGGACGCTATACTGGAGTATCTGAAGAGGAATAACCTCATGACCCAGTATCAGCACGGGTTTACTAGGGACCGTTCATGTCAGACTAATTTGATCAGTTTCTATGAAGAGGTAAGTTCCGGATTGGACCAAGGGAACCCAGTGGATGTAGTGTATATGGACTTTTCAAAAGCTTTTGATACGGTGCCACACAAAAGGTTGATACATAAAATGAGAATAATGGGGATAGGGGAAAATATGTGCAAGTGGGTTGAGAGCTGGCTCAGGGATAGGAAACAAAGGGTGGTTATTAATGGAGCACACTCGGACTGGGTAGCGGTTAGCAGTGGGGTACCACAGGGGTCAGTATTGGGCCCTCTTCTTTTTAACATATTTATTAATGACCTTGTAGGGGGCATTCAGAGTAGAATTTCAATATTTGCAGATGACACTAAACTCTGCAGGGTAATCAATACAGAGGAGGACAATTTTATATTACAGGATGATTTATGTAAACTAGAAGCTTGGGCTGATAAATGGCAAATGAGCTTTAATGGGGATAAATGTAAGGTCATGCACTTGGGTAGAAGTAATAAGATGTATACTTATGTGCTTAATTCTAAAACTCTGGGCAAAACCGTCAATGAAAAAGACCTGGGTGTATGGGTGGATGACAAACTTAAATTCAGTGGCCAGTGTCAGGCAGCTGCTACAAAGGCAAATAAAATAATGGGATGCATTAAAAGAGGCATAGATGCTCATGAGGAGAATATAATTTTACCTCTATACAAGTCACTAGTTCGACCACACTTAGAATACTGTGCACAGTTCTGGTCTCCGGTGTATAAGAAAGACATAGCTGAACTGGAGCGGGTGCAGAGAAGAGCGACCAAGGTTATTAGAGGACTGGGGGGTCTGCAATACCAAGATAGGTTATTACACTTGGGGCTATTTAGTTTGGAAAAACGAAGACTAAGGGGTGATCTCATTTTAATGTATAAATATATGAGGGGACAGTACAAAGACCTTTCTGATGATCTTTTTAATCATAGACCTGAAACAGGGACAAGGGGGCATCCTCTGCGGTTGGAGGAAAAAAGGTTTAAGCATAATAACAGACACGGATTCTTTACTGTAAGAGCAGTGAGACTATGGAACTCTCTGCCGTATGATGTTGTAATGAGTGATTCATTACTTAAATTTAAGAGGGGACTGGATACCTTTCTGGAAAAGTATAATGTTACAGGGTATATACACTAGATTCCTTGATAGGGCGTTGATCCAGGGAACTAGTCTGATTGCCGTATGTGGAGACGGGAAGGAATTTTTTTCCCCAATGTGGAGCTTACTCTTTGCACATGGGTTTTTTTTGCCTTCCTCTGGATCAACATGTTAGGGCATGTTAGGTTAGGCTATGGGTTGAACTAGATGGACATATAGTCTTCCTTCAACCTTAATAACTATGTAACTATGTAACTATGTAACTTTCACACTAGCGTCGGAATCTCCCCGTCGCAATGCGTCGGGAAGAGATTCCGAAGCTAGTGTTTAATGCATTGCACAATGGAGGCAGCGGATGCATTTCTCCGGCGCATCCGCTGCCCCATTGTAAGGTGCGGGGAGGTGGGGGCGGAGTTCCGGCCGCGCATGCGCGGTCGGAAAAAGCCGTCCGTCAGGAGCAAAAAATGTTACATGTAGCGTTTTTTGCTCCCGACGGTCCGCAGAAGCACGACGACATGTGGCAATCCGTCGCAATGCGTCGTCAATACAAGTCTATGGGGAAAAAACGCATCCTGCAAGCACTTTTGCAGGATGTGTTTTTTCTGCAAAACGACGCATTGCGGCGGATTGCAGTTAACGCTAGTGTGAAAGTAGCCTTAGTATAAATTGGATGAATGCAACTAACATAACCCCCTATGGCTCGGCACGGTAATAGCAAAGAACATCACTCATTCAAAGTGAATGAAACAGCCGTGCTTGGCAGATAGCAAAAAGCGTCATATCATGTCTCTGGTCATATTGGCAATTGCATTGCCTGAGGACTTATGCCATGGTAAAGCTATGTGCATGGACCTGTAAGGTGGCACATGGAATCCTACGATGTCCATGTTTATTCATTTCCAACACAATTAAACCAATAAAACCATCTGACACGTTTCAGATTTCAATTCCTTACTCATAAATGACTAAGGAATTGTATGTCAAAAACAAATTCAAAAAACAAAATTGTATTCCATTGTATGGTTTGATGTCTTTAATGTCATTTTTGCACATGGATTTCCAATAAAGTGTTGAACCGAGGAGAACGGAATGCCAACGTTCTTCCGTTATTTGAGCTTATTCATTGTTACTTCAAGTGCTGCCTAATACAAAAGCTTAATAAAAGCCCGCTAATTGTGAAATCGCATTTATAACTCTTCTATAGGTATTGGGAGCCCTTGGGCACCAGGGTCTGGGTGTGACAGAAAAATTTGTACTCCATTCTTGGTGGCTTGCAATTTTGCCCAAGTGATGCTGTGACTTGCCATAGCTTTTTCTCCACTGCAAAGATCTTCAAAAATCTGTCACTCCAGCTCTATTATCCACCCAATGCTGCCTCCTCCTGCTTGCCTGACCTTCTCTGCGGTATGAGACTTCTGGCCAAACAGCCGTCGGTCAAGTAGGAGGAGTTGACTGATACAGCTCCATTATAATTGGAAGCCATGACACTTGTGTGAATATAGTCCAATCTCATTCATCTTATTGTCTCATGTCGTCAGTGTTGTGAGCTCTTTTCTGATAGTTTTAAATAATGACTCCAAATTTTTAATGATTTTTCAAAAAGCCGAAGACATGCCCCTACTTCTACTTGACATTACCAATGCAGCTTCTGTCAAACACCCGTTTTTAGAATTTCTATTAATTTATGAAGAGGGAAAAATCTGGATTACAAACTTATAAAACAAGATGCATTATTTAAATAAAACTTTTTCTTAACGGGGAGACCAACACACGTTATCTGTAAAGAATTGCAATACTATACAATACACTCAACACTTAAATTGCACTGAAAAGTAACGATGCTGAAATATTGAAATATCGGGATGAATAGAGATATTAATGATATGCAAATGATGAGAAAATGGGAACAAAATTTCAAAACATCTCGATTTATTTAGTATTGAGTATGATTGCCAGACGTAGAAATCCTCGCACTTACACACCTTGATTGCTATTAATGAAGTTATGATTGGTTGTTTGAGGAATGTTCTGCCATGCTGAATATGCTTGGGCATGAAAAGCATCAAGATCTGCTGTTGGCAGCTTCCTTTGCAATCGCCGACCAATGACTTCCCAGATGTGGTCTTGATTGGAGACAAGTCCGGAGACACTGCACATTATACTAACAAATTTAGACCACGCAGGCTGCTCACTGTATCACGAAAAACATGTGGCCTGGTGTTGTCATATTTCTCATTGTCGTCAGAACCACACTTAAATGTGAAAGGGTCCATTTCACAACCCAAAAAATATTGTTCCCTGATTGACAGCAAGCATGTGAGACACCCCACTGCACATAGGAGGGGGACATTTCAGCAACAGTCAAGTTTTTCTTTGAATTCTTAATTTTTATGTTAAGCTCTTTAGTTAAAATCTGGAACTGGAAAGTTCTCTGTCCATGCAGTTCACACCTGTTCTAAAGCATCCAAGTAATTCCTGATTATTGCTATGCTACTGAAAAGCCAAATGTTTCCTTGGATAAGACCCTACTAGGGCTCACAATGATCAATCATAAAAGCTGTAATTTACCTAATTTTAGATAATGGGTTTTGAAATGAGAAATATTCTTTAATGTGGTTGAAATGCTAAGTATTGAACCTGGGGCACTGTAAGAGATTTGGAGCAGGTACATGTGAATGGAAGGAGCGGTCATGCTGTGATTTGGAATGAAACTCGCAAGCAATAATGGATAATAAACTAAAACTAAATGCTTATCTGGAATCAAGAGCAAGACAAACAAATAAAAGTTTAGGGTGCATGAAAAGGATTTTCATGCAATCAGTTTTCCGCAGCTTTCAACACATCTGGAGTTCGGTGATATAATGGCAGTAGATTCAGAAAAACAATTGTTTTCCTATCACTCTCATGAACAAACAACAGGCGCTAAGACAAGAAATCCAAGAACAAAACGGCAAAATAATAATAACAAGAAGCAGACATGTCTGCATAAAAACGGAAGATAAATAACATATTCTATGAGAAAATATGTAACAAAAGAAAAAAAGTAGAAAAAAAGCAAAATAATTATTTGGAACTGGTAAAGTGTGCTGGTACAAGTTGGATTGTCATGGAGGAAGTGAATGAAGTAGAGCTAGATATGCTGATGTTACGGCAACTGGCACATACCAGTACCGACTTTTTAACCCCTGAAAATCTTCTCAAAAGTCGGAGGTCGTCTTATAGGGCAAGTGCGGAGCCCTGTGGTCACCGCATATGGTGGGCGGAGCGGTCCCGATGACGAGGTGAGTGGGCACCTCACCGGGATGGTGTAAGGGAAGCTAGCTGCAGGCGTCCAGGACACCCGGGGTATGGAAAAAAGAGAGAGTGGCACTGTGCTCAGAAAAACATGGCTCTTTCACCCGTCTGTCCAACCCTTGTATCCTATTACCTCCTTCTCTGCCTCTCAGATTTCGCACATGCACCCCTGCACTGCTTCACTGCAGTCCTCGGGAGCGAGATCTGAGAGGCAGAGGCATCTTTTTTTCCATACCCCGGGTGTCCCAGATGCCTGCAGCTTGCTTCGCTTACACCTTCCCGGTGATTTGCGGATTACATAAAAAAATTTTTTGCATTTCTGGAGCGGAAATGCACTGAAAATGCTTATGCCTTTTAAGTGCAGGTTTTCCGCATTTAATGCAATTCCATGAGGAAAATCCTTCCATAAAACGCAATATACTATCAAGAAAAATTGACGTGTTGTGGATTTAAAAAACACACCGCAGGTTAGTTTATGCTGTGCCAAGAAAACAAAAAGCACAGTGGGCAGGAGATCTCTATAAAACCCATCCAATTTGCTGGAACTGTAAAGCCAGGGTCACACTTGGGAGTGTAATGCAAGAATCTCGAGTGAGTCTCTCGCATCAATACCCGGCACTGCTGCCGGCTCTTGGGAATGGAGCGTTCAGCTGCATAGAAATACATGCAACCGCACACTCCGGTCACGAGTGCCGGCGGCAGTGCCGGGTATTGATGCGAGAGACTGGTGCGAGTTTCTCGCATTGCACTCACAAGTGTGACCGCGACCTAAGACACAGTGAAAATACGCAGAGTTAAGAATGCACAAAAAACTCATCGTGGGAACTTAACCTTAAAGGGAACCTGTCACCTCAATTTGGCGGGACCGGTTTTCGGTCATATGGGAGGAGTTTTCGGGTGTTTGATTCACCCTTTTCTTACCCGCTGGCTCCATGCTGGCCGCAATATTGGATTGAAGTTCATTCTCTGTCCTCCGAAGTACACGCCTGCGCAAGTCAATCTTGCCTTGCGCATGCGCAGTATGCTTTGCCCAGCTGCGGGCAAAGCCGAAAAGCATTAGTTAATTGTAGTCAATGAATCTTCCATGCAAAGTAAGATGCATCAAATTTGTTTAAAAAATGCACTTATCTGAAAAGGTATTCCCATCTCTGCCTTTAATGGCTGCGATGGGACTACCTTCTTGAAAGGGGTTTTCCCATGAACAAATGTTAATTTTAATCAATAGATCTTGGAATAATAATAATTTCCACAATTGGATATATTTTTAGAAAAAGGTTCCTGTGCTGAGATAATCTTATAAATGTGTCCCTGCTGTGTACTGTGTAACGCTGTGTCTGACCATACAGGGACATGGTCTGATCTTACCACATCTCCTTTGGGGAGAAGAAAAAAACATGCAGACGTTACAGCACAGGATTGCAAATGATTCTTTCTTTGAAGTATAGCATTGTTTAAAAACAGGCAGGGAAATGTTTTATCTCACAAAAAGAATCAGCGGTGATCTCATGCTTTCCTATCTGTATACTCTCCCCACCTCCCCTTCACAGGAGATGTGGTATGATCAGATCATGTTCCTGCACAGTCAGACACAGCCATTACACAGTACACAGCAGGGGCAGATTTATAAGATTATCTCAGCACAGGAACATTTTATTTAGACACATCCAATTGTGAAAAGTATTATTATTCCAAGATCTATTGATTAAAATTAACTTTTGTTAATGGGAAAACTCCTTTAAAGCATGTATTTCCATCTCGGTCATTAAAGGCAGAGATGGGAATACGTTTTCAGATAAGTGCACCTTTTAAACAAATTTGATGCATCTAACTTAGCAAGTTTTTTTTAATTAAAACTGACAAATGAAACTTGCAAGGTCACTATAATTATTATTGATCAGAGCTATACAGGTGCTTCTCACAAAATTAGAATAACATAAACAAGCTAATTTATTTCAGTTCTTCAATACAAAAAGTGAAATTCATATATTATATGACATCTGGACATCTATCAAGTCAGCAGTCTTCCCCATGATTGTGGAGTCTACTGAAACAGACTAAGGGACCCTTTTTAAACGCTTAGGAAGCCTTTGCATGTGTTTTGTTAATTATTCTAATTTACTGAGATTATGACTTTTGGGTTTTCATTGGCTGTAAGCCATAATCATTAACATTAACAGAAATAAATCACTCTGTTTGTAATGACTCTATATAATACATGAGGTTCACTTTTTGTATTAAAGAACTGAAATAAATTAACTTTTTGATGATATTCTAATTTTGTGAGAAGCACCTGTACATCAGCTTGTTTCTAAAGCAATGATCAATGTAGAGGCTCCTAAAGAACAAATTTGTCCCATGCCCTTTCTTCATCAGTCATTTTCTGGATAAGGGTACCATACTTTCAGAGGGTGACACTTTTGAGATGAGATCGTGGGTGCAGCATAATATTAATCACTGGATTAAATGGATTTTACACATTTGTAAAAATATTTGGAAAATTGGACAATGCCTTTAAGTGACTTCAGTTGGAGTGCTAATGTGCAGGTAGACACTAAGCCAATATGACCAAACCCAAGAACTTTTGCTTTTGGAATTGGTGAAGGTAAAAGGTGGTTGGAATCCAACCTATCAGATAGTAACAACATATCCTAGCAATATGCCATCACTTTCCATAAGGCTTCCTTCACACATAAAACACGTATGCCAAAAAACGGTACTGGTGCCATCAGTGTGTCATCCGTGTGTCCATTTGTACCATTAGTGTGTCATCGGTGTTTTTACGATATGAATAAAGAAATAAATTGATGATAAAGCTTCTCCTATACTTTGCACTGTTAAATACGGACGGTATACTGATGCCATCCATGTGCTCTATGTGGTTTTTTACGGACCCATATACTTGTACTGTCATACATGCTGCTGGTAAAACACAGTCATGTCTCCATGTGCTTTGAACGGACACATGTTATGATAGAATCACAGTTTTCTCTGCTGCAGATTTAGCAGGGTTTAGAATGCTGAACCCTATATTACCCCTCCCACACCACTGATTGGCAGCTTTCTGTATAAAGTATATATTGACGTTAAAGCTGCCAATCAGTGTTGGGGGTAAGGTTGGACTAGGATGCATGAGGCAGCTTGTCCTGTAGTGATAATCTCCTGCTGTTAAAATACTGATTGTATTGAAACAGCAAAACACAAAGTAGTATCAGCTTCTCTTCTCCTACATCATAGTCAGATTACATAACAAATCCTGGTGATAGATTCCCTTTAACATATGGTATTTACAGAGACGCACTGTAACAAGGATCATTTCCGTAAGCGCGGAGCACGTACTCACATCCCGACCTGACTGTTACATCCCTCGCTAAAACCCTCTTTGCTTATGATAGAAAACACCTTGAGCATCATGTTATCCCTTTATAGAAAAATGTAAAGTATGTGTCAAAGATGCTGATGTTTTTAGAGGAAAACCCTAGTTCATTTCCCACTTGAAAATGTGCAGCGCCGGTGGATTATTAGCATTTGCATAGAAACATTCCGATTCCGAGTCAGCCTATGCATAAATAAATACCATTTTTTTCCCGTCCCTTTTCAGCAATGTTTGGCAGATAGATATTATATTGGGCATCTTCTCCAACTCTTACACAAAAGGTACAATTCAATAGACTCTACCTGCTGGGAATATTGAATGAAACACAAGAAACATTTATATGATCAGGTGCACTTACTTTCAGCATTTATATTCTGTTTTACTTTTTTTTTTTCTTTCTTTTACTCAGTATGGGTTATTTGTATTCTGTATATAAATCCCGCGGACTAGCCTTTTGTGTTGGTATTCCTTTCAGCTGTCTTTACCCCTTCCTAACCTGCTGTGTGCAGCGATGCATTTCAATCCTTGACATTACGTTCCGAAACTCTCTCTCTCTTTTTTTTTTTTTTTTTTTTTTACTCTTCCCTACACTGTGCTATCATAAAGGTGAATAATGGGGCAATCTATTGTTCTCTTTGACACTGTTCCTTAGTAAAAGGTTGCACGGATTCCAGTAGCCTACAGTCACAGGCACTCTTTTCATAATTCACAGCCGATCAAATTACCTTTTACATTTGCATAAGCTGCCCAGCACATCCTTGGGCAAATCTGCCAACATGGTGTGAAATAGGAAAGAAAATGATGATAGAAATGTTTAGAAGAGATAAAAAAAAAAAAAGTTGGAGAAAATTAGCTTGTAAAATTTAAATACCTGTAGGCTACACTTTGAAAAAGAGAACATTTATTGGCATAGATTTAATGAGCTGTTGGCACTTGTCTGTGCCCTATTGCGCTCATCTGAGATCAATCCTAGGACTATGAAAAAAAAAAAAAAAGACTGAGAGGCTTGTCCGCTGGTTGGCCAGCTCCGAGAATAATCAATCATTATGAGTCATGGTGTTAAATAAAAGCGGACAATCCTCTAAGTAAGAGTTTTTGGAGAACGTTCATTTTGCAGGCACATTTTTACCAATACTTCTTTGTAGTGTGACTAGGATTAAAAGAGTACAAATAATACATCGAAGAATACTTGGTCTGTTTTCTGGAGAAAATAATCCACTTATTCCAAGCAACTATTAGGCCACGTTCACACTATGAGTATTTGGTCAGTATTTTACATGAACTGAACGATACACCGCTCAGTGTACAAAGAGCGGCGGTTCTGACCACACTTCGGCACTCACTGACTGACAGTGGGTCACTATTAGGGCTGTCAATCAGTACAGTGGGCATGTTACAGCTGCCACTCTCTATACCAGTGTTCCCCAAGTTCGATCCTCAAGAGCCACCAACAGGTCATGTTTTGAGGATTTCCTTAGTATTACACAGGTGATAATTGCATCACCTGCACAGGCAAGCATTCAATGACCTGTGCAATACTAAGGAAATCCTCAAAACATGACCTGTTGGTGGCTCTTGAGGACCGGAGTTGGGGAACACTGCTCTTTACACTGAGTCATGACTGAACCTGCGCTGGCCCCACCCTTATAACTGGAAGCCGAACGCTACCGGGAGGAATAAAGTTCATTTTCTCCCGACATCGGGGCTCTAACTGTCGATCCCGTGCATGTTCAGAACACTATTAATCTGCAGACTAACCCCATATCTGCTAACAAATAGCGTTTTTTCACATGAAATGTTCCCTTTAACACTACAATACCCAGCTGCCACATATTGTATGTCAAGCATGTCTGATCATGGGTCATGTGATACAAAAACATGCACATTTTGCTTTTCTAAAGAGCAGTATACAAAGCCTTCTTCTGTTTGATATAATTTTCTTTCTTAAGTTTTGTTTTCCAAAAGATGGGATCTACAAGCTGACACCTAGAACAGCTCTCATGGATGCTTTGCTTTGGAGTGGTAGAATCAAGAACACAAACAAATGTTGGCAAAAGTCCATAACACCTGAAGCAGCAAACTGCTAATGTTACTGAATCCGCTCAGTCACATCGGGGAAGGAGGGACATGAACTGAGATAAATTGTTGAAAACTGCAGAGGCACTGATTAAAGTGAACAGGTCTGAAACATTAGTACAAAGACCAGAGAGAAATAAAAAGACCCCCTAGCCTAAAAGTGTACTTTACAATCCTGCCATTCGTACTATATTTCAGCATGTGATATTGCTTCTCCAACAGATACCAAGCAAATAAGTGGTCAAACATTTTGTAATGTATCCATGAAAAAGTGACATTTATGCCAGATGTTCTTTTACGTTTTTATATTCTTCCACATTAAAGGGGTTGTTTGGTCTTAGTCAAGTAACTACTATGTGAATGCAGACTTGTGAATCCTCACATTGGTTGCATTGCGCATGTGATGTCGCACTGAGCGGTGTCCGTGAGCGAAGTACTTGTCTCTTGTGCCCCAGCACGTTACATGAAGATCTGTGTCCTGGCTGGGTGTGTGGACTTGTGCTCTGATGGTGCTATGCTCGTGCAGGCCGCTTATTACCGATGTTGCCGGTATGCCAGGACCAGGTGTTTTACGGTTCAATGAGGAAGACCACAAGTCGAAAATAAACTTTTTACTGAATGAGAATTTGGTAGGGAATATATAGAAAAGGTAGTGGGTACACAGTCTTTTGAACATTTCATGTACAACTTAAAGCATTTTCCATACAGTTTCCTTCCTTCCTTTCTCTATATTCACCTTTCCTCTTTAGTGCTCTTTACTTGTTCTCTGTTTCCACTGTTTCTTACTACTTCACCACAACCTAGCTTGACACTATAGCAGGGGTGTCAAACTGCATTCCTCGAGGGCTGCAAACCATGCGTGTTTTCAAGATTTCCTTAGCTTTGCACAAGGTGCTGTAATCATTATGTGTTTAGGTGATTAAATTATCACCTGTGCAGTACAAGGAAATCCTGAGAACATGACCTGTTTGCAGCCCTCGAGGAATGCAGTTTGACACCCCTGCACTATAGTCCTGTTTAAAATGAGTCCTATACTCGACAAATGGTTCTGAGTCTTCTCTCCTCTTAAGGGTACTATGGTGCCAATATAGCTGAACTTATCTTCTCTAAGGCCGGGATCACACACAGCGAGATACGGCCGAGTCTCGCAGATTAAAACCAAGCTCTGGCACCTGCACTCTGGAGCGGAGGGTGCAGCCGCATAGCAATACATGGAGTCGCACGCTCCGCTCCGGAGTGCTGGTGCCAGAGCTGGGTTTTAACCTGCGAGACTCGGCCGTATCTCGCTGTAGTGTGACTCTGGCCTAATGCTGATGCTTTGAAACTCCTACCTGGGACAATCTATTTGTCTGGCCTGAAAAGACTATTTAAGTGGGCACCATCATACACAATCTATAGGTACTTGTCTGGGATCACTACCATGCATGTATAAATTTACTACTGGAACCATTAAAGAGACAGGTACATGCATATAGTTGTAGGATCACCACAGGACAAAGAAGTAATTATCAAAAAGAATTTAAATTTTATTAGACACACCACGAAAAAACAGACAATACACACTATTAAAAACACTTAAAATTTGTTCCACATAGAACAAAGAATAGATCCAAATCAATTACATCTAGTATAAATCAAATAGCAAATAGCAACAACACCACTGCCCGGCTATATAATATTGTAAATGCAAGGAAACACACACTCGTATTTCCTTTTAATTCAAATGCACACAATTATAGACATAAATCAATCAATTGTAGTGGACCAGAGTGGTTTATGGGGTATGCAGGGAGACAACATCTCAAATAACAATCTACTCCGTTATGGACTATCACAGTGCTAGAACCAGGTGTCCTGATGTATATATTACACCCTGATGTTCAAGGCAATACTTTTTGATATGGAACAGATCATAGGGCACAGGCTTGCGCACAAATGCTTCCCCTTGTCCTATATATCACAGATTGATAGTGCATAGCCTAACTTAAGAGTAGCAATACTTCACCCTATCCCGTCTCAGAGTCCACTACCGTCCATACAGTCCTAGGTGCAATGCTATAGTCCGGGCTGGATTACTGGACCCACGCGTTCCGACACACCCTGTGTCTTTCTCAAGGCGGTAATGCCTGAGTTTTACCGGTTGTGTCTATTTATAAATACCTTAATTCGTGTTTGTATTTCAGCTGTGAGAGGCGGCTTGTGGTTGAGCAAGTGAATCTGACCGCTAACAGCCCGGAAGTGAGGTTCCCCGGTCACATGATTTGCCTCGCTAGCGCCGAGAGTAATACAATCCATAGTGCGCACGCGCGGGTACCCATGGCGCAAGTGGCGTACGCTAAGTGCATATAACCAAGCGTCCCGCATTACCATGAGCACGTAGGCGCCTTTGATACGTTCAAGGCGCTCAGGGTATGGTCCACATCATGTGCAGTGCGCCTGCGCAGTTACTTAGGGCCTTCGCGGGCGCAAATGGCGTAGATGTTGACGTCGAATACGTACAGCAAGATATCCCTTATGCCATATGCGCACAGGCACCACAAATCCCTTAGGGGCGCTCAAGACCCCATATCTGCAGTGTATTGTATGCATCCATAGTCATAATAGGTCTGTGTGGGCGCGAGTAGCGCCGATCCTCATGCGCACAGCAGCATTACCTCTCAACCACATATCCGCAAGCGCCTTATAGTACCCACATTTATATTTTGCGCATACATAGTCCCATAGAGACCCATATGGGCGCAAATAACATAGATCTTAACGCTGGGTACGTATATAGACGTTTCCCCCTTACTACATATGCGCAAGCGCCTTCTTTACATCCATTGGGGGCGCTTGGGATACCATATCCACAAAAATTAGTTGGTGCATATGCCTGATACCTTAAGGCATATCTGAGCGCCGACAACAAACATACTGATATTGAGTGCGTACTGCAGAGCTTCCCCTTTTGCCATGTTGGCGCAAGCACCTACGCGATCTAAGGTGCACTCAGGATCCACCCCCCAATATACCATACGCTTGTGCCTGTAGTCTGCGCTGGCGCAATGAACTGACGTGCGGACGCGTACAGCAGGGATATCCCTTCATCCTGGTTGCGCAAAACCCATTCAAAATTTGTGCCCATGAACCATTTCGCATAACAAAATTTGATTTAAATTTAAACTTTTAAAGTTTTAGATGCCTACATGCCAACCTTCGCATGAGACAAAGGACAAGCATGGTGTACCATGCATGACCCTATGGATGATAACGCCATACATGCTCACCCCCATATTACCAATTGAAATCCTGCCCACACCCTCCAAGTCCAGCCTTCCCATCAAAGAACCTTAAATATGAGGGCACCTGAAAAACCCCACAGTAGGGGAATAATTTCACACCTCCCCATAGGGGCATTGTAAACAATAGTCCAACCGAGAGGTACTCGTCCAGTGTAACGATGCCATGGGCACCCATAGAGCATAAAGTCCACAGACAGCTCCAGCGCATTATTGCATAATCCATGTTGTAATGCAGTATTGGTTAAATATCTTCTTTCTTCTCCCTTCCATAGGCCATGATCATGGTTTGAGCTAGAAGGGAGGGACAAAAAACCAGGGAGGAGAAGAAAATAAATAAAAATGAATGACTAAATGAAGAAAGAGGAAAGACAAAAAAGGGGTGAAAAAAGGGGAGATAAGCAATATATACCTCATGTATTCTCTCCCCTCGATATATTCAGATACGTGTACACTAGATCCCCCCCCATAGACTATCTCTTCCTATAGAAGTCTGAGTACAGCAACTCCTCATTGAGGCCCTGCGGTACTAGGCAGTCCAGTTCATAGATCCATCTTGCCTCACGGCAAAGAAGGTCTTCCACTGGGTCTCCCCCTCTGATGTTGATATTGACTTTCTCTAGACCCATGATTCTCAGGGAGTCACCCGACCCTGCATGTACCTCTAAGAAGTGCTTTGCCACTGAGGTAATGATCTTCCCTCTGGACTTGTCTGTCCTGGCGGTGGCTATACTAGACAAGTGCTGCTGAGCCCTACGTTGGAGCTCCTGTGTGGTTTGCCCTACGTATACTTTGTCGCAGCCGCAGATCAGGGCATAAACCAAATTGCGTGTGCGGCAATTGAAGTATGCCCTTGACTGCACCCGCGCTAAGAGATTGTGGACCCTACCCCCTTCTCTTGTGATCATCCGTGGACAAATGGAACAACTTCCACACGGAAAAGAGCCCTTAATTGAGTGGCCAGATTTAGTTTTGGTGGCAGGGCGTCTATAATGGCTATGGGTTAAATGATCTTTTAAGTTCCTTGCCCTTCTTGCCACCATTTGCGGTCTGTCTCCAATGAATGGTCTTAGTTTTGGCTCACTCCTTAAGATCCCCCAGTTGTTTTTTAGGATGTGGTAGATGTCATTCCATTGGTTGTTAAATTTTGTAATCAGATTAATCTTATTTGTCTCTGTTCTTACCCTGGGTTGAAGGGCCTCTTCCCTGGTCCTTGTTCTTGAAAATTCAAAGGCGCCTGAGATGATTCTCTTTGGGTATCCACGCTCTCGGCGCCGACTGGTCAGCTTGCGGGACTCCGTCCGGAAATCCTCTGTGCGAGTACAATTCCTCCTCAGTCTGAGGAATTGCCCTTTTGGGATTCCTCTTCTCAGGTGTGTCGGGTGGAAGCTTTCAAAATGTAGCAGATTGTTCGTTGCTGTTGGTTTACGAAACAGTGTAGTCACAATACGATTCTGGTCCATAGACACCCTCAAATCCAGAAAGTCAACTGAGATGGTGGAAAAAGACGATGTGAGCTTAATATTCCAGCAGTTGTTATTGAGTTCCCCAATAAAGACGCCCAATTCGTCAGATGTACCAGACCAAATTATAATGATGTCGTCTATGAAACGTAACCATTTAATTATATGCGTAGAATAGCTCTTTAGTTTTTGTACATAGGTCTCCTCCCACCACCCCATAAAAAGATTGGCGTATGAGGGCGCGCACTTGGCCCCCATGGCCGTACCTGAGGCTTGTTTGTAGAATGTTCTATCAAATATGAAATAATTCTTTTCAAGTATGAATCTGAGTAGTTCTAGCAAGAATGCATCATGGCCCCTATCACCTGTGGAATGTTTTTCCAAAAAGAAGGAAGTTGTTAACATACCTTGCTTATGTTCGATGTTCGTATACAACGCTTCCACGTCAAGGGTCACCAGGATCGCAGTATCAGGTACCTCCAGATTTTCAAAAAGTTCTATAAGGTGCGACGAGTCCCTTACATGAGAATCCAACGTTTTTACCATTGGCTGCAAGAAATAATCCAGATATGAGCATGGTTTTTCAAACAGACCCCCCAGACCCGAGATAATTGGTCTCCCCGGGGGTACACTGATGGACTTGTGTATCTTAGGTACCAGATAAAACGTCGGGGTCACTGGATGTGCTGTAGTCAAAAAATCACGTTCTCTCTTGTTGATGATGCCACAGGAAAAGGCCCTCCCCAATAGTTTATCGAGCTGTGTTTTAAAGATAAACGTGGGGTCTGATGGAAGTTTTAGGTAGTATTGTGTATTGTCCAGCTGCCATCTGGCTTCTAGGCAGTACATATCTTTAGGCTACAGGACTATGTTTCCACCCTTGTCCGCCTCTTTGATCTCCAGTGTGTCATTCTTTTTTAGATTGGATAGCGCAATTTTTTCTTCTCTGGTCAAATTATTTTGGCTATTTTTATCCAACCGCAGTCTCTTAATGTCTTGACATGTGGTTTCAAAGAATACCTGGACGGCCGGACATAGTGCAAATTTTGGAGTTGCCTGAGATGGTAGTCTACCTCCAAACCTCTTCCTTCCCTGTGCATTCTCATTTTCCGTCAACAGGTCTAGTAAGTCTCTAAATGTCTGCCTGTCCTGGTCCGGTAGGTCGTCAACTAATGATGGCTGATGGTACAGGATCTTAAAAATTAATTGTCGACAAAATAAGTACAGATCTTTCGTTAATTCAAATTTGTCTAGACTACTCATGGGTGAAAAAGATAGCCCTTTTGCCAACAGATTTATTTCTACTTGTGACAATTGATAGGTGGACAGGTTGATGATCCGTAATTGATTATCTGCATTACTAGATTCCACCCCCGGATGATTTTCAATGGGATTATCTAGGAAAGGGTTTAGTAGTGTTTCCGATTGCCGAGACGTGTTACTCGTCTCGAGCTCGGAGACCAGGCCCCGAAGTTCCGAGTTCTCTTGGCACGATTTTTTGGGTTTTCTACGCCCCCTTCTGCACCGCTTTCGCGGTCGCTTGTGTCTGTTGATAAAAAATCGCTACTCACATTGGGGCCTGTTCCATTGTTACTCACACCCCCCTCCCTGCTTTCATAAGTCCTTGCTCCCATAGCATATCTCCTCCTATTTCCCTGATGTGTCCATCTGTACATCCTCTGTTTGTCCAGATCTAATTTATCCCGTTGGAATTTGTTTTTCTTGCCCCTAATGATGTCATGCTCAAATTTGTCAATTAGTTCTTTTAGATGGGCTTTAATTGGTTCTACCTGGGCTTTAGGGTCAAATCTTGCTAATTCACCCTCCTTCTGTTTAATTTCCTCACGAATTCTAGACAGTACTATGTTGTCTTGCTCTAGCAACATATCAATCAGGATATAAGAACATTTTTGTAAGCCCTGTTCCCATGTAGTTTTGAATTCCGGGTCTACCTCCCAGGCTGGGAATATCTGGACCCTGAGTCCACGAGGCACCAGGCCTAATTTTTTGTATTCAGTCAAACTCATAATGTTCCACCATATTTTAGTAAGTCTTTTATGAAAATCAATAAGTTCCGTAGTCAAATTCTGAAATTCATCATCATTTTTGCCACTCCCAGTGGTGGCCACACCTTCAGTTGGACCAAAAATATCCTTCATCTGCATCTGCCAAGCCGCCTCTCTAGCTTTCAAATCCATTACACAATATTTCACTCCAATGTGCCTCCACTCAAGAGAAAGGCCCTTTATGGGGGCCAAATACCAGTACTGAAAAGACTATTTAAGTGGGCACCATCATACACAATTTATAGGTACTTGTCTGGGATCACTACCATGCATGTATAAATTTTCTACTGGAACCATTAAAGAGACAGGTACATGCATATAGTTGTAGGATCACCACAGGACAAAGAAGTAATTATCAAAAAGAATTTAAATTTTATTAGACACACCACGAAAAAACAGACAATACACACTATTAAAAACACTTAAAATTTGTTCCACATAGAACAAAGAATAGATCCAAATCAATTACATCTAGTATAAATCAAATAGCAAATAGCAACAACACCACTGCCCGGCTATATAATATTGTAAATGCAAGGAAACACACACTCGTATTTCCTTTTAATTCAAATGCACACAATTATAGACATAAATCAATCAATTGTAGTGGACCAGAGTGGTTTATGGGGTATGCAGGGAGACAACATCTCAAATAACAATCTACTCCGTTATGGACTATCACAGTGCTAGAACCAGGTGTCCTGATGTATATATTACACCCTGATGTTCAAGGCAATACTTTTTGATATGGAACAGATCATAGGGCACAGGCTTGCGCACAAATGCTTCCCCTTGTCCTATATATCACAGATTGATAGTGCATAGCCTAACTTAAGAGTAGCAATACTTCACCCTATCCCGTCTCAGAGTCTACTACCGTCCATACAGTCCTAGGTGCAATGCTATAGTCCGGGCTGGATTACTGGACCCACGCGTTCCGACACACCCTGTGTCTTTCTCAAGGCGGTAATGCCTGAGTTTTACCGGTTGTGTCTATTTATAAATACCTTAATTCGTGTTTGTATTTCAGCTGTGAGCGGCGGCTTGTGGTTGAGCAAGTGAATCTGACCGCTAACAGCCCGGAAGTGAGGTTCCCCGGTCACATGATTTGCCTCGCTAGCGCCGAGAGTAATACAATCCATAGTGCGCACGCGCGGGTACCCACGGCGCAAGTGGCGTACGCTAAGTGCATATAACCAAGCGTCCCCCATTACCATGAGCACGTAGGCGCCTTTGATACGTTCAAGGCGCTCAGGGTATGGTCCACATCATGTGCAGTGCGCCTGCGCAGTTACTTAGGGCCTTCGCGGGCGCAAATGGCGTAGATGTTGACGTCGAATACGTACAGCAAGATATCCCTTATGCCATATGCGCACAGGCACCACAAATCCCTTAGGGGCGCTCAAGACCCCATATCTGCAGTGTATTGTATGCATCCATAGTCATAATAGGTCTGTGTGGGCGCGAGTAGCGCCGATCCTCATGCGCACAGCAGCATTACCTCTCAACCACATATCCGCAAGCGCCTTATAGTACCCACATTTATATTTTGCGCATACATAGTCCCATAGAGACCCATATGGGCGCAAATAACATAGATCTTAACGCTGGGTACGTATATAGACGTTTCCCCCTTACTACATATGCGCAAGCGCCTTCTTTACATCCATTGGGGGCGCTTGGGATACCATATCCACAAAAATTAGTTGGTGCATATGCCTGATACCTTAAGGCATATCTGAGCGCCGACAACAAACATACTGATATTGAGTGCGTACTGCAGAGCTTCCCCTTTTGCCATGTTGGCGCAAGCACCTACGCGATCTAAGGTGCACTCAGGATCCACCCCCCAATATACCATACGCTTGTGCCTGTAGTCTGCGCTGGCGCAAGGAACTGACGTGCGGACGCGTACAGCAGGGATATCCCTTCATCCTGGTTGCGCAAAACCCATTCAAAATTTGTGCCCATGAACCATTTCGCATAACAAAATTTGATTTAAATTTAAACTTTTAAAGTTTTAGATGCCTACATGCCAACCTTCGCATGAGACAAAGGACAAGCATGGTGTACCATGCATGACCCTATGGATGATAACGCCATACATGCTCACCCCCATATTACCAATTGAAATCCTGCCCACACCCTCCAAGTCCAGCCTTCCCATCAAAGAACCTTAAATATGAGGGCACCTGAAAAACCCCACAGTAGGGGAATAATTTCACACCTCCCCATAGGGGCATTGTAAACAATAGTCCAACCGAGAGGTACTCGTCCAGTGTAATGATGCCATGGGCACCCATAGAGCATAAAGTCCACAGACAGCTCCAGCGCATTATTGCATAATCCATGTTGTAATGCAGTATTGGTTAAATATCTTCTTTCTTCTCCCTTCCATAGGCCATGATCATGGTTTGAGCTAGAAGGGAGGGACAAAAAACCAGGGAGGAGAAGAAAATAAATAAAAATGAATGACTAAATGAAGAAAGAGGAAAGACAAAAAAGGGGTGAAAATGTTTAGAAGAGATAAAGAAAAAAAAAAGGTTGGAGAAAATTAGCTTGTAAAATTTAAATACCTGTAGGCTACACTTTGAAAAAGAGAACATTTTTTGGCATAGATTTAATGAGCTGTTGGCACTTGTCTGTGCCCTATTGCGCTCATCTGAGATCAATCCTAGGACTATGAAAAAAAAAAAAAAAGACTGAGAGGCTTGTGCGCTGGTTGGCCAGCTCCGAGAATAATCAATCATTATGAGTCATGGTGTTAAATAAAAGCGGACAATCCTCTAAGTAAGAGTTTTTGGAGAACGTTCATTTTGCAGGCACATTTTTACCAATACTTCTTTGTAGTGTGACTAGGATTAAAAGAGTACAAATAATACATCGAAGAATACTTGGTCTGTTTTCTGGAGAAAATAATCCACTTATTCCAAGCAACTATTAGGCCACGTTCACACTATGAGTATTTGGTCAGTATTTTACATGAACTGAACGATACACCGCTCAGTGTACAAAGAGCGGCGGTTCTGACCACACTTCGGCACTCACTGACTGACAGTGGGTCACTATTAGGGCTGTCAATCAGTACAGTGGGCATGTTACAGCTGCCACTCTCTATACCAGTGTTCCCCAAGTTTGATCCTCAAGAGCCACCAACAGGTCATGTTTTGAGGATTTCCTTAGTATTACACAGGTGATAATTGCATCACCTGCACAGGCAAGCATTCAATGACCTGTGCAATACTAAGGAAATCCTCAAAACATGACCTGTTGGTGGCTCTTGAGGACCGGAGTTGGGGAACACTGCTCTTTACACTGAGTCATGACTGAACCTGCGCTGGCGCCACCCTTATAACTGGAAGCCGAACACTACCGGGAGGAATAAAGTTCATTTTCTCCCGACATCGGGGCTCTAACTGTCGATCCCGTGCATGTTCAGAACACTATTAATCTGCAGACTAACCCCATATCTGCTAACAAATAGCGTTTTTTCACATGAAATGTTCCCTTTAACACTACAATACCCAGCTGCCACATATTGTATGTCAAGCATGTCTGATCATGGGTCATGTGATACAAAAACATGCACATTTTGCTTTTCTAAAGAGCAGTATACAAAGCCTTCTTCTATTTGATATAATTTTCTTTCTTAAGTTTTGTTTTCCAAAAGATGGGATCTACAAGCTGACACCTAGAACAGCTCTCATGGATGCTTTGCTTTGGAGTGGTAGAATCAAGAACACAAACAAATGTTGGCAAAAGTCCATAACACCTGAAGCAGCAAACTGCTAATGTTACTGAATCCGCTCAGTCACATCGGGGAAGGAGGGACATGAACTGAGATAAATTGTTGAAAACTGCAGAGGCACTGATTAAAGTGAACAGGTCTGAAACATTAGTACAAAGACCAGAGAGAAATAAAAAGACCCCCTAGCGCCTAGCCTAAAAGTGTACTTTACATTCCTGCCATTCGTACTATATTTCAGCATGTGATATTGCTTCTCCAACAGATACCAAGCAAATAAGTGGTCAAACATTTTGTAATGTATCCATGAAAAAGTGACATTTATGCCAGATGTTCTTTTACGTTTTTATATTCTTCCACATTAAAGGGGTTGTTTGGTCTTAGTCAAGTAACTACTATGTGAATGCAGACTTGTGAATCCTCACATTGGTTGCATTGCGCATGTGATGTCGCACTGAGCGGTGTCCGTGAGCGAAGTACTTGTCTCTTGTGCCCCAGCACGTTACATGAAGATCTGTGTCCTGGCTGGGTGTGTGGACTTGTGCTCTGATGGTGCTATGCTCGTGCAGGCCGCTTATTACCGATGTTGCCGGTATGCCAGGACCAGGTGTTTTACGGTTCAATGAGGAAGACCACAAGTCGAAAATAAACTTTTTACTGAATGAGAATTTGGTAGGGAATATATAGAAAAGGTAGTGGGTACACAGTCTTTTGAACATTTCATGTACAACTCAAAGCATTTTCCATACAGTTTCCTTCCTTCCTTTCTCTATATTCACCTTTCCTCTTTAGTGCTCTTTACTTGTTCTCTGTTTCCACTGTTTCTTACTACTTCACCACAACCTAGCTTGACACTATAGCAGGGGTGTCAAACTGCATTCCTCGAGGGCTGCAAACCATGCGTGTTTTCAAGATTTCCTTAGCTTTGCACAAGGTGCTGTAATCATTATGTGTTTAGGTGATTAAATTATCACCTGTGCAGTACAAGGAAATCCTGAAAACATGACCTGTTTGCAGCCCTCGAGGAATGCAGTTTGACACCCCTGCACTATAGTCCTGTTTAAAATTAGTCCTATACTCGACAAATGGTTCTGAGTCTTCTCTCCTCTTAAGGGTACTATGGTGCCAATATAGCTGAACTTATCTTCTCTAAGGCTGGGATCACACACAGCGAGATACGGCCGAGTCTCGCAGATTAAAACCAAGCTCTGGCACCTGCACCCCGGAGCGGAGGGTGCAGCCGCATAGCAATACATGGAGTCGCACGCTCCGCTCCGGAGTGCTGGTGCCAGAGGTGGGTTTTAACCTGCGAGACTCGGCCGTATCTCGCTGTAGTGTGACTCTGGCCTAATGCTGATGCTTTGAAACTCCTACCTGGGACAATCTATTTGTCTGGCCTACTCAATCCTGTCCAGGCCCGTTACCTTGGCTTAGCACAGTTTTACACAGACACAACCTGTCCACATGGGCATAGGGAGGCACGAGGAGTGAGAGGGGGTGGCACCCGGGCGCCAGTGTTGCACAACTGACAGGCTGAGAGACCCCTTTAGCAACAGTGAAACAGAACCTTACCAGCCTGCTAGGATTGCCACCAACCAGGCTCGGACTGGCCCACCAGGGAACCAGAGGATCCTCCGGTGGGCCCTGGCACTGACACCTGCTGGCAGGGTCTCCCCCGCTCCAGGGCCCCCCCCCCGCCGCCGCCCGCTTTGAATACTCACCCTTCTCCAGCCATGGTCTCGGCGTCTGTACTGCAGCTCGTCCTGAACGAGCGGTCATGTGACACCGCTCATTAAGATCATGAATATGCGCATATCTTAATCAACGGTGTCACATGACCGCTCAAGCAGGAAGAAGGTGCTGCGCCGGCGCCGCCGCCTGGAGTCGAGACAGAGCGCGAGGGATGTCGGCACAGCCGTGCAGTGGGACAGGTGAGTATGAGGGACGGGGGGGATGAAGGAGGACATAAGCTGGCGCGCCGAGCAGGAGCGGGTGCGGAGAGATAAGCCTGCATACAGGGGGGAATATAAGCCATGCAGGGGGGAATATAAGTCATGCATACAGGGGGAATATAAGCCATGCAGGGGGGAATATAAGCCATGCAGGGGGGAATATAAGCCATGCATACAGGGGGGAATATGAGCCATGCAGGGGGGAATATAAGCCATGCATACAGGGGGGAATATAAGCCATGCATACAGGAAGGAATATAAGCCATGCATACAGGGGCGGAATATGAGCCATTCATACAGGGGGGGTATATGAGCCATGCATACAGGAGGGGGGGAATATGAGCTATGTATATGGGATAAGAGGGAGATGAGCCATGCATACAGTAGGGGGGGTCATTATACAGTATTGAGCATCATGTGTGGCCGTTATACAGTATGGAGCATCATTTGTGGTCATTATGCAGTATTGAGCATAATGTGGGATCATTATATAGTATGGAGAACGGTGTGGCCGTTATACACTATGGAGCACTATGTGTGGGTGGTCATTATACAGTATGGAGCACTGTCTGGCCATTATACAGTATGGAGCAATGTGTGGCCATTATACACTATGGAGCATCATGTGTGGCCATTATACACTATGGAGCATCATGTGTGGCCATTATACAGTATGAAGCATCATGTGTGGTGGCCGTTATACAGTATTGAGCATCATGTGTGGCCATTATACAGTATGGAGCATTGTGTGGCCATATTTTTTTGTTTATAATTATTGTATATAAAACAGTGTGATCAGCTGTGCTAAATGGCTGCGGTTGGGACGTGGATATGGGTGTGACTAGTTGTGAAATGGGTCTGGTCAGAGGCGTGGCCTAAAATTTGCCGCGGCGCACTACGCACGCCGCAAACTTTATACCTCCTTCCCTTCTTCAAAAGTTGGGAGGTATGGTACCACATTTGCCAGATCACGGCAAATGCCGCAAATCCCATAGGGAATGAATGAGGCCGAACGCAGTGTTGCCGTAAGTGATCCGTTATGCGGCAGATGCAGAAAAACTGCCCGATCTGCTGCAAAAGACGACTTTCACATCAGCGATTCTTGCCAAAGTCACTGCCGATAGGGTCATACTCACCAAAAGGGGAGGCAGCGCTAAAAGTGCCTAGGGCAGCAGAAACTCTAAATACGGCCCTGGGGGGGCTACATTATATTCTGTGGGGGGACTGCATTATACTCAAGGTACTATATTATATTATGGGGGGCTACATCATACTATATGAGGGGTTACAGTATACTCTATGGGGGGCTGCATTATATTCTGTGGTGGGGCTGCATTATTATCAGTGGACTACATAATATTATGGGGGCTACATCATACTATATGAGGGGGCTATATTATATTCTGTGGTGGAACTGCATTCTCTCAGGGGACTACATTATATTCTGTGGTGGGTGGCATTATACTATATGGGGGGGGCTGCATTATACCCTATGGGGTGCTACATTATATTCTATGGTGGAGACTGCGTCATACCTGAGAGGGTTGCATTATATTTTGTGGGGTGCTGCATTATATTCTATGAGAGGGGACTGCATTATATTTTATGAGGGGGCTACATTATATTCTGTGAGTGGGCTACCCCAACCCTTGCTACATTATTAAGACGTGAACTACCTTATATTATACCCTGATATTAGCGCTTTTTACCGCACAATTGGTGGTCTTGTATCTATTTCTATGTAGCTACATAGTGGGCCCCAAGAATGATTTTCTCTGGTGGGTCCAAGGTGCTCCAGTCCGACGCTGCCACCAACTCTTCATCTAATATATAAAGCTGAATGTGTGTGTGTGTATGTCCGGCATTGGCATCTGCATCGTCGCAGCTACAGCCACAAAAGTTTGCACAGTCACATGTCTGGACCCCGAGAGCATCATAGGCTATGCTGTGAGGTGAAATTTTAACCCCGTGCATTCCAATTCACCAAACAATTGTGCCCCTATCTACATGATGGGGAAAAAGGGAAATGAAAAGTGTTGGAGGCAAATTGACAGCTGCCAGATGTGAACAAGGGGGGCTTAAAGAATGAAAGCGATGGCGCCAAAGAGTATATACCGTACAGTTGCTAAGGTGGGGCCTCGACAAGGGATACTCACCACACACGGGGATATGAACACACACACACAAAATGCGCCACACACTACCACGTGCTTGAACACATATACCACCCTCAGCACACATTTCACCACACATACACCAACCTCGCCACATAAAAGTTAAAACACAAAAGTCGCCGCTCAAAATTCGCCATGCGCAAAACATGCCACGTACAAAACTAGGCTCACGCAAAACTCGCCACACGTGCAAAACTCACCTCATGGAAAGCTCGCCACACGCGGAAAAATTGCCATGCAAAAGTTGCCTTACACAAAACTTGCACATACCCAAAACGCACCAGATATAAAACTCGCCACGCGCAAAACTCACCATGCGCAAAACTTGCTGCACACAACTTGCTACACTAACCTGTCACATGCAACTCGACACAAAAAGTTGCTACACGCATGTCGCCACACAAAACTCATCTCACAAAAGTCGTTACCTGCATGTCGCCACACGCAACTCAACACACACACAACTTGACACATGAAACTCACCCTAAAACACACACAAGTCTGGTATTATCCTTCAAAAATAAAAATCTGATTAATAAGCAGACAAACTACAAGAGCAACAACTCCATATAGGAAATACGGCAGCTGTCAGTCACATGACCTGTCTATTATGTGTATGTGTGAGCTAATATATACTGCCAGGGGGGAGGGCTTCCTGTTGGCTGGGGATTTATCAGGCTGCTCATTTAGCTTACAAATACTGAGGTAAAAATACTGAGCAAATAGCGTGTGAACGAGGTCTAATACAGGAGGAGATGACACACAGATATATACTATATACAGGAGGAGATGACACACAGGTATATACTATATACAAGGGAGATGACACACATATATACTATATACAGGGGAGATGACACAGGTATATAATATATACAGGAGGAGATGACATACAAGTATATACTATATACAGGAGGAGATGACACACACATATACTATATACAGGGGAGATGACACACAGGTTTATACTATATACAGGAGGAGATGACACACTGGTATATACTATATACAGGGGAGATGACATACAGGTACATACTATATACAGGAGGAGATGACTTACAGGTATATACTATATACAGGAGGAGATGACACATAGGTATATAGAGGAGGAGATGACATACAGCAGGTATATACTATATACAGGGGAGATGACATACAGGTATATACTATATACAGGAGATGACATACAGGTGTATACTATATATAAGGGAGATGACAAACATGTATATACTGAGGGGAAAATGAGAGGTGTGAGGTGAAAATGAGGGGTATGAGGTGAAAATGAAAAGGTGTGAGTGCAAAATGAGAGAAGTGAGGGAAAATAGTGGAGTGATCGGAAAATGACAGATGTGAGGTCGAAATGACAAGTGTTAGGGGGGAATGAGAGGAGTGAGGGGGAAAATAAGAGGAGTGAGGGGGAAAATGAGAGGTGTAAGGGAGAAAGTGAGAGATGTGAGGGGGAAAATGAGAGGAGTGATGGGAAAATAAGAGAAGTGAGGTAGCATAACTAACCACAGATATTTACTATGCCCAGGCAACGCCGGGCTCTTCAGCTAGTTCTAAATAATTTTCTATCTATTAGCTAACACGATACAAAGATATATATATATATATCTTTCCTGGGTCAAGCTTTATAGTATTAAGATTTGTGCAAATGTATTCACTGCAAATCATGTGTTTGGGAAAAAGTTTGGCGAGTTCAAATTTCAATATAGATACTCATCTTTACGGAGTTATGAAATAACACATAATAGGTAGTAGACAATATTGATGTACATGGAAACTAGTAACTGCAAGGATCCTGTACATATAATTAATCAATTATTATTTCTCCTTTTCTTCTTTTATTTCACCTGTACATCTACTTATCTAAAATTTTGAAGAAATTATCAGAAGTTTTTGTTTCTTTACTTGGAACAACAGATAAAAATAACACCTAACATTATATATTCTGGGCTCACAAGTAATATAAATGAGAAAATTAACAGAAAACCAATTTGGATTGTAGATGTTTTGCCAATCTATAGGGATCGAAAAATGTATACGAGTTTTTTCAATTATTTTTATGATATAATAGAAGGAACATGACATTTAACAAAGTAGAAGAAGGCAGAACTGGTTATTATTCTTTTTATAGTCCACATTTCCCCCCTCGCTACAGAGTTGTTGTTATTTCCAAACTATTTAACCTTTCTTGTAAATTATTCATGTACATGATGTTGTGAAAGGGACTTGTAATTGGCACACAAATTTAGTGGGCATGCTATCAAAGTGTCGATGTCATGATGGTAACCTTGTTGCCGGTGAAACACCTGCTTCCATCTCCACAAAGCAAAAACACTTCTCATCGAAAGTGAATCAACGTAATGCAGAGCGTTTGGTCTTTCTCCAGAATGTTATTAAAAATCTTTTGTTTTTTTTTGGAGAAGCACAAACTAGAATCACGATTTTCATTGTATCCTAGACAGGTTGTTTAGATAACTATGCAAACCTTGCTTTCTTCATCTAATTATGGTAAATTTCCTGTTTAAGCCTCATGCATTTACAGTCTATTAAAGAGAAGCTTGCCACCAGCATTGAAAATGTCAGATAAATGTCAATAGCTAATGGCTGCATGGCACATTATTTTTGAGGTGCTGATGATGGAAGAGATGAACTTTCTGGTTTGGCTTGGCTCCAGGAAATGACTGGTGGAGAAAACAAATAGTATTATTATTACTAGATGTTATTCTAAAAACTTTCTTTGAAATAGGAGAACAAAATGAGATATCAAAGAAGAGTTAAAAAATAACGGAGCAAATGAAAGAACATTTTTTAATTGAGTTATTGATATCAGGATATGAAGTTAAAACAAAATTAAGTGACTGGTTTTCAGGTGGTAGGTAACTGATGGGCTCATTCCGATGTCCATTTTTCACGTACAAGTTCTATCCGTGTTTTTCACTAATAGCTGTTGTATCTTGTGAAGTTTATGGGGCTGTTCACATTTCAAACTTTTGTTTTTTTACAGAGAGAGGGGTCCGTACAAAATCGAAGAGACATGTTCGATATTGATCCGAGTGTTTGATCAAAATCACCAATCAAAGTCTCTGAGACCATGAAAAACTCAGACAGCAATATGATGCCATTTGAGTGCTGTTTATTTTTAAAGAACTGCTAGATAGAAGGTATATAAACTTTTTTTGTGTTAAGATAACTCTATGAAACTCAGACCAAGCTCAGATGACATTCTGATGAAACTTTGAACAAAACCACTGATAAAACTAGGATAGATTTTCTCTTGCATGAAAAAAACAGACGTTTGAATGAGTGCTTAAAAAAAGTGTGGTACAAATGGATAGAGCCAAACCTATTAGGAGAGCAAAGATCCATTGACAAAGGTATTTGGCTGTTTACATAACGTCTACAGACTGCAAAGCATGGACATCTCGCCACTTCATCTCTGCTTCAATTGCCAACCCCTGGTCTGTTGGTTCTCCCTGTCCACTTCAAGAACCTGTACCTATTAGACTTATATAACACAAGGGGTGAAATAAATATTGAACAGGTCACCAATTTTCCAAGTACCGTATATACTTGAGTATAAGCCGACCCAAGTATAAGCTGAGGCTCCTAATTTTACCACAAAAAAACTGAAAACTTATTGACTCGAGAATAAGCCAGATATGCATTGTCTCCTTATCCCTATCCGGGTATGCATGGCTCCTCATTCCTATCCTGGTCTGCATGGCTCCTCATCCCTATCCTTGTATGCATGGCCTCTTCATTCCCATCCTGGTCTGCATGGCTCCTCATCCCTATCCTGGTCTGCATAGCTCCTCATTCCTATCCTTGTATGCATGATTCCTCATCCTTATCTTGGTATGCATGGCTCCTCATTCCTATCCTTGTATGCATGATTCCTCATCCTTATCCTGGTATGCATGGCCCCTTCATCCCATCCTGGTCTGCATGGCTCCTCATTCCTATCCTTTTATGCATGGCCCCCTCATCCCTATCCTTGTACCCATGGCTCCTTATCCCTATCCTTGTATGCATGGCCCCCAACATTAAAAAACAATGAACCATCCCTCTTACCTTCCCGGCGCAGCATCTCATTCTGGTGCCAGCAGCTGTTTTATGCTTGTAAGTAGCGCATGGCATGGACAACATACGCTGCTTAAAAGCAGAGGACAGCTGCCAGAATACTCACTGCTCTCCTCACGAGGACTATATGCGTGGAGGGCAGTGAGTATTCATTGCTATTTAGTAGCGTGCCCAGTATCACTGGCATCCTGCAGCGGACATGCGGGTCACTTGTGCCCGCTACTTAAGAGGGATGAATATTCACTTCTCTATACTCCCATGGGAGTGGACATAAGTGAATTTTTATTTCTCTTAAGTAGTAGGCAAACATAACCGCCAGGCCACTGCAGGAAGCCAGCAGCTGCGACTGACACTGTGCGCGCGCTACTACAGAGAAATGAATATTCATTGCCAGTGCAATGAATATTCATTTCTCTTTAGCAGCGGGCACAGAAGATAGCTACAGCAGCCGGCTCCTGCCTCCTGTTACCTGCTGCTCCGCTGCTGCCGATCTTCCTCAATCTTCTGGGACCCTGTCTCGAGTATATACAGTAAATATATTTCAAAAGGTGCCATTTACATGAAACTCTCACAATTTGTCGGTAACAAACCATGCAGTCCACACAGGCTAAGAAATCAAACTATAGATGTCCATAAATTAGGTTATGTAGTAATGAGAGAGAACACAGGGAAAAAGTATTGAACACCTGAAGAGAGGTGCAAAAGCCATGGAAAGTCATGATACCAGCTGAAATCTATTATTAATTAGAAAGCAAATCTGCCACTTCATGAAACATAATACCAGCTGCCTCAACTAATATATAAAATTGTGTCTCATTACCAATGTACCACACAAGAAACATCTCATGATGGGTAAAACCAGTGTGCTGCCTCAACACCATCATAACACTATTGTGGTAAAATATACTGATAGCATTGATAACAAAAGTATTTCTAAAGTATGGTTTCAGTGGGCACTGATAGGACCATTATCCGGAAGTGGAAAGAACATTATTTCACTGTAAATTGGCTACGACCAGATGCTCCCCACTTGATTTTAGACAGAGGAGTGAAAAGAAATATCAAAAGAGTGATCCAAGAGCCAAGTACCACCTGTGGAGAGCTACAGAAAGACTGAAATAAGCAGGTACAATTGTTTAAAAGAAAATGATAAGTAATCTACTCAACCCCTATGGCATGTAATAACATTTGTCATATAAAACTCCATTGCTGAAAAAAAAACATGTTTAAGCAAGTTTAAAGTTTGCACAACAACATTTAGACATGCCTGTGAAATACTGGGAGAATATAATCTGGTCAGATCAGATCAAAATTGAAATCTTTGGATGCCATAATACACACCTTGTTTGGAAGCCAAAAGACACTGCATATCACCCAAAAAACAACATATAAACAGTGAAGTTTGGACGTAGGACGTCGGATGCACTGGCAAACTTCATTCAAAGACATTCTGCTGCCATCTACCAGAATGATGAAGATGAAATGAGGGTGGACATTTCGGCAAGCCAATGATCATAAAACCACAGCTGTGGTTTCAGAAAATGAAAATAAAGCTGCTAGAATGTCACCTGACCTGAATCCAATAGAATATTTATATAAGGAATTAAAGCGCGAAGTTCATAGAAAGAGCCCATAGAACCCTCAGGATTTGAAGAGTGTTTGTGTGGAAGAATGGGCCAAAATTACACCTGAGCAATGCCTGCGACTAGTTTCTCCATCTTGAGACCGTCATCACCAACAGAGGCTATTGTACGAATTAGTAAATACATTTCAGTAAGAGCGTTCAATACTTTTTCCCTGAGTCATTTCTCATTACTACACATAAGTTAATTTATGGACATCTATGGTTTGATTTCTTTGGCTGTGTGGATTTAAATGTTGTTACTGACATCTGGTGAGAATTTCATGTCAATATCACCTTTAGAAATATATTTACGATACTTAGAAAATTGGTGCGCTTTCAATACTTATTTCATCCTCTGTATATCCCTGTATATCCTCATCTTTACAGTTGAACTAATTTTTTTGCTGGCATGTTTGCTCAAATTTCCAAGGGAATGATTACAAAACTGAATTTTCACACTGATTCCATCTTATTTTCAGCACTGAAGTCAGCATACAGCATATAAATATGGTACCACAAGTGTATTAGCCCCATTGCATGGATTTGAGAATAAAAGATTCATCTGTCTGAACATGTCATCTACAGTGCTTGTATGTTCTGTAACTACAGAGTTAATGCAGGGAAAATGTAACCTTTACACTCAGGGCTGCACAGGGATCTGATGTAATAGCAAATTCCCCAGCAGGTTGTATTTTGTTAAAGGTGGTAAACTATCCTATATCTGTCAGCCATGTATTGGCTGATTCTTTCAGCAATTAGCAAGCTTCTTGATGTATTATTGAATGAGAGCAGGACTATAATAGAAGCACGATCAGCAGCGCTCTGTCTCTCTCGGTACTCAACATCAATACCGTGCACTACTATTAGGGATTCTGACACATTTTTACATCACCTTGTAACAAGATAGAAGGAAACAATAATGACTGCTAATGCCTAGCTTCTATAGGTGAGTATTCATTTATCTAAAGGAGTTTTGGTTGAGTCACCAGTCAAGAATAGGTAAGTATGTGGTTGAAGAAAGAGGCTAAATTGAATCATAGAATCATAGAATGTTAAAGTTGGAAGGGATCTCCAGGGTCATCGTGTCCAACCCCCTGTTCAATGCAGGATTCACTAAACCATCCCATGCCGATGTCTGTCCAGTCTCGGTTTGAAGAATTCCATTGAAGGAGAACTCACCACCTCTCGTGGCAGCCTGTTCCACTCATTGATCACCCTCACTGTCAAAAAGTTTTTTCTAATATCTAATCTGTGTCTCCTCCCATTCAGTTTCACAAGGGGTGGACACTAACAGCGTGGGACCTCTGTGCTAGAAATGTGTCTGGACCCCTAAAGCTACAAATATATATATATCCACACACATATATGGCTCTGGCAAAAATTAAGAAACCACCACCACCACCACATCAAAACCCTGTCATGGGCAGCCCAAGCTCCAGACCTGAACTACATTGAAAACCTGTGGAATGTAATCAAGAGGATGATGGATAGTCACAAGCCATCAAACAAAGAAGAACTGCTTACATTTTTGCGCCAGGAGCAGTGTGAAAGACTGGTGGAAAGCAGCTAAGACGCATGAAAGCTGTGATTAAAAATCATGGTTATTCCACAGAATATTGATTTTTGAACTGTCCCTGAGTTAAAACATTAGTATTGTTGTTTCTAAACGATTACAAACTTGTTTTCTTTGCATTATTTGAGGTCTGAAAGCACTGTTTTTTGTTCTTTTTTAATTTTGACCATTTTTCTTTGTCAGAAAAAAATACAAAATTTATTGCTTGGAAATTCGGAGACATGTTGTCAGAAGTTTATAGAGTAAAAGAACACTTTACATTTTACTCAAAAATATACCTATAATGTGAAAAATCAGACAAACTGAACATTTTGCAGTGGTCTCTTAACTTTTGCCAAAGCTGCATATCCTACATAGTCTTCTTTATTATGTATATTGCCGTCCCTTATTACACAGTGCCCTTGTTATGAAAAATAACAAGAATATGCTATGTAAGGGAGAGCACTGTACATTACAGCAGCGGAAACTATATAATGAAGGATGGCACTACATATAACTAGAGAGGATGGTACATAATAAGGTATGGTGTTATATATAATAAAAGAGCAAACTATGTAACTAAGGACTAAGGATGGCGCTATACATAAGTGAGAAGACTATATTCTAAGGGACTGTGCTATAAATAATAAGGCTACATTCCTGCATCTGTGTGCAGTGTTGTGTCCTGCGAGCTTTTACAGATGCATTGAGCATGTCCTATTCTGATCCTCAAAATCGGATCAGAACAGATCATTCTCTGATCCTCACGGATCTCATTCTCAGATCCATAATTTTCATGGATCTTTGAATGGACCTATAAAACTGTACAAGTCAGTCCCTGTCCTTTCATACTACCTGACGATAAGTCCATACATTTGTCTGGAGGGGTGGCCTCCCCAGGGTTAATAGAGCTACCCTCTATCGTCATCGTTTAAAGGGAGGTTTGGGGGTTCCCATCCTTTCTAAATATTACCAAGCAACCCAATTAGGTCTATTGACCCTATACCATGCCTTTTCTGAACCTCCTCTGTGGCTTTCTCTAGAGGCCCCTGAATGTCACTCGGGTTCCCTCGATGCATTATTATGGATTCTCCCAGCTCAGCGTAGGCATATCTCGAATTCCATTATAACGCACTCTCAAGATTTGGGATTCGTTGAAATATTCCTCGCAGCTAATCCCACCATTCTTGCCCCTCGCCCCCCTTTGAGGCAATCTCCAGTTCCCCACAGGTATAGAGTCCCTTAGGAACTTCCGCTTATGAGTCGCTGCAGGGATAACCAGAATCCACCATCTCTTCAACGTTGATGGGATTATTCCATTTTTGGTCCTAAGAGAAAAATACCATTCCCCCCCCCGGAGAGGTGTTTTGTTATTTGCAACTTAAAAACTTTGTCACTTCATTACTAAAAAATTCTACCCCTCCCTATACCTTTACTCCCTTTGAACAAAAATGCCATGAAAATCCACATGCACCAGGCATTATATCACTTCTCTACGCATATCTCAACTCCCCTCACACAGGCGAGGTTTAAACTACACTTCTCACTGGGAGTCTGATATTGGTTCCACTCTAACTGATTCAGAATGGTCCCAAATTTGGGAAGAATATTAAATACCCTTATGCTGGAAACTAATTATAAGGTGTTGACCAGGTGGTACCTGACCCCAGCCAGAGTGGCTAAGGCAGTCCCCAACTACTCTCCAAATTACTTTAGAGGGTGCAATTCCACAGGAGATATGTTCCATATATTGTGGCTATGCCCGATTGTACGTAGATTTTGGATTAGAGTATATCACTTGATCTCCTCAATAACAAACATAAGTCTAATAAGAAACCCTTGGGAGTCTTTACTCAACAAACGTATCCCCAACGTCCCTAAACACACTCAAGCCCTCATCACATTTATATTCCTGGCAGCCAAACAAGCCATAGCATTAGCTTAGAAAAAAACAAGTCCAGAGTAATCTGCGGTTAAAAACACCTTTCTTGGTATATGATCAATGAAAAATTATCTGCCACACTTACAGACAGAGTTAGTAAATTTGAGAAAATATGGCTTCCCTGGGCGGAGTATACCAACCACACCCCCTTTGCCACACCTGTTTTTCGTCTAACCCATCCATATACTCCTGATTCTGGTTGAATCACTTAACTGGAATTGGACACAATATACCCCCCTCCTTGGGCTTGCCTCCCTCCCTCCCTTGCCTCCTACCCTGTTGCTTGTTTGTTAAATTGCGAGATCGCTACGTCATCTGGGTAATTTTGCAATGCATCACTGGGAACGGAAGCTGCCGGCCGCATCGTGAGGAGCGGGACAGCTTCGATGGACGACGGAAGGTGAGTATATAACTATTTTTTATTTTATACTACCGAAAAAGGACCTTCACACAAAGACCAAAATATAAAAACATATATAGTCTTTATTGAAACAATCATTAAAAACATACAATAAATAAATAATGCGACAGTAACCACTGATGCAGGACAGAAACAGTGGGACCCATACAGGAACCAACCTCAAAAACAACAGTAGTACAGTGACAATAAACGGCTGGGTATAAAGAAATGGACATATGTAACTAGGTAAAATACATCTGAATGAATACGAGCCCTATAAGAAGAAATAGGCATGTATGACAAATAGACCAAAGATCTAAAGTAAACCCAGACACATGATGGAAATACAGACTACTGCAAATGAAGTGATAAAGGCATAGTTACCTAGAGGAGGAACCCAGGGACCCACCACACCCGACGCGCGTTTCGCACTGAAATGCTTCGTCCAGGGGTGGTTGGGTACTGGCCAGATCTGGGTTATATGGCGGTCATGACCAATAAACAGAGACAAACAATCAATTTGATATGCGGCACCTGATGTTATCCTGTCGAGATCGGACCTAGACGGGTAAGCGGCGTGAAAGAGAAACCGAAAGTAACCGTGGCAAGGGATGACGTGTTCGGCGCATGCGCACAGAAGGTAAGTAACGTAGGCCCCAGTGGATCAAAGTTAGAAACCTGAAAGAAACAGCGACAAGGAAAGACGCGGTCGGCGCATGCGCGTGATGGGTAAATAACATAGGCCCCAGTGGATCAAACTTAGAAGTCGGTGAATTACAAAGACAGACGCTAATAATAACATCACCATAATCAGTGTTATATAATAATGCTCTGCTTCTTCAATCTATGACAAATATCAGAAAGATGTAATTATTGTTGTCTATATGTACCCAGACAATAAATAGGCATAAAGTTTTCTCCAATATATATAATCTTTTATTGCACTATATTTCCGCAGCCTAGTTTTAAGTATATGGTAATACTATAACGCTAGAAGGGTGGTAAAGAAGAAATGTATCTAACATGTAAATTACTAAAATGGAAGTGTATATAGAACCATGCGCAACACTATATAGGGATATAAAACAATGAAGTGATCCAAATAAGGGGAAGTCCCTATTGGAAAGTTATATACCCCATTTCAACTTGTAATTCCATTGCTGCCTTCCAAATGGCTGAGTCACATAGCAATCTACTATATAAAGCTGAATGTGTGTGTGTGTATGTGTGTATGTCCGGGATTGGCATCTGCACCGTCGCAGCTACAGCCACAAAATTTTGCACAGTCACATGTCTGGACCCCGAGAGCGTCATAGGCTATATTGTGAGGTGAAATTTTAACCCCGCGCATTCCAATTCACCAAACAATTTTGCCCCTATCTACATAATGGGGAAAAAAGTGAAAGGAAAAGTGTTGGAAGCGTCGCAGCTACAGCAACAAAATTTTGCACAGTCACACGTCTGGACCCTGAGAGCGTCATAGGCTACGTTGTGAGGTGAAATTTTAACCCCGCGCTTTCCAATTCACCAAACAATTTTGCCCCTATCTACATAATGGGGAAAAAGTGAAATGAAAAGTGTTGGAGGCATCGCAGCTACAGCCACAAAATTTTGCACAGTCACACGTCTGGACCCTGAGAGCGTCATAGGCTATGTTGTGAGGTGAAATTTTAACCCCGCGCTTTCCAATTCACCAAACAATTTTGCCCCTATCTACATAATGGGGAAAAAGTGAAATGAAAAGTGTTGGAGGCATCGCAGCTACAGCCACAAAATTTTGCACAGTCACACGTCTGGACCCTGAGAGCGTCATAGGCTATGTTGTGAGGTGAAATTTTAACCCCGCGCTTTCCAATTCACCAAACTATTTTTCCCCTATCTACATAATGGGGAAAAGTGAAAGGAAAAGTGTTGGAGGCAAATTGACAGCTGCCAGATGTGAACAAGGGGGACTTAAAGAATGAGAGCGATGGCGCCAAAGAGTATATACCGTACATTTGCTAAGGTGGGACCCCGACATGGGATACTCACCACACACGGGGATATGAACACACACACAAAATGCCCCACACACTACCACATGCTTGAACACATATACCACCCTCAGCACACATTTCACCACACATACACCAACCTCGCCACATAAAAGTCGAAGCACAAAAGTCGCCGCTCAAAACTCACCACGCGCAAAACTCGCCACATGCAAAAAATAGGCTCACGCAAAACTCGCCACAAGTGCAAAACTCACCTCATGGAAAACTCGCCACACGCAAAACTTGCACATGCGGAAAAATTGCCACATGCACAAAATTTGCAACACATGCAAAAGTTGCCTCACACAAAACTTGCACATACTCAAAAGGCACCAGACATAAAACTCAGCACGCGCAAAACTCGCCATGCGCAAAACTTGCTGCACACAACTTGCTACACTAACCTGTCACATGCAACTCGACACACAAAAAGTTGCTACACGCATGTCGCCACACAAAACTCCTCTCACAAAAGTCGCTACATGCATGTCGCCACACAAAACTCAACACACACAACTTGACAAATGAAACTCGCCCTAAAACACACACAAGTCTGGTATTAGCCTTCAAAAATAAAAATCTGATTAATAAGCAGACAAACTACAAGAGCAACAAATGTACCATATAGGAAATACGGCAGCTGTCAGTCACATGACCTGTCTATTATGTGTATGTGTGAGCTAATATATACTGCCAGGGGGAGGGCTTCCTGTTGGCTGGGGATTTATCAGGCTGCCAATTTATCTTACAAATACTGAGGTAAAAATACTGAGCAAATAACGTGTTAACGAGGTCTAATACAGGAGATCACACAGGTATATACTATATACAGGGGAGATGACACACAGATATATACTATATACAGGAGAGATGACACACAGGTATATACTATATAAAGGAGGAGATGACATACAGGTACATACTATATACATGAGGAGATGACACACAGGTATATGCTATATATAGAAGATGACATACAGGTATATACTATATACAAGAGGAGATGACACACACATATATACTATATACAGGGGAGATGACACACAGGTATATACTATATACAGGAGGAGATGACATACAGGTATATACTACATATAGAAGGAGATGACATACAGGTATATACTATATATAGGAGGAGATGACATACAGGTATATACTATATATAGGAGGAGATGACATACAGGTATATACTATATACAGGAGATGACATACAGGTGTATACTATATATAAGGGAGATGACAAACATGTATATACTGAGGTGAAAATGAGAGGTGTGAGGTGAAAATGAAAAGGTGTGAGTGCAAAATGAGAGGAGTGAGGGAAAATAGTGTAGTGATCGGAAAATGACAGATGTGAGGTCGAAATGACAAGTGTTAGGCGGGAATGAGAGGAGTGAGGGAGAAAATGAGAGGTGTGAGGGAGAAAATGAGAGGTGTGAGGGAGAAAATTAAAGATGTGATTGGGAAAATGAGAGGCGTGATGGGAAAATAAGAGAAGTGACGTGCTATAACTAACCACAGATATTTACTATGCCCAGGCAACGCCGGGCTCTTCAGCTAGTTGCTACTATACAAAGAGTGCCGTGCTGATATATTCCTAGATCCTATTTCAGTCAATGGTCTATCAAGGTGCAGTGCGGAAAAAAGTGCATTAGTGCCAATACCTGTGAGGCTGGTATGCTCGTGCTGTCCTGGGTCTGCAATGGCGATGTCCCTAGGCTGCGGACATATAGTGCAATAAAAGATTATATGTATTGGAGAAAACTTTATGCCTATTTATTGTCTGGGTACATATAGACAACAATAATTACATCTTCCTGATAATTGTCATAGATTGAAGAAGCAGAGCATTATTATATAACACTGATTATGGTGATGTTATTATTAAGTGGTATATATTTCTTTCTTTCTTTGGCATATTAGTATATATAGATTGAAGAAGCAGAGCTGTTATGTTTGCTAATGACAGGTGTTATGAAGGCAATCCAGAAACACAGTGTGCTTAGCGATCAGAGCGCACACAGTGATCTGACAAATACCAAAAAATACAAGAACGAGCTCTGAGACGTGGAAACTCTGTAGACTGCACACCTGATCCTATCCTAAACACAACTAAAAGCGGCTGTGGATTGCGCCTAACAACTACCTAGGCAACTCGGCACAGCCTAAGAAACTAGCTAGCCTGAAGATAGAAAAATAGGCCTGACTTGCCCCAGAGAAATTCCCCAAAGGAAAAGGCAGCCCCCCACATATAATGACTGTGAGTAAGATGAAAAGACAAAACGTAGGGATGAAATAGATTCAGCAAAGTGGGGCCCGATATTCTAGGACAGAGCGAGGACAGTAAAGCGAACTTTGCAGTCTACAAAAAACCCTAAAGCAAAACCACGCAAAGGGGGCAAAAAAAACCCACCGTGCCGAACTAACGGCACGGCGGTACACCCTTTGCGTCTCAGAGCTTCCAGCAAAACAAAAGACAAGCTGGACAGAAAAAAAGCAACAAAAAAGCAAAAGGCACTTAGCTATACAGAGCAGCAGGTCACAGGAACAATCAGGAGAAGCTCAGATCCAACACTGAAACATTGACAAGGAGCAAGGATAGCAGCATGAGGCGGAGTTAAGTAATGAAGCAGTTAACGAGCTCACCAGAACACCTGAGGGAGGAAGCTCAGAAGCTGCAGTACCACTTGTGACCACAGGAGTGAATTCAGCCACAGAATTCACAACAGTACCCCCCCTTGAGGAGGGGTCACCGAACCCTCACCAGAGCCCCCAGGCCGACCAGGATGAGCCGCATGAAAGGCACGAACAAGATCGGAAGCATGAACATCAGAGGCAAAAACCCAGGAATTATCTTCCTGAGCATACCCCTTCCATTTAACCAGATACTGGAGTTTCCGTCTAGAAACACGAGAATCCAAAATCTTCTCCACAATATACTCCAATTCCCCCTCCACCAAAACCGGGGCAGGAGGCTCAACAGATGGAACCATAGGTGCCACGTATCTCCGCAACAACGACCTATGGAATACATTATGTATGGAAAAGGAGTCTGGGAGGGTCAAACGAAAAGACACAGGATTGAGAACCTCAGAAATCCTATACGGACGAATAAAACGAGGTTTAAATTTAGGAGAGGAAACCTTCATAGGAATATGACGAGAAGATAACCAAACCAGATCCCCAACACGAAGTCGGGGACCCACACGGCGTTTGCGATTAGCGAAAAGTTGAGCTTTCTCCTGGGACAAGATCAAATTGTCCACTACCTGAGTCCAGATCTGCTGCAACCTATCCACCACAGAATCCACACCAGGACAGTCCGAAGACTCAACCTGTCCTGAAGAGAAACGAGGATGGAACCCAGAATTGCAAAAAAATGGAGAAACCAAGGTAGCCGAGCTGGCCCGATTATTAAGGGCGAACTCAGCCAACGGCAAAAAGGACACCCAATCATCCTGGTCTGCAGAAAGAAAACATCTCAGATATGTTTCCAAGGTCTGATTGGTTCGTTCGGTCTGGCCATTAGTCTGAGGATGGAAAGCCGAGGAAAAGGATAGGTCAATGCCCATCCTACCACAAAAGGCTCGCCAAAACCTTGAAACAAACTGGGAACCTCTGTCAGAAACAATATTCTCAGGAATGCCATGCAACCGAACCACATGCTGAAAGAACAAAGGTACCAAATCAGAGGAGGAAGGCAATTTAGCCAAGGGCACCAGATGGACCATTTTAGAAAAGCGATCACAGACCACCCAAATGACTGACATCTTTTGAGAAACGGGAAGGTCAGAAATGAAATCCATCGAAATATGTGTCCAAGGCCTCTTTGGGACCGGCAAGGGCAAAAGCAACCCACTGGCACGAGAACAGCAGGGCTTAGCCCTAGCACAAATCCCACAGGACTGCACAAAAGTACGTACATCCCGTGACAGAGATGGCCACCAGAAGGATCTAGCCACTAACTCTCTGGTACCAAAGATTCCAGGATGACCAGCCAACACCGAACAATGAAGTTCAGAGATAAGTTTATTAGTCCACCTATCAGGGACGAACAGTTTCTCTGCTGGACAACGATCAGGTTTATTCGCCTGAAATTTTTGCAGCACCCGCCGCAAATCAGGGGAGATGGCAGACACAATGACTCCTTCCTTGAGGATACCCGCTGGCTCAGATAAACCCGGAGAGTCGGGCACAAAACTCCTAGACAGAGCATCCGCCTTCACATTTTTAGAGCCCGGAAGGTACGAAATCACAAAGTCGAAGCGGGCAAAAAATAACGACCAACGGGCCTGTCTAGGATTCAAGCGCTTGGCAGACTCGAGATAAGTCAAGTTCTTATGATCAGTCAATACCACCACGCGATGCTTAGCTCCTTCAAGCCAATGACGCCACTCCTCGAATGCCCACTTCATGGCCAGCAACTCTCGGTTGCCCACATCATAATTACGCTCAGCAGCAGAAAACTTCCTGGAAAAGAAAGCACATGGTTTCAACACTGAGCAACCAGAACCTCTCTGTGACAAAACCGCCCCTGCTCCAATCTCAGAAGCATCAACCTCGACCTGGAACGGAAGAGAAACATCTGGCTGACACAACACAGGGGCAGAACAAAAACGACGCTTCAACTCCTGAAAAGCTTCCACAGCAGCAGAAGACCAATTAACCAAATCAGCACCCTTCTTGGTCAAATCGGTCAATGGTTTGGCAATGCTAGAAAAATTACAGATGAAGCGACGATAAAAATTAGCAAAGCCCAGGAACTTTTGCAGACTTTTCAGAGATGTCGGCTGAATCCAATCCTGGATGGCTTGGACCTTAACTGGATCCATCTCGATAGTAGAAGGGGTAAAGATGAACCCTAAAAATGAAACTTTCTGTACACCGAAGAGACACTTTGATCCCTTCACAAACAAAGAGTTAGCACGCAGGACCTGAAAAACCATTCTGACCTGCTTCACATGAGACTCCCAATCATCTGAGAAGATCAAAATGTCATCCAAGTAAACAATCAGGAATTTATCCAGATACTCACGGAAGATGTCATGCATAAAAGACTGAAACACAGATGGAGCATTGGCAAGTCCGAACGGCATCACTAGATACTCAAAATGACCCTCGGGCGTATTGAATGCAGTTTTCCATTCATCTCCTTGCCTGATTCTCACCAGATTATACGCACCACGAAGATCTATCTTAGTGAACCAACTAGCCCCCTTAATCCGAGCAAACAAGTCAGATAACAATGGCAAGGGATACTGAAATTTAACAGTGATCTTATTAAGAAGGCGGTAATCAATACACGGTCTCAGCGAACCATCCTTCTTGGCTACAAAGAAGAACCCTGCTCCCAGTGGTGATGACGATGGGCGAATATGTCCCTTCTCCAGGGATTCCTTCACATAACTGCGCATAGCGGCGTGTTCGGGCACGGATAAATTAAATAATCGACCTTTAGGGAATTTACTACCAGGAATCAAATTGATAGCACAATCACAATCCCTATGCGGAGGTAGAGCATCGGACTTGTGCTCTTCAAATACATCCTGATAATCAGACAAGAACTCTGGGACCTCAGAAGGGGTGGATGACGAAATCGACAAAAATGGAACATCACCATGTACCCCCTGACAACCCCAGCTGGATACCGACATGGAATTCCAATCCAATACTGGATTATGGGTTTGTAGCCATGGCAACCCCAACACGACCACATCATGCAGATTATGCAACACCAGAAAGCGAATAACTTCCTGATGTGCAGGAGCCATGCACATGGTCAGCTGGGCCCAGTATTGAGGTTTATTCTTGGCCAAAGGTGTAGCATCAATTCCTCTCAATGGAATAGGACACCGCAAAGGCTCCAAGAAAAACCCACAACGTTTAGCATAATCCAAATCCATCAGATTCAGGGCAGCGCCCGAATCCACAAACGCCATGACAGAAAACGACGACAAAGAGCATATCAAGGTAATGGACAGAAGGAATTTGGACTGTACAGTACCAATGACGGCAGACCTAGCGGACCGCTTAGTGCGCTTAGGACAATCAGAAATAGCATGAGTGGAATCACCACAGTAGAAACACAGACCATTCAGACGTCTGTATTCCTGCCGTTCAACTCTAGTCATAGTCCTATCGCACTGCATAGGCTCAGGTTTAACCTCAGGCAGTACCGCCAAATGGTGCACAGATTTACGCTCGCGCAAGCGTCGACCGATCTGAATGGCCAAAGACAAAGACTCATTCAAACCAGCAGGCATAGGAAATCCCACCATGACATCCTTAAGAGCCTCAGAGAGACCCTTTCTGAACAAAGCTGCCAGCGCAGATTCATTCCACTGAGTGAGTACTGACCATTTCCTAAATTTCTGACAATATACTTCTATATCATCCTGACCCTGGCACAAAGCCAGCAAATTTTTCTCAGCCTGATCCACTGAATTAGGCTCATCGTACAGCAATCCGAGCGCCAGGAAAAAACGCATCGACACTACTCAATGCAGGGTCTCCTGGCGCAAGAGAAAATGCCCAGTCTTGAGGGTCGCCGCGCAAAAAAGAAATAATAATCAAAACCTGTTGAATAGGATTACCAGAAGAATGAGGCTTCAAGGCCAGAAATAGCTTACAATTATTTTTGAAACTTAGAAACTTAGTTCTATCTCCAAAAAACAAATCAGGAATAGGAATTCTTGGTTCTAACATAGATTTCTGATCAATAGTATCTTGAATTTTTTGTACATTTATAACGAGATTATCCATTGAAGAGCACAGACCCTGAATATCCATGTCCACACCTGTGTCCAGAATCACCCAAATGTCTAGGGGAAAAAAAAAAAGTGAACACAGAGCAGAAAAAAAAAAAAAAAAATGATGTCAGAACTTTTTCTTTCCCTCTATTGAGAATCATTAGTTTGGGCTCCTTGTACTGTTATGTTTGCTAATGACAGGTGTTATGAAGGCAATCCAGAAACACAGTGTGCTTAGCGATCAGAGCGCACACAGTGATCTGACAAATACCAAAAAATACAAGAACGAGCTCTGAGACGTGGAAACTCTGTAGACTGCACACCTGATCCTATCCTAAACACAACTAAAAGCGGCTGTGGATTGCGCCTAACAACTACCTAGGCAACTCGGCACAGCCTAAGAAACTAGCTAGCCTGAAGATAGAAAAATAGGCCTGACTTGCCCCAGAGAAATTCCCCAAAGGAAAAGGCAGCCCCCCACATATAATGACTGTGAGTAAGATGAAAAGACAAAACGTAGGGATGAAATAGATTCAGCAAAGTGGGGCCCGATATTCTAGGACAGAGCGAGGACAGTAAAGCGAACTTTGCAGTCTACAAAAAACCCTAAAGCAAAACCACGCAAAGGGGGCAAAAAAAACCCACCGTGCCGAACTAACGGCACGGCGGTACACCCTTTGCGTCTCAGAGCTTCCAGCAAAACAAAAGACAAGCTGGATAGAAAAAAAGCAGCAAAAAAGCAAAAGGCACTTAGCTATAGAGAGCAGCAGGTCACAGGAACAATCAGGAGAAGCTCAGATCCAACACTGAAACATTGACAAGGAGCAAGGATAGCAGCATCAGGCGGAGTTAAGTAATGAAGCAGTTAACGAGCTCACCAGAACACCTGAGGGAGGAAGCTCAGAAGCTGCAGTACCACTTGTGACCACAGGAGTGAATTCAGCCACAGAATTCACAACACAGAGCATTACTATATAACACTGATTATGGTGAAGTTATTATTAAGTGGCATTTATTTATTTGTTTCTCTGGCATATTAATATATATGCAATATCTCCAATATTAAAATGTCAATTGATGGTTTTTCTTGGTTATAATTGTTGTAACATATCTGGATCCTGGTGATGTCCCTTTCTGTGACATACTCTTGCTATTGTTGTATTTTAAATTTGATTCAAATAAAATTTTATTTTTTAACAAAGGATCTCTTCTATATTTCTATCCTGATGGGATTGGAAATTAGTGAAAATTGTTTTCCCTCCCTGTAGATCTCACATTTTATGAGGGACCACAGGTTCTCTATGGGGTTCAGTTCAGGTGAACAAGGGGCCATGTCATTATTTTTTCTTCTTTGAGACCTTTACTGGCCAGCCACGCTGTGGAGTAGATGGAGGCATGTGATGGAGCATTGTCCTGCATGAAAATCATTTTTTTCTTAAGCGATACCAACTTCTTCCTGTACCACTGCTTGAAGAAGTTGTCTTCCAGAAACTGGCAGTAGGTCTGGGAGTTGAGCTTCACTCCATCCTCAACCTGAAAAGGGCCCACAAGTTCATTTTTGCTGCTATATACTACATCGCTGTGTTATATACTACGTGGCTGTGCAATATACTACGTGGCTGTGTTATCTACTGTGTGGGCTGTGTTATATACTACATCGCTGTGCTATATACTACGTGGCTGTGCTATATACTATGTGGCTGCTATATATTACGTGGCTGCTATATAATACATGGCTGCTATATACTACGTGGCTGTGCTTTATACTTCGCTGCTGGCCGCGACCAATCAGCGATATTGCCACGGGATTTAAACACTGCTTCGGTGATTAGTCGTACCCAGCCAACCGCGCCCAATCAGCGAAATGCAGAGAATGCCAAGAGTGTGCAAAGGAGTCATCAAAGCAAAAGGTGTCTACTTTGAAGAACCTAGAATATAAGACATAATTTCAGTTGTTTCACACTTTTTTGTTAAGTTTATAATTCCACATGTGTTAATTCATAGTTTTGATGCCTTCAGTGTGAATGGACAATTTTCATAGTCCTGAAAATACAGAAAAATCTTTAAATGAAAAGGTGTGTCCAAACTTTTGGTCTGTACTGTGCATATGCATAAGGCCTCTTTCACACTTCAGTCTTTCGGCGTCAGTCAAAAACCGCCATTTTCGTGAAATGGCGGATCCGCCATTTTTTTTGGCGGATCCGCTATTTTCCCATTGACTTGCATTAGAGACGGATTGTGGCGGATGGTCGTCCGTACCATCCACCATGCGACGGATCCGTCGATATTTGGCGGACGTTGTCTAGACTTTGACGGACTTTGTAACGTTTTTTGGCGCCGCCGAAAAGGCGGACCGCGGCGGATCCGTCGTGTCCGCCTTTTTTTAGAATGGGCACCTATGGGCGACGGATCCGTCGCGATCCGCTTTTTGGCGGATCCGTCGCCTCAATCCGCTTTTTTTGATTGAGCATGCTCCAAAAAGTGGATACTTTGCCCAGACAACCCAAAAACTATATAAAGAGGACAGGTCATTCCCAAATGTACCAGCCAGCAAGAGAGACCCTTCAATGCAAGAGAGACCCAGCCAGACCCTGCCAGCAAGACCTTGCCAGCCAGCCAGAGAGGCCCTGCCAGCTAGCCAGAGAGGCCCTGCCAGCCAGAGAGGCCCTGCCAGCTAGCCAGAGAGGCCCTGCCAGCCAGAGAGGCCCTGCCAGCTAGCCAGAGAGGCCCTGCCAGCCAGAGAGGCCCTGCCAGCCAGAGACACACTGCCAGACCCTGCAAGCAAGACCTTGCCAGCCAGGCCCTGCCAGCCAGCCAGAGAGGCCCTGCCAGCCAGCCAGAGAGGCCGTGCCAGCCAGACCCTGCCTGAGACAGCCATGTAAGTACTGCCATCCAGCGTGCATGTGTGTGTGTGTGTGTGTGTGCGCATTTGTGTATGACGTACTGAGTACAGCAAGAGCTTTTAAAACCTGAATCCAACCTGAGGCCTGCCGTCGTCCTGCAACAGCCAGTGCCCTGCTACAGTCCAGATCCACCCCGAGGCCTGCCACTGTGAATATATCAAGCTCCAGCTGGAGGACTGATGGCCGTGTGTGTGTGTGTGTGTGTGTGTGTATTTTTGTACTGCTGTGTGCTTTTGTATGTATGTGTTCACGTGCCTGCACCTTATTATGCCTTCGTCAATATTATGCCTTTTCATGTGTTATGCTTGCGTTATGACTCTGCTAGCAGGTATGTTTGTTTGCATCTTGTTGGTTGCATGTGCATTTGTCAATGCCATATTGGTTAATGTTGATTTTTGATGTATTTACTAAAGGTACCGTCACACGCTGCAGCGATACCGACAACGATCCGGATCACTGCAGCGTCGCTGTTTGGTTGCTGGAGAGCTGTCACACAGACAGTTCTCCAGCGACCAACGATGCCGGTAACCAGGGTAAACATCGGGTTACTAACTGCAGAGCTGCGCTTAGTAACCCAATGTTTACCCTGGTTACCAGTGTAAAAGTTAAAAAAAAAAGGTAAATTCCGCTGTCTGTCCCCGTGCTGTGCTTCTCTGCATTGTGAGCGCCATCCAGCCGTAAAGCAGAGTACAGTGGTGACGTCACCACTCTGCTTTCCGGCCGCTGTGCTTACACAGGGCAGAGAAGCAGAGCGCCGAGGGACAGACAGAAGGTGGCTGTGTGTGCGTGCGTGCGTGCGTGTGCCTGCCTGCCCTGTTTATATGTTTTTCATACTATGCTGGTATTTTGAATAGCTGTGGTGTAAAATGTGTTTTGTGTGTGTGTATAAATGATGTGTGATGTGTTCTGCATCTTTGTTGTTTTCCATAATGTACTTGTATTTCAAATAAAGAGCAGTGTAGCTCCTACTGTACCCTAAAAAAAAGAAAATTTAAAAAAATATAGTAATAAAAATTTCACAAAACTTTCAGTAGTCTCATTTCAAGATAAATGTAATATTGGGTAAACATGCAGTAAAGGTTATATATACAAATGTGTAATGCAAATCTTTGCTATAGAATATGTTATCTGGTTTTAGAAAATACAAACTGTAGGGTAATCATAATTAACAATTTTGGGGATTGGTATTTTAATTTCGAATGAGGAACATTTTTTATAAGGTTAAACTTTGTTTAGGTGGGTTTTACCAGCATGCGCATTGCGCATATCAAGTTCTAAGTAGTTTTGGTGTTGTTTTAAAGGGATTTTTTGGGGTTTTTTTTGTGTGGGGAAACAGGAGGTAGAGGGTTTGGCAGCTTGTGCATCAAGCATATCAAGTTTGACGGTTAAGAATTTTTTTTTTCTTTTGTGGTGGGGGAAATCAAAAATAAGTTGGCACTGTAGGTACTGTAGTAGGTACTGACCCAAGACGTACACAAGCAGGCTCCCCATTTTTTTTTAAAAGTTGTAAGTGTAAAGTCCCTACAGCTGCATCTATCCTTTTGTATAGTAGCTTAGAACTCTCTTTATGCTTGCAGATTCTAGGGACCAAGAGGACCCAAGCAAGGGACCGACCGACCCAAGCTATACGCAAGCCCCAAGTTTTGGAAACAGATGTAAGTGTAAAGTCCTGAAAGCTGCATCTATCTATCTATCCTTTTGTATAGTGGCTTAGAACTCCCTTTATGCTTACAGATTCTAGGGACCAAGAGGACCCAAGCAAGGGACCGACCAACCCAAGATAGACGCAAGATCATAATGTCTTCTTCTGAGAGCCCCCCAGCACATCATCAGCAAACTGAGGTGTTAATTTTTTTTCTTCATAAATTTTTTATCTTGGTGCAACAATGGCAATTGTATTTTAAGCCTTTATGTGTTTATTCTGTATTCACAGGAATATGAAGCAGAGGGGCTAACAGAAGGAGACGGACAGGGTGGAGAAATACAAGGAGCGGGAGCGCATAGTGTAAGTTTTGAACAGGCCGATCCTCACATACAATGCACTACACCCAACACAAACATTCAGCACAGCACACAATACATATGCCTCGATCAAAGAACATTATTAATTTTTTTTTTTTTTTTTTAATTAGTCTTCACAATCCAGGGCTCGACGTAGAGTTCCTCAAAGCACCTCCCATAGTCGTCGGAATGATAATCGCGGCGGTCGCCGAAGAGTAAGTTCCTTTTTTGTTTGGTGTTTAGTAAAATGTAAAATTCATGTGTTGTAATCTTTCCCTTTTTATTCTTATCTTTTTGTTAGGCTTCACAGCGTGCTCCTGAACAAGATGATGAAGAGGAGGGCATCAATGTGAACACCCTCATCGAAGCAGTACAAAGTCGGGAGCCGCTGTGGAACATGTCGGACCGCCGCCATGCTGACCAGTTAACCCCTTTACCCCCAAGGGTGGTTTGCACGTTAATGACCAGGCCAATTTTTACAATTCTGACCACTGTCCCTTTATGAGGTTATAACTCCGAAACGCTTCAACGGATCCTGGTGATTCTGACATTGTTTTCTCGTGACATATTGTACTTCATGATAGTGGTAAAATTTCTTTGATAGTACCTGCGTTTATTTGTGAAAAAAACGGAAATTTGGCGAAAATTTTGAAAATTTCGCAATTTTCAAACTTTGAATTTTTATGCAATTAAATCACAGAGATATGTCACACAAAATACTTAATAAGTAACATTTCCCACATGTCTCCTTTACATCAGCATAATTTTGGAACCAATTTTTTTTTTTGTTAGGGAGTTATAAGGGTTAAAAGTTGACCAGCAATTTCTCATTTTTACAACACCATTTTTTTTTAGGGACCACGTCTCATTTGAAGTCATTTTGAGGGGTCTATATGATAGAAAATGCCCAAGTGTGACACCATTCTAAAAACTGCACCCCTCAAGGTGCTCAAAACCACATTCAAGAAGTTTATTAACCCTTCAGGTGTTTAATAGGAATTTTTGGAATGTTTAAATAAAAATGAACATTTAACTTTTTTACACAAAAAATTTACTTCAGCTCCAATTTGTTTTATTTTACCAAGGGTAACAGGAGAAATTGGACCCAAAAAGTTGTTGTCCAATTTGTCCTGAGTACGCTGATACCCCATATGTGGCAGTAAACCACTGTTTGGGCGCATGGGAGAGCTCGGAAGGGAAGGAGCGCTATTTGACTTTTCAATGCAAAATTGACAGGAATTGAGATGGGACGCCATGTTGCGTTTGGAGAGCCACTGATGTGCCTAAACATTGAAACCCCCCACAAGTGACACCATTTTGGAAAGTAGACCCCCTAAGGAACTTATCTGGATGTGTGGTGAGCACTTTGACCCACCAAGTGCTTCACAGAAGTTTATAATGCAGAACCGTAAAAATAAAAAATCATATTTTTTCACAAAAATTATATTTTTGCCCCCAATTTTTTATTTTTGCAAGGGTAAGAGAAGAAATTGGACCTCAAAAGTTGTTGTCCAATTTGTCCTGAGTACGCTGATACCCCATATGTGGCAGTAAACCACTGTTTGGGCGCATGGGAGAGCTCGGAAGGGAAGGAGCGCAGTTTGACTTTTCAATGCAAAATTGACAGAAATTGAGATGGGACGCCATGTTGCGTTTGGAGAGCCACTGATGTGCCTAAACATTGAAACCCCCCACAAGTGACACCATTTTGGAAAGTAGACCCCCTAAGGAACTTATCTAGAGGTGTGGTGAGCACTTTGACCCACCAAGTGCTTCACAGAAGTTTATAATGCAGAACCGTAAAAATAAAAAATCATATTTTTTCACAAAAATTATATTTTTGCCCCCAATTTTTTATTTTTCCAAGGGTAAGAGAAGAAATTGGACCTCAAAAGTTGTTGTCCAATTTGTCCCGAGTACGCTGATACCCCATATGTGGCAGTAAACCACTGTTTGGGCGCATGGGAGAGCTCGGAAGGGAAGGAGCGCCGTTTGACTTTTCAATGCAAAATTGACAGGAATTGAGATGGGACGCCATGTTGCGTTTGGAGAGCCACTGATGTGCCTAAACATTGAAACCCCCCACAAGTGACACCATTTTGGAAAGTAGACCCCCTAAGGAACTTATCTGGATGTGTGGTGAGCACTTTGACCCACCAAGGGCTTCACAGAAGTTTATAATGCAGAGCCATAAAAATAAAACAAAATTTTTTTCCCACAAAAATTATTTTTTAGCCCCCAGTTTTGTATTTTCCCTAGGGTAACAGGAGAAATTGGACCCCAAAAGTTGTTGTCCAATTTGTCCTGAGTACGCTGATACCCCATATGTGGGGGGGAACCACCATTTGGGCGCATGGGAGGGTTCGGAAGGGAAGGAGCGCCATTTGGAATGCAGACTTAGATGGAATGGTCTGCAGGCGTCACATTGCGTTTGCAGAGCCCCTAATGTACCTAAACAGTAGAAACCCCCCACAAGTGACACCATTTTGGAAAGTAGACCCCCTAAGGAACTCATCTTGATGTGTTGTGAGAGCTTTGAACCCCCAAGTATTTCACTACAGTTTATAACGCAGAGCCATGCAAATAAAAAATATTTTTTTTTCCACAAAAATTATATTTTAGCCCCCAGTTTTGTATTTTTCCAAGGTTAGCAGGAGAAATTGGACCCTAAATGTTGTTGTCCAATTTGTCCTGAGTACGCTGATACCCGATATGTGGGGGGAACCACCGTTTGGGCGCATGGGAGGGCTCGGAAGGGAAGGAGCATCATTTGGAATGCAGACTTAGATGGATTGGTCTGCAGGCGTCACATTGCGTTTGCAGAGCCCCTAATGTACCTAAACAGTAGAAACCCCCCACAAGTGACCCCATATTGGAAACTAGACCCCTCAATGAACTTATCTAGATGTGTTGTGAGAACTTTGAACCCCCAAGTGTTTCACTACAGTTTATAACGCAGAGCCGTGAAAATAAAAAATCTTTTTGTTTTCCCACAAAAATTATTTTTTAGCCCCCAGTTTTGTATTTTCCCAAGGGTAACAGGAGAAATTGGTCCACAAAAGTTGTTGTCCAATTTGTCCTGAGTACGCTGATACCCCATATGTTGGGGTAAACCCCTGTTTGGGCACACAGGAGAGCTCGGAAGGGAAGGAGCACTGTTTTACTTTTTCAACGCAGAATTGGCTGGAATTGAGATCGGACGCCATGTCGTGTTTGGAGAGCCCCTGATGTGCCGAAACAGTGGAAACCCCCCAATGATAACTGAAACCCTAATCTAAACACACCCCTAACCCTAATTCCAACGGTAACCCTAACCACACCTCTAACCCTGACACACCACTAACCCTAATCCCAACCCTATTCCCAACTGTAAATGTAATCTAAACCCTAACCCTAACTTTAGCCCCAACCCTAACTGTAGCCCCAACCCTAACCCTAACCCTAGCCCTAACCCTAGCCCTAACCCTAGCCCTAACCCTAACCCTAACCCTAGCCCTAACCCTAACCCTAACCCTAGCCCTAACCCTAGCCCTAACCCTAGCCCTAACCCTAGCCCTAACCCTAGCCCTAGCCCTAACCCTAGCCCTAACCCTAGCCCTAACCCTAACCCTAGCCCTAACCCTAGCCCTAACCCTAGCCCTAACCCTAGCCCTAACCCTAACCCTAATCCTAGCCCTAACCCTAGCCCTAATGGGAAAATGGAAATAAATACATTTTTTTTTATTTTTCCCTAACTAAGGGGGTGATGAAGGGGGGTTTGATTTACTTTTATAGCGGGTTTTTTAGCGGATTTTTATGATTGGCAGCCGTCACACACTGAAAGACCCTTTTTATTGCAAAAAATATTTTTTGCAATACCACATTTTGAGAGCTATAATTTTTCCATATTTTGGTCCACAGAGTCATGTGAGGTCTTGTTTTTTGCGGGACGAGTTGACGTTTTTATTGAAAACATTTTCGGGCACGTGACATTTTTTTATCGCTTTTTATTCCGATTTTTGTGAGGAAGAATGACCAAAAGCCAGCTATTCATGAATTTCTATTGGGGGAGGCGTTTATACCGTTCCGCGTTTGGTAAAATTGATAAATCAGTTTTATTCTTCGGGTCAGTACGATTACAGCGATACCTCATTTATATCATTTATTTATGGTTTGGTGCTTTTATACGATAAAAACTATTTTACAGAAAAAATAATTATTTTTGCATCGCTTTATTCTCAGGACTATAACTTTTTTATTTTTTTGCTGATGATGCTGTATGGCGGCTCTTTTTTTGCGGGACAATATGATGCTTTCAGCGGTACCATGGTTATTTATATCTGTCCTTTTGATCGCGTGTTATTCCACTTTTTGTTCGGCGGTATGATAATAAAGCGTTGTTTTTTGCCTCGTTTTTTTTTTTTTTTTCTTACGGTGTTTACTGAAGGGGTTAACTAGTGGGACAGTTTTATAGGTCGGGTCGTTACGGACGCGGCGATACTAAATATGTGTACTTTTATTGGTTTTTTTTTTTTATTTAGATGAAGAAATGTATTTATGGGAATAATATTTTTTTTTTTTTTCATTATTTTGGAATATTTTTTTTTATTTTTTTTACACATTTGGAAAATTTTTTTTTTTACTTTTTTACTTTGTCCCAGGGGGGGACATCACAGATCAGTGATCTGACAGTTTGCACAGCACTCTGTCAGATCACTGATCTGACATGCAGCGCTGCAGGCTTCACAGTGCCTGCTCTAAGCAGGCTCTGTGAAGCCACCTCCCTCCCTGCAGGACCCGGATCCGCGGCCATCTTGGATCCGGGGCTCGAGCAGGGAGGGAGGTGAGGAGACCCTCGCAGCAACGCGATCACATCGCGTTGCTGCGGGGGGCTCAGGGAAGCCCGCAGGGAGCCCCCTCCCTGCGCGGTGCTTCCCTGCACCGCCGGCACATCGCGATCATCTTTGATCGCGGTGTGCCAGGGGTTAATGTGCCGGGGGCGGTCCGTGACCGCTCCTGGCACATAGTGCCGGATGTCAGCTGCGATAAGCAGCTGACACCCGGCCGCGATCGGCGGCGCTCCCCCCGTGAGCGCTGCCGATCGCTATGACGTACTATCCCGTCCAGGGTCAGATAAGCCCAGGGCACCTCGACGGGATAGTACGTCTAAGGTCACAGAGGGGTTAATCACCCGACGGCTATGGGAGGAAGTGTGCAGTGCTGTTATGGATAACTGGGAGGAACTCGATGCTGGGGCCCAGGATCTAGCGCGTAAGTATTCACACTTCATAACCTTATGTTAGCATGATTTAATGTGGTGTATAGTAACCAATTTTTGCTTTCTCTTTCCAGGTAACAGGATTATCGTGCGGTGGCGGTCACTCAGGGATCGCTTCAAGAGGGAGTTTAATAAGGAGATGCAGGCCCCGAGTGGATCTAGAGGACGCAGGAGCAGATACAAACATGCCAGAGCCCTGTCGTTCCTCCGGTCGACGTTGCTGAGCAGAAGGTAAATATTCAACACCACATATTTTCAGTCAAACTGTAAAAATGTGTAACCTTCAATTTTTTTTGCAGCAAGGGCAATTGTAATATCCAGATACTAATTTTTTTTTTTCTTCTTTAACAGCACTTTCTGCAGCACTCGGGAGCCTGCATCAGAGTTGCACCCCTCTGGAGCGATCCCTCAAGAGTCCGCCACCGGGGACCATGTCGACCCCTCTGTTTCTGCACCTTCCCTTTCGTTTGATCCCTCAGCCTCATCCACCAGCGCTGGAGCAGCAGGGCGGACTTCGTCACTTGAAGCTGCAGGTGATGAGTTAGAGTTCCCTTTACCCCACCCCTCTGCCACTGCCGCAACATCTAGACCAACTTTGTGGTCAGGACGGCAGCGCCAGAGAGGTCAGGAAAGGAGCTATGCGCCTGACTTTTTGCAGCTGAATGCATCCTTTCACAGTGCCATCAAGCTTTTGAGTGAGCAAACGTCTGCTGGGTACAATATGCTTAACAAAAGCATACTTGAACTCAGCAGTCGTCTTGATAGGATGCAATCAGATGCAAACCAGTCACCAAGGCACTGTTTTTTTCAGTCGGTCCTCAGGCACATGGAAAATCTAACTCCTGACCTGCAGATGCATGTGATGCAAGGCTGCCACACTGCTCTAGCGCAGGCAATGTCCCATGCCCCTCCACCTACCCTTCATGTGTCAACACCTTTCCCCTCTCAATCCACCGTCTATCCTCCCGTCCGTCCTCCTCCTGTCCGTCCTCCTCCCGTCCATTCTACTCCTTCGTCATTTGTTCCTTCCCCCCTTAGTCTTTCCCAGTTTTTACCGTCCCCCTTCCATTCTTCCCCTTTAACTTCTCCGCTCCTAATCCCACCAACACCTTCATACCTCCCACACACCACATCTGCACCTCAACTCTCTACACAACCTCATGTTTTCACCACCCATTCCACTTCTGTTCCTCCCCGTGATGTCCTGTCCCCCACTCCGCTACTATCTCTGTAAAAGTCAATAAATAAACAGTTTTTTGGTTTAAAAACAATTTTATTGTCTTTCTTTTTTTTTTTTTTTGTAAAGTTTTTAAGTCACCAAGGTTATGGCAATAGTAACAATAACAGTGTTTAAAGGGTACCGTTGCAAAACATACAATGCTGCATTAAAGTACAAAGATTTTGTAAGCAAACAAAAAATGGTATTTTTACAAGTGTAAAAAGAAAAATTTTTTTTACACCATTTCATACTGCCAGTCAACTGATCCTGCAGGAGACATGAAGTAGTCTGCAAAACTGTCCCGCATTCTGGAGACTGCTACTGGACTGCGAAAAGTGGGGTTTTGGTAATCCCGTAAGGTGCTTTCTGAAACATTATCCTCCAGGGAAACTTGTTCTTTTGATAAAACAAAATTGTGCAGGACAACGCACGCTTTGACCACATCATCGACAGTTTCAGTCTGCAGTTTAATTGCAGTTAGCAGGACTCTCCATTTGGCAGTTAAGATGCCAAAAGCACATTCCACTACTCTTCGTGCTCTGGTTAAGCGGTAATTGTAAATTTTTTTCCTCTGGGTCAGTCCACTACTTCCAAAGGGTTTCAGCAAGTGTGGGGAAAGCTGGAAGGCATCATCTCCAACACAAACAAATGGTAATGGTGGACCAGTGGTTCCAGGAAGAGGTCTAGGGGGCGGAAAATCAAATGTCTCTCCATATAAACGGCGCCCCATTGGTGAATTTTTAAAGATTTGTGAATCATTTGCGCGTCCATACGCACCGATATCAACAGCGATGAACTTGCATTGTGCATCGGCTATGGCCATCAACACAATAGAGAAGTACTTCTTATAGTTATAAAACTGTGATCCAGAGCCTGAAGGTTTGACGATCCATATGTGCTTTCCATCAACTGCTCCAACACAATTTGGAAACTGGCAAATTTGATGAAAATTTTGGGCGATCTCCAGCCACCTCTCCTGTGATGGCTCTGGGATGTATTCCACTTGTAGGCACTCCCACAATGCCCGGCAGGTATCTCTGATGATCCCCGAGATGGTGGATATCCCAAGTCGAAATTGGAAATGGAGGGATGAGAACGACTCTCCAGTTGCAAGGAATCTGTTAACAAAACGAAAAGACAATAATTAATAAAAAAAAATCAAAAAACATTACAGTTATAAGTCTGATGAATGAGAATCATTTAAAAAAAAAATTACTTACCGAATAGTCACCATGAGACGCTCTGCTGGTGATATTGAGAATCGCATCTGGGTGTCTCGTCTCCGTATACAGTCTTCCACATAGCCCAATAAAAACTCGAAATTTTCAGCTTTCATCCTCACATAATTGAAGAACTTTTGAGGGTTTTCCCTTAGTTCCATGTAAAGCGTGGAATAAACACCACGGGTCATACGTTGTGCTGTGATGGGATGGATCCACAGCCTTCTCTTCCGCCGCTGCCGTAGGATGCGCAGTCTTTGTTCCTCCCTCTCTCGAACGCTGACTGCCAACTGATTTGCCTCAAAAGTAAAATCCGCATAGATCTTTGCAATGTTCGCCAGTACTCCTTCCATTTCTGCCACTTTCTCTACAACCTTTCAAAGATGTGGTGTAAATACACGCTATATATAGTTTTCCAGTAGTTTCCAGTAGCCAATCACATTGAAATCCTCCCCTTTTAAAAAACGGATCCGTCAAAAAACGGTTACAACGGATGTAAAAATGGTCGCAACGGTTCTAACGGATCCGTTTTTTTAACGGATCAGGGCAGCTGATCCGTCAAAAAAACGGATCCGTTAGAACCGTTTTTCCACAAAATTTGACGGATCCATCGATCCGCCACGATGTCGGACCTAACTGACGCCACACAACTGAAGTGTGAAAGAAGCCTAAACGAAAACTTACACAGATATATACATACATTTGAATACACACATTTGTAAACACTTACATACACATACATACAGTACACACACGCATGCATAATCACATACATACACACACACATACTGTATGCACGCATACATACACACACATGCAAAAACACATATACACACACATGCACAGACAAGTATGACAGAGAAATGTAGGTATAGTGCAATGCCAAAGATTTTGCTTACTTCTTACATTATATGAGTGATATCTATAGTAAATTCTACAATACCATACAGCAGAAGAAATTCAGATGATCGAGGGTCCACAGATTTCTGGATTTCAGTACCTGTAGTATTAGAGGTATGGTTGGGTTCACATTGCGTTAATGCAGTCCGTTAGACAGACTGCGTTACACCGCAGCATAACGTTGTGTAACGCAGTCTGTTAATGCTGCCATTAACCCCTATTATTTTGCGCATCGCCAACGCATGCCATAATCGTCATGCGCTAGTGATGTGTCATCATTCAGTGACAGAGCCTCGGACACGGGCTGCAGCGTCTGAGGCTCCATCACCGCTAGCACAGATGAATCATCTGCACTAGCGGTATAGCATATACTATATATATATGTGTTGAACGGACTGCATTAACGCAATGTGAACCTGGCCTAAGCGGGATATTGATAAATGTACCCTACCAGTAAAAACTGTCCTCAGCAGTGTACCATTTACAAAAGTTAATTTCCTCCTGTATAGTCCTCCATACAGTATTTTGGGCACCACATAGTGCTTTATACAGTATTATGGGCACCACATAATCTTCCATACAATATAATGGGCCTCATATATTGCTCTATACAGTATACTGAGCCCCATATAGTGCTCTATACAGTATGAAGACTCCATAAAATGCTCCATACAGTATGATTAGCCCCATATAGTGCTTGATACAGTATAATGAGCCCCTTATAGTTTACTGAGCTCCATACAGTGTTCCATACAGTATAATGAGCCCCATATAGTGCTTCATACAGTATATTGACCTCATAAAATGCTCCATGCAGTATAATGAGCCCCATACAGTTTACTTAGCTCCATACAGTGCTCCATACAGTATAATGAGCCCCATATAATCCTCCATACAGTATAATGAGCCCCATATAGTGCTCTACACAGTATAATGAGCCCCATGTATTGCTCCATACAGTATAATTGGCTCCATATAATGTGACATACAGAATAAAGGACCTCATATAATGCTGCATATATAATGATCCATACTGAATAATGCTCCATACAGAATAGTTGACCACATAAAATGCTCCATGCAGAATAATGGGCCTCATATAATACTCCATACAGAATTGGCCCCACATAATGCTCCATACAGAATAATGGGCCCCATATAATGCTCCATTCAGAATAATTGGCCCCATATAATGCTCCATACAGAACAGTGGTCCACACATAATGCTCCATTCAGAATAATGGGACATCTTCTCCTGAATCTGCTACATACAAGTGCACACATGGGACCCTTTACACGTCCGTATAATGACATATATGTGTGCCAGAGTCCATTTTGACCATCCATTTTTATTTTCTATCACCCATTTGTGTGTACTTTTTTAAAAACGTGTGTCATCTGTGTTTCTCCAGTACAGATATAGAAAATGAAATTACAAAGCTTCTCCTATACTGCACTCCTAATTTTAAAGGGAACTTGTCACCTGAAAAAATGCTATTAACCTGCAAATATGGGGTTAATCATCATGTTAATAGTATTATTAACCTGCCCGATGCCTGCACGCACCCGAACGCTGCAGGGTAAAATTAGCTTTATTCCCCCTGGCAGCATTGTTTTTCAGTTACATGGGCGGTGCTGGCGCTGGTCCGTCCACTGTTCTGTATTCTCTAACCGCCCCCCGGCCCTGACTGACACTGACTCTGCAATGGGGCCGGCTGTCAGTAAGGGCCAGAGACGTGGTTACTCAGAGCGGTGACTGAGCCAGCATCTCTCCCGCCACCGTGACTAAAGCCAAATGCTGCGGAGAGAATAAAGTTTATTTTCACCTCGACTACATGCAGGTGCTGGGCAGGTTAGGCCAGTTTCACATTAGCGTTGCGGACGGCTGCGGACTTCCTCCGTGAAGCCCCGCCCTCGGCCGCACCTCCGCCTACTTCTGCATGCAGCCTGCGTACCTATCTTTCATTAGATACGCAGGTCATGCCGATGTATGCGGATGCTTCCGCATGCGTCGTTTTGACGATGCAGCGACCAGCGTAGAACGCAGCTTGTAGCAATTTTTTTTCTCCGCATCGTTAAAATGACGCATGCGGAAGCATCCACATACAGCGACACGTCCTGCGTACCTAATGTTAAAGATAGGTACACAGGCTGCATGCACGCTGCATGCAGAAGTAGGCGGAGCTAGTGGCGGAGGTGCGGCCGAGGGCGGGGCTTCACGGAGGAAGTCCGCAGCCCTCCGCAGCTCCTCAAAATGCTAGTGTCTGGTTCACTTTAAACACATATTTTTCCATAAAGCCAAAGACATGTATTGACCTTTGTCATCTGTGCTGCCGGAAATAAACTTACGTCTCCATGTGGTTCACACGGACACTGTAAACAGACGGAAATATGAGCAGCCCCATACGTTACAATAGGTGCATGTGGAATCCGTGAAGAAAAACTGATACAACACGTATCAGAAACACGGACATGTGAAGGGCGCCTTAATGTGACCTAGTTGCGTCACGTTGCAAGAAGGCGTCATTTCACTTGTCTTTTCCTAAACATGGGAAGACAAATGGAATTCTCTGACACGTATGTGAACCAGCACTTCTAGACAGGGGCGGATTAGGAAAGCCTGGGCCCCGGGCAGCTTAAAAGGTGTTGGCTGCCCCATGTACCCGATGCATTATGTGAGCCGGCATGCTACAGAAAAAATGAGAGTTCTGTATGTGTGTGTATGCTGGCAGTGTATCTATGAGTACCTTCACCTCCAGGCCGGCCCCATTTCATTACTCACAAGGTCCATTAGACTTCAAGACAACGATACCAGGCGTGTTCATAAAAACAAGGCATGCTTTAATTGGCAGTAGACTTAGATACGCAAGGCAGCAGGCAGTAACTTCTTCTGTTTCATACAAAGGCATATTCTTATTTGTTTCGAGCGATGTCGCTTTAAATTTGGACGGTAAACAAGCAGAGAAGATGAAGTAAACCTCCATCTTCCTGGTGCTGGGACACATGGGACACATGTTGTGCTTTGAGCCCTGCACCCAAACAACAATCTGTTATCTATTAAAGAGAGCTTCCTCTAAATGTGGCCTCAGCTGTACAAGACCCTTTCCTACAGGGCCAACACTGGTCTCATCTTTTCCTTTCATTCTCACACTAATGGATTTCACCTACTTGCCTGCTAAATTGGAGCTTAGTTGCCTCTAAATTTCTTTAATTATTCTTGCTGCTTTATCCCTCTGGGCTCTCTGCACACTAGCTCCATTCTTCTTCACAATGTTGCACACTCTCCTCTCTTCTCCTTTCTTATTTCACTAACTTCCTCATTCTCTCACCACCTAGAGGTTTCCAATCCTACTCCCCACTATGGGATGGCCTTAAACAGTGGTTAACTCTCACACTGTCCCTGCTGTCTGTTTCTGGGCAGATTTAACTTTCACCCAGTTCTGTACAGAAGCAAATACAATGACATCTTGTGACCATTGATAAGTCCTGCAGCCTACAAGGAACCCTAACCCTTTTGTTACCACAAGAAAACATACATTTACAAGAAGTTCTTTGATGTCTTCAGTGGAGAACATGACAGTTGGTCCACCTCTTCACACAAGCACGCAGGGAGAGTTCTGTCACTCTAGGGCAGTGTTCCCCAAGTTCGGTCCTCAGGAGCCACCAACGGGTCATGTTTTCAGGATTTCCTTAGTATTGCCCAGGTGAGAATTCCATCATCTAGACAGGCAACAATTCCATCACCTGGGCAATACTAAGGAAATCCTGAAAACACGACCTGTTGGTGGCTCTTGAGGACTGGAGTTGGGGAACACTGCTCTAGGGAGTGGACTGAGAGAAGCTGCCGTGTACCTGCCTTTCCGTCTAGTCTCCCTAGTGGCTGGATACCAGGTGGCTTTTAACGGATGTTTTTCCTCTGAAATATACATATAGCCAGTGTCTAATAAACGCTGTCTGTAGATCGAGCAATATGCATCAGCTGTCAGGTTCCCTTTAATGCTCTTCTCTTCGCATGAAATATGCTGCAATTTATGTCATTGAACTCAGTCAGAAATGTGGCAAATATTCTTAAAGCATTGATATGCTGCATAAAAAAAAATGCAGCGCAGGACAATTTTTATGTATGAAAAAAATCTAAATGTAAACAAAATCTCATTTGTTTTGCTGATCTTGCAAATTGCTGCATTTTGTCCAACCTGAAAAAAATATGTCCTTAGAAAATGCAATGTTTATTAATCTTCCTCATATTTAAAGAAAGTTGAGATATGTGGCGCTGTTTGCAAGATCTTTATTTTATTATGTGGCTTTTAACTCACCGATAGAATAGATAGATAATGAACAAGCAAAATATAAATTTATTTCAATTTTAAATTGTGGCAGCCACATTCATGGTTTGCATAGTTTAAAACATTGGTACGTCCGTCTGTACGTCATTCTTTGTTTGCTTTCATTAAGTCCGTGTTGCCGCATTATGGAGAGATGAACATGGCTAGCTCTTAATGAAAACTGCTTGGCTGGAGTGTGACTAAGTTAAGCTGAAACCATTTAGAGAAGAGACCTTCAAGCTTCTACGCGACTACTAAACAAAGATTGGTCTCCATGACACCAATTAAGGAAAAAGCAGTAAAAGATGACACTGAAATGGGAAAAAATCTTGTACCAGGCCTATCAAAGCTTCATTATCTGAAATATCGTCCACAGGAAGAGAGGGAAAACATTTTCAAGGAATTCATGAGTAAAAATAATACTGTTGATTAGATTTCAACTGGATAATATATAAAGTGTAACTGACGCTTTAATTTTTGTTTACTAAATCAATAGTACACACAAATATAGGCAACTTTGTAATATATATCGTAACAGAGAAATCTGCTTCTTTATCTGCCAGAATTGATAATTATCAAAATTATCAAATCAGAGGTAAAATTCAGTAAAGAAAGAATTTACCATTACTGAGTTACGACATGGCGGCTGCTACTGATGAGATTCTATGTAGATAGAAGGGAGATAAGGAGGGAGGCATAGATGCCTTTGGAAACACCATGTATGAGTTTGATATTTTTGCAAAATTTATGCAAATGCTACTTGTATTTTTGGGACAGGACACATTTTGCTGTTGATATCGATATTTTTGCTCCTGTTTACTCCAACATCTTCACAAGATAGTTTGCTGTTATTCTTCAATTAATTGATATATTTTACCCCAAGGTGCAGTTATCTCAAAGCCAGAGAATGCATCTCCTTCCTTTAAACTTGCACATTACAATTTGAATAGATCAACATGGCACCTTCATGTATGGAGCTGACGGGTAAACACCATGTTACATACTTCCACAGTTGTTTGGATGTGGATGAAGTGCTGTTGTGAATTTAATGGAGTTCTCTAGGAATATAAAAATAAAGAAAATATAATTGGGACTAAATTCCTAAATATCTTTAATTAGAAAATCACTCTCCCTTAATGTGTGGGAAGATGTGCACACTGTGGAGATTCTGTTATCTAATACTCAATATACCAGGGGTGCTCGGTAAGAAAAGGCTGCTCACACTGCTGTCCATCCTGTCTTTCTTATCTAATACTGGAGATACCATGAGTGCTGAGGTAAGAAAAGGCTGCTCACACTGCTGTCCACCATGTCTTTCCCATCTAATACTGGAGATACCAGGAGTTCTGAGGTAAAGAGAGACTGCTCACACTGCTGTCTGCCCTGTCTATCCGATGTAATACTGGAGATACCAGGAGTGCTGAGCTAAGAGGCTGCTCACACTGCTGTCCACCCTGCCTATCTGATCTAATACTGGAGATACCAGGAGTGCTGAGGTAAGAAGAGACTGCTCACACTGCTGTCCGCCCTGTCTATCCGATGTAATACTGCAGATACTAGAGGTGCTGAGGTAAGAAGAGACTGCTCACACTGCTGTCCACCCTGTCTATCCGATGTAATACTGGAGATACCAGAGGTGCTGAGGTAAGAAGAGACTGCTCACACTGCTGTCCACCCTGTCTTTCTCATCTAATACTGGAGATACAAGGAGTGCTGAGGTAAGAAAAAGCTGCTCACACCGATGTCCACCCTGTCTTTCCCATCTAATACTGGAGATACCAGGGGTTCTGAGGTAAGAAGAGACTGCTCTCACTGCTGTCCACCTTCTCTACCCGATGTAATACTGGAGATACCAGAGGTGCTGAGGTAAGAAGAGACTGCTCACACTTCTCTCAACCCTGTCTTTCTCATCTAATACTGGAGATACCAGGGATGGTAAGAAAAGAAATGGCTGCTCACACTGCTGTCCACCCTGTCTATCTAACGCAATACTGAAGATATAAATAGTGCTGATGTAAGGAGAGGCTGCTCACACTGCTGTCCACCTGATATCTCCAGTATTATATCTGTCTCCAGTACGTTCATATGACAGTTTTAATGAATGGAATGCAGGAATAAGATGTGCCAAATTAATTAAGAGGTACAAACCACTTAATGATTTTGGTGCATTTTAGTAGTGTCATGCGCCTTCATGCATCTTTCCAAAAAAGTTACTTAAAAGAGTAAAGAGCTAGATTAGCATTTCTGAAAGCACAACCAGCATTCAAAAGTGACCAAAACATCAGCCAGAAAGCATTGGTACTGAGATGTGGTCTGTGGTCCCCACCTGCAGAACTACTCCTTTATAGAGTGTGTCTTGATAATTGACAACAATTTCCATCTGTTGTCTATTCCATTTGCACAACAGTATGTGAAATTGATTGTCAAACAGTGTTGCTTCCTAAGTGGACAGTTAGATTTCACAGGAGTTTGATTTACTTGGAGTTATATTCTATTGTTTAAGTCTTCCCTTTATTTTTTTGAGCAGTCTATATACATTTATATACACAGGGTGGTCCAAAAGTAGGTGGACCAAAAGTAGGTGAACAGAAAATAATAACATTTATTTTGATTTCTATATAAAATTATATTTACTAACACAAGCATAACATTGACAATTACATTTTATTATGAACAATAATACAAAAGCCCTTAAATTTCATCAACGCAGGTGCTCAAACTGTTTTCCATCACAATTTGCACAGCTTTGAAGTCTGCCTCTTATGCTTCGACAAACATTTTTGCACAAGTCTCTGGGTATTAATTTCTTGAAATGTATCTCTTATGTAATTTTTCAAATCACTGACACTTTTTGGTTTTCGACTATAAACTTTGTCCTTGAGTACTCCCCAAAAGAAAAAATCCATTGGGGTCAAGTCTGGTGAATGTGCTGGCCAATCAAGTGGGCCTCTTCGGCCAATCCATTTATTAGGAAATTTTTCATCAAGATAATCGCGGACTACTATTGAATATTGTGGAGGGGCCCCATCTTGTTGGAAATAAAGGTCATTTGAATTAGGCAGTTGCTGTAACTGGGGAACAACTTGATTCTTTAGAATTTCGAGTTACTTATCTCCTGTGACTGTTCCATAAAAAAAAGTCCCAAAGCACCAAAACTTCAAATACCACCCCAAACATTGACACCAGGCACATTTAGTTGTTGCTCTAATGTTAAATGCATGTTCTCATTATACCAGTAAATACAATTATGTCTGTTAATATGGCCAGATAATCACTCCACATAATGCTATCTAAAATTACTGGATTTTCTTCAATTTCGTTAAGCATAATCTCACTAAATTGCAGCCGAATGTCTGGATCATCCCCCAATAAACCATGAATTAGACGTGGACGATAAGCTTTCCACAAAATAGATTTCAGGATTCGCATGATGGAAGCTCGTGAAAATCCCAATTCTAAAGAGACTCTTCTGGTGGACTTTTTTGGACTCTGAACAAATGTTTCAGCAACAAGTTGTTTATTATTTTCTGTACAGGCTGTTTTAGGTCGACCAGTTTTCGGAGCATTAAGGATTGAGCCAGTGGCATCGAATTTGTCACGAATGCGGTAAATGGTTTGTCTCTTTGGGGCTTGAGTACCAAATGTTTCAACCCAATTTGCTCTGTTTCAGCATTTTGAGATTTCCAATACTCTTTTAAAATCCATTTTCTTTGATCTGTATTTAAGTTATTTGCCATTATGGGTTATCTGAATTATCTGAAACGAAAACAGGTTTGGGGGAGATTTATCTGCAAACTGGATCTGTGAAACTGACTCAGTTGCCCTTAGCAACCAATCAGATTCCACCTTTCATTTTCCAAAGAGTCTGTGAAGAATGAAAAGTGGAATTTGATTGGTTGCTAAGGGCAACTGAGTCAGTTTCACTTTACACCATGTTTGATAAATCTCCCCCTTCATAACCCTATTACACATACTGTCCACCTACTTTTGGACCGCTCTGTATATATGTGTGTGTCACTGACATCTATATATATATATATATATATATATATATATATATATATATATACTGTATATATATTCTATGTGTATATACTGTATCTATTCTATCTTTTCTATTCTAACCTGTCACGCTGTGAAAAATGCTCGTGTTACCGATCACGAGTCTGAATGTACCATGTTCATGCCGAATTTATGTTTGGTGATCATTTTCCGAACATATCTGCTCATCTCTAGATATAATGCTCCCTATAGAATTATAAGGCTGGTAAGTGCTTTCTTTTAACAGTAATGCACTAGGACAAAATATATATTTTTTGTGTTTAAAAAGTAAAGTTTTTTTCTGTACTTATTAAGCACTTAACAAGATGAGTGTTTGAGTCTTTCAGGACATTATTTCTTTGCTTTTTTGTAACTTCACTTAATTTGTATTCCACAGCATAGTACAATGCAACCAGAAGTGAACATTTACATGCAAGAAATAATTACTTTTTCAATTGGTGTCAGCTTGCTCAGTGCAAACAACAACTGTCTAATAATGAAATCGTTGGTAGTCAGAGTCAAAATCTGATGCAGTCATAAAAAGCGTAAACTGCAAAAAACACGCATGAGAATAAAAGCCACAAAATAGCTGTAAAGACTGAATCCAGAAAAAGAAGCCATTAGTGCCAGTCCTGTAAAAAGTAGACAGAAGCTATTAGTGCCATTCCTCGCTAACACTGGCAGAGCCTTCAGTTACAAAGCCAGGTAGTCAATGTTCTTCATTTTGCAGAATTTGTTCATTTCTCTATAAACTGTATTAAAACTTTTGTTCCAATAATGGTTCCCTAAGGGTATAAGAAAAATGTAATTTCCAGCAAAATAAATATATCTGTACTTAAACAAAGGAAGTACTGTATTTTCTGGCGTATAAGACTACTTTTTAACCCCTGAAAATCTTCTCAAAAGTCGGGTATCGTCTTATACGCCAGGTGTCGTCTTATAGGGCAGGTGCGGAGTAATCTGCGGTCGCCGCATATTGTGGGGGGAGCGACCCCAATGACGAGGTGAGGGGGCGCCTCACCAGGAAGGTGTAAGTGAAGAAGAGGCAGAGAAGGAGATAATAGGATACAAGGGTGAGCCAGATGAGTGAAAGAGGAGTGTTTTTCTAGGCACAGTGCCGCTCTCTCTCTTTTTTGCATAACCCTGGCATCCCAGACGCTGACAGTTTGCTTCACTTACACCTTCCTGGTGAGGCGCTCCCTCACCTCGTCATCAGGACCACTCCCCCCCCACTATACACGTCGACCGCAAATTGCTCTGCACCCACCCTATAAGACGACACCCAGCATATAAGACAACCCCCGACTTTTGAGAAGATTTTATATTTTAACTGGAAAAGTTGGGGGTCGTCTTATACGCCGGAAAATACGGTATCTGAAATTTTACATTCAAATAGACAAAATAAGTTTCTGGAAATATGATCTACTATGTAAAACATCTCCAGAGCATTTTAGAGCAGAATCCGAGACCAGTAAAAAGGTTTTTTTTTCCACACAGGATGACTGTATACTTTGCACATGTGATAAATACTCAAACTGGATGCTAGACTATTTCCACATTATTATTTGCATTATTGTTCCAGTGCATCTAAAATAAATAGTGTAGGAATTTAGCTAATAGTATTGATTGAAAATCGCTTGTTGTTTATTATGGCTGTTATGCAGTAGAATGTGTTTCCTTGGTAACAGACTACAGGCAAATATATATCCCTATCCTGCAAGTATATATCCCTATTCTGCAAGTGTATATCCCTTTCAGTGCTACCGATTTGCCCTCAGTGACCTTATCTGAAAGATGTTAGTTATCTGTGCTTTTCAATCATGCAGCAGGAGGTTAGACCAAGAGGGCTGTATCATTACATCATACATATAAAGATCTGCTCTAAGTTATGTTGGGAGCATGTTCTTCTTTTTTTTTGAATTTTGCTGCCTACTTAGGATTGGTCAACATTAGTGATGATGAGCGAATATACTCGTTACTTAACATTTCCCGAGCACGCTCGGGTGATCTCCAAGTGTTTGGATGTGCTCGGAGATTTAGTTTCTGTCTCTGCAGCTTCATAATTTGCAGCTGCTGGACAGCCTGAATACATGTGGAGATTGCCTAACAAACAGGCAACCCCCACATGTACTCAGGATGTCTAGCAGCCGCAAATCATGCAGCTACGGAGACAGAAACTAAATCTCGGAGCACATCCAAATACTCGGAGATCACCCGAGCGTGCTCGGGAAATCTCAAGTAACGAGTATACTCGCTCATCACTAGTCAACATCATACAGGGAGAAGTACATGGCCCCAGTGAAAAATATCTGATCACACACACTTGGATTTTAAAAAGATTTAACTCATTAGGTGCCAAATGCTTTGCTTGCAAATATCTCCAGAATGAAAAGTCGAAATAAAACAAAAAATAGTTTTATTCCACTCTGCATCTACTATTACATCATATGTGTCCAGTTCAACATAAAAATTGGTGATGGGTCTCTTTAAGGCAGGCAGCGCTGGGGGTGCACGTAAAGCCCACAGAATCATTATAGCTATTTACTGCAAAGATGTTATATTATAGAATAGAGAAAAAATAATTATCAAGTGAATGCCATTTCAAGTACTCTAAGGAAACTAAAGAACAAGTAAAAAGTAAGAAAAAAAATCTTAAAAATATGAAAAAAATTAAAGCACCAAAGTGTTTTTTTAGATTGCACCACCGGAGTTGTGCTTTAAATATAATTCCCCTGTCCTCTGTCTGATACTCACCTGCCGCCACCTTCATCATTTTCCAGCGTTGCTCCCGTCGGTCTCTGGAGAAAAGTGACCTGCTGGGAAGATCGAGTGTTTCATGGAGCTGCACAGAGGTCACTTTCAGTACAAGTCTATGAGAGCCTCGTTCTTGCCTCCTTCTTCACAGACTTGCATTGAGAGCTTGTGATGTAGCTTTTGACTTCTGGCCAAAAAATTGCGTAGTAGGACCAGAGGAGCACTGTAAAATGCCCAAGATGCTGGACGATCAGTATATGACAGGGGTAAGGGGGCATACATTTAAAGCGCCACTCCAGCGTTGAAAGAAAGCAAACGCTGGAGTGGTGCTTTAAAAAACCTTAACACTCAAATCAATCTCTTTTCCTCTTATTAAAAATAAAGATATTAAAAAAGAAACAAAATTTTGTATCGTAAAAGTTAAACTCTAATCTATGAAAATATAAAGTTTTTAACCTGTATGGTGATCACTTTAATGCAAAATAAAAAAAAAATTGGAGCATCAGATATGCCCTTGTTCATATTTTACATCAACTGTTAAAAAGTTTGATAACCGTACATTTTCAAGTCTAGTCTGAAATATTTTCATCTTTTTGGTGCCTCCAGTCTTTGTTGCCTTTTGTTGCTGTTCCACAGCTGGATACAGATTTAGCATTTTATTCCAGCAGTACACAGAGTACTTTAAACAATATAAAATGCTGCTTGTAATGCTCAATAAACTGTAGACACATTTATTTGAAATTTCCAATAAACAATATGATGTAATTTGGACAAGAGCTCCAGTATGACAGAGTGTTCTGTATCTTTAGGTGATGACAGATTCCATCTCAAAGGTAACCATAAAAGGTTCCGATTGGGAGGAAACAATATATCCATCACCCTGCTTCTTCTTGATTTAGACTTTTCTGCACATAAATTCAGGATATTTCTTTGTCTATTCAGCACAGGACTATTGATGGGCAATACAAAACTATCAATATGTTGCTCTGTGCAATGTCGAGTAACTCTTTCTTGACTATTTTTCAAACTTCAACTTCCTATAAAAATAGAATATACAACTTCAAATAGATAACTCTTAAAATTACTGTGATTTACTAGTCTCCAACATTGATAAAGAATATACTTTTCACTCAATCATTTATATAATCTTAATTATACTGGGCAAGAAGTTAAAGGGAACTTGTGTGATTTTACCATTGAAACTAGTAGTGTACTTGTATTGCTGTAGGGACACAACAATAAAAATGATGTCTCTCTTGTAGCAATCCAATGCAGCAACACTGAGATACTAAGCTTTGCAAATTAGTCTGGAAGTGCATTGGGGGTGTCAATATAATCCAAGTGCATCAATACACCCCAATGCACTTTCAAGATAATTTGCACGTGGCTTCAAAGCTTGATTTCTCAGGGAAATCACATTGGATTACTACAAGACAGACATAATTTTTATTGTTGTACTAGGACCTATACAGATGTTATGACTGAAAGCTAACACTGACACTGGGATAAAAAAATAACAGGGGAGATGTTAAACCTGCATACCACAGGTTCAAATACAAACTAGGAAAATCCCTATCTTGACCCTGATTTGTCCCTGCCTGACCACGGAGGTTGGCACCCTAAAATTATGCAATGGCACCCTCACTCAACGTCAGCTGACCTTGAGTGTCCGTAACTGTACCCTCAACTATACGCAGAGTGTAACCCAAAACAACAGAATGTAGTGCACACAGACAAAGGGTGAGGCACAGGGCTAAAGACATTTTCACACAATCCCACAGGAAAGACAGAACTAAATAAGAAAAACCACACAAGAAACGGACAACGTGGAAAGACTTCAAGACCCAAAATGTATAAGAAAGGAGAGGGTACTTGGGAGGAAGACACAAACGAACCATATGAAAAGCAACAGAAATTAGCTAGGTAAAATAATCCCTAGCTGAGGGACTGGATCACCAAACACCATCTGTCTTGAAATACAGCCAGCAAAGATGCAGGTGCAAGGTGATGATAAGGAGCCCCTTCCAAGAAGTAATTGGACAGGAGCAAATTGTGAGAGACACCTGATTAGAAGCAAACCAAAGAAAGGAAAGAAAAGACAAAGGAACCATCGGCATTTGGACAGAAACCAAACTGGCTGTGGCTCAGCAGATATTACACTGCTGTGTATATCAAAAATCTAAACGTTGGCTGTCACAGCAGAAGCCTCATGACAAGCACAGAGGTCTTCAGTAGACCCCTGGCTGTCATAGCAACCCATGTGTCCATGGGCACATGGAGTGATATAAACCTGTGCATGCTAGAGGCAGATGATGGCTGATTAAATCAGCCATCTTCAGCCAGTAGAGATGCGGGCTCAATTTGCGAGCCCACATCAAAGTCAGGGACACAACATATGCACTGAAGGGTATAATAAGAGGAGTGCGCTTATCTTAGTCAAAAGGGCATTTATTAAGAATGGTATATAAAAAGTTGGTCTAAATGAATTTCTTCCTAAATCTTTACAGTATATGTGCATAGAAACAATAACCTCTTTGGTATTGCTCAATAAACCCAAATGTCTTCCTAACTTGATATGGCTCTTGACCCTTGCTTTGTATTTTGGCTTTTTTTTTGCATGTGTAGGTAACTTAGAATGTTTTTGAATAATATAAACAGTGAGTCCATGAATATGTACAATCATGTTTGTATTTAGTTCAACTCATATCCCGTTAATAAAGGTCAGGGGAGGTTTAGCTGTCAGAGGCCTTCCACTTAATAAGCAACAAGGAGATGTGGACTTGCCAGCGGCATGATATTAAACAATACATTTTCTGCAAACGCACCCAGAATGAATTCATAACAGAACTTTAGTCCATTAACTATGTTTTTCAGTCAGGTGTCATAGCCCGAGAAGTCAAATTACTGGAAGCAAGAATTTGTGATGTTGATGTTGGTGATTTAATACTGGATAGCTAGGTTCATTAAGGACAGTAAATAGAAAACTGAAAATCTTAGTATTAACCCAAAAATGACCATTTTCATTGTATCACATCTATGCTTTTAATGCATCATTATTAAAATCAAACTACACTGCACATCATACTATAAAATCTTACATTTCCTGTAATAAAAAAATAGGCAAATAGCAAAACATTTTACTAAACATCTTCACGATAACAAATAATTTATAAACTATTATATTAGAAAAACTAGTAATCAGTGCTGTCGCATCAATCTGAAAGGTATGAATTCTCTAAGGATAGAGCTACACTACCGCACAACACAGCCGAGTGCTATGCGATAAAACATCACCAATAACATTTATGGCATATCAATAGCAACCCTCTTTAACCTCCGGATCTTTCATATCTATGCTCCATGCAAAGTGGTAGATAACAAAAAAAACTAAAATTTATTACTAGGTATATTCTATCTGTCACTCGTTTTTTTTTTCTCTTTTTCCACTTGCCGTTGCTCGTCCAGCGAATACATTGACTTAATTCAACTTATCTGTACATTGCAATATATCTTCTCCACTAATTTGTACATATCATCCCAAACACAATCTATGCTCTGCCCACAACCCTCTTCTAGGAAATCAGAATATTTCCCTCCTCTACCATATTGCGGAAAAAAAAAAATATGAAGAAAAATAGTAAGTGATTTGCTATCACCTAGCATGTATCTTGTAAAAAACACAAACCCTACACAGTTAAGCTCACAAGGTTTTTTTTTTAAATGTAGAACAAATAGATGTACTGCCTGCTCAAATGCAGAGAAGAAATAAACAATGCAGCTGCCAAAGGTTACAGACAATAAAAGACTTTATGAACTGCTATACACACCATTCAATTTTATTCTGTCGAATGCTAAATATGCAATGTAAAATATGTAGGTTGTACAATTAGAAAATTAAAAAAAGAAATAAGTGAACACATATTTAATATTTATTTAAAAAAAATTCAAACTTTTGTGATGTCAAAACACTTCATCAAAATATATAATGCTAACACAGATAGCCTATCATTTTACAGGATTTAATGACCTAACAGACCAGTAAGGGCTCTCTCTACACACTGACAGGGTCACCAGCTCCCTATGTGCTGACGTATTAATCAGCAGTTACCAGGGTTTGGGGTTTGTTGTGAGGTAACTAGGTGTAAGAGATGGTGGGACGCCTACTCACCATATCTCCACGTCAAGGGTGTGGTTGAAGGGAGTTAAATGTCCAGCTACCTACCACAAGTGGTGTTTCAGATGCGGGCAACGTTCCAGGAACACGGTTAGCAGCTGTGGACAAATCATGTGTTCTGGGTAAAGACGGCTGCAGGGATGGAACAACGGTCAGACAAAATAGAGGAGGTGATAAAGCACTTGATCCTAAGCCAACAGCAGCAACACTAGCAGCATCAAGAGCAGCAGCAGCAGGGCCAAGAGCGTAGTGGGAGCAGCAGCACATACAGCAGGAGACAATTAAACTTCTGATGCAGCAAGTTTCGCCTTAATTTCCGTGCCATTGATGGATCTTCTTAAAGGCACCAATCGACGATGATTAAATGGACTGTTGAGTAAATAAGGCAGCACACTGCAGCGCTAGAACATACAAACTTGAAAAACAAAATTTGAACTGCATTACTGCACTAGAAATATGAAAATGAGAGCTTTTAGCGCATAAAAATGGCCAATTTTATGTGTACCTGGTAGCCCCTTTACGGCATCTCTCTTATACCAGGTCCTACACTTGCCTTACCCCGCTGAGAATAAACGTCTCCATCTGAATGGGTACATGTGAAACCTCTTCCTAGACCAAAATTCTCTCTCTCTGTGGAGGGGTATCGGACCTGCTGTAATTAAAACACCTGTGGCTAGGAGGCGGAGTGCACGATCAGAATGCTAGAGAACACATTTCAAAAACCTGACCGGCACATCCAAACATAGACTCAGTGTGAACAGGTGCTGAACCTAGAGTCGCCAACTCGTATATAGTTAAGTAAATAAGGCAGCACACTGCAGCGCTAGAACATACAAACTTGAAAAACGTAATTTGAACTGCATTACTGCACTAGAAATATGAAAAATGAGAGCTTTTAGGGCATAAAAATGGCCAATTTTATGTGTACCTGGTAGCCCCTTTACGGCATCTCTCTTATACCAGGTTCTACACTTGCCTTACCCCGCTGAGAATAAACGTCTCCATCTGAATGGGTACATGTGAAACCTCTTCCTAGACCAAAATTCTCTCTCTCTGTGGAGGGGTATCGGACCTGCTGTAATTAAAACACCTGTGGCTAGGAGGCGGAGTGCACGATCAGAAGGCTAGAGAACACATTTCAAAAACCTGACCGGCACATCCAAACATAGACTCAGTGTGAACAGGTGCTGAACCTAGAGTCGCCAACTCGTATATAGTTAAGTAAATAAGGCAGCACACTGCAGCGCTAGAACACACAAACTTGAAAAACGAAGTTTGAACTGCATTACTGCACTAGAAATATGAAAAATGAGAGCTTTTAGCGCATAAAAATGGCCAATTTTATGTGTACCTGGTAGCCCCTTTACGGCATCTCTCTTATACCAGGTCCTACACTTGCCTTACCCCGCTGAGAATAAACGTCTCTATCTGAATGGGTACATGTGAAACCTCTTCCTAGACCAAAATTCTCTCTCTCTGTGGAGGGGTATCGGACCTGCTGTAATTAACCCCTTCCCGACCTGTGACACAGCGTTTGCGTCATGAAAGTCGGTGCCAATCCGACCTGTGACGCATATGCTGTGTCACAGAAAGATCGCGTCCCTGCAGATCGGGTGAAAGGGTTAACTCCCATTTCACCCGATCTGCAGGGACAGGGGGAGTGGTAGTTTAGCCCAGGGGGCTACATGGCTACGATCGCTCTGATTGGCTGTTGAAAGTGAAACTGCCAATCAGAGCGATTTGTAATATTTCACCTATTATAACTGGTGAAATATTACAATCCAGCCATGGCCGATGCTGCAATATCATCGGCCATGGCTGGAAATACTAATGTGACCCCACCCCATCCCACCGATCGCCCCCCCAGTCCCCCGATCTGTCCGGTACACTGCTCCGGCTCCCCTCCGTCCTGTGCTCCGCTCCCCCCCGTGCTCTTGTCCGCTCCCCCCGTGCTTCAATCACCCCCCTGTGCTCCAATCACCCCCCCTGCACTCCGATCCACCCCCCTCCGTGCTCCGTTCCACCCCCCGTGCTCCGTTCCACCCCCGTGCTCCGTTCCACCCCTCCCGTGCTCCGTTCCACCCCTCCCGTGCTCCGATTCACCCCCCCATGCTCCGATCCCCCCCCGTGCTCCCCCCCCACCCCATCATACTTGCCGATCCTGCCGGGGTCCGTCCGTCTTCTCCTGGGCGCCGCCATCTTCCAAAATGGCGGGCGCATGCGCAGTGCGCCCGCCGAATCTGCCGGCCGGCAGATTCGTTCCAAAGTGCATTTTGATCACTGAGATATAATCTATCTCAGTGATCAAAATAAAAAAAATAATAAATGACCCCCCCCCTTTGTCACCCCCATAGGTAGGGACAATAAAAACATAAAGAAATTTTTTTTTTCCACTAATGTTAGAATAGGGTTAGGGTTAGGGGTAGGGTTAGGGTTAGGGGTAGGGTTAGGGGTAGGGTTAGGGTTAGGGGTAGGGTTAGGGGTAGGGTTAGGGTTAGGGTTAGGGGTAGGGTTAGGGGTAGGGTTAGGGGTAGGGTTAGGGGTAGGGTTAGGGGTAGGGTTTCGGTATGTGCACACGTATTCTGGTCCTCTGTGGATTTTTCCGCAGCGGATTTGATAAATCCGCAGTGCTAAACCGCTGCGGATTTATCGCGGATTTACCGTGTTTTTTCTGCGCATTTCACTGCGGTTTTACAACTGCGATTTTCTATTGGAGCAGTTGTAAAACCGCTGCGGAATCCGCACAAAGAAGTGACATGCTGCGGAATGTAAACCGCTGCGTTTCCGTGCAGTTCTTCCGCAGCATGTGTACAGCGATTTTTGTTTCCCATATGTTTACATTGAACTGTAAACTCATGGGAAACTGCTGCGGATCCGCAGCGTTTTCCGCAGCGTGTGCACATACCTTTAGAATTAGGCCATGTGCACACGGTGCGGATTTGGCTGCGGATTCGCAGCAGTGTTCCATCAGGTTTACAGTACTATGTAAACATATGGAAACCAAATCCGCTGTGCCCATGGTGCGGAAAATACCGCGCGGAAACGCTGCGTTGTATTTTCCGCAGCATGTCAATTCTTTGTGCGGATTCCGCAGCGTTTTACACCTGTTCCTCAATAGGAATCCGCAGGTGCAATCCGCACAAAAAACACTGGAAATCCGCGGAAAATCCGCAGGTAAAACGCAGTGCCTTTTACCCGCGGATTTTTCAAAAATGATGCTGAAAAATCTCACACGAATCCGCAACGTGGGCTCATAGCCTTAGGGTTAGGGTTGGAATTAGGGTTGTGGTTAGGGGTGTGTTGTGGTTAGGGTTGTGGTTAGGGCTGTGTTGCGGTTAGGGTTGTGGTTAGGGGTGTGTTGCGGTTAGGGTTGTGATTAGGGTTATGGCTACAGTTGGGATTAGGGTTAGGGGTGTGGGGGGGTTAGTGTTGGAGGTAGAATTGAGGGGTTACCACTGTTTAGGCACATCAGGGGTCTCCAAACGCAACATGGCGCCACCATTGATTCCAGCCAATCTCGTATTCAAAAAGTCAAATGGTGCTCCCTCACTTCCGAGCCCCGACGTGTGCCCAAACAGTGGTTTACCCCCACATATGGGGTACCAGCATACTCAGGATAAACTGCGCAACAATTACTGGGGTCCAATTTCTCCTGTTACCCTTGTGAAAATAAAAAAATGCTTGCTAAAACATCATTTTTGAGGAAAGAAAAATGATTTATTATTTTCACGGCTCTACGTTGTAAACGTCTGTGAAGCACCTGGGGGTTCAAAGTGCTCACCACATATCTAGATAAGTTTCTTGGTTGGTCTAGTTTCTAAAATGGGGTCACTTGTAGGGGGTTTCTACTGTTTAGGCACACCAGGGGCTCTGCAAACGCAACGCAACGCCCGCAGACCATTCCATCAAAGTCTGCATTTCAAAAGTCACTACTTCCCTTCTGAGCCCCGACGTGTGCCCAAACAGTGGTTTACCTCCACACATTTGGTATCAGCGTACTCAGGAGAAACTGGACAACAAATATTGGGGTCAAATTTCTCCTGTTACCCTTGGGAAAATTAAAAAATTCTGGGCTAAATAATTATTTTTGAGGAAAGAAAACGTATTTATTATTTTCACGGCTCTGCATTATAAACTTCTGTGAAGCACTTGGGGGTTCAAAGTGCTCACCACACATCTAGATAAGTTCCTTTCGGGGTCTAGTTTCCAAAATGGGGTCACTTGTGGGGGGTTTCTACTGTTTAGCCACATCAGGGGCTCTGCAAACGCAACGTGACGCCCACAGAGTATTCCATCAAAGTCTGCATTTCAAAACGTCACTACTTCAATTCCGAGCCCCGGCATGTGACCAAACAGTAGTTTACCCCCACATATGGGGTATCACCGTACTCAGGAGAAACTGGACAACAAATATTGGGGTTAAATTTCTCCTGTTACCCTTGGGAAAATTAAAAAATTCTGGGCTAAATAATTATTTTTGAGGAAAGAAAACGTATTTATTATTTTCACGGCTCTGCATTATAAACTTCTGTGAAGCACTTGGGGGTTTAAAGTGCTCACTACACATCTAGATAAGTTCCTTTCGGGGTCTAGTTTCCAAAATGGGGTCATTTGTGGGGGGTTTCTACTGTTAAGCCACATCAGGGGCTCTGCAAACGCAACGTGACGCCCACAGAGCATTCCATCAAAGTCTGCATTTCAAAACGTCACTACTTCACTTCCGAGCCCCGGCATGTGCCCAAACAGTGGTTTACCCCCACATATGGGGTATCAGCGTACTCAGGAGAAACTGGACAACAACTTTTGGGGTCAAATTTCTCCTGATACCCTTGGGAAAATAAAAAATTGCAGGCTAAAAGATCATTTTTGAGAAAATAATTTTTATTTTTATTTTCATGGCTCTGCGTTATAAACTTCTGTGAAGCACTTGGGGGTTCAAAGTCCTCACCACACATCTAGATTAGTTCCTTTGGTGGACTAGTTTCCAAAATGGGGTCATTTCTGGGGGATCTCCAATGTTTAGGCACACAGGGGCTCTCCAAATGTGACATGGTGTCCGCTAATGATTGGAGCTAATTTTCCATTTAAAAAGCCAAATGGCATGCCTTCCCTTCCGAGCCCTGCGCCCAAACAGTGGTTTACCCCCACGTATGGGGTATCAGCGTACTCAGGACAAACTGGACAACAACATTTGGGGTCCAATTTCTCCTATTACCCTTGGCAAAATAGGAAATTCCAGGCTAAAAAATCATTTTTGAGGAAAGAAAAATTATTTTTTATTTTCATGGCTCTGCGTTATAAACTTCTGTGAAGCACCTGGGGGTTTAAAGTGCTCAATATTCATCTAGATAAGTTCCTTGGGGGGTCTAGTTTCCAAAATGGGGTCACTTGTGGGGGAGCTCCAATGTTTAGGCACGCAGGGGCTCTCCAAACGCTACATGGTGTCCGCTAACAATTGGAGCTAATTTTCCATTCAAAAAGTCAAATGGCACGCCTTCCCTTCCGAGCCCTGCCGAGTGCCCAAACAGTGGTTTACCCCCACATATGAGGTATCGGCGTACTCGGGAGAAATTGCCCAACAAATTTTATGATCCATTTTATCCTATTGCCCATGTGATAATGAAAAAATTGAGGCGAAAAGAATTTTTTTGTGAAAAAAAAGTACTTTTTCATTTTTACAGATCAATTTGTGAAGCACCTAAGGATTTAAAGTGCTCACTAGGCATCTAAATAAGTTCCTTGGGGGGGGTCTAGTTTCCAAAATGGGGTCACTTGTGGGGGAGCGCCAATGTTTAGGCACACAGGAGCTTTCCAAACGCGACATGGTGTCCGCTAACGATGGAGATAATTTTTCATTCAAAAAGTCAAATGGCGCTCCTTCCCTTCTGAGCCTTACCATGTGCCCAAACAGTGGTTTACCCCCACATATGAGGTATCAGTGTACTCAGGAGAAATTGCCCAACAAATTTTAGAATCCATTTTATCCTGTTGCCCATGTGAAAATGAAGAAATTGAGGCTAAAATTATTTTTTTGTGAAAAAAAATTACTTTTTCATTTTTACGGATCAATTTGTGAAGCACCTGGGGGTTCAAAGTGCTCACTATGCATCTAGATAAGTTCCCTGGGGCATCTAGTTTCCAAAATGGGGTCACTTGTGGGGGAGCTCCAATTTTTAGGCACACGGGGGCTCTCCAAACGTGACATGGTGTCCGCTAAAGAGTGGAGCCAATTTTTGATTCAAAAAGTCAAATGGCGCTCCTTCCCATCCAAGCCCTGCCAAGCGCCCAAACAGTGGTTTACTCCCATGAGGTATCAGCGTACTCAGGACAAATTGGACAACAACTTTCGTGGTTCAGTTTCTCCTTTTACCATTGGGAAAATAAAAAAATTGTTGCTAAAAGATAATTTTTGTGACTAAAAAGTTAAATGTTCATTTTTTCCTTCCATGTTGCTTCTGCTGCTGTGAAGCACCTGAAGAGTTAATAAACTTCTGGAATGTGGTTTTGAGTACCTTAAGGGGTGCAGTTTTTAGAATGGTGTCACTTTTGGGTATATTCAGCCATATAGACCCCTCAAACTGACTTCAAATGTGAGGTGGTCCCTAGAAAAATGGTTTTGTAAATTTCGTTGTAAAAATGAGAAATCGCTGGTCAAATTTTAACCCTTATAACTTCCTAGCAAAAAAAATTTTGTTTCCAAAATTGTGCTGATGTAAAGTAAACATGTGGGAAATGTTATTTATTAACTATTTTGTGTCACATAACTCTCTGGTTTAACAGAATAAAAATTCAAAATGTGAAAATTGCGAAATTTTCAAAATTTTCACCAAATTTCCGTTTTTATCACAAATAAACGCATAATTTATTGACCTAAATTTACCACTAACATGAAGCCCAATATGTCACGAATAAACAATCTCAGAACCGCTAGGATCCGTTGAAGCATTCCTGAGTTATTACCTCATAAAGGGACACTGGTCAGAATTGCAAAAAACGGCAAGGTCTTTAAGGTCAAAATAGGCTGGGTCATGAAGGGGTTAAAAGAGAGATGCCGTAAAGGGGCTACCAGGTACACATAAAATTGGCCATTTTTATGCGCTAAAAGCTCTCATTTTTCATATTTCTAGTGCAGTAATGCAGTTCAAATTTCGTTTTTCAAGTTTGTATGTTCTAGCGCCGCAGTGTGCTGCCTTATTTACTTAACTATATACGAGTTGGCGACTCTAGGTTCAGCATCTGTTCACACTGAGTCTATGTTTGGATGTTCCGGTCAGGTTTTTGAAATGTATTCTCTAGCCTTCTGATCGTGCACTCCGCCTCCTAGCCACAGGTGTTTTAATTACAGCAGGTCTGATACCCCTCCACAGAGAGAGAGAATTTTGGTCTAGGAAGAGGTTTCACATGTACCCATTCAGATGGAGACGTTTATTCTCAGCGGGGTAAGGCAGGTGTAGGACCTGGTATAAGAGAGATGCCGTAAAGGGGCTACCAGGTACACATAAAATTGGCCATTTTTATGCGCTAAAAGCTCTCATTTTTCATATTTCTAGTGCAGTAATGCAGTTCAAATTTCGTTTTTCAAGTTTGTATGTTCTAGCGCTGCAGTGTGCTGCCTTATTTACTTAACTATATACGAGTTGGCGACTCTAGGTTCAGCACCTGTTCACACTGAGTCTATGTTTGGATGTGCCGGTCATGTTTTTGAAATGCATTCTCTAGCCTTCTGATCGTGCACTCCGCCTCCTAGCCACAAGTGTTTTAATTACAGCAGGTCCGATACCCCTCCACAGAGAGAGAGAATTTTGGTCTAGGAAGAGGTTTCACATGTACCCATTCAGATAGAGACGTTTATTCTCAGCGGGGTAAGGCAAGTGTAGGACCTGGTATAAGAGAGATGCCGTAAAGGGGCTACCAGGTACACATAAAATTGGCCATTTTTATGCGCTAAAAGCTCTCATTTTTCATATTTCTAGTGCAGTAATGCAGTTCAAATTTCGTTTTTCAAGTTTGTATGTTCTAGCGCTGCAGTGTGCTGCCTTATTTACTTAACTATATACGAGTTGGCGACTCTAGGTTCAGCACCTGTTCACACTGAGTCTATGTTTGGATGTGCCGGTCAGGTTTTTGAAATGTAAATGGACTGTTGAGACAGAGATGGAATTCCAGGAGCTGAAACGGGCTCTGTGTAAACATTCGGTTCTGGTCGCACCGGACTTCAGCAAAGAACTTGTGGTCCAGACAGATGCATCAGAAGTCAACCTGGGAGTTGTGCTGTCTCAGGAAGTAAATGGAGAACATCCCATCCTGTTTCTGACCTGGATGCTCTCATCATGCGAGAAAAACTATGCCATTGTTGAGAAGGAGTGTTTAGCTATACAATGGGCCATCGATACGCTGAAGTATTACCTACTAGGCCAGAGGTTCAAAGTTGTTTCAGACCATGCCCTTCTGAGATGGTTAAGGGAAAAGAAGGGTATGAATGCCCGAGTGACTAGATGGTTCTTAGGCCTCTGGATTTCAGTTTCCAAGTAGAACATAGACCCAGAAAGTTACACAGTAACACAGATGTCCTTTCCCAAATTCCCTGTTTGGTGTCCAAAGGTGCGAATACCCCTGATTTTGGGCAGAGGTGGATATGTGACAGGGTCACTGGTGTGCTGAGGGATTATTCTGCAGTTTGTCAGAGTTTGTGTTTTGTTGTGAGTAGGTGTAATAAATGGACATGATGCCTACTCACCATATTTCCACTTCAAGGATGTGGTTGGAGGGAGTTAAATGTCCAGCTACTGTTCTTTTTTGGGTTTGTTTGGAGGAAGGAAGTCTCCAGGCTCAAGCAAGGTGGGAGCTGCAGTGTGCTGTGTCCCAGAAGGCTGGAGCCATACTGGGGAGGACCTTTCTATGGACTTTTTATTTTCATTTGTGCCAGAAAAGTTGTTTTGTGTCATTATTCTGATTTCATGGTTTATGAAGCAATAAACCACCCATAGACTTTAGTACCAAGTGCCCCTGTGTCTACCTCATGAAGCATCTGAGTGAACCGATATACCACAACACAATCTTAAAAATTGGACGAGTGCTATCCGGTGTTTTGACAGATAGCACTCAGTTCCATGTTAGTCTTTGGGGCTGTACACATCTCTGAGTTTTCATTCAAACCAAGTGGGTCTGAGCAAAAAATTGCAGTATACACAATTTGCCTTCAAAAATGTTCATGGACTGAAAATATAGAGAAGATGGTTAAACTTTTTTTTCTCCACCCTTCAAGAAAATCGGATCATACTCTAATCCCACTCCGATCAAAGAAACACTATATACACAAGACACTATATACTATAATTAAGCATGTTGTAACTCCAGAAATGCATGTTTTTTCATCATATGGTGGATAAGTTTCAATATAGAATATGAGAATTTCATAAATGAGCAGCATGGTGGCTCAGTGGTTAACGCTGTAGTCCTGGATTCAAATCCCACTAAGGACAACATCTGCAAAGAGTTTGCATGCTCTCTCCATGTTTACATCGTGTGATGACACAGCATCAATTTGGTCACTGTTGGAGGGGTGAATTATTTTTAGTTATGCCAGACATATTATTCCTTTGTTCAGTAGGTCAAGGGATATGAATCACTGTTTCACGTGAATCTGTCTGTTGACTCTTGTTGTATATTAATTTGTAGAATGTCTGCTGATTATATATTGCATCAGTTCCTTGCGATGTACTACTCACAATTTGGAGCACAAATATGCAGGCTAATTAAACAGCTGAACAAAAGTCTGTGTGCACACGGTGTGTTTTTGCGGCATCTTTTCAGCATGGAATTGGTCCTAAAACGCTAGAGAATCTTTATGCCAGCAAAGTCAATAAGAGTCCTGAAGTGCTGTGCACATGATCAGCAATTTTCCTTTCCAGATTTGTGCTGCTTTTAAACCCACAGCATATCAATTCTTTGTGTGTTTTTGCCTCATTTTTCCCCATTTATTTCAATTGCATCAGTCAAATACGCAGAAAAAAATGCAGGTATAAAATGTTTGCAGATTTGCTGCATAGTTGCTGAGTTTTTGCTTGTATTTTTATGGACTTCCTATGGTGTTCCCCTGTAGATTGTTACTGTCAGTCCAAGCGCTGCGTGGTCATGCCCCGCAGTGATACTGTGACCCATGGTAAAAAGCTTACTGCAGGTCACCAGCATTGGCTGAAGAGAAACTACTGCTCACATCAGCCAATGCCAGCTTTCACTGATTACAGTGGGAGCAGGCAGCGGCTTATGTGCATAGTCATCAGCCGGCGTCTGTTCTCAAAAAAGGTTCCAATGCCAATGCCTATGTCACCAGGAATAAAGAAAAAGTAATAAACCACCATATCCCTCACCTATCCGCTATAATCCATAATGTCCCATGATGATTCGAATCACTTGTAGAGCAGTCATATCAGCTGATGTGACTTCTGTACCCCGCAGCTGGCAACACTGACAGGAGCGTGTAATCACTCCTGCAGTGTATGCGCTAAGCTGTGGTGGGAAAGTTCACTGGAGTTCATCAGTTGATGAGACTCGGTGACCTCATTTACGGCACCGCTGCATGAGAAAGGTGATGAAGGATAGATCATCAATACTAAATTAAAGGGAACCGGTCAGCAGGATTGTGCACAGTAACCTACACACAGTGTCAGGTTGGCACCATTATACTGATTAAAATGATAACTTGACTGATGAAATCCGTCTTATGGTTGTTGTTTAATCTTTATTTCAGTTTTGAGTTACTAGTATGCTAGTGCTCTGGGGTAGGCCTGGAAGGGGGTCTTTATGTGGTGCTCTGCTTGGATATTCATAATGCAGACTGCCGACAGGTCACAAATCCCTCAGTGACCTGCCCCATAGTTTGCATAATGAATATATGTACATACTGAAGAAAACAAAAAAAACTTCTGCAGGCAGATGCTGGTCGTGGCACTGTGTGTAGGTTACTATGCACAATCCTGCTGACAGATTCCCTTTAAGGAGGTTCTGACACACTGCACCACACCTCTGAGCTGATAGCAGGTTCCATGACGGTGTACTGTGTTACTAATGGTAATGTTTTAGACTGTGATCCGAGCATGTAGTTCTGGGCTGATTCCTGACCTTTCTCTGAATCATCCTTACCCCACAAGGTGAAATCTTGCATGGAGCCTCAGATCGAGGAAGATTGATAGTCATCTTGTGGATCTTCAATTGTTTAATAATTGTGCTAAAAGTTGTGGACTTCTCACCAAGCTACTTGCCTATTGTCCTGTAGACCATCCCTGCCATGTGGAGGTCTACAATTTTGTTCTTGGTGTTCTTAGACAGTTCTTTGGTCTTTGCCATGTTGGAGAGGTTGGAGTGTGATTGATTGACTGTGAGTACAGGTGTCTAATGTACAGGTAACACGTTCAACTAGGTGCAATTATTACAGGTAATGAGTGCAGCGTAGGAGGGTTAGAAAAACTATCAGGTCTGTGAGAGCCAGAATTCCTACTGGTTGGTAGGTGATCAAATACTTATAAAATGCAATTTAATTATTTAAAAACCATACAATGCTATTTTTTTTTTTTTTTTCGATTCGGTTTCTCACAGTTGAAGTGCACCTGCAATAAAAATTACAGACCTCTCTATTCTTTGTAGATGGGAAAACCAGCAGTGTATCAAATACTTATTTTCCTCATTGTATAGCACACATAAAATAGCACATCAATCAATAAAGCCATCCTTTTTAGGGACAGTAGATACTCAACAGCATCAGCAGTTTGGGATGCTCTTTGATTGATAAGACGACCCTGTATGATCGGGGCAAAATGTCACATCAACAATATTGTCTCTCTAGTTCTAATTAGAGGCAAGAAGATCGTTTTGCTCATCTCTGGTCTATGGTCCAAGTCAGTGCTCTCAAGCCATAGACAGGAGCTACGCAAGTTTTCTGACCTAGGATCTTGGGCTCATCTTATAATATTGGTCAGCTGGCGCCGCCAGCTGTATTCTGAATGGTAAACTGCTGACATCACAGACCAGCGCATCAAACATTGCACTGAGGAACCCAAGACATAAGGAAATTCACGCAGCTCCTGTCCATGCCTAGAGAGCAGTGACCTGGACCATGGACCAAGGTTGTGTGAATTGTTCAGCTCATTTCTATTTCTAACCTAAAGCCTAATTATTTTACATTTCTAGGGTTTGAACCATATATTTGTCTGTATCAACCGTTGGTGAATGAAATAGCCACAGAAGCAAGTAGTGATGAGCGAATAGCATTGTTGGTCGGGCCTCCCCGAGCACACTCGGGTGATCACCGAGTATTTGTTAGTGCTTGGAGATTTAGTTTTTGTCGATGATGCAGCTGCATGATTTGCGGGTCCTAGACAGGCTGAATACATGTGGGGATTCCCTAACAAACAGTCATTCCTCACATGTATTCAGCCTGTCTAGCAGCCATAAATCATGCAGCTGCTTCGACAAAAACTAAATCTCCGAGCACTAACAAATACACGGAGACGACCCGAGCGTGCTTGGGAAAACCCGAGCAATGAGTATATACTCGCTCATCACTAGAAACAAGTCAATGTCTCTCAATAAATCAATAAATACTATGAGGACCACTTTTTGTGTACCAGAATTGTTGTGGTAAAAAGTTGCCCCTTTTGGCACAAGACTCAATAGCACAATAATTTGGAAGAGCTGATATGTTTCTGCATGTTCCAATGTATATATGTATTTATCAGAACATATCCTATGAATTTTTGTACCTGAAAAAAACATTAATTTTGTGAAACTGCTTCTCTATTAACATTAGAAACAATGGTACTTTCACTAGTTCTGCTCCAGAAGACTTAATTAATCCATGCACTTTGCTCCAGCTCTTATTCAACTTGCATTTGCACATGTGTATTGATTTCTGGAAATCTGTATGGCACTTATGAATCTACGTGCCAGGTTGTACCTTGCACAGAGTCTAGCCCCTCGACTTCTGAATGATGTTCTCCTCTACGATCAATAGTCATCTGTGAAAGAAAAACAAGATTATATAAAGGCTTAAATCATTGTGCCACACTATAGTACTCCTGTTATACAAAACAACTGAAATGTCTGGAAAACAAAAAAGAGAGCAGAGACGGAAAATGTGAAATACATTCGTTCTAAAAACATTAGTATTATGTATGACCACTAAATGTGCCTCTCAATCATTATGGACCTACTACAATTGTAATCCTAAATATGTAAAAAGTACTGGTTTAGTTAAAACATGAGCCCAATATTCTGGCATAAAACTCCTTAAAATATTGCAAAATATTTTCGTAAGTCTAAGTTGAAAAAAAATGTAGCGACTTTGGCTAGTTTTATGCCAGTCTCAACAAGCTTCGCCAACATTTAAAAAAGGTTGGCGATCGTTTGGGCTTGGTGTGGTGAAGCCCACCTGACAAATTCACCATAATTTACTCCACAAAGTGGTTTAAATTATGAAAAAAGTATATGTCAGCATCTAGCTGGATAAACATTTTTGACAGATGCGCACAATAGTTGCAAGATGTGCTAAATCCATTACTGAATTTGGCTCATCTTACTACATCGCTTCCATCATTAAGACCGGCGTACTAACCACCAGTCTTAATGAATTGGAGCTACAATGCTAAAAACTACTTACCATAGCTTAAAGTAGTTGAGTTTTCCCAATTCATCTACATTTTTGGTATATTACCGTAAATGTTTTTATGGAAAAATTCAAGTTACCTACATATTCTAAAGGCGGGCTAAAGGGGTGGTTTCATCTGGGACATGGTATTTCCACGTAATATGCCATAAATGTGCAACAAAAGATGGCGTCAGCAGCTTTGTAAATTGCAGAACTCCAGTAGAAATACACGGAGAGAGTAGCACATGCATGGTCACCCCTCCATTCCATCAAGAATAAACCACAGCACTTGTGAGGATCATCAGATTTTTTTAAATTAATACTGTAGTATATTGATAAGTACAGCAATAGCTTGTATCTTGTTGAATTCAATGTGTTGCTACAGATTTATATTGACAGAATACTTGAACAAAACCCCAATGTTTGGACCCTCCCGAATCTAGATCATTGTGGTATCCTACAATAAAAAATACATCAACACAAAAAGACAGATATATCATACGTCAATCAATATGATTTTAGATAAGATACAAAAGAAGACATACTAATAAAGATAAATTAAGGCTAAGTAAGTATATATCATGATGTTGCCACCAGTCACATAAAAATGGAACTCAGAACCCATAAATAACGAGATAAAAATAACAAAAAACTTTTTTTGAATTGCAATAAAGATGTAGAACCAAAAGGCAAGGTAGGTGAATTTGAAGTTATTCTCCTCAAATGTAATGTTCCTTATTAGACTCTGGGGTCTCTCCAGACCCCACAGCATAATATAATGTGTGCAAAATACAAAATAGTTATACCTACCCTCTGTAGCCCATCCTTTCCTCACTGCCACACATCTGGGTCTCGCTGCATCTTCTCAGTCTGTGCTGCTTTCATTAGAATCTTCTGTACTTTTGCGCTGTGCCAGACATTCATGTGTCATTGCACCCAGGAGGGTTCTGCACAGGCGCATGAAATTTCAGCGGCATCATGATGATATGACATGCGCTGTGACCTAATTACAGTTCAGAAAAATGGTGGTCGGTGGAGGAGCTGGATAGGTAAATGGTGATGTGAATTTAAAGATTTTGTGTATTTTTTTTTACCATTTTGATTTCAAAGGAAATATGATATTGCTGCTCACAAAGCAAGCTTTTTTTCGGGGATTGGTTTAAAAACAGCACATCAGAAAAGTTGAAATTCAAATTTGCTGATTTTGCTCTGATTTGCGTTGAATAAATTTGCATAAACCTTAATGCTGAAAAATGCATGTGGTGGAGATGAAAAAAACCCTGTCGATGAAAAGAGCTTACACTCTACAGGAGAGAAAAAGAGGGAACCCTGATGAGCATAAGGGCTTACACCCTACAAAAGAGAAATAGAGAGAGAATGGCCCCTGCTGATCATAACAGCTTAAGGTACCTTCACACATAACGATATTGTTAACGATATCGTTGCTATTTGTGACGTAGCAACGATATCGTTAATGAAATCGTTATGTGTGACAGCGATCAACGATCAGGCCCCTGCTGGGAGATCGTTGGTCGCTGAATAAAGTCCAGAACTTTATTTCGTCGCTGGACTCCCTGGAGACATCGCTGGATCGGCGTGTGTGACACCGATCCAGCGATGTCTTCACTGGTAACCAGGGTAAACATCGGGTAACTAAGCGCAGGGCCGCGCTTAGTAACCCGATGTTTACCCTGGTTACCATGCTAAAAGTAAAAAAAAACAAACAGTACATACTTACCTACAGCTGTCTGTCCTCCAGCGCTGCGCTCTGCACTCCTCCTGTACTGGCTGTGAGCCGGAAAGCAGAGCGGTGACGTCACCGCTCTGCTTTCCGGCTCCCAGACAGTACAGGAGGAGAGCAGAGAAGCAGAGCGCAGCGCTGGAGGACAGACAGCGGTAGGTAAGTATGTACTGTTTGTTTTTTTTTACTTTTAGCATGGTAACCAGGGTAAACATCGGGTTACTAAGCGCGGCCCTGCGCTTAGTTACCCGATGTTTACCCTGGTTACCGGCATCGTTGGTCACTGGAGAGCGGTCTGTGTGACAGCTCTCCAGCGACCAAAGAGCGACGCTGCAGCGATTCGGATCGTTGTCGGTATCGCTGCAGCGTCGCTAAATGTGAAGGGGCCTTTAGAGTCTACAGCAAGAGAGAGAGCGAGAGAAGACCTTACTGACCATAAAAGCCTACATGCTACAAAAGAAAAAGTGAAACCGCGAATTTCAGGAAATTCGACTGAAACTCGATCCAATGAGGATTAATCTGCTCATCTCTCCACAGTAGGAAAAAAAGTAAGTGATAAAGAATTGTCAAAATCTACAATAAAAATTAAAACCTTGCTGAGAAACCACATGAATTACATGAATTTCTCCTACAAACAAAGTCTGGCTTTTCCACCTGTGCAAACACCTTTATAATAAAGAAACCTTACCGGAAAATGCATAAAAAACTGTTTAATGCAAATTAGAAAAGTGATATAATGGTTGCTGTATTTCAGTTTTAATTCATTGGTTTGAAGCCTGAGACTACAGTGTGGTGGTTATTAACAACATTTTAAGTTCTCTTTAGATCATTGTACGAAATCTAAATCACCATTATCATCAATGTCATACTTACATACATACTGCATATATACTCATGAATGATAGTGTTCAAACTAGTTATGATGAGAAACGTGAGGAAAAATGTGACATGAATCCCCTCCACGTCTCTTAGGGTATGTCAAAAAACAGCCACAAAATACAATACCAGACAGTACTTGGCAGCAACATCAATTTTTGCTAGCTAATACCGCCAACTAAATTGCAAGAGAGACAGAGTTATGCAAATATTGCTCAAAGTGGGTAGTCTTGTACCTTTGCGGCTATCCCAGGGTAGGCCTTACATGTCCCAAATTATGGCATTCAAGTGTTTGTAAATATGCAATGAGATCCTAGAAGTATGGAAAAGTTAGGCTTCATGCCTGTTAAACATGGATAGTGCATAGTAAGACATTTAAATTAAAAAAAATGAAAGAATAAATTTGCTAACCACCTCAATCTAGTCTTTAATAAAATTCTCCCTATTTGTTAAAATGTTCTCTTGATAATAGAGTGATCATAAAGTGCTATCTTTGCTGGTATTCTTAGTGATCAATTTACCTTGTAGCACCCCCGCAGGGAAAATGAAGTAAGTTCAGCTCAGGGGTTGTTGTATGTATAATACATTGAACAATAGGTCCTCCACAATGTAAGACGTTTCTTTAGCTACTCTCCGCTCATACAAAATGAGGGTCTTGAACTGAGGACCACTGGTGCTAATACAGTAATATATACATAGTGAACTTTGATTCATTTTTTATTATTATGCAAGACATTTCTTTCAGTTTAATTTCAATTGTCAACCAAAAATGATTTGGAATTTATGAAACGAAACCCAATACCATTTAGTCATATTGGATTTGGCTCAGATATACATTTCAGTTGAACTTAGATCCCTTCAAGTAACTGAGCGTTGGCACTCGTAGTTCATATTACAATTTAGCTGAGCTTTATCTTCTGAAATTCTAATTTGACTTTGTTAACCTCTTAGGTCACTCCTAAGAACACAGATAAGAAAGTTTATTACGTGCACACATAACAATAGTGTCTGTAAATGTGTTTCGCTCATCTTTATTCATGAAGCCCTTGAACTGACGGGAAAGGGTGATGGAACTATGTGCAGGCTGTCAACTCACATAGACATGTTCTGCCCGCTATATCTCTCTCACCTTAGTAAAATAGAGAAAACCAGCACTGTCGATGGGGAAAATTCCAGTCTATTTTGTAATGTGAGGGCTTTAATAAATGCTGCATTTGTATGCTAAGAGAAGACGGACACTTCCACACAGGTTGCATCCATCACTGTAAGAACATATAATAAAAGATGCTGAACCGGCACTGTCCAAGACAAGAAATATCTCATTTTCGAAGCTCAGGGTTTTTTTTTTAGAGTACAGTTTTTGACTAGCTGAATAAATTAGAATGAAATGTGACAAAGAACAAATTTCAAAGGTATGAAAGAGGTGAAAACCTAGAAATATGAATTTACGCCATGTCCTAAAGTACACACGCCCAATATGTGATCTGCATAAAGCTTCATGATTCACATAAATGTGTGTGCTAACAGGTGAATCACACTGATGCGACTTAGACCAGTGTGTTCGTCACTCACTTTGTGTATAGAAGATTGCTTACTTGCGTAAAACGTATGGACCAAACTCACATGATTAGCTTCAAATGCTATTTTTGGGAAAAAAATATTACAAGTCTTCGCAATTTTATTTGTAAAAATTGGTTGAGAAAATTGGAGTGGTTAGTTATGCAAATAGATCCAAGCATGAGTTCTGAATTGCCACTCTTCATAAAATAGCAACAAAAAGTTGTAGTTCTTTTTTCAGTAGGGACACGGAGGTAAAAAAAAAAAAGTAATTTGGTCCATAAAGAAATGTTATATCTGAAGATGAGCCATTTTTATCAGTGTTGATATATTTGGCATATTTGCATAATGATTTAATTTAAAAAAATTTTTTTCCTCCACTGACATCACTTTTCTAAAAAATTAAATAAAAATGAGCAGATTTTTTCAGATAGTGCATGGTCATCTGTGGGCTGAAAAATTTAAATTTACTGGAAATTTACACTAGATATTGGACCATGGCTTGTGTTGAGTTGAATCTTGGCACACCAAGCACATATTTATTAATTAGATGCATGTTATTCTAGAGTTTTTTTAATTAAGACACTAGTTTTAAAATGACAGTCTTAATAAGTTTCCCCTTTTTACACAACATATTGGTTGGTTTACTTTGCACCAGAACATGTACAACATTTTCAATGCGCCTTGTGAAAAAAATTGTGTAATCTACTATATAATTGTCTAAGGGTCACTTCTGTCTGTCTGTCTGTCCTTCTGTCTGTAACGGTTATTCATTCGCTGATTGATCTCGGCAGCTGCCTGTCATGGCTGCCTCGACCAATCAGCGATGTGCACAGTCCGGAAGAAAATGGACGCTCCTTAATCCCCGCACTGACTGCCCGGCGCCCGCATACACCCCTCCGCTCACCGCTCACACAGGGTTAATGCCGGTGGTAACGGACCGCGTTATGCCGTGGGTAACGCACTCCGTTACCGCTGCTATTAACCCTGTGTGACCAAGTTTTTTACTATTGACGCGGCCTATGCAGCGCCAATAGTAAAAACATCTAATGTTAAAAATAATAATAAGAAAAAAAACCGATTATATACTCACCTACGCCGCCTTTCCCGCTCCTCGCGATGCAACCGCCATGGTCCGTTGGCACAGATGGTCTGGCAGAAGGACCTGCCGTGACGTCACAGTCATGTGACCGCGACGTCATCACAGGCCCTGCACGCCTGGGCGAGCAGGACCTGCCATGACGTCACGGTCATGTGACTGCAACGTCATCACAGGCCCTGCGCGAGCAGGCTAGGACCGGAAGCTGCCGCCTGTACCTCGCACAGGCGACAGAACTACAAGTATGGTGAGTATGTTAGAACTACAAGGGGCCCTCGGATCGGAAGGTGAGTATGTTTATTTTTTATTTTTTAACCTGTGACATACGTGGCTAGGCAATATACTATGTGGCTGCCCAATATACTACGTGGCTCTGTGCTGTATACTACATCGCTGTGCAATATACTGCGTGGCTCTGTGCTGTATGCTACGTCACTGGGCAATATACTACATGGCTGGGCAATATACTACATGGCTGAGCAATATACTACGTCGCTGGGCAATATACTACATGGCTGGGCAATATACTACGTCGCTGGGCAATATACTACGTGGCTGGGCAATATACTATGCCGCTGGGCAATATACTACATTGCTGGGCAATATACTACATGGCTGGGCAATATACTACGTGGCTGGGCAATATACTACGTTGCTGGGCAATATACTACGTTGCTGGGCAATATACTACATCGCTGGGCAATATACTACGTGGCTGGGCAATATAGTACGTCACTGGGCAATATACTACATGGCTGGGCAATATACTACGTGGCTGGGCAACATACTGCGTGGCTGGCCAATATACTACGTGGCTGGGCAATATACTACGTGGCTGGGCAATATACTACATGGCTGGGCAATATACTACGTAGCTGGGCAATATACTACGTCACTGGGCAATATACTACATGGCTCTGTGCTGTATACTACGTCACTTGGCAATATACTACGTAATATACTACGTGTCGGACCAATATACTACATGGACTGTGCAATATACTATGTGGGCATGCATATTCTAGACTACCCGATGCGTTAGAATCAGGCCACCATCTAGTACACATAATAAATATGAAGAAAGGTACGTAAAACAGTTTTTGGTAAAAATGAAATCCGTGCTTTGGCAAGGTTAGTTTAGTTAAAGGTGTTGTCGGGTCTTAAGCTGCAATCCTGTAGTCACTCTTTGTAACTGCAGACTTGTAATCCTCACATCGCACTCACTGGAAGCTGTGAGGATTCTCCAGGCTGGCACCAGGAGCAGGCGGTCACACGACTGCAAGTATGCAATATACATACTCCTGGCCATATTCTGACAAGACTGTATCAGGCCTTGCTCAATACACTGCATTGAGTGAGGTCAAGCCCATCTAGTTAGCACTTGACCCATATATGTATATCACATACTTGAGGTCACATGACCGCTGCCGGCACCCTTGAATCTTCACCACGTGCAGTACATGCAATATGAGGATTCGCAAGTCTGCAGTAATATACAGTGGCTGCAAACTGAAGATTTGTAGCCAAAGGCTGGACAACCTCTTTAGACCCCTTCATTATGATTAGTGATTAATAAATTGCAGCTAAATGATTCAGAGGACCCTGGTGTCATCCAGACCAGAGGCAAGCTAACCTCCTCCTACCTGTTGGCTCCTCTTTCAGTTCACCCTGGTGAGGTGTCACGCCTATGTCACGCTGCATCGACTTCATTGTCTCGGACCTAATAATCAGAAGAGGAGCTAAGGGTACCAATATGTAGGAGGAGGTTCACATCGCTCTATTCTGGGGGCCACAGATTGCCAATGTAGCTACTGAACCTGGGTCCTGTGAATCGTTTTGCTCAACGCTAGTGGTTAGTGAAAAAAATACAGAAAACCTGCCTAAAGATTGTGGATATGTCACAAATGGTGGATGAACAGGGTTCCCATCTCAAGGACCTATTTGTACAATGGGATATTGCATCCCTCATGCCACCTTGTGAGGCTGTCGCTGGACATCTCATCAGGCCAAATAAAGAATGGTGGCTGTTCGTCCACGTGGCTCTCTCCATTTACTTCTAAAGGTGTTACAAGGTCAGTCAAGCAACCCTATTGATCCTCTAGAGGTGGGTCCCACTATTTAAACTGCACCTATTTGACATATATGGCATTTTCTATTAATATGCAATAAATATCTGACCTAGTTTATACTAAGTTATTAAAGCCCTATGTGTATCCATAATCTCTCTAGCCCCTCACTATAACCTATTTTTAACATCAAATTTGAGTCCCCATGAGAAGGATTTCCCAGCACTTGTCTCGGACATAAGGCACTGATGTTGGCCATATTATGCATTCACTGTGCTTTTCTATATGGTAAATAAACATGCTAACATATATTAGGTAGACAGATGATATTTGTCACCCATTGGGTGTATGTGCTCCAATGGATGAATATATTTAGCACTGTACTACTATGAAACCCTATATGCAGGCCTGCAGACTTTTAAAGGCTTTGCCCAATTATATGGGAACTGAAATATGGCATCCAAAGCATTCTTTGTGGCCTACGGTATCAGTTTATGACTGTTTATGACTCTAATTTCATATTCCATTGCTCCGTATGAAGCCAAATACTCGAAGAGGGGGGAAGGACACCTTACTTTGATGCCGAATCCAGTGCTCCCCAATAATGATGAGTGAGTATACTCGTTGCTCGAGTTTTCACAAGCATGCTCGGGTGGTCTACGAGTATTTTGGAATGCTCGGAGATTTAGTTGTCGGCGCCACAGCTGCATGATTTGCGACTGCTAGAAAGGCTGAATAAATGTGGGGATTGCCTGTTTGTTAGGGAATTCCCACATGTATTCAGGTTGTCTAGCAGTCGCAAATCATGCAGCTGAGGTGATGAAAACGAAATCTCCGAGCACGCCAAAATACTCGGTGACCACCTGAGCGTGCTTGGGAAAACCCGAGCAACGAGTGTACTCGCTCATCATTATTCTCCAACTCCAATCCTCAAGAGCCACCAACAGGTCATATTTTCAGAATTTCCTAGTATTGCTCAGGCGATAATTGCGGTACCTGTATAGGCAATAATTCCATCACCTGTACCACACTAAGGAAATCCCGAAAACATGATCTGTTGGTGGCTCCTGAGGACTGAAGTTGTGGAACACTGAGTGACACCATAGGAAAAACTTTAGTATGACACCTTGGGGACTTTATGTGTGCCATGCCTCCGATGTGTGTGTGTGCATTACGCCTAAGGATATGTTCAGACATTGCGTTTCTGCTGCGATTTTTCTGCAATGTTTAAGCTGCTTACAAAAAGCAGGTTTTACTTAGTTTTTTATTTCTTTTTGCTGTGTTCTTATTGTTGCTTTTTTGTCAGGTTACATTTAACTCTTGTGCATGCTGATAAAAAAAAAATCTGATTCAAGTTCGTAAAGTTTTGGCACCAGAAACACAGCAAAATCTGCTACCTGCGATTTTTGCTCAGTTTTTGCAGCGTTTTTTTTTCACTACCCATTGCTTTCAATGGGTGAAAAATGCTGGACAAACGCTGAAAGAAGTGACATGCTGCATTTTGCAAAGAGTCAGAAAAAAATAAGCTGTGGGCATGAGATTATCATTTCTGAAACTTCATAGACTTTGCTGGTACTGTAAAACGCAGCTGAATATTTGCATTAAAAAACGCTGCAAGAACGCTGCAAAAATGCAACTTGTAAACACAGCCTAAGGGCTTGTTTCCATTTGCGAGAAACACGTCCGTGTCTCGCATGTGAAAACCAAGCTCTGGTGCCGCCACTTGGGAGCGGAGCGTGCAGCTTCATGTGCTGCTATGCGGCCGCACGCTCCGCTCTGGAGTGTCGGCGCCAGAGTTTGGTTTTCACATGCGAGACACGGACGTGTTTCTCACAAATGGAAACAAGCCCTAAGACTTTCTGTTACTTTTAATAAGCGCTATACACTCTGCACTAATAAAATGGCTGTGTCACCAGGGCCAATTCCCAATCATTAAATATGAAACAAATTAATGTTTCTAATGTTACCCTGTGAACGAATCTGAGTCAAAGGTGTAAAATTTTACTGAAATGTGCGGCATTCATAATCCACATTTATATTAAAAGGCTGCAATGAGTCCAAGATTAACAGTTCGACTTTTGGATAATACAAATCAGGTCACAAGTGGAAAAAAAATGTATTAATTCTATGCACATGCTCTCATATATGCACTCATTGCAAATTGCTATCCAATGCGTAGATCTTGAATATGCTCAGGCTATGCTTTCCACATAATAATGCTTGGTATAAAGTGCGGAATGATATTAATTGAAGAGTTTTACAAGGATGCAGAGTTTAAGCAAAGCCAATTGTTACATATATGCAAAGTATTTCATTTCCCTTCGCCTGCGGTCTGCAGAAATGAATCACAGCAATATATAGTATGCTTTTTAATAGGGCCTTGTGAGCAATGGGAAGCACTAGAAGCGATGCACTTATATGATCTCTATATAATTGTCGGTTACGTTCACCAACGCCATGTTTTTTTTCCTATATGTTGCAGGGTACATTCCGCAGCTGTGACTTATTACTGGGAGACTTTATAGCTCTAAGCCAACATGTTATACAGGAGTGGAATTTCAATTGGATATTGCTGATTATTCCAAAACATAGAAACAAAAGAGATTTCATCTGTAGACTAGGATGCGCTGTAATACACTGACAAGGGATAGGAACATTACGCTTTATTACCAAAGAACTCAACATTTATGGTTGGACAAGACTAGTGAGAACTGTTAAAGGGAAACTGTCAAGAGGAATGTCTGCCTAAGGCCGGGGTCACACTTGCGTGTGCAATGCGAGAAACTCGAGTGAGTCTCTCGCATCAATACCCGGCACTGCCGCTGGGACTCGGAACCGGAGCCTGCAACTGCATGTATTTCTATGTAGCCGCACAGCCGGCGGCAATGCCGGGTATTGATGCAAGAGTTTCTCACAAATTGCATACGAAAGTGTAACCCCAGCCTAAAAGTAAAGGTATGGCTGTGTAGGCACTGTTACCCAAAGTTAATTGATACCATTCATAGAAAAAATTGCCATGACATTGCTAAAAATTTAACATTGAAATTCTGTGCAAATTTGCTGGACTGGAAGTGCAATCGTGCATGTAAAAGCATTTGCAGCTTTATGGCCTCCACTCCTTAATCCTATGGCCGGCCTCACACTCAGCGTATAAAAATACGGTCCGTATTCTACGGTCGTAATACGCATCAAAATTCCAAATACGGTGATCCGTAAGTACTCCATAGGCAAGGTGTGGTCGCGTATTTTGCGCATGTAATGTTGCGTATGTAATCCGTATGCCCACCGTAATGCGTATTTTTCACGCAACCTGACAAAATGGACATTTAACGGTTTTGGAGGCTGAAATTGATTTAAATCACCATCATCAACCCTATTTAAGGCCTCTACAAAAGGTGGCTCACTCCCATATGTCCTTTTTGTGATTTGCCATCTGTTGGAGTGTTGTAGTAACATTTGACCCATGTCTGACCTCCTGCAGTTCACCCCAACGCAGCAGGTTTTGTATAACTGGGTCTTGTCACGTCGGTTTGGCCAGCCATATCCTGTGATTGTGGATCCGCGAAGGAGGAGTAGAAGAATGTTGGTGCATCCTCTTTTGACTAAACGCCTCACTAAAGGCCATTTTCATCGGCTATATACAGCTCTGCGGGAACATCCAGAAAAGTTCTATCTCTACTGTCGCATGATAATCCAAACATTTGACAGATTGTTGGAGATATTACGGCCAGGAATCACATATCAGGACACAAGGATGCGCACAGCCATATCCGCCGAGGAACGTCTTCTCCTTACCTTACGGTATGTATTCTACATCCTCACATACTGTATGTTGATGATCTTATTTAGTTTATGTGTTTGTCTCTATCTGTTTTTTTCAGGAATATGTGTACATTAGGTCACAAGCAGATGTTACAAAGTTAGGAAAATGTTATAGTTAAGCACCCTAAGGACATTTTTCACTTTCCTGCATTAAAGGGAACCTGTCACCCCGTTTTTTGAGATTGAGCTATAAATACTGTTAAATAGGGCCTGCGCTGTGTGTTCCTATAGTGTATGTAGTGTACCCCGATTCCCCATGTATGCTGAGAAATAACTTACCAAAGTCGCCGTTTTCGCCTGTCAATCAGGCTGGTCAGGTCGGGAGGGCGTGGTGACATCGGTGGTTCTTCCTCAGCTTTACGTTGGTGGCGTAGTGGCGTAGTGGTGAACAAGCAGCGCGCGATCTGCGCTGTAATCCCTTGCATCGGTGGGGGCGGCCATCTTCCTGGGGCCGCGCGTGCGCAGATCGAGTGCTCTGCTGCACGGGGCTTCAGGAAAATGGCCGCGGGATGCCGCGCGTGCGCATTAGAGATCGCGGCGGCCATTTTCCCAAAGCCGAGTTTGCATCCAAAATAGGCTGATTGGCTCAAAATAGCCCGTGGATTCCAGGACAATTGTGACTTTCCAAACTGCATTGAAGCGGTGGGGTTTCTTCAACCAAGTAACCACAACAAAGTGGAACTAGTGCCCAAACAAAGCTTAAACATGGTAGGCAGATCACAAAAATAAAGAATATACAAAAAACAAACAAAAACATTACAGATCCCTGTAAGTTGGCGGGGGAGATGGCGGCAGCTCAGGGTCCTGGTCAGGGGGCCTTTGTTGGGCCAATTGTCCTTCATTCTGTGAGGATGCTGTGGCTTGTGGCACAGAATACTGGCCTTGTCCATATTGGCCAGTTGTGTGTTGTCCATAAGCGAATTGTCTATGGCCCTCATGCTGACGGATATATTGGCTCGCATCATACCCAACCCCAAAATGGCCATGTTGTCCAAACCCAGGTTGGGACCAGCCTACATCATTGGGTCTGGAAAAGTGGCCATATTGGGAATGTGGGTTGTAGGCTACCATTTGAAACCGTGATGGCCTTTGTAAATTTTGGGGTGGGAGTGGTTGAGGTGGAGGCATACGTGGAGTAGGTGCTGCAAATCCTGATTGATCCTGCTCCTGTTGTGGGAATTGAAGGCACAAGAGGTTTGTTTGGGAAAGCTGCCTTCGCTCCAGATATTCAAACACCTCATAGGGGTTATTTGGAGGGGTGCTTAAATCAATCAGGATTTGCATACACCCTCTCACACGTAGCCTCACCTCACAGGGAAGGGGTCTAAGGTAACGGGCAAGGCTGCGGGCAAAGGCCTCCTCTCCATCATCCGTGGCTGCCCTGGTCAAATAATTGAGGACCCCAGCGTCCACATCACTTCTTGTAGCTTGCAGCTCTCTCCTTCGGCGGGCTCTCCGTAATGGCCCAGCTGCCTGTGGGGATGACACCAGTGGGCCTGTAGGGCTGCTGCTCTGGCCATGTTCCTCATGCCTTCCATCATCATGTGCTGCTGAGGGTGGTGGTGCTGCATCTTCCTCACTTGCTGCTGCCTGCAGTGATGATGATGCTGATGGGTCCTCAAGGATGGACGTGGAAGAATCTAAAGATGGGCCTGCCACCTCTTCCTCCACACTTACAGGATCTATCACAGCCTCCGATTCAGACCCGGTCTCCCTCTCTGTGAGGTTGGATTGTGTTCTGTTATTAACAAAAAAATAAAAGAAAAGAGATTTGAAAGGTTATTTCTTTGTGGCCATTGTTTTATTACACATCTGTGAGCTATAATCACAGAAATTACCTACACACAACCTCAGATCAGCACAAGATCTCCTTCTCTATTCCCCTCTTATCTCCTATTCCCACAATGATATACAAGATTTATCTTGTGTATCAACCCTACTGTGAAAACCACTATCACAACACATCATACTGCCGCATACCATTTCAAGCTACACAAAAACTATGAAGACCCACCTCTTCAAACAATCAGATAACCTGCAGTAACCAACCATCGAACAAACCACTGCATGAACATCTCTAACCTCGCCTACTATATTCTAACCCATCCCTTGTTGTAGCTTGTGATACTTTGCGGACAGGGTCCTCTCTCCTCCAGGACCCTTTTGTAATTTTTGCTTGTTTACATTATTGTTTGCACTAGATTTACACATCCTTACATGTAATTGGCAATGTAATAACACTAACAAATAATCTAAATAAGATTTATTTTCTGGAAAAATGTGTTGTGAGGTTATTACTTACTGCCTAAGATCCATACTGCCATCCAAAAATGAAAGACGGTCATAGTAGATATATTTCTTCTTCTTGAGTGGGGCTGCTGACCCACTTCTTGCCCGCTGCTGCCTTTCCCGCCGGTACTGGTCCCGGATGCTGCGCCATTGTGTCATTACATCATCCACTGCAATTACATGTTCAGAAATATTGTTCAAGATCATTATGCACATAGCTTATTACAGTTGTCAGTGATATATTCTTCTTATTCTTATTGTTTATTTTTCTTGCACCATTATTTCCATGGTGCTGTAGATGAAGGGGTTACATGATGAAGGGGTTACATGCAGAGGTCTATATATCGGTCACAGTAAAAAACTTTACAGTCACAGACTGGTACAGAGGGGAGAGAACCCTGTCCTTGCAAACATACATTAGCTAAGATTTTGCAGAGGAAAATTAAATGCCTTGTGAAATAATTAGCCTAAAGTGTAAACTTATGTAAAAACAAATACCAGGGTCAACACCCCTCTGGATGAGGCATGAGTACAAAAAAATATTCAGCAGCGCTACAGCAAGATTACCTATGTACATAAACACTTTATCATGTTAATCAGCCTTTTGAATTTCCAAAAATGCCCACAAATGACATATAAAGCTAAAAATGTTTCTTCAAGTTATCATGTAGGGAAAGCATCTTGTAAAGTAAATTATTGTGAATACATGAGAGTACTTACATAGACTGGTCCGCTCCGCACGTGGCCGTTGGGCATAATCTGGGAATAGGATCCCACAGATGTTCCTCCAAGCTGCCTCTTTCCTGGCCCGGTTGGAATAATTCGGATCCCGCTGGTCCCATATTTCTGGCCTTTCTTGGACCAGGATGAGGAGCATATCCACATTTATTATGCTGGCCATGATGCTTACAACTCCGTGGAGGCGAGCGCCAGACTTCCAGGATGTCTGTGTGGCTTTTTGAGCTAATTAGCATGTCTGAGCTTCCTGATTGAGGGCTTGGCTCAATTCCTTGCACCTGGCGCTGTCTGGAAATGTCTGGAGATGTCTGGCGTATTTCTCGCAAATGACACTGTTGGTCCGTGTGTAATCCGTATTTTTCTGGCCCCCATAGACTTTCATTGGCATATTTTTTGCGCAATACGGTGACAAACGCAGCATGCTGTGATTTTCTACGGCTGTAGAAGACCGTATAATATGGATCAGTAAAATACGGCAGATAGGAGTTTGGCCATAGAGAAGCATTGTACCGTATGCAATCCTTATTTTCGGCACCTCTCTTACATCCGTAAAACACACTAGTGTGAGGCCGGCCTAACACAGAATCATCTGCAGCCCTTGAGGAGATCTCGCTCATCGACATTGACCCCCCCAGGCACTGACAACACTTCCGCGATATCTCAGTAGGGGGGGGAGGGGGGGCGCAAAAGACAGAAGCTGGACTGACCTGGCAATCAAATGCATGAGCCAGGCACCTGAAAAGGAATGAGGAGTGGGGTCTGGAAAGCTGGAATTAATTTGACACACCCCAATGCACTTGTTGCAACTTGCAGCTAATTTGCATAGACCTTCATTGACAGGGCGAATCGCTACAAGAAAGGTATTGCTTTACACAGGGAAACAGTGTCTATACAGGCATACCTTTATTTATAGGTAGAGATTCCTCCTGACAAGTTGCTTTTAAATTTATTCAAATCTTATCACAGGTTATTGAAATAGTTTTTCAATGTTCATAGATAGAAAAAATATCTATAAAAGGGCTATAACAAGAAACAAAATATATAGAAGGGCTGGTACAGACGATTGCATTGTCGGTCCAAGTGCGATCTGACAAAACATCGGATTGCACTCAGACCAATGTTCTGCCATGGAGCCGTGCACATGTCAGATTGTTTTCTCAGACCGAGTCGGTCCGTGGAAAAAGATTGCAGCATGTCCGAGGTCCATACAAAATTTGAATCACATTCAGCCATGCAAGTCAATGAGTGCATGTAAATCATCTGACTGCACTTGGATGACATCTGAGTATAGTTCAATTTCCACAGAATGGAGAAGATGGAAAAGTCTTTTATTCCATCTTGTCCACATTCAAGAGATTCAGATCACACTACTACTATCACACTCGGAGGCTATGTGCACACGCTGCGGAATGGTGTGCAGATTTATCCGCACTGATTTTAGTAAATCCGCAGGTAAACCGCACTGCAGATTTACCACGGAATTACCGCAGATTTTTTTGTGTGGATTTCACCAGCGGTTTGACACCTGCCGATTCCTATTGAGGAGCAGGGCGGAATCCGCACAAAGAATTGACATGCTGCGGAATATAAACCGCTGCGTTTCTGCGCGTTTTTTTCCGCAGCATGTGCACTGCAGATTTTGTTTTCCATAGGTTTACATGGTACTGTACACCTCATGAAAACTGCTGCGGATCCGCAGCGTCAAAAATCCGCAGCGTGTGCACATAGCCTGACACTCTGATCAGACTCTGATCAGAGTGTGATTTGCAAAATTGATCTGATTCACTCTGATGAATCTACGGTCGTCTGCTTCTGCCCTTAATCTGAATATTTTTTACTTTAATAGATAATTAAAGTCATACAGTATATTACCTTGATATCAATAATGGAAGGTTCAGGGCATAATAAATACAATAAAGATCGTTAGCCTATAGATAACTGTGTTATTACAATTACAGATGAGTGGACCCCTGGATGTTCGGGTCCAGCAAGTTCAGCTGAACAGATAAAAAAAAGTTCTGTTCCGGAACCATAACTGTACACAAACCCAAACACGGACATCATTTACTTGAATGGGGGGCCCGAACATCCAGTGTTTGCAACGCTGTCATGTTCATGACAGATGTGCATGACAATGCGGCAAACACTGCCTCTGATCAGTGGTAAAATCATTACCACCGTTCAGAGAGCTGCGGTTCCTATGCTGACCCCTCCGCTGTGATCGGAGGTAAAAAGTTTATTTCCGGTCACTGGTGTCAGCTAGTGGGACTACTACTCCCATCAGCCTTTGCCTACTGTCAATAATAACAGTGAGAGCAGGCAACAGCTGATGGGAATATTTATCAGCCAGCACCTGCGCTCTAAATAAATATTTTAAAAAAAGTCTTAGGTTCCCCTGTATTTTTGACTGACAGCTGCAGGATGAAACCCTCAGCTGTTAGCTTTAGCATGCTTGGTTATCAAGAATAGAGGGGTCCCCAAGCCTTTTTTTAAATTAATTTAAATAAATAATTTTTAAAAATGTCATGGGCTTCCCCCCCATTTTTGAAAGCCAGCCAAGCTAAAGCAGACAGTTGGCGGCTGGTATTCTTAGGCTGGTAAGGGGCCATGGATATTGGCCCCCCACCTAAAAATAGCAGCCCACAGCCACCAACAAAAGGTGCATCTAGTAGATGTGCCAATTATGGCGCTTTGCTCAGTTTTCCCACTTGCCCTGTGGCAGTGTCAAATGGAGTTCAGATTTGTGGGGTTGATGTCACCCTGGATTAGTAATGGAGACACCTATCCATTACTAAACCTATAGCTGTACTGTAAATAAACACACAGCCCGAATAAAGTCTTTGATATAAGAAAACACACTTTTCCTTTTTTATTTACAAAGACATAAGAAAACACATTTTACAAAGAAGCTGGCAAAGTCAATATACCACAAGGAATTAAAAAGGAACTATAACCTCCTGGGAAACTTTGTGAAGTGAAAGTAAATCAAAATATAAAACATTTTTCAAATATTTATACTTGAAAAATACTGGAAAATAACAAAAACAAAATCTTGGGACATTAAGTGATGAAAGCTCTGGCACTTTAAGAAAGAGGCTGAAGTTGTCTTTCTGCTGTCTCACTATTTTGACAGCTGTGTGAGACTTCCTGCATCTCAGCTAGGAGATACCACTGTGTGGGGGAAAATCGTGAGTGTGCAGCATGTGAACACAAGGGAGGTCTTTACTGCTAGTTATGGTTACATCATTATGGATATAGTTCTATAAGAAAATGTTCAAATTGGATTCCTGTGTATTATGGAGCAGCAGGAGATGGTTAGAAGCTGCAGCAACAAAGATAAGTCCTGGTAAAGCTTCTTCTCACAGTGGCCAAAGTCGAAATAGAGATACAGATGTTACATTACCATACAGCACCACCACAGGAAAACTTTTACACAGTCCCAATTCACCAAGATCGATATTGTTCATGATGGTCTTGATGAGGAGGCATGCTGTATTTAGATGCTCCAGATTGATTAAAACACATATATCTCTTAATAAATCAGGAGCATCAGACAAGTGGCATTCTCTGTAAGATTTTTGGTGTAAGGAAGGATCAACATGAATTTGAGGAGCATGGGTTACTCTGTCCCCATCCTGCCCAAGCTCTGCCCACTTTGTTCGAGTTGAGTGAAAATGGCATGAGAACTCCATAAGTCACAAAATTTTAGCGCAGTCTCATGTTGTGACATAATTATATGACTTTTCAAAGTTTTTTCTTTTTACACCAGAATACCATTGTAAAAGCTTTGATGAATCGGGCCCTATTTCCAAAGATGTTTTTTTAACCAATTACCGTAATTTAAATTCACACATAAATTACATTATAAAAGAAGCCAAGCAGTCCACAAGGATAGAAATATAATGATGCAACTCTATTACCTATGTAGTATTTTTATTATTTCACCATTTTCCATTACATTTTTATTTCAACCATAGTTTCAAAGCTTTTAGGTTGAAAGAAGACACAACTCCACTGAGCTCGATTTAGTATCTAACCTGTCCTGAGGGCAAAAAAAAATCAAGAAATAAAGAAAAAGTATAACTTATGACATAGTACATTGTGAATTCAACTGAGACTGTAGACCTCCATTTTCTTGTCTTGCCTTTGTGGCCATTAAGCATTGATAATTGCCATGGTTGGCTGAAATCTGTATATTTGGATGTCCTCCATTTCACACGGTTATGGGGTGTTTAATATATCCTATGCTATCTGACAGCATGGACATGAGAATTCACAATTTAAGATCACTTAATAATTTGTAGAGTAACATTTAGAGAAGAACATTAGGTTACGAGCATTTCACAAGAACAGGGACCTCCTTAGCAGCTATAACATTAGACCTCTGCATAATTCTCTCCTGTACTTTTAACTTATAACTGCAAAGGTAAAAAGAGAAGAAAAAAAGAACAAAAAAAGTCTGGGTTACAGGTTACGATACTGTTTGACTCCAGAATAGTCAAGTGTAGGATTTAATAGGATGTGAAATGACTCGTTTTAAGCTTTTCTCTACAAATACTCATTTAAGTGCTACCTTTATGTCAAATACAGAATAAAATCTATGTCTACTTTTGAACTTTAGAGAACTGGTCCTATTTTATTTTTTTATAATTTTGCCTTTTTCAGAAATCAACTAAATTTTATATTGTACGGTACATTAATAAGTTAATAAAAACTTAAACTACATGTTCCCAAATAGTTACTGTATTTTATCATAACTGCTATAAAGTGTTTAATAAATTAGGATAACATTATTACATATAACCACTTATAAAACTTTGGGGGGTGGGGGGTGGGGTAGTGGGAAGTTTATTATTAGTGTCTTCAATTTGCCCAGTTTAAGAGGAGCCTGCCAGCAGTTTTGACCCATTGATACTGCTAACATCACTAAAAAAAAGGGAGGGGTAAAGCAATTTAAACCTCTGCAGACATGTTTGATATTTTTGCATCTATTCCAAGAGCCATAAATTTTTATTTTTCCATTTACATACAGTCATGGCCGAAAGTGTTGAAACCTTTGAAATTGTTCCAGAAAATGAAGTATTTCTCCAAGAAAATTATTACAATTTCACCCTCAACTTAATATAGGGGATATAATATTAGCAAATACCTCCAATTAGAAATGTAGTATAGTTTTTCTGATTTGCTATGCTTCTTTCCTCATGTGCATTGCAGGACCTTAGGTATCCATGGTTACGACCACTAGCTAACTAACTGTCACTACATCAGTGGATGTAACCACGGATACCTACGAGAGGTCCTGCAATGCCTGCACATGAGAAAAGAGATATAGCGAATCAGATAAACTATTCTTTATTTCTAATTGGAGGTATTTGCTATTATCATTATTATTATTATTATTATTATTATTATTATTTTTATTATTATTAAACCTACTCCATATTGGGATAGGATCTTGGAGATGGGATTACCCTTTCAAACGTCTGAAAAAAAATGTGCAAGTGTAGTTAAAATTTTCTTTTGAACCATAATTCAAAGGCAATGTCTAATTTTCATTAGTGGATATTCAGTAAATTTAAATTGAAAATTACTTTTATCAGTTTCTAGTTATTTTTTTTCTTACTTTAACAGAAGGGTACCAACAATTTTGTCCGTATATATAAGTTTGTTAGAAAAGATTCAGTAAAACTTATATTTTAGTCATTGATAAGCCCGGTTTATATTTATAAGTCCAGTGGCGGTACTACTCAGTGATTGACAGCTATCTCTGCATGCAGTCATACTGAGAAGAATGTCAATCACTAAGTAGGACCAACCACTTGACTCCTATACATACAAACTCCACAGATTTCAACTTTTACTGACATTTTTCTCACGTAATGTATATCAACCTGTGCAGTTCCTCCAGCTCAGCTCCTCATAGGAAAGTGCTAAAGATTTCTAGCTTGATTATTAGAGTTGAGCGACCTTGACCTTTTTAAAGTCGAGCCGGGTTTCGCGAAACCCGACTATCTCAAAAGTCGGGTCGAGTGAAATCGGCCGATTATGGCGAAAAGTCGGGATCGACCGAAACACGAAACCCAATGCAAGTCAATGGGGCAGCATAGTCGGCAGTGAGTGGGGGCCAGGAAAACACCTAGAGTGCCCATTTTAATGTCAAAACCATCCATTCTTCTTAATGAAGCTTGTCAAGCGTAATTTACCTTATAATAATTGGAAGGCATTTGAAATTGGGGGTCATTTGGCTAAAGTTGTGTGGGGTAGGGCTGGTTCAAGTAATTAGTGGGCCCAGGAAATCTGGACCACGTCACGGCAGTGGAGCAGGGAGAGGTAAGTATTTCAACTTTGCAAGTGCTGTGATCCTGAGCAAGCAGGGGGGGCCCACTTGTTGGCATTGGCACTGGCACAGGGCCCCTCAAAGTACAGCGGTGTGTTTGCACGGCGGGGGCGCCTCCCACCGGCAGCAACACTTTTGCGTACTATGAGAGGCACTGTGCCAGTGACGTCGCCAACTAGTATTCCTCCCCCCACCTGATGAAGGAACCTGCACTTTCATCTGCACCTTCCTCTTTGTCCCCGTGTAAGGTGGTATGGTATGCGGGAAGAGCAACCTGACTTTCAGCAGGGTCACAATGTTGTTGTGTAGCATGCACGGGGAATGTTGCGTTATGGGTCAATGTACCAGCAGACTCATCTATCACTGGCTGGGCAATGGGCACGATGAAGTGGAAACACAGATATAGGCCCAAAGAATAAAGTGGGCTAAATGCAGTTCAAAATTGGTAACACAGGAATAACCAGGGGGCATTGCAGTGGAGGACAACTGGAATGAGAGGCTGACACAGAGAGTAGGGCCAAATCAGTAAGTAGTCGAAATGCAGTTCAAAATTGGCAACCGTAGTAAACAGGCGGCACAGCTTTGTTCAGTGGAGGAGAACAGCAAGGAGTGGCAGACACCGATAGTAGGCCCCAACCCAACTAGTAGGCCAAATGCAGTCTAACATTAACAGCTACTTAACGAGAGCCTGAAAATGGAATTTCAGGACAGGAAACCAGGAGAACAGCAAGGAGTGGCAGACACCGATAGTAGGCCCCAAACCAACTAGTACGCCAAATGCAGTTGTTCCATTTAACCACAATTTAATGAGAGCCTGAAGATAGAAGCTCAGGAAAGGCAACCTGGGGAACACCTTGGAGTGTAACACACCATCTCTCTCCACCCCATACCCATTTTGTAGGCCTAATGCAGTGTACTTTTCTACAACTACTAAACGAGAGTCGAAAGACCGAAGCAATGGCAAGGAAACCTGGGGAACACCTTGGAGTGTAACACACCATCTCTCTCCACCCCATACCCAATTTGTAGGCCTAATGCAGTGTAGTTTCCAAGAACTACTAAACGAGAGCCGGAAGATCGAAGCTCAGGAAAGGCAACCTGGGGAACACCTTGGAGTGTAACACACCCTCTCTTTACACCCCATACCCAATTTGAAGGCCTAATGCAGTGTAGTTTCCAAGAACTACTAAACGAGAGCCGGAAGATCGAAGCTCAGGAAAGGCAACCTGGGGAACACCTTGGAGTGTAACACACCCTCTCTCTACACCCCATACCCAATTTGAAGGCCTAATGCAGCGTAGTTTCCAACAACTACTAAACGAGAGCCGGAAGATCGAAGCTCAGGAAAGGCAACCTGGGGAACACCTTGGAGTGTAACAAACCCTCTCTCTACACCCCATACCCAATTTGTAGGCCTAATGCAGCGTAGTTTCCGACAACTACTAAACGAGAGCATGAAGATCGAAGCTCAGGAAAGGCAACCTGGGGAACACCTTGGAGTGTAACACACCCTCTCTTTACACCCCATACCCAATTTGAAGGCCTAATGCAGTGTAGTTTCCAAGAACTACTAAACGAGAGCCGGAAGATCGAAGCTCAGGAAAGGCAACCTGGGGAACACCTTGGAGTGTAACACACCCTCTCTCTACACCCCATACCCAATTTGAAGGCCTAATGCAGCGTAGTTTCCAACAACTACTAAACGAGAGCCGGAAGATCGAAGCTCAGGAAAGGCAACCTGGGGAACACCTTGGAGTGTAACAAACCCTCTCTCTACACCCCATACCCAATTTGTAGGCCTAATGCAGCGTAGTTTCCGACAACTACTAAACGAGAGCATGAAGATCGAAGCTCAGGAAAGGCAACCTGGGGAACACCTTGGAGTGTAACACACCCTCTCTCTACACCCCATACCCAATTTGAAGGCCTAATGCAGCGTAGTTTCCAACAACTACTAAACGAGAGCCGGAAGATCGAAGCTCAGGAAAGGCAACCTGGGGAACACCTTGGAGTGTAACACACCCTCTCTCTACACCCCATACCCAATTTGAAGGCCTAATGCAGCGTAGTTTCCAACAACTACTAAACGAGAGCCGGAAGATCGAAGCTCAGGAAAGGCAACCTGGGGAACACCTTGGAGTGTAACACACCCTCTCTCTACACCCCATACCCAATTTGAAGGCCTAATGCAGTGTAGTTTCCAAGAACTACTAAACGAGAGCCGGAAGATCGAAGCTCAGGAAAGACAACCTGGGGAACACCTTGAAGTGTAACACAACGTCTCTCTACACCACGGAAGGGCTGATTCTTAGGAAGGAAGGCTGTTGGAAATAAGCATTGCGCGTCCGAGGGTGATTATATTCTTATTAGGTATATACTCACCCTCGGACGCGCCCTGCTTCTTTATTTGGAATGAATGTTTATTTGCAATGTGGTGTTGACTTTCTCTATTATTTTGGTAATTAATGATTTTATTATTTTCATTGTTTTGCATCTTCTCGGCAATAATATAAAGAAGACGCGACAGGACAACACTCGGTGGATGCCATATCTGTGTTTTCAATTTAAAAAACCTTTCAGTTAAATACTTGCAGGATAAAGTAATTGTAGCTGGTGGCCATTTTTAGTACTGTACCAGATTTTAGTTGTGTGTTTGTTTTTAATGTTAAAATGTCTGCATTTGATATCTCACCAGTATTTTCTTTTTTATAAGCAAAATACTTTTTTTTTTATTTTATGATGTTGGTTCAAGGGGTACACGGGCAGCAGTAGACAGGTCAGTGGAGGCCTAGTGGAAGGAGGGACCGCAGACAGGCTTCGAAGCCCTAACATAATAAATTGGGCTGCCTGTAGGCAGTTTAAAATTGGTTCCAGGGGAACACGGGCAGCAGTAGACAGGTCAGTGGAGGCCTAGTGGAAGGAGGGACCGCAGACAGGCTTCGAAGCCCTAACATAATAAATTGGGCTGCCTGTAGGCAATTTAAAATTGGTTCCAGGGGAACACGGGCAGCAGTAGACAGGTAAGTGGAGGCCTAGTGGAAGGAGGGACCGCAGACAGGCTTCGAAGGCCTAACATAATAAAATGGGCTGGCTGTAGGCAATTTAAAATTGGTTCCAGGGGAACACGGGCAGCAGTAGACAGGTCAGTGGAGGCCTAGTGGAAGGAGGGACCACAGACAGGCTTCGAAGGCCTAACATAATAAAATGGGCTGGCTGTAGGCAATTTAAAATTGGTTCCAGGGGAACACGGGCAGCAGTAGACAGGTAAGTGGAGGCCTAGTGGAAGGAGGGACCGCAGACAGGCTTCGAAGGCCTAACATAATAAATTGGGCTGCCTGTAGGCAATTTAAAATTGGTTCCAGGGGAACACGGGCAGCAGTAGACAGGTAAGTGGAGGCCTAGTGGAAGGAGGGACCGCAGACAGGCTTCGAAGGCCTAACGTAATAAAATGGGCTGGCTGTAGGCAATTTACAATTGGTTCCATGGGAACACGGGCAGCAGTAGACAGGTCAGTGGAGGCCTAGTGGAAGGAGTGACGGCAGACAGGCATCAAAGGCCTAACATCATAACATTGGGCTGTTGGCAATTTAAAATTGGTTCCAGGGGTACACGGGCAACAGTGGTCTGGTCAGTGGAAGTCTAGTGGAAGGAGTGACGGCAGACAGGCATCAAAGGCCTAACATAATAATATTTGGCTGTTGGCAATTTAAAATTGGTTCCAGGGGTACACGGGCAACAGTGGTCTGGTCAGTGGAAGTCTAGTGGAAGGAGTGACGGCAGACAGGCTAAGAAGGCCTAACATAACAAAATTGGGCTGGCTGTAGGCAAGTTTAAATTGGTTCCAGGGGAACACGGCCAGCAGTGGCCTGGTCAGTGTAGTAGTTGTAGAAAGAACGGACCGCAGACAGGCTTCGAAGGCCTAACATAACAAAAATGTCAAAACAATGGTATTGTCAGTGCCAGGCATTGAAGGATGTCGGCGCATAGACTAAACATTGGTGAAGCTGTGAGAGATAATTTTGCTAGTGGTAGAGCACTGTTTGAGCTGGGGGGGGGAACTGTCTTGTGGCCGGCGGTACAGGCCCAGGGCCCCTCATATTACAATGGTGTGTCTGACGTTGGGTGCGCACCACCACCGCCAGAGACACTTTATTGTACTATGAGGGACCCAGTGGCAGTGCCGTCGACCAAAAGCGGGCACACCCACCTCTTCAGACAAACAGCACTCTCACGGGTGCTGGCGCAAAGTGGCGATACCACGGCCCCGTGTGGGGAGTTTGGCCATTTTGTTAGGAGTAAACATGTCGTATGCTGGACAATCAGGTGCAGAAAATTACGAGATTGGAAAAGTCATTCAGAAGAGTCCACAGGCAAGACCTTTTCATAGGAAAGTTAGGTGTCAGCCGGGCAAGGTGGGGCAAAAGATTTCGAAATCCAGTTGTGGTTCATTTTAATGAAGGTTAGATCATCTACATTTTGGGTAGCCAGACGAGTCCTTTTTTCAGTTAGTATTGAACCTGCAGCACTGAATACTCTTTCTGATAGGACACTAGCTGCCGGGTAAGCAAGCTCCTGCAATGCATATTCTGCCAATTCTGGCCAGGTGTCTAATTTGGATGCCCAGTAATCAAATGGGAATGACGGTTGAGGGAGAACGTCGATAAGGGATGAAAAATAGTTTGTAACCATACTGGACAAATGTTGTCTCCTGTCACTTTGAATTGATGCTGCAGTACCTGTCCTGTCTGCGGTCATAGCAAAATCACTCCACAACCTGGTCAGAAAACCCCTCTGGCCAACGCCACTTCTGATTTCTGCCCCTCTAACACCTCTGGTCTGCTGGTCCCTGGAGCTCGTGTGAGAACGATCACGGGCGCTGTGTGCAGGGAATGCCAGAAGCAAACGGTCAACAAGAGTTGATTGTTTTGTTGCTAATATTAGTTCCAAGTTCTCATGTGGCATAATATTTTGCAATTTGCCTTTATAGCGAGGATCAAGGAGGCAGGCCAACCAGTAATCGTCATCGTTCATCATTTTTGTAATGCGTGTGTCCCTTTTGAGGATACGCAAGGCATAATCCGCCATGTGGGCCAAAGTTCCAGTTGTCAAATCTGCGGTTGTGCTTGGTTGAGGGGCAGTTGCAGGCAAATCTACGTCACTTGTGTCCCTCAAAAAACCAGAACCCGCCCTTGCCACGCCACCAATTTCCAATGACCCCGGGAAAGCTTCCTCATTAAAAATATACTCATCCCCATCATCCTCCTCATCCTCCACCTCCTCTTCGCCCGCTACCTCGTCCTGTACACTGCCCTGACCAGACAATGGCTGACTGTCATCAAGGCTTTCCTCTTCCTCTGGTGCAGACGCCTGATCCTTTATGTGCGTCAAACTTTGCATCAGCAGACACATTAGGGGGATGCTCATGCTTATTATGGCGTTGTCTGCACTAACCAGCCGTGTGCATTCCTCAAAACACTGAAGGACTTGACACATGTCTTGAATCTTCGACCACTGCACACCTGACAACTCCATGTCTGCCATCCTACTGCCCGCCCGTGTATGTGTATCCTCCCACAAAAACATAACAGCCCGCCTCTGTTCGCACAGTCTCTGAAGCATGTGCAGTGTTGAGTTCCACCTTGTAACAACGTCTATGATTAGGCGATGCTGGGGAAGGTTCAAAGAACGCTGATAGGTCTGCATACGGCTGGAGTGTACAGGCGAACGGCGGATATGTGCGCAAAGTCCACGCACTTTGAGGAGCAGGTCGGATAACCCCGGATAACTTTTCAGGAAGCACTGCACCACCAGGTTTAAGGTGTGAGCCAGGCAAGGAATGTGTTTCAGTTGGGAAAGGGAGATGGCAGCCATGAAATTCCTTCCGTTATCACTCACTACCTTGCCTGCCTCAAGATCTACAGTGCCCAGCCACGACTGCGTTTCTTGCTGCAAGAACTCGGACAGAACTTCCGCGGTGTGTCTGTTGTCGCCCAAACACTTCATAGCCAATACAGCCTGCTGACGTTTGCCAGTAGTTGCCCCATAATGGGAGACCTGGTGTGCAACAGTGGCAGCTGCGGATGGAGTGGTTGTGCGACTGCGGTCTGTGGACGAGCTCTCGCTTCTGCAGGAGGACGAGGAGGAGGAGGAGGAGGAGGGGGTGCGAACGGCTACAGCCAACTGTTTCCTAGACCGTGGGCTAGGCAGAACTGTCCCAAACTTGCTGTCCCCTGTGGACCCTGAATCCACCACATTTACCCAGTGTGCCGTGATGGACACGTAACGTCCCTGGCCATGCCTACTGGTCCATGCATCTGTTGTCAGGTGCACCTTTGTGCTCACAGATTGCCTGAGTGCATGGACGATGCGCTCTTTAACATGCTGGTGGAGGGCTGGGATGGCTTTTCTGGAAAAAAGTGTCGACTGGGTAGCTCGTAGCGTGGTACAGCGTAGTCCATCAGGTCTTTGAAAGCTTCGCTTTCAACTAACCGGTAGGGCATCATCTCTAACGAGATTAGTCTAGCTATGTGGGCGTTCAAACCCTGTGTACGCGGATGCGAGGCTAAGTACTTCCTTTTTCTAACCATAGTCTCATGTAGGGTGAGCTGGACTGGAGAGCTGGAGATCGTGGAACTAGCGGGGGTGCCGGTGGACATGGCAGACTGAGAGACGGTGGGAGATGGTATTGTTGCCGCCGGTGCCCTAGATGCAGTGTTTCCTACTACGAAACTGGAGATTCCCTGACCCTGACTGCTTTGGCCTGGCAAAGAAACCTGCACAGATACTGCAGGTGGTGCAGAAAATGGTGGCCCTACACTTCCGGAAGGGATGTTGCGTTGATGAGTAGCTTCATTGGCCGAGGGTGCTACAACCTTAAGGGACGTTTGGTAGTTAGTCCAAGCTTGCAAATGCATGGTGGTTAAATGTCTATGCATGCAACTTGTATTGTTACTTTTCAGATTCTGCCCTCTGCTTAAGGTAGTTGAACATTTTTGACAGATTACTTTGTGCTGATCAATTGGATGTTGTTTAAAAAAATGCCAGACTGCACTCTTTCTAGCATCGGATACCTTTTCAGGCATTGCAGACTGAGCTTTAACCGGATGGCCACGCTGTCCTCCAACAGGTTTTGACTTTGCCACGCGTTTTGGCCAAGATACGGGCCCGGCAGATGGAACCTGTTGCGATGTTGATGCCTGCTGCGGCCCCTCCTCCTCCGCTTCAGAACTGCTGCCGCCTGCACCCTGTTCCCCCAATGGCTGCCAATCGGGGTCAAGAACTGGGTCATCTATTACCTCTTCTTGTAGCTCGTGTGCAACTTCGTCTGTGTCACCGTGTCGGTCGGTGGTATAGCGTTCGTGATGGGGCAACATAGTCTCATCAGGGTCTGATTCTTGATCAGCACCCTGCGAGGGCAATGTTGTGGTCTGAGTCAAAGGACCAGCATAGTAGTCTGGCTGTGGCTGTGCATCAGTGCACTCCATGTCAGATTCAACTTGTAATGGGCATGGACTGTTAACTGCTTCACTTTCTAAGCCAGGGACGGTATGTGTAAAGAGCTCCATGGAGTAACCCGTTGTGTCGCCTGCTGCATTCTTCTCTGTTGTTGTTTTTGCTGAAGAGGACAAGGAAGCGACTTGTCCCTGACCGTGAACATCCACTAACGACGCGCTGCTTTTACTTTTATCAGTTTCACGAGAGGAGGCAAAAGAGCTAGAGGCTGAGTCAGCAAGATAAGCCAAAACTTGCTCTTGATGCTCCGGCTTTAAAAGCGGTTTTCCTACTCCCAGAAAAGGGAGGGTTCGAGGCCTTGTGTAGCCAGACGACGAACCTGGCTCCACAGCTCCAGACTTAGGTGCAATATTTTTTTTCCCACGACCACCTGATGCTCCACCACTACCACTACCCTCATTACCAGCTGACAATGAACGCCCCCGGCCAAGACCTCTTCCACCAGACTTCCTCATTGTTTTAAAAACGTTACCAAACGAACGGTATTTGTTGCTGTCACACAACTTACACGGTGAGCTATAACTTCAGTATGATTTAGCTACCCCTTTACAGGTGGGTGAGACCACAACGAAAATCAGCCACAATGTTACACACTCTGTTGTTGTTGGCAACAAATGAGATGGCACACACGCAGGACTGTCACTGAAGCGCAAATGTAAATATTTATCTCCCACTGATTTGTGTTTGTTTTTTTTAAAAGGGAGACTTCAGAAAAAAAAAATTAAAAAAAATATATTTTTTACAGAAGAATTTATAAAACAAATAAAATGAAATGATTGTTTCAGGGAGAATTTAGGAAAAAAAAAAAAGGCTTTGTAGGGCCCACTGAGTGAGAGAGGACGCACACAGGAGTCAGGAGTGGCACACAAGCCCAGAGGCCAATATTAATCTCCCACCGATTGATTTAGTTATTTTTTTTGGTAGATTTTGGAACCCAAATCAAGCAAAAAAATTAATAGGCTTTCTATGGCCCACAATTGGGGAGAGAGAGAGAGATGGCACACCCAGGAGTCAAGACTGGCACACAAGCAGAAGGGGCAATATGAATCTCCCACAGATTTTTTTTTTTTTTTTCAGGGAGACTTGAGAGAAAAAAAAATACAAAAAAAATGATTTTTTTCAGGAATAATTTAGAAACCAAAGAAAATAAAATGATTGTTTCAGGGAGAATTTAGAAAACAAATAAAACAAAAAATAGGCTTTCTAGGGCCCACTGAGTGACAGATGACGCACACAGGAGTCAGGAGTGGCACACAAGCCCAGAGGCCAATATTAATCTCCCACTGATTGATTTAGTTATTTTTTTTGGTAGATTTTGGAACCCAAATCAAGCAAAAAAATTAATAGGCTTTCTATGGCCCACAATTGGGGAGAGAGAGAGAGATGGCACACCCAGGAGTCAAGACTGGCACACAAGCAGAAGGGGCAATATGAATCTCCCACAGATTTTTTTTTTTTTTTCAGGGAGACTTGAGAGAAAAAAAAATACAAAAAAAATGATTTTTTTCAGGAATAATTTAGAAACCAAAGAAAATAAAATGATTGTTTCAGGGAGAATTTAGAAAACAAATAAAACAAAAAATAGGCTTTCTAGGGCCCACTGAGTGACAGATGACGCACACAGGAGTCAGGAGTGGCACACAAGCCCAGAGGCCAATATTAATCTCCCACTGATTGATTTAGTGATTTTTTTTGGTAGATTTTGGAACCCAAATCAAGCAAAAAAATTAATAGGCTTTCTATGGCCCACTATTTGTGAGAGAGATGGCACGCTCAGGACTGGCACACAAGCCCAGAGGCCAATATTAATCTCCCATTTTTTTTTTTTCCAGGGAAAATTTATAAACCCAATAAAAAAAATAATAATAAATAGGCTTTCTATGGCCCACTATCTGAGAGAGAGAGATGGCACGCTTAGGACTGGCACACAAGCCCAAAGGCCAATATTAATCTCCCACTGATTGATTGATTGATTTTTTCAGGTAGAATTATGAACCCAAATCAACCAAAAAAATAAATAGGCTTTCTATGGCCCACTATTTGTGAGAGAGATGGCACGCTCAGGACTGGCACACAAGCCCAGAGGCCAATATTAATCTCCCACTTTTTTTTTTTCCAGGGAAAATTTATAAACCCAATAAAATAATAAAAAAATAGGCTTTCTATGGCCCACTATCTGAGAGAGAGAGAGATGGCACGCTTAGGACTGGCACACAAGCCCAAAGGCCAATATTAATCTGCCACTGATTGATTTAATGATTTTTTCAGGTAGAATTTAGAACCCAAATCAAGCAAAAAAATTAATAGGCTTTCTATGGCCCACTGAGTGAGAGATGGCACACACAGGAGTAAGGAGTGGCACACAAGCCCTGAGGCCAATATTTTTCTCCCACTGATTGATTGATTGATTTTTTCAGGTAGAATTATGAACCCAAATCAACCAAAAAACTAAATAGGCTTTCTATGGCCCACTATTTGTGAGAGAGATGGCACGCTCAGGACTGGCACACAAGCCCAGAGGCCAATATTAATCTCCCATTTTTTTTTTTTCCAGGGAAAATTTATAAACCCAATAAAAAAAATAATAATAAATAGGCTTTCTATGGCCCACTATCTGAGAGAGAGAGATGGCACGCTTAGGACTGGCACACAAGCCCAAAGGCCAATATTAATCTCCCACTGATTGATTGATTGATTTTTTCAGGTAGAATTATGAACCCAAATCAACCAAAAAAATAAATAGGCTTTCTATGGCCCACTATTTGTGAGAGAGATGGCACGCTCAGGACTGGCACACAAGCCCAGAGGCCAATATTAATCTCCCACTTTTTTTTTTTTCCAGGGAAAATTTATAAACCCAATAAAATAATAAAAAAATAGGCTTTCTATGGCCCACTATCTGAGAGAGAGAGAGATGGCACGCTTAGGACTGGCACACAAGCCCAAAGGCCAATATTAATCTCCCACTGATTGATTTATTGATTTTTTCAGGTAGAATTTAGAACCCAAATCAAGCAAAAAAAATAAATAGGCTTTCTATGGCCCACTGAGAGATGGCACACACAGGAGTAAGGAGTGGCACACAAGCCCTGAGGCCAATATTTTTCTCCCACTGATTGATGTTGTGATTTTTTCTGGTAGATTTTGGAACCCAAATCAAGCAAAAAAATAAATAGGCTTTCTATGGCCCACTGAGTGAGAGATGACACAGACAGAGATGGCACTCTAGCAGAAATGTCAATCTTAATCTCCCACAAAAAAAAAAAAAAAAAAAAAGGAACTGTCCTTCAATTACTATCTCCCTGCAGTAATCTCAGCCAGGTATGGCAGGCAGCAATAAGGAGTGGACTGATGCACAAATTAAATAAAAAGTGTGGACAAACAAACAAGATAGCTGTGCAGAAAGGAAGGAACAAGAGGATTTGTGCTTTGAAAAAAGCAGTTGGTTTGCACAGCGGCGTACACACAGCAATGCAGCTATCAGGGAGCCTTCTAGGGCAGCCCAATGAGCTACAGCGCTGAGGAAAAAAAAAAAAAAGGAGCTTCCACTGTCCCTGCACACCGAAGGTGGTGTTGGGCAGTGGAAATTGCTACAGCACAAGCGGTTTTGTGGTTAATGGACCCTGCCTAACGCTATCCCTGCTTCTGACGAAGCGGCAGCAACCTCTCCCTAAGCTCAGATCAGCAGCAGTAACATGGCGGTCGGCGGGAACGCCCCTTTATAGCCCCTGTGACGCCACAGACAGCAAGCCAATCACTGCAATGCCCTTCTCTAAGATGGTGGGGACCAGGACCTATGTCATCATGCTGCCCACACTCTGCGTTTACCTTCAAATGTAGGCCCCTTAAAAAATAGTGAGGAAAGAATGGTTGTAGATGACGAGGAAAAAGCTAACATATTAAACACCTTCTTCTCCATGGTATTCACGGTGGAAAATGAAATGCTAGGTGAAATCCCAAGAAACAATGAAAACCCTATATTAAGGGTCACCAATCTAACCCAAGAAGAGGTGCGAAACCGGCTAAATAAGATTAAAATAGATAAATCTCCGGGTCCGGATGGCATACACCCACGAGTACTAAGAGAACTAAGTAATGTAATAGATAAACCATTATTTCTTATTTTTAGTGACTCTATAGCGACAGGGTCTGTTCCGCAGGACTGGCGCATAGCAAATGTGGTGCCAATATTCAAAAAGGGCTCTAAAAGTGAACCTGGAAATTATAGGCCAGTAAGTCTAACCTCTATTGTTGGTAAAATATTTGAAGGGTTTCTGAGGGATGTTATTCTGGATTATCTCAATGAGAATAACTGTTTAACTCCATATCAGCATGGGTTTATGAGAAATCGCTCCTGTCAAACCAATCTAATCAGTTTTTATGAAGAGGTAAGCTATAGACTGGACCACGGTGAGTCATTGGACGTGGTATATCTCGATTTTTCCAAAGCGTTTGATACCGTGCCGCACAAGAGGTTGGTACACAAAATGAGAATGCTTGGTCTGGGGGAAAATGTGTGTAAATGGGTTAGTAACTGGCTTAGTGATAGAAAGCAGAGGGTGGTTATAAATGGTATAGTCTCTAACTGGGTCGCTGTGACCAGTGGGGTACCGCAGGGGTCAGTATTGGGACCTGTTCTCTTCAACATATTCATTAATGATCTGGTAGAAGGTTTACACAGTAAAATATCGATATTTGCAGATGATACAAAACTATGTAAAGCAGTTAATACAAGAGAAGATAGTATTCTGCTACAGATGGATCTGGATAAGTTGGAAACTTGGGCTGAAAGGTGGCAGATGAGGTTTAACAATGATAAATGTAAGGTTATACACATGGGAAGAGGGAATCAATATCACCATTACACACTGAACGGGAAACCACTGGGTAAATCTGACAGGGAGAAGGACTTGGGGATCCTAGTTAATGATAAACTTACCTGGAGCAGCCAGTGCCAGGAAGCAGCTGCCAAGGCAAACAGGATCATGGGGTGCATTAAAAGAGGTCTGGATACACATGATGAGAGCATTATACTGCCTCTGTACAAATCCCTAGTTAGACCGCACATGGAGTACTGTGTCCAGTTTTGGGCACCGGTGCTCAGGAAGGATATAATGGAACTAGAGAGAGTACAAAGGAGGGCAACAAAATTAATAAAGGGGATGGGAGAACTACAATACCCAGATAGATTAGCGAAATTAGGATTATTTAGTCTAGAAAAAAGACGACTGAGGGGCGATCTAATAACCATGTATAAGTATATAAGGGGACAATACAAATATCTCGCTGAGGATCTGTTTATACCAAGGAAGGTGACGGGCACAAGGGGGCATTCTTTGCGTCTGGAGGAGAGAAGGTTTTTCCACCAACATAGAAGAGGATTCTTTACTGTTAGGGCAGTGAGAATCTGGAATTGCTTGCCTGAGGAGGTGGTGATGGCGAACTCAGTCGAGGGGTTCAAGAGAGGCCTGGATGTCTTCCTGGAGCAGAACAATATTGTATCATACAATTATTAGGTTCTGTAGAAGGACGTAGATCTGGGTATTTATTATGATGGAATATAGGCTGAACTGGATGGACAAATGTCTTTTTTCGGCCTTACTAACTATGTTACTATGTTACTATGTTACTATGTTCATTGGCTGAGAAATGGTGCTTTTCGCGTTATTGAAACGCGACTTTGGCGCGAAAGTCGCGTACCGCATGGCCGACCACGCACAGGGGTCGGATCGGGTTTCATGAAACTCGACTTCGCCAAGAGTCGGCGACTTTTGAAAATGTTCGACCCGTTTCACTCAACCCTATTGATTATCATGTTAGTTGCATGACCAAGATAGATAATTTCATCTCTCTCGCAATATGATTACAAGTGTTCACTTGAGTTTTCATCTTGTAAAATTTACCAGACTCTGCACAGGGAACAATTCTCAATTTGTACTTTTTCTCCTTGAGTTATGACTTTAGCATTAAAGGAAAACTTTGGACTTTTTTTTACTTAAATGCATGCTTTTGGCCTAAATGTAATTTTTGCAATAGTGTTTTTGTAACATCTGCGCCAGTTCCTGTCCCTTGTGTTTTTGCTTTATTTCCAAGGTGACAACGCACCTTTGTTGGTGACGCGTGACAGCTTCAGTCCTGTTTTATTTCTGGGGCTTTTAGTTCTGCTAGATCAGGGAACTATGAGGTTAATTATTTAGTTTTGATTATTTACTTTTGAGTGCCCTGGGATATTTAAACTCCTGGGTCTCTGACTTCCACTCCTGTCAATGATTTCTTATTCCCTGGCTTGTAACTACAGTAATTGGTCTTGTGTTGTTTTGTCCCTGTTTCTGAGCTCAACTTGAATTTTGATCATCCAATTGCTTTTTGACTTTGTCCCTTATGGAAATGATGACTCTGTGTGGCGACCCTTCTAGACTTAAGCTTGCACCATTGAACAGCATGAACAGCAGCTAACTCCGTGGCTCCAACTTAAGTTCAGAGATATGTATAGGGTGTGGTAGATCGGCTCACTTGGCTTCCACTGGTTTATTAAAAATACTGCATAAACCAGTGCAGTGTTAGCAAAAACAAACTTTGTCAAACAAAAACTTAACTACAGGAACTCGCCCGCTTTAGGAACAAACAACAAAAGGTTTAGCTTTTCTTAACATGAAAAACACAGCTCCAGTGCTTAGCAATTCCAGGCCCACCCCCTCTGAGTGCTCTAGAAGGCTGGGCATTTATCCTCTGGGCTCCTCCCACACTACAGCTGTTCAATTAGCTTAGCAATAAACATGGCTGATTAACCCCGTTCAGTACTTAGTGTGCAGGAGCTATTTGCTAGGTTGCTATCACTGAAGAAACTTAATTCCAGCTCACCCAGTTGCTCTATGCTCATCCCCCTGGGACTCAGACACAGTCCTCACCCTGGCCTCACATCAAGGAAAATAGAAAAAATTGGAATCCAGCTTAACAGGACTGGATTTTCCTTTTCTTTTTCTTTTCAAAAGAAAATATGGTACATACAAAAGAAAAATTTACATGGTCGACATGACCCAGTCGACGTGTTTCGACTGCACTAGGCAGTCTTACTCATGACTCTTTTGAAAAAGAAAAAGAAAACCCAGTCCTGTTGAGCCAGATTCCATTTTTTTATTCTATTTTCCTTGCTATCACTGAAGCTAACACACTCTTTTATATCTATCTTTCTCACAGCTAATTTATGGGCACAGACTACATTAAAGTTGAATGTTGAGAACACAAAAGAGCATAGTAAAACAAAAAACCCTCAATTTCAAAAATCACAGTAATCCGCAAGTGCTAGTAAAAAGATGTAAAAAAACAGGGTACTTGGTTGATACGTTTTTTGCAAAAAATGTATACTAAGCTGTTCCACCAAACATCAAGGTATACCCATATAGAGCAGTCCTAACTGATGTATGCAATCCCTATCTGATGTATTTAAAAACCTGATCATCTGTATATTACCTGTGTGAACAGGGTTCAGAAAGGAAATGTCCATGTGGACACGCTGAGTGGAACAGCTTTTGTGCAGATAGCCCACAAGGAGTGGTGGGTAACTCCCTAGTCTTGTAGACACAAGAGAACAATTATGGAAACAGGAACACATGGGCTACTTGCACAGTAAACAAGTCTGTAGGAACATGTTCACACACCACCAAGAAACTTGAAGACACAAAAGAGCATAGTAAAACCAAAAACACTCAATTGAAAAAAATTACAGTAATCCGCAAGTGCTAGTAAAAAGATGTAAAAAACAGGGTATTTGGGTGATACGTTTTTTGCAAAAAATGTATACTAAGCTATCTGCTTAGCCTTTGCTGGTTATTAAAAATAGGGGGACCCCGCAACATTTTTTGGTGTGGTCCACCTTGTTTATAACCTATGTGGACAGCTGTGAACAGATATTAATAGCCTAGAAAGCTTTATGTTTGATACCCCTATCCATCTATCTATATTTTATTAGTTAAAAAATTAACTTGAATTGACAAAGAATTATTGTATGTAAAAGCTGATGTTAATAACACATTGCTTATGGATTGCATACGCATTTCATATAGATGCTAGGTAAGGAAAAAAAATGCTCACTCGCATTGCATACGGATGCTAAGTAAGAAAAAAAATGCGTGACAGTCGCCTGACACTCTCCAACTTTTCTGGCTGGGAATCTCAGCTACTTTATATATGCAGATGTCAGCGAACCCTAAGAGTGCAATTATTTAATTTTAGGACCTTCTAAGAACCAGGTCTAATTGTCAGAACCAGAGCACGTGCCATGAAATTTCGGAGACATTGTATTTATATGCAAAGTGTAGCAGTTCCAAGACTTCTTAGAAATTTATTTCACCTACTGACACCTATTTTTACATGCTGCTGCCTGCTAGGATTGGAATTTTGTCTGGCTAAGCAATATACTGAATAAATAATAATAAAGTCAGGACCTTGAGACAACTAATGTTATTTAATATACACAGCTAGGGTTTCCTGCATGAAAATATGTTATTTTTTTAGCTTTCAATTTATTTGAGGCAGGTGATGATGTAATTCTAATGAAGGATTAAGCCAACTTTTCCAAAATTTGTGCAAGATTTTGTAAAAATATTTTTGCTATTTTATAAACCAGTCACAGATTCCAGCACAGTTTCCATGCTTGTCAAAGCCAAATAAAAAATAGTATAACCCAAACAGAAACAGAACAGTCCAATGGTGGTAACTATCAGAATAGTAAAGGTTATTGGATAGAGAAGCTAAAGGGATCCCCACTAGTGATGGGTGAGCACTAAAATGCTCGGGTGCTCGCTGCTCGTGTCGAACATTTTGAAATGCTTGGGTGCACGACCCGATCAACGAGCCCAATGTAAGTCTATGGGGAACTCGAGCATTTTTGCCGCGGCCCCCCTGGGGGTCTTTAGAGGGTCTAAAAACTGCTGAAATTGATGGGAACAGTGCTCAAATGACATGGGAACATCATGGGGAAGACCCCTGGAAGCATTTCTGACTCCCATGTCACTGCTTTGAACAATGTTGTCAGAGTGTTACGCCACTTTTACAGACTCACAATAAAGCAAACAAAACCAACATGGATTTCCCTAGGAAATATGTTAAGGAACATCCTTTCCAGGGTAATTATTTGTATATAAGGCAAAATAAATAACTTCAAACACAAATGCTACTCTACCACATGGGCTATGTTCACAAATAGCGTTTTTGGTGCGTTTTTCAAATTTAGCATTGCTTTCAACCAAGACAAATGCATTCACTGGGAAATGTCATTTTAACATTTTACAACCTTCTCTGGCCATGTGGTATGTGACACATCATCTGACACATCCTGTTTCATTTATGAAGGAGGGACTCTGAAAGTCATAAAGCCCATTTTTATAATGCCATCAGGCGGAATTTACTGTTCTTAAATGTCCAGCAGTTAGCCCTCACTATTCTTAAAGAGCCATCAGCCGGCTATGCTTTGTTGTTCCCATTATTAAACAGTGGGTCTCCTATCATGATATTGCGTATGCAGTGATTGGCAGGGCTGCCCAAAATTTGGACGCTCCCCAATAACCCTTTGATGAGACGTACAGGATGGTCACATGCAACCAACGTTCCCATTATTAGCAATTTGGTACTCCCATACTGTTTGCCTATTCATTGAATGCAAGGCCTGCCCAGCCCCAAAGTTACACACACCCCAATAACCCTTTGAACACACGTACGGGATGGTCACATGAAACCAAATTTCCCATTACTAGTAATTTGGTACCCCCATACTGTTTGCCTATGCATTGAATACAAGGCCTTCCCACCCCTAAAGTTGCACGCAACCCAATAACCCTTTGATGAGACGCACAAGATGGCCTCATGCAATCAAAGTTCCCATTATTAGTAATTTGGTACTCCCATACTGTATGCCTATGCATTGAATGCAAGGCCTGCCCAGCCCCCAAATTACACTCAACCCAATAACCCTTTGAACACACATACAGGATGGTCACATGAAACCAAAGATCCCATTATTGGTAATTTGGTACCCCCATACTGTTTGCCTATGCAATGAATTGCACTGTTGATCCTGAAGAACCTCCATTGGCAAATTGCAGTGCTGAGGTTGAAGACCAGGCATTGGCGAATTGCAGTGTTGAGGCTGAAGAACCTGCAGTGGAGAATTGCAGTGTTGAGGCTGAAGACCTGGCAGTGGAGAAGTGCAGTGTTGAGCCTGAAGAACCTGCAGTGGAGAATTGCAGTGTTGAGGATGAAGATCCGGCATTGGAGAATTGCAGTGTTGAGTCTGAAGAACCTGCAGTGGAAAATTGCAGTGTTGAGGCTGAAGACCCGGCATTGGCAAATAACAGTGTTGAGGCTGAAGAACCTGCAGTGGAGAATTGCAGTGTTGAGGCTGAAGACTCTGCAGTGGAGAATTGCAGTGTTGAGCCTGAAGAATCTATAGTGCAGAATTGCAGTGTTGAGGCTGAAGAACCTGTAGTGGAGAATTGCAGTGTTGAGGCTGGAGACCCGGCAGTGGAGAACTGCATTGTTGAGCCTGAATAACCTGCAGTGGAGAATTGCAGTATTGAGGATGAAGATCCAGCAGTGGAGAATTGCAGTGTTGAGGCTGAAGACCTGGCATGGACGAATTGCAGTATTGAGGCTGAAGAACCTGCAGTGGAGAATTGCAGTGATGAGGCTGAAGACCCAGCAGTGGAGAATTGCAGTGTTGAGCCTGAAGAACCTGCAGTGCAGAATTGCATTGTTGAGGCTGAAGGCACGGCAGTGGAGAATTGCAGTGTTGATCCTGAAGAACCTGCAGTGGAGAATTGCAGTGTTGAGGATGAAGACCCGGCATTGGTGAATTGCAGTGTTGAGGCTGAAGAACCTGCAGTGGAGAATTGCAGAGGTTGAGGCTGATGACCCTGCAGTGGAGAATTGCAGTGTTGAGCCTGAAGAACCTATAGTGGAGAATTGCAGTGTTGATGCTGAAGAACCTGTAGTGGAGAATTGCAGTGTTGAGGCTGAAGAACCTGTACTGGAGAATTGCAGTGTTGAGGCTGAAGAACCTGCAGTGGAGAATTGCAGTATTGAGCCTGAAGAACCTACAGTGGAGAATTGCAGTGTTGAGCCTGAAGAACCTGCAGTGGAGAATTGCAGTATTGAGCCTGAAGAACCTGCAGTGGAGAATTGCATTGTTGAGGCTGAAGAACCTGCAGTGGAGAATTGCAGTATTGAGCCTGAAGAACCTGCAGTGGAGAATTGCAGTGTTGAGCCTGAAGAACCTGCAGTGGAGAATTGCAGTGTTGAGCCTGAAGAACCTGCAATGGAGAATTGCAGTGTTGAGCCTGAAGAACCTGCAGTGGAGAATTGCAGTCTTGAGCCTGAAGAACCTGAAGTGGAGAATTGCAGTGTTGAGGATGAATACCCGGCATTGGTGAATTGCAGTGTTGAGGCTGGAGACCCGGCAGAGGCGAATTGTAGTGTGGAGCCTGAAGACCTGGATTGGCGAATTGCAGTGTTGAGGCTGAAGACCCAGCAGTGGAGAATTGCATTGTTGAAGCTGACCAACCCCTACAGTTCCCATTATTAGGAAGTGGGTCTCCCATACTGTTTGCCTATGCATTGAATGCAAGGCCTGCCCCAAATTTGAGTGCACCCAGTACCCCCTTGGAAGAGACGTGGAGGAGGTCTTCATAAACATCTGTTCCTTCCCATAACAAAGATGTGGGTCTCCTATACTTGTAATGCCCATGCAGTAAGTGGATGGGCTTACAAACATTTCCCCCTTGGGAGTATACATCAACATAATGTATAAAAAATGTTGTTACTGGCATCATAAACACCCTTTAAAACAACTATGTGGCTGTTGCATCACAGACCACGGACACCCTGGTGATCTAGTGGTGGTGGATGAAGAGGATGAGGAGAAGGAGGACAACAGCAAATAGGCCAAATCAGGAAGCGTATACCCATGTGTGGGTGTGAAGAAGTGCATGGGAATAGACCTCCCCAAAAAAGACAATGGATTTGAGTTTATATTATGCTGCTATCATTCGGTGGTGTTGTGAAGTCTGGCCCAATCCAGCCCTTTTAATTTTTATAACAGTCAGCCTGTCAACATTTTCAGTTGACAGGCAGATACGCTTATGAGTCATAATTCCTTCAGCGGCACTAAATACCTGCTGTGACAAAACGCTAGTGGCAAGGCAGGCCAGGATCTCCAAGGCGTAGAGCTAGTTCATGCCACGTGTCCAACTTGGATAGCCACTAATGAAAAGGCACAGAGGAATTACGGAGGATGTTAGTATGGTCAGCAAGGTACAGTACTCCCTCAGCATCTTCCAAAACTTTGCACTCCTTGTGAGAGTAACCTGTGCCTCAGGGCCTGTGTGAAGGGAGGGTCTGAAAAAAGTCTCTCAGAACTTTGACAGTGTTTCCATGCCTCTGCTGGATTAGAGCTGTGTCTCTTGGCTGAACTCCTTGGTTTTCCAACGAACTGTGACCTCTGCTGCCAGCGTTTTCAGATGGGAATTTTTTAAAATAATTCCACAACAAGGGCCCTCTGGTACTGCACCATTTTAGTACACCTGTGTGCCTCTGGAATAAAAGATACAAAGTTCTCCTTGTAGTGTGGGTCTAGAAGTGTCTCCAACCAGTAATGACTGTTACCCAAAATGTTGAGAATACGAGGGTCACGGGAAAGGCAGCATAAAATAAATTAAGCCATGTGTGCCTGACTGCTAACAAGACCTCAGTGTCCTCACCAAGAGATGACTGACCGTGCTCTCCTCCTCCTCCTCCCTGTCCTCAGGCCATCCATGCTGAACAAACGTGTGACAGTTGTGCTTGTAGTACCTTCTATTGTGCATGAAACTAGCTCCTGTTCTTCCTCCTACTCTTCCTCATTGTCACTCAATCCATGTTGGGATGAGATGATGCTGGGCTGTGTGTACTCAGCCTGTATGGTTCCTTGCTCCATCTCACCGTGCTCTGCCTGCAATGCATCCTCTTTGTGAGCAAAGAGCGTTTCAGAAGACAGAGAAGCGGGATGGTGATGTTAATTATGGCGTCATCGCCGCTCACCATCTTGGTGGAGTCCTCAAAGTTTTGGAGGATGGTATATATGTCTGTTAGGTGTCAAGTTCCCGCCACTGCACAGGGGAAATCTCAAACCATGTCCTCTGTGGTCTCCCATTCTTCCCTAGCTGCAATGGAGACTGCTCAGCAGAGACGTCAGTCCCAGCATCTGGCTCAAGCTGATACTGTGCGGCTGGTTACGGTTGCTGCCCCAGGTTCAGCCTTTGTAACCAGCATTGATCAGTGGCAAGCAGATGTTCCAGGGACTAAGTCCTGCTTTTCATCTACTGAGCATGCCGATGGGACAACCTCTCATTGGAGGTTGGAGGTCAGATGCTCAGGTCCTTTAGCGGCTCTGATTGGACCACTAGGAAGGTCCCGGAAGGCTACATCTATAAAAGGCTTGCATGGCCATGCGCTAGCATAGAACTGAAATCATGTGTGGATGTTTGACTGAAACTGGTGAAAGCGTTAATTTAATTATTCCCATCCCTAGTGTTGCTGAAAGTAATTGGGTGATTGAGCTATCTAGCACCATATTGTGCCATCCAGCACTAGACACGAATTACTGCATCAATCAGCAGCCACCCGCAGTGCGGTGCCGTGCGCAACCAGTGCGCTTTCCTAGCCCTAGTTAGGGTGGTTAGTGGCATCCACCAGAGCGGCGCAGTATGTACTCTGTGTGTTAAATCTTTAATAAATCCTGACAACTGGTCAGTGTAGGGTTTGAACTCCCACTTGGACTCAGCATCTGACTCAGGGCGTCCTTAGGCGCGGGCTCAAAAGCCACCGAGGGTCAGAGCGAGTCCAATCACCAGCACAGAGGTGGTGAATCATAATTCCACCAGCATCCACCAGCTGCACCCTGTGACTATTAACAGGGCACAGAGTTCATTTAAGCGACTCTGTGAAGCAACAGAGTTCGCTTCCATTCACACTGGGTGAGGTCTAACCCACGTGTGAGCAAGTGTTCATCTGCCATTACTTAACAGCAGGTTCCATCTCTGCATGGTGGCCCCCGGGCTGCGAACGCACTTAATATCTCCCTTTATATAATTTGGTGCATTCTGCTAGTCTTAACAATGTCTGACATCCATGTCCAGTATTGAGGTCTTTTACGTGGAGTCTGAACTGAATAATGACTGCCTTGTTGATGCTGGCTGTCAACAACTGCCCTCTTCTGCTCACAAGTCCTTCCCAACATCTGCAGTGTAAAGTTCCAACGAGTGGGGACATCACACACCAGTCGGTGAGCCGGAAGCTGTAAATGCTGCTGAAGCACGGCAAGGGCAGCGGAATCTGTAGTTGACTTTCTAAAATGGGCACACAGGTGGTGTACTTTCACAAGCAGATTGAGCAGCTCCAGGCAGGTTTCGAGAAACTGCTGAACCATCAGGTTAAGCACATGGGCCAGGCATGGTACGTGTGTGAGTTTGCCTTGCCTCAGAGCCACCACTAGGTTCTGGCCATTGTCACACACGACCATGCCTGGCTCTAGGTTTAGTGGTGTCAACCACAGATCTCCTTGATCTTTCAGAGCTGTCCACAACTCTTCAGCACTGTGCGGCTTGTCACCTAAGCATATTAGCTTCAGCACAGCCTGTTGCCGCTTGGCTGAGGCAGTGCTGCAGTGCTTCCAGCTTGTGAGTGATGTGGTCATTTCGGAGATGGAGACTGAAGAAGAGGAGTAGGTGCAGGAGCTGTAGACTGTGGTGGCGACCCTGTTTGACCTAGAGCCCGCAAACCTCGGCATCGAGGGGACGTGTTCCATCCCAAGGTCCAACTGGGTCCCGGCTTCCACTATTTTAACCCAGTGTGCCATCAGCGAGATTTACCAACCCTCCCCACAAGCACTTGTCCATGTGTCCGTGGTTAGGTGGACTTTCCCAGTAACTGCATTGTTGAGGGCACTGCTAATGTGGGACACATGTTTGTGTAATGCGCGGACAGTACACCGGGAGAAATAGTGTCGGCTGGGGACCGAATACCGAGGGACAGCCACCGCCATTATGTTGCAGAAAGATTCCATCTCCACGAGCCTAAAAGGCAACATTTTGAGTGCAAGTAGTCGAGAAATGTGTGACTTTAGTAGCGTGGCCTGTGGGGTGTTAGCTGCGTATATGCGCTTGCGTTCCAAGGACTGGGGTACGGACAACTGAACGCTGCGCTGGGACAAGGACGTGTTTGATGATGGTGGTACTTGAGTGTGTGCAACAACAGGTGCAGGCCAGGAGGCATCTTCACATGCACCATGGACAGAGGATTGGCTTGCATGCAAAACAGCGAAAGAAGCAGTGGTGTCACCCGCAGACACTGTTCCTGGAGCCTGGGGTTTGGCCCACAAAGTTGGGTGCTTTGCTGCCATGTGCCTGATCATGCTGGTGGTGGTCAGGCTGGTAGTTTTTCTACCCCTGCTGATGCTGGCCTGGCATGTGGCGCAAATGGCCTTTTTGGGGTTATCGGCAGAATCTTTAAAAAACAACCAGACTCAGGAAGACCTAACACTTGTACTGGCAACTTCCGTCATGTTGGTGTTACGGGGAACGGTTGCCCACCTTCTGTCTGTGGCTACCACACTGCTTCTTCCTGCCTGTTGGGGTGCTACCCCTCCCCCTGTGTGTTGCTGTCCTCACTTGGCATGTGCTCCTGCCAGGTTGGGTCAGTTACTATATCATCTATCACCTCGTCTTCCACTTCCACACCCTGGTCCTCCTCCTGACTTTCTGGCAACTGTGTCTCATTATCATCCACCTCTTGTGAGGTTCAAATATTCAGCATGTCTATTCTTCCTACAGTTATGTTCATCCACCTAGCTCGCCTGCTGTCTGTCTATGAAGTGCACATAGTACATCACCCAGCTTTGCACACAGACTTCCCTTTGCTCCTAGCTTTCACATGGTATGTTCATCCACCCAGCTCTCCTGCTCTCCTGCTGTCTGTCTATGAAGTGCACATAGTACATCACCCAGCTTTGCATATAGACTTCCCTCTGCTCCTAGCTTTCACATGGTATGTTCATCCACCCAGCTCTCCTCCCTCTCCTGCTGTCTGTCTATGAAGTGCGCATAGTACATCACCCAGCTTTGCACATAGACTTCCCTCTGCTCCTAACTTTCACATGGTATGTTTATCCACCCAGCTCTCCTGCTGTCTGTCTATGAAGTGCACATAGTACATCACCCAGCTTTGCACATAGACTTCCCTCTGCTCCTAGCTTTTACATGGTATGTTCATCCACCGAGCTCTCCTGCTCTCCTGCTGTCTGTCTATGAAGTGCACATAGTACATCACCCAGCTTTGCACATAGACTTCCCTCTGCTCCTAGCTTTCACATGGTATACCTTTCAGCTAACCCCAGCTTTACTCCACCCGTGTTATTTATGATGTTGTTTACTCTGGCTTGATTGTATGCATCTGGTTCACCCTTAATTCTCTGACCAAAATGAGTAGAGACCACTCCTCTCTGCTTCACACCTGAATGCACTAGGTTGTACATATATTACATAGCAAAAGTCTGCAATGACTTTAGTCTGCTGTGTGATTCCTATAAGTGTGTCCTAGAAGTGTGAAGATTAATTTTAGAATTAAAACCAGAATCGAACCAGAAGGGAACTGAAGGTAACTGGCCAGTCACTGTAAACAATGTTTCTGTTTGTTTTCACTTTCACCCCTATAATTCTTCACTTTCTGCAAACTCCCCTAATCCCTACTCCTAGTAAAGAACTGTTCATCTCTTCTTCAATCCTCCCCATCCACCTCACCTCCTCCACAAAAAACTGTTCCTTAACATACAATCCTCTGTCTCCAAACACAGACAGCCCCCTAATGCCCTCTCCTGCTCCCAACTGCTAACACTTTCTCTGCTCCTTCTCACTGCTGGTGATATCTCTCCAAATCCTGGTCCTCCTCACCACATTCCCACAGTCATTTCTACCTCCCATTCACGCTCTATCACAACCTTCCGTAACGTCTCTAACCTTATACCCATTCACACAGCCCCCGCTTCCCCAGTCCCACTAACAGGAGCTCTGTGGAACGCTCGCTCTGTCTGCAACAAGCTTTCCTACATCCATAATCTTTTTGTTACTACCAAACTTTCCTTCCTCGCCATCACCGAAACCTGGCTCACCCCTTCTGACACAGCCACTCCTGCTGCACTTTCGTATAGTGGCTTCCACCTTTCTCACACCCCCCGCCCCAGCAGCAAGCATGATGGAGGAGTTGGTTTTCTCCTGTCAGATACCTGCTCCTTTACCCCAATCCCACTGCCAACCTCTGTTACCCTCCCTTCCTTTGAGGTGCACTCTGTGCGCATCTACTCCCCCTCCAACCTCCAACTGGCTGTCATCTACCACCCCCCAGGGCCAGCCACCACCTTCTTTGACCACTTCACCACCTGGCTACTTCATGTCCTTTACGCGGACATCTCTACTATCATCATGGGCGACTTCAACATCCCTATTGACACTTCCCTCTCAGCTGCCACAAAGATGGCCACACACTGGACCTCATCTTCACCCGCCTCTGCTCCCTATCTAACCTCTCTAACTCACCTCTTCCTCTCTCTGACCACAACCTTCACACATTCTTTTCCCTCTCCACTCCATGTCTACAATCCCCACCCCACAAACTTTCACACCTTCGCAAAAATCTTAAACACCTTGACCTACACTCATTCTCTGAATCCCTTCTCCCTCTCACAGATATAAGTTCCTTACACAATGCGGATGACGCTGCTGCTCTATATAACACCACAATAGCTGCAGCTTTGGAATCTGCTGCCCCACTTACACATACCAAATCTTGCAAAATCAACAGACAGCCCTGGCTCACCAGCCTGACCAAAGAACTGACGCGAGCTAGGGCTGCTGAGCGCAGATGGAAAAGATCCCACTCCAACGAGCACTTCATCGCATTCAAACAGTCCCTCACTACTTTCAAGACCACACTCGCCACAGCTAAACAAACCTACTTCTCATCTCTCATATCCTCCCTGTCTCACAACCCTAAACAGTTATTCAACACCTTCAATTCTCTCCTCTGTCCCCCAGCACCTCCTCCTTCCCCACTCATCTCAGCTGAAGACTTTGCCTCATTTTTCAAGTGCAGCGCCCCAGAGTCCTGGTTCGTTGCAGTAATGTTATTCTTCCACCAGGGGAAGTGATGTTACATCTGAAGGCAATGAAGAAGATCTGCTGTCCAGGTATCACAGCCACACACACACTTCACACGCCAGTCCACCAGGGGGAGCTAAGGGTTCTATCTATTAGGCCACTCCTCACATAAGGTAAAACTGGAGGGTTGGTTAGGAAGTTAGTCAGTTCAGTGGAGGAAAGGAGAATTCCTGGCTGGGGACCGATGAGGAAAGGTCTCCCGGTCGAGCTGGCTGGGGTGATCCCTGGTCAGATCCAGACTGAAGTCTGAGGAGAAAGGAAAGAAGGACACGGAGCTGCGCCTGCAACCCATGCGGCAGCAACCTAAGGAAGGACACGAAGGGAATTGTGCTGTAGTGAGTGAGAAAAGAAGTCATAGCAACAGGAGTGAAACATCAGTGGGAGACCAGCTAGAAGCAGGCTACCTCCATCTGAAGCGCAGATCCGGTGGCCAGAATACCGAGGGAGTAAAGAACTTTATGCCGTGACTTCAGAGACTGGCAGGGCAGTTGATTCCAAGTTGGCTGTCCGACCTTTATACCTAAGAAGACACAGTGGCAACTTGTGGGGGTCGGGGCGTCTCTAGGGTCCCTATAAATAAGCCTCAGGCCATCAGTCATACGGGTTTTGTCCTATCCGTACCATCTGGGGGACAGAAAGAGAGAAGTAACAACAGTGAGGACCTTATGGTAGCTTATGCAAGTAGGAACCTATTACGTTACTGTGCGCAAGGGGAAGGCTTTTGAATTCCTCCTGGATAAGGGGACTCTGGAATTGCCTTCAGACCGGCCAGGCTCTGCCTACCCTGCGGTCCCTACTCTGGACTGTGGATGCTGAAGCCTTCAGTAAAAGGTAAAGAGACTGCAACCCTGTGTCCTCGTTATTCACTGCGCCTTGCACCATCCACCACCCACACTCTGGGAAGCCTTGGGGACATACTTCACCTGTGGGAAGATATACCATCTAAGCTGCCATAACATCACCCCAGCGGACCCCTAAGCAGCGTCGGTCACCCTGACTGAATACCACAGGTGGCATCACGAACATTACCCCTTTAAAGACCTTTCCCCCATTTCATTCAACGGACCTCCCGAGGGCCACGGACCGGGTCAGCCACCGTGACATCCCCACCGACAACAGAAGAAGGGCCCGGATCTGAGTATCCCATGGCCCTACGGGGGCGCTCCACAAGCAGAAGATTGATAACATCAGAGACAGTTTTGGTCAACAACCCCCAGAGCCCTTCCTCCCGACTTCCCAGCCCTCCACCTCCAAAACCAATTTCTCCACCATTACAGAAGATCGACTCTCCACTCTACTCTCAAGATCACATCTCACCACCTGTGCACTTGACCCGATCCCATCCCACTTCATTCCAAACCTCACCACAGTCTTCATCCCAACCCTAACCCATCTCTTCAACCTATCACTAACAACTGGTGTTTTCCCCTCCAGCTTTAAACATGCCTCCATCACACCTATCCTCAAAAAGCCCTCTCTTGACCTATCCTCTGTATCTAGCTATTGCCCTATATCACTTCTCCCCTATGCCTCCAAGCTACTGGAACAACACGTCTACCTTGAACTGTCCTCCCATCTCTCTTCTTGCTCCCTCTTTGACTGCTTACAATCTGGCTTCCGGTCACACCACTCCACTGAAACTGCCCTTACTAAGGTCACCAATGACCTCTTAACCGCCAAAAGCAAGCGACACTACTCTGTCCTCCTCCTCCTGGACCTGTTGTCTGCCTTTGACACAGTGGACCATTCCCTATTATTACAGACTCTCTCATCCCTTGGCATCACAGACTTGGCCCTATCCTGGATCTCATCATACCTAACAGACCGGACATTCAGCTTCTCCCACTCACACACCACCTCCTCACCTCGCCCCCTATCTGCCGGAGTCCCACAAGGTTCAGTCCTAGGGCCCCTGCTCTTCTCCATTTACACCTTTGGCCTGGGACAGCTCATAGAATCTCATGGCTTTCAGTATCATCTCTATGCTGATGACACACAGATCTACATCTCTGGACCAGATATCACCTCCCTACTAACCAGAATCCCTCAATGTCTGTCTACTCTTTCATCCTTCTTCTCCACTAGATTTCTGAAACTTAACATGGACAAAACAGAATTCATCATCTTTCCCCCATCTCACGTGACCCCCCCAACGAACCTATCCATTACAGTAAATGGCTGCCCACTCTCCCCAGTCCCACAAGCTCGCTGCCTCGGGGTAATCCTTGACGCTGATCTCTTCTTCAAACCACATATCCAAGCCCTTTCCACTTCCTGCCGACTTCAACTCAAAAATATTTCACGAATCTGTTCATTCCTCAACCAAGAATCTGCAAAAACCCTAGTCCATGCCCTCATCATCTCTCGCCTTGACTACTGCAACCTCCTGCTCTGTGGCCTCCCCTCGAGCACTCTTGCACCCCTCCAATCTATTCTAAACTCTGCTGCCTGACTAATCCACCTGTCCCCCTGCTATTCCCCAGCTTCTCCCCACTGTCAATCCCTTCACTGGCTCCCCATTTCCTAGAGACTCCAGTACAAAACCCTATCCATGACATACAAAGCCATCCACAACCTGTCTCCTCCATACATCTGTGACCTCGTCTCCCGGTACTTTCCTGTACGCAACCTCTGATCCTCACAAGATCTCCTTCTCTATTCCCCTCTTATCTCCTCTTCCCACAATCGCATACAAGATTTCTCTCGCGTATCACCCCTACTCTGGAACCCTCAACCACAACATATCAGACTCTCACCTACCATCGAAACCTTCAAAAAGAACCTGAAGACCCACCTCTTCCGACAAGCCTATAACCTGCAGTAACCACCTATTGACCAAACCGCTGCATGACCAGCTCTACCCTTGCCTACTGTATTCTCACCCATCCCTTGTAGATTGTGAGCCTTCGCGGGCAGGGTCCTCTCTCCTCCTGTACCAGTTATGACTTGTATTGTTTAAGATTATTGTACTTGTTTTTATTATGTATACACCTCCTTACATGTAAAGCGCCATGGAATAAATGGCGCTATAACAATAAATAATAATAATAATTTCACATCTCAGTTTCAGAAATTTTTTGCCAGATCCGTCACTGTGCATTTTTTCACCAGATAGAAAAAACTTTCCTCTGTACCTTATCACCGTCCTCTGGAAACATTTTTTTTTACGGATCTAGCAAAAAACGGATGAAACTTGTGGCCATCAGGTGCAATCCGGCGCTGATACAACTCTATGAGAAAAAAAACGGATCCGTTTTTTTTTTCAAAACTCACCGAATTATGCCTGACGGCAAAAACCTGATGTGTGAAAGTAGCCTAACTATCCATATATCTATCTACATCTATCTATCTCATTCCTTCTATCAATCTCATTCCTTCTATCTATCTACCTATCTGTCTATCTGTCTGTCTGTTTATCTATGTGTGTAATGGAGTGTGGGTGAGACAAATGTAAAAGAGGAGGTTGGATAAGACATGACATCACAAATCTTTTTTTCGTTCAATAACACATCTTTGTTTAGGTTTCAAAAACGCATACAAAAACGCATAAAAAAAAGCACAAAACCGCACCTGCGTTTTCTGCCAAGAGTGGCGGATTTAGTGCAGAAAAATCCGCAGGCAAATCTGCAACGTGTGGACATACCCTTAGCTGTGTTTTTCTGAAAGATAATGTTATCCATACCTTTACTGATGCACTCTATTTTAATTCATATGCAAATGTGGCTTAAAGAAGACCTCTCGTCAAGTCAAAAATGGCCAGTTTTTTATTTTATTTTATTTCTCTTGAACCCATGAATATTGTTTCCTTTTTTTTTTTGCCTTACATCACCATACAGTTTCATGGTCTTTAATTTAGTGATAATTTCTATGGATGAGTGAGCACTAAAATGCTTGGATGCTTATTACTCAAACCGAGCAATTCCTAATGCTCGGATTCTCGTTTCGAGTAATGAGTATAATGGGAGTCAATGGAAAATCCAAGTATTTTTACAGCAGACCATATAAAAGGTTCTTGGGGCAGTGAAAGCATTGAAATGGATGGAAAAAGTGCTGAAAGGAAAGAGAATAGCATGTAGAAGACCCCTGGAAGCATTTCTGAGTCCCAGATCGCTGTTGCAAACAATGAAGGTCACAATTTTACTCCACTTTAAGGACTGATAATAAAACATTCAAAATCGATGAGAAATTGGAGTTTACAGGAAAAACAATGTTAAGAAACCTTCTTTCCTATATAATGATGACTTGTGTATAAGGCAACATTTAATAAGGATTTAAAAAAATAATAATTTAAGTAAACCAAACTTGAATTTTTTAATAAAAAATGGAAATTTCAGCGTAATTTAATTTAATTTATTTAAATTAATTTCATTGAAGGAAGTAAGAACTGCCAAAAATTTACTGGAAGAGGTACTAAGATACACCCTGCATTAGACATAAAGGAGGGCTTCATACATATTCTGTTTAAATTGTCATCTAGTGGTGCTCCTATACTCATAAAGGCTATGCACTAAGTGCAAAGCCTGCCAAAAGTTAAAAGCAGAAATATCCATACTTCACTGAAGCACCAACTGTAGTGCCTCATTCAAATATTGTGAACAAAGTCTAGTTGTGGTACTCCTACACTCACAAAAGCTCTGCACACAGTGCAAAGCCTGCCAAAAAATTACAAGAAGGGTCATCCATACATCCTTGAAGGCACCAACTGTAGTGTCTCATTCAAATATTGTGAACAAATTGTAGTTGTGGTACTCCTACATTGATAAAAAAACTGCACATATTGCAAAGCCAGAAAAATGTATGAGGGTCATCCATACACTCTTGAAGGCACCAGCTGTAGTTCCTCATTCAAATACTGTGAACAAAGTTTAGTTGTGGTACTTCTACACTAATAAAAGCTCTGCACGCAGTGCAATATTTTGACAGTGTAGTTGATGTAGTCCTACACTCATAAAGGCTTTGCATAAATAGCAAAGCCAGGACAAAAATTAGAAGGAGGGTCATCCAAAGACCCTTGGAGGCAACAACTGTAGCACCTTATTAAAATATTTTGAAAGTGTAGTTGATGTGCTCCTACACTAATAAAGATTTTGCACTTTGTAAAAAAAATGATAAGTAGGGCATCCAGTCATCTGATGGTGTGGAAAAGTTGGGGCTAATCCAGGCTTTGTTCATTTTTATCACAGTGAGCCTATCAGCATTTTTTGCTGACAGGTGAAAGCGCCTGTCTGCTATGACCGCCGTCCGGCGGCACTATAAATCTGCTCAGGGAAGACATAGTGGCAGGGCAGCACAACACCTCCAGGGAATAGAGAGACAGCTCATGCCAGATGTCAAGGTTGATACCCATTAGCTGAAGCTAGGAGAGGAAGTAGGTCGTACACTGGTTTTGTTTGCCAGGTATTGCTTGACCATCTTTAAAACTTTTCTCTCTTTGTCAAAAATAACTGGTCATCAGGGCCTGGATGCTTGGAGGGTGCCAAGAAATTGTCATAGGCCTTTGACAGTGTACCATTGCCTCTGCTGTACCTGGTATATGTCCACCTCTTCTCTGCGCCTTGGTAGGGAAAGGAAGCTTGTCCCTGCCACTAGCATTGTCTGATGGTTATTTTTTCAACATATTTTACAAAATGGTCTTCTGGTATAGCATCATTTTAGTAGACCTCTCTAACTCAGGAAGTAAAGATGCAAGGTTCTCCTTGTAGCATGGGTCTAGCAGGGTGAAAAACCAGTACTCTTTTTGATCAAGATAAATGTAACATGAGGTTGGCCATATGGGCCAATCTCACTACAGTCAACACTTCTCTGTCTCCACCATAATTACTCTACATCCCCTCTTCCCTCTGCTTCTCCTTATCCCCCTCCTTAGCTCATCCACGTAGAAGACACAGGACAAAGCTTGTGTGGGTACTAGCCTCTGTTGCGCTAGCAACCCGCTCCTGTTCCTACTCCTCCTCAGCCTCCACCTCCTCATTGTTACCCAATTCATGCTAAGCAGATGAGATGAGGTTCGGCAGTATCTCCCTGTCTCTTGTCTTCCTCCATCTCCAACTGGTCCACATGCAAAGCTTCAGCTTTAATTGTGAGCAGCGACTGTTTCAGTAGGCAAAACAGTGGAATTGTTGCGCTGACTATGGCGTTCACTATCTTTGTGGAGTCCTCAAAGTCTTGAAGAAATACACAAATGTCAGACATCCATGCCCACTCTTCATCTGATATTTGCTATTCATGGAGCCTGACTAGAAAACAGATGGACGTGTTGGAGCTGGTATTCCACAACTGGCCTCTGGCACCCAAAAAGCTTTGCCACCATGTGCCTTGTGGAGTTCTAGAGCGTGGTCGCGTCACACACCAATCGGTGAGCTGCCACTTGCATGCGCTGCTGCAGCACTGCCAGAGCAGAGGCAGCTGTAGCTGACTTGCAGAAAAGGGCACTGAAGTGGTGTACCTTGACCAGATGTTCTGGCAAATCGGGATAAGTTTTCAGAAATCACTGAACCATCAAGTTTAGCATGTGGACTAAGCAAGGTACGTGTGTGCATGCCAAGCTGCACAGCCACCACCAGGTTACAGCCTTTATCACACACGACCATGCCTTGTTGTAGGTTCAGGGTGAAAGCCACAGATCTGTCTGGTCTGTTATTCTTTTTAATGATTCTGCCACGGTGTGCGGTTTGTGTCCTAGAAAAATTAGCTTCAGCAGAGCCTGTTGCCACTTGCATGAGGCAGTGTTGCCCAGCTTCCAGTGACGTACTCTGCGATACCAAATCGAAGAAGGAGGATGAGCAGAAAGGGGTGCAGGAACTGGTGCAGGAGGTGGATTAAACTCTGGTCTCCTGGGACTCAGCATGGTGGGAGGAAGAAGGATCAGGGTGAAGATTATTATTATTATTATTATTATTTATTTATATAGCACCATTGATTCCATGGTGCTGTACATGAGAAGGGGTTACATATAAGTTACAAATATCACATACAGTAAACAAACTAACAATGACGGACTGATACAGAGGGGCGAGGACCCTGCCCTTGCGGGCTTACATTCTACAGGATTATGGGGAAGGAGACAGTAGGTTGAGGGTTGCAGGAGCTCCGGTGTTGGTGAGGCGGTAGCTCCGGTGTTGGTGAGGCGGTAACTTCGTTGGTGATGAGGCAGCAGCGGTGTCAGTGCAGGCTGTAGGCTTTCCTGAAGAGATGAGTTTTCAGGTTCCGTCTGAAGGATCCGACTGTGGTTGATAGTCGGACGTGTTGGGGCAGAGAGTTCCAGAGGATGGGGGATATTCGGGAGAAGTCTTGGAGGCGATTGGATGAGGAGCGAATAAGTGTGGAGGAGAGAAGGAGGTCTTGGGAGGACCGGAGGTCACGTGAGGGAAGATATCGAGAGATTAGTTCAGAGATATATGGAGGAGACAGGTTGTGGATGGCTTTGTAGGTCAGTATTAGCAATTTGAACTGGATACGCTGAGGGAATGGGAGCCAGTGAAGAGATTTGCAGAGGGGGGAAGTGGAGGAGTAGCGAGGAGAGAGATGGATTAGTCGGGCAGCAGAGTTAAGGATGGACTGGAGAGGTGCAAAGGTGTTAGCAGGGAGGCCACAGAAAAGGATGTTGCAGTGGTCAAGGCGGGAAATGATGAGGGCGTGCACAAGCATTTTAGTAGATTGGGGGTTGAGGAAAGGACGGATCCTGGAGATATTTTTGAGCTGGAGGCGACAGGAGGTGGAAAGAGCTTGGACTTGTGGTTTGAAGGACAGGGCAGAGTCGAAGGTTACTCCGAGGCAGCGGACTTCGGGTACAGGGGAAAGCATGATGTCATTGACTGCGATAGATAGGTCAAGTAAGGAAGATTTGTGGGATGCAGGAAAGATGATGAGTTCAGATTTGTCCACATTGAGTTTGAGGAAGCGAGAGGAGAAGAAGGAGGATATGGCTGATAGGCACTCTGGGATTCTGGACAGCAGAGCGGTGACGTCTGGGCCAGAGAGGTAGATCTGAGTGTCGTCAGCATAGAGGTGGTACTGGAATCCATGGGACTTTATGAGTTGTCCCAAGCCAAGTGTATAGATTGAGAAGAGTAGGGGTGCTAGAACAGAGCATGGGGGACTCCAACAGAGAGAGGGTGGGATGAGGAGGCAGTATGGGAGTGGGAAACGCTGAATGTGCAGTTGGATAGGTATGAGACGATCCAGGATAGGGCGAGGTCTTTGATGCCAAAGGAGGAGAGAATCTGTAGTAGGAGGCAGTGGTCAACTGTGTCGAAAGCAGAGGACAGGTCTAGAAGGAGGAGTACAGAGTATTGTCCAGTAGCTTTGGCGGTAAGTAGGTCGTTAGTGATTTTGGTCAGGGCAGTCTCAGTTGAGTGATGGGGGCGGAAACCAGATTGTAGATTGTCGTACAACAAGTTAGATGAGAGGTGGGAGGAGAGTTCAGCATGGACGTGCTGCTCCAGGAGTTTGGAAGCAGATTAGTGATTGAGACTGTTTGCTGGTGAGACTGGACCGTGTGGAAGTTTGGGTGGTGCTGGCAAACATGCTAGAAGCATTATCTGCTATCCAACCAACCGCCTGTTTGCATGGGTGTGTCTTCAGAAGTGGTATCCAGTGCCTCTGTGCAAAGTGGGACAGGAAGCTATGTGTTGTGGATGAGCATTTTTCTTGTGTTCAAGCAACAGGCGTAGTCGCACCTGCGACTAGGGTTTGTTAGATCCCTTGCATTATATCCTGTCAAGTATTTTGTGACCCTCAAAAGACTTTGATAGTATTTTTCTATACACATTATACAAATTTTAAGAATTTTTGAGAATTTTAACGTAATTAAAGGTTATATTTTAGGGGTCCACTTTTTTTTCTACCATCAGCTGCACCATCATCCACACTTCCACTTCCCCGTCTCTTACCGCCTTCCTTACGCATTTTCTAATTACTAGATCTCTGGAAACCAAGTTTATTCTTAATAAATTAAAATGTGTCACCTGCAGCAGGCAAAGTGTTTTTTAGCAGTTCGATACCACAATAATGTTACTTTTATATATCACATTATAAATTAATGTAACACTAAGCAGTGCGTTAAAGTCTATGGATGACTAATTGAATCCAGAAATTTTTTTTTAAACTTTTTTAGAGTTTTATATACCAGCATAATGTAGCAATAACCATGTTAAACTACAGGTCCTTCTCAAAAAATTAGCATATAGTGTTAAATTTCATTATTTACCATAATGTAATGATTACAATTAAACTTTCATATATTATAGATTCATTATCCACCAACTGAAATTTGTCAGGTCTTTTATTGTTTTAATACTGATGATTTTGGCATACAACTCCTGATAACCCAAAAAACCTGTCTCAATAAATTAGCATATTTCACCCATCCAATCAAATAAAAGTGTTTTTTAATAACAAACAAAAAAACCAACAAATAATAATGTTCAGTTATGCACTTAATACTTGGTCGGGAATCCTTTGGCAGAAATGACTGCTTCAATGCGGCGTGGCATGGAGGCAATCAGCCTGTGACACTGCTGAGATGTTATGGAGGCCCAGGATGCTTCAATAGCGGCCTTAAGCTCATCCAGAGTGTTGGGTCTTGCGTCTCTCAACTTTCTCTTCACAATATCCCACAGATTCTCTATGGGGTTCAGGTCAGGAGAGTTGGCAGGCCAATTGAGCACAGTAATACCATGGTCAGTAAACCATTTACCAGTGGTTTTGGCACTGTGAGCAGGTGCCAGGTCGTGCTGAAAAATGAAATCTTCATCTCCATAAAGCATTTCAGCCGATGGAAGCATGAAGTGCTCCAAAATCTCCTGATAGCTAGCTGCATTGACCCTGCCCTTGATGAAACACAGTGGACCAACACCAGCAGCTGACATGGCACCCCACACCATCACTGACTGTGGGTACTTGACACTGGACTTCAGGCATTTTGGCATTTCCTTCTCCCCAGTCTTCCTCCAGACTCTGGCACCTTGATTTCCGAATGACATGCAAAATTTGCTTTCATCAGAAAAAAGTACTTGGGACCACTTAGCAACAGTCCAGTGCTGCTTCTCTGTAGCTCAAAAGTGGCTTTACCTGGGGAATGCGGCACCTGTAGCCCATTTACTGCACACGCCTGTGCACGGTGGCTCTGGATGTTTCCACACCAGACTCAGTCCACTGCTTCCTCAGGTTCCCCAAGGTCTGGAATCGGTCCTTCTCCACAATCTTCCTCAGGGTCCGGTCTCCTCTTCTCGTTGTACAGCGTTTTCTGCCACATTGTTTCCTTCCAACAGACTTACCATTGAGGTGCCTTGATACAGCACTCTGGGAACAGCCTATTTGTTGAGAAATTTCTTTCTGGGTCTTACCCTCTTGCTTGAGGGTGTCAATGATGGCCTTCTTGACATCTGTCAGGTCGCTAGTCTTACCCATGATGGGGGTTTTGAGTAATGAACCAGGCAGGGAGTTTATAAAAGCCTCAGGTATCTTTTGCATGTGTTTAGAGTTAATTAGTTGATTCAGAAGATTAGGGTAATAGGTCGCTTAGAGAACCTTTTCTTGATATGCTAATTTATTGAGGACAGGTTTTTTGGGTTATCAGGAGTTGTATGCCAAAATCATCAGTATTAAAACAATAAAAGACCTGACAAATTTCAGTTGGTGGATAATGAAACTATAATATATGAAAGTTTAATTGTAATCATTACATTATGGTAAATAATGAAATTTAACACTACATGCTAATTTTTTGAGAAGGACCTGTATGTAGATGACTAATTGAATCCAGAAAAAAATGTGAAATTATTTAATATACCAACATAATGTTACACTAAGCATGTTAAACTGTATGACTGACAATAAAGTCAATTTTTTCACACTCCAAAAATATGTGGTCACATGCAGCAGCTATATATTTTGCAACGGACTGCAAAGCCCTAGACTCTGACCTGGATAACTGCTCTCTCCCTTCAATCATAACTGTCCCTGAGCTGTGCAGTGGTGTCAGTGTGCTGAGCTTGGCGTCGCCGGTCTTTTTACAACCTCTGAAGAGGTAATTTGGCCAACCAATCACAGTAATGCCAATACCAAGATGGCTATGTAATTATATTGAGTGGCAGGCAATCCCCGCATGTTTATTGGCTGTGTAACAGGCGCCAAACATGCGGGGCGGAGATTCCAGCTTCAAATCTGAGCCCCAGCCAATGCTCATTGAGTGCCGAGCACATCCAAGCACCCAGAAACTCGAGTGCGATCTGAGAATCACCGAGCATATTCCGAGCATGTTCGCTCATCCCTAGTAATTTTCATGGCCTTTACTAAGAGGCCAGTGCTAACAGGGTAATAATGAAGAGTAGCCTATAGACACAACCCAGATGATCCATTGAGCCACACCCCATCGAATGTAAAAAAAGAACAAAGATAAGCTGAATACTTTTGACCTGGTAACAAATCATTATTAAGTGTTCTGGGCATGAACAGGGCACTTTTGAAACCTCTACCTCCCTGGTTCTTTTCCAGTACCACCTTTTCTTTTCTCGACTGACAGCTCATCGACTTGACAACACAGCCAACGATCTGTCAGTCAACCAGAGGAAAGGGACAGCCGGGAAATAGAGTCTGGGAGGCAGATTATGAGAAGTGCTCTGATTATGCCTAGAGCACTTAGGCCTAAATTGCATATTATTTAAAATAGTACTTTTTCAGTCAGAGAGCAGCAGAATACATCAGTATCATGATTATGATTTATTTATATAGCACTATTGATTCCATGGTGCTGCACATGAGAAAGGGATACATACAAATTACAGATATCACTTATAGTAAACAAACTAACAATCACAGACTAATACAGAGGGGAAAGGACCCTGCCCTTGCGGGCTTACATTCTACAGGATGGTGGGGAAGGAGACAGTAGGTTGGGGGGTTGCAGCAGCTCCGGTGTTGGTGAGTCGGTAGCTCCGGTAGTGGTGAGGAGACAGCGGGGTCAGTGCAGATTGTAAGCTTTCCTGAAGAGGTAGGTTTTCAGGTTCCATCTGAAGGAACTGAATGTGGTTGATAGTCAGACGTGTTGGGGCAAAGAATTCCAGAGGATCGGGGATAATCGGGAGAAGTCTTGGAGGCGGTTGGGTGAGGAGCGAATAAGTGTGGAGGAGAGAAGAGGTCTTGGGAGGACCAGAGATTACCTGAGGGAAGATATAGGGAGATTAGTTCAGAGACATATGGAGGACACAGGTTATAGATTGCCTTGTAGGTCAGTATTAGTAATTTGAACTGAATGGGAGCCAGTGAAGAAATTTGGCAGAGGGGAGAAGTGGAGGAGTAGCGAGGAGAGAGATGAATTAGTCGGACAGCAGAGTTAAGGATGGACTGGAGGGGTGCTAGGGTGTTAGCAGGGAGTCCACAGAAAAGGATGTTGCAGTAGTCGAGGCGGGAGATGATGAGGGAATGTACAAGCACTTTAGTAGATTGAGGGTTAAGGTAAGGAAGGATTCTGGAGATATTTTTGAGCTGGAGGCGACAGGAGATGGAAAGAGCTTGGATGTGCAGTTTGAAGGACTGGGCAAAGTCAAGGGTTACTCTGAGGCAGCGGACTTCCAATATGGGGGAAAGTGTGAGGTCATTAATCGCGATAGATAGGTCAGGTAAGGAAGATCCATGAGATGGCGGAAAGATGATGAGTTCAGATTAGTCTACATTGAGTTTGAGGAAGCGAGAGGAGAAGAAGGAGGATATGGCTGATAGACACTCTGGGATTCTGGAATCCATGGGACTTTATGTGTTGTCAGAAGCCAAGTGTATAGATTGAGAAGGATCCTAGAACAGAGCCTTGGGGGACTCCAACAGAGAGAGGGTGCAATGAGGAGGTAGTGTGGGAGTGAGAGACGCTGAATGTGTGGTTGGAAAAATATGAGGAGATCCAGGATAGGGCGAGGTCTTTGATGACAAAGGAGGAGAGGATCTGTAGTAGGAGGCTGTGGTCAACTGTGTCGAAAGCAGAGGACAGGTCTAGGAGGATGAGTATAGAGTATTGTCCGTTAGCTTTGGCTGTAAGTAGGACACTAGTAATTTTGGTCAGGGCTGTCTCAATTGAGTGATGGGGCGGAAACAAGATTGTAGATTGTCAAAAAGGAAGTTAGATAAGAGGTGGGAGGAAAGTTCAGCATGGACGTACTGCTCCAGGAGTTTGGAATTGAATGGGAGCAGTGATATTGGGGGATATAGCTGGACATAGCAGTTGGATCGAGGGTTGGCTTTTTAAGGATAGTTGTGATTGTGGCATGTTTGAAAGCAGAAGGGAATGTACCAGAAGTTAGTGATAGGTTGAAGAGGTGCGGATGGGATGGGATAAGAGTAGTAGTGAGGTTGGGGAGGTGGTGGGATGGGATGGAGTCGAGCACACAGGTGCGATTTGAAGAGGAGACAATTAAGCTCCCCTTCAGTGATGTTGGACAGGGGGGTTATGGGGTTTGGGCAATGGTCTGGTATACAAAGGGGTTGTGGTGGTTGAATAATGAAGACATGACTTGTTTGGTCAATTTTATTATTAAAGTGTATGGCAAAGTCCTCAGCAGATATGAGAGAGGTTGGAGGGGGCAGTGGGGGGCGGAGGAAGGAGTTAAAAGTTTTGAATAACTGTTTGGGGTTGTAGGATAGGGAAGATACGATAGTTGTGAAGTAGGCCTATTTAGCAGAGGTCAAGGCAGATTTGAAAGTGGGTGTTGCCTGTTTGAATGCAGTGAAGTCGTCTTGCAATTTTGTTTTCTTCCAACGCCGCTCTGCAACCCCGGACACTTCTCGGACCTTTTTAGTGGTGTTATTGTTCCAGGGTCGTCTGTTGATATGTCACACTCTGCCATGAATGAGAGGGGTGACTGCGTCAATATCTGATGCGAGTGTGGCATTGTAGAAAGCGGTAACACTGTCTGTGTCATGGAGTGAGGATATGGATGCCAGTGGTAGAATAGAGTCAGAGCGTGTGGGTGTCTAGGTGTGCAAGGTTTCTGTGGGGGTGCTCATGTTGCTGGACATGGGTGACAGGTGAGGAGGACAGGGATGAGAAAGTGAGTAGATGGTGGTCGCATGGAGGGAGAGGGGAAGTGGTGAAGTTAGATAGAGTAGAGACAGGTGAAGACCAGGTCTAACGTATGTCCATCTGTGTGGGTGGCTGAGGAGGACCACTGAGTAAATCCAAAGGATGAAGTAAGGGACAGGAGTTTGGAGGCTGTTGACTGAAGGGTATCAGTGGGGATGTTGAAGTCACCCATGATGATAGTGAGAATGTCAGTGGAAAGAAAGTGAAGAAGCCAGGTAGAGAATTGGTCAATAAAGGCAGTGGCCAGTATAGGTTTGGATGACAATAACTTTCAGAGCTTTAAATGCCACCCTTAGCTTTATCCTGGATCTGCTCACATAGGTGAGAGCTACATTTAAAATGCACAATGTTCATCTAGTCTAATAAGCAAAGTATTAAAGTTAAGAGTTTCTGTTTTACAAATGCGAACAAGTTGGGGTGAATTATTTTGCGTGCTTAGCTCTGGCATTAGAGACTCTAATGCATTAAACTGATGTCTCACAACTGTTTTAGCATGCTGATAAACCATAATAAAAGAGTTTTAGAAGAGGGTAGAATGAGTGAAACAATTTGTGACAAATTGAAAATCAATTAATTAAACATTTTCTAAAGGTCCTGAATTTGTAAAGTCATAGGCCATCAGATCCCCTTGGGTCCAAAATATTATTTACTCAATATATCACCATTTCAAGTAGGTCCTAAAGTCAAACACCTTCTATTGCATATAAGTGCTGCCAAATGTTCGATAACCTGTAAGTACAAGTTAATTCATCCCCCATCGAACACTGAACTGCAGTTGCGAATGCAAGATAATTGAGGTATGGAAGATCTCACGGCTTCGTTGAATAATACTATTGATCGTTTCAATGCATAAATTGGGTTCTGAGAAACCACTAGTCATTGCAGCGAAAATTAGTTGCTATGGGTCATATAATAAGTACAGGTTTTACTCCCCCCCTTCTGTCTGTGACTTGTAGCGTCAGTATTTTTGTTTTAGTTATATATTGAGATGTAAACATATTACATTGTGCCAACTCAATATTGATGACAAATTTGTTTATTGTTAGAAATTGCATCTATTTTTGTTATCTTAAGAAATATGCTCCTGTGTTGAAGGATTTTAATTATTTCTTTTCTGTAATGCTATTTTGAAAAACTCAATGAAATTCAATTACGGTATATAAAAATAATATTTTTCTAAAGAATTGACGTTCTAGCGAATCCAAAGTTTTGGGGGGGAGGTTTGATTAGCAAGAATCTAACAAAATGGTGGCTAGACCAAGGGGGCTGTTCTTCAGAACTTCCAGTGTACTGCATTCTGGCCCATATTTAGCCTCACATGATCACGTGAAGGGGTTGACACAAGAATGGTGTGTGTGTCAGAAGATCTGAAAACTGATCGCAGAGAACTAGGGAATTATGGCAGCATAACGACAAGCTAAGGGCCATCTTTGCACAGGTGAGTGCATAATGTTTATTTATTTTTTAATCCCTTCTCTTCTATGTATTATGTTTTGGGCGTCATTAATGCACCTAAAGGCAGACAAATAGATTAGGTAAAACAAGGGGTTTTCAAAACCACTTAAATGCAATTTGTTCCCAGGAATGAAGACAAATTTCCTAATAAAAAGATTTGCACATTTTCAGAACTTTCCATGCTGAACAAAATTATCGCTCAAAAAATAAAAGTTTAGTTATTCTGTAACTAAACTGTATGACCTTAAACGGTACCAAATTTGTCTTCACTCACCAACGTTCTGCGTTTTTGGAAGCCCTGCATAAGAACGTGTAATCTATGAAAACTATACAACACTATTAAGCTGAACTAGGTCGCTATAAATTTTTTGTTCTTTTCTTAAGCGGATAAGTTAATGTCTGATGGCTTGAAGACTGAACAGTTTTAGGGTTGATCCTGCAGAGATATTAATTGCAAAGTGTTCTCACTGCCAAAAGCATTTTAGAAAACAACAAAGGCATAAATAAAGCGAACGTATACCCTTGGAGAAAAACAACAATGGAATAAAATCCCTCAAAAGGAGAAAAAGAACAAACGTATATTGAGAAATAGTAAATGTTGTTTATGTTGCCTTCACTTGTTTAATGGGTTCTAGCAATTTACCAGATGTAGCGAATGGAAAGTCAACGTGTCCGGAAACCTTAGCTAAAAATATAATATTTTTGGTCAATTTTGGGGAGAAAAAAATAAAACTGTGACCTTAACTGACAAATTAAGTTCCTACGGAATATGATAGCTGCTTGTTCTCTCTTATGTATTACAAGGTTTGTAAAATTTAATCTGTTAATGCCCCCCTAGATGAACACTCAAAAGTTGTTATCCTATATTTATCAATGTAGTTACCTTTATTTTTGGTGCATTTTACTCCAAAATAATGTGTAATCTGCTCTGTAACGCATTTATATACAGTCATGGCCAAAAGTATTGACAACCCTGCAATTCTGTCAGATAATACTCATTTTCTTCCTGAAAATGATTGCAAACACAAATTATTTGGTATTATTATCTTCATTTAATTTGTCTTAAATGAAAAAACACAAAAGAGAATGAATCAAAAAGCAAAACATTGATGATTTCACACAAAACTCCAAAAATGGGCCAGACAAAAGTATTGGCACCCTCAGCCTAATACTTGGTTGCACAACATTTAACCAAAATAACTGTGACCAACCACTTCCGGTAACCATCAATGAGTTTCTTACAATGCTCTGCTGGAATTTTAGACCATTCTTCTTTGGCAAACTGCTCCAGGTCCCTGATATTTGAAGGGTGCCTTCTCCAAACTGCCATTTTTAGATCTCTCCACTGGTGTTCTATGCGATTCAGGTCTGGACTCATAGCTGGCCACCTTAGAAGTCTCCAGTGCTTTCTCTCAAAACATTTTCTAGTGCTTTTTGAAGTGTGTTTTGCGTCATTGTTGTGCTGGAAGACCCATGACCTCTGAGGGAGACCCAGCTTTCTCACACTGGGTCCTACATTATGCTGCAAAATTTGTTGGTAGTCTTCAGACTTCATAATGCCATGCACACAGTCAAGCAGTCCAGTGCCAGAGGCAGCAAAGCAACCCCAAAACATCAGGGAACCTCCGCCATGTTTGACTGTAGGAACCGTGTTCTTTTCTTTGAATGCCTCTTTTTTTCTCCTGTAAACTTTATGTTGATGCCTTTTTCCCAAAAAGCTCTACTTTTGTCTCATCTGACCAGAAAACATTCTTCCAAAACGTTTTAGGCTTTTTCAGGTAAGTTTTGGCAAACTCCAGCCAGGCTTTTTTATGTCTCGGGGTAAGGAGTGGGATCTTTCTGGGTCTCCTACCATACAGTCCCTTTTCATTCAGACGCCGACGGATAGTACGGGTTGACACTGTTGTACCCTCGGACTGCAGGGCAGCTTGAACTTGTTTTGATGTTAGTCGAGGTTCTTTATCCAACATCCGCACAATCTTGCATTGAAATCTCTTGTCAATTTTTCTTTTCCGCCCACATCTAGGGAGGTTAGCCACAGTGCCATGGGCTTTAAACTTCTTGATGACACTGTGCACGGTAGACACAGGAACATTCATGTCTTTGGAGATGGACTTGTAGCCTTGAGATTGCTCATGCTTCCTCACAATTTGGTTTCTCATGTCCTCAGACAGTTCTTTGGTCTTCTTTCTTTTCTCCATGCTCAATGTTGTACACACAAGGACACAGGACAGAGGTTGAATCAACTTTAATCCATGTCAACTGGCTGCAAGTGTGATTTAGTTATTGCCAACACCTGTAAGGTGCCACAAGTTAGTTACAGGTGCTGTTAATTACACAAATTAGAGAAGCATCACATGATTTTTCGAACAGTGCCAATACTTTTGTCCACCCCTTTTTATGTTTGGTATGAAATTATATCCAATTTGGCTTTAGGACAACTCTTTTTGTGTTTTTTCATTTAAGACAAATTAAATGAAGATAATAATAACAAAGAATTTGTGTTTGCAATCATTTTCAGGAAGAAACTGAGTATTATCAATTTGGCCAAATCGATCAACTCTATCTGCCATACTCACCTGTATACTAGACTTGCCAGATTTATTTTGACAGAAGACCTATTATACCTGTCTTATGGCAGGGGTTTAGAGAATGCCCTACCTATCAGACCCACAGGGTATTGCTCCGGGTGCCACAAGATTGTGATACCATGTTGATGATGAGGTTAAAGAGAGAGCCCCCTCCCCTCTCACAAAAAATCTGAATACTGTGGTCAACATTGACCGCAGCATCCAGAGAGTTAAAAAAAGCCATCAAAAAACATTCAATTTTTTTTTAGGTATTTAACCCATTCTCAAAATTTTACATACTGGTGTTATATTTCCCAAGGTGTTCCCGCAAATTAATGAACCAGTATGTCCAGATGATCGTGTGGGCATTGGAGCAGTGCCCAGCACGATCACTGTGGGAGCTCAGCCTAACTGGCAGCCGAGCTCCAGCAGCAACAGCCAGGAGCGGTGTCCACATAATCATCTGGGCTTACAGGTACATTCATTTGTGGGCACACCTTGGCAAATAGGATACCAGTATGTAAAATTTTGAGAAGGGTTTAAGTAGCTAAAAATAAATTGGATGTTATTTGGTCACTATTTTGTTTTTGATCACCCTATATTTGCATTAATTTTCTATAACAAAATATTCTTCATATCAAGTTTTGCCAACTGCTAAACTCTATCTGATTCTTATTTTACTTTTGTAATAGTGTGTGTTCTTGGGGGATAGTTAATTAAGACTAATCTGAAGTCTGGCCAACAAAACTCCTTTCTTTATTAGTACAAGAGTAAGAAATGCTTGATACATAATAAATAGCTTTTTTCTTTTTTTCTTTCAGCAGTTTCCATTTCCTACAACTGATGAACAAGTCACTTTCTAAGGCTTTGTAGATCAGATGTCAGTGTTCAACAAGCTGTCGGTATCTGTCAGAATCATTTTTCCGAACCACTGAAATGTCAGCGGTATAGTGATAGATTTACACATTTAAGGAAGTAAAAATAGAACATTTTGCTATGGTAAGAGTTTGTGTGAGGATATCCATAAACCATTATGAGCTATGACAAGTTAAAAAGTCCTATCCTATCTGGAGTAGATATCTGGGTCACCTTGAACTAACACATACTCTGCAGATTGTGTCATTTGAAGTCTAGGTGCCAGCTCTCCATGTGAAAGTTATTTGTTGCATATCAATAAAGTCAAATGTCTAGAGGTATATTACACAGTCCTTTTAAAACTACCCCAAATATTACACCAGATAGGCTTCAGCTCACTTGTCCTCTAAGGAAGGAAGCCAAGTCTCTAAGGCTCCACACTATGGAGTTTTTTTGGAGTTTAGGAACTTTGTGTGTCGACATATGGTGACCCTCTATGACATCATATTTTGGAGATTTTCTACCCTAGATAATAAAAGTGTAATAAAAAAAACTTGTAGTTCACATAAAAAATATATTCTCAGTGGTCCAATTAGAAGCTTATGGGCCCTATGCAAAATATCCTACAAGCCTCACAACTATCATGGATCTTTATTAGTATTGGACTTCTCATATTGATCAAAGACACCTTATGGGTGCCCTGGTGCAACTGCATCCCAGGTACCTATTGTAGTTTCACCCCTGTCCTTGGGATGTGTCTACATAGAGTCAGAGGAATACATACAAATTGTGCATTGCACACAACTTTAAAGAGTTTTTCAACTACTTGGACAAGCCCTTCTCAATCCTTATTTTTCAGGGAGAGTGAAGCCAGCGCTGATTGACCACAGGGATCACGTGACATAACAATGTCACACAATCCCAGGGATACCACTACTAGAGGTGAGTATAATTGTTATAATTTTACAAGGGGGAAACATAGGGATTGAGAAGAGGTTGTCCTAGTAGTGGCTTAGTTAGTCATCATTTGTTAGGGGGCCATAACTTCATTAATCGAATTGTAGCTGCGTTTACCCCTTTCTTTTGGTTGTCATAAAAAACTTTTTGGTATCTGAAATATACAGATGTTGATGTTAGAAGATATACATTCTATGTATCACAAACCAAAGTCAAGAAGAATGGAAATGAAATGGGAACTGTGGAGATTTTCTGTAAAAAAAACAAACAATGAAAAGTTACCTTTGTGTATTATTAAGGTGTATTCCACAAAATATGCAACTAATGTTTTATAAATATGTCTTACCTGAAAAAAATAAAATTAAACTGGACCTTTGTTCCACATCATATGTCATAAGTATTTGATAGATTTGTTGACCCACACTTATCTACAGACCATCGGTTACCAACCTCGATGCTTCCTCGTGGGGGTTTATCGGAGACATGTCCACTCATGGAAGTAATGTAATCAGCAGAGAACAGGCGACCCACGATCTGGAAATATGTGTGGGTCATAGAGGTGGAACCAGCATTTATCAGTCATTTATGGCATATTCTGGCCTAACTATATATATAAGTGGTTGTCTGGTTATCTTGTATAAATACCTATCCAATTCCTTAGGGTACCGTCACACTATACGATTTACCAACGATCACGACCAGCGATACGACCTGGCCGTGATCGTTGGTAAGTCGTAGTGTGGTCGCTGGAGAGCTGTCACACAGACAGCTCTCCAGCGACCAACGATGCCGAGGTCCCCGGGTAACCAGGGTAAACATCGGGTTACTAAGCGCAGCACCGCGCTTAGTAACCCGATGTTTACCCTGGTTACCAGCGTAAAAAAAAACAAACAGTAAATACTTACATTCCGGTGTCTGTCCCTTGCCGTCTGCTTCCCGCACTCACTGACTGCCGGCCGTAAAGTGAAAGCACAGCACAGCGGTGACATCACCGCTGTGCTCTGCTTTCACTTTACGGCCGGCAGTCAGTGAGTGCGGGAAGCAGACGGCAAGGGACCTGACTGACACCGGAATGTAAGTATGTACTGTTTTTTTTTTTTTACATTTATGCTGGTAACCAGGGTAAACATCGGGTTACTAAGCGCGGCCCTGCGCTTAGTAATCCGATGTTTACCCTGGTTACAAGCGAACGCATCGCTAGATCGGTGTCACACACACCGATCTAGCGATGACAGCGGGAGATCCAGCGATGAAAGAATGTTCCAAACGATCTGCTACGACGTACGATTCTCAGCAGGATCCCTGATCGCTGCTGCGTGTCAGACACAGCGATATCGTATGGATATCGCTGGAACGTCACGAATCGTACCGTCGTGGCGACAAAAGTGCCACTGTGTGACGGTACCCTTAGACATAGGATCTGATATTGGTAGATACCCAACACATTAAACAGAGCTGAACTGTTCGGCTCCTATCAATGTTTACAGTGCATGCCTCCTCTTGGTCATGGTGTAAGGAAGTGGAGGTGCTGCGGACACAACCTTTTAAAGATATGTGTTGTGATATAATGCATTGCACTGTTGAAATGTGATTTTAGATGTTTGACAATTTGCATGTCCTTAGTTGGGGAATAGATAGAGTTAATAGTTGGGACTAGTCCAGAATGAGAGGGGCTATGTGGAAAGACAGAAGATGTCTTCCTAACAGTGAGTCGGTTAGAGTCCAGTGTTCAGAAGAGTGAAACCTAAGGTCTAACAGTTAGCAGACTGACATGTTATAGTGTGTTGTCTGCAAGAAGGAAGACCACAGGATATCAGATAACATGTCCTAAGAACCAAGAAAACAGAACGCGACATTGAACGATTGGAATCCACGCCAGAGAGGCCACCTAAACAGTATGGAACTTTATCCAACGGGAAGTAGAAGGCCCACTTATAGGGAATTAATAGTAGAGATGCAATTGTATCAAAGGGATGTTAGTTAAAATATATCTACAGTAAAAGTTTGCTCAATTGTACATGTTGAATGGAAGCAATAGACACCATATGGGGACTTCAATGCTATCATAGAAAGCAGTGGACTTTCAAGGTTTTAGTGAGGAGTCATACCAACGTACATCAAGTAGTGGGGTCCTCACTAGTCAGTTGGGAAATTACAGTAGTTGTGAACGGTTGTAGCATTATACCTCAACTCGTTTGGCTCTCATTGGCGAGGATGAAGTCTCCCACAATTGATTGCTAAATTGTGATGTGATGCAAGAGCGTGAAGTGCAGGAGAAATAAAGTGTCATTATATGTAACTAAAAAGTTCCTATGTATGCTTAATGCAAGAGAAACCTTTGTGAAGAAATGTGGGTTACAAATCCGCAGTCACTATGTGCACTCTAAGGATTCTCGAATGCCAGTGCCGGGAGCAGCAGGTGCGTTATCACAATTATGCAATTTGCATACTGCAATCATGTGCCGAACAGATGTGCGTGACCTCACTTAGTGCAAGTGAATGGAGCAAGGCCGGACATGGCTAGTCGGAATGTGGCCAACAGTATATGAATTGCATACTTGTGGTCACATGACCACCCACACCCAGTGCCGGCACTGGAGAACCCAGAGTGTGAGCTAATAGAGTGACTGCAGACTTGTAGCCCAATACTGGACAATCCCTATATGGAGACACTCAGACATTCCATGAAGGTATGTGACGTGTGATGACCACCATCTGTAACACTAATGAATGCTTTCTTCAGGCTTCGTACAACAGTGGAATGTTTTACAATTGAACTATTTTCCTCTCTGTATGATATAAATCTATGCACCTGTATGTCTATAGCCATACCTCCATATATGCATTGTTTGGTTAATGCTCTTTATAGCAAATGTTTTGTAATACTTTTTTTGCTAGTGCAGGGCAATCTTATCTGCTGAAAATTAGATTTTGAGTATTTTAAAGTAAGAATCAGCAAATTCAATTGTACAAGCAAGGAACATCTTTGTCAGGCCCATCACTTGCTAGAGCTGATGATTTATTAATCAGCAATCTAAACAGAGAACTAATGAAATTTCTCTCAGAAGGCTGCCCAGGATTTCCTGCATGAGAAAAGCCAGAATGTTACTGGAGGAAAAGGACATTCTCCCATTTAAGAAAATCCTTGTTACTATACAATCTTCACATACTGTACTGCCAAATTGTTTTATTGCACATAATTATGCCAAGGGCAATGCTATTAGTTTGTGTCATAAGAGGATATAGCAGCGTGGCTAAATTCAACTTTAAAGGGAAGCTGTTACATCATTTTACCCTACTAAATTGCCCCCAATGCCTTAGAGGTCATGTAATGTGCATCCCTAACATGTGTCTGTAAAGCTGTACAGTATGTCCCAGTATGTAAGAAAATATAAAACCACGTGTAATCTTTAATTACTTGCTATGTAAATCCTTGGCTTCCAGTCATGAAGGTGATGCTGGATATTGGTTCAGGAAAGCTCCTCTGGCCAGTAGTAACATCCACCATAGTTTAAGTGATGGTCTGAACTGCCCCAGGATCATGGCTCTCATAATGGAAATTGTTGACAGTAATTTGCCTTCAGTGAGGCTGGATGTATATCTCCATTTGCAATTTGTGCATTCTCCAGAAACCACTGGTGCTCAGAGGCTTCGTGCATGCTCAGATTACTCTTATTCTATGGCGCAGTGCAGATCTGCTATGTTTTCTCATTGCCGATTCACCTGTTATCCTTGCTTCAGTCTTTTTAGGATAACAGGTGTTTTAATTTACTCATTTGTCTGCCCTATCACCTTTCAGATGCAGCTTTACTGTACAGTGGGGCAAAAAAGTATTTAGTCAGTCAGCAATAGTGCAAGTTCCACCACTTAAAAAGATGAGAGACGTCTGTAATTTACATCATAGGTAGACCTCAACTATGGGAGACAAACTGAGAAAAAAAATCCAGAAAATCACATTGTCTGTTTTTTTATCATTTTTTTTGCATATTATGGTGGAAAATAAGTATTTGGTCAGAAACAAACAATCAAGATTTCTGGCTCTCACAGACCTGTAACTTCTTCTTTAAGAGTCTCCTCTTTCCTCCACTCATTACCTGTAGTAATGGCACCTGTTTAAACTTGTTATCAGTATAAAAAGACACCTGTGCACACCCTCAAACAGTCTGACTCCAAACTCCACTATGGTGAAGACCAAAGAGCTGTCAAAGGACACCAGAAACAAAATTGTAGCCCTGCACCAGGCTGGGAAGACTGAATCTGCAATAGCCAACCAGCTTGGAGTGAAGAAATCAACAGTGGGAGCAATAATTAGAAAATGGAAGACATACAAGACCACTGATAATCTCCCTCGATCTGGGGCTCCACGCAAAATCCCACCCCGTGGGGTCAGAATGATCACAAGAACAGTGAGCAAAAATCCCAGAACCACGTGGGGGGACCTAGTGAATGAACTGCAGAGAGCTGGGACCAATGTAACAAGGCCTACCATAAGTAACACACTATGCCACCATGGACTCAGATCCTGCAGTGCCAGACGTGTCCCACTGCTTAAACCAGTACATGTCCGGGCCTGTCTGAAGTTTGCTAGAGAGCATTTGGATGATCCAGAGGAGTTTTGGGAGAATGTCCTATGGTCTGATGAAACCAAACTGGAACTGTTTGGTAGAAACACAACTTGTCGTGTTTGGAGGAAAAAGAATACTGAGTTGCATCCATCAAACACCATACCTACTGTAAAGCATGGTGGTGGAAACATCATGCTTTGGGGCTGTTTCTCTGCAAAGGGGCCAGGACGACTGATCCGGGTACATGAAAGAATGAATGGGGCCACGTATCGTGAGATTTTGAGTGCAAACCTCCTTCCATCAGCAAGGGCATTGAAGATGAAACGTGGCTGGGTCTTTCAACATGACAATGATCCAAAGCACACCGCCAGGGCAACAAAGGAGTGGCTTCGTAAGAAGCATTTCAAGGTCCTGGAGTGGCCTAGCCAGTCTCCAGATCTCAACCCTATAGAAAACCCTTGGAGGGAGTTGAAAGTCCGTGTTGCCAAGCGAAAAGCCAAAAACATCACTGCTCTAGAGGAGATCTGCATGGAGGAATGGGCCAACATACCAACAACAGTGTGTGGCAACCTTGTGAAGACTTACAGAAAACGTTTGACCTCTGTCATTGCCAGTAAAGGATATATTACAAAGTATTGAGATGAAATTTTGTTTCTGACCAAATACTTATTTTCCACCATAATATGCAAATAAAATGATAAAAAAAACAGACAATGTGATTTTCTGGATTTTTTTTTCTCAGTTTGTCTCCCATAGTTGAGGTCTACCTATGATGTAAATTACAGACGCCTCTCATCTTTTTAAGTGGTGGAACTTGCACTATTGCTGACTGACTAAATACTTTTTTGCCCCACTGTATATACTTTCCCCCTACTGGTATTTTCTGTTGAGTATAGTCTCATTTGGATGTCCAGCGATACTGCTGTAGTTTGAGCCAGTCAGTGAAAGACCAGCTAGGGTTTATCTATCTGCTGCTTATATTATTTACCCTGCAGCCATCTTCTGTTTCTTTTTAGGTACTTTATTTTGTATTTCTTGGTTCATTTTACTCACTCTGGGATCTCCTTGTATGTCAGCACACTTTCTCTTCTGTAGGTAATTTCCACTCTGCTCTGCCCTTTGGTTATTTAAGAGAAATGTGAAGTGTTCAACAGCCTTTGGCAGCATAGGTCCAAGTTGCCATTATTTAGTCCATGGTTAGGGCTATCTCTGCTCATTCAGGAACCATTAGAGACTGTGGGATCATTAGTATCTCTAGTCTATACAGGAATCAGCAAGGTAAGTTTCAGTTTTTTAGTGTGTTACCTATTTTCACAATTGAGTTATTACACAATTATAACATCGACATCCACGGACTTAGACAATGGAGAAATTAAGTTCTCTGTCTTCTCCTCACCTGTGCTGCGATTCTCTCATTTGAGAGAATAGGATCAAACTAACATGACTCTCGGATCAAACTCAGACACCATTTGAGCCGAGTGTCATTAATATAATTGAGATGATTCTATCGCATGAGAGAATCATCGCTCGTGTGTCCCTGGCCTACCAGCAACATCAAGAAATAATATCAGCAAGCATAATATAGTGGAAAAATTTGAGAAAATTTCCACTAATAACAATAATTAAGTAGTGCATTCAAATACTTCCACATATCATCTTATGGACTGTAATAGGGGCCAACTGCAAACAACAATATGTAAAGAACCAAAAGAAGAACAACAGTCATAAAGCCCATTAGACGTCAGCAAACGTTAATCTTTATTAATATCAAATGGGAAACAGGAAAAAAGGAGGAAATGGGGCTGAAAGGAGTAAAACTAGAAGTTTACAACAGGCATGTCACAAGCATCAAGTACATATAACATCAGTGCACATTTATGATCCATTATATAATGTTCCAGAAGTAGATACTAGTAGTGCAGATACTAATACCTTAGTGGATTGCAATAGCAGGGTCGCTGTGGCACACCCGTTCACCCCGACGCGCGTTTTGGTAGAATAAACTTTTTCAAGGGGCGTGATGCGTAAGCTGTTCTTGTTACTAAGGTTATTAGTCATTTGTCCACATTAATTTTTTACTTTTTAGAATAAAATATATTAAACCCTTGCCGCAATATGGCATACATTTACAAACCATTGTGCCTCCCTGATTTTGATGTGGGCTCACAAGCTGAGCCCACATGTTTCCTGGCAGATGATGGCTGTGGAGCAATGAATGGAGCATAGCTTTGTCTGACAGTTAACTTGTTGAATGCCACTGTCTATCTCTGACAGCAGCATTTACAGCATGGTGGGCCTGGTGTTCCAACAGTCTATCAATGCTTTTGCAATACAATTGCAGGGTGCCGATAGGTTGCCATAATGGCTGAAAACAGCTGTACCTGTCAAGATGTTTTTTCTGTGAATGCCAGTTTCTGGCTGGTGTTCATAGGAAACTCTGATTTTGCTTTTTAAGGCAATACTTTACTATAGCTGTGTCTAGTACAAGCAATCAGACAATCGCAGGTTCATAAAAAATACATAAATGGTATTCTTATGTTTGTAAAAGTCTAATCTAATAAAATATGAAATTAACTCAATATGTAAACTTTGTAATGACAAAAAAAAAAAAAAATCCCAGAATTGCCATTTTTTGCCACTGCAGCACCAAAACAAAATGCAATAAGAAGTGGTAAAATATTGTATCTACCCCAAAAGGGCATCAATAAAAATGTTGGCTCAGTGCAAAGGATAAGATCTCAAACAGCCCCATGGACTGAAAATTGAAAATGCTATAGGTTTCTGAACATGGTGATACAAGTAAAAAAACAACAAGATTTTTTACTACTTAAAAAAAACCTGTGCATGTTTGGTATTACCATAATTGTACTGACCTGTAGAATTATATTGCAAGGTAAGTTTTACTGTATAAGTAACAGTATAAATAAAAAATTAGCCAAAACAAATGAGGAATTGCACTTGATGAATGAATGATGTCATTTAAAAATTATAACTCATTCCACAAAACATAAGTCCCCATATGGCTATGTCAATGGAAACATAAAAAAGTTATGGTTCTTGTAAGAAAAAGAGGAAAAACAAAAATGCAAAAACAAAAAGTAGCAATACGGCTAAATATTAGTTTGTATTTTTATAACTAAAGTCCTTGTTTAAACGAGATAGGACTTTTTATGGCAGTAACATTGATTCTGTGCTTTTTTGTTTTGGGAGGAAATGGGCAGAAATATTTTTTTCCCTATTTGAAGGAGCTGTGCGCTGCGAGGACCCGCCGGTTTCTGAGCCGGTAACGGTGGTGATGTATATGATATGCATGTAACTATATTGAGCGAGTTCGCGTCCACTGTACGGCTTCTGCCCGGCCGGGAGTATGCATATTGAATACATCACCGTGGTTCCCGGCCCAGAAACCGTTGAATCCTCTCTACGAATAATGTGTGCACTGGGGGGATTCAAAAGTCTGCAGTAATTTTAGACCAGACAATCCCTTTGGTTTTATACTGTACTATAATACAATCGATAAAAATGTTTAAAAATAATTCTCAGATTCCAGTGTGGAGTAATACCAGATATGTGTACTATCCAAAAACTTCCATCAGGGCCATCATTACCAAGCACTATATAAGAACTAGACTGGGCAGACAATATAGAATGCCTAACTGACCCACACTTACAGCCTCAGAGCCTCATATCAAGTCGTAAGTTCTGGACGGGAGACGCGTGGCACTACAGTCCAAATAAGCATGGTGAAATACAGTCACTTGAACAATTCTATTCACCTGAACCTGGGCTAAAGCTAATAGATTTTTAATTTACCATTTTCAATAACATCTAACAAACATCTGAAAAATTTGCAGGCTCTACCATATATAAATTCAACTGTTTAATCTCCTCTAATCTATAATGTAAGAAAATAAAATATTTAAAAAAGAAATAGTGAGATCCTACGGTACAAGCCATATTTTGTACGCACCTTAGCTGTTCTCAGGTCATACATGTGTCTTTAATGAAATAATTATTTTTTTTGTTCCAGATAAGATATTCCATTACGTTTCTCATTAAGATAAGAACTTAGGAAAGTTGATTTGATTACTTACTAATTATGGCAGCTCCATTCTATCTCAGATTCGTATAGCAAAAAAAGGGGGGTAATAAACCACTCAAACTGAACAAAGGGTGCCCAGAAAAATTATATTGTAAATAGCAAAAGGGAACCTAAAATATAACGTTTAATAAATACTATTAAAAACTACATGACACAACATATAATGACAAACTCGTGCATTGACCACACAGGTCAACAGGACAAGGAACTGATAAACAGTCCAAAAGAGGAAAAATCAGTAGTCAATTTGGAACTCTACACAGCCTTAAGGGCTTATTATCACAATGTACACCCTGTCCAGTAAAGCAGAGGAACCAAAAATACCAATGTATGCTACTGTTACAGAAAATTTACTTAAGGTTCTCTATAAGGTGAAAGAAAAAACAGCACCGCTATTTATCACCAATGAGAAACCTCAAATACACGAGGACACACATAGAGCTATTGGAACAATCTCACCCAAATGTGGCACTGCAGCATACTGAAATGTATTCCCCATGTCAAGGTAAGAGTCCCATGGATCAAATTCCGTCCATCTAGGATCCGTTGGACTCCAAGACCACCTCCTGCGTTAAAGACCACCTCCCTCCTCTTTTGGACTGTCTATCTCAGATTCCCATGCAACTGTAGGTTGAGAGCTCCATTTTCTAGAAACACAAATCCCCTTATTTTTCTTTTTGAAAGTTTTGTAGACTAATTAAAGCTACAGACTGAAAATTTTAAATACACTAAGTGTATTTAGTATTTCTATATGTCGATGTCTCCTCAAACGAGGCAACAGTTTCATACAATAAAGTTGTGGAAAAATTAATGGTTTAATTAAATAGTACAACCCAAAAAGTGACAGGGAAAGCTTCTTCCAGTATTACAGTTTGCATTTTTTTCAAATACTGAAATAGAGTTAAGTGGATTAATTTCCATAAGATCTTAATAAAATCGTATGGAGACTGATTGCTGTAGGTAATTCTTTTGCTTAATTTTTAATATCAAGGGTATGTGCGTTAAGTATGTGGTGCAGAAATTTCTGCACCTCTTTTGCAGGAAAAACGCAGATGCAAAAATCCACATTTCCAACACATTTTTGCTGTGTTTTTTTCTTACATTTTGGTGCAGATTCTGACCCACGAACCAGTATGGGTGAAACCTGCAGCAAAAAGCTGAAAAAATTACATTCTACAGATATAAATCAGCACCAAATCTGCAAGTCACAAATAAGCAACGTGTGCACATTATAAACAGTACAGACCAAAAGTTTGGACACACCTTCTCATTTAAAGATTTTTCTGTATTTTCATGACTATGAAAATTGTACATTCACACTGAAGGCATCAAAACTATGAATTAACACATGTGGAATTATATACTTAACAAAAAAATGTGAAACAACTGAAAATATGTCTTATATTCTAGGTTCTTCAAAGTAGCCACCTTTTGCTTTGATGACTGCTTTTCACACTCTTGGCATTCTCTTGATGAGCTTCAAGAGGTAGTCACCGGGAACAGTTTTCATTTTACAGGTGTGCCCTGTCAGGTTTAACCCCTTTACCACCAAGAGTGGTTTGCACGTTAATAACCGGACTAGTTTTTACAATTCTGACCACTGTCCCTTTATGAGGTTATAACTCTGGAACGCTTCAACGGATCCCGGTGATTCTGACATTGTTTTCTCGCAATATATTGTACTTCATGATAGTGGTAAAATTTATTTGCTATTACCCGTGTCTATTTGTGAAAAAAACGGAAATTTGGCAAAAACTTTGACAATTTTGCAATTTTCCAAATATGAATTTTTATGCCCTTAAATCACAGAGATATGTTACACAAAATACTTAATAAGTAACATTTCACACATTTCTACTTTACATCAGCACAATTTTAGAGCCAAATTTTTTTGTTGTTAGGGAGTTATAAGGATTAAAAGTTGACCAGCAATTTCTCATTTTTACAACACCATTTTTTTAGGGACCATATCATATTTGAAGTCATTTTGAGGGGTCTATATGATAGAAAATAACTAAGTGTGACACCATTCTAAAAACTGCACCCTTCAATATGCTCAAAACCACATTCAAGAAGTTTATTAACCCTTCAGGTGTTTCACAGGAATTTTTGGAATGTTTAAAAAAAATGAACATTTAACTTTTTTTCACAAAAATTTTTACTTCAGCTCCAATTTGTTTTATTTTACCAAGGATAACAGGAGAAATTAGACTCCGAAAGTTGTTGCACAATTTGTCCTGAGTACGCCGACACCCCATAAGTGGGGGTAAACCACTGTTTGGGCGCATGGCAGAGCTTGGAAGGGAAGGAGCGCCATTTGACTTTTTCAATGCAAAATTGACTGGAATTGAGATGGGATGCCATGTTGCGTTTGGAAAGCCCCTGATGTGCCTAAACATTGAACCCCCCCACAAGTGACACCATCTTGGAAACTAAACCCCCTAAGCAACTTATCTAGATGTGTGGTGAGCACTTTGACCCACCAAGTGCTTCACGGAAGTTTATAATGCAGAGCCATAAAAATAAAAAATCATATTTTTTCACAAAAATGATTTTTCGCCCCCAATTTTTTATTTTCCCAAACGTAAGAGAAGAAATTGGACCCCAAAAGTTGTTTTGCAATTTGTCCTGAGTACGCTGATACCCCATATATGGGGGTAAATCACTGTTTGGGCGCATGGCAGAGCTCGGAAGGGAAGGAGCACCGTTTGACTTTTCAATGCAAAATTGACTGGAATTGAGATGGGACACCATGTTGCATTGGGAAAGCCCCTGATATGCCTAAACAGAGGAAACCCCCAATTCTAACTGAAACCCTAACCCAAACACACCCCTAACCCTAATCCCAAACACTCCCCTAATCCCAACCACACCCCTAACCCCAACACACTCCTAACCTTAATCCCAACCCTAACCACACCCCTAACCCTAATCCCAACCATAACCCTAACCACACCCCTAACCCTGACACACCCCTAACGCTAATCCCAACCGTAAATGTAATCTAAACCCTAACCCTAGCCCCAACCCTAAACCTAGCCCTAACCCTAGTCCTAACCCTAGCCCTAGCCCTAACCCTAGCCCTAACCCTAGCCCTAGCCCTAACTCTAGCCCTAACCTGAGCCCTAACCCTAGCCTTAGCCCTAACCCTAACCCGAGCCCTAACCCTAATGGGAAAATGGAAATAAATAAATTTTTTACATTTTTTTAAATTTTTCCCTAACTAAGGGGGTGATGAAGGGGGGTTTGATTTACTATTTATAGCAGTTTTTCTAGCAGATTTTTATGATTGGCAGCCGTCATACACTAAAAGATGCTTTTTATTGCAAAAATATTTTTTGCATTACCACATTTTGAGAGCTATTATTTTTCCATATTTTGGTCCACAGAGTCATGTGAGGTCTTGTTTTTTGCGGGACGAGTTGACATTTTCATTGGTAATATTTTCAGGCACGTGACAATTTTTCATCTCTTTTTATTCCGATTTTTGTGAGGCAGAATGACCAAAAATTAGCTATTCATGAATTTCTTTTGGCGGGGGGCGTTTATACCGTTCCGCGTTTGGTAAAATGGATAAAGCAGTTTTATTCTTCCGGTCAGTACGATTACAGCGATACCTCATTTATATCATTTTATTATGTTTTGGCGCTTTTATACGATAAAAACTATTTTATAAAAAAAATAATTATTTTTGCATCGCTTTCTTCTGAGGTCTATAACTTTTTTATTTTTTTGCTGATGATGCTGTATGGTGGCTCGTTTTTTGCGGGACAAGATGTCATTTTCAGCGGGACCATGGTTATTTATATCTGTCTTTTTGATCGCGTGTTATTCCACTTTTTGTTCGGCGGTATGATAATAAAGCGTTGTTTTTTGCCTCGTTTTTTTTCTTACGGTGTTTACTGAAGGGGTTAACTAGTGGGACAGTTTTATAGGTTGGGTCGTTATGGACGCGGCGATACTAAATATGTGTACTTTTATTATTATTTTTTATTTAGATAAAGAAATGTATTTATGGGAATGATATTTTTTTTCCTTTATTTAGGAATTATTATTTTTTTTTTTTTTTACGTATGTGGGAATTTTTTTTAACTTTTTTACTTTGTCCCAGGGGGGGACATCACAGATCACTGATCTGACAGTTTGCACAGCACTCTGTCAGATCAGTGATCTGACTTACAGTGCTGCAGGCTTACCAAGCGCCTGCTCTGAGCAGGCACTTGGTAAGCCACCTCCCTCCCTGCAGGACCCGGATGCCGCGGCCATCTTGGATCCAGGCCTGGAGCAGGGAGGGAGGTAAGGAGACCCTCACAGCAACGCGATCACATCGTGTTGCTGCGGGGGTCTCAGGGAAGCCGGCACACCGCGATCATGTTTGAACACAAGGAATGGACATTAGACAAGTGGAAATCTGTTCTTTGGTCTGATGAGTCCAATCTTGAGATCTTTGGTTCCAACCACCGTGTCTTTGTGTGACACAGAATAGGTGAACGGATGGACTTTACATGCCTGGTTCCCACCATGAAGCATGGAGGAGGAGGTGTGATGGTATGGGGGTGCTTTGCTGGTGACACTGTTGGGGCTTTATTCAATATTGAAGGCATACTGAACCAGCATGGCTACCACAGCATCTTGCAGTGGCATGCTATTCCATCCGGTTTGCGTTTAGTTGGACCATCATTTATTTTTCAACAGGACAATGACCCCAAACACACCTCCAGGCTGTGTAAGGGCTATTTGATCAAGAAGGAGAGTGATGGGGTGCTACGCCAGATGACCTGACCTCCACAGTCACCAGACCTGAACCCAATTAAGATGGTTTGGGGTGAGCTGGACAGCAGAGTGAAGGCAAAAGAGCCAACAAGTGCTAAGCATCACTGGGAACTCCTTCAAGATTGTTGGAAGACCATTCCCGGTGACTACCTCTTAAAGCTCATCAAGAGAATGCCAAGAGTGTGCAAAGCAGTCATCAAAGCAAAAGGTGGCTACTTTGAAGAACCTAGAATATAAGACATTTTTTCAGTTGTTTCACACTTTTTTGTTAAGTATATAATTCCACATGTGTTAATTCATAGTTTTGATGCCTTCAGTGTGAATGTACAATTTTCATAGTCATGAAAATGCGGAAAAATCTTTAAATGAGAAGGTGTGTCCAAACTTTTGGTCTGTACTATATATATATATAGTATATATATATATATATATATATATATACACTGCTCAAAAAAATAAAGGGAACACCATGTAGATCAAACTTCTGTGAAATCAAACTGTCCACTTAGGAAGCAACATTGTTTGACAATCAATTTCACATGCTGTTGTGCAAATGGAATCGACAACAGATGGAAATTATTGGCAATTATCAAGACACACTCAATAAAGGAGTGGTTCTGCAGGTGGGGACCACAGACCACATCTCAGTACTAATGCTTTCTGGCTGATGTTTTGGTCACTTTTGAATGTTGGTTATGCTTTCACACTCATGGTAGCGTGAGACGGACTCTACAGCCCTCCAAAGTGGCTCAGGTAGTGAAGCTCATGCAGGATGGCACATCAGTGCAAGCTGGGGCAAGAAGGTTTGCTGTGTCTGTCAGTGTAGTGTGCAGAGGCTGGAGGCGCTACCACAAGACAGGCCAGTACACCAGGAGATGTGAAGGGGGCCATAGGAGGGCAACAACCCAGTAGCAGGACTGCTACTTCAGCATTTGTGCAAGGGAGAAGAGGAGGAGCACTACCAGAGCCCTGCAAAGTGACCTCCAGCAGGCCACAAATGTGCATATGTCTGCACAAACGGTTAGAAATCGACTCCATGAGGATAGTCTGAGTGCCCGATGTCCACAGATGGGGGTTGTGCTCACAGTCCAACACCGTGCAGGATGATTGCCGTTTGCCCCAGAACACCAGGATTGTCAAATTCGCCAGTGGCTCCCTGCGCTCTTCACAGATGAAAGCAGGTTCACACTGAGCACATGTGACAGACGTGGCAAAGTCTGGAGATGCTGTGGAGAGTGATCTGCTGCCTGCAACATCCTTCAGCATGACCGGTTTGGCAGTGGATCAGTAATGGTGTGGGGTGGCATTTCTTTGGAGGGCCACACAACCCTCCATGTGTTCACCAGAGGTAGCCTGACTGCCATTAGGTATAGAGATGAGAACCTCAGACCCCTTTTGAGACCATATGCTGGTGCAGTTGGCTCTGGGTTCCTCCTGATGCAGGACAATGCCAGACCTCATGTGGCTGGAGTGTATCAGCAGTTCCTGCAAGATGGAGGCATTGAAGCTGTTGACTGGCCCGTCCGTTCCCCAGACCTGAATCCGATTGAACACATCTGGGACATCATGTCTCACATTATCCACCAATGTTGCACTACAGACTGTCCAGGAGTTGGTGGATGCTTTAGTCTGTCTGGGAGGAGATCCCTCAGAGACCATCTGCTGCCTCATCAGAACCATGCCCAGGCGTTGTAGGGAGGTCATACAAGCAAATGGAAGCAACACACACAACTGAACATCAGTTCCTTGTCTTGAGGCATTTCCACTGAAGTTGGATCAGCCTGTAATTTGATTTTCCACTTTGATTTTGAGTATCATTCCAAATCTAGACCTCCATGGGATATTCATTTTGATTTACAATGATCATTTTTATGTTTTATTGTTCTCAACACATTCCACTATGTAATGAATAAATATTTGCAACTGAAATATTTCATTCAGTGATATCTAGGGTGTGGTATTTTAGTGTCCCCTTCATTTTTTGAGCAGTATATATATATATATATATATATATATATAGTATATACTGAGATGTTTGGTTTTTAACAGCAGCACGGGTAGCAAAACATCTTGCACACTGAAGACACACAGGGATGTCATCTGTGTGTCATCAGTACCACACGTACCAGTGCCTGGGAAGCAGGAAGCAGCAGTACAGTTAGCACTGTTACCCTTGGTCAGGTGCTAAAGACCCCTCGCATCATTCTGGGATTATTCATCACCCACCGCCTGCGTTATAAATAAATAGTTTAAAAAACCCGCGTGGGTTCCTCTGTATTTTCTATAACTAGCCAGGCAAAATTGACACATGGGAGCGGCAACCCTCAGCTGACGGCGTAGCAAGGCTGGTTATCAAGAATAGAGAGGTCCCCATGCTGGGTCCCCCATTTTTGACTGCAGATTAAAGCTCTGCTGTGAACTTACTGAGCTGAACTCTTTTTCTCATGGTGCTGAGGTTACCGCAGTTCAGCCCAGTTGGGAACGCAGCCTCAGTGACCGACGGTAACCTCAAGGAGGTCGCCGCTGCTCACTGATGCTGCTCATTCACTGGTGGTTCTCAGCCTGGATGGTCACATATTCGCAGTCCTGTCACCTGGTTACCACAACAGAGAGGAGCCAGAAGGCCGCAGCATCTGATTGCTCCTACTCCTGCGCTGAAAAGTAGCTCTTCACCTTCTTTTTAAATGGTGTTTATTTCTTTTGGCGGAACAGGAGTTAATTGGCTATGTTGGGAGCTCTGGGAGTTTGAGCTCTCAGCTGAGCTCGGTTAGCCACTCCTATCCCCTTTATAATCTGAGTCCTGATTCAAACACATTGTCAGAGCTAGTTCATGCTGCATGGCATACAGGTGTTTGGTGCTTATTATGAGGAGTTTGGAGGAGTAATCTGTGACTGTTCTGTGGGTTTGTAAGTGTCATAATTGCTTTCACTCCTCTTATTTGGTTTATTCCTTATCTTCCACTCCCCTGTGCATTCCTCTGTTATTTGTGAGTGAATATTTGCATGCCTGTTATTTTCAGTTACCTCTTCTTTGTATTGCCTTGTTTATCAGATTGGTGTACTGTGGTTCACAGCAGCTCCCCTCTTCCATGGGTGGGGGAAGGGAACAGATGGAAGGCTGATTCAGGAGGTAAGGCAAGGGTGGTGGCCCCGGTATCTTCACCTTCAGAAGTATCCCAGGGAATAGGGTAAGCTAGGGTGCCCCCTAGTGTTAGGGACAGTGAAGGAGCCACTGGTCACCTGACACCTGAGTCGTGACATGTCTAGGTTAAAAACTATTAGTCCCCAGACATGGAATACGGCATGGGACATAATGATGAACAGGTGAGGGATATCGTTTTGTTTTTTTTTGTTTTATTACAGGAGACAAGGGATTCAATGGAAAGAGTGTTAGGTGAGTTTAACTGTGTTTTTTATTTTAAATAAAATAACAGAAGAGGATTATTTACTGTTAGGGCAGTGAGAATCTGGAATTCCTTGCCTGAGGAGGTGGTGATGGCGAACTCAGTCGATGGGTTTAAGAGAGACCTAGATGTCTTCCGGGAGCGTAACAATATTGTATCTTACAGTTATTAGGTTCTTTAGAAGGATGTAGATCTGGGGATTTATTCTGATAGAATATAGGCTGAACTGGATGGATAAATGTCTTTTTTAAGGCTTGCTAACTATGTTACTGTGTTATTATGTGAAAAGTGTGTTTTGTTTCGATTTCAAATAAAAGACTTTAAAGTGGGAAGAGTCGGCCAATGTGCCAGAATTGGCGCATGTGATATATGTGCCTTTTCTGGGCAGATGTGGGCTGCTATTTTTAGGCTAGGGGGTTAATATCCATGGCCCCTTACCAGCCTGAGAATACTAGCCCGCAGCTGTCTGTTTTAGCAAGAATGGTTGTCAAAAATGGAGGAGGTCCTAATGCTGTTTTTTTAAATTATTTATTGAAATAATTAAAAAAATACAACTTGTGTATCCTCGATTCTTGATAACCAGCCTTGCTAACACTGCCAGCTGAGGGTTGCAATCCCCAGCTGTCAGCTTTTTCCTGGTTGGTTACCTGGTCATTTTTTAAAATAACTTATTGATTTATAGCACAGGTGCCGGCTGATGGTGCATGCTCTCACTGTTGTAGAGTAGTCCAAGCAGATGCTGCCTGCTGTCACTGTTATCACTTGAATATAATGCTCATCATTCTTGCCTGCTCTTGCTGATCACCGGCAAAGCAGTGGAGAATCATGCGAGCGGTCTTCAGCACCTGGCACCAGGAACAGCACTAACTGTACTTCTGCTTCCCTGGCACCGGTACGTATGGTACACAGATGCCACACATGTGCCATAAGTTTTACACACACGGATATCTCCGGTACTGGTTTTTCAGGTAACGGAAGTGTTAGGTGTCAAGTTCCCTCCTCTGCACAGGGGGAATCTCGAACCATCTCTGCTGCGATCTCCCATTCTTCTCCAGCCACAGTGGAGCCTGCTTAGCAGAGACGTCGGTCCCAGCATCTGGCTCAGGCTGATACTGTGTGACTGGTTACTGCTGCCCTTCCAGGCTCTGCCTTTGTAGCCAGCACTACAGTTTGCGGCAAGCAGGTCTTTCCGGGACTAAGTCCTGCTTTTCCCACACTGAGCATGCCCACGGGATGACCTCCCATTGGAGGTCATGGGTCACATACTCAGGTCCTGTTGCAGCTCCTATTAGACCATCTGGAAGGTCTTGTAGCACTGCTACTATAAAAGGTTCTCATGGCGCTATTGTATACTTGAAAACGTGTGTGTGTTGATGAGTGAAAGTCGCTCATTAATCATCACCTCCCTAGTGTTTGACTGCTCGCGTAAGGTGGATGTTTGTTATCTAGTGCCCGACAGAGCCATCAGTACTAAACACACGATACATCATCTATTGCTGTGACTGCCAGTGCGGCACCGTGCGCTATTAGAGCACTTTCCTGACCCAAGTCTGGGTGGTTAGTGGCGTCCGCCAGAGCGGCACTGCTCGCACTCTTGTGCATAAAATTATTATTTAAGTTATACTCTGACACCCAGTAGGAGTGTCGAGCGCAAGTGGTCTAGACGAACTCTAATCCTGAGTCTTGGGATAGAGTTCTGTGACTCCTTGCTTGAGCTCTTTGTGCGGTACCGGGGCCCTGTGACGCAACAGGGTTCACTTCTTTCATACAGGGTGAAGCTATCCCGTGTGTGTATCCTCATTGTAATGCCATATAGTCCGTCATTACTCAGCAGCAGGTTCCATCTCTGCGCGGTGGACCCCGGGCTGCGAACGCACCTTATACCATCTCTCTATTTATTTGGTGCGTTCCGCTAGCCCTAACAGGAAGTATAAGGACTTGTGAAACAGGCCTTACAGAAAATGGACAATGTACTTTATCTTATCCTTTTCTTTCACTGACAAACTTTTACCCAGAACCAGTATTTAAAAACATATGATAACTCAAAATTATTGTTAATCCTTTCATTTAGGATGAACCTCTTCATCACCTTTACACCACAAAATTTTCATTTAATATTATTTTCAACCTTAAAGGAAACTTGTCATGTAAAATAATGGTATTAACCTGCAGATATGGGGTTCATTTGCAAGTTAATAGCGTTCTGATACCATGCAGCAGGGAGGAAATGAACATTATTCCCCCGGTAGCCTCATTGTTCAGTCATGGGGGTGGCGACGGTCAGATTGACCTGCAGATTAACCCTATATCTGCAGATCAATAGCGTTTTTTCAAGTGATAGGTTCCCTTTAAATTCCAACTCCTAAGCTATCTTTCATAAACTGTTCCCTTATTAGACTGCTGGCTGAGTGACGTCTTGGAAATGGACAGTTGCCACAATGTATTCTTTGCTAGTAAATCCAGAAATGTTATGATGACCTTTGATACAAACCATAGCATCTTGTAATTTTACTCTAAGTCTTGCATTGAACTGACAAATAAATCTCCAAGATGCACAGTTTCAATAGAAATGCAAACAATGGTGGAAATATAGAAGAGGCATCGGAAATAACAGCACTAGTCAGAAATCAGCAGAAGCAGAACTCTTTTAAGATGGAATATGAAGACCTTCTTTGAATTCTGAGAAAAGAAGGTATAATAAATTCAATTTCACATTGTTGGATGACATTTATATATCATTTGAAGATTATGTGGTGATGTGTTATTCAACTGAAACTGTAAACATCCATATAAAAGTTTAGTAAGTTAAGCAAAAATATGTTCTTGGCATCAAGAACCTAAGAAAAAGCTCTAGAAATTCTACAAATGCTGCAACCACCATTCAGTTTGTTGATTGTGTTCTGTAGGTCATTAAAGGGAATCTGCCACCCCAAAATTCGAGTATGAGCTGTGGGCACCAGCATCAGGGGCTTATCTACAGCATTCTGTAATGCTGTAGATAAGCTCCAGATGTAACCTGAAAGATAGGAAATACAGGTTAGATTATACTCACACAGGGGCGGTCCTGGTTTGGTTTGGGTCCAAAGGGTGTCGCAGTCTGGGTCCGGTGCTTCCCATCTTCATACGATGACGTCCTCTTCTTTTCTTCCTGCCGTGGCTGCTGCGCAGGCATACAGGAAAGGTCAGAGAGGCCCGATGCCTGCGCACTGCAGTACTTTGCTTTGCCCTCAATAGGGCAGATAAAGTACGCCTGCACAGCAGCCGTGGCAGGAAGAAAAGAATAGGATGTCATCGCATGAAGATGGGAGGCCCCGGACCCGGACCGCGACACCCATCGGACCCGAACCGAAATGGGACCGCCCCTGGGTGAATGTAATCGAACTAGTTTTTTTTATCTTTCAAGGTACATCGGGGGCTTATCTACAGCATTACTGAATGCTGTAGGTACAGTGGGGCAAAAAAGTATTTAGTCAGTCAGCAATAGTGCAAGTTCCACCACTTAAAAAGATGAGAGGCGTCTGTAATTTACATCATAGGTAGACCTCAACTATGGGAGACAAACTGAGAAAAAAAAATCCAGCAAATCACATTGTCTGTTTTTTTTATCATTTTATTTGCATATTATGGTGGAAAATAAGTATTTGGTCAGAAACAAACAATCAAGATTTCTGGCTCTCACAGACCAGTAACTTCTTCTTTAAGAGTCTCCTCTTTCCTCCACTCATTACCTGTAGTAATGGCACCTGTTTAAACTTGTTATCAGTATAAAAAGACACCTGTGCACACCCTCAAACAGTCTGACTCCAAACTCCACTATGGTGAAGACCAAAGAGCTGTCAAAGGACACCAGAAGCAAAATTGTAGCCCTGCACCAGGCTGGGAAGACTGAATCTGCAATAGCCAACCAGCTTGGAGTGAAGAAATCAACAGTGGGAGCAATAATTAGAAAATGGAAGACATACAAGACCACTGATAATCTCCCTCGATCTGGGGCTCCACACAAAATCCCACCCCGTGTGGTCAGAATGATCACAAGAACGGTGAGCAAAAATCCCAGAACAACGCGGGGGGACCTAGTGAATGAACTGCAGAGAGCTGGGACCAATGTAACAAGGCCTACCATAAGTAACACACTACGCCACCATGGACTCAGATCCTGCAGTGCCAGACGTGTCCCACTGCTTAAGCCAGTACATGTCCGGGCCCGTCTGAAGTTTGCTAGAGAGCATTTGGATGATCCAGAGGAGTTTTGGGAGAATGTCCTATGGTCTGATGAAACCAAACTGGAACTGTTTGGTAGAAACACAACTTGTCGTGTTTGGAGGAAAAAGAATACTGAGTTGCATCCATCAAACACCATACCTACTGTAAAGCATGGTGGTGGAAACATCATGCTTTGGGGCTGTTTCTCTGCAAAGGGGCCAGGACGACTGATCCGGGTACATGAAAGAATGAATGGGGCCATGTATCGTGAGATTTTGAGTGCAAACCTCCTTCCATCAGCAAGGGCATTGAAGATGAAACGTGGCTGGATCTTTCAACATGACAATGATCCAAAGCACACCGCCAGGGCAACGAAGGAGTGGCTTTGTAAGAAGCATTTCAAGGTCCTGGAGTGGCCTAGCCAGTCTCCAGATCTCAACCCTATAGAAAACCTTTGGAGGGAGTTGTAAGTCCGTGTTGCCAAGCGAAAAGCCAAAAACATCACTGCTCTAGAGGAGATCTGCATGGAGGAATGGGCCAACATACCAACAACAGTGTGTGGCAACCTTGTGAAGACTTACAGAAAACGTTTGACCTCTGTCATTGCCAACAAAGGATATATTACAAAGTATTGAGATGAAATTTTGTTTCTGACCAAATACTTATTTTCCACCATAATATGCAAATAAAATGATAAAAAAAACAGACAATGTGATTTTCTGGATTTTTTTTTCTCAGTTTGTCTCCCATAGTTGAGGTCTACCTATGATGTAAATTACAGACGCCTCTCATCTTTTTAAGTGGTGGAACTTGCACTATTGCTGACTGACTAAATACTTTTTTGCCCCACTGTAAGTCCCTGATGCCGGTGGCCGCAGTTCATTCTCGAATTTTGGGGTGACAGACTCCCTTTAAAGCACAACAAAGCGGTATATACAGCATAGTAAAGGCAGTGTATACATTTACACTTCAGTCTTCACTATAGAATTGATAAAAGTGAACCATGTAAATAGTTACTCTATCTTTTTTAGGACAATTATAGAGCATTTAGCAATGCATTTTTTCAGAATTCTTTAACCAGTGGATCCTTATTAACCCCTTTACCCCAAGGGTGGTTTGCACATTATGGACCGGGCCAATTTTTACAATTCTGACCACTGTCCCTTTATGAGGTTATAACTCTTTAACGCTTCAACAGATCCTGGTGATTCTGACACTGTTTTCTCGTGACATATTGTACTTCATGATAGTGGTAAAATTTCTTTGATATTACCTGCGTTTATTTGTGAAAAAAATGGAAATATGGCGAAAATTTTGAAAATTTCGCAATTTTCCAACTTTGAATTTTTATGCAATTAAATCACAGAGATATGTCACACAAAATACTTAATAAGTAACATTTCCCACATGTCTACTTTACATCAAAATTTTTTTTTTGTTAGGGAGTTATAAGGGTTAAAAGTTGACCAGAAATTTCTCATTTTTACAACACCATTTTATTTTAGGGACCACATCTCATTTGAAGTCATTTTGTGGGGTCTATATGATAGAAAATACCCAAGTATGACACCATTCTAAAAACTGCACCCCTCAAGGTTCTCAAAACCACATTCAAGAAGTTTATTAACCCTTCAGGTGTTTCACAGGAATTTTTGGAATGTTTAAATAAAAATTAACATTTAACTTTTTTTTCACAAAAAATTTACTTCAGCTCCTATTTGTTTTATTTTACCAAGGGTTACAGGAGAAAATGGACCACAAACCTTGTTGTACAATTTGTCCTGAGTACGCTGATACCCCATAAGTGGAGGTAAACCACTGTTTGGGCGCATGGCAAAGCTCGGAAGGGAAGGAGCGCCATTTGACTTTTCAATGCAAAATTGACTGGAATTGAGATGGGGCGCCATGTTGCGTTTGGAGAGCCACTGATGTGCCTAAACATTGAAACCCCCCACAAGTGACACCATTTTGGAAAGTAGACCCCCTAAGGAACTTATCTAGAGGTGTGGTGAGCATTTTGACCCACCAAGTGCTTCACAGAAGTTTATAATACAGAACCGTAAAAATAAAACAAAAATTATTTCCCACAAAAATTATTTTTTAGCCCCCAGTTTTGTATTTTCTCGAGGGTAACAGGAGAAATTGGACGCCAAAAGTTGTTGTGCAATTTGTCCTCAGTGCGCTGATACCCCATATGTGGGGGGAACCACTGTTTGGGCGCATGGGAGGGCTCGGAAGGGAAGGAGCGCCATTTGGAATGCAGACTTAGATGGAATGGTCTGCAGGCGTCACATTGCGTTTGCAGAGCCCCTAATGTACCTAAACAGTAGAAACCCCCCACAAGTGACCACATATTGGAAACTAGACCCCCCAAGGAACTTATCTAGATGTGTTGTGAGAACTTTGAGCCCCCAAGTGTTTCACTACAGTTTCTAACGCAGAGCCGTGAAAATAAAAATAAAAAATCCCCCCAAAATTATTTTTTAGCCCCCAGTTTTGTATTTTCTCGAGGGTAACAGGAGAAATTGGACCCCAAAAGTTGTTGTCCAATTTGTCCTCAGTGCGCTGATGCCCCATAAGTGGGGGGGAACCACCGTTTGGGCGCATGGGAGGGCTCGGAAGGGAAGGAGCGCCATTTGGAATGCAGACTTAGATGGAATGGTCTGCAGGCGTCACATTGCGTTTGCAGAGCCCCTAATGTACCTAAACAGTATAAACCCCCCACAAGTGACCCCATATTGGAAACTAGACCCCCCAACAAACTTATCTAGATGTGTTGTGAGAACTTTGAGCCCCCAAGTGTTTCACTACAGTTTATAACGCAGAGCCGTGAAAATAAAAAATCTTTTTTTTCCCACAAAAATTATTTTTTAGCCCCCAGTTTTGTATTTTCCCAAGGGTAACAGGAGAAATTGGACCCCAAAAGTTGTTGTCCTATTTGTCCTGAGTACGCTGATACCCCATATGTTGGGGTAAACTCCTGTTTGGGCACACGGGAGAGCTCGGAAGGGAAAGAGCACTGTTTTACTTTTTCAACGCAGAATTGGCTGGAATTGAGATCGTACGCCATGTCGCGTTTGGAGAGCCCCTGATGTGTCTAAACAGTGGAAATCCCCCAATTATAACTGAAACCCTAATCCAAACACACCCCTAACCCTAATTCCAACGGTAACCCTAACCACACCTCTAACCCAGACACACCCCTAAACCTAATCCCAACCCTATTCCCAACCGCAAATGTAATCCAAACCCTAACCCTAACTTTAGCCCCAACCCTAACTGTAGCCTTAACCCTAACACTAGCCCTAACCCTAGCCCTAACCATAGCCCTAACCCTAGCCCTAACCCTAGCCCTAGCCCTAACCCTAGCCCTAGCCTGAATCCTAACCCTAGCCCTAACCCTAACCCTAGCCCTAACCCTAACCCTAGCCCTAACCCTAACCCTAACCCTAGCCCTAACCCTAACCCTAGCCCTAGCCCTAACGGGAAAATGGAAATAAATACATTTTTTAAATTTTTTTATTTTTCCCTAACTAAGGGGGTGATGAAGGGGGTTTGATTTACTTTTATAGCGGGTTTTTTACATGATTTTTATGATTGGCAGCCGTCACACACTGAAAGACGCTTTTTATTGCAAAAAATATTTTTTGCGTTACCACATTTTGAGAGCTATAATTTTTCCATATTTGAGTCCACAGAGTCATGTGAGGTCTTGTTTTTTGCGGGACGAGTTGACGTTTTTATTGGTAACGTTTTCGGGCACGTGACATTTTTTGATCGCTTTTTATTCCGATTTTTGTGAGGCAGAATGACCAAAGACCAGCTATTCATGAATTTCTTTTGGGGGAGGCGTTTATACCGTTCCGCGTTTGGTAAAATTGATAAAGCAGTTTTATTCTTTGGGTCAGTAAGATTACAGCGACACCTCATGTATATCATTTTTTTAAAGTTTTGGCGCTTTTATACGATAAAAACTATTTTATAGAAAAAATAATTATTTTTGCATCGCTTTATTCTGAGGACTATAACTTTTTTATTTTTTTGCTGATGTTGCTGTATGGCGGCTCGTTTTTTGCAGGACAAGATGACACTTTCAGCGGTACCATGGTTATTTATATCCGTCTTTTTGATCGCGTGTTATTCCACTTTTTGTACGGCGGTATGATAATAAAGCGTTGTTTTTTGTCTCGTTTTTTTTTTTCTTACGGTGTTTACTGAAGGGGTTAACTAGTGGGACAGTTTAATAGGTCGGGTCGTTACGGATGCGGCGATACTAAATATGTGTACTTTTATTGTTTTTTTTTTTATTTAGATTAAGAAATGTATTTATGAGAATAATATTTTTTTTTTTCATTATTTAGGATTTTTTTTTTTAATTTTTTTTACACACTTGTAAAAAATTTTTTGAACTTTTTTACTTTGTCCCAGGGGGGGGGGACAATACAGATCAGTGATCTGCCAGTTTGCATAGCACTCTGACAGATCACCGATCTGTCTCAGAGTGCTGCAGCGTTACCAAGTGCCTGCTCTGAGCAGGCACTTGTTAAGGCACCTCCCTCCCTGCAGGACCCGGATCCGCGGCCATCTTGGATCCGGGACTTGCTGCAGGGGGGAAGGTAGGAGACCCCCGGAGCAACGCGATCACATCGCGTTGCTGCGGGGGTCTCCGGGAAGCCCGCAGGGAGCCCCCTCCCTGCGTGATGCTTCCCTGCACCGCCGGCACATCGCGATCATGTTTGATCGCGGTGTGCCGGGGGTTAATGTGCCGGGGCGGTCCGTGACCGCTCCTGGCACATAGTGCCGGATGTCAGCTGCAATAAGCAGCTGACACCCGGCCGCGATCGGCCGCGCTCCCCCCGTGAGCGCGGCCGATCGCCTATGACGTACTATTCCGTCCTTGGGAAGTAAGGCCCACCCCACATGGACGGAATAGTACGTCTAATGGCAGAAAGGGGTTAAGTCATTTACCCCCTTCCTGACCAGGCACATTTTCATCTTCTTTGTAGAAGATCTTTCAAGAGCTGTAAAAAATGTCCTTGTTTAGATATTTAACTGCTATCACATAGTTGGTTTGGCTGTATTCATGATGACCTGTATTATAAAAATTATTTTATTATTTATTGTGTATGGTGAATGCTGTAAAAAAAAGTAAATACATTGCCATAATTGTTGTTTTTGTTTATCTCACCTTATAACAAATTAAATAAAGGGTGCGCTCACATCGGTGAGTGCAATGTGAGAAAACATTGTATTGCATTCACTACAATGTTAGGCTGGTTTCACATTTGCGTTTAAAAACGCAGCATTTTAAACGCAAACACATTTGGTGAAAAAACGCGTTTAAACGCGTTTAAACGCTGCGTTTTTTAGGTGCATGCGTTTTTGACACGTTTACATGCGTTTTTTCCTGCGTTTGCGTTTTTGAAACGCATGATGAGAAGTGTGTGACAGCTGCCAATCATCAAAATCAACTAGAAAACCCACTATAAACAGAAATACCTAGGGTTAGGGTTAGGGTTAGGATCCCCAGCAACCCTAGGAATCCTAACCCTAACCCTAACCCTAAAACAAAAACTCTAACCCTAACCCTAACCCAAACTGTAACCCTAACCCTAACACAAACTCTAACACAAACTCTAACCCTAACACAAACTCTAACACAAACTCTAACACAAACTCTAACACAAACTCTAACCCTAACACAAACTCTAACACAAACTCTAACACAAACTCTAACCCTAACTCTAACACAAACTCTAACACAAACTCTAACACAAACTCTAACCCTAACCCTAACACAAACTCTAACACAAACTCTAACACAAACTCTAACCTTAACCCTAACCCAAACTATAACCCAAACTCTAACACAAACCCTAACACAAACTTTAACCCTAACCCTAACACAAACTCTAACACAAACTCTAACACAAACTCTAACACAAACTCTAACACAAATTCTAACACAAACTCTAACACAAACTCTAACACAAACTCTAACCCTAACATTAACCCTAACACAAACTCTAATACAAACTCTAATACAAACTCTAACACAAACTCTAACACAAACTCTAACACAAACTCTAACCCTAACCCTAACACAAGCTCTAACACAAACTCTAACACAAACTCTAACCCTAACCCTAACACAAACTCTCACACAAATTCTAAAACAAACTCTTAACACAAACTCTAACACAAACTCTAACCCTAACCCTAGCCCAAACTCTAACACAAACTCTAACACAAACTCTGACACAAACTCTAACACAAACTCTAACCCTAACACAAATTCTAACACAAACTCTAACACAAACTCTAACACAAACTCTAACACAAACCCTAACCCTAACACAAACTCTAACACAAACTCTAACACAAACTCTAACCCTAACCCTAACACAAATTCTAACACAAACTCTAACACAAACTCTAACACAAACTCTAACACAAACCCTAACCCTAACCCTAACCCTAACACAAACTCTAACACAAACTCCAACACAAACTCTAACCCAAACCCTAACACAAACTCTAACACAAACTCTAACACAAACTCTAACCCTAACCCTAACTCTAACACAAACTCTAACACAAACTCTAACACAAACTCTAACCCTAACCCTAACACAAACTCTAACACAAACTCTAACACAAACTCTAACACAAACTCTAACCCTAACACAAACTCTAACACAAACTCTAACACATACTCTAACCCTAACCCTAACCCTAGGGACACTAACCCTAACCCTAACCCTAGGGACCCTAACCCTAACCCTAACCCTAGGGATCCTAACCCTAACCCTAACCCTAGGGATCCTAACCCTAACCCTAGGGATCCTAACCCTAACCCTAACCCTAGGGATCCTAACCCTAACCCTAACCCTAGGGATCCTAACCCTAACCCTAACCCTAGGGACCCTAACCCTAACCCTAGGGACCCTAACCCTAACCCTAGAGATCCTAACCCTAACCTAACCCTAGGGATCCTAACCCTAACCCTTAGGGATCCTAACCCTAACCCTTAGGGTTAGGGTTAGGGTTAGGATCCCTTAGGGTTAGGGTTAGGGTTGGGGGGTGGCTTTTCAGTGTGTATTCTTGTGTTTTTCTATAAAAACGCATGCAAACGCATGTGCTTAAAAACGCATGCGTTTACATAGACATCAATAGGTTTTTTTGCTGCAAAAAAACGCCGCTAAAATTACTACATGTTGCATTTCTGCAACACAACGCATGCAGAGAAAAAACGCATGCATTGCAAAAACGCATCAAAACGCATGCAAAAAAACACAAAAAAACCCCCGCAAATGTGAAACCAGCCTTAGTCAATGAGACAGTGTTCATCTGCGAGTTTCTTCTCCCCTGAAATTGGGGTGAGGAAAAATTTGCAGCATGCTGCATATGGCCAAATGAAACGGCAGAGACTGAAAGTCAATGGGTGTGAAAAAATTATTTTTTATTTATCTAGCACCAACATATTTTGCAGAAGTTTACAATTAAGTAGGGACATGCACAGACAATTAAAACAATAGCATATAACACATTTCAACAGTTCCAGGAGGAGTGAGGGCCATGCGGGAGCCGTGCGATTTTTACACACTCATCTTATATTAAACCCAACATTTCATCAGTCTTGTACAGTAAATTCACAGCTTGAACTGCGTGAACACAATAGAAGAGATATATAGATAAATTAAAAAAAACAACTGAGGGAAGGCTGATAGCTGGGGGCTGATGTTTATAGTCTAGGAAGGGGGTAATAAACATGGAGCTTCCCAGGCTATTAATATCAGCTTACAGCTGTCTACTTAGCCTTTACTGATAATCATCAAGATGGGACCCACCATATTATTAACCAGCAAAGGATAGGCACAGACAGGTGCAGTCTGATATTACTAGCCTAGGAAGGTGACATGGGATTGAAATAGAGCATCAAGAGAGACATTTCATTTCATAAATAGTCTGCTGAATGGCTATGACCACTTAATTTAGGCCCTGGGCAACAGAGGTTATAATGCCTCTGTGGGGAAAAAAAACGATTTCACACTAAAGTTCCATCATAGCATCATTTTTTGTTGTTTTTATCACTTTACAGAAACATAGTGGTCGATTCATTAAGGCTGGCATTGAGCACACCAGTCTTATTGAATTATTATCTTGAGTATGATGCTCCATATTCATTAAAAGACAGGTGCTACTTAATGAGTTGGGTGCATCTTCTCATTGGCATGTGTCTCCATGCACAGAAATGCTCATGCAGTCAGAGACTAGAGTAGTATTTCTGGTGTAAAAAAGGCAGCACTTTTGGTGAATTTAACCCCTTTCTGCCAGCTGACGGAATAGTACGTAAGCTGGCAGATCCCCTGCTTTGAGGTGGGCTCCGGCGGTGAGCCCACCTCAAAGCCGCGACATGTCAGCTGTTTTGTTCAGCTGACATGTGCGCGCAATGAGCGCGAGCGGAATCGCGATCCGCCCGCGCCCATTTACTAGTTAAATACCACCGTCAAGCGCTGACAGCGGCATTTAACTAGCGCTCCCGGCCGCGCAGCCGGAAATGCTCGCACCGCTGACCCCGTCACATGATCGGGGGTCACCGGTGCATTGCCATAACAACCAGAGGTCTCCTTGAGACCTCTATGGTTGTTGATGGCCGATTGTTTTGAGCGTCACCCTGTGGTCGGCGTTCAAAGTACACCTGCATTTCTGCTACATAGAGGTGATCTGTACTTCACCTCTATGTAGCAGAGGCGATCGTGTAGTGCATGCTTCTAGCCTCCTATGGAGGCTATTGAAGCATGCCAAAATTTAAAAAAAAGTGTTTAAAAATATAAAAAAAATAAAAAATATATAAAAGTTCAAATTACCCCCCTTTCGCCCCAATCAAAATAAAACAATTTAAAAAAATCGAACATACACATATTTGGTATCGCCACGTTCAGAATCACCCGATCTATCAATAAAAACAAAAGATTAACCTGACCGCTAAATGGCGTAGCGAGAAAAAAAATCAAAACGCCAAAATTATGTTTTTTTGGTCGCTGCGACATTGCATTAAAATGCAATAACGGGCGATCAAAAGAACGTATCTACACCAAAATGGTATCATTAAAAACGCCAGCTCGGCACGCAAAAAATAAGCCTTCATCTGACCCCAGAGCACGAAAATTGGAGACGCTACGGGCATCGGAAAATCGCGCAATTTTTTTTTTTAGCAAACTTTGGAATTTTTTTTCACCACTTAGATAAAAAATAACCTAAACATTTTAGGTGTCTATGAACTTGTAATGACCTGGAGAATCATAATGGCAGGTTAGTTTTAGCATTTGGTGAACCTAGCAAAAAAGCCAAACAAAAAACAAGTGTGAGATTGCACTTTTTTTGCAATTTCATCACACTTGGAATTTTTTTCCCGTTTTCTGTTACACAACATGGTAAATCCAATGGTGTCATTCAAAAGTACATCTCATCCCACAAAAAATAAGCCCTCACATGGCCATATTGACGGAAAAATAAAAAAGTTATGGCTCTGGGAAGGAGGGGAGTGAAAAACGAAAATGAAAAAACGGAAAAAGCTCCGGGGGTGAAGGGGTTAATGACACACTCCTCAACTCAACTCGTCCACAACTCAGCCCATTTTGGAGGAGCTGTTTCAAGCTGGTGTGAAAACACCAAAAGTTGCACTTTTTCTTGTGACTTTTCAAAGCATTTTATGCCAGTATTCTATTGTAAAAGCTTTGTTTAATAGAATACTATACAATAATAAGAGGTATATCCAGCATTATACTAGGTCTTGGTCATTTTTTATACTAACCAGAGTGAAAATCCCAATATAACTACTGTATGGTCAATTATTCAGTTTTGAAAAACGAGGCATAAGACAAAGTTCTGTTCATACACAATTTGTATTCCCAGTGTTTGTTTAGCCAGCACAGTTAAATCACAGTCTTACAACCAGGTCTCCAAGGTGTAGATATTCTAGGGACGTATTTTACTAAAGTTGACATTTTTCTCAAGGATCTGCAGTTTGTTTCCCTCTCTCATGAGCTGCTTATGTCCTCTAGAGTTTGTCTGTTCTAAAGTATCATGTGTTACGTGTATAAGTGAGTGTCTGCAAATTTTCAAAAACTCCATTTACCTACACGTAACGTTAGGTCACTGCATAGACTGCTGACTTACTGATGGCTGTTCTCTTATGTTTGCAGAGTTAATAGCTTTTAATAAGCTAATTTCCCAGCATTATTTAACTTACAAATATTCTGAAGAAATACCACGAAAAAGCAGCACCAAAGACCATGTTCAAAGTTCAAAAGCTGGTACGGCATTTAAATGAAGGCTTCTTAGTGCTTGTGTATTAGAATCCAAGGAAAAAGAATGAAGAATAATACAGGTTCTCTGTAAGTTTGGATATATATTATTTCTTTGTTGTGATGATAAGTTCATGAAGGGTTTCAGTCATCACAAAGTCTGATCCTGTAATGGTGTGACCTGTTTTTTTTATACAAATGTATATTTAAAGTGCCCAGCAATAGATCGTGTGATTTATGTGTGCGAATTTTGGGCAAGGGGTGACTCTTTTTGATATGGGTCCATACTGACTTCCTTTTAAGTGCATGTGGTCTGTATACTATTTTTGCACATGAGCTCTTTGCTTTCTCTTTCTGTTGCTGTGTGGGCTATTATTATTATTAATTATTGTTTTTGCTTTGTTTTAATTTTAGACCTATTAGAGAAACATATAATACATTTTATGGAACAACTGGTGCATTCTTATATGAAAACTTTCCTAATGTTAGTTTATTAATTGTTTCAGTATAAAGTATGTATATCTTCAACTAATTCTGCAGTTTTGCAATTTGGTAATTAACAAATATGTAAAATAATAGCAAGTCATAAGAGCAAACATAGAGACAAAAGGAAAGGAGCCAGCCCAAAAATCCTAAACATCTTGCAATCTAGAGTAAATGGAATAGGGAAGAGGCACAATAAATACATGGTGCTCTTATCATCCATGGGATCGGTTCCTTGTGTTGGTAACAGGAAAATGAAAACGCTCCAAGAGCCAGTCATCCAGACAATATTATAAAGCTGCAAACATGGGAAAGTACCGTATTTTGAAAATATTCTCAAACACATCAGGTTATTTGAGGGCCGTGAGCTATAGTTGTTGTGAAAAAATATTTTGACATAGACCTTCCTGAAGAAATTCATTTTTGAAGTGGTCCTTTTTGGAGCAAGTATAATGGCCCAGGGTAGTACGTTCCACAGAACAGTTGCAGCGCAAGAGAAGTCTTAAAGGAAATCTGTCACCAGGTTTTTACCACCTAATCTGAGAGCAGCATAATGTAAAGACAGTCTCTGATTCCAGCAATGTGTTACTTACTGGGCTGATTACTGTCAAGGGCTTATGCGGCGCTCCAGGGTCCTGGTTGTCGCAGTGGTATTGCTTTCCTCTCGGGGAGAGTGATGCTACGTTTGCAGGCAAGGAAGGATAACTGCATCCAGGTACCACAAACATGCAACACATTTCATAATCCAGGCCACCAGGGGGAGCTTCTGCTCCTATTTATTAGGTCACTCCACGTATATATAACTGGTAGTCTGTAGGGAAAGTTAGTCAGTTCCTGACAGAGCTCCAGGCAGGAGTTCTGTTAGTGAATTCCAGACAGGAGTCTGAGGAGGACAGAAGGTTAACGGAGCTGTGCATGCCCTCAGACCTGCAGCTCCCAGAAAGAGACATTGAAAGGCCGAATTGTATTGCAGTGAGCGTAAAGGAAGTTGAAGCAAAGGGGAGGATACCAGAAGGGTACCAGCCCCGCTCTGGCTGCCTCCTTCTGATGCGCAAAATCCCAGTAGCCAGAACACCAAGGGAGTAAGGACCTCAACACCTTATTTCAGAGACCAGCAGGACAGCTAATTGCAGGTTACCTGTCTGCACCTACACCCAGGAGGCATGGTGAAACCTACAGAGCTGGGTTATCTAAGAGACCCTATAAACAGGCTCAAGTCTCCAGTCATACGGGTTTTGTCCTATCCTATAAGGGGGACAGAGAGAGCGAAACACCATATCTGTGAGACCCTTATGTGAAGCCATAGGCAGTAAGGGACTACACCACTGCAGCGCAAGGGAAGGCTACTGATTTTCACCTGGACAAGGGGACTCTGGACTTGCTTCCAAACCGGCCAGACTCTGCCTGCCCTGTGGATGGTGAAGTCTTCAGTAAAGGTAAAGAGACAGCAACCTTGTGTCCTCGTTCTTCTCTGCGCCTCTCCCTATCCACCGTCTAAACACTGGGAAGCCCTGGGGATATACTTCACCTGTGGGAAGGTATACCATCTAGCTGCCATAACGTCACCCTAGCAGACCCCTTAAAGCAGTGTCGGTCACCCTGACTGAATACCACAGGTGGCGTCATGAACATAAACTCTTTTCCCCTTTAAAAACCTTTCCCTTTCATACGTACATGCCTGGGCCACGGACTGGGTCAGCCACCGTGACATCCCCTGTGAACCGCAGGACTCGGTTCCGAGTAACCCCTTGCCCTGACGGGGCGCTCCACTTACACAGACAGATGAGGGCCCCTTTGCAAGAACAATATGTGGGCCATTAGCAGTCCAATAGCTCATAATGTTGTACAATTCCACCAGATTAGAAAATGGAAGTGGGTCCCTTTACCCAGTGACGTAGTATATTGGCCAGCCACGTAGTATATTGCCCAGTAACGTAGTATATTGCACAGCGACGTAGTATACAGCACAGCGCCACGTAGTATATTGCCCAGTGACGTAGTATATTGCCCAGCCACGTAGTATATTGCACAGCCACATAGTATATTGCCCAGTGACGTAGTATACAGCACAGAGCCACGTAGTATATTGCACAGCAACGTAGTATACAGCACAGAGCCACGGAGTATATTAGCCAGTGATGTAGTATATTGCCCAGCCACGTAGTATATTGACCAGCCACGTAGTATACAGCACAGAGCCACGTAGTATATTGCACAGCGACGTAGTATACAGCACAGAGCCACGTAGTATATTGCACATCCACGTAGTATATTGCCAAGCCACGTAGTATATTGCCCAGTGACGTAGTATACAGCACAGAGCCACGTAGTATATTGCACAGCGACGTAGTATACAGCACGGAGCCACGTAGTATACAGCACAGAACCACGTAGTATATTGCACAACCACGTAGTATACAGCACAGAGCCACGTAGTATATTGCACAGCGACGTAGTATACAGCACGGAGCCACGTAGTATATTGCACAGCGACGTAGTATACAGCACGGAGCCACGTAGTATACAGCACAGAACCACGTAGTATATTGCACAACCACGTAGTATACAGCACAGAGCCACGTAGTATATTGCACAGCGACGTAGTATACAGCACGGAGCCACGTAGTATACAGCACAGAACCACGTAGTATATTGCACAACCACGTAGTATACAGCACAGAGCCACGTAGTATATTGCACAGCGACGTAGTATACAGCACGGAGCCACGTAGTATATTGCACAGCGATGTAGTATACAGCACAGAGGCACATAGTATATTGCACAGCCACATAGTATACAGCATAGAGCCACGTAGTATATTGCCCAGTCACGTAGTATATTGCCCAGCTACATAGTATATTACCCAGCCACGTATGTCACAGGTTAAAAAATAAAAAAATACACATACTCACCTAACGATCCGATGGCCCCTTGTAGTTTAACATACTCACCATTCTGGTCGCTGCTCCTCAGCGTCCCGTCTCTCCTCCTCCTGGGATCCAAAGGTGCTGTGGCGATGGGCGCACGGCTGCCGCCATCTTCCATTCCCAGGATGCTTTGCGAAATTACCCAGATGACTTAGCGGTCTCGCAAGACCGCTAGGTCTTCTGGGTAATTTCGCAAAGCATCCTGGGAAAGGAAGATGGCGGCAGGCACGAGCGGACAACGGAGGGTGAGAATAGCAGGTTTTTTGTTTTTTTACTATTTTTAACATGACTTTTTTTACTATTGATGCTGCATAGGCAGCATCAATAGTAAAAGGTTGGGGTCACACAGGATTAATAGCGGCGGTAACGGAGTGTGTTACCCGCGGCATAACGCGGTCTGTTACCGCCAGCATTAACCCTGTGTTAGCGGTGACCGGAGGGGAGTATGGAGCGGGTGTCGGGGACAGTGACTGCGGGGAGCATGGAGCGGAGCGCCGGGGACACTGTGGGGAGTATGGAGCGGAGCACCGGGGACACTGACTGCGGGGAGTATGCAGCGGAGCGCCAGGGACACTGACTGTGGGGAGTAAGGAGCGGCCATTTTCTTCCAGACTGTGCCCGTCGCTGATTGGTCGCGGCAGCCATGACAGGCAGCTGGTGAGACCAATCAGCGAATGAATAACCGTGACAGAAGGACAGACAGACGGAAGTGACCCTTAGACAATTATATAGTAGATATTTTCAGTTGTTTCACACTTTTTTGTTAAGTATATAATTCCACATGTGTTAATTCATAGTTTTGATGCCTTCAGTGTGAATTTACAGTTTATATAGTCATGAAAATACAGAAAAATCTTTAAATGAGAAGGTGTGTCCAAACTTTTGCTCTGTACTGTAAATTAAGGTATTTGTAATATTTAGAACATGTATACACTGCTATCATTAATATTTTTGAATTAAGTGATGTTATAGCGATTTATAAGAGTTGGAAAACTGGACTTGTTTCTTTGTATGTTATTGTTAACAATTTTCAGTTTTGCACTTCCCGGGTCAGACCACCCTGTACATGGTAAAATCAATTCCAAGTTCTATTCTCAATGCACAACTTTTATCTGCCGTAAACGTTATTCTATAATCAGCCCGTTTTCTGTGTTTAAAAAAGAAGATAGACAAGGTGATGAATGACAAAATCTATCCAATCAGTAAGAGGTAAAACACATAACAAATATGTTTAAAGAATTAAATGGAATTTCTGTCAATAGGGTTAACCCACCTAACCCATTTATATGGGCATGTAGGTCATAGAAAAATTTAATAAAGTAATACCTTGATATCTGCGATCCCGTGTCTTATTCCAGAAAAATCAATGTTTTTCATAATATATGAAAATATATACACACTAAGAAGGTGAATACACACCTGCGCTACGTCCTACGTTGCTACCAGGAAATAACACTACTGTTGTAAAAATTATAATTATTATTACCTGCTTACCCTGCTTACCCTGTTTACCCTATTCGTGATATAGGGCTTTCACCCGCTGCAGTCCATTTTTTCCACACGTAACAGCGCCGCTATTCTTTACTATTTTTTACGTTTTTCATAATATGTAAATCTGTGGGCTGGCCATGGATCTCCCTGATCTGCCTCCAGTGCTTATTTTAACCCCTTTCTGAAGTTATAGTATGTCGATGTCAGACTCCCTCCCTTTGATGTGGGCTCTGGCACTGAGCCCACATCTTTTCCGGCACATGTCAGCTGTTTTGTTTTGAACAGGTGCATGCTGGATGTGCCTCTAACAGCCGCAGGTGGATCGCTGCTAACTAGTTAAATGCTGATGTCAAACGTTTAACATGCTCTTCTGACAAGCGCATCGGAAATCCCCCCCATCGGTGTCATATGACCGTGGGACGCCGATGGGTTGGCATGACAACCAGAGGTCCCCATCAGACCTCTAAGATTGTCACTGCCAGATTGCATGGCAAAAGTAAAAAAAAAGTGTTTAAAAATATTAAAAAAATATAAAAGTTCTAATCACTCCCCTTTCACCCCATTTAAAATAAAACAATTAAAAAAATACACATATTTGGAATCGGCATGTTCTGAATGTTCAGAATCGCCTGATCTATCAATATAAAAAAAATAATTAACCGGATTGCTAAACGGCGTAAAGAGAAAGGAAGTCAAAACTCCAGAATTACGTTTATTTGGTGGCCACAACATTGCATTAAAATGCAATAACGGGCGATCAAAAACAAAACCGCATCTGTACAAAAATGTTATTAAAAACATCAACTTGGCGTGCAAAAAATAAGCCCTCACCCAACCCAAGATCACAAAAAATGGAGACACTATGGGTATTGGAAAATGGCACAATTTTTTTTTTTTTAACAGACTCTGGAATTTTTATTCAGCACTTAAATAAAAAAGAATATTTGGTGTTTATGAGCTCGTAATGACGCGGAGAATCATAATGGCAGGTCAGCTTTAGCATTTAGTGAACATGGTAACAAAACAAACAAAAAAAAACCCACTGTGGGATTGCTCTTTTTTGTTTGCAATTTCACAGCACTTGGAATTTTTTTTCCTGTTTTCCAGTACACGACATGGTAAAACCAATGGTGTCATTCAAAAGTACACTTCGTCCCGAAAAAATAAGCCATGACATGGCTTTTTTGACTAAAAAATAAAAAAAAGTTGTGGCTCTGGGAAGAAGGGGAGCAAAAAAATGCAAATGCAAAACACAAAATACCTCTGGTCATTAAGGGGTTAACTGAAAGCGGGCACTACCAGTGTGAGACATGTAGATTAAGAGAGCAGACAGTCAGTTATTACACATCAAACTGGTAATGCCCCTTTTCATTTCAAATAATCTCTGGAGGCAGATTCTCAGGACGATCTATGTCCGGGCCATAGATCTTCACAGCTCACTTACATATTAAGAAAAACATAGATTTCTCAAGAATAAAACATCGGCACGTAGAGATGAAGGTATCGTTTTGTCCAGCTTTCTCTGACTTAGGCTACTTTCACACTTCTGTCTTTATAAAGATGTTGCAATGCGTTGTTCTGTGCAAAAAACGCATCCTGCAAAGTTGCCCGCAGAATGCGTTTTTTGCACATGGACTTGTATTACCGACGGATCGCAACGTATGGACACACGTTTCATACGTCGTGCACTGGATGCGTCTGTAATTGGCAGACTGCTGTCACAAAAAAAAGTTCAATGTAACGTTTCTTGTACGACGCGTCTGCCATTTTCGACCGCGCATGCGCGCCCGAAACTCCGCCCCCTCCTCCCCAGAACTCATAATGGGCAGCGGATACGTCTGAAAACTGCATCCGCTGCCCACGTTGTGCACTATTTTGCACAGCGTCCATCAGTACGTCGGGCCGACGGAACTGTGAAAGTAGCCTTACATACCCTTATAGACAGATCAAGAGGGTTCATCCTTGTTAAGGACTGGCGGAACGCACCAAGTATAGATGATATGAAACTAGGTGCGTTCGCAGTCCGAGGTCCACCGTGCAGGTAAAAACCCTGCTGCTAGTAAGACGGACTATATGGCGGTACTATAAGTATACACGCACGGGTTAACTTCACCCTGTGTGAAGGAAGCGATCCTGTTGAATCACAGGACCGCGATACCGCACATAGAGCGCGAGCAAGAAGTCAGCGAACACAACCCCAACTCAGGATTGAAGTCCGATTAGACCACTTGCTGGCACAACACCGCAACTGGGTGTGTAAGGAAACTAATAAAATAGTGTATAAAGGCATGAGAGTGCATGCGGTGCCACACTGACGGACGCCACTAACCACCCAGGCTTGGGTACGGAAAGCGCAGAGGAAGCGCACGGCGCCGTACTGGCGGACACAGCAACTGGACGCTGTGATGTGTGTTACGTGCAGATGGCTAGTCGGGCGCTAGATAGCTACCATCATCCGCGAGCAGTCAACAACACTAGGGAGGGATACTTAGGAGCTTTCATCCATCGACATACATCCATCTACACACACACATTATATCAAGACAATACTAGCGCATGGCCGTGCGGTCATGCGCAGTTTATATAGTTGCAGGACAGGAAGCAGCTCCAGAAGTTTTGCCCTTTCAGGACCTGCCAAGAGGACCAATGGGATGTGCTGCAGTACCTGAGCATGTGACCCTCGATCTCCAACGGGAGATCTTGCCCTGGGCATGCTCAGTGTGTGCAAATAAGGACTTAGTCCCAGAGAAGCCTGCTCGCCGCAGATCAGTGCAGGGTACAACAGGAGAGCCAGAAAAGGCAGCAGTAACCCTTTGCACAGAATCAGTCCCAGCGAGGCGCTGGGAGCGATGCCTCCGCTGAGCAGAGCCCACTGCGGCCGAAGCAGAATGGGAGACCGCAGCAGACACGGATCGAGATTCCCCCTGTGCAGCAGAGGAAACTCGACTCCTAACAATCCTGCTGACAGATTCCGTTGTTGTGGTTTTAAAAACATATAAAGCAAAAAAAAAACAGAAGGAAAGACGCACTGTATGAATGATATTTTAGAAATTTCACAGAAAAATGTTGCAAAACACTATTTTTGCGTGATACTGCTATCATATGTTGCTGTGGTTCAGATGTGTAAATATAGAGGTATTTTATATTTATGCACAAATATTGTACACCTTATGTAATTACCGTACTTTTGTAATCATTCATAAAATTCTCTTTGTGTATTTTATTACTTTGCACTCAGTATGCTCTTAATGTACTACACAGCGCAAGAGTCGCCCACTCTTATATACAAGATTGTAGCATTATTCTTTGCTCCTGGCTTTCATTGTGTATTCTCATTACGCACATTCCAGCAATAATACAGGGCACATCTGTACCTGCCAGGCTAATCATGCTCTGCCTGGATTTTATTTCATGCATGCTGTTGCCTTTGATCACTGAGTGGATGTGGATTGGCCTTGTGTCTTTTCTTGATTGATTTTAGGAATGTTTCCAGTTCACAACATGAATCTTGCCTTAAAACACAGTATTGTAATTAAGAATTTAGAGTCTCAATAAATTGACACTTATGCAGTTTACCATTAAAATGTATTTGCAGCATTTGCTATTTGCTATATCTTATGGATGTATATGACCCTTTTGCATCCTACAAATTGGATAAGCTGATTTTTTTTTGTAAATTCTTTATTTATAGACAACAAAGGTCAAAGGTTTTTTTTTTCTTGTAAATTCTATATTTATAGACAACAAAGGTCAAAGTCTGATTTTTCTTTCTAGGCATGAAGATTTTAAAACATATCAGTCTGAAATTTTAATGAACCAAAGCAAAATCACTATAAATAAAAACTATAAACTATGGCTTATTGCAAGACTTTGGCAACAACGTTATAATCAACTGTTTTATGTAGAGACAGTTAAATAAAGGAATAAATACTGCCATGATTACACTTGGCTTTAAATAAATTCATAAATTTTAAAGACCTTAAAGTTGGTATTCAACCAGCCTTTTTTTTAGAATTACCGTAGATCCAGAATGCATAACATATTAAAAAAACTTAAATTAACTTACCAATCCCCATATGTTCACTGCCTGAGCATACCCCATCCTCCCTGTCTTATTTCTTCCTCTGCCAGTGGGGACAGTACGATAGAACTGCAGCCAATCGCTGGCTAATGACATAGTCATTGATTGGCTGCACTGGCCATGGACCAGTTTCCTCAGGAGAGGAGGTAAGGAGACTGGTGGGGGGCTCGGACGGTGCTCCTGAGGAGAACTGGGTATTAGTACGTGAAGATACTTTTCATTCTTAGACCATGACCGGTCATTTTTTAAATAAATAGGGTGAGCTAACCTCTACAAATAGAGATATAGCTCACATTTACTGTATGTCCATAGTGTAAAAATCAGTACTGAGTAGAGTGGTCGCTTCTTCTAATTCCCTCAAACCTACCTCGACTACAGTTTTGTATGCCATTTCTTATATTGGAGAAGACTTAACTTTTAAGCATGGTCCTTTCCTAACTCATAAACTAAATTGGTTCTCAGGGGCTATAATACTAATAATACTAATGGTCTGTCTTTGTCCAACAATGTTTTATTGGTGGTAACCTTTTAAATCGGATTTAGGTAGATATGTGCCTCTTGTAATCTTCCAATAGTGTGTTAGACTTGTTATATGAATAAATAAAGAATCCTGCTAACGTCAATCAATGCGTGCGATTCAGTGTCCCTATATGGATGTTTCCATTTCTTCATTTGAAGAAGAACCTTTTCAAATAAATTATTGCATGCTATGGACCATGGTATCATCCCATTTTGTCTCTTCCCAGGTGGAAGGAAGCAAGGCGTACATTGCAGACAGTTCAAGGAAACTTTACTCAAGAAGAAACAACAAAGTTGATGATTACAAAATCTGCTTGGTAGTAAAGATACCAGAGTAAACAGAGGCGAGTCCTTGACTCTCATAAACATCAATAGTGTTCTAAAATAGTACTTGTGACTAGGCTTGAGCGAAACGGATCGAACAAATTCAAAAGTCGCCGACTTTTGGCAAAGTCGGGTTTCATGAAACCCGACCCGATCCTAGTGTGGGGTCGGCCATGCGGTTGGCGATCTTCGCAACAAAGTCGCGTTTCGTATCACGCGTTTGGTGCCATTTTTTCAGCCAATGAAGGAGCGTGGGCAGAGCGATGACATAGGTCTTAGGGGCATGCACGCCTATCGCCATCTTCTCGCTTGTGCGCTGTAGCGATTTGCAATGTGTAACACCAGCTTTTCTGTTCAGGGACCAGGGACAGAGGAGAGAGAGAGATTTCCCATTGACTTTGCATTGGGTTTCGTGTTTCGGTCGATCCCCGACTTTTCGCGATAATCGGCCGATTTCACTCGAATTGACTTTTGAGATAGTCGGGTTTCGCGAAATCCGACTCGACCCTAAGAAAGTAAAAGTTGCTCAACCCTACTTGTGACACTTGCCATAACTTGCTGGCAAATTTCTCAGCAGTTATTTTGGCTGAGTTTGTGTGTCACGCTTTACAGTACTAACTCTCAGTGACTCTCCCAATCTCAATGCATGGATTAGTCCCTCCTTTTGGTAGCCTCTCGTGGCAGCAATCTACTGAACAGAACATCTGAAGATCTTGAGCACTTCTGCATCCTACTCACACAGTCTCTCAGGCTTTGGTACTAGAAACGGTAAAGAGAGGGGCGCAATAGAGCAGTTACCAAAATAACAATCAGTTTACTGTAAGGTGAAATTCTCACCTTTACACATTGTGAATATGCACAACACATATATTAAGTATGATAGGAGGGCTGCAGATGGCACAGGAGCAGCGAAGGATCTTCAAGAAATTCTAAATAGGATATTCCAGATGCCGACAAATCCGCGCTCCAAAATCAGGCAAGGAACATAGCCTGAGGAAGTAGACAGGATGTCCATGAAATGCGTAATTTTATAGCTATGAGTAAAGTATGCAACTCTTCTGAACTCTTTGATTCCCTTGCATGATGTTGTAGGAGCGCGGAACTGTTGGCATCTTAAATATCCTATCCAGGCATTGGTACTAGACTCATCACTCTCTCTGTTGCAAATATCTTCACTCAAATGCATCGGCATATTGGCTGCATCTGTTGTGGTTGAACTTTGCAATTATGGCGATTAGTTTTTAGTTTTCATCTATACATATATGCTAGCCACCTTAGGGAGAGACCCAAGTTGGGCTAAATGTAGCGGGATGAAAGAGACCGAAAAGCCCTCTACTTATAGTTTTCATCTATTCTCTCTCTATAATTGTGGTATACTTTTCTGCAGGAGAGCTGGTCTTCCCTAATGGAACAAACTATGGGACAGAAGTACGCGCTGTAGCTTCTTTTCTTAAAAAATAAAGTAAAAAGTATTATGTGTGTGTGTAGCCCATTCACTATCCCTATCTATTACCCAACTCCTGAGGATGGCTGGACCATCATTGTAAATACATCATTGTAAATACACACCTGTACTTTGTATCTCCCCCACCTCATTGTAGATTGTAAGCTCTCACGAGCAGGGGCAGCTTATTTCGCTTTAATTATTGTATTGTTAACGTTGTTACTTATGACTTTTGTGTTTGAAACTGTTAAACTGTAAAGCGCTGCGGAATATGTTGGCGCTATATAAATAAAGATTATTATTATTATTCCACTCCTTCTCCCCACTTGCTAGCTAGCTGAGATTAAGACTCTTTCTACATGGCAACACAGCTCTTTTTCCTTCTTCAAGGCTCTGTGCCTGTGTCTGTCCTCTACTGGCAGGAAATGAGAACTCTGTCATACATATTGAACTCTATGATGGGTTTATAAAAAATATACATACTCAGAGGAGCAGCAGGAATAAAATAAGTTAAAACTGGCCACTTCTGACTTGGTTACAGGTCAGGTCCTCTTTAAAGAGTTAACCTCAGCTGAACGGTTAAAATGAGGTTAAGGGGTTCTCTCATCAACAAAATTTTTTACAAGATAAAAAAAAAGATATACAAATGATGTGGATCCCACGGCTGGGACTTCTAAGAATAAGGGACCCATTATTCCCCTGTAAGTGTAGGTAGTGGGCATGTGCACTTGGTTACTGCTGCCTTTCCAGGTCCTGCCTTTGTAGCCTGCACTGATCAGCAGTGAGCAGGCGTTTCAGGGACTAAGTCTTGCTTTTCCCATACTGAGCATGCCCACGGGTCGACCTCCCATTGGAGGTCGGGGGTCACATGCTCAGGTCCTATTGCGACTTCTATTGGACCATCAGGAAGGTCCTGGAGCGCTACTACTATAAAAGGTTCACATGGCCGCTTGGCCATGCGCTAGTGTAAACTTGCAAACGTGTGTGTGTGGTTGTATGCCTGTCGATGGATGAAAGCTCCGAATCATTCCCATCCCTATAGTTGTTGACTGCTCGCGAATGGTGGAAGCTACCTAGCGCCTGACAGTGCTTTCCCGCACATCTAGCACACGATACTGCATCGTTAGCAGTGACCGCGCTTTCCTAGCCCTAGTTAGGGTGGTTACAAGCATCCGCCAGAGGGGCGCTGTATGCACTCTGTGCGGTAATCTTTCATCTGTCCTGACTACCGGTCAGTTTAGGGTGGGAACTCCCACTTTATCTCAGCATCTGACTTAGGGCGTCCTCAGGTGCGGGGTCAAAAGCCAATGAGGGTCAGAGTGAGATCAATCACCAGCGTAGTGGGGCCAGTTTCAGGGATCCCACTAGCGTCCATCTGCTGCACCCTGTGACTGTTAACAGGGCACAGCATTTCCTTTGTTTCCTTGTGACTCTGTGAAGCAACAGAATTTGCATCAGTTCATACCGAGTGACAGAACCCATGTCTATTCTGGTGTAGTACCGCCATATAGTGCTGCCATTATCTAGCAGCAGGTTCCATCTCTGCACGGTGGACCCCAGGCTGCAAACTCACCTTATCACTGTCTTTATTTTTATTCGGTGCATTCCGCCAGCCCTAACACTCAGACTTTCAATAGAGGCAATAATCATGCATCTGCAATATTACTCCCAAGGTCCTGTAAAAAGTAAATGACCACCCCACCCCCATCCATTCACACAGATATTCTTTGGATTGTTGTGGGGGGGGGGGGGGGAGTCCAGTGCTTTGGTCTCAGCAATAATACATTTTGCTGATCACTTATTTTTTATACAGTTGTAGCAAACATAAAAATGAGCAAATTTCTACACACTGATATATAGCATAGTAACATAGTAACATAGTAACATAGTTAGTAAGGCCGAAAAAAGACATTTGTCCATCCAGTTCAGCCTATATTCCATCATAATAAATACCCAGATCTACGTCCTTCTACAGAACCTAATAATTGTATGATACAATATTGTTCTGCTCCAGGAAGACATCCAGGCCTCTCTTGAACCCCTCGACTGAGTTCGCCATCACCACCTCCTCAGGCAAGCAATTCCAGATTCTCACTGCCCTAACAGTAAAGAATCCTCTTCTATGTTGGTGGAAAAACCTTCTCTCCTCCAGACGCAAAGAATGCCCCCTTGTGCCCGTCACCTTCCTTGGTATAAACAGATCCTCAGCGAGATATTTGTATTGTCCCCTTATATACTTATACATGGTTATTAGATCGCCCCTCAGTCGTCTTTTTTCTAGACTAAATAATCCTAATTTCGCTAATCTATCTGGGTATTGTAGTTCTCCCATCCCCTTTATTAATTTTTTTGCCCTCCTTTGTACTCTCTCTAGTTCCATTATATCCTTCCTGAGCACCGGTGCCCAAAACTGGACACAGTACTCCATGTGCGGTCTAACTAGGGATTTGTACAGAGGCAGTATAATGCTCTCATCATGTGTATCCAGACCTCTTTTAATGCACCCCATGATCCTGTTTGCCTTGGCAGCTGCTGCCTGGCACTGGCTGCTCCAGGTAAGTTTATCATTAACTAGGATCCCCAAGTCCTTCTCCCTGTCAGATTTACCCAGTGGTTTCCCGTTCAGTGTGTAATGGTGATATTGATTCCTTCTTCCCATGTGTATAACCTTACATTTATCATTGTTAAACCTCATCTGCCACCTTTCAGCCCAAGTTTCCAACTTATCCAGATCCATCTGTAGCAGAATACTATCTTCTCTTGTATTAACTGCTTTACATAGTTTTGTATCATCTGCAAATATCAATATTTTACTGTGTAAACCTTCTACCAGATCATTAATGAATATGTTGAAGAGAACAGGTCCCAATACTGACCCCTGCGGTACCCCACTGGTCACAGCGACCCAGTTAGAGACTATACCATTTATAACCACCCTCTGCTTTCTATCACTAAGCCAGTTACTAACCCATTTACACACATTTTCCCCCAGACCAAGCATTCTCATTTTGTGTACCAACCTCTTGTGCGGCACGGTATCAAACGCTTTGGAAAAATCGAGATATACCACGTCCAATGACTCACCTTGGTCCAGTCTATAGCTTACCTCTTCATAAAAACTGATTAGATTGGTTTGACAGGAGCGATTTCTCATAAACCCATGCTGATATGGAGTTAAACAGTTATTCTCATTGAGATAATCCAAATGCCTTCGCTATTTGGCTAGGTGGCTGCTCACTTACTTTGTTTGAGAACCTCTCCACTACTCAAATAATGTAAGCGCCACTTTATGATATTTAACAGAATAGAGCATTTGTCAACATGGAGCTTGCTATCAGTGGAGTAACTTGTGGGCTCCAATGCAAACTCTCCAACAAGGCCCCCAACTATCGCATGTCTTTAAAAGTAACAGTCTTTTCCCATTGGGTAAAGTATGAGACCTTTTGGGTCCCCGTTAGTCTTCAGGACCACTAGTGTACAATTGCAATCGTTGCATCTATTATAGTTACGTCTACAAGTATTGCTGGTGGAGTAAGGACACATCTATGTGTGATGTCATGTAATCAGAGTTCAGTAATTTTTCTGTGTGATGCCCACTTCCATCTGCCAACTAAAAAAATATTATTTTGGGTCTCAGTAACCACAGAACTTATCATTGACCCCGGTTTAACAGCGAGGTTACATTACAAACTATGGATGCATCATCTGTAAAAATTTGCACTAGACAGAGGAAGAGATCCTGTAAAACGACCTTTCAATGAGAACAGAGAAAGTAACAAAAAGTGATGAATTGATGATTAATGTTTTTGAAAGAAGTGAAGAAGAAAACTGTACTGAGAGTGATAGGGGGAAGTGATCCTCATTGCTCCGGGACCAGATTATTCTCAGTCTGCCCCTGCCATAAGTCATGAATGTTTTACATCCTTTGTACAAGTTTATTGTCTGCACTCTATACCCCTAAAGAAGAGTTATGTCCAATTCCCCACCATATGATAGGGGCGCCCAGGAGGAGCAGTACTAAATGATCAGTGTTACTGTTTTGGACCCATGTTCTTTAGTTGCCATGTTTGATTTTTATGAACGTGTCTAGTCCATTTAACAGCATTTCCCCATAAAGTATCTCTACATCTCCTGATGTCTTTCTTGTTGTTTAAAGTTTTTTTTTTAATATATTTTCTGCGTTAGTCAGGTGCTTGAGGCATTTTATTACCAGCCAAATCTATGGAATGAAATTTCTGGTGATCTTAGAAAAGGTCTGCAGAATAAAGTCTATCGTCAAAATAGTAAGTGCAGTGTCTTCACTATTGAAATGTTATTGCACTGGGGATTATCAATTTATTCAAGTGAAGCATGTAGTAAAGCAGTAGTATCATATTTACACCTAAAACTATAGGTGGAGAAACTCACTATTGTAATCCGTCACCTAATTCACCTAATTGTAATAATTCTATTGGAAATTATAAATTTCAGCCGTGATTACTGTGTAATGTGAGTAGATAATATTTTTACAATGGTAGGTGTTATGTGACTTATCCGTGCACAGACACAGACAGCCGAGGGATCCTTGCAATAATAGTAAATGGGCTCCTAGTTCTCCCATAGCTCATCATAGCGCACCATTTACTGTACGTCTTTTTAGCAATCTACTAGTAATTGTGAGCTAAGTGCAATAATTAGGTGGCTTAGTCCCCTATAGGCATTTAAGGTAACAGTGATACACCTATATAAGGGTTTCTTTGCAGCTGTGAATAAGCTATGAATAAGGGCTGTGCTAACCCAAAAGGCATAAGCTGGAGCCCAGTTCTCATAGACCCTTCATCCATGCCCTCCACAGTGTCCAACACTTTCCCTAGTACCGAAGGTAAAAGGAGTATTTCCACTGCAATTTTCCTTCTCAATAATAGCTGATCATACAGTTTCTTAAAGGAGTTCTGCATTTTTGGAGACTTTTTTTTACTTATCCATTTTCTGACATCCAACGTACTATCCCGTCGAGGTGGTCTGGGCCCCTATGACCACCGACGGGATAGTATGTCATCAACTATCAGCCACGCTCACGGGGGGAGCACGGCCAATCGCGGCTGGGTGTCACCTGACTATGACAGCTGACATCCGGCACTATGCGCCAGGAGTGGTCACACGCTCCTGGCATATTAACCACCGGAACACTGTGATCAAACATGATCGCAGCGTTCCGGCAGCGCAGGGAAGCATCATGCAGGGAGGGGGCTCCCTGCGTGTTTCCCTGAGACACTCGGAACAACGCGATCTGATCGCGCTGTTCAGAGGGTCTCCTACGGCCTCCTCGCTGCAAAATAGCCAGGGGGGCTCCTTCTGGGTCCTGCAGGGAGGTGGCTTGCATTTTGAGGTCTGCTGACACATTGCAAGGTGATGTACAAGAGCTAAGGACCATCCCTTTTGGGTACACGTTGTCGTGGTTTTTACACTTTTTTTTAATCAAAACAGTGTTAACTAAGTCCCCATGTTAGTTACATGTACTACTATTCATTTATTTAATTACTTACTGCAGGGTATTTGCTAGTTTTGTTTTTTACCTTAGTTTCTGTGGCCACAGTGTGAATGTGCACTTATGCATTGCACTTATACCAATATATGTTTCTGTTTGTTTTGGTTTTGTCATAGCAGGATGACTGATGAATTCCCAGTTAACTCATTTTGTAGCCAGCAATAGACAGTGCTGCATATAAGCTAAAAAAGGCAAGCGGTGCAAAATGTATAATGAAACTTATTTGCAAAAATTATTTTTAGCCCCAATTACAGGCCAAAGAATTGCAATTAAATGAGCCTAAATTAATAAGTTATGCTGCCTGCTAATGAAATGAAAATGGAAAAATGAAAAATGACACTTTATCGAGGGGTTAACGTATATTTTTCCTGTAAGCAAACCCTGGTGTGCGGAAGAAATGTTATATGCCCAATGGATGTTCTGTGTTCTTAGTTATTAGGGTTTTCTGTATCCTTTTCTAGTAATGATGTTGTTTTTGCTTTGATTTTGCTACACCAACCACCCATGGACAGCACCGTACTGTCTCCAATGTCTCAAAGTAAAAATAGTTTCCATCCCTTTATAAAAAATAAAGCGCAATTCTTATTGTTTAGAAGCGATGCTACAGCTCTCACAGAGGAATGAGCGACAACAAAAGCATTTTTTACATCATTGCAGACATCTTTTCTCCATGGCTTGGTGATAACATACACCTCAGTGGTCCAGACCAATCTCTCAGGCTCTGCAGACTGAAATAAAGAAAACTTACAGACGCAATTCGTTGCAGTGGGGAGTAAACATTTTCTGCACCAATATAGGTCATTCACAGAGACGCTTTATATTTCATCGCTAGGACCAAAGTGATTATTATAGTAGATTCTATGACACTCTGTACAATAAAACACAGTTTACTGCCTTAAAAGCCAAATATCATCTAGTAATATCCTTCTAGAATGCATCTTGATTTTCTTTTTTTCTTGACTGTTAAGTTAAATAATAAATTCTAGTAATTGTGCGTTTTGAAAAAAAACAAAAAGCTTCCTAATTTTAGGGTGGTCACAGGGTTCATGGCATCTTGTGTTAAATTTCACTGCAGTGCCACCACAGGTCAAATGAGGCATTGCACAGCAACCATTAAAACTAAATGGTCTGCCTGTTGAATGTTTGGATATTCTGGGTCCTCCAAAACGTGATACACTTCTTGTGGCTCCTCTTTTTCTGGCTAATTTGCGGAATAAAGGGATCTCCTTCATTAACTCACTAGAATATTTGAACATTAGCATTCTAAACCCCTTCAATACCTTACCGATACCCTCACACAACTGTTTGTCACAGTCATGGTGTGCTTACATATGGTGCGAGTTCATGAGCTAAGCCAGCTCCATAATGAGCAGATGCCAGCTAAGTCAAACAGTCATCCCCTGCCTCTAACAGCAGCGAATGGAGCTCACTCCTATCACTGCAATATTACCCTTTAGATGCTGCTGCTAATCAGTGACAGCTGCATTTAAATGGTCCGATTTCCATTACGCTTGTGTGTTCTATCTCCCCCCAACAACATGATCGTAGGGTGCTGATGTAATGCTGTGGCAGCAAGGGTCCTACTGAATGCCCCTATTGCTGCCATGTTGGACTTCCTATGGGTAAGATGTGGGTTGGCTTCACAGTAGAATGTCAGTTTAACCATATACTGCAATACTGCTGCACAGCTTTATATAATCTAAGCGATCAAAGGGGAAAAAAACATGCACAAGATTAAAGAAAATACAAAATCACCCCCCCCCCTTTTCCAAGTTCAAAAATAAAGAAGCAAAAAAATAGAAAATAAAAATTAAATCATATTTTACAAAGTCAGTGTTATAAGTCCATTGTATCAAAATCCCACTTTCTTGAAGCCGTACATTAAATGCCCCCTCAAAAAAATGAAAGCAACAGATTTGTGTTTTGTGGTCAACACTTCCCCCCAAAAAATGCAGTAAAATGTGCTCAAATCATCAAAATATTTTATCCGCAAATAAACAAGGCATTTTTTTTAATTTTAATAATATCTTGGGACTAATTTAATGTAATAATTTATGGGAAACACCAAAATGTTATTAAAAATGAAGAATAAGGCCTCATATAGGTCAATCGGAAAAAAAAATGTAAAGGTTACTGGACTAAGAAGATGGTAAACTGTTATCTACTGTGTTCTGATCTCTTTTAACCCCTAAAATATAAAAAAAATTGCATGAATTATATTGTTAGGTAATTTTTATTACACTATGAACACTGCATAAACAAAACCTGAAAAATATTATATATATATATATGTATACTGTATATATATATATATATACATATATATATATATATACAGTGGGGCAAAAAAGTATTTAGTCAGTCAGCAATAGTGCAAGTTCCACCACTTAAAAAGATGAGAGGCGTCTGTAATTTACATCATAGGTAGACCTCAACTATGGGAGACAAACTGAGAAAAAAAAATCCAGAAAATCACATTGTCTGTTTTTTTATCATTTTTTTTGCATTTTATGGTGGAAAATAAGTATTTGGTCAGAAACAAACAATCAAGATTTCTGGCTCTCACAGACCTGTAACTTCTTCTTTAAGAGTCTCCTCTTTCCTCCACTAATTACCTGTAGTAATGGCACCTGTTTAAACTTGTTATCAGTATAAAAAGACACCTGTGCACACCCTCAAACAGTCTGACTCCAAACTCCACTATGGTGAAGACCAAAGAGCTGTCAAAGGACACCAGAAACAAAATTGTAGCCCTGCACCAGGCTGGGAAGACTGAATCTGCAATAGCCAACCAGCTTGGAGTGAAGAAATCAACAGTGGGAGCAATAATTAAAAAATGGAAGACATACAAGACCACTGATAATCTCCCTCGATCTGGGGCTCCACGCAAAATCCCACCCCGTGGGCTCAGAATGATCACAAGAACGGTGAGCAAAAATCCCAGAACCACGCGGGGGGACCTAGTGAATGAACTGCAGAGAGCTGGGACCAATGTAACAAGGCCTACCATAAGTAACACACTACGCCACCATGAACTCAGATCCTGCAGTGCCAGACGTGTCCCACTGCTTAAGCCAGTACATGTCCGGGCCCGTCTGAAGTTTGCTAGAGAGCATTTGGATGATCCAGAGGAGTTTTGGGAGAATGTCCTATGGTCTGATGAAACCAAACTGGAACTGTTTGGTAGAAACACAACTTGTCGTGTTTGGAGGAAAAAGAATACTGAGTTGCATCCATCAAACACCATACCTACTGTAAAGCATGGTGGTGAAAACATCATGTTTTGGGGCTGTTTCTCTGCAAAGGGGCCAGGACGACTGATCCGGGTACATGAAAGAATGAATGTGGCCATGTATCGTGATATTTTGAGTGCAAACCTCCTTCCATCAGCAAGGGCATTGAAGATGAAATGTGGCTGGGTCTTTCAACATGACAATGATCCAAAGCACACCGCCAGGGCAACGAAGGAGTGGCTTCGTAAGAAGCATTTCAAGGTCCTGGAGTGGCCTAGCCAGTCTCCAGATCTCAACCCTATAGAAAACCTTTGGAGGGAGTTGAAAGTCCGTGTTGCCAAGTGAAAAGCCAAAAACATCACTGCTCTAGAGGAGATCTGCATGGAGGAATGGGCCAACATACCAACAACAGTGTGTGGCAACCTTGTGAAGACTTACAGAAAACGTTTGACCTCTGTCATTGCCAACAAAGGATATATTACAAAGTATTGAGATGAAATTTTGTTTCTGACCAAATACTTATTTTCCACCATAATATGCAAATAAAATGTTAAAAAAACAGACAATGTGATTTTCTGGATTTTTTTTCTCAGTTTGTCTCCCATAGTTGAGGTCTACCTATGATGTAAATTACAGACGCCTCTCATCTTTTTAAGTGGTGGAACTTGTACTATTGCTGACTGACTAAATACTTTTTTGCCCCACTGTATATATATACATAGATAGATAGATAGATAGATAGATAGATAGATTATACACTGTGTGCAGAATTATTAGGCAAGTTGTATTTTGATCACATGATACTCTTTATACATGTTGTCCTACTCCAAGCTGTTCAGGCTTGAGAGCCAACTACCAATTAAGTAAATCAGGTGATGTGCGTCTCTGTAATGAGGGGGGTTGTTGTCTAATGACATCAACACCCTATATAAGGTGTGCATAATTATTAGGCAACTTCCTTTCCTTTGGCAAAATGGGTCAGAAGAGAGATTTGACGGGCTCTGAAAAGTCCAAAATTGTGAGATGTCTTGTAGAGGGATGCAGCAGTCTTGAAATTGCCAAAGTTTTGAAGCGTGATCACCGAACAATCAACTGTTTCATAGCAAATAGCCAACAGGGTCGCAAGAAGCGTGTTGGGCAAAAAAGGCGCACAATAACTACCCATGAATTGAGGAAAATCAATCGTGAAGCTGCCATGATGCCATTTGCCACCAGTTTTGCCATATTTCAGAGCTGCAACGTTACTGGAGTAACAAAAAGTACAAGGTGTGCGATACTCAGGGACATGGCCAAGGTAAGTAGGGCTGAAAAACGACCACCTTTGAACAAGAAACATAAGATAAAACATCAAGACTGGGCCAAGAAATATCTTAACACTGACTTTTCAAAGGTTTTATGGACTGATGAAATGAGAGTGACTCTTGATGGGCCAGATGGATGGGCCAGAGGCTGGATCAGTAAAGGGCAGAGAGCTGCACTCCAACTCAGACACCAGCAAGGTGGGGTACTGGTATGGACTGGTATCATCAAAGATGAACTTGTGGGACCTTTTTGGGTTGAGGATGGAGTGAAGCTCAACTCCCAGACCTACTGCCAGTTTCTGGAAGACAACTTCTTCAAGCAGTGGTACAGGAAGAAGTTGGTATCGTTCAAGAAAAACATGATTTTCATGCAGGACAATGCTCCATCACATGCCTCCAACTACTCCACAGCGTGGCTGGTCAGTAAAGGTCTCAAAGAAGAAAACATAATGACATGGCCCCTTGTTCACCTGATCTGAACCCCATAGAGAACCTGTGGTCCCTCATAAAATGTGAGATCTACAGGGAGGGAAAACAGTCCACCTCTCGGAACAGTGTCTGGGAGGCTGTGGTGGCTGCTGCACGCAATGCTGATCATAAACAGATCAAGCAACTGACAGAATCTATGGATGGAAGGCTGTTGAGTGTCATCATAAAGAAAGGGGGCTATATTGGTCACTAATTTTTTGGGGGTTTGTTTTTGCATGTCATAAATGTTTATTTCTACATTTTGTGCTATTATATTGGTTTACCTGGTGAAAATAAACAAGTGAGATGGGAATATATTTGGTTTTTATTAAGTTGCCTAATAATTCTGCACAGTAATAGTTACCTGCACAAACAGATATCCTCCTAAGATAGCCAAATCTAAAAAACCCCACTCCAATTTCCAAAAATATTAAGCTTTGATATTTATGAGTCTTTTGGGTTGATTGAGAACATAGTTGTTGATCAATAATAAAAATAGTCAATAATAGTAGTAGTCCAGATATGGAGCTTAATGCATCTGTCACTGATCACTTACTCTGTTAATTAATGCAATCCAAATAGGCAATGTTGATGATTAACCCTTTTATCCCACCAAGCCTGTTTTCACCTTAATGACCATGACAAATTTGACAATTCTGACCAGTGTCACTTTATGAGTTAATAAATCTAGAACACTTTAATGGATCCCACTGATTCTGAGATAGTATTTTTGTAACATTGTACTTCAAGATAGTGGTAAAATTTGTTCAATGTGACTTGCGTTTATTTGTGAAAAACATTGGAAACTTGGAGAAAATTTAGCAATTTTCAAACTTTGAATTTTTATGCCCTTAAAAGTTATGTTGCATAAAATAGTTAATAAATAAAATTTTCGACATGTCTACTCTACATCAGCACAATTTTTGAAAGATAATATTTTTGTTAGGAAGTTAGAAGGGTTAAAAGTTGACTAGTCATTTCTCATTTTCCAACAAAATTTACAAAACCATTTTATTAGGGACCATGTCACATATGAAGTGACTTTAAGGGGCCTATATGACAGAAAATAGCCAAAATTGACACCATTCTGCAAAACCACATTCGAGAAGTTTATTAACCCTTCAGGTGCTTCACAGGAATTTTTGCAATATGGATGGAAAAAATGCACTTTTTTCACAAAAAAATTCATTTAGATCCAAATTTCTTTATTTTCACAAGGATAAGAGGAAAAAATGGACTTCAACATTTGTTGTGCAATTCCTTCTGAGCGTGCCAATTCCCCATATGTGGGGGAAAAACACATTTTGGGCGCACAGCTACTTGTTGCCTCAGTTGGGCTGCAACAGACTCCATTTTGTGCGTGTGATTATTCTGTTATGGACTGACCTGGTTTGGAGTAGTGATATTGCAACCACTAGGGTCAGCAATGGCAGGTAGCGTAGTCTGGGATAGCCAAGGAGCGGGTACACAGGAACCGCAATATAGTTTGAAGGAATAAACAGAAATCGTATGTAATAATATAGAGCACGGCACTCTTGGCTTCTAGGAGGTGCGCAAGTTGGGTTTCCAACCCATCAAATCAATGCAATAAATACTTGGCACTCAGGAGATCTTTTTGTATGATAGAAAGTGAACAATTCGTTTATTGGGTGCATCCACAATTTAAACGTTTTCGGTCTACTTAACAGACCTTCATCAGAAACAGATACTGGAATACTGGAAGCCACGAAGAGTGAATGTGGGCCCACAGGGGACTGGGAGTGACGCTTCTTCAGCTGTCCGGTGCCTGTCTCTGTGGAGTCCTCAGCGCTTCTGCCATTGCGAGTCGCTCGCCCTTCTACTAGCGCCCTGCTCCTGCAGCTCCAGTTTCTCCAAGGCGCCCTGCTCTCCCGGACTGTGCCTATTGTTGGCACCCCTGTGGGCCCACATTCACTCTTCGTGGCTTCCAGTATTCCAGTATCTGTTTCTGATGAAGGTCTGTTAAGTAGACCGAAAACGTTTAAATTGTGGATGCACCCAATAAACGAATTGTTCACTTTCTATCATACAAAAAGATCTCCTGAGTGCCAAGTATTTATTGCATTAAACAGAAATCGTAGTCAAGGAAGCCAGAGGTGGTTACCAAAAGCAACAATGTCGTTTGAAGCAATAATCAGGACTTGTAATGAAGGAAGCCAGAGGTCATTACCAGGGGCAGCAGTGTCAATTGAAGGAATAGCAGGTGGAAGGAAGCCTGACTAGAGGCTGGTAGCTCAATAATCACACAAGGAAACATGCACCATATGTACAAGTATTTGGGTTAGCACGGAACTGTCCAGCGAGCTGAATAGCTCAGAGGGAAGAACTGCCGTCTAGTGCTTAGGAGCTGCTGGGCTTGAATCCTGACAGTGCCATGACACATTGGCAGAGACCTTGAGGTGCCAGAACAGCAGAAACCCCCTGTAAGTGATGTAATTTGACAAAACACACCTCCCAACAAATTCATTTAGAGGTGCAGTGATCATATTTACTGCACATGTTCCTGACAGAATTGTATACCATTGGGCGATGAAGAAATAATAATTACATTTATACCACTAAAATGTTGTTTTAGCCCCAAGTTTTTAAATTTTCTAAGGCCTAGTAGGAAAAAATTAACCTCGGTTTGTTGTACAAATTTCTCCTGGGTGCTCCAATACCTTTCATGTAATTGGGAAATACTTTTCAGGTTCAGTGCAAAGCTGAGAAGTGAAAGAGCGACATACTATTCTGTAGATTTTACTGTTATGGTTTAATGGTGCCATGACCCGCTAGGAGAGCCCCTATGATGCCAAGACAGCAGAACCCCCAAATAAATGACCCCATTTATAAACTATACCCCTCAATGAATTCATCTAGGGGTGCAGTGATCATATTGACAGCACAGGTGTCACTGAATTTTATACCATTGGGCAGTGAAGAAACAACAATTACATTTTTACCACCATTTTGTGTTAGTCCCAGATTTTACATTTTCAAAAGGGGAAATGGGTAAATATGGCATCAACATTTGTCCTATAATTTCTGTTGCATGTGGAAATACTTAATATGTAGCTGTACAATACTGCTTAGCCATAAGGCGAAACTCGGGAGGAACGGATCGCTATTTGCCTCCTGGAGCGTAGATTTTCCTAGAATAGTTCACAGACTCCATATGCAGAGGACCTAAGTGCTAGATGAGCAAAATCCACCCTCAATTTACCCCTTTTTGGAAATTACACCCCTTTGGTAATTTAGCTACAGTGACAATTTTGACTCCATGGGTCTTTTCCAGAAACAAGAAGCAGTGGATGTGGTTGAGTGAAAATTGCAAACTGCCATTCAAGCCCCAGTGCTTTGTAGTCCCAAGTATGTTGTAGTTCCCAGTATATTGTAGTGTCCAATGTCCAATACGTTGTAGTGCCCAGCTCATTCTTCTGGAGACACAAATCTGTAAATTAGGTGGGCTCTAATGGCTACAGAAATGTCAAACATGTGGACTTTATACAGTATGTGGCTTAGGCACACTGGGGCTCAGAAAGGAGGGGCCATTTGTAATTGAGGCACAGAGTTTGTTGTATTTCTTTCTGAGGGGCAAGGAGCCATTTTGCTTTTCCAGAGCCTTTATGCTATCAGTAATGAGGAAGCCCCCTATATTTCCATAGACAGATGATGGACCTGAGTGGGGTTTTTTTTTTGTAAATTGATTTGAATCTTTTGTTACGAATGTATTACATAACATTTGGGATCACATTTATCCAGGGTTTTACGCTGAGCACTTATATCAGTGTTTCCATCTAAATTTCCCAGTGACTTGATGCAAATAAAACCCCTGAAGGATCCATTCACCATAATGACTCAACAGAGTTACTGTGGACTCCGTCTGGCCTCTTTCAGCAGTGTCCATCTTTTCATAATTGTATAAAACTGTGGCTGACGGAACTTTTATGCACACCTAAAAAGACAGACACTTCTGGATTATAGGTCAGATGACATCCACATTGCCTCTGTCTGCCTCATTATAGGAAATCTTCCATTGGCAGTACTGTGACAATACTATGCTATTCTTTGCAACTGTCAGTGCTGCACTGACACAAGTTAGTTAGTTAGATCACATGCAGTGCATGATCTATGTTGCTAGTGCCTGGTGACCCAGCTGTCATCATGACGACATTGGGTCACCATGGCAACGATCGGGCCCCCATGATGACATTGGAGGGCAGAGGGTGCTCCCTCCCTCTGCCTGTCTTCTTATTGACTTGCACTTATGGATTTGTTAAAGGTTGCAAAGGGGTTAATAGTCTTAGTGAGAGATCAAGAATCAGCCCACAACTACACAGGAGAACGAGGTAAATGACCTGAAGAGAGCTGAGCCCCAGTCTCAAACAGTACCATTAATAACACACTACACCATCATGGATTAAAATGCTGCAGGACATGCAAGGTTCACCTGCTCATTCCAGCACATGTCCAGGCCCATTTGAAGTTCGACAATGACCATCTGGAGGAGAAGGTCATATGGTCAGATGAAACCAAAATAGAACTTTTTGGTATCAAAGTCACTCGCCGTGTTTGGAGAAAGAAGAAGGATGAGTACAACTCCATGAACACCAGTCCAACCATGAAGCACAGTAGGGGAAACATCATACTTTGGGGGTGCTTTTCTTCAAAGGGGAAAGGACAATTGCACCGTATTGAAAGGAGGATGGAAGGGGTCCTGTATCGCAAGATTTTGGCCAAGCAAACTCCTTCACTCAGTAACAGCATCGAAGATGGGTTGTGGCTGGGTCTTCCAGCATGACAATGACCCGAAATACACAGCCAAGGCAATTAAGGTGTGGCTCCATAAGATGCATTTCAAGGTCCTGGAGTGGTCTTGCCAGTCTGTAGACCTGAACCCAATAGAAACTTTTTGGAGGGAGCTGAAACTCAATGTTGCCCAGCAACAGCCCTGAAACATCTGGAGAAGATCTGTATGGAGGAACTTTCATGTGATACCACTCTCTCCCTGTTTACCTGCATATATTTTAAAGATCCTTAACTTATGCACAACGGGCTATTATGACTTGTACCTTTTAAATTCTTCCTCAATACTGTGATTGCACACATAAGTCTGCATTGATTTGTCAGATTCACACATGGGAGTATATTCACTATCACTTACCTACCTTTAGTATTTTATGTTATTTTTGTATGTCTATTTTTATGTTTTTATTTATTATATTATCCAATAAAGAATATATTTTGTATTGATTTTGAGCCTTATACATTTCTATATAGGTATTCTGGAATTTATTGGTGCATTTTGGTCCCTTATTCTGTTTACGCCATAGCTCCTTATACTCTTGTAAGTGTTTTATGCATTATTTGGCTGAAAGGAATGTAAATCCCGTTGAATGCGGCCTGCACAGTATTATATCCACTCCCCAGTAATGTCAATATTCTCTTATTAGCACTGTAGATTTGGACAATCAATAGTTAAAAGATTAAAGGAAAAAAAAATCAAGTTTCATTCATTATCACCTGAGCTCTGCAATACGTAAAGCTAGTGTCATTATTATCTATCTGTTACAAATGGTAACACACCTTATAATTTTTCTATATGGGTAATTCATCAAGGCAAGATCATTAATGTCAGCAGATAAGAAAAAAAATAGAACTTGTGACCTTTGTGTAACCATAAATTCGTTTTTTTTTAAACATCGAGCAAGACGTTTTCATGAAGAAATTGAAGGAAGAAAGGGATGACAGCATTATGAAGAGGGTCTTAAAAGCTTTTTATCTAACGGTTTTGTTCTGAAGCCTTGAATTAATCCCACAGATATTGCACTTACTGACTTATGAAAATAAATGGGGTTATTATCTCTTTGTTACACCTCATGCTTTATTAATATTAGAAGATGTGATACATTTACAGTATATGTTTATATTATAAAAAAAAGTTATATTGTTTTCAATTACTAGCTTGCACAAAGTCATTTATGATGTGCAGCATTTTACATAATTGCCCAAGTGGCTCATTGTTTGCTGCTTAAGAAGGGATCCTACAAAAACAAATGTTTCACAAGGCGTACAATGGAAACATGTCTAAGAGCAGGCAACAAGAGGAGATCACATCATATGGAGAAAGACATTTTACATTTCCAGAAGCAAGCAATTGCGAATTTGCGATTATAAAGTTCAACTACAGCATTTTTGTATCATCAGAAAAAGGACCTATCGCTTACAAATTTTGATATTAAATATATATTTTTTAATGTTTGATTTTTTTTTAATTGTCATATTATCTATATACAAAAAAAAATGCAATTTTCACACTGTCCACAAAGCCTAATTTAAAACTCCTACTTCCTGTTGGACATATAGACATTTGCAAAAATTTACTATTCTAGACCTTATTTTCTTTTTTATAAAACTATTATACGAGCATGCTCTGATCTAAAGGTCATTGTGAAGGGAAAGGAAGTAGGTGAGCTGTGACATCGCCTATTGTGGATCCTATGTTATCTGCTAAGCAAAGAGTTACTCACTGTAATCCCTACTCTGGTGACAATGAGACTGCTGAAAATTCATCTATAAATAACAGAAAGTTTTTGATCTTGATAATGTTATGGAAAAAAATGTTTAAAAAATGAAAAAATGAATCTAACATAAAAACCTGAGTTAAGCAATGGGCCATTTTCAATAACACATTCCAGTTATGTGAGGTTTAAAGCTATTTTTATTAATTATTAAATAGTTGCTTATAAAGTACAGTGCCGTACAAGTTAGATAGGTATCATTCACATCAATTCCATTTCCTAGTGGGGCTTCCAGTTTTTTAATCTGATCTTCTTCTGACACTTTAGTTAGGTGAAATTTTATATGAAGACAATTAGCCAATCATTATGTTTTGGGGGTCTGTAAGGAAACTGATGCACAAACCAGGGTCCAAAAAGACTTGGTTGGGTGAAATTTGGTGAAGTTGACCGGTAACACACAACCTCAACCCCTTCCAACAACTTTTTAATGAATTCTAATGTCTCCTCCAATATCAGTGTCTGACTTCACAAATGCCCTTCTGGGAGAATCAGTAAGACTTCCCATATACACCCTCCAAAATCTTGCAAAATCTGCCCCAGAAGATTGAAAGCTGCCATAGCAGAAAAAGGAGGATCAACTCTATAATAATGCCGATATACTTAGAATAGGATGTGATAAAAACATTAGGTGTAATTTGTAGGTATCTTAATACTTTTGCCCAATTATAGTTTAACTCAAAATTATTCAACCCCCATTGCAAATTAGTTTGTTAGCAAAATAAACAAATGTTCTAATTTTTGCAATAAGCCAAACAAAAAAAATTAAATATCTCAGCACAACTAATATAACAAGTGGTTTCTGCCAAATTTATTGACTATTGAAGTCTCAGAATTATTCAAGCCCTTCATATCAAGCATCTTGATCACTTAGCAGAGTCCCTCTGGCTGTTGTGACCTGCTGCAAAGTCATGCTTAAGGTACCTTCACACTCAGCGACGCTGCAGCGATACCGACAACGATGTCGATTGCTGCAGCGTCGCTGTTTGGTCACTGGAGAGCTGTCACACAGACCGCTCTCCAGCGACCAACGATCCCGAGGTCCCCGGGTAACCAGGGTAAACATCGGGTTACTAAGCGCAGGGCCGCGCTTAGTAACCCGATGTTTACCCTGGTTACCAGCGTAAAAGTAAAAAAACAAACACTACATATTTACCTACCGCTGTCTGTCCCCGGCGCTCAGCTTCTCTGCACTCCTCCTGCACTCACTGTGAGCACAGCGGCCGGAAAGCAGAGCGGTGACGTCACCGCTCTGCTTTCCGGCTGACCGACGCTCACAGCCAGTACAGGAGGAGTGCAGAGAAGCTGAGCACCGGGGATAGACAGCGGTAGGTAAGTATGTAGTGTTTGTTTTTTTTTACTTTTATGCTGGTAACCAGGGTAAACATTGGGTTACTAAGCGCGGCCCTGCGCTTAGTAACCCGATGTTTACCCTGGTTACCAGTGAAGACATCGCTGGATCGGTGTCACACACGCCGATCCAGCGATGTCTGCAGGGAGTCCAGCGACGAAATAAATTTCTGGACTTTCCTCAGTGACCAACGATCTCCCAGCAGGGGCCTGATCGTTGGTCGCTGTCACACATAACCATTTCCTTAACAATATCGTTGCTACGTCACAAAAAGCAACGATATCGTTAACGATATCGTTATGTGTGAAGGTACCTTTAGCTAGACACTAGCTTTTAGCAACATTCCTGAAGACCCTTAACCAATTCCTCATGGGCAGTGACCTACAGTTCACTAATATTATTGGGTTGTCGGTAGATTTGTCCTGAAGGCGTTAAGACCTCTTCATACACAATCTTGATTAACATGAAAATCTTCTTAGCATTGCGTTACTTAATAATGTAGATTACTATATCTCTATATATAGATAAAGCATCTGCTGAACAGCCATTAAAACTTCAGTTAGGGCTTGTTCACCTGAAGTATTTTCAATATTTTTTTCTGTTCATTTTTTGTGCCAAAAATTGCAGCATTTGCAGCAGTAACAACATGCAATTAATGCAAACACGTGTAAGACAAAAAGTCAATACCATGGATATAACAAGTAAAAGAAACATATATCACCTATAATAAAGGAAAGCCACACTTATAGTGGAAAATTAAATTAATTTATTTAATAAATTTAAAAAATGCACAATATTAGATACATTTAATATATACTAAAATACTAAAATTTCCAGGGAATATAACAGCACAATAAACAGGTGAAGAGAGGGATTGGGTATATGAATATGCCATGACTCTGTATCTGATAGTCAATATCAAATATATGAATAAGTAATTAATAGTAGACTCAGTATCTGATCGTCAATGTCAAATTAGGATTGAAATTCATGCATATAATAGTTTCAGTGGCAATAATTAAAATAAGAAAAAAATTCATATATAAAAGTGCAAGTGCAGCACCACATTTGTTAACCTGAATAACATACACCCAATTGAAATTAATACACACAATTGGCTAAGTCGCAATAAGTAAATTAGAAGAAAATTCATATATAAAAGTGTAAGTGCAACACCACATTTGTTAACCTGAATAACATACACCCAATTGAAATTAATACACACAATTGGCTAAGTCGCAATAAGTAAATGAGAAGAAAATTCATATACAAAAGTGCAAGTGCAACACCACATTTGTTAACCTGAATAACATACACCCAATTGAAATTATTACACACAATTGGCTAAGTCGCTGTTATGAAAGGCAATTCAGAATCACAATGGACATGGAGGTCAGAGCACATACAGTGAACTGACAATAACCCAAAATAATAGAACGAGCTCTGAGACGTGGGAACTCTGCAGACCGCAATCCCTAAGCCTATCAAACCACACTAAAGGTAGCCGTGGAGCGCTCCTGACCAGAACCTAGGCGCCTCGTCACAGCCTGAGAAACTAGCTAATCTTGAAGATAGAAAAATAAGCCTACCTTGCCTCAGAGAAATTCCCCAAAGGAAAAGGCAGCCCCCCACATATAATGACTGTGAGTAAGATGAAAACACAAACATAGAAATGAAACAGATTTAGCAAAGTGAGGCCCGACTAGCTGAACAGAACGAGGATAGGGAAGATAACTTTGCGGTCAGCACAAAAACCTATAAAAAACCACGCAGAGGGGACAAAAAGACCCTCCGCACCGACTAACGGTACGGAGGTGGTCCCTCTGCGTCTCAGAGCTTCCAGCAGGCGAGAAAAACCAATAAAGCAAGCTGGACAGAAAAATAGCAACAAAATAACATAAGCAAAACTTAGCTTTGCAGAGCAGCAGGCCACAGGAATGATCCAGGGAAAAAACAAGTCCCACACTGAAACATTGACAGGAAGCATAGATCAAAGCATCAGGTGGAGTTAAGTAGAGAAGAAGCTAACGAGCTCACCAGATCACCTGAGGGAGGAAACTCAGAAGCTGCAGTACCACTTTCCTCCACAAACGGAAGATCCCAGAGAGAATCAGCCGAAGTACCACTTGTGACCACAGGAGTGAACTCTGCCACAGAATTCACAACAGTCGCAATAAGTAAATGAGAAGTTCATATAAAAGTGCTAGTGCATAATTATTCCACATTTGTTATCCTAAATAACATCCACCAAATTGGTGGGAAAAATGAGTCCATGACAAGCTAAATATGTCAGAGTCATTTAGATTATAATTAGCTCATGAGGGATATAGTTGCCCAAATCAGTCACCTAGACACCTCTCACCGATGCATTTCACATGTCTGTTTCCTTAGGTGGGACTACTTCTTAGAGGTGTACTTAAGATTGAGCAGCTACACACAACCTGGTGGATCCCCAGATAACACAATGCGCGACACATGAGTCGGGTCGAGGGTGCCTGCGCAATCTTGAGTACATCTCTATTCTGGTAACATTAATTCCTGATACAAGCATTTATCATTTAAATGACTTCTGTAGCACTTTGGTGTATATGTAACTGGTGCCTGAATTTGACGGTACATAGATTTACACTTAATATGGTTTGCTAGAATCAGGCTGCCTTGTTTTCTTGTCTCATCCTATGCAGTGTCATTTTATATACTTTTTCTGTTTAAATACAGAATATTCTTACATTCATGGCATTGACTGTGTTTTTTTACCTGTTACATCCACGGTTTTGTATCTGAGTGCATTTTACAGTAACAGCAAATTGAAAATGATTTCTAAAATGTCATTCACACTAAGCCTTTTTTGTTATCGTGTTTCTTTGACCTGTTTTGCATTTTTTTCTTTTTTAGTTTCAAATAAGCTTAATTAACATTTTAACATTGTATTTAACATAAAACATATAAATAAAAGAAAGTCAAAAGGTGTGCCCCAGACATGGGGACTGTATATAGAAGGAGGGGGAGGAGGACAAAACATAAGAGAAAAGAAGAGAAAAAGAAGGAGGGAGGAGTGTAAAATGTATTGGCAAATGTCATTGGCCTGCATCTAATTTTAGAGATGCAAATCAAAAAAGTGAAATTGACATAAAATGCAATGGGTATATTGTGGTACACTGGATATATATAGACACGTATGTGAACTCTTTGGATTTAATGATCCTTTAATGCAGCACAAGAGGCAATCTTTCAACATTATAGTTTACAGATTAGTGTGGTAAAGACAGAGCATGACTTTGCATACGGTCAGAACGGAGGTCCATCGATCAGGCCCAAATAATATAGAAGAGCTCATAGGTGTCTGATCAATTTTTCTCTTAACTGAATTTATGGATAAAACAGACGTTTTCCATTTTGAGGCTATACGGATCCGGGCAGCCATAGTGATAAAATTAAGTAAATTAAAGAATTTATTAGGTAATCCTAAAGGTTGGGCCAAGGTCCTAAAAATCCCAAAAATGTAAAACAGTTGGACCAAGATGGATCGACCCTCCAATTACACGCCTAATCAAGGTTTTAACCTCCTGCCAAAATGTTTTTACGAAGGAGCACGTCCACCATATAATGTTTCATGTCCCCAATCACAACCCCTGAAGCATTTTTTCTTATGCAATTTTAATGGCACGTAATATGTTCTGTATAGAACCTTTAATGACATTTCTGTCAGTGCGGTTTGGTTACTGCCGTTTGATAGGACTTCACAACAGTAAGACCACCTTTACATAGACATGGTAAATCTTTGGTCTTTTTCCCATTGTTCTATAAACCGTAACTTCCCCCCTTCAGGAGGCAGGTTGAATATAAAATAGAATTGTGAGATAATCCTACGTCCAAATGGGTCATAAAAGCACTTATGCTCAAAGGGAGTAAATGCTGGGGTTTTCTTGTTAATGGTTTTTTTTCTAAGAAAATGCAAGATCTTGTTAATGAGCATCATTTCTCCACATGGAAGGTTATGATTTTGTATAAATTCCTCTGTAGATAAGATTAAATTAAATTGGAACCATAAGTGTTTACACATAGTGATCCCTTTAAATTTCCACCACTTACAAGAGTTTTGCTCCAACCCGGGGACAAACATTGGATTATTAAATAGTGATGTCTGTGGGGAAGGATTAAATTGTATTGTACTTTTTTAAATTCTCAGTGTGTCAATTTATTGCTGTTTTAACTGCAGTTTTTCTTTATCAAAATCAAAATGGCTTAGCACCAAAACATACACCAAAACCACACATTTCTGCCATTGGTTTTCCAGAAATGACCTACATATTTAATGCAGATAAAAAACACAAAAATAAAGCTATGTGGAAAAATCTCTCAAGTCTTTTATATTATTAAAGTGAGTTTGATGATGTATTTGAAAATCTGTTCAATAACAAAACAAAACGTTGCTAAGCCAGTAGGATATATCTACTTTGTGTCTTTAGTGACTGAATAATATAAGATTTCTTTAGACCGAGATATATTATTATTTAAGTGGTGTAAATGGATCTCACATCTATTTTATACAGTTGTGCTCAAAAGTTTACATACCCCAGCAGAATTTTTGCTTTTTTGGCCTTTTTTCAGAGAATATGAATGATAACACCAAAACTTTTTCTCCACTCATGGCTTGTGGTTGAATGAAGCCATTTATTGTTAAACTACGGTGTTTTCTCTTTTTAAATCATAATGACAACCCAAAATATCCAGATGACCCTGATCAAAAGTTCACATACCCTGGTGATTTTGGCCTGATATCATGCGCAGAAGTTGACACAAATGGGTTTGAATGGCTGCTGAAGGTAACATCCTCACATGTGACCTGTTTGCTTGTAATCAGTGTGTGTGCATAAAAGCTGAGTGAGTTTCTGGGATCCAGACAGACTCTTGCATCTTTCATCCAGCCACTGACGTTTCTGGATTGTGAGTCATGGGGAAAGCAAAACAATTGTCAACTGGTCTACAGGAAAAGGTAGTTGAACTGTATAAAACAGGAAAGGGATGCAAAAAGATATCCAAGGAATTGATAATGTCAGACAGCAGGGTTCAAATTGTGATTAACAAATGTAAAATCAGGGGCTTTGTAAAAACAAAGCCACAGTCAGGTAGAACAACAAAAATGTCATCCACAACTGCCAGGAAAATTGTTCGGGATGCAAAGAAAAACTCACAAATAACATCAGGCTGAATTACTGGATTCTCTGAAAACTAGCCATGTGGCTGTTTCAAGATGCACAATAAGGAGGCACTTGAAGAAAAATGGGCTGCATGGTTGAGTCACCAGAAGAAAGCCATTTCTGCGCAAATGCCACAAAGTATCTCGCCTACAATACGCAAAACAGCACAGAGACAAGCCTCAAAACTTCTGGAACAAGGTAATTTGGGGTGATGAGACCAAAATTGAACTTTTTGGCCACAACCATAAACATTACATTTGGAGAGAAGTCAACAAGGCCTATGATGAAAGGAACACCATTCCTACTGTAAAGCACAGAGTTGGATCACTGATGTTTTGGGGATGTGTGAGCTACAAAGGCACAGGAAACTTGGTCAAAGTTGAAGGAAAGATGAATGCAGCACGTTATCAGCAAATACTGGAGGCAAATTTGCACTCATCAGCCCGGAAGCTGCACATGGGCCGTATTTGGACGTTCCAACATGACAACGATACAAAACACAAGGCCAAGTTGACCTGTCATTGGCTACAGCAGAACAAAGTGAAGATTCTGGAGTGGCCATCTCGGTCTCCTGACCTCAATATCATTGAGCCACTCTGGGGAGATCTAAAACGCGCAGTTCATGCTAGAAAGCCCAGGAATTTACAGGAACTGGAGGCTTTTTGCCAAGAAGAGTGGGCAGCTTTACCATCTGAAAAAATAAAGAACCTCATCCACAACTACCGCAAAAGACTTCACTCTGTCATTGATGTTAGAGGGGGCAATACAAGGTATTAAGAAATGGGGTATGTAAACTTTTGATCAGGGCCATTTGGATGTTTTGGGTTGTCGTTATGATTTAAAAAAGAGAAAACACAGTAGTTTGACAATAAATGGCTTCACCCAATCACTAACCATGAGTGGAGAAAAAGTTTTGATGTTATCATTCATATTCTCTGAAAAAAGACCAAGAAAGCAAAAATTCTGTCGGGGTATGTAAACTTTTGAGCACAACTGTATGTAGTTTCTTGATAATGTGGCTGCCCAATACTTTTCATGCCAGTCACATCATAAGCTTTGCAGAACTGCAGCTCTGTTGATGCTTTAGCAATTTCTACAGATCACTGTATATATAGGACATTGTGATATATTCTGTCTTGTGAACATATCACAGTAGACAGTTTTGCCATAAACTGTAATAACAAGACTTAGAGCTATGGACATTATATTTGTCCGACGTCAATCTTTTTCATGATAACACAGCTTATAAAACTGTTGTGGTGTCTTCTTGGCAGTAGCGTGTTCTAGATAATCTTATTCCCATATTCCATACATTCAGTTTCCTACAGCGCTCAAAGCATTTGCCTCTTCGTTTTCATATAGATAAAGATTATACATTATCTGCAGCAAATTCCAGTTCTGAGAGAGAAAGAGCTGCAATAAAACTCTCAGATCACACAGATAAAGACCACAGAGATCATAAAAATGTAATATGGCATTGCAGAAAACTGCTGTCTCTAATATATCGATGCATATGATAAACTATTTTTTTTCTTCTGCATTTTTTTGCTGATCCATCATGATTATGAAGGTAATTACACAATGAAGTCACTATTATATTGTATGATCATTTCATTTATTAAACAAAGCTAGACAAAGCTATGCAATAACAATCCGGTATGAAAATGTAATTGCTTTCCTCCTAAACTTATAGAAGAAATCCCAACGTGACATAAACTGTAACAATGACCGAACGTTCTCTTCCCCAGTTTCCGGCACCACACAGCTGCTCTTCTTATCCACATGATCTGAAAACAGACAAAGGAATTCCAGAATTGTCAACTTTACTTGTTTTTTGGACAGCTTATAAAAAAAAATCATAGATGATATTTTTTACAGACACATTGCAAAACTATAACGAATCATTATCATAAGGACAACATGTTTGTATGTTCTCTCCGTGTTTGCGTGGGTTTCCTCCGGGTACTCCGGTTTCTTCCCCCATTCCAAAGACATACTGATAGGGAATTTAGATTGTGAGCCCCGTCGGGGACAGTGATGATAATGTGTGTAAACTGTAAAGCGCTGCGGAATATGTGAGCGCTATATAAAAATAAAGATTATTATTATGACTATAAGTAATACATGACATAATAATTCTGATATGAAGACATTACGGTAAATGCATTCACTGTAAATTGTGAAATGAGGATAACTATAGTCATAACAATCTCTATAAGTTTCTTCAGCTTCAAAAAATAAACACAGACGCCTGAATTTTTTTTAATGGACAGTGCAAAAAAGTACCCTATTTTTACCATTGTTTCTGGGATTTCTGGAAGGTTGGCAACCCTAATCGGCTCACATAGGGGTTTATGCATAACTAGAAGACGCTTTCTCTTTGCAAGTCTATAGAGCCTCTACAGGCGTGTCACACCTGCAAACAAGATGTTTTAGTGGCCATCTGTCCTCTCATCTTCGGACGCTGGCCTATCCATCCGCCTCCTGATGAACTTATATAATGGAAGGGAAACGCGTTGAGGCATCTACAGAGGCATCTACACATTATCCGGATTTCAGATAAGAACCCATGATTACGGCTTACTGTTTTGGGGAAAATACAATAAGGGATTTGGTGCAATATGTTGTGGCTCTATCATTGAGCATCTGACCAGGAGGGACTCCTAAAAAGTATCGTACATTTATGAGTATGTCACGGGTCCATTTTGGTGATTATTCTATTAAGTAGTTTGTGCATCTTCTTACTGCTTTGATGAAGAAAGGTATTTTGAGGAATATAAACCTTTTGAGTGCACCAATATCCACTTGCGTAATCTTGATTCAGAAGCATGTATATATCTTTGGGGTTTCAGTGAATGCGTCATTATTGTTGTGTATTTTATCGGGGAGAGTGCAATAGTGGAACTGGTGCAATCTAAGTGGCCTATGCAGCTTTATTTACTGAGCATATTAGGAGGAGACTGTTTATAGGACAGTAAATCGTCCGTGAGTATGATACTGGTCTCATCGACTGACCATTTTCATAAGACATGATGTATTGTCTGCCTTGTTGATATGATATACACTAGAGGGATATAACCCCTGAATGCACCATCGTTCTTCTATGGGATTCTGTTTTTCCTCCCTTTACTCACAAATATCCTTTTTTTCCCTAACTTTTTGTTTTTTCCCTCTTACGCTTCTGCTTTCCTTCGCATTTTAGAGCAGTGAGGGTTAATTCTAAGGGTAAGTGAGGGTTAGTCGACGGGAGCTGGGGCGCCACACTGCGTATTTATCTAGGGTGCCAACCTCCGCAGTCAGGTAGGGACGGCCTGATTAGGGTGAGTTCAGGGAGGATTATATTCAGGCTTTATCATGCCATCCTCTATCACTGAATCAGATTCAGAGTTATCCAGGTTTTTTATTGGTTTGTTTTTGTTGTTTTTTGCTGTGATTTGAGTGTTACTGTCTAGAGAGGGTTCCTGATTATAAGCAGGTCGCTATCTAGTGTTTATCACGTTATCGGGATCACCTCACCTCCTCTTTCTTATCACCATGGCACAGCTGGTTTATCCATCAAAAGTTCTTTACTGGTTGTACTCTGCACCCATGTAGGGAACAATAAGGTGCATCTAGTGTAAGCCGTCGGTGAGCGGTGGCGCCAATTTGCGTTCAAGCTAGGGTGCCAACCTCCGCTGGTAGGAAGGGCATACTAGGGTCCCTTAGGGCTTTAGAGGGATTTGTTTATATAGGAACACATATAAACAAATTGGTGCATCTATAATATGCACCATTTTTAGGGTGGCTGGGAGTTGATATTTTTAGCATAGAGGGTGCCAATATCCATGGTCCCTTCCCAGGCTAATAATATCAGCCCACAGCTGTCTGCCTAGCCTTTGCTGGTTCAATTTTATAGGGGGACCCCATGTCATTTTTTTTGGGGTGTCCTCCTGTAAACTAGCTAGTAAAGACTAAGCAAACAACTGTGAGATTATATTAACCCCTTACCGACATCGGGCATAGTAGTATGCCGATGTCGGGGTCCTTCCTTTTGAAATGGGCTCTGGAGGAGAGCCCATATCTTTCCGGGGACATGTAAGCTGTTTTGAACAGCTGATATGTGCCCGCAACAGCCGTAGGTGGAATTGCGATCCACCCACGGATACTAAGCAGTTAAATGCCACTGTCAAACTCTGACAGCGGCATTTAACAAGCGCTTCCAGCCATCGGGCCTGAAATATGCACACCTGTGACCCCGTCATGTTTTCGCGACATTTAACAGCTGACATATGCTGGAAAACATGTGGGCTCACTGCCATAGCCCACATCAAAGGGAGGGTGTCTGACATCGGCGTACTATTACTCCCGATGTCAGAAAGATGTTAAGCTAGAAATGTTTAGGTAAGCACCTGTTCAGACCTGATTTATTTATGGATGTGACAGTCAGTTTTTTTATATTTGTATTAACCTTTTGATTGAACACTCCTCCCCTTAGCCTTAGGTGTTCTTAATTGCAGCAGGATTCTACCCCTCCACAGAGATATAGACTTTAGTCCAAGAGAGGATTCATATTAGGTTCCCATAGAAATGTAGACTATCTAAGAGCGGATTTGTATTAGGTCCTGGCAACGTGAAACACCTTAATGAGGCTGCCAGGTACAGATGAATTGTCCAATTCATGCCTAAGCATTCTCAATTTTTCATATTTCTGGTGCAGTAATGCAATTCCATTTTCAGATTTTATGCTTGCATGCTATAGTGCGACAGAGTGCTGCCTTATCTGTTTAATTGTATATGAGTTGGCGACTCTAGGTAAGCCCTTGTTTAGACCTGATTTATGCTTGGATGTGATGTTCAGTTTTTTTTTATATTGTCAGATTTTGAGCCATCCTGTTGTCTGTGCATTTGGTTTTGCCTCCCATTGAATTCAATGGGGTTTGGATAAGGTCAGCGAACATCTGGAAGTTCACTGAACTGAGCCAAACCGAACCTTTAAAGGTTCACTCATCTCTATAAGCGGACCCTTGGAAGATCAGGTTCTTCAGGTTCTGATAAATTCTTAGTGCAAAGTTCAGTTCGGGTACCAGAACTTGACCCAAACTTATCCCTGGACCTGAACCCCATATAAAAGTAAATGGGGACCCAAACTTTGGTGCCGTAAAATGGTCCTAGTAATGGCTAAAGGGGCTGCAAAAAGAAGCACAATGGGGATAAGAGCAGGACATTTTCCCTGCAAACAAATATGGATAGGTAAATTACTTAAAATAACATAGAATAAAAAATAATAATCTTGAACAAGGAGGCGGAGTTTCTAGTGGAAGAGTGGAGCACTGCCTTGCATGTGTAGTTTACGGGAACTTGTTAATAAATACATAAATGAAAAAACTATGTGGGGTCTCCCCAATTTTTAATAACCAGCCAAATGAAAGCATACAGCCATGAGCTGGTCTCATTATGCTGGGAAAGGATCAAAATTCATGACCCTTCCCATCCTATTGCTGGTTATTAAAAATGAGGGCTCAAAGAAAAATGATGTGTGGCTCCCCCTATTTTTTAATAACCAGCTACGGCAAAGCAAACAGCTGTGAGGGATGATATTAATAGGCCGGGAAAGTCCATGGATAGTGGTCCTTTCCTGGTCTAACAAGACCAGCCCTCAACAACCCCAGAAATGGTGCCTCCATTAGATGTGCCAATTCTGGCGCTTAGCCTGGGCTCATTCCAATGGCCCTGGTGCAGTGGCAATTGGGGTAATTGTTTTTGTTGAGTAATATCAACTGGCAGCAAGCCCAGGGGTTAGTAATTGTGAGGTATCAATCAAACCCCCATTATAACCCGATATATAAAAATATAAAGACACACACAGGGAAAAAAAAAGTAGCAGGAATGCTTTCCAAGACTTTTTGCACCTCTCTTTCTTCAAGTCTTCAATACTTTCTCCTTGTGTCATTTCACATTATTATACACAACTTATTTTATCAACATCTATGGTTTGATTTCTTTGGCTGTGTGGATTGGATGGATTGTTACTGATATCTGGTGAGAATTTCATGTCAGTAGCACTTTTAGAAATATATTTACTTAGAAAATTGGTGATGTATTCAATTCTTAGTTCACCCGCTGTACAGTATATGTACTTGAATATCACATTATTATAATGTGACATTATAGGTTGAAGAATTTTAAAAGCAATATTACCTATAATAAAGCTAATAAATTCAATATGGTAAACAAGAAAGTAAATCTCTATAAGTGTAAAGAAAATAACCAGATATTCCCCACTTTATAGGGAACCCGTCAACTCAGAAAATGCTATTTAGTTGCAGATATAGGGCTAATCTAGGTAAATATCATTATAATGCTGCCCAGCCACCTTACTGAAAGTGCGACTACCAGGAGAAAATGAGCTTATTTTCTTCTGGGAGCCTCCGGCTTTCAGTCTTAGGCCGGCGTCACACTGGCATATTGCATCCGATGCGAGAACATCGGATGCGATATGCTAATGACCCTCGGCTCCTGCTCGCAGCAGAGCAGGAGCCGAGTGTCATGCGTCTGTGCTCCGATTCTCTCGCATTTCTCTCGAATTTCTCCATCTCCTCCATTGCTGGGGTCCGCTTACAATGCACATCACTCGGATGATATCGGAGTGGTGTGCGCTGTCTCACTCGCACCCATAGGCTTATATGGGTGCGAGTGAGCCGAGAATTTTCCTCGGTCCGAGACAATCGCAGCATGCTGCGATTGTCTCGGACCGAGAAAAACGGCCGACAAAAAGTCGGCTGCTGGGAGCTGTCCCCATATGGTAACATTGGTCCGAGTGCAATGCTATTTTTTATCGCATTGCACTCGGCCGTTTTAAACGCCAGTGTGACGCCGGCCTTAAGGGCGTACATGGTGCGATTACAGTCATCGCTAATTATACTGTCAGCAGCGACTGTAAGTACACACCAACACTTTGATTGACAGATGACTGTAGAATGTATGTTTAACCCCTTCATGACCTTGGGATTTTTCATTTTTCCGTGTTCGTTTTTCACTCCCCTCCTTCCCAGAGCCATAACTTTTTTATTTTTCCATCAATTTGGCCATGTGAGGGCTTTTTTTTTGCGGGACGAGTTGTACTTTTGAACGACATCATTGGTTTTAGCATGTCGTGTACTAGAAAACGGGAAAAAAATTCCAAGTGCGGTGAAATTGCAAAAAAAGTGCAGTCCCACACTTGTTTTTTGTTTGGCTTTTTTGCTAGGTTCACTAAATGCTAAAACTGACCTGACATTATGATTCTCCAGGTCAGTACGAGTTCATAGACACCTAACATGACTAGGTTATTTTTTACCTAAGTGGTGAAAAATTTTTTCCAAACTTTGCTAAAAAAAAAAAAAAAATTGCGCCATTTTCCGATACTCGTAGCGTCTCCATTTTTCATGATCTGGGGTCGGTTGAGGGCTTATTTTTGCGTGCCGAGATGACGTTTTTAATGATAGCATTTTGGTGCAGAATTTTTTTCTCACTACGCCGTTTAGCGATCAGGTTAATGCTTTTTTTAATTGATAGATCTGGCAATTCTGAACGCAGCGATACTAAATATGTGTAGTTTTGATTTTTTTTAATTGATTTATTTTAATTGGGGAAAGGGGGGTGATTTAAACTTTTATATTTTTTTGATTTTTTTCACATTTTTTTTAACTTTTTTTTTTCACTTTTACCATGCTTCAATAGCCTCCATGGAAGGCTAGAAGCAGGCACAGCACGATCGCCTCTGCTACATAGCAGCGATCTGATGTTCGCTGCTATGTAGCAGAAAATCAGGTGTGCTGTGAGCGCCGACCACAGGGTGGCGCTCACAGCTACCGGCGATCAGTAACCATAGAGGTCTCAAGGACCTCTATGGTTACAAGGTACAAGCATCGCCGACCTTCGATCATGTGACGGCGGTTGGCGATGACGTCATTTCCGGCCGCCCGGCCGGATGCGGTAGTTTAATGCCGCTGTCAGCGTTGACAGCGGCATTACTAGTTAGTAGGCGCGGGCAGATCGCGATTCTGCCTGCGCCTATTACAGGCACATGTCAGCTGTTCAAAACAGCTGACATGTCCCGGCTTTGATGCGGGCTCACCGCCGGAGCCCGCATCAAAGAGGGGCTTCTGATCTCGGACGTACTATCCCGTCCGAGGTCAGAAAGGGGTTAAATCAAATCTGTCAATCAAAGCTGTCATTTAAAATGCTGGTGCATGCTTATACAGTAGCCACTCCAAGCATGCCTCTATGACTGAAAGCCGGCGGGTCCGGAGGTAATAAGTAAATTTTCTCCTAGTGCCAACACTTACAGTAAGGCAGACAAGCAGCAATGTAACACTATTTACCTGCAGGTTAACCCTATGTCTGCAGGTAAATAGCATTTTCTGAAGTGATTGGTTACATTTAAAAGGGCATTTAACATATTGTGTATATACCAGCTAATATAAACTTCCATATCAGACAGATTCAATTGAGAGGCTGCTTTTTTTGGCACAGCTATTATGGACTCTATAAAATGCTGCCTAATCTATTATACTGTACATCTGAATTCAGAAAAACACAGGCTTTTTGGTCTCTGATGAAAATGAAGACAACAATGCTTGAAATTGAATTTCCATTTTGCTTAATTGGATTAAGACAAGACATGCATAGTAATTCACTGTAAACATTAAAATGTACATAAGAATTCTCAAGCCATTTTAAAATTCCAAATAGTCTAGTAATGCTAATGAGTTCTAAGGTGAAATGCAAGATATAAATTCTCTTAAGTAGTATTTAGGAGCAATAAAACTAAAATATTTGGTGGAACTTGAAACTGTTGTGAAGTAGAGATTATATATAGTGTGAAGAGGTAATTTAATAAAAAAAGGCCTTAAGGCAACATTTAAAGATCCCACTGAAAGGAAGAAAACAGAATATAATCTAAAAAGCAACATTAAAGAGGCATTCCCAAGAACAAAGTTAACTTTAATCAACCTCTTAATCAATAAATCTTGGAATAATATTAATTTCCACAATTGGATGTGTTTTAAACAAAATGTTCCTGTGCTGATATTGTTAAAGATGGCGGAACGCACCAAATAATATTTAGGAAGATATACGGTGCATCTACAGCCCGGGGTCCACTGTGCAGAGATGACACCTGCTGCTTGGTAATGGTGGACAATATATGGAGGTATAACGTGAACACACGCGGGTTAACTTCACTCGGTATTGTTGCATCACAGGGCAACAATACCGAGGAGTGAACGCAAGTGTTTAGGTCACAGGACCCTGCCCCAGGGACACAGGGTTAGAGTTCCTCTAGACCCATTAACATTCGGCGCCCCAACTGCGGTGCCAAAGAGAAAACTAAAGTAAAGATTTACCGCACGAAGTGCGTACAGCGCTGCTCTGGAGGACGCCACTAACCACCCTAAACTTGGGTCAGGAAAGCACACTAATTGCGCATGGCACTGCTCTGACAGACGCTGCAATAGACGCTGTACTCTCGTGCCTAGTGCTGGATCCTTGCTCCCCGAAACCTATCAAATAGCTCAGATATCAGGGGCAGAAGGTACTTGTTCTTAACAGTGATGGCATTAAAACCCCTGTAATCATTGCATGGACGTAGTTCTCCGTTTTTCTTCTGCACAAAGAATAACCCCACCCCTGCAGGAGACACTGACTTCCTAATGAATCTTCTTGCTAGATTCTCCTGGAGAGATAGTGGATAGACTCGTCCCCGGGGAGGCTCAGCACCAGGCAAGAGGTCAATAGGACAGTCATAGGGGCGGTGAGGCGGAAGGGTCTCCACAGCTTTTTTGGAGAACACGTCCGCATAGGACCAATAGTGCTTGGGGAGAGAGGAAAGATCTGTGGGTACCTCACTAGTAGAAACCTGAATGCACTCCCTCTGACACCTACCCTCACAAGATTCACTCCATCCCAGAATTCTCCCAAAGGACCACTCTATATGATGGGAGTGGAAACATAGCCAGGGTATCCCTAGCAGGACTGTATCAATTCCCTCGAGAATGACTAACAGACAGATAATCACCTGATGGGATGGAGACATGAAAATAGCAAATGGGATGGTCTGATGTGTTATCTGTGAGGGCAGTGTCGACCCATTTACCACTCATGTGGTCATTGGCTTGGCAAGCATCATCAGGGGTATTGCGTGCCATTGGGCGAAGGCAGATGACATGAAGTTGCCCTCTGCCCCAGAATCCATGCAAAGCTCTACCGTATGAGTGTATGGGCCTATCGTTATTGTCCCCTTGAAGGACAGTTTGGAGGAAAACACCGCTGTATATAGTGAACCATCTCCTACGGTCACTAAACGGGGACGTTTTCCCGACCGCTGAAGACATCTGGAGGCAAGATGCCTTGACTGATGGCAGACATGACAGACCTTGAGTACACGAGCAGTCTGGGACTTAGATCCCCCTCGTGACACCCCTATGGTCCCATGTGGCTCGGACGCCTGGACCGGAGATTCCAGAGGTTTGGCGAAGGTGGGAGCCAGCTGAAACCTCTGCCTACACTGGGCTTGCTCCAACCTTTGCTCATTAAAACGAAGGTCGATGCGAGTTGATACCGCTGTTAGCTCCTCCAGTGTGGTGGGAATCTCCCTATTGACCAAAGCGTCCTTCACATGGTCAA